>NC_092728.1:91922001-93122001 GCF_047496885.1 Scyliorhinus torazame | reverse complement strand
AAGAAGAAATGGACGGTCCATGTGAGAACAATGGGGCTGGAGTATCGATTTGCAAAAGAGAATGGGGGAGGAAGGTTTGAGGGAAAAAATCGATGGGGAAAGATTCTCAATTCCCTCAGGTTAAATCTAATGGTGGTGGATGCCTTGACATATCCTTGGACTAGAGCTAAATCTTGAATCTTTTATGGGCTGCATTATATATGCAGAACAAACTGCACAAGAACCATTCCCTGGGGAGTTACGGCTTTGCTGACGCCGTACTTTCTGAGTTGGCTCGTTTCAGGACCGTGGACAGCAGGTTTTTTTTTCAATAAACTTCCTGTTACTATTGATCTAGTGCGTAAGAGGAGACAGATGGAACTTATTAGATGTGAACACCCAGCACAAAGATGAAAGTGCAAAGCCTTTCCGCTGACGTCTAAATCTAGAGCTATATTTTCACCCAATTTTAGTAATGAGACAAATTTAAACTCTGATAAAGTGGACACAGTTGGTTTATCTTTGTCCTTTGTAATACGAGGCCCGATCGATTGGCAGAGAACTGGACTCCTATCTCTGGCATAATATGTACATTCTGCTCATGGATACAATATGCCTGTCCCCCCTAGTCTCCTTCTGGGACAAAGACAAAAGATAACTTGAGCTCAGGAGGAAGCTGCTATCTGGTGTCAGGGAGTTGATAATCGAGCCGAATCATATTGTAGACATAACGAGCTGGCCATTAGACCACAAGACGTAGGAGCAGATATAGGCCATTCAGCCCATTCGAGTCTGCTCAATGATATCATGACGGATCTGATGTGATAATCTTCAACTCCACCTTGATTGCTTTGCTGATTAAAAATCTGTCTAATGCAGCCTTGAACATGCTTAATAACCCAGTCTCTACAGCTCTCTGCCATAAAGAATTCCACAATTCAATACCCTCAGAGAGAAGAAATTCCTCCTCATCTCGATCTGAAATGGGTGACCGCCTTACTCTGAGATTATTCCCTCTGGTCCTTGATTCTGCCACAAGGGGAAGCAAGCTTTCAGCATCTATTCTGTCAAGCCCCCTGAGAATCCGATATGTCTCAATAAGGTCGCCTCTCAGTCTTCTAAACTCTCATGAGTACAGGCCCGACTCACTCAACCTCTCCTCATAAGAAAATCCCTCCGTACCTGGGATCAACCATGTGAACCTTCTCTGGACTGCCTCCAATGTCAGTATCATAGAATCAGAATCCCTACAGTGTAGAAGGAGGCCATTTGGCCCATCAAGTCTGCACCGACCCTCTGCAAGAGGACCCTACCTTGACCCCCTCCCCCGCAAACCTGTAATTCCACCTAATCTTTGAACACTAAGGGCCAATTTATCATAACCAAGCCACCTAACATGCACATCTTTGGACTGTGGGAGGAAACGCACACAGACACGGGGCAAAAGTGCAAACTCCACTCACAGAGTTTTCCGAGGCTGGAATTGAACCTCGGTTCCTGCCGCTGTGAGGCAGCAGTGCTAACCACTGTGCCGCCCTGTATCTTTCCTTAGATAAGGGGACCAAAACTGTTCACAATATTCCAGGTGTGGTCTACTGAGTGCCATTCTGAAGTTGCAATGTGGTCGAGGATAATTATATTTTGTGTGAGAAAAGCAAACCTTTCAAATGTATTCCAAACCCCCCCCGTTATATATTTTCCCTCCAGTATGAAGTGGGGTGGGAGAACAGAGTATCCATTCGTCTGGTGACTAGCAATTTTGCTTTGAAACTGGTGGACTGAAGGTGCAAGTGCGCATGTAGCAGCGTGAAAGGACTGGTCAGTTTTTTTCTAAACAAGCACACAAGTTTCCAAGAATAGATACAAGAGTATACGTGATCTGATACTGACACAGAGATGGGACCCTTGCTGAATGAGACTTGAGATATCAGCCAGCCATGAAATTATCAGTTCCTTGCACACTGAACATATGGGGTCGAGTCGAGGACAGAACATTACTGGCCTGTCCTATCAGAGCACAGGAACAATACTGATCTGCTCATGGATCTTGCCCACAACCAGCTGTTCTTTTGAGCTGAGCACAGAATGGCAGTAATCAAGGATAATTCATCAGTGTTAGTGTTCAGTCCACATTGACAATGTCAGGTGTCCGACTGCAGAGTTTGCCTCTCCATTCTGAAAGTGGCTAGAGTTACAGTTTCAAATGTAGATTAAAGCAGTGTTTTTCAAACTCTTTATCCCGGGATCCACTTTTACCAACCGGCTGGCCTTCGGTACCCATGCCGGCTGAACATCACAACCCAGCATTTTCGCTTACCTCTAATGCGACAGGTGAGCCTGCTTGGTCCTCACGATCTCACTAGCTTTGCCATTCTATGTTACAATTCTGCGAAGGGCTTCAGCTGATGATTTAAGTTCTCGCTGCACCCTTTGAAAAACATCAACAGGTTTGTCCTCAAACACGCCACGCTTAGTCTCCAAATGTCTTTGAAGTTTTGAGGGTTTTCCTGTACTTCCCAGAACGCATCCTGATTTGCATTGGCACAATTAACAAAACCATACCTCAAGAAATCATCTCTATACTGCTTTGTTCCCGATTTCAGTTTCTTTTTAATGGGTTGTTCACCAGAGGCCCTGGAGCTCTCTATACAGCCCACACCAGCATAGCTCTGTCCTGCTGTGGACTTTGTCTCTCTGACCCTCTCTTCCTTACTATAAAACAATCCATCTTCAGTTCTTCACAGTCCTGTTGCTTGCTTGCTGGCAGTTATAAATGGAGGAAACTCTCCTCTGTGATTTCACGCCCAACGCACGGACGTACAGGGCACGTGGCATCAGTGTATGTGTCGGGCACGTGACCTGTTCTCGGCCACCGCCTCTGGTGGAAAGACTCCATCGTTCATCTATAAAAACCGGTCGCGACCGGCATTCCCAACTTAAAAGTCGTGGCCGTTGGGAGCTTATCCCGTGATCAGGAACGCCATGGTCGATCGCTCTGCGATCCCCCTGACATCCACCCATGGCCCACCCGAGGGTCGTGACCCGCAGTTTGAAAAACCCTGGATTAAAGAACTGACCAATGACCCAAGAAGGAAATAAAACAAAAGAACATTTTCACCAAAAAGAAATGATGCCCTCATCTGAAGATGCAGACTCTGGCTGGGTTCCACAGATAGCTGACAGTCCTCTAGTACACACCATTGGCCACCCTCCGGAAGGTGGTACCTTGCCACTGGGGCACACTGGCACTGCCAGCCTGGCACCCTGGCAAAACCACCTGGATGCCAGCCTGGCACTGCCAAGGTGTCCAGGTGGCACTTGAAAGGTGCCCAGGTGGCACTGCCGGCTTGCAGGGGCACTGCCCAGGTACCAGGTTGGCACTGTCAAGGTGCCAGGCTGGCATTTTTGCACGGTGGCTATCAGTCCGCGAGTGCCCTCTGTGGGCATTGGGGAGGTGCGGGGTGGGGGTGGCGGAGACCATCCATAGTGTGTTGGGGCTTGTGGGGGGGGGGTGGGGTCAGGGTGCTCTAGAGGTCGGGGTGCCATTTTTAAATGGTGCCCCGATCTCTTGCTGACTGAGGGGTTCCGGCGAGCGAGCACGGGGAGGATGTGCAAACTCCAAACGGACAGGGATCCAGGGCCGGGATTCGAACCCAGGTCCTCAGCGCTGTGAGGCAGCAGTGCTAACCACTGCGCCGCCCTGAGGCCCCCTATCTATCCAGGGGTGCGTTTAATAGTGTTGTGTCGTTCGGCGCTGCCAGCACCAGGAAACACGCAGCTAAACACACTCGCTGTCCGACTTTGTTACCATTTAGTTAAATCGCACCCTATGTACGATTCCAACCATTGGAGGGTTTTTCCTAATTCCCATTGACTCCAGTTTTGCTCGGGCTCCTTGATACCACGCTTCCTTAATACCTGTTTAGAACAAATAAATAAAAATTCCTCTGGAAAGACCTGGTTTCGAATCTTATACATCAAAGAACAACGCAGAACAGAAACAGGCCCTTTGGCCCTCCAAGCCTATACCGGTCATGATACCAACCTTTGCCAAAACCCTCAGCACTTCCTTGTACCGTATCCCTCTATACCCAGCCTATCCATGTATTTGTTGAGATGCCTTTTGAACACCGTTAATGTATCTGCTTCCACAACCTTCCCTGGCAACGCGTTCCAAGCACTCACCACCCTCTGTGTAAAAGACCTGCCTCGCGCATCTCCTCTAAACTTTGCCCTATGGACCTTGAACCTATGCCCCCTGGTGACTGACCCTTGCATCCTGGGAAAGAGTGCCTGCCCATCCACTCTATCCATGCCCCTCATAATTTTGCAGACCTCTATCAGGTCATCCCTCAACCTCCATCGTTCTAATGAAAACAGTCCGAGTCTATTCAGCCTCTCCACATAGCTAACACCCTCCATACCAGGCAACATCCTGGTAAACCTCCACTGCATCCTCTCCAACACCTCCACATCCTTCTGGTAGTGGGGCGACCAGAATTGTGCACAAAATTCCAAGTGCAGAAACAATTCTGTTTGTGATGATTGGTATTGAGTACATGACCAGAGCAGGATGTTCTCCGCAATTAATTTTTGTTGCCCTGTGGTTGATTGCCTTCCCCCACCTAATGGCACACAAGGCAGACTTTAAACTGTTTCCATAGCTGTTTATTCCTGGGACAGGTTGTTAGCCTGTCGCCAGAGGCTTGTAGCTTGAGGGGCACCACTCCACATTAAGCATTGTTGGCCAGGAGTCCCTCCTCTTCTCACTGCCTATCATTGGTTTAATAGGAAGGATTTGGCAGATTGATACTCAACCTGTTTGACTGCGTTATGAACGCACCTTCCTTCGCCATCAAATCCTGGGGCGGGACTTGAACCTGGGGTCTCTGAAAAGAATCTGGGACAGCACAGAATGTTTCTCTATTTGCCACAATTCTCAAAAATATCGAAAAATACCAATCTTGTGCTGATTTTGAGCACTGTTCTCCGTGCTCTTCCTGGATGCCCCATTCACTGAAACAAATTGTATCCCTCCCATCAGCCCCTAGCGCTGTCTCCTTGGTATTTCTCCAGCTTTGTAACTGTGTCTTATTCTGTGCTTGGCGAGGACCGGAAGCCAGATACAATAAATATTTTAACAAAACTGTGAAAAATGTAACCGCCAATGAGGTACAGGGAAATATATAACTAGCAAGAATCCAAGCTGTTTTACATTGTGATCAGGGGCTGCTGTAGGGTAAATATTGATTGTCTCACCCTTCTCTAACCCTCTGTTAGTGGGGGGGTCAATAAAACGGTATCTCAGTGCAAGTTGGATTTGGATGCTTCACGTGTGTCGATTCCCACTCCCCTGCCCAGTCAATGCACTTTTTAATATTCCTCTTATCAAACAACTGACAACGTTTGAAAAAATAGTTTATGGTCTTTGCTTCAACAATCGTTTGATCCAGAATTCCAAATTCTGATCATGCACTGTGCAAAGAACCTTCTGCTCATGAGTGGGGCTAGAAGTGTTATATATCTACACGAGGGCAGGTTGTGTAGATTAGATTTATATTTCCTAATAAATAGGGGACAAAGGATTATCTATTTTTATTCTTTCAAGGAATGTGGGCAATGCCAGCATTTGCTACCCATCCCTAACTGTCCTTACTCTAGAGGACAGTTAAGAGTCAACCACATTGCTGCGGTTATTGGGCGGGATTCTCCCGTACCAGGCAGGGCGGGGGGTCCCGGCGGGCTGGAGTGGCGTGAACCACTCTGGCGTCGGGCCGCCCCAAAGGTGCAGGATTCTGCACCTTCAGGGGCTAGGCCCGCCCCGGAGTGGTTGGCGTCCCGCCAGTCGGCGGGATAGGGGCCTGGCGCCACGCCAACAGGCGGCGAAGGGCGGCCGGCGCGGGTCGGCGCATGCGCGGGAACGCCAACGCGTGCTGGCGTCATCCCCGCGCATGCGCACATGGCGTCACTTCCGCACTGGGAATGGCGGATGACCACGGCCTCCGGTGCGGAAGGAATAGAGTGCCCCCACGGCACAGGCCTGCCCGCGGATCGGTGGGCCCCGACCGCGGGCCAGGCCACCATAGGGGCACCTCCCGAGGCCAGATCCCCCCCCCCCCCCGCGACCCCCCATGAAACCCGGAGCCCGCCCGTGCCGCCAGGTCCCGCCAGTAAGGAACCAACTCCAATTTACGCCGGCGGGACCGGCATAGAACTGGCGGGACTTCGGCCCATCGCGGGCCGGAGAATCCGGACAGCCCCGGGGCCCATTGAGACGCGCCGGACCCCGCCATTCTCCGAGGCGGGCGGCGCGGCTCACGCCACGCCGGGTTTTTGAGGGGTGGGAGAATTGGGAGGATGGTGGGGGCGGGATTCACGCCGACCCCCGGCGATTCTCCCACCCAGCGGGGGGTCGGAGAATCCTGCCCCTGGAGTCATATGTAGGCCAGATCAGGTAAGGACGGCAGACTTTCTTCCTAAAGGGCATGAGTGAACCAGATGGATTTTATGACAATCAGTGATAGCCTCATGGTCACCATTATTGAGACTAGCTTTCAATTTCATATTTATTGATCAAATGTAACTCAGACAGCCACTACAGTGTGACTTGAAGCCCTTGTCCCCAGAACGTTAACCTGGGTCTCTGGATTACTGGCCCAGCAACGTTACCACTGTGCCTCCACTCTCCTTATGAGGTGTTTACAATGTCCATAGGAGGTGATAGGTAGGTGGAGAGAAGATATACCCTCCAAAGGGCAGACACCATAGGCAGAATTTTACAGCCCCTGTAGGCAGACCTGCCGGTGGGGGGGGGGGGGGTCCATAAAAGTCTCTGAGTGGCTTCCTGCTGCTTAGCCACTCTCCCTGACGTCAACATGATTTTAGGACTGAACAAAATTTCCCCGAGCACATTTACCCGAGCACAGCCGCAGAGAGTCAGGAACAACTCTATCAGGTCATCATTTAACCATCTCTACTTTAGAGACATAAAACATATCTTCTCGAATATCGTCGCTGGTAACATAATACTCAAACTGTGCCTCATCCTTCCCTTTTATATCTTTTCTATCACAGAGAGGCAATACTGTACACAATACTCTGAGTAGCCATTGAACTATGGTCTTGTGCAAGGTCAGTGTTACTGTGTTTGCATATGTTATGTCTCTAAAACCAAGGATTCCAATTGTATTTTATGACTGTATCTATTTATATGTCGCCTTTAATCACCCATATATTTGCACACTGAATTCCCTTTGCTGTTCAGTTCGATTTAAAATCTTATTCATTCGTATTTTTAAAATATTCCTTCACAATCTGCGACATTGCAATGTACCGTTTGGCCATTATGCTGATTTCTATGTCCTTCTGCAGTCTTCTACAATTCAACGTGCCCCTACTTCGTTCTTGTCAGCAAATGTTGATATTTTTACAGGTTGAAGTTGGTATAGTTGGATGCCCGGGCATACAGAGCATCTGCCCCTCGCAGAGATTGCGATATAGATCATAGAATTTACAGTGCAGAAGGAGGCCATCGAGTCTGCACCGGCACTTACAAAGAGCACACTACTCAAGCCCACGTATCTACCCGATTCCCGTAACCCCTACTTAAACTTTATGGACACTAAGGGCCATTTAGCATGGCCAATCCACCTAACCCGCACATCTTTGGACTGTGGGAGGAAACTGGAGCACCCGGAGGAAACCCAGGCAGACACGGGCAGAACGTGCAGACTCCGCACAGACAGTGACCCAGCGGGGAATCGAACCTGGGACCCTGGAGCTGTGAAGCAACTGTGCTAACCACTATGCTACCGTGCTGTCCCAAGGCACACAAGTCCCTGCTGGAGCCCTGGAATGACCCGGTGGCATAAAATTTCAGGACTGCAGTGACTTTCACGGCCACTGGGGGAGCGGGTGTCCTCCTCCGCGGGGTACCAAGTCCATGAGGATATGGCACAGGTGCTGCACTGTCTCCCTGCTGAAATGCAGTCTTCTGAGGCACACGATGTCCATCAGCCCGTTGAATGACCAACAACGCCTGTACACCTTGCGCCATCGCTGGCCTCCCCTTCTGGGTCCGTCCTCAGCCCGATGGGCGGCCACATCTTCAGGGTGTCGGGTGGCCCCCTCAACATGTGGTGCCATCTCCCCACCTTGGCTGTCACAAGCAACACAAGGGCATCGACTGCAGCAAACATCGTTTTATCTGAAAGGAATTGGAGAAGGAGAGAGAGAGACCAACAATCGGGGCTTCCACCCTCAGATCCTCAAATCCCCAAAGTTTCCCCACCCTTGCGTGTCGTGCCTTCTCTCTGAATGCCATCCAGTGAGCCAGTTGTGCTGGCGAACCTTTCTCTGCATACTCACCCCCGAAGACCCCAGACCCCAGACCTCTGCCGGAACACTAGGGAGACTGTGCTCAGCTGCCCGCTGCTCATCCACACACTTACCCCTTGGTCATGAGAAGATCCCCAGTGCTGAAGCCCTGCTCTTTCGTGTTTGATTGTTGGCTGCTGCCTCGATGGTGCTGATGCTCCTAGAATTCAGGCACACTGTTCTGGCATCGAAGATTGTTTGACATGCTATGCACTAATCATCCTCTGACACTGTGCCCTTGTTTTTAAACGGTCAACAGTAACAAAGATTTGAAAATCAACTACGCAACATTCCACAGATCACACTAAACATTAATCAACAAGGAAATGTCACCATTCCATTTGGTACCAATACAAAGCTATATCAGCTCATTTTTCAAAAAAAGGACACACGGCATCCTTCCTCACAGATTCCTCAACAGAAACGGAGGACAATCCTGAGAATGTGTTATTGTGTCCAGACGTTTTATGTATAAATGATCTGTCCATCAATGTGTGACTTGTTCCATGTATCACTTATGCAAAAAAAAAAGGCACAGCCAATATATTTCTCAACCCAGGGCTGAGGGCAGGCCAGACAGCAATGGCGAGGCGGGGGCGGGGGGGGGGGGGGGGGGGGGGGGGGGGGTGCTAGGGTGAGAGGCACAAGCCAAACTGAGCCAGCTGGTTAGCAGCCGTCGAACAGCGAGGAGAGGCTGCCCCGAAGACCCCAGGTGAGCCAAGTTAATGAGAAAACAAAAACACCAGCATTTGACAATAATCAGGACTGATGCTACAGTTGACAAAAAGGATATTCTAAAGGCAGTCACCTTTTTGAAAAAGTGTTGACACCAGGGGAATATTTTTCCCATGCGTGACCCCACTTGTTAATCAACCTTAGGTAATGCATTTTGGAAGGTCTAATACAGGTATGTAATATACAGTGAATGGTAGAACCCTCAAGAGTATTGACAGTTAGAGAGATCTAGGTGTACAGGTCCACAGGTCAATGAAAGGGGCGACACAGGTGGAGAAGGTAGTCAAGAAGAAGGCATACGGCATGCTGGCCTTCATTGGCCGGATCATTAAGTATAAAAATTGGCAAGTCATGTTGCAGCTGTATAGAACCTTAGTTAGGCCACACTTGGAGTACAGTGTTGAATTCTGGTCGCCACACTACCAGAAGGATGTGGAGGCTTTGGAGAGGGTGCAGAAGAGTTTTACCACGATGTTGCCTGGTATGGAGGGCATTAGCTATGAGGAGAGGTTGAATAAACTTGGTTTGTTCTCACTGGAACGAAAGAGGTTGAGGGGTGACCTGATAGAGATCTGCAAGCTTATGAGGGGCATAGACAGAGTGGATAGTCAGAGACTTTTTCCCAGGGTAGAGGGGTCAATTGCTAGGGGGCATAGGTTTAAGGTGCGAGGGGCAAGGTTTAGAGGAGATGTACGAGGCAAGTGTTTTTACACAGAGGGTAGTGGGTGCCTGGAACTCGCTACCGGAGGAGGTGGTGGAAGCAGGGACAATAGTGACATTTAAGAGGCATCTTGACAAGTACATGAATAAGATGGGAATAGAGGGATACGGACCCAGGAAGTGTAGAAGACTTTAGTTCAGATGGGCAGCATGGGTCCACACAGGCTCAGAGGGCCGAAGGGCCTGTTCCTGTGCTGTACTTTTCTTTGTTCTTTGTTGTTCTTTGAATGTTTGCCTACAGACTAATGGTGGGGCTAAGCATCTCAAAACATTATAAAAAGTAGAGTATTAAAAATTTCATAAATATGGAAGCACATTGTTATTTTGCATATTAGTATGTTTTTGTGGCTTGCACATTTGCGTTCTGAGGGGCGGAGGTAGGCGGGGTGGGGAGCGGTGTGATGTCATGGGGGGGGGGGCAGAAATGAAGATGAGCATGGGCAATAAATACTGGCCCAGCAATATCTCATGAAAGATTTTAAAAAGCACTAATTCTCCTCATCAATTGGCAAGATGAGAATGCCATGATGTGAGCCCTGACCTTCCTTTTGCTGCTTTGTGGGTTATGAAGTTTGTTAGTGAGTTTTTGTTTGCAGCCATCGTTTTGCGCAGTCCTGGCCACTGTCAGCTAGTATTCTGGACACAAGTAACACTTTGTCAATACAATTTTTGTTGGATGTAAAAATTCAACCATTACTCCAAAACGTTAATGCTGTTCAGTCAATAAAACGGAAAATGATATCTCTGGGTATGTTGAGTGCATGAAAGCTTCTTGGTAATGGTATTTGAACATTGATTTTAAAAATTAACCTTGTTATATATTTAGCAACTTAACAGAGAAATGCTTTCTCCGTGCTCGGGGGGAATGACTAGCACTATCAATAAATTGAATTGCTGCTTATTCGACAATACAATACGGCAGACCCACTATGAGTCGGCCCGGGGTGCTACAATTAGTTTCAGTCGCTGTGGGGTCAGTGGGGGTAACAAGGATCTCTCTCTCTGTGTTCCCATTCAGAATCTGGGATAGTGCATCTATGTGGATGTTGGGTTGACTGTTGATGTTCCCTTCCGGTTGAAGTTTGCCCAGGCTCACTCTTCATTTCCAAACATGAAAAATCTGGAAAAGAGAATGACGAGGGATGTCCCAACAGAGGTCTTTAAAATTCTGAGGGAGGTTGATAGGGTAAGTTTGGAGAAGAGCTTTCCATTTATGGCGGTGTTAGGAAGGTTTCAGAAAATATCTTGAAACAATTATCAGTTGACAAACGGGGACAATACCAATCATCTTAGTCTACATTGCAGCCACAGCAACAGGCAGTAGATCAGCAGCGCTCCTGGACTCCCAGTTAAGCAATATCCATTCCAGTCTTGATTAAATACAAACAATTTCAGAATCTCAATACCGTCCACATTTAGCTAGCATGCCCATCAGGGAAATATAATCTAATCTGATGGATATACACAGACAATGCTAAGAAGCAGCTGGTGATATAAAGCAGAGCATCAATTGGGGTGAAGTTGCCAGTGTATTGGAAGTGATTGAGTTTTATTAGTCATATCCTAACCAATGCTTTATCTCCTGCATTTCATGTCAACTGCTATTTTTTTTTCCAGTAACATAACTCCGCATCGGAAAGGAATGCTTATTTCTGATTCTCTTTAGCTTTCCCTCTGACCCTTTCTTTCCAGCCACGAGGAGACACAAGCTCAAGGTGAGGGGCTGGAAGTTTAGGGGGGATTTGAGGAAAAACCTTTATACCCAGAGGGTGCTGACAGTCTCTCCCTGCCTGGGAGAGTGGTAGAGGCCTCACATCCTTTAAAACGTATCTGGATGAGTACGTGGCATGTCATAACATTCGAGGCTATGGACCAAGTGCTGGCAAATGGGATTAGGTAGCCAGGTGTTTTTCATGAGTGTGTTCAAACTCAATGGGCCAAAGAGCCTCTTCTGCACTGTGATTTTGTGATTTATACTCTTTTGGAGGTTGAGCCAATAATCATCACTTGTCTTTAATAAGGGATTATCTTAACAATCCAATTGCCAATGCATGAACTTGCTGATAGATTGACAGTGATTGCATTTCAAAGTAATTATTGTGTGAAAGTGCTGAGAAGTTTCACTATTATTTGGCTCACTAGAACACTGTTGCCCCTGAATCAAGGGACAAATGGATCAACCATCACTGCAGGAATTTGAGCACATAATCTAGGATAACATTATAAAGCACCAGTTAGACCTCAACTGGAGTATTGTGTCCAGTCCTGGGCGCCACACTTTAGGAAGGATGTGGCAGCACGGGAGAGAGTGCGGAAGACGTTTACAAGAATGGCTCCAGGGATGAGAAACTTCAGTTCTGAAGTTTGGAGAGGTTGGGACTGTTCTCGTTGGCTAAGAGAAGGCTAAGAGGAGATTCAGTTGAGATGTTCAGAATCATGCGGGGGACAGAGCAGATAGGGAGAAACTATTCCTGCTCGGAAACAGATGGAGAATGAGAGGGCACAGATTTGCAAAAGAGGCAAATGCGAAGTGAGAAAAAACTATTCACACAAGTGAGTGGTTCAGGTCTGGAACACACAGCCTGGAAGTGTAGAGGGGGCAGATTCAACCAAGGCATTCAAGAGGGCATCAGATGATTATTTGAATAGAAACAATGGGCGGGATTCTCCACTCCCGCGGCAGTTGGGAGGATCGCCTGGGTTGCCGAATTTTCCCGCGACGCCGGTCCGACGCCCTCCCGCGATTCTCCCAAGCGGCGAGAACGGCCTCGCCGAGTTCCCCGCGGCGCAGGGCGGAGAATCGCCCGAGACACCCAAAATGGCGATTTTCCGGCACCCATGCTATTCTCCGGCCCGGATGGGCCGAGCGGCCTGCCCGAAACGGCGGGTTCCCCCCGGCGCCGTCCACACCTGGTCGCTGCCGGCGGGAACAGCGGGGGAACGCTGGGGGGGGGGGGGGGGGGGGGGCGGCCTGCGGGGGGGGGGGGGGGGGATCCCGCATCGGGGGGGGGGCCTCAAATGGGGTCTGGCCCGCGATCGGTGCCCACCAATCGTCGGGCCGTCCTCTCTGAAGGAGGATCTCCTTTCTTCCGCAGCCCCGCAAGATCAGTCTGACATCTTCTTGCGGGGCGGACTCGGAGAGGACGGCAACCAGGCATGCGCGGGATGGCGCTGGCCAACCCGCGCATGCGCGGGTGACGCCAGTTACGTGGCGCCGGCCGCGTCATGTATGCGGCGCCGCCTTTACGTGGCGACAAGGCCTGGCGCGTGTAAATGACGCGGCCCCGCTCCTAGCCCATTATCGGGACCTGAATCGGTCGGGATAGGGGCCGTTTCGCGCCGTCGTGAACCTCGACGGCGTTCACGATGGCGTGGGCACTTCAGCGCGGGAGTGGAGAATCCCGCCCATGTGCAGGGTTGTGGGGAAAAGTCATAATTCTCATTCGAAGAGCCGGTGTAGAGACGATGGGCCAAATGGCCTCCTTATACACCGTAACAATTCTGTGATTCTGTGAAGCACTGGGGGAATGTCAGAATTGTCTTTTGTGTAAAATGTTAAAGGGAGCCAAAATGTTGATGGGCGGGAATCTCCAGTTCCTATTCGCTAGCGGTGGGATTCTATACTCACGCTGCTCGTCAATGGGATTTCCCATTGAAACCACCCTACGCCACCGGGAAACCCACCAGTGAGGCTGCGCTGTTGGCAGGAAAAGTGAATCATGAGGGCCGGAGAATTCTATCCCATATTTCTATTTTGAGCAAGAACAGAACTCCTAGATTTCTGGCCAACGCTTGTCCCCAAATTAGCATCAATGAAGCAGATTATCTCACTGCTGGATGTGGGGCCTTACTGGGTGTTAAGTGGCTATTGTGTTTTCCTACATTACAATAGTGGCTACACTGGGGTCGGCACGGTGGCGCAGTGGTTAGCACTGCTGCCTCACAGCGCTGAGGACCCGGGTTCCATCCCAGCTCCGGGTCACAGTCCGTGTGGAGTTTGCACGTTCTCCCCGTGTTTGCGTGGGTTTCACCCCCACAACCCAACGATGTGCAGGTTAGGTGGATTGGCCACGCTAAATTGCCCCTTAATTGGGAAAAAAAATAATTGGGTACTCTAAATTTATATAAAAAAACAATAGTGGCTACACTGGAGTAGTACTTCATTGACTGTGAAACACTTTGGAAGCCCTGAGGGAAAGGCAGCAATTAAATGCAAATTAATTCTTTCTCTTTGTATAGAAACCCAAGTGTTATTAAAAGCAAATTAAGAGAAAGAAGAACTTAATTATGAATAACATTTGTACGCAGCAGAGGTGCCCAAAGCCACAATCGCACAGATAGTGTGCGATTCCCCAGTTTGTTGCAGACAGACCCCCAATCCTCTGTTTCAAACTCTTTGACCAAATAAAACCAAAAACTGCATTGGAATCAATCGAACAGAGACCGGGGGTTGCCAGGGGGTGGGCTGTGGGGTTGCGGTGGTGGGTTGGATTTGCGCATAGCCGGCGCCATGTTGAACGGTGCAACTGGTGCATGTCGTCAGCCGTGCCCAGCCCAGAACTTGCCCATACTCCGGCCATTTTTGGCATGGTCCGCAGGAGTTCCACGCGGCACCGGGGCTAGTCCCTCACCGGTACCAGAATTAGTGAGGGTTCTGCGCAGTCCACACATGCTCCACTGGCATTAACACTTAGTCTCCCAAACAGAGAATCCAGCCCTATGTATTTTGTCTTTTGGGGGCGGAGTATCGTGGGTGGGCCAGCCGATGACGCGCCAATGCGCTGAAACTGCGCAAGGTGCGCGCCACAGTGACGCTGGTTTGGAGGGGGCAGAGCATGGCGGACTGGCGTCAAACCGGCACTGGCCCCGATTCCTGTGTCGGAATCCGTTCTCCGCCCTATTTGGGGCGGTAAGTGATCTTTGTGCATCATCAGAGCCCTGGAAATAGGCCCACGTTTCCAAATGCAATCATGGAATCCCGTCAGTGCAGTAGGAGGGCATTTGGCCCATCAAGTCTGCACTGACCCTGCCTAGGCCCACTCCCCCGCAACCCCACCTAACTTGTACATCTTTGGACTGTGGGAGAAAACTGGAGCTCCCGGAGGAAACCCACGTAGACACATGGAGAACGTGCAAACTGCACACAGTCACCGAAGGTGGGAATCGAACCCGGGTCCCTGGTGCTGTGAGGCAGCGGTGCTAACCACTGTGCCACCGTGCTGTGCCTCTGAGTAATATCATTGTGTGAGTTGGTTCATTTCAACCTTGGACATAGGTTGAACATTTGCTGTATTGCCAGCACTACTACCCAGGATAGAACAGCAATTTTAGACGCATTTACAACAGGAGTTTCTTTCTCTGCTCCTTCGCCCCTCCTTTTTTTAAATTCGTTCATGGGATGTGGGCATTGCTGGCTGGGCCAGCATTTATTGCCCATCCCTGAGGGCATTTAAGAGCCAACCACATTGAATCTGCAGTCACATGTAGGCCAGACCAGGTAAGGACGACAGATTTCCTTCCCTAAAGGACATTAGTGAACCAGATGGGTTTTTATACCAAGTGACAATGGTTTCATGGTCATCTTTAGACTTTAATTCCAGATTTATTTTTTATTGAATTTGAATTTCACTATCTGCCATGGCGGCATTCGAACCCGGGTCTCCAGAGCAAGACTCTGGACTTCTGGATTACTTTTCCAGCGACAATGCCACTATGCCACCGTCTCCCCTCTTTCTGTCCCCTGTCTGGGACTGTTCTCTGGGGATCTCTCCCTGTCCCCTCTCCCTGTCTCCTCTCCCTGTCCCCTGCCTCGGACACTTATTTTCAATGGAATCCTGCTCTCGGCCACATGATTTGCGTTTTCGATCAATTTTTCTTCACGCACAGGCGCACTGAGCCTTACAAACTTAAAAATTAAGAACTGAGTATGTGGAGCCCACTCCCAGTCGGCAAGTGCATGGAAAGTCTGACGTCTGCCGAGACTCAGCATTCCCGATTCCAACCCTCAACTCCAAAGGTACGTTTGGCTTTCATACAATCGCTACGCAGTCAAAATCCTGGGACTCTGTGTCTCACAGCACTGCGGGGGTACCTTTACCACAAGGACTGCAGTGGTTTAAGAAGAAGATCCACATCAGCTTCTCAAGAGCAACTAAGGATGGGCGATAAACACCAACCTTGCCAGGGATGCCCGTGTCCCGAGCATGAATATTAAAGAGAGATTAGTCGAACACAAAAAAGTCAGGTTTCAGAACATAGGCCAATGGAAGCACTGATAAGTGCCACACTCTGGTAGCATATTACCATGGGAGCTAGCTCCAACAGACTTAGGAATGGAGACAGGATCAGAAAAGTGATTATTCTGCCTCTAAAAATTTGAAACATTGTCCAAAAGTATGAAATATATCTGCTGCGCCAGACGCCCATCTATTCTGGTACAATATTGGAACCAACGTGGTGGATAACTGTGAATGATTTTTGCAGAAATATAGTTTGATGTTAACGCTGTTCAATGTGGGAGAACAGCAGCTCGGAGCGCTGTCTGATCAATGGGTGGACTCCCTTCCCGATTCAACAGAAAATAACACGTGCTAAATTGTTTGCTGCAGCAGTGCGTCTCTATAGGTTGGAGAACTCACACCCTGTGCCCTGCTGTGTGCCCTTAGAAATCAATTAATAACCAATATTCATGTAACCAAAGCCTCAGACTGCATTAATAGACTCTGCGTAAAAGGAGCAAATGCACAGATCTGTCACATCAACAGCAAACAGGCTCTTCCTAATGGAGTATCTGAGGACTATCAGCTGCCAAGGTTTGTTTTACATAAAGGCAAAAGAAAAAAAATCAAGGACAAGTAAGGAGCCTTCAGGCTGTTGAGGCCCATTCTTCCCGTAACTCACCCAGCTGAGCACCATCAGGTGAATTTTGATGTCCTTTAACATGGTTCTATTACACTATTTGGCAGCTCAGGGCAAACACTTATCACCCTTTGAGTAAAAACAATTGATCGAAGATCTGTTTTAAATTAATTTTCCACTCGGGTTGTTTCGAAGTGAGATCTTTCCATAAAAGCTGCAACTGTACAGCCGTGCTTTTTATGAAATAATCTCCAAATCTATTTTAAACATGCTCCGTTATGTCCTGATTTGTATTCTGTCTGCTCTAGGGTTTAAAATCTGACACTGTCTAATCTTAGACTGGAATTTAAGCTCTTGGTGAATTGCATTACCAACTCCAACACGACCGACCAGGGACAAAAGTTAAATTCACAGATAACCAACAACATAGCACGTCACACTGAGTATCAGCCCAGTTTTTAAAAATAAATTTAGAGTACCCAATTATTTTTTTCCAATTAAGGAGCAATTTAGCGTTACCAATCCACCTAGCCTGCACATCTTTGGGTTATGGGCGTGAGACCCACGCAAACACGGGGAGAATATGCAAACTGCACACGGACAGAGTGTTAGTCCAGTTGGATACATTCTCGCTTCGGAGTCAAAATGTTGTAGGCTTGGTCCGCACTGCAGGATTTAAGTACATCATCTAGATCCTAGGCTGATGAGCCAGTGCAGCATTGAGACGCTCATTGAGGTTAAGATATTAATCGCAAGCCATTGCCTGCCTGTTACCCTGGTTCAAACAGGTTTTTAAATTCTTTCATAGGATACAGGCATCGCCGAAGGCCAGCATTTGGTGCCCATCTCCAATTGTTCTTGCTGAGTGGTTTCGAGGCAATTTCTTTTTTTTTAAATACGTTTATTAAAAAGTTTTCATACAGTCAAGAAAAACCAGACCACGCAAAAAAAGAGAAAAATACACAACACCTAATTGACTTAAATACAAAACTAACCTAAACCCACTAACAACTGACGGTGACGAACTCCATAAAAAAGGAAATGGTTGCCATCTTAGGTAGAACCTCTCTACCTACCGATACCCTCCCCTTGATGGTGAACTTGACTTTCTCCAAATGCAGGAATAATATTAAGTCACCCAGCCAAACAGAGGCAGTGGGTAGAGCGGGAGACAACCAACCAAGCAATATCCACATGGAGTACCTGTACGTTTGGGGCAGGACCGGGACATATATTCACCGGCCCGAGGGAACAGTGATCACACCTTTCCTCAACACTCAGGAAGAACCCGCTCAACCTTTCAACTCCAGACTTATACATTGAATTCCTGTGCCCGTGTCCCCAGAGCATTAGCCTGGGATCTGGATTTATCGCCCAATGATATTACCACAAAGCCACTGCCTCTCCCCACGTGGTCAGAGGCCCCTGAATGTAGAATACCTCTGTCAACGCTTATCTCGTGTTTCCATGAAAGAGTTAGTTACTGGGGATGGATTTCACCTCATCCACTACAGCTGATTAGTCATAGAGTTATAGGGGTCTACAGCACAGAAAAGGCCCTCCGGCCCATCCTGTCTGCGCCAGTCAAAAACAATCACCTAACTATTCTAATCCCATTTTCCAGCACTTGGCCCATAGCCTTGTACACCTTGGCATTGCGAGTGCACATCTAACTACTTCTTCAATATTATGAGGGTCTCTGCCTACACCACCCTTTCAGTCAGTGAGTTCCAGACCCTCAGCAGCCTCTGGGTGAAAATGTTTTTCCTTACATCCCCTCTAAACTTCCTGCCCCTTACCTTAAATCTGTGCCCCCTGGTCATTGACCCCTCCACCTAGGGGGAAAGAGTCTACCTGTCTACTCTATCTATGTCCCTCATAATTTTCTACATCTCAATCATGACCCTCCTCAGTCTCCTCTGCTCCAGGAAAAACAAACCTAGTCGATCCAGTCTCTCTTCATAACTAAAACTCTCCAGCCCAGGCTGATAAGTCTCCTCTGAACCCTATCCAGCGCTATCACATCCCTCTGATAATATGGATTCCAGACCTGCACACAAGACTCTAGCTGTGGCCTAACCAATATTTTATACAGTTCCAGCATAACCTCCCTGCTCTTAAACTCTATGCCTCGGCTCATAAAGGCAAGAATACCATATGCCTTCTTAACCATTTTATCCACCTGCCCTGCTGCTTTAAGGGACGGCGTACATCAGTGTTCTTCAAACTTTTTTCCGGGGACCCATTTTTACCAACCGGCCAACCTTCGGGACCCAACCCGGCCGATCTGCGTGACCCACCATTTTCTCTTACCTGGGCCGGGATTCTCCCCTACCCGGCAGGGCGGGGGAATCCGGCATAATGGAGGCGGGAACCACTCCGGCGTTGGGCCGCCCCAATGGTGCAGAATTCTCCGCACCTTTAGGGGCCAAGCCCTCACCTTGAGGGGCTAGGCCCACGCCGGAGTGATTTCTGCCACGCCAGCCGGCGCCGAAAGGACAACGCCGGGCGACGCATGCGCGGGAGTGTCAGCGGGCGCTCACGGCATCCCCGCGCATGCTCTCCCGCCTCCGCCATAGTGGAGACCATGGCGAAGGCGGAAGAAAAAGAGTGCCCCCACGGCACAGGCCCGCCCGCCGGTCGGTGGGCCCCAATCGGGGGCCAGGCCACCGTGGTGGCACCCCCCGGGGCCAGATCGCCCCACGCCCCTCCCAGGACCCCGGAGCCCGCCCCCGCCCTCTGCCCCCGCTGGTAAGGTAGGTGGTTCAATCCACGCCGGCTGGCGAGGGTTGACAGCGGCGGGCCTTCGGCCCATCGCGGGCCGGGGGGAGCCCGCCGACCGGCGCGGCGCGATTCCCGCCCCCGCCGAATCTCTGGTGCCAGAGAATTCGGGACCCGGCGGGGGCGAGATTCACGCCAGCCCCCGGCGATTCTCCGACCTGACGGGGGGTCGCAGAATCGCGCCCCTGGTTTGCTGCTGACGAAAATGGAGGAAATGGTTTTGGGTCCCTTTGGCCCTCGTACACGCTCCTCCAATGGAACCTGTTGGATGAAGGTGAAGCATTCTGGTGTCAGAAAGTATGGAGTCTCCAACTGTCCAAAGTTCTGCATTTTTTTCCTGTAAAGGTTTATGAAATAAACCCCCCCCCGAACTTGTAAAAAAAAATAATAAAATGAGTGAAATAAATGAAAAAAATGAATAAAACCCCCCTGAACTTGTAAAAAAAATAAAATGAATAAAATAAATGAAAAAAATAAAAATTAAATGAATAAAATAAATGAATAAAAACCACTACAGAACTTGGAAAACAAAAAGCTGCAACCGGTCATCGTGCGCACATGCACAATGCGGCCAAATGTTTTTTTAAAAAACATGTTCGCGGGCGCTTGCAGCCCGCGTTATGAAAAGCCGGCTGCTGCGCAGGGATTTGTGCGATCGGGAGCGCCGCAGACAACGGCTCCGCGACCCTCCCGACACCCGGCCGCGACCCACCCGCGGGTCGTGCCCCTGACTTTGAAGAACACTGGTGTACATGCACAACAAAGGTTCCTCTGATCCTTGGTGCCTCCCAGGGTCCTTTGATGAATTGATTTGATTTGATTTATTGCCACACGTGCTGAAGTACAGTGAAAGGAAACGGGAGTACAGTAGAGGACTGAGCACACATCCTTGTGAGGCCTTGGTGGTGAAGATGCTGTTACCTATCCTGACAGATTGCGGTCTGTTGGTGAGGAAGTCAAGGATCCAACTGCACAGGGAGGGGTCACGTCCAAAATTTCAGAGTTTGGTTATTAGTTTTGCCGGTATAATGGTGTTGAAGGCGGAGCTGTAGTCGAAGAATAGCAGTCTGACGTAGGTGTCCTTGTTGTCAAAGTGTTTGAGTGTTGAATGTAGGGCCAGAGAGATAGCATCTGCTGTGGACCAGTTGCGGCGATAGATGAACTGCAGTGGATTGAGAACGCCTGGGTGGCTGCCGTTGATTCGTCTCAAGACTAGCCGCTCAAAGCATTTCATGATGACAGATGTCAGGGCCACCAGTCGGTAGTCGTTGTTGAAGTAGTGAGGTGTTGAAGATGTCTGTGAATACACTCGCCAGCTGGTCTGCTCAGGCTCTGAGTGCTCGCTCAGGGACTCCGTTGGGGCCCCTCGCTTTCTGCAGGTTCACTTTCAAGAAGGAAGCTCTTACCTCTGAGGCTGTAATAGTGGGTATGGGTGGGTCCAGGGCTGTTGGGGCGGGTGGCACTGATGGATTGGCTGACTGTTCAAAGCGAGCATAGAACCCATTCAGTTCATCGGGGAGGGATGCTCCAGCACCGGAGATTCTGCCTGGACTTGCTGTACAGCTCGTAACCCCGTGTAAGCCCTGCCATAGATGTTGTGGGTTTGTGTTTTTGGCCTGGGACTCTAGTTTGACCCGGTATTGTCTTTTAGCGTCCCTGATGGCTTTACATGCGTCGTACATGTATTTCTTATCCCAATAAGGATCGTCAGACTTGAACGCCTCAGTCTGGGACTTTAGCAGGGAGTGAACCCTCCGGCTAAGCCAGGGATTACGATTGGGAAACACCCGTATTGTCTTCTTTGGTACACAGTCATCGACACACTTACTGATGAAGTCTGTGACGGTGGTTGCGTACTCGTCCAGGTTAGCTGCCGTGGCCTTGGATATGGACCAGTCCTTAGACTCCAAGCAATCGTGGAGGATATCCTCTGATGCCTCGGACCAGCACTGCATGTTTTTCTTGATTGACTCAGCACGCTTGAGTTGCTGTTTGTAAGCCGTCCTTTGACTTGCCTGAGGCCTTCGTGTGGTCCATCAGGTGGCTCGAGAAGCCTTCGGATGGCGCAATCTGGTGTGGCCGGAGTGAGCCATTACTCGGTGAAGCAAAGCCAGTTCCTCACTTCTCTCTGGGAGCTAAGCCGAGCGTTGAGGTCCAGCTCGTTCTCAATCGCTTGAACATTCGCCAGGAGTACGCTGGGGAGAGGAGTCTTGAAGCCGCGTAATTTAAGTCTCACCTTCAAACCCACGTGTTTTCCCCGCTTCCTGGGTCAGCGGCTGCTCTTGGGTGGGAGGGCTGGATTTCCATAAGGTAAGTGGTTACGTTCAGTGGGGTCGTGGATGATGGTGGCAGTGTCAGGCTCACTGGAGGGGTTGTACGTGGGGCGGCGAGGTGGGGGTCACCTTCCGATGTGGTCGGGGCCCCCAGTGGAGTTCCTGACACCCCGGGGCTGGCGAGGGCATTTCAGCTTCGCTGGCGAGGGTACGCGCCCCCCCCCCCACCCCCACCCCTTGCCCTTTATCATGTATTCCCTTGCCTTGTTTGTCCTGCCCAAGTGCATCACCTCATGCTTAACCGATTGAATTCCATTTGCCACTGATCAGCCCATCTGAACAGCCCATCTATACCCTCCTGTAATCTAAGGCTATCCTCACTATTTACAACCCCACCAATTTTCGTATCGTCCGCAAACTTACTGATCAACCCTCCCTACATTCAAGTGTAAATCATTTATATAAACCACAAACAGCAAGATCGCGAGCACTGATCCCTGCGGGACCCTTCGGACACCGACTTCCAATCAGAAAAATAACCCTCGACCATCACTCTCTGATTCCTAGTCAGAGGATAATGATTGGGCTGAAGACTATATGTGTTGGTACACTGTACATTCATGAGCTATGAATGAGAAAGGACTGTCAGAGTTTGGAAGTCAGCATCCTTACCCTTATTCAGAGGAATCCTACGGTTCACTAAATCTCAACTGGTGAGGTTTGAACCTCGCTTGCGAGATTCCGCGCCCCCTTCTGCCACAGTGTCTCCTTTGCTGGTGAGGTTGGGAGGCACAAGAGGCGGACCTCGTGGAGGCAGATTAATCCATGTGGAATAACAGAAACTTTCCTGTTCCTCTACCGTTTGGAGGCACAATCCCACCAACTCAGTATAATGTCACCATGGAACCCCTGTTGTGCACAAAACACGGGACCGGTCGCCAGACACATTCTCGACAAAAGTGATCAATCACCACAGCAACAGAGTGGCTGCAGGGATTGATCAAGAAGAAAACAGATGGCATCTTGATTCAAAAGATCCAACGCTCCCAGGAGATGCCAAATGGTGCCATTCTAATTGCGTAGATGGGAAAATGGCTGGCTTATGTAAATAGGCAGCAAGCGTGGCTCAGGTGCTGAATTTGAATATCTTGTGAGGTATGTTTCCATAAAAAGAACTTGAAAAGAACAATCTGTTTGCACTTTGTGTCAACTAATTTGGTGTCTGTGAGGCAGTTTTTGCTTAATTGGGAATATTAGTGTGCCAGATGTGCACATTACAACTTTGCAAACTTCGTGCGTATTTTGCTGGCATCGGAACGTGCCCAGATTGGAGTTGGCATTTTTAAAAAAAATTTCCATTCATGGCTTAAGGTTGCTGACTTGCACCGGGTTTAGATGCCTCGAGATTTCAGAAGCTCAGCCAACTGGCCATTTTTCATCCGTGAGTCTATTCTAGACAGGGGAATCGTGGCAGGCTATTTAACTGTGAGAGCCTTCACAGCCGGGCCTGATCTGGCCCTGAGCTAATTTCTGCACTCTCCAGGCTGAGTTTAATGATTAGCACAGGGATGCTGAGATCTGCTGTAGTATTCCAGCTACAAACCAGGTTAGCTTCGGCTAAGTTAACGCTGACTAGAGTTCAAACTGGAGTAGGGGGGATCTGCCTGGAACGTACAGCTCAGTACCGCATTTGACCCTGGATTCACCAGGCAACTGGAAAGAATAGTTACAAACGTGATATTTACTGTAGTGTTCACGTCCATCAGTGGTGTCGAGAAATTATGATGGGGGGGGGGTAAGTTCTTTCTGCTGATAATTGGGAGCCAGAGACCATCAGCAAAAGAACAAGGGCAGTGGCTGGGAGAAAATGATTTTCTGCAAAGTGTTATTAGGATGTGGAGCACCCGGTCTGGCAGAAGAGCATGGAATGGGAATAAGTGGGGCTTTCAACGAGCTCAACGGACCAAATTGCCTCTTTCTAGCCTGGAAATGTCTAGGATTCTAAATGTATAATTATGTTGATAGCAACAGCACCAAGTAGATTGGACTAATTCACGGGCAGGATTTTCCCTCCAGGACTCTGGACCCCACTGTCGGGCTGTAATAGGGAAACAGTTGCTCGATATGACTCCAGAGCAACAATGTAGTGGCTAGAGGGCAGGTTCGCTGTCCAATTGAGGACAACGGGCAGGGTCTTCAAGCTGGGGGGCCGATCAGAGGCCTTACAGCTTGAAAGCGCCAGCAGGACGCCCTGGCAGGTAAATGAGGGAGGGAGTGCTTCAAAATGGAGGTGCCCCTCTCTCCAGCTTCTTAGAAGTTTCAATTTTTAAAAAAGGGTATTGCAGGCAGACCTGAAAGGGGTTGAGGACCCCTCTCCTGTAAGGCCTACACTGCTGCGGCACCAAGGCAGGCAGGGAGGGCCACTACAAGCTGAGGGGAGGCCATCTTCAGGCACGTACACTGCTCTCCCTGCCTGTAGGAACCCGGAAGTCTATTGGAAAATCAAACCAATTGGCTGTCCTCAAGTGGCCAAATAGCCCGGGGTCAGGCAGCATCTGGGGAACCAGCAGACTGACTGGTTGGGGTTATTTTCGATCTTCTCCCTGCCTCTGATGCCCCCATGGGCCATAGGAAGCAAGCCGCTAAGATCCGGCTGACAGGGTACATCAAACATTTTAGCTCAACCTCTTCCTCACTCTTCTGGTCTATTCAAATTCTTTGTGCACAACAGCAGGAGCTGTGTAATCCAAATTGTTCACATTGCTCAACCTGACGATGGATATTTACTATCCAGAAGAACATCTACCATTCCTAAGGAAGGTGGCTCCTGCTGTCAATTGCTCTTTGTGTGTGTGTGTGTGGGGGGGGGGGGGGGGGGGGTTGATTCCAAGAGATTGCACTGCATGTGGAGCCTCACCTGCTGGGAGGACATATTGGGAAATGGGCCACACAATGGCCCACCTCACAACAACGTACTCTCCAGACTGGTTGTAAAGGCCTGCTGTATTTTCATAGGACATTCCTGCAGATGCGTAACTAGAAATGGAATCTTAATTGCTGGAGGACTGGGATGGGTGACTAATCATGTCCTTTTGCAAACTGGAGAACAGAATGTCTGCAGGAACGTATCAATATTTCTGGGAAGAGGGATCCCCAACAACCACAGGAGGACGGCCTGGGCCGACTGGTTGAGTGAGGCAGGTCAGCCGTTTACTTTATGCTGCATCAAGTCATAGGTGAGACAGAATTTCCTCCAACTATTCATGGGAATTGTCAAAACCAGTGTTTTCTGACTCCATTCCACTTACTCCATCTATAAGATATTTGGGTTTTCACACCAGATATTCTACTTGGATTCTGGATCAAGAACCGCCTGAAATCTGGAGAGGTTCCTTTATCTACCCAATGCCATAGGCAGGGCGGGTAATTGTCTCGATGGGTCACATGGACAGTTTGGGCAATAAATGGATCTTTCAATATAAAAGCTTACTTAACAATTTATAATAGAATGTTGATGGGAAAACTTTTTAATATAATAAATACAAAATCAAATATATAAAAACCAAGGAAAAATGGGCAGAATTCTCCCATTTTGAGCCTACGTGTGGTGGTGGGCTGCTCTGTTTCTCCGACCAGAATAACGGGATCCTACGGCAGATTCACTTGGAAGCTCATTAATTATCCACAGGCGAGTTCCCCTCCCACTCTCCTGTGAGCTGGCAGCTGATTTGACCGCCCTCCCTCAGCTGTCAGGTTCAAAGGTCGTGGCGTCATGTTTAAACACCAGTCCAGCTCAGTCGTATCGCCCTCTCCAGCCCACCTGTCTTCACCTGACCGGGCAGGGTGTGAGCAACCCAGAGGGAAGAGGCGAGTAGCCTCAAGAAAAATCTGTTTCTCAATTCAATGACTCAATTCAACAACCTTCCCCCGGACCCCATCAGCTGTGACACACCCATGCCCCACTTGGACCTCGACCCACCACATTTTGAGACTTCGTCCATCCCCTTCCAATAAGCAGTGTGGTGTCCATTTGACCCCCCCCGCATCTTGTTTGTGAGCTTTTAATGGAGCCTGTTGGGGTCCAGCTTCCCTCCCCTCGTCTTCCCTCTGCCTTCATTGTCGGTCTTCTTCAACCACCCCCTAGCCCTCCTGCTTGCCACCCTGAGCCCTCACCCTACACCCTCCCCTCCCCCACCCCCACCTTGCACAGCCCTCCTTCCATATTTCCCTCCCATGTTTTTTTTTTCTCTTTAAAATTTAGAGCACCCAATTAATTTTTTCCAATTAAGGGGCAATTTTAGCGTGGCCAATCCACCTAACCTGCCCATCTTTGGGTTGTGGGGGCGAAACCCACGCAAACACTGGGAGAATGTGCAAACTCCACACGGACAGTGACCCAGAGCCGGGATCAAACCTGGGACCTCGGTGCCGTGAGGCAGCAGTGCTAACCGCTGTGCCACCATGCTGCCCTGTCCCCCCCCCACCCCGTCTTAATCAGGCCACCCTCCCACCCACCCCCTCCTCACCTCAATATCCACCCCTTGGTCGATTTGAGACCTTTGCTGTGGTGGCTGTATGAGCCCCACTACACAGTGCTGTCCAGATAGACACTGGTGTGTGGGATCAGGGAGAAGGAGACCCCTGTATTCCCCAACCTCCGACACTGTACGGAACAGAGACGGTGAAGCAGGAGGGTCCATGAAGACCAGCTCAGCATGGAGATGGAGGGCAGGAAGCCCCCGGCATCAGGAGCAGCGAAGCACTATGGTGGGAAGTGTTGCACTCACCTCAGAGTCTCTTGCCAGCCGAGGGCCATCTTGTGCAGGTCACTCTGCAGCAATCGAGTTTGACAGTCAATGTGATTTCCTGCTGACATGACACAAGATTGTACAGTCTGACAGGACACAGGTGAACAGCTGTTTTAATGAAAATTCACGAGATTCAAATGGCGTTAACGCCACCAGCCAGCGAGATGACTGACCCTCCATTAACCCTCCACTGGGGGAATTGCAACATCATTTTTGACCGGTGGGTTTCTGACTTTATGACTCCAACCCACCCGCCTCGCACCAAACCCACCCCAGGAGACTGAAAAAACGAAACCCTATCCCCACTTTGTCCTCCAACATAACTAGCATTCAGGAAAAGTTTGCTTATTTCTTATAAGGGGAAACCGAACTGTGGAACTATTTAAAGAATAGGAGGGGAGGAGATTTCCTGATTCAAACCAACACTAGATCACATTATGTAGTCATTTCTCTCACTGCTGTTTGTGGCAAGCTGCTGAGAAAATTGGCTGCTCTGTTTGCCTCCAATGACTGATCTTGTTTCAGAGTTTCATTGGTTGCAAAGTATTTTTGGATAGCCTGAAGGTGCCATGTAAACATCCAGTTCCAGGTTTGGCCACTAGGTGGTATAATTGAAGAGGGGCTGAAGGTTTACAGCACACGAGCAGTGAAGCTCAGTGTAAGCTCAAGGAACTAATTGCACCTTATCTTTCAACTAAGCCCCCTACAGTCTTCTGGACCCTACATCGAGTTCAACACATTTGAGATCATAACCTCTGCAGTACGGCGGCACAGTGGTTAGCACTGCTGCCTCACAGGGCCAGGGATCTGGGATTGATTCCGACCTCGAGTGATTGTCTGTGTGGAGTTTTCACGTTCTCCCCGTGTCTGCGTGGGTTTCCTCCGGGTGCTCCGGTTTCCTCCCACAGTCCAAGGATGCACAGGTTAGGTAGATTGGACATGCTAAAATTGCCCCCTAGTGTCCAAAAGGACTATGTGGGGGTTACTGGGTTACTGGGTTACAGGGAGAGGGTGTGGGCATGGGCCTAGATAAGGTGCAGGGTTGGTGCAGACTCAATGGGCCGAATGGCCTCCGTCTGCATTGTATTTAGTGATTCTGCCTCCAACTTGCTCAGTGTGATTTTCTTTTGTTTTCCTGGTCTTGTTTTTCTTTATCCTGCTTCTTGTTACATTCAGATAGAGTCCTAAAGTCTCAGAAAGAGACACATCAGCCCATCATGTCTGCGCCAGTCATCAAGCACCTATCGATTCTAATCACGTTTTGCAGCATTTGGCCCCATAATCTTGTAAGTGCTCATCTATGGTTGCAATGTAGCCATTCACAGCTGCAGTCCATACACAAAGGGAACGGAAATCTTTGTTTCATTACTATACCCATTGGCACTCTCTTTGGGTGTTGCAATCATGAAATCTTTTGTTATTTCAGCTCTCCTGCCCTCAACCCAATCACAGGCCTTCTCCCTTGTTCTTCCTGCCCCCCCCCCCCCTCCCCTTCGTTCATCAGAACTGAAGAAATATGGAAATGTTGTCAATTCATCCCAACCTGAAAGATTAACTCTGCCTCTTTCCACAGATGCTGCCTGACCTGCTGAGCATTTCCAGCATTTTCTGTTTTCATTTCAGATTTCCAGCATCCGCGGTATTTTGCTTTTGTTGAGCCTGATGACTTATTTTGCATCTCCGTTAGCCTTGGTTTCTCTCAATGCAACACCAGCAAACGTCCTAGTCTAGAACAAAGACCTAACTTTTAAAGTCCAAAAGTGCTTTACGCAATGAGGTGGAGCTGGAGTTGGGATTATTGCATAAATTCTGGAGGTTGAATTTTCTTTATTATGATTTTGACGGGACTTGAGCGTTGCTGGCTAAACCAGCATTTTTATTGACCATCCCAAATTGCTCTTGAGAAGGTGGTGGTGAGCTGCCTTCTTGAACCGTGTGGTGTAGATACACCCGCAGTGCTGTTAGGGAGGGAGTTCCTGGATTTTGATCCAGCAACAGTGAAGGAACGGCCAATGTATCTCCAAGTCAGCATGGTGTGTGCTTTGGAGGTGAACTTGCAGGCGGTGGCGTTCTCATGTATCTGCTGCCCTTGTCCTTCTAGGTGGTAGAGGTCACGGATTTGGAAGGTGCAAATGAAGCAGCCTTGGTGAGTTGCTGCGGTGCATCTTATAGATAGTGCACACAGCTGCTACTGTACATTGGTGGTGGAGGAGGTAAATGTTTAAGGTGATGGATGGGGTGCTGATTAAACAGCCTGCTTTGTCCAGGGTGGTGTCAAACTTTTTAAGTGATGTTGGAAATGCAGGTCGAGTGCATCCCATCTCAAAATCACAAATTGCTGATGTTTAAAAGGGTAATTAATTGGCTGTGAAGCACTTTGGATTGTCCGAAGTGTATGAGTCTATAACTGTAATCTCTCTCTTTCCTCTAATTAAAAAGTTGAACGGTTGCTGACTCTACAGTGGGAAACAGAGTAATGAGACTTTTATTATGAAGGAATCTGACTTTGTATGTCCCATTTGTATTGTAGGAATTTTTGGACCTGCCATTTAATGGACCATCTGGGGATCAACCTCCCCTACTTTACCTGAAGGATTGATGGTGTCTGGTGGAGGGAGCTCACTAGAAAGGGAATGGGGAGAGAAATCCGTCCAAATTGCTATTTAAATTATTTACTTTTTAAATAACTGTGCATCAATTAGAGGTTGCTGAATACCAGAATCCATCAATACAGCTGGTAGTTTAATTCTGGAAAATGGCTGATGCCTTTCAACCATGATGGCAGATGCTTTCATTTTAATTGGAGCTGCAGATCACAGAGCTGGAGTTCCCAAGGCGCGCAGGACTCCGCACATTCGGCCGTCCCAATCATTGATCAGTTCGACACAGGCTGAACTCCCGATTCCAAAGAACACTGGCGCCAGGGGATAATTGCCGTTGCACTTCTTCTCTTGTTCTGTTACACTCTCTCCTTCTCGTTCCAGGTGTAAATGCAACATGCACGCAAACAGCTGCCATTTCAAGGAAGGCAACCTGATGTGCGATTGTGAACACAACACAACAGGACAAGACTGTGGGAAGTGCAGAAAGAATTACAAAGCCAAGTCGTGGCGACCAGGCAGCTACAGTCCGTACCCAATGGGAACAGCTAATAGCTGTATGTATATTATTCCTGCAGCTTTGCCACTTCTGGAAGCTGTGATTGTGTTACAGTCTATTTCTAACCATCGGACGGTTCAAAGTCTCTTGAGCTTTCAAACCCTCTATCTCATTAAACCCTTGTAAACAGCTCACAGCTCTGGTCAAAAATCTTGAAGCCCAGGCAAAGAAGGGATGATTGTCAGTGGGAAAGAGTTTGTCATCCCTCAGAACTGGACATTTTCACCTCCTCTGGGGCCTGACATAAAATCACAGATTTGGCCAGTTCACAGCCCGCCGAAAAAAGTAGCGCAATTGGGCAAGTTTCCCTGCTCAAGCAATGAGGAGCGTTCCACAAACATGTAAAAACCAAAGAACTCTCCATTTATGCTACGCCATTTCAAAACCAGTTATAAATCTTATTATTCAGTCACATTCAGGCAGAGGAAAGCTGATTCCAGCCAGATTCCTACCTCACCGATGTGCAGACATTGTGGTCGCGATCTACCGGCTGCTCACTTTGGCGGAATATTCCGCTGCCACGCCGGAGCACGGGTTTCCTGGCGACAAGGTGTGCAGTCACCAGGAAATCCCGCTGACAACGGCGGTGGTCAGTAAATCCAGCTGACGGGCTGCCTCCGCCGCCGAAAAACACGCAGCGAGTTTGGTCGGCGAATCCCACCCTTTATTCCTACTGATTGTTTTACTAATAATTTTGTTGGGGCGGCACAGTGGTTAGCACTGCTGCCTCACAGCACCAGGGACCCTGGTTCAATTCCAGCCTTGGGTCACTGTCTGTGTAGAGTTTGCACTTTCTCCCCGTGTCTGCGTGGGTTTCCTCCGGGTGCTCCGGCTTCCTCCCACTGTCCAAAAATGTGCAGGTTAAGTGGATTGGCCTTGCTAAATTGCCCCTTAGTGTCCAAAAGGTTTGTTGGGGTTATTGGGTTTAGGTAGGGTTGGTATAGACTCTACGGGCTGAATAGCATCCTTCTGCATTGTAGAGATTCTATGATCTCTAAGTAAGAACATTGGCCGGGATTCTCCGCTACCCGGCGGAACGGGCCGTACCAGCGCCGAGGAGTGGCGTGAACCACTCCGGTGTCAAGCCGCCCGGAAGGTGTGGAATCCTCCGCACCTTCAGGGACTAGGCCAGCGGCCGCGGGGTTGGCGCCGCGCCAACCGACGCCAAAGGGCCAGTTGGCGCATGCGCGGGAGCACCAGCGTGTTCTGGCGTGATCCCAGCGCATGCGCGGGGGGGGTTCTTCTCCGCGCCGGCCATGGCAGACCGTTACAGCGGCCGGCACGGAGGGAAAGAGTGCCCCTCCCGGCACAGGCCTGCCCGCAGATCAGTGGGCCAGGCCACCGTGGGGCCCCCTCCCCGGGCCAGATACCCCCGCGCCCCCCCCCCCCCGAGGACTCCGCAGACCGCCCGCAGAGCCAGGTCCCGCCGGTAAGGACCTTGTTTGATTTCCGCCAGCGGGACTGGCCGAAAACGGGCGGCCACTCGGCCCATCGCGGAGCGGAGAATCGCCGGGGGGGGGCCACTGCCAACGGCCCCCGACCGGGTCGACGAGATTCCCACCCCCGCCGAAAAACCGGCGCCGGAGAATCCAGCAGCCAGCGCTGGAGCGGCGGGGCGGGATTCACACCGCCCCCGGCGTTTCTCCGGCCCGGCAGGGGATCGGAGAATCCCGCCCATTATGTGGGCTCCAACAGAGAACTATCCAATTATCCGATGGAAAACAGGATCAGGGCAGGGTATATAATGGGAGGCTGATTGACTCCCACCTGTTTTGAACCACAAGTTAAAAAGTGAAATTTGCCACAGTGTTCAACACAGTTTTTGGCAAAGGCTGGAGATAGGGATTTCCAGCTAATGCTTTGCCTGTTGTCCCATGGAATCTGTGTGGGAAAGGGAAGAGTGCGCATTTGTAAATCACGGATTAGGAAACATTTTCGGAACCAATGTTGCTACATCTGCAACCCCATCATCTTTGAAACAAAGTTTAGGGCAGGGATATGAGCTTCAGAATTTGAAATTTGCCCCTTGCCATAGTGGACATTGTCAGCTCCATTCCAGCTTGCCTAAATTGCTTTAAAATGCAAAATAAATACAAATGGCTTGGCATCCATTTATAGAGCCAGTGAATGGTAAAAGCAGAGAGGGGGCCATTCGGCCCATCATGCCCATGTCTGCTCTCTGTGTGAGCTACTCATTTAATGCAAATGCAACAACACCTCTTTTCAAGGAAGGAGACAGAAAATGATAAACTATGGACCATTTAGTCTAACACCTGTCATCGGGATACTAGTAAAATCCATTATTAAGGATTACTGCAGGACATTTAGAAAATCATGATATAATCAGGCAGATCCAACATGGTTTTGTGAAAGGGAAATCATGTTTGACAAATTTATTGGAGTTCATGGAGGATGTAACAAGCAGGGTGGATAAAGGGAACTAGAAGATGTGGTGTATCTGGATTTCCAAACAGCATTGAGAAGATACCACATAACAGAATACTGCGCAAGATCTCAAGATTTTGGGGGTGGTATATTAGCGTGAATGGAGGATTGGCTAACTAACAGAAAAAATAGAGTAGAAATAAATGCACAATTTTCTACTTGGCAACCAGCTGAGTGCCACAGGGTTCAGTGCTAAGGCCTCAGATATTTATGATCTATATTAATAACTTGGATGAAGGGTTTGACTGTATTGTAGCCAGATTTGCCGATGAATCAAAAATAGGCAGCTGTGAGGAGGATACAAAGAGTCTTCAATAAAGCTGTAGCTCAATTAAGTGAGTAGCCAAAAATTTGGCAGTTTTAGGAAAATGTGAGGCGGTCCACTTTGGCAACGAGAATAGAAAAGTAGAATTTTATTTAAATGGAAAGAGATCGCAGTAGAGAAGGAATTGTGTGCCTTCGGACATGAGTTACTTAACGTTAGTATGCAGGTGCAGCAAGTAATTAAGAAGGCAAGTGGAGTGTTGGCCTTTATTACAAGGGGGAAGAGTATAAAAGTGGAGAAGTCTTGCTACAACTGTGGAGAGGATTGGTAAGACTCAACCTCGAGTAGTGTACAGTTTGGTCTAAGAGAATATTCATTAGGTTGATGCCTGAGGTGGAGGGATAGTCTTTTTTTGAAAAAAAATTCAATTAAGGGGCAATTTAGTGTGGCCAATCCACCTGCCCTGCACATGAAAATGAAAAAATGAAATGAAAATCGCTTATTGTCACAAGTAAGCTTCAAATGAAGTTACTGTGAAAAGCCCGGAGTCGCCACATTCCGGCGCCTGTTCGGGGAGGCCGGTACGGGAATTGAACCCGCGCTGCTGGCCTGCCTCGGTCTGCTTTAAAAGCCAGCTATTTAGCCCTGTGCTAAACCAGCCCCTAATTATTGGGTTGTGGGGGTGAGACCCAGGCAGACACGGGGAGAATGTGCAAACTCCACACGGACAGTGACCCAGGACCGGGACCGAACCCGGGTCCTCGGTGTCGTGATGCAGCAGTGCTAATCACTGTGCCACTGTGTTGCCCCGTGAAGGGATAGACTTGTGAGGGAAGGGTGCACATGTTGCGACTATACTCACTGGAGTTTAGAAAATTGTGAGGTGATCTTTTTGAAACACATAAGATTCTGAGGGGGTTTGACAGGGTGGATGCTGAGAGAATGCTTCCCCTCGTTGGAGAATCTATAACTCGGGGCATAGTTTAAAATAAGATGCCTCCCATTTAAGACTGAGATGGGGAGAAATTATTTCTCACTGATGGTTTTTAATCTTTGGAATCCATCTGCTCGGAGACCAGTGGATGCTAGCTTATTGAATTGATTCAAGGCTGATTTAGAGAAATGTTTGAACAACAAGGGAGTTGAGGGTGATGAAGGGCAGGGAGGTAAATGGAGTTACGGTCACAATAATATCAGCCACGATCTTATTGAATGGCGGAGCAGACACGAGAGGCTAACTGGCCTATTCCTATTTCTCATGTATTCCCACTCCTCTGCCTTGTCCTCGTAGTCCTGCAACTCTACGTCTTGAGATCACTGTCCAATTTCTTTTTGGACGCCATGATTGAATCTGCCTCCATCATTCTCTTAGCCAGTACATTCCAGATCCTAACCACTCGCCGTGTTAAGAAACCCGCTTTTCTTCATCACTCCTCCAGTTCTTAAAGTCCTCTGGTTCTCAACCATTCTGCCACCAATGGAAACAATTTCTCCCCATCTACCCGTCATGATTTTGAACACCCCCATCAAACCTCATTTCATCTAGATTCTGCCCCTGTGAAGCATTTGGGATCTTTTAAATGTTAAATGTGCTTTTTAAAAACAAATTGTCACCCGGCTAAATACAAAACAATGGCATTATTCTGGCAGTGGCAAGGTACCTTTTCTTTAAACAAAATGAAACAAATATATCAAATTAGCTGCTTGGTATCATTCATTTTACTATTAACAGAGAATGCTGGAAATACGTCGCAGGTATAGACCACAGAGAGTGAAGGACAGGTAAAGCTTTGTCTTGGGAGATTCTCAGTCTGATGAAGGGATTTTACCCTCAAAATCTATTTCATTTCTCAAGTGCTGGCAAGCCAGTTGCGAAATTCCAGGATTTTCTGCTTTAACTGCAGGGCTACAAACATTGGCAAGCCTTTTCTCAAATCGTTTGTTGTACAAGTCTGAGGAAAATATTCATCTCCACGTCGGTGAAAAGCCCTGAGTAATGAGTTCACAATGTCAGCTTCCCAATGGGGAGACTTGCTGAATTAAACCATCACACGCTGAAGATTTATGAGCTCCGAAGCGGCAGGAAGTATCTCACTGCACCTTGTGCGATTCCTGCCTCTAATGATCTGACCAATATCTTGGATGCGCTTTCTTTATTCAGAGAGACTTTGGATCAAAGAGTCAAACAAGTTGTTAAGGGCCAGGAAGCTCCCTTTAATTCCCAATCAACTAAACAGAGCTGAGAATTGGTGCACACGTGTGACGAATTGGTGCCAGCACTGTGCCATTATCATAAATGTAAGAACGGCAAGGGTTAATGTAATGTCTAAATCAACCACTAGAGGGAGCTAGATGTACAAGTTTTAAAGACATTGATGCTAAGCCTTGTGGGTGAGAGGTTGAGGAGAATGCTAGAGAACAGACTGAAGGGAAGTTAGTGTGAGTGAGAGCAGATCATAGTTAATGTAATAGTGTAGAGATTAGTAGTCGATGAGTGTAGATTATATGTTTATTTTCAATTGTGAATGATATCAGAGTAAGTGACGATTCCAAATAAGTAGTGTTAATAAATTTATAGCTTTGTTCAATTTAAAGCTATGATGTGGAGATGCCGGCGTTGGACTGGGGTGAGCACAGTACGAAGTCTTACAACACCAGGTTAAAGTCCAACAGGTTTGTTTCGATGTCACTAGCTTTCGGAGCGCTGCTCCTTCCTCAGGTGAATGAAGAGGTCTGTTCCAGAAACACATATATAGACAAATTCAAAGATGCCAAACAATGCTTGGAATGCGAGCATTAGCAGGTGATTAAATCTTTACAGATCCAGAGATGGGGTAACCCCAGGTTAAAGAGGTGTGAATTGTACCAAGCCAGGACAGTTGGTAGGATTTCGCAGGCCAGATGATGGGGGATGAATGTAATGCGACATGAATCCCAGGTCCCGGTTGAGGCCGCACTCATGTGTGCGGAACTTGGCTATAAGTTTCTGCTCGGCGATTCTGCGTTGTCGCGGGTCCTGAAGGCCGCCTTGGAGAACGCTTACCCGGAGATCAGAGGCTGAATGCCCTTGACTGCTGAAGTGTTCCCCGACTGGAAGGGAACATTCCTGCCTGGTGATTGTTGCGCGATGTCCGTTCATTCGTTGTCGCAGCGTCTGCATGGTCTCGCCAATGTACCTTCAGGACCCGCGGCCAAGGCGGCCTTCAGGACCCGCGACAACGCAGAATCGCCGAGCAGAAACTTATAGCCAAGTTCCGCGCACATGAGTGCGGCCTCAACCGGGACCTGGGATTCATGTCGCATTACATTCATCCCCCACCATCTGGCCTGCAAAATCCTACCAACTGTCCTGGCTTGGTACAATTCACACCTCTTTAACCTGGGGTTACCCCATCTCTGGATCTGTAAAGATTTAATCACCTGCTAATGCTCGCATTCCAAGCATTGTTTGGCATCTTTGAATTTGTCTATATATGTGTTTCTGGAACATACCTCTTCATTCACCCGAGGAAGGAGCAGCGCTCCGAAAGCTAGTGACATCGAAACAAACCTGTTGGACTTTAACCTGGTGTTGTAAGACTTCGTACTGTGCAATTTAAAGCTATTTGTGGTCTTTGTGAACACTACGCCAACCATGCTAAATTTAGCAACACAAGGAACACCACAAGCAGCAAGACACAAGTTAGTGGGGGTAACCAGGGAGCAGCTTCTGCCGCACATTCATGCAAGAAAAGCACTGCCGGAATGTACAGGCGCTGGCTCAAAATGCTGAAATTCCCTCCCCACACCACATGGACTGCAGCCGTCCTAGGCAGCGGCTCACCCCCACCACCTTCTCAAGGGCAATTAGGGAGGGTCAATAAATGCTGGCCTTGTGCCTCATTAACATTTTGTGGCATTGGGGTGGAGGTCAGTCCCTCCACCCTGTGCTTCGGCGTGGCTGGGGGATTTGATAGAGTCCTCGGGTGGTTTTACTTTGTACTGTTGTCCGCTTTAAATGTTAAAATGTTAAAATTTTTTAATAAAAATACTTTAAAAAAACACATTATTTTGGCAGCACCTGTTGTGGTATCCCGCTCCGTCCCTGTATCCACAAGGATGACTTTTAAGAAATTGCTACAATTTAAAATTGCTTTTTTGGTGGCAGGAAATGCTTAAAGAAGAACCCAGCACACACTGCGTGTGTATATTTATATAGCACCTTTAAAAAAATATATATCTTATTCAAAGCATTTTCAGATTATATGCAGAACACACAATATATTGTACAAGTATTTTTCAACAAAACCCCCTGTCTTAAATTCTACCTGCCCCACTTTGTAACTATACTTTAAAAAGTAGATTTAAAACCCCCCCAAAGGTCCCACCTCCCTCACCCTCCCCTCTGCTGACGTTTACCAATCCTTAAAGAAGAAGATGAATAGCCTCCACCTCAAGGAGCCCCCCCCCCCCCCGATTCCCGAAAGGAAAGCTTTGGGCTGGATTCTCCGATTTTGCGGCTATGTCCGGAGGAAGCGTCCGGTCTTCCGACCAAAATGTCGGCGGTGGCCGTGTACGGACCTGACCTGCCGGATAGTGCCCCCCCCCGTAACCCCCCTCGCCACCCCTGGACCAGCCCCCACCAGTCCCCCCAACCCCCGCTGAAGGCCCCCCTGCCGGCGGATTGACTCCCCCCCCCCCCCCCCCCCCCCCCCCCGACTGTGGTAGCGCTGGACACAGTCCGCAGCCTCCATGCCAGGTTCACGAAAGTTGAGAGGACACATGTGCCACGCCATCGGGAAGTCGGGCCATCGGGGGTAGAGCATCGGGGGAGGGCCTCAGGTGACGTCCTGAGGCCGTCCTAATGGCGTGCGGCATACTCCTGGAGTACGCCGTTTTTGAGGGTGCGGAGCGTCCGAAAAATGGCGCTGCCCCCGATTTCGCAGTAAAAACGGATTCTTCAATCGCCAAACGCGACTTTGGTGCCGGCAATCATAGAATCCCTCCCTCTATCTTTTCCAATTGGAGGAATTCTGCCATATCACTCACCCATCTAGTTGCCTTGGGGAGCTTTGGGGCTGGCCACCCTAACACGATCCTTATCCGAGCTACCCGGCAGACAAAGTTAACACATTGACCTATCTCCCCGTCTGCACTCCCGGATCCTCCAAAATCCCCAAAACTGCTACCCAAGGACTTGGTGTAAATAGCACCTTTAACATAACCAAATGTTGCAAAAATAAAACATCCGGGCCACATAGGAAGATATTAGGACAGGCGATCAAAGGTTTGGTCAAAATGGTGAGATTTTAAGGAGTATTGGAAAGGAGGATAGTGAAATAGAGACGTGGAAAGGTTCGAGGAAGGAGCTTAGACTTTCCGAGCTCAGTTCAAAACAACCAGGGCTAAGACAGATGTCAGGACCCCTCATTTATAACTGTAAGGGACCCAATGCATGTTTTCGGAGGCCACCTGGTGCACCTGCAGGGCTGTCTCTGCCAAGGTGGCAGTGCTGGTAACATAGGCAGGAATCGGTGGCTTGCATTTCAAAATTGACCCTTCCTGTCCAGGGAAAATGAACAGAAAGAATTAATTTCTATCCCTATAACCTGGATGGACTACTGTCCTTCAAAGGGATGATATCAAAAGGCAGCAACGCTTCTGCAAGTGTAAGAATGTGTACGTAGTGATGTATATAAAATTGTACTCCGGTGTGCAAAAAGCATCATTGTTAGCTCAGTTGAGGGTGGGAGTGCTGTATTTTTCTTTATATGCAATCCCCATTTTACACTGGTAAGCGGGTAGAGATCAGCAACTGGAGGGAAATACTGAGCCTGTGCAAAGTGCAGTTCTGCCACTGTCTGTGTCTCTCTAAGATCTTCCTCTGATTTCCTTGCAGGTGTGGCAGCCAGTTCCACTTACGGCAGTAAGTACGACCAGGGAGGCCCCTCCCCCAACTCTCTACTTGCTCTTTCCCATTTACTCTACATCCTATTTTTGTTTAACATTTTTACTTTGAACATCTCTTTCTCAAAAGATGACAAAACTGAATTTGTTCTGCTTTGTTTTCCAGTCTGCATGCTGTTTTTTTCCTCTCGATGTTTTGAAAAAAAAGTTTTTCCACAGTTTTCAACCTAAATCAATGTTTTTTAAAAAAGGAATTCTTCGGAATGACCCGGCGCTAGCATTTCAGAAGGTCCTCGATTTGCACCGCCTGTTTATTTCTTGAACGTATTTTAATTCATTTCCCTGTCCCTTGTGGTCTGCGGACAGTCTCCTACAGACTGTCCAGCCAGGCTGGAACCAAAATGCCTCAGTGGGCAACAGAGAGATGACCACGGCCGCACTTATCATCAACAATTGCAATCGGACCTGATTCCCAAGTTACACAATGTAGAAGTTACAGGACAGACATCTATCCCCGACACTGTCACCAGGGGATCTGAAAAGGTGTGAAACCGTCCTCACTTCATATTGGCCGCTGAACTCGGTGATGGCAGCAGTGGGGCTTCTCGGAAGCTCTTAGCCTAGTTGATGACTAGTTGGGGGAAGGAAGTGAAGGGTGCATGGGTCTGCCCCTGAATACATTCCAGGGACCCTTGGTTGGTGTGGTGTGCTGCTCGGACATTGAAGAGGAGAATATAGAGCAGGGTTGTGCTATCTTCTGCAGTCTGCGAACACTCAATGCCGAGGATCACAAGGGCAAGGTGCCAAAGGCAAGGGGCGGGATTCTCCACTCCCACGCTGAAGTGGCCGCGCCGTCGTGAACGCCGTCGAGGTTCACGACGGTGCGGAACGGCCCCGGTCCCGACTGATTCAGACCCTGACAATGGGCCAGTATCGGGGCCCCGTCATCTACACGCGCCAGGCTTGTCGCCCGCGTAAAAGTGGCGCCAAATAGATGACGCGGCCGGTGCCGCATAACGGACGTGATCTGCGCATGCGCGGGTTGGCCAGCGCCAACCCGCGCATGCATGGTTGCCGTCCTGTCATAATCCGCCCCGCAAGAAGATGGGGGAGATCTTGCGGGGCCGCGGAAGGAAGGAGGTCCTCCTTCAGAGAGGACGGCCCGACGATCGGTGGGCACCGATCGCGGGCCACCCCACATTCAAGGTGAAGCCCGGTGCAGGATCCCCCCTCGCCCCCCCCCACAGGCCGCCCCCCCCAGCGTTCACGCACCGCCCACGACTGTAGTGACCAGGTGTGGACGGCGCTGGGGGGAACCCGCCGTTTTGGCCTGGCCGCTCGGCCCATCCGGGCCTCAGAATCCCGGAGGTGCCGGAGAATCGCCATTTTGGGTGTCTCCGGCGATTCTCCGGCCTGTGGCCCGCGAATCCCGACTGGCCCGTTCCCGCTGCTCGGGAGAATCGCGGGAGGGCGTCGGACCGGCGTCCCCGGAAATTTTGGCGGCCCAGGCGATTCTCCCAACCGGTGTGGGAGTGGAGAATCGCGCCCAAGGTACCAAGGTCTGACGTTGTGTAGCCTTGCTCCAGTTGGTGATATATGGAGGAGGAAGCTGGAGGGTGTTTTCTTTGTCAATCAGTAGAGTAGTAGATTCTTTTCTGTGTTGAATGATGTCAGGATTTTCCATTCTCAGTATAGCGTATTGTAAGGCATGTTCTCTGTTATGGGGGGGGTTCCCTGGTTCTTCCTCAACCAGTCCAGAATGGTTCTGTTTATCTATCAAGAGTAACACCAGGAAATGCTGGAATTGAGGTTGGAAAGTGAAACGTTAACTGCTTTTAAGCGGGGACCATTCATTATTGAACGGTTCCAGTTCAATCATTAGCTATCTTTCTCAGTGAATATAAGCAGAAAGTGTACATTACTGTAAATCAGAAATAAAAACAGAAACTGTTGGAAAGACAAAGGAGGTCTCCCAATGTCCCCAAAACAGAAAAGATGGGTGACCATTTCACGCAGAGGCCTTTTGTCAGAATTGCTGCCCCTATGAAGGGTCTTAGCCTGAATTTCTCACCAGATTCTTGCTCTTTCTTCGAGTCCCTGCTGCATACTTTCAGTCTTTAGAGTTGTAAATCCTGCGGTTTTACGGTTTCATGAGGTCCGGTGGAGCAGCAGTGGAGGAAAAATGTTCCAGGATTTATTACCATGACTCCCTGTTTGTGGCTTTCATTATTTGGACAGGGTAATAATGTTTTCTAAATCTGCGACCAGCTGAGAATCTGGGATTTGTGTCTCCCTGTGCCGTCCATAGTCAGCAGCCCTAGTACAATATGCAGGGCCTTAAACACAACAAAACTCCCCCCAGAGTGCATCACGGAGACAGAAATGGGCACGGCACAGAGACCCTAGAGAAAGTGGATGGGAACGCCCTACATCCCCCAGCAGAGATTTCAGAGACCAGGGCCATAGATTGAAAGTGATTTGTACAGGTTGAGGAAAAATGTTTTCACCCAGAGGATGATAGGACGTTGGAGTTCACAAGGGCATTGGAGTTCACAAGGGCGTTGGAGTTCACAAGGGCGTTGGAGTTCACAAGGGCGTTGGAGTTCACAAGGGCGTTGGAGTTCACAAGGGCGTTGGAGTTCACAAGGGCGTTGGAGTTCACAAGGGTGTTGGAGTTCACAAGGGCGTTGGAGTTCACAAGGGTGTTGGAGTTCACAAGGGCGTTGGAGTTCACAAGGGCGATGGAGTTCAGAAGGGCGTTGGAGTTAACAGCTTGATAGGGCAGTAGAGGCAGAAGCCATCATCACAATTAAATATTGTACCCTGCTGGGGTACAGAGAGTGGGCTTACGGGAGATAGTTCTTTCTCGCTGCCACTGACACAATGGGTGAAAGGATCACCCTTCTGTGCTGGAAGTCTTCTATGTTTCCAGCAAGCAGGGTTTATGGGAGGTGACTGGAGTGGAAAGTTGTGACAAAGTGTTTCAGGAGGGTGGGGAGAGGCTCGGTGAGTTTGAATGGTTCAGGGAAAGCACTCTGGGGTGTGGGTGCAAGACACACATGCACGCCCGCACCTACCTTGAAAATGGCTACAATGACCATACACTGCTTTATCCAGGTGATTCTGTGCAGCTAACTGTTTCCTTTGTTTTTATACGTATGCAGTTATCCAGGAAACACAGGCGGTGATTCCACCCCTGGCTGCTGCCTCTCCAGAGCCGCAGAAAGTATCAGGTACCACCACCCCCTATTAGCTTCCTCTCAACCAGCAGATCAATTAGAGAACAAACTAGAATGAGATCCACAGACTGCTCTTTAAATGGCCACAAAAAGATGAAGGGAAAATCCGGTCAAATTGTGCCTGCGTTTTTGATTTTCAATTTAATCTGATTTTAAATCTCCATCGGCAACAATATCCCAACAATCGAACCCCATTGGAAAGGATCAAGTCCACAGAGCCAGAGAACGTTCTTGGGGGCGGTTTTCCTGCCATGTTCGACGCAGATGCAAATCGCGATATGACCGCTAACTCTCGTCAGAGGGCCATAGCGCGATTTGCAATGGGGTGGTCTCACTTTGAGATCTTTCTCGCCACCCCCCCCCCCCCCCCCCCGGCCAGTGACGTAATCAGGTTCATGCCCAGGGAGGATGTGAACCTGATTAGCATGTTATGGGGGGGGTGGGGGGGTTCCCTGTTATGGGAGGTTCTCTGTTATTGGGGGGTTCTCTGTTCTGGGGGTTCTCTATTATGGGGGGTTCTCTGTAATGGGGGGGGGTTCTCTGTTATGGGGGGTTCTCTGTTATGGGGGTTCTCTGTTATGGGGGGTTCCCCTGATATGGGGGGTTCTCTATTATGGGGGGTTCTCTGTTATGGGGGGTTCTCTGTTATGGGGGTTCTCTGTTATGGGGGTTCTCTGTTATGGGGGGTTCTCTGTTATGGGGGTTCTCTTATGGGGGATTCTCTGTTATGGGGGGTTCTCTATTATGGGGGGTTCTCTGTTATGGGGGTTCTCTGTTATGGGGGGGTTCTCTGTTATGGGGGGTTCTCTGTTATGGGGGTTCTCTGTTATGGGGGTTCTCTGTTACGGGGGGTTCTCTTATGGGGGATTCTCTGTTATGGGAGGTTTTCTGTTATGGGGTGGTTCTCTGTTATGAGGGGGTTCTCTGTTATGGGGGGATTCTCTGTTATGGAAGGTTCTCTGTTATGGGGGGCTCTCTGTTATGGGGGGTTCTCTGTTATGGGGGGTTCTCTGTTCTTGGGAGTTCTCTGTTGTGGGGGGTTCTCTGTTATGGGGGTTCTGTGTTCTGGGGGGTTCTCTGTTATGGGGGTTCTCTGTTATGGGGGTTCTGTGTTCTGGGGGGTTTCCTGTTATGAGGGGGCTCTCTGTTATGGGGGGTTCTCTATTATGGGGTGGTTCTCTGTTATGGGGGGGTTCCCTGTTATGGGGGGGTTCTCTATTATGGGGTGGTTCTCTGTTATGGGGGGGTTCTCTGTTATGGGGGGTTCTCTGTTATGGGGGGTTCTCTGTTATGGGGGTTCTCGGTTATGGGGGGATTCTCTGTTATGGGGGGTTCTCTGTTATGGGGAGTTCTCTGTTATGAGGGGATTCTCTGTTATGGAAGGTTCTCTGTTATGGGGGTTCTCTGTTATTGGGGGATTCTCTGTTACGGGGGATTCTCTGTTATGGAAGGTTCTCTGTTATGGGGGTTCTCTGTTATTGGGGGATTCTCTGTTATGGGGGGTTCTCTGTTATGGAAGGTTCTCTGTTATGGGGGGCTCTCTGTTATTGGGGGATTCTCTGTTCTGGGGGGATTCTCTGTTATGGGGGATTCTCTGTTATGGGAGGTTCTCTGTTATGGGGGGTTCTCTGTTATGGGAGGTTGTTATGGGGGATTCTCTGTTATGGGGGGATTCTCTGTTAGAACATAGAACGATACAGCGCAGTACAGGCCCTTCGGCCCACGATGTTGCACCGAAACAAAAGCCATCTAACCTACACTATGCCATTATCATCCATATGCTTATCCAATAAACTTTTAAATGCCCTCAATGTTGGCGAGTTCACTACTGTTGCAGGTAGGGCATTCCACGGCCTCACCACACTTTGCGTAAAGAACCTACCTCTGTCCTATATCTATTGCCCCTCAGTTTAAAGCTATGTCCCCTCGTGCTAGCCATTTCCATCCGCGGGAGAAGGCTCTCACTGTCCACCCTATCTAACCCCCGATCATTTTGTATGCCTCTATTAAGTCTCCTCTTAACCTTCTTCTCTCTAACGAAAACAACCTCAAGTCCATCAGCCTTTCCTCATAAGATTTTCCCTCCATACCAGGCAACATCCTGGTAAATCTCCTCTGCACCCGCTCCAAAGCTTCCACTTCCTTCCTATAATGAGGTGACCAGAACTGTATGCAATACTCCAAATGCGGCCGTACCAGAGTTTTGTACAGCTGCAACATTCATTTAGTATCTCGCCTATCTCTTCAGACTCCACACACAACTTCCCATCCCTGTCCTTGACTGGCCCACTCTTACCCTAGTCATTCTTTTATTCCTGACATACCTATAGAAAGCTTTTGGGTTTTCCTTGATCCTACCTGCCAAATACTTCTCATGTCCCCTCCTTGCTCGTCTTAGCTCTCTCTTTAGATCCTTCCTCGCTACCTTGTAACTATCCATCGCCCCAACTGAAACTTCACACCTCACCTTCACATAGGCCTCCTTCTTCCTCTTAACAAGAGATTCCACTTCTTTGGTAAACCACGGTTCCCTCACTCGACGCCTTCCTCCCTGCCTGACCGGTACGTACTTATCAAGAACACGCAGTAGCTGTTCTTTGAACAAACTCCACTTATCCAGTGTGCCCAACACTTGCAGCCTACTTCACCAACCTATCCCCCCCAAGTCATGTCTAATGGCATCATAATTGCCCTACCCCCAGCTATAACTCTTGCCCTGCGGTGTATACTTATCCCTTTCCATCACTAACGTAAACGTCACCGAATTGTGGTCACTGTCCCCAAAGTGTTCTCCTACCTCCAAATCCAACACCTGGTCTGTTAACATAACACCTGTTATGGGGGGTTCTCTGTTATGGGGGGTTCTCTGTTATGGGAGGTTCTCTGTTATGGGGGGTTCTCTGTTATGGGGGATTCTCTGTTATGGGGGGGTTCTCTGTTATGGGGGGGTTCTCTGTTATGGGGGATTCTCTGTTTTGGGGAGGTTCTCTGTTATGGGGATTCTCTGTTTTGGGGAGGTTCTCTGTTATGGGGGATTCTCTGTTATGGGGGTTCTCTGTTATGGGAGGTTCTCTGTTATGGGAGGTTCTCTGTTATGGGGGTTCTCTGTTATGGGGGTTCTCTGTTATGGGGGTTCTCTGTTATGGGGGTTCTCTGTTATGGTGGATTCTCTGTTATGGGGGTTCTCTGTTATGGGGGTTCTCTGTTATGGGGGTTCTCTGTTATGGTGGATTCTCTGTTATGGGGGTTCTCTGTTATGGGGGTTCTCTGTTATGGGGGGGTTCTCTGTTATGGGGGTCCTCTGTTATGGGGGTTCTCTGTTATGACGGGCTCTCTGTTATGGGGGGATTCTCTGTTATGGGGTTCTCTGTTATGAGAAGGGTTCTCTGTTATGGGCGGTTCTCTGTTATGGGGGGTTCTCTGTTATGGGGGGTTCTCTGTTATGGGGGGCTCTCTGTTATGGGGGGCTCTCTGTTATGGGGGTTCTCTGTTATGGGGGGTTCTCTGTTATGGGGGGTTCTCTGTTATGGGGGGCTCTCTGTTATGGGGGTTCTCTGTTATGGGGGGTTCTCTGTTACAGGGGGATTCTCTGTTATGGGGGTTCTCTGTTATGGGGGGTTCTCTGTTATGGGGGGTTCTTTGTTATGGGGGGCTCTCTGTTACAGGGGGATTCTCTGTTATGGGGGTTCTCTGTTATGGGGGTTCTCTGTTATGGGGGTTCTCTGTTATGGGGGGTTCTCTGTTATGGGGGGTTCTCTGTTATGGGGGGTTCTCTGTTATGGGGGTTCTCTGTTATGGGGGGCTCTCTGTTACAGGGGGATTCTCTGTTATGGGGGTTCCCTGTTATGGGGGTTCTCTGTTATGGGGGTTCTCTGTTATGGGGGGATTCTCTGTTATGGGGGGTTCTCTGTTATGGGGGGTTCTCTGTTATGGGGGGTTCTCTGTTATGGGGGGGCTCTCTGTTATGGGGGGCTCTCTGTTATGGGGATTCTCTGTTCTGGGGGGTTCTCTGTTATGGGGGTTCTCTGTTATGGGGGTTCTCTGTTATGAGGGGCTCTCCGTTATGGGGGGGTTCTCTGTTATGGGGGTTCTCTGTTATGGGGGGGTTCTCTGTTATGGAGGTTCTCTGTTATGGGGGTTCTCTGTTATGGGCGGTTCTCTGTTATGGGGGGGTTCTCTGTTCTGTGGGGTTCTCTGTTATGGGGGGTTCTCTGTTATGGGGGGTTCTCTGTTATGGGGTTCTCTGTTATGGGGGGTTCTCTGTTACAGGGGGATTCTCTGTTATGGGGGTTCTCTGTTATGGGGGTTCTCTGTTATGAGGGGTTCTCTGTTATGGGGGTTGTCTGTTATGGGGGTTCTCTGTTATGGGGGTTCTCTGTTATGGGGGGTTCTCTGTTATGGGGGTTCTCTGTTATGGGGGTTCTCTGTTATGGGGGGTTCTCTGTTATGGGGGTTGTCTGTTATGGGGGGATTCTCTGTTATGGGGGGTTCTCTGTTATGGGGGGTTCTCTGTTATGGGGGGGCTCTCTGTTATGGGGATTCTCTGTTTTGGGGAGGTTCTCTGTTATGGGGGTTCTCTGTTATGGGAGGTTCTCTGTTATGGGGGGTTCTCTGTTATGCGGGGTCTCTGTTCTGGGGGTGGTTCTCTGTTATGGGGGGTTCTCTGTTCTGGGGGGTTCTCTGTTATGGGGGTTCTCTGTTATGAGAAGGGTTCTCTGTTATGGGGGGTTCTCTGTCATGGGGGGTTCTCTGTTCTGGGGGTTCTCTGTTATGGGGGTTCTCTGTTATGAGGGGCTCTCCGTTATGGGGGGGTTCTCTGTTATGGGGGTTCTCTGTTATGAGAAGGGTTCTCTGTTATGGGGGGTTCTCTGTCATGAGGGGTTCTCTGTTCTGGGGGTTCTCTGTTATGGGGGTTCTCTGTTATGGGGGTTCTCTGTTATGGGGGTTCTCTGTTATGGGGGTTCTCTGTTATGGGGGGTTCCCTGTTATGGGGGTTCTCTGTTATGGGGGTTCTCTGTTATGGGGGGTTCCCTGTTATGGGGATTCTCTGTTATGGGGGGCTCTCTGTTATGGGGGGTTCCCTGTTATGGGGGGTTCTCTGTTATGGGGGGTTCCCTGTTATGGGGGTTCTCTGTTATGGGGGTTCTCTGTTATGGGGGGTTCCCTGTTATGGGGGTTCTCTGTTATGGGGGTTCTCTGTTATGGGGGGCTCTCTGTTATGGGGGGATTCTCTGTTATGGGGGGCTCTCTGTTATGGGGGGATTCTCTGTTATGTGGGGCTCTCTGTTATGGGGGTTCTCTGTTATGGGGGTTCTCTGTTATGGGGGTTCTCTGTTATGGGGGGCTCTCTGTTATGGGGGGATTCTCTGTTATGGGGGGCTCTCTGTTATGGGGGGATTCTCTGTTATGGGGGGTTCTCTGTTATGGGGGGTTCTCTGTTATGGGGGGTTCTCTGTTATGGGGGGTTCTCTGTTATGGGGGTTCTCTGTTATGGGGGGTTCCCTGTTATGGGGGTTCTCTGTTATGGGGGTTCTCTGTTATGGGGGGTTCCCTGTTATGGGGGTTCTCTGTTATGGGGGGTTCCCTGTTATGGGGGTTCTCCGTTATGGGGGTTCTCTGTTATGGGGGGCTCTCTGTTATGGGGGGATTCTCTGTTATGGGGGGCTCTCTGTTATGGGGGGATTCTCTGTTATGTGGGGCTCTCTGTTATGGGGGTTCTCTGTTATGGGGGTTCTCTGTTATGGGGGTTCTCTGTTATGGGGGGTTCTCTGTTATGGGGGTTCTCTGTTATGGGGGTTCTCTGTTATGGGGGGTTCTCTGTTATGGGGGGATTCCCTGTTATGGGGGTTCTCTGTTATGGGGGTTCTCTGTTATGGGGGGCTCTCTGTTATGGGGGGATTCTCTGTTATGGGGGGCTCTCTGTTATGGGGGGATTCTCTGTTATGTGGGGCTCTCTGTTATGGGGGCTCTCTGTTATGGGGGTTCTCTGTTATGGGGGTTCTCTGTTATGGGGGGGTTCTCTGTTATGGGGGGTTCTCTGTTATGGGGGTTCTCTGTTATGGGGGGTTCTCTGTTATGGGGGATTCTCTGTTATGGGGGGTTCTCTGTTATGGGGGATTCTCTGTTATGGGGGGTTCCCTGTTATGGGGGGTTCTCTGTTATGGGGGATTCTCTGTTATGGGGAGTTCCCTGTTATGGGGGTTCTCTGTTATGGGGGGTTCTCTGTTATGGGGATTCTCTGTTATGGGAGTTCTCTGTTATGGGGGATTCTCTGTTATGGGGAGTTCCCTGTTATGGGGGTTCTCTGTTATGGGGGGTTCCCTGTTATGGGGGTTCTCTGTTATGGGGGGTTCTCTGTTATGAGGGTTCTCTGTTATGGGGGTTCTCTGTTATGGGGATTCTCTGTTATGGGAGTTCTCTGTTATGGGGGATTCTCTGTTATGGGGAGTTCCCTGTTATGGGGGATTCTCTGTTATGGGAGTTCTCTGTTATGGGGGATTCTCTGTTATGGGGGGTTCTCTGTTATGGGGGATTCTCTGTTATGGGGGGTTCTCTGTTATGGGGGATTCTCTGTTATGGGAGTTCTCTGTTATGGGGGGTTCTCTGTTCTGAGAGGGGTCTCTGTTATGGGGGGGTTCTCTGTTCTGGGAGGGGTCTCTGTTCTGGGAGGGTTCTCTGTTCTGGGAGGGTTCTCTGTTCTGGGAGGGGTCTCTGTTCTGGGAGGGTTCTCTGTTCTGGGGGGTTCTCTGTTATGGGGGGTTCTCTGTTATGAGTGGTTCTCTGTTATGGGGGTTCTCTGTTATGAGTGGTTCTCTGTTATGGGGTGGTATCTGGTGGGGATATCCGATAATGATCTGTGATGCGGGGTCTGGGTGGTCTCTGGTGGGGGATCATTGGGCAGGCGTTGGGTCACCTTCTTGCAAGCGCTCTGGGGGGGGGGGGGTGCGGGCGGGGTGCAGGTGACACATCAATTCCCGTGGCGGGGGGAGGATGCTCCCATTTGTCGGGGGGGGATTTGTGTTGCAGTGGGGCCAAGCACCAGGTGCCAGGTCTCGCTAGTGGGACACCCGCTCATTATGGCGGCCCGATAGTGGGCTTCACGACGGAATCCCTTGCGATGCCCGTCATGCATAAATTTGCAAGGCAAGCGACACTGAATCGCTTGGGGGCGCCCCTCCTATTGCCAGCGTGGAACAGAAGCGATTCAGCTCCGGCAGGAGGACATAGTCTCATGAACAGAGAATCCAGCCTCTGTTGTAATTTTGCTGTGGAATTTGTAGAGATGGAAATGCGTGCGTCCAGGCTGACCAAAAATCAGGAATGGCAGCAATGTGCTGAGTCAGGAGGAGTCAGTATTCCGGGAAATAAAATAGATTTAGATATACTGATTGGTGTTAAATCAATTCATCGGGTACCCAGTGGATAATGTACGCTTCCAAATGTCAAATGAAAATCACTTATTGTCACAAGTCGGCTTCAAATGAAGTTACTGTGAAAAGACCCTAGTCGCCACATTCAGGCGCCTGTTCGGGGAGGCTGGTACGGGAATTGAACCGCGCTGCTGGCCTGCCTTCAAAGCCAGCGATTTAGCCCTGTGCTAAACAGCCCCTGCTTCAGTGGCTTCACGCGCCAGAAGTTACTAACAGAACAAACATTAGTTGGTAAAATAGTGAAAATATGAAACAAGACAAATTGCAAAACCATTTTCAAATCGATGACCTTTTTAAACCAAGAATGAAAGAGGCTTGAACATGCCGCATCCCATTGGGAAGTATGGGTAACTTTGGGTTGAAATGAGACCTACACGGGAATTAGAGACGGTTATCGGTGATGGCCATTTTCTGAGCCCGATTGCAGCCAGAGTCAGTGATGAATCTCAGCTGTTACAGTTCTAGTAACTAATGCGAATCATAAAGGCAGGAGCTGTGTTAAATGCTGCAATAAGGCCTTTCAGTTTGAGCCTAGCTCAGCTGTTCAACCCTCATCTCCTGGCAGTTTTCCCAAGAAAGATATCCAGCAGCCATCTTCTGTTAACCTGATTATTGTTGCAAGAAGGCTGGGATACCTACACTCTTCATTCTCCAATGACTATACAAGTCCTTCACAAAGATCCATTATATTGTGCTGCAACAGTGTATGGAATAGTGCAGCGATTGTAATCTTGAATGTTAAGTGACAGTCATAATGACATTAGGGAAGGAGCCCATCAATAGCATTGATTAAAAAAAAAAAAGAAATACTTAAATAGTTTCCCTTAATGCAGATTGATTCCCAAAGCCTGCGGAAAGAAAGTTTTAATGGCGTACAGTTCCTTTCGATTGAACTAGTACTGATCATTCCCTGAGCTGGTGCTGTACTTTCTGTGTAATAGTTCAGAAAAGGCAAACTGCAACAAAATGTTCAATGGGTATTTTTCACAGTGTTGGGATCATTCTTCTTCTCCATTTGTATATCAACAGGGAGCACTATCAAAATGTTCAAATAATATATAAAATTAGTAAGTGTGATAAATTGTGACGGGGACTAAGTGACTTCAGGAACACATAGGCGGAGCAAGTGGACATCAGGCGAAACCTATTGCCGAGAACTGTGAGGTGTTACATTTTAAAAGGAACAATAAGCTACAGGAAATGGCAGAGAATGATAACATTTTAAAAGATAACAAGTAGGTAGATTTGGGTTTGTCAGATGTGTAATTCTTACAAGTGAGGGGATAAATTGACAGAGATTTATATTTTTTAAAAAGACTACATAATGCTAGATTTTAGAAAGTGGAGCAGAGTACAAAATGAAAGGAACAATGTTAAACCGAAGCAATTCATTGGTTAAGCCACAGATAGAATAACAAATGGGTCATGCTTTGTGCAAACCTACTTTATATTATGGGGAAGATGCAAATGGAAATCACTAAGGTGATACCAGGGCTGAGGACCTTTAATAATAATAATATAATAATAATAATCGCTTATTGTCACAAGTAGGCTTCAATGAAGTTGCTGTGAAAAGCCCCTAGTCGCCACATTCCGGCACCTGTTCAGGGAGGCCGGTACAGGAATTGAACCCGCGCTGCTGCCTTGTTCTGCATTACAAGACAGCTATTTTTCCCACTGTGCTAAACCAGCCCCTATGGGAGTCTAGAGTCCAAACATGTGCAGGTTAGGTGGATTGGCCACGATCACTGTGCGGGGATAGGCAGGGGTGTTGGCCCAGGAAGGGTGCTCTTTCAGAGGTCTGTACAGACTGTGGGCAGAATGGCCTCCTTCTGCACTGTAGGATTCTTTGGAAACAGAGTTCTTGTCAAAAGGACAGGTAAGGTTAAGAGGAGGCTCAAAAATATGAGGGATTATGATGAGATCAATTTCCACAGGTCGGTGAGTCGATGATGAGAGCACATTGTTTTAAAGTTAAAACCAAAGAAAAGGGGGGGTGAGGTCAAGACAATTTATTTTACGCAAAAGGGTAACATGGAAACTGGCGGGATTCTCTGTCTCATCTATGGCGGGATCCTTTGCGAGCAAGAACAGAGGGTTTGGTGTTCCAGCCAAAACTCCATTCCTTTTCAGAGGTACCGGAAAATCCCTGCACCAAATAAGGAAGAAAGATTTCAGCCAATGGTTGAACAGAACTCAGAATATCACTTTACAAAGGAAAGTGGACAGATAAAAAGAAAAAACAGTGAGGAAAACAAAGGGGATTGGAGAGAAGAGGGACTGGAGAATGCCCAGTACCACTGGAAGTGAATGGCCCAGCAGGGAAATACTAGACAGAGCCCCACAAGCTCATCCCTGCTTTAGACTGAGGACGGAAACACCCCCAAAAAAACACTGATCTTCTTGCCACTCGATTGATTATTATCATTACTCTGATCGATTTTCCAGGTCCAGTGTTCAAAAAGTGCGCCAACTCCTGCAACTGGTTCATTTACTGTAGTGTGTATGTGGTGGTCAGTGTAACTTCTGTCGCCAATAGTAGAACATTGCTCCTCTAACTCTACTTAATTGTTCAATTCACTTTCTGTGAAACTAGAAACCAGCAGAAATAAGCACGTAAATTAATAGTTAGCAACAGACTTTGTATTTGACATTTTCCTCAAGTTGTTCTACTGATTAAACTGCCTTTTTCCTGCTTCATCAAAAGGAGAAACCGTTTCAAGCCTTGATAAGGAAGTCGAAATCAGTAAGTCTTTAAGGCTGGTTATCGATAGCTAGTAATGTTATTAGTATAGACCAGTAGCGAGAACAGCGATGAGTAGTGCAGACCGGGTGTGTGGGTCACTATTGGCTCCAGCAACAATAGTAATTAATTTTAGAGCTAAACCACCAGACCAAGGGCGCGATTTATCATCTGTGTCCCACCGGAAACGGGATGGGATTCCATTGGTAGATCCCGGGAGAGGCCGTTGCACGTTGTGACGTTGCAATCTGGATCCCGCCCAGAATGGGTGGGGTGCAGAGCGCAGAGTTTAATGAGTTTAAAAGGTCTCCCCCCCAAACGATTGGAGGCCCCCGGGTGGTCTGCCTCTGGGCAGTATGGCACCCTGGCACTGCTGGTGCCATCTGGGCACCTTGGCACTGCCAGCCTGGAACCCTTGCAATGCCACCTCGGTGCCACCCTGGCACTATCAGGGTGTCCAGATGGCACTTCCAGGCTGACAGGGGCATTTCCAGGGTGCCATGGTGGTGGTGCTGAGATTCCAGGCTGGCATTTTGCCTGCATCGGGCCTAGGGTGCCCTGACCATGTGAGGTGAGGCCCCAAGGAACTCTTATAGGTGAGTTGCGACATGGGGGAAATGAAAGATGCGACATGGGGGGGAGGGGGTGGTCGAGAGATCTCTTCCCCAAGCAGAGCTCCTCAGTGCAATAAATGATGCTAAGGGGGTGGGGAGGGGGTCATTCTCTGTCAAAATAACAACAAAGTGTCATTAGATAGCAGGGTGGCACTGGAAACAACCCTGCTAATCCCGCCCAGAGCGGACTCCGATTTAAAAAAAATTAAATCACGCCCTAAGTCTCTTTCTTCAACTTACATTGATGTGGACCAGAGTTACTATATTATCCCCCTCCCCCCAGCCCCTATCATCCCCTCTAACATTAGGTATTTCTCTATGACTACAAACTGTTATCTATTACCCTCATGATTGAAATAAATTAGCTTGCAATATAGATTCTCCAATCTAAGTCAACCTCAGAAATTGTGCTTGTGTTTCCTACTGAAGGCCCTGCACCAGCTGCTGAGCGAGAGGTTAAGAAGGGTGAGTTTACAGTTGTGATTAAAGTCTTCTCCGGGGGCGGGGGGGGGGGGGGGGGGGGGGGGGGACACCTATTCTTAAATAGCCACTTAGCCTTAAACTTTTGGCAGATGTGTAACTTTGCGGTTCTCTGCAGAAGGCCAAAGTAGCTGAAGAATAATTCGACAAGTGGGCCAACTCCACAAAACGACAGGCATTTCAGCCACTGTACCGTTTATCAGCTTTGTGCCAGCAACCTATACACCCGAGGCTAAGCTTTGTGTGTTAAATTGGCCTCTACGTACCCTGTAAGCCATTAATCTGGTAGTCCAGTATAGACAATGCCTTCTGATCATTTTAGAAAATGGTGACATTATCATTCTGGCATCAACTTGGTAGATCCCGGGCGAGGCCGTTGCACGTTGTGACGTTGCAATCTGGATCCCGGTAATATAAACCACTTAATGGAAGTTGATGCTACCAGACTTGCTGTCAGTTAAATTGCTTACAATTTAGTTACTGGTACTAGTCACTCGCACTCGTTATCGAAGGCACCAGTGAAGATCTATAGATAGTCATGGTTAGTGGTGAGGGTCACTCCCTGAGACACTTATACATTGCAAAATATTAATCTGACCAATGGAATCAGTTTACATTTAAAATATCTAATTGAAAAGATGAACATTCACTCACTCACAGATTATTTGATTGCATTTCTTTGCTATAAATAATCAGTCTTAGCACAAGACTGTGACAGAAACTCTGCTGGTATAAGTTGCGAGTGGAAAAGTATTGCTTGTTAATGTAAATTACAGAATTGGACGCACTACCTTGTTATAAAGCTGAATTAGTAAGTGTGAAAACAAAAATTTCTTCACATGTAGAAATTAGATTATCATACTGATTGAGTCTTCAATCTGACACCTACCTCTCACATTATACCTACATGACGGTTCACTGCTTGCTTACAAGGAGGACGCATCTCAACCTCAGGTCAAGCAATCAAGACGGGTGAGTTTATAACACGAGTTGCTGGCATTGACCAGTGCCAACTGCACTGATTACTAGTGTAGAATTGCAGAATTATTTTTCAAATCTAGAATAATCCCTAAAGTCTTGAGCACTAACAGACCTGTAACTGATAAAAGTAGGAGGCAAAACCACTCAAGTCTAAACCTGATAACAGATGTTTCTGTTAAGTGAATGGGAATGGGAGATTTACTTGCAATAACTGTTAATGGATTCATTTCCTTTCGAAATCCCTTTAAGTGAGCAGTTTCATTGGCAAATCGCAGCATTCAGCAGGTTTGCTACCATGTTATACTGCTCCTTTGGGTATCAATCTCATGACTTCCTATTACTTTCAATCACTTTGTATTCAGCTGGTAGAATGTGCACGCACATTTTAACACACAAAGTCTCACTCTCCCAGTGGACTGTTTATCTTCTACACAATATCCCACCTAATGATCTGATTCTTAACAGTCACTCTATACACTGCCACATGGTACCTCGATAGGCTCACAAATGTTTGGGTCATGAAGACATTGACTTTATGCAGAAACAAACATAGCTAGAGCCTCCCCCCCTTCCCCCACACAACCACCCACCCCCTCCCCCGATTCGAATTTACTACTACGCATGTTAACCATTCTTCCTAATTCCTACTGCATGCAATCATCTTGCTTGTATGTAATTGAAGAAAGTAATCGACCCCCCCCCCCCCCCCCTCTTCCTTTCCACCCTGCACCAATTGCAGTGCAGGATTCTGTCCACGGAGACAGTAGTTCTGGCTTGTTGAATGATCAACATTGATATGCGACATGAGAAGGTCGAGGCCTACACTATGAGTAATGAAGGGAGTGAATGCAGGGCATGCTGTACGGTGTCCCTGGAGAACAGCTCATTGACAAATTAATCCATTGCCTCTCAGATTCTTTCCTGCCTCAAGTCCCTGTTGACAAGATGAATGTCTTGTATGAACACGGTTCTGTCTCATAATGAGAAACAATTTTCTTCAGATAGACACTGAAACTATGTTTTAAACCCTAACATACTGGTTCGCTTGTGGGCATTTACAAGGTGGCCTTGCTTGATTTAATAGAGAGGTTTAAGCAACATTTCAAATCAAATATGTAAATTATTTTAACAGGCAAGTCTAGCTGAGGAGTCATAATATTAAGCCACCTTGTTTCAATTGATTAAATTGAGAAAAGTCACAGTACGTATTTTTTGTCAACTAAACTAAAATTCGAACTACGTTTCTTGTGAAGGCTAAAATTAAAACTATTTTTAGAAAGAAGCATCAGTGGTGTTAATCCGACATAATAACACTCATTCCTTGTTTCTATACCGTCTGATTTGTGAAGTTGCAATCACACTTGCTGCTAGTTCTCTTAGCTTCCAATTGTATCAACCCAGCATCTTCAGGCACATACCGCACCGTCCACAGTCATTACACTGGTCCATTTAAATAAGGATAATAGGGAGCAACTAATTCTGCAATAGCTTGCATTTTCTTTAATATTCATGTAAGGGATGTGAGCTTCGCTGTCTAGGCCAGCATTTATTGCCCATCCCTAATTGCCCTTGAGAAGATGGTGGTGAGCCGCTTTCTTGAACCACTGCAGTCCAGGTGGTGTAGGTAAATTCACAGTGCAGTGAGAGGGTTCCAGCATTTTGATCAGCGACAGTGAAGGAATGGCGCTATATTTCCAAGTCAGAATGGTGAGTGACCTGGAGGGGAACTTGCAAGTGGTGGTGTTCCCATGTATCTGTTTCCTTTGTCCTTCTAGATGGTAGTGGTCGTAAGTTTCTAAGGTGCTGCTGAAGGACCCTGGGTGAGTTTCTGCAGTGCATCTTGTCAATGGTACACACTGCTGCCACTGTTGGTACACACGCTGTCTGCGGAAGAGGGAGTGAATATTTGTGGAAGGGGTGTCAATTAAGCGGATGCTTTGACCTGGATGGTGTCAAGCTTCTTGAGTGTGCTGGAGCTGCACTTATCCAGGCAAGTGGACTGTACCCCATCACATTCCTGACTTGTAGATGGTGGACAGGCTTTGGGAGTCAGGAGGTGGGTTACTTGCCACAGTTAAAAAGTTAGTTTTTAAAAACATTTCCAATTAAGGGGCATTTTAGCGTGGCCAATTCACCAGCCCTGCACATCTTTTGGGTTGTGGAGGTGAGGCCCATGCAGACACGGGGAGAAAGTGCAAACTCCACACGGACAGTGACTCGGGGATTCTATATCAATCTATTCTTTAAGGAGACGCTACAATCTTATTAAAGGTCAGGTACTTTACATGCTGGTGTTACACCTAATGCTTCAATCATCTTTCTATTCTTACTCCAATGCATAAGCAACTTCCTCACCCACGGCAATGTCTGAGAGGGTTATATAGGGTTATATTGGAAAAGTAATAGAGGGGCGGCACGGTGGCACAGTGGTTAGCGCTGTTGCCTCACAGCACGAGGGACTCGGGTTCAATTCCAGCTTTGGGTGACAGTCTGTGTGGAGTTTGCACTTTCTCCCAATCTCTGCGTGGGTTTCCTCCGGGTGCTCCGGTTTCCTCCTACGGTCCAAAGATGTGCAGGTTAGGTGGATTGGCCATGATAAATTGCCCCTCAGTGTCCAGGACTACGCAGGTTAGGTGGAGTTACAGGGATAGGGTGGTCTTTCAGAGGGTCAGTGCAGACCCGATGGGCCGAATGGCCTCCTCCTGCACTGTAGAGATTCTATAATTCTATTCATGCACATTATTTTCCCAAATAATTACATTGGGCTCTAATCCCTTTACTGCCTTTCCTGTTGCATAGTGAAATGAAAAAAATGGAGTCTTGGCCTTTATTACAAGGGGGAAGAGTATAAAAGTGGAGAGGTCTTGCTACAACTGTGTAGAGGATTGGTAAGACTCAACCTCGAGTAGTGTACAGTTTGGTCTAAGAGAATATTCATTAGGTTGATGCCTGAGGTGGAGGGATAGTCTTTAAAAAAAAAAAAATTCAATTAGGGGGCAATTTAGTGTGGCCAATCCACCTGCCCTGCACATGAAAATGAAAAAATGAAATGAAAATCGCTTATTGTCACAAGTAGGCTTCAAATGAAGTTACTGTGAAAAGCCCCTCGTCGCCACATTCCGGCGCCTGGTACGGGAATCAAACCGTGCTGCTGGCCTGCCTTGGTCTGCTTTAAAAGCCAGCGATTTAGCCCAGTGTGCTAAACCAGTGAGTGATACAGTGTGGCCTCATAGGGTTTGTGGAAGAGGTTTGGATAGTGGCAAGACAAAGATTACTTTGTGAACAGGAACAATCAAAGGTGCTGTCAGGTTAATCCACCGGGCCCACAGCTCCTCGAGCTATTAGGGCCAGTCGGAAAACAGAGGTGTCAGCGCCTGGATTCAGAGCCTCAGTGAGACACATGTTGAACTGCCTGTTTAACCAAGAGATAGATTCAGCAGCAACTTCAAAAAGAGAACCAAATATTGGTATTGTCTCGAAAATTGAGCACATTGATAAGGCAGATATATAAATATGCCAAAGTTAGAGAGATTCAAACTTTAAAATGTTATTAGATTTCAGATTAATCTGGACTTTTCTCATGTGAAGTTGTCCTTGGAACTCCTTGATGGATTCAGGAGAGGGTGCAGACCTGTCATAGTCAGTGACAAATACCTCAACAAACAGTCATCATCAACCTTGAGCTTAGAAACAATCTGAACACTGACAACAGACACTTCCAAATGGCCTACTATTGAAATTGGGCCTTGCTTTTCTGGAGACATCACTTTCTCACGTTATCGACATAAATGAGACCATAAAACTGGCAAAGTACTGACTGCCTCACAAAGAAACGTTCAATGTAAAAGAAAAATCATGGCAGCAGTGGCTTTTATCGATCATCGAAATGCATTTGTTCAGTGTAGGCCTGCACTCCCTTTACAAAGCAAGTACCCTGTCCTTTAGTATTCAGAACCAAGAAGAATTACTTTAGCATCCTGGTGGCGCAGTGGTAGCACTGCAGTCTCACTGCGCCGAGGTCCCAGGTTCAATCCCTGCTCTGGGTCACTGTCCGTGTGGAGTTTGCAAGAGCTGGTGCAGATTCGATGGGCTGAATGGCCTCCTTCTGCACTGTAAATTCTATGACATGTCCTCACGGCAATCATGAGGCACTGTGGACCATCAGCAACTGCATAACTCTATTCAACCACAAACTGTAACCTCATGGTCTAGCATATCCCCACTCTACCATGATTGGATTGGATTTGTTTATTGTCACGTGTACCGAGGTACAGTGAAAAGTATTTTTCTGCAAGCAGCTCAACAGATCATTAAATACATGGGAAGAAATGGGAAGAAAAGAAAATACATAATAGGGCAACACAAGGTATACAATGTAACTACATAAGCACTGGCATCAGATGAAGCATACAGGGTGTAATGTTAATGAGGTCAGTCCATAAGAGGGTCATTTAGGAGTCTGGTAACAGCGGGGAAGAAGCTGTTTTTGAGTCTGTTCGTGCATGTTCTCAGACTTCTGTATCTCCTGCCCGATGGAAGAAGTTGGAAGAGTGAGTAAGCCGGGTGGGAGGGGTCTTTGATTATGCTGCCCGCTTTCCCCAGGCAGCGGGGGGTGTAGATGGAGTCAATGGATGGGAGGCAGGTTCATGTGATGGACTGGGCGGTGTTCACGACTCTCTGAAGTTTCTTGTGGTCTTGGGCCGAGCAGTTGCCATACCAGGCTGTGTTGTAGCCAGATAGGATGCTTCCTATGGTGCATCTGTAAAAGTTGGTAAGGGTTAAAGTGGCCATGCCAAATTCCTTAGTTTCCTGAGGAAGTATAGGCGCCGTTGTGCTTTCTTGGTGGTAGTGTCGACGTGGGTGGACCAGGACAGATTTTTGGAGATGTGCACCCCTAGGAATTTGAAACTTCTAACCATCTCCACCTCGGCCCTGTTGATGCTGACAGGGGTGTGTACAGTACTTTGCTTCCTGAAGTCAATGACCAGCTCTTTAGTTTTGCTGACATTGAGGGAGAGATTGTTGTCATTGCACCACTCCACGAGGTTCTCAATCTCCCTCCTGTATTCTGACTCGTCGTTATTCGAGATCCGGCCCACTATGGTCGTATTGTCAGCAAACCTGTAGATGGAGTTGGAACCAAATTTTGCCACGCAGTCGTGTGTGTCCAGGGAGTAGAGTAGGGGGCTAAGTACGCAGCCTTGCGGGGCGCCGGTGTTGAGGACTATTGTGGAGGAGGTGTTGTTGTTCATTCTTATTGATTGTGGTCTGTTGGTCAGAAAATCGAGGATCCAGTTGCAGAGTGGGGAGCCGAGTCCTAGGTTTTGGAGCTTTGATATGAGCTTGGCTGGGATTATGGTGTTGAAGGTGGAGCTGTAGTTAATAAATAGGAGTCTAATGTAGGACTCCTTGTTGTCGAGATGCTCCAGGGATGAGTGTAGGGCCAGGGAAATGGTGTCTGATGTGGACCGGTTGCGACGGTATGCGAATTGCAGTGGATCAAGGCGTTCTGGGAGTATGGAGGTGATGCGCTTCATGATCAACCTCTCGAAGCACTTCATTCCGACTGAAGTCAGGGCCACCGGATGGTAGTCATTGAGGCACGTTGCCTGGTTCTTCTTTGGCACCGGTATGATGGTGGTCTTCTTGAAGCAGGTGGGGACCTCGGAGTGGAGTAGGGACAGTTTAAAAATGTCCGCGAACACCTCTGCCAGCTGGTCCGCGCATTATCATCGAGCCAGGGCATCAGCTTAGTTCAATGAAGAATGCAGGAGCAGCACTAGGCAGAGCTAAAAATGAGGTGTCAATCTGGTGAAATTACAGCACAGGATTCTTTGGGAGTCAAACAGTGAATGCAACAAGTGAAACATAGAGTTCAGCGATCTCATAATCAACGGATCATATCTGCAGTCTTGACACATCCAGTCATGAATAGTGGTGGACAAATTAACTAATCAGAAGAGGAGGTTGTAGAATTATCCCCATCCTCAATCAAGGGGGAACCAGCAAAATCACTGCAAAGGTCAAGGCTGAAACATTTGCAACAATCTTCAGCCAGAATGGATAATCCAAGTCAGTCTCCTCCTGAGGTCCCCAGCATCACAGATGTCAGCCTTCAGCCAATTTGATTCACTCCACGCGATATGAAGCAACAGCTGAAGGCACTGGATGCTGCAAAGGCTAGGGACTCTGACAATTCCGTAACAATACTGAAGACCTGTGCTCAGGAACAAACTGCACCCATAGCCAAGCTATTCCAGGACAGCTGATACACCGGCTTCTACCTGACGGGCGGCACGGTGGCACAGTGGTTAGCACTGTTGCTTCACAGCGCCAGGGTCCCAGGTTCGATTCCCGGCTTGGGTCACTGTGTGGCGTCTGCACGTTCTCCCCGTGTGTGCGTGGGTTTCCTCCGGGCGCTCCGGTTTCCTCCCACAGTCCAAAGATGTGCAGGTTAGGTGAATTGGACATTCTGATTTCTCCCTCTGTGTACTCGAACAGGCGCCGGAGTGTGGCGACTAGGGGGTTTTCACAGTAACTTCACTGCAGCGTCAATGTAAGCCAATACTTGTGACAATAATGAAGATTATTATTATTACAATGTGAAAACTTTCCCAGGTATGTCCTGTCCGCAAAAGCGCTGTGCAACCCAACCTGGCCAATTACTGCCCCTTCAGTCTACTTAGATCATCAGCAAAGTGATGGAAGGTGTCATTGACAGTGCTTTGAAGTAGCACTTAGACAGCAATAACCTGCTCACTGACACTCCGTTTGGGTTCCACCAGGGCCATTTGTCACCTGACCTCATTACGCCCTTTGTCCAGACATGGAAAAATAGAGCTGAACTCGAGGTGAGGTGAGAGTGACTGCCATTGGCATCAAGGCAGCGTTTGAGCAGCCGGAGCAACTGGGAGCCCAAGCAAACCTGACGTCAATGCAAATCGGGGGACATTTTTCAATGGTTGGAGCCATATAAAGGATGACGATTGTGCTTGTTGGAGGCCAATCACCTCAGTCCCAGAACATGCTGAAGGGGTTCCTCAGGGTAGTGCCCTAGGCAGAATCATCTTCAGTTGCTTCATCATAAGGTCAGAAGTGGGGATGTTCGCTAATGATTGCGAAATTCTCAGCACCATTCCCGACTCTCAGGTACTTAAGCAGACCATGTCCAAATGCAGCAATACCAGGACAACATTTAGGCTTGGGCTGATGTGACAGCAACATTCCCCACACACAAATGCCAGCAATGACAAGCACTGCTGGCTTTAAAAGCAGACCAAAGCAGGCCAGCAGCACGGTTCGATTCCCGTACCAGCCTCCCCGAAAAGGCGCCGGAATGTGGCGACTAGGGGCTTTTCATAGTAACTTCATTGAAGCCTACTTGTGACAATAAGCCATTTTCATTTCATTTCATTTCACCAATAAAAGCAATTCGCCCTTAACATTCAGCACCGCTGAATCTCTCACTATCAACATCCTGTGGGTAACCATTGACTAGAAACTGAACTGGACTACCTGTAAAGGTTCTGTGACTACAAGAGCAGGTCAGGACTGGGGATTCCGCAGCGAGTAACTCATCTCCTGACTCCCCAAATCCTGTCCATCTACAAGCGAGGAGTGTTGGAATACTCTCCATTTGCCTGGATAAGTGCAACTCCAACAACACTCAAGAAACTTGACACCGTCCAGGTCAAAGCAGTCTGCTTTGATACAAAGCAGTACTCATGCAAAGTTGCAGCTGAGTCTCATGGTACAAAATGCACTGCGCTAACTTGTCAAGCCCCCTTCGACATCATGTTCCAAACCCTCCACTACCAACACACAGTGATTGCACACTAAGATGCACTGTAGAAACTCCCCCAGGCTCCTTAGGCAGCACCTCAGAAACCTACGACTGCTATCATCTATTAGAACAAAGGCAGCAGATGCATGGGGACACCATCACCTGCACATTCCCCTCCAAGTTACTTGGCTTGGAACTATAATCACCATTCCTTCACTGTCGCTGGGTCAAAATCCTGGAACTCCCTAACTGCACTGTGGATGTGCCCACGCCCCATAGCGGTTGAAGAAGGCGACCAAGGGTAATTAGAGATGGCAACAAATGCTGGCCGAGCCAGCAATGCCCATGTAAGGATTTAAAAAATAAACCTTAGTGAAATTATGCCTATCACGTGCTGCGACCCATGTAGTACCTGCATACTGACATTGGGCAAAGTGGAGATTGGGCTCTGTGATAACATCCACTACAGTGAGCTGCTTCTGACCATCACTGCCTGGGCTCACACATAAATGAGCTCCCCAGGAAGGGAGAAAATGAGAGAAAATTGGTGCAAAGCGCAAAGGAAAAAGCCGGGCTCATATTTATACCAATAGGACCACTTAACGCAGCTAACTGCATCCCTGACATTTACTGCAGCTCATGTCTAACAGATCATGAATAATAAGGTATTAAATGGATGTATCTGGATAAACATATCAACAGATTAACATTTGGAAAGGTGAAGACAAAGGATATTTAATCTGCTTCCTCAGGTTATTTTCATCTAGTATTCTGTGTGCGCGTGCGATGCATTTAAAAGGAGAATTCCACTCAGTAATACGCTAAACAGATCAGGCCTTTATGGAAATAAATGAGAACATCCAGGCATTTTAAAAAGTTGCATCCTAAATAGTAAACAGTGCTTTGCTTACGGGTAAATAAAGTCATCAGCCACTGCCAAAAGTGTATGAACCCAAAACCAATTTATGATCGTGAGTGCGGAATATTTTTGTGCAGAGATGCATTCCAAAATAAACTGGCCAGCCATTTTAGCTTCCTTAATTAGAATTTTAAAATGCAAACACCATCAATCGGAAACAGAAATAGAAAACACAAGGAAATAGATGTAATCCCACCAACACCATTTTTAGTCAAAACGCACTGGGGTGGGCCCCTTCCTTGGATCCTGGAGATGGTAGATGGTGGCATAGTGGTAATCCAGAGGCCCAGGCTGATACTCTGGGTCATGGGTTCAAATCCAACCATGAAGACTCAAATTCAATGAATAAAAATCCGTAACGGTGACTATGACAACCATCATCAATTGTCATTAAAAAAACACATCTGGTTCACCCATGTCCTTTAGGGAAGGAAATCTGCCGTCCTGGCCTGGTCTGGCCTACATGTGACTCCAGACGCGCAGCAATGTGGTTGACTCTTACATGTCCTCTTAAATAGCCGAGCAAGCCACTCAGCTTCAGGGCAGCTAGGTCTGGACCAACCAGCTATGCCCACATCCCATGAATGAATTTTGAAAAAGATAGAAAGGATTATATAGTTCTAACAAATTTGCTCAGAGCAATATACAGAAATAATTTATTAATTCATAATCAATTGGGAATTAAAGGGAACACTGGAATCTAATGGCAAGGATCTAGGTTCTGAAATGTACCTTCAATACCAATTTCTTCTAACTTTAAAATTTGCGCCTTATTTTCTGATCCATGGCGAAAGATTTTGAAACCTGTCCAGAAGATCACTATGGCTTTAATATTTCTGTGCAATACCTACCTCCATCCCATCGCATTTATCTAACCGTGTGTCTGAAATATACAACTATCTCTTTTTCCAACATACTGTATGACGGCAGTTCTAAAAATGTATTTCTTTTGTTTTTTTAAATTTAGAGTATCCAATTAATTTTTTTCCAATTAAGGGGCAATTGAGCGTGGCCAATTCACCTACCTGCACATCTTTGGGTTGTGGGGGCGAAACCCACGCAAACACGGGGAGAATGTGCAAACTCCACACGGACAGTGACCCAGTCGGGATCGAACCTGGGACCTCGGCGCCGTGAGGCAGCAATGCTAACCCACTGCGCCACCGTGCTGCCCTAAAAATGTATTTCTAACACTCCTCACATTTACATGGAAACAATTTAAGGGTCGCTCATCTTCTATCTTCTTTAAGGAGGGATGGATCGCAGAAGAGACTAAAAAGAGCTATTGTCAAAAATAAACGCCGGAAGAATCATGCTGCATGTTATATGTACATAGGAATACTTGATTGTACTGTGAACACAGAATTCCGCATATCAGGATAATAGAGAGGAATGAGAGTCATTAACGAGTAGGAAAGCCGATATGCTGCTGAACATTTATCAGATTTATACTTGAGTGGAGCTGATTTCTAGTAAGGAGAAAAATGGCAAAGCCTAAGTTTCTTATTACTAACCAGGTGGTTTCTGATACGTGCAGATGTTCCAAAAAGAAAAGCAGAGGTTGGAGTGCCCTCTGGTGGAGGCCAAATGAAGAGACCTAAAGGTATTCATTGAAAATAGATCAGCGAACTGTTCAGAGTTTGGGTGAGGGTAAATGATTTAAGAGGTCAGGAGTGCATTGCAGAGTTGAGCTATTTAACATAAAATGACATATTTACAGAGGAATTTATAATTTAGCGTAAAAGTTCAAATCTAAGCAGTTTTCCGGTCCTCAGTAGATTACACCTTGTTTAGATCATAGTACCCTGGAACGTGACAGCTTAAAGGAAGACTTGCATTTATATAGCAACTTTCACATCCTTAGAATGTCCCAAAGCACTTTACAGCCAGTTAAAGTACTTCTGAATTGCAGCATTTGTTGTAATAAATGTGGTCCCCAGCTTGCTCACAACATGAAATGAAAATTGCATGTTCCCACAGATAGAATTGTGAGAACGGTCAAATAAATTAATTTTGTGATGTTGGTTTAGGTAAATTTGGGTCAGGATCCTGAGGACAACTTTTCGAAATAGTGCCATGGGGCCCTTTGTGCCCACGCAAGAGAGCAGATGAGATCTCCATTTAATGTCTAATTTGGCTGATGAGGGAGGAACGTAGAGACAATAATGTGTTTGAAAGTTGGTACGCAGCAAAACATGCCAAGCATTTCTCCTGTGTACAGCTCAAATGGCAGAGTTTGGAAAGTCAGGACCCAGGATTGTCCTGTCCCCACCCTTCATAAACCCTCTCGTCCACTTCCTCTCTTACTTAAACACCTTTGCCAACCCAGCCTCTCAGCCCCCTTCCTAATCTCTCCTTGGATGGTTCGATGTTCATTTCCTCTGGTGGAATATCTTGGATTTGAAAAGCGATATACAAGTCCTGTTACACTGTCCAAATGCCATTTCCTGCCCCGTGTTTCATCCTCACTGAAACTCATGGCTATCTGCTTTCTGTTCCACTTTATCTGAACTCAATATCGTCCAGACCTCCTCCAGCACCAGTTTCTGTTCACCATCACCCCCCCCCCCCCCCCCCCCCCACCCCCGGCACTCCGCTGTCTTTCCAATCCCCCCTCCCATACACTGGCCCATTCACAAGTCCATGTGTGGCTTTGACACAGGAATGGCCCAGCCCACACAGCTGGGCTTCTGATGGTGAGCCGACCCGACCCTTTCACCTCTGATCTGAGCTAACTCAACCAAGATCTGGATTTGTGCAGTCGCCGCACTGGGCTGCCTGACAGCCTTGAGGAGCATGCCTGTCTCTGCCTTCCTGCTTCTGCCTTCCTGTCTCTGAGACAGAGGCAGGTTGTAACACCTCGAATGCTAACTGGGCTGAGATCAGCTAACATCCCTGACCAAACATTTCTAAACCGTGTGACCCCACGTCCTATTACGCTGCATATTTACCCACTGATATGAAGGCCATCAGTCCTGTTAAAGGCTCAGATGGAACATTCAGTCATTGCCTCCTCTTTACTGGATTGCGTTCCTATTTATTTATTCACATCACTGATTATTTCTAAAACTTTACACGTGGTGGCACCAATGGAAAGATTTTTTAATAACATTTTTTCAAGCACCAGAGAAAATATTAAAGCCCCGCCAGACAGAGCCAAGGCCCAGACCAGAAGAACAAGGAAACTTTCAAGGTAGGACAGTGATTAGAATAGATGACGCACACCCGTCATTTAGATTGTTCAGAGTTATTGTGTGTTTAAATGTTGCTTTATTTTCTATTCCCTTCCCACCTCCAGCCGTCTCCTGTCCCATGCAGAGTGTTCACAGTCAGTGAAACAAAACGTTCCCATTTCTCAATCTCCTGTTGCATTCCACAATTCAGGCTATGGGCTTCTCTCAGCCGGTTAGGTGAAGTGTTTGATCCTGTGTTCAGTTCATTACCAGCACCCAGAAACCAGCCACATCTCCTTCCCAGCCTGACCCGGTCTAACATTGGAAACGTAAAGTATGTGCGGACTGCGGTGTGTGTGGTGAATCCTTCAGACTTGACCAGAGGTGCGCTGCTCCACAAGTTGGCCGCAAGGTTCTCCTTTTACCAGCGTTCCCTCTGTGTCGAATATCTGGAACTTTGATCAGTGAGCAACTGGATCCCGGATGTGAGAGGTTAGAATGACAGCAGGTTTAGCACATTGGTCTGGTAGAACCTGGATACAAAAACCTGACGTTAGATTGCTCACCATAAACTGTGCTCACCATAAACTGTGCACACTATAAACTGTGCTCACCATAAACTGTGCACACTATAAACTGTGCTCACCATAAACTGCACACTATAAACTGTGCTCACCATAAACTGTGCACACCATAAACTGTGCTCACCATAAACTGTGCACACTATAAATTGTGCTCACTATTAACTGTGCTCACCATAAACTGCTCACTATAAACTACTCACCATAATTTGTGCTCACTACAAACTGCTCGCCATAAACTGTGCTAACTATAAACTGTGCTCACCATAAACTATACACACTATAAACTGTGCTCACTATTAACTGTGCTCACCATAAACTGCTCACTATAAACTGTACTCACCATAATTTGTGCTCACTACAAACTGCTCACCATAAACTGTGCTCACTATAAACTGTACTCACCATAAACTGTGCTCACTATAAACTGCTCACCATAATCTGTGCTCACTATAAACTGTGCTCACTATAAACTATGTTCACTATAAACTGTGTTCACCATAAACTGCACACTATAAATTGTGCTCACCATAAACTGTGCTCACTATAAACTACTCACTATAAACTGCTCACTATAAACTACTCGCCATAAACTGTGCTCACTATAAACTGTACTCACTATAAACTATGCTCACTATAAACTGTGTTCACCATAAACTGCACACTATATATTGTGCTCACCATAAACTGTGTTCACCATAAACTGTGCTCACTATAAACTGTGTTCACCATAAACTGTGCTCACCATAAATTGTGCTCACCATAAACTGTGTTCACCATAAACTGTACTCACTATAAACTATGCTCACTATAAACTGTGCTCACCATAAACTTTTGTTTCTAATCAATTCCAGGTAAAGTCAAACCCGTATTAACCAATGGGGTTTGTGTGCCAGTTCGTATGCAAACAAAATCCATCTTTAAATCAGAACTTTAAGAAATAGCCTCTGTCTTTATGGCTGGATACACTGTCAGCACTATCACAGAATCAGAATCACATCCTGCCTTAGGGCCATTCATTCCCCCGCACCTGCACATTGTTTCTATTCAAATAACCAGAACTGAAGTGTGTTGTCAACCTGGTATCTGCTGCGTTACTGCCTGCGATTAGAAAACACTTTGTAATATTCCATCTGAAAAACCTATTTCTGGAAGAAACCACTGGGACTTCTTCAACTCACCCCCGAGTCTTTTCCAAAATGTTGCTATTTTTTTGTCAGAAAGGAAGGAATGATTTGAGGCTTACCTGTACAAACCCCAACCCAACGGGGAACCTCACCTCGGACTATGAGAGTGTCTTTTGTTATTGAGCAGGATATAGGACCATAAGGACCTGTGCTCCTGTGATTCTCTAACAATGTCATCCAAAGAGTATATATAATAAACCAGAGCCCTCAATGGCTCACCCTCTGATCACAAGAAACTTCTCATTTATTCTGTTCGCTGCAAAATAAATCAACGAATGGGATGCCTGCCTGCAGATGAACAAACACAGCTAATTGACAGTAAGAGGGGTGAGTTGGTTTTGTTTTTTTGTAGGAAGTGAGACACACAGTCAATGAAACTAAGTACTTCAAGCCCTGCCCCAGCATCTCCGATACCTGCTTCAGAAGGTTTTCCTCAAAGGTTCTGGTTAAAGAGACATGGGGGGACAGCAGTATGATCCAATGATGCAGAAACCGCTTTGGAGTCAGGTCAGGTTCAACAGATGCTGAGGAATCCATCACTCCAGTACCGGTCAGAGAGAGAGAGAGGTTTTATTGTTGCCTTCCCGTCTTCCTCCTCCACCCAACTGACCAAAGGTCAAGGTCACCTGGTTCATTCTCCCTCTCATAGAAATCTACAGAGCCCCCCCCCCCCCCTCCCCCGGCAAGACCATTCCAGGTGTTGATCACGACATGAAGCAAGTACTTCCAGATATTGCTCCTGGTCTTCACTGAGATAGGTAAGTGCAGCGAGTGGGCTGGATACTGTGCTCTTCTAAGGGTCGCTGCGGACTCAATGGGCCAAGGGGCCTTCTTCTGCACTGTAGTGATTCTATGAATATAGCTTTAAAAGCTAAGTTCGTACTGCAGCTGTAAGATACATTTATACAGCCTCATGTTTACCATGTCTGGGTTTATCCTCAACATTTACTGATTCGAAAAGGAGTTAAAACAGCAGACTGTGGAAAAATTTAGGTCCTGCGTTTCTATTTGTTTTCTATTTAGGCTTTCAAATCCACGAATACTTTCTGTCATCTTTCTGTCACCTCTATTTCAATCTTTTCATCAAATATTTTTCACAAATGCATTAAGTTCGTTTTGTCAAATGTGTAAAAAGCAAGTTTTCTCATTGCAGAAACCACACCGTGCATTTTTTAAAAATAAGACTTGCTGCTTGTATCTCTGAAAATTGTTTATTTCTCCCCTTCAAGATGTTTCGTCTCGAAGTTTGCATTGATGTTTTTGTGGCACTAACTTTCCCCATTCCCCCCCCCCCCCCCAAACCCCCGACCCTACACTTCCACCTCCAGACTGTGAATGCTACGGGCACTCCAATCGCTGCAGTTACATCGACTATCTCAAGATTGTGACTTGCGTCAGCTGCAAGCACAACACCAGGGGGCAGCACTGCCAGCACTGCCGACTGGGCTATTACCGCAACGCCTCCGCAGAACTAGATGATGAGAACGTCTGTATTGGTCAGTACGAGCGGCCTTAACTCCAAGCAGGTTGTGCAGATCTATTTTAACGTTCACCCTGAGCAAAAGGCCAGGTTTCACCTCAGATTCCCCAGCTCTGTGACCTTTAACGAAGATCTCCAGTTCATTTTGAATTTCAGACAAGAGACTTGATTGATTGATTGATAGATATTATTGTCACATGTACCGAAGTACAGTGAAAAGTATTTTTCTGCGGCCAAGGGAACGTACACAGTACGTACATAAGAATAATCGAAAGAGTACATTGATAAACGGTACTTCAAGTCGATTCCTGGAGTGCCACCTCTCCTGTAGATGCCACACTGCGGATTGTCTGCGGGGAGGTCTATTTGATGTTGGTCTCCATGGAGCCTCTCCGTCATGCCAGCTCTGCCATGTTTTGTTTCGGATTTGGCAGAGCATTCGACGCAAAGCAAAAAAAAAAAGCCAGTCAGCGTCTGTAGGTGAGCTAAAAGTTTCAGGTGTGAACTCCTCAGAGTTGGAAATATGACAGAGGAAAAGTTTCTCAACAAGGGACTCAAAAAGGGAAGAGAGAGGGAAATGACCAGCCGCAATTTCTGGTGAAGGGTGTACACCCGAAATCGCTGTGCTACTCTGCTTCGAGCCTTTCCTTATTTTGTTTCAGGTTTTTATCCAGTATTCTTTCAGGATTCTTGCAGAGATGGCACTATCATCAGGGACTTACTGAGCTCTTTATTACATTAGAATGTGCAGAATCTCGACTGGTGCTGTTCATAAACTTCACTTTTGCATTTGTCTCTCTCTCCCATATGTCACTAATAATATAATAATAATAGCTTATTGTCACAAGTAGGCTTCAATGAAGTTACTGTGAAAAGCCCCTAGTCGCCACATTCCGGCTCCTGTTCAGGGTGGCCGGTACAGGCATTGAACTCGCGCTGCTGGCCTTGTTCTGCATTACAAGCCAGCTGTTTAGCCCACTGGTGCTAAACCAGCCCCTAACCTTCAGACAAGCCAACAAATGAACACAGTGACAAACTCCTTCACTCTTCTTCCCATGAGATGCAAATATATCGCATCAGCTGCTTTAGCTTGGCAAGGAAAGCTCTTTCTTAAAATGATATTCCTCCCAAAGGTGCTCCACCCAGTGGCCCAGCTGAGAAAAATCAGGTTTAATTTTTGCAGGAAATTGGATTGGCTAGTGAAGACCTTCTCTCCCACACAGAGTGACCAATGCAGTGCTTGGCTCCTGCTATGTAAGGTGCTTTATTAACACTCGGCAAGTGCTGGAGCGGTGCATTCATTTAACTTCAACTGGAAGGTTGTAGGTTTGAATCCCAAGGTTACCTGCCACTGGGGTTTTGGCTTTTTCTGTTGAGCTGATGGAGAGGGACTAAGAACATTACGCGCAAATTCTTGTTTGGTCAATTGCAACCCAGATTAACATGAAGTAAGCAATGAGCAGTAAAAGGAGAAGGGGCAAAAATAGCAAGATGAAGACAATTCACTGGATCACAGAACATCTTTTGTCGAGATTAGTGAGGAAATATCTTGAGCGTACTGGAGTCCACAAGTTTTGCTCTACGTGCGTTAAGGTTTTCTTGATGTGCACTGGGAGCAGTTTGTGAAATTTGGGCTGAAGACACGTTAGGAGCAGGTGAAATGTAGAGGTACTGCTATCTTGTTGCTCACCAGGATGTAAAAAGATTGTCTTTATTTTACAGAATGTAACTGCAACCAACTTGGATCAAGACATGATCGCTGCAATGAGACAGGGCATTGTGAATGTAAAGCAGGAGCTACGAGCCCCAAGTGTGAGGATTGTAAACCAGGATACTATTGGAGACTGGGCTGTTTCCGTAAGTATATAGAGGTCACCACCAGTGAGTTGGAAGAGTTACAGCAGACCATTCACGCTAATCTCATTCAACTATCGCGGTTAGCTCGGCCCTGGCTATTCCTGGCCAAAATGCTGAAAGGGCCACCAATATCCGGTGGTGAAATTCAGCGAGGACTCACTGCCAGAGGCCAGTCAACGAATAATGAAACAGAACCAGAGGATGGCTGATGGCACACAGCGCCCTGGGAAAGTGTGGAAATTACCCAACCGAACATTAATCTGATGCAAAAGCAAAACGTTGTGGATGCTGAAAATCTGAATTAAAAAAACAGGAAATGTTGGAAACTCTCAGCACACCAGGAAGAATCTGTGGAGAATCAAAGTGAATAATTTAGTCCAATGACCTTCCACCAGTTCTGACCTGACAATTAATTGAAGGCCATTGAACCAAAATGTTAACTTAGACCATAAGGCCATAAGACATAGGAGCAGAAATAGGCTATTAGACCCATCGAGTCTGCTCCGCCATTCAATCATGGCTGATATTTCCTGATCCCCATTCTTCTGACTTCTCCCCATAACCCCTGATCCCCTTATTAATTATGAACCTATCTATCTCTATCTTAAAGACACTCAGTGATTTGGCCTCCACAGCCTTCTGCGGCAGAGTTCCACAGATTCACCAGCCTCTGGCTGAAGAAAATCCTCCACATTTCAGTTATAAACAATTGTCTTTCAGTTTGAGGCTGTGTCCTCGGGTGCTAGTGGAAACACCCTCTCCTCGTCTACTCTATCTAGGCCTCGCAGTATCCTGTAAGTTTCAATAAGATCCCCCCTCATCCTTCTAAACTCCAACGAGTACAGACCCAGAGTCCTCAACCGTTCCTCATACGACAGGCTCTTCATTCCAGAGATCATTCTTGTGAACCTCCTCTGGACCCTTTCCAAAGCCAGTACATCCTTACTTAGATACAGGGCCCAAAACTGCTCACAATACTCCAAATGGGACTTCACAGGAGCCTTATACAGCATCAGGAGTATATCCCTGCTCTTGTATTCTAGCCCTCTTGACATGAATGCTGACATTGCATTTACCTTCCTAACTGCCAACTGAACCTGCACATTAACCTTAAGAGAATCCTGAACTAGGACTCCCATGTTGCTTTGTGCTTCTGATTTCCTAAGCCTTTTCCCATTTAGAAAATAGTCTATGCCTCCATTCTACCTACCAAAGTGCATAACCTCACACTTTTCCACATTGTATTCCATCTGCCACTTCTTTGCTCACTCTCCTAGCCTGTTCAGGTCCTTCTGCAGCCCCTTGCTTCCTCAATACTACCTGTCACTCTGCATATCTTTGCATCATCTGCAAAATTAGCAACAATGCCCTCAGTTCCTTCTTCCAGATCGTTAATGTGTGAAAAGTTGTGGTCCCAACACTGACCTCTGAGGTACACCATGAGTCACCGTCTGCCATCCTGAAAAAGACCTATTTACCCCCACTCTCTGCCTTCTGCCTGTCAGCCAATCCTCTACCCATGCCAGGATTGTACTCTTAACACCAAGGGCTGTTCACTTATTGAACAGCCTCCTATATGGCATCTTGCCAAAGGTCTTCTGGAAATCTAAATAGATCACGTCCACTGGTTCTCCTTGATTAATCTGAGGCATCTGCTCCATTAAGACAGCCCAAATAATGACCTGAGAAGTATGAGAGGGGAAATTTACTGAGTAACATTGTGGGTACATTTACAGATGAACTTTAACAAGGTAGCAAAGCAGTTTACCTAAAGTTGCCGTGGAAACACAAGATAGTGAAGGCATATGGTACAGTTCACTTGCTTTTATCAGTAGTGGCATGAATCATAAGAGCAGGAAGGTTATGTTGGAGCTGTACAGGACTTTGGTTCGGCCACAGCTGGAGTGCTATATTCAGTTCTGGTCACCGCACTAATAGGAAGGATGTGATTGCACTAGAGAGGGTACAGAGTGAAGTGTTGGGTACTCTGCTACACAGACGAACCAACACGGTTGCGAATGGTACAATGCAGTTTTATTTCAAACATCTATTTACAGTGGTAAACTGTTTACTGAGGTTCGATCATGACCCTTGATTCTGTGGACCTATTCCTAATTCTATCTTGTAGTGGCACTCAGCACATGGTGGATGTCTGAGTGGCTTGTAATGAGCTCTGTGCCCTGAGCCGTCTCCTGCTCGAGTCCCCAGGAAGTGTTGTGTTCCCTGTTTTGTACTGTATATGCTCTTGCCTGTGATTGGCTGTCGTGTTGTGTGTGTTGATTGGTCCGTTGATCTGTCCATCAGTATGTATGTATGTATGTATGTGCTATGATGTTTACCTGAATATCATGACAACAGAGGCGATTCATCAGAATGTTGCCTGGGATGGAGCATTTTTGGCGATGAAGTGAGTCTGTATAAGCTCAGGTTGTTTTCTTTGGAGCAGAGAGGGGACCTGATTGAGGAATATAAGACTATGAGGGGCATGACAGGATGGATGTTCCCCTTAGTTGAATGGTCAATAACAAGGGGCACAATGTTGAGGTGAAAAACGGGAGGTTTAAAGGGGATTTCAGGACAGAAAGTTCACCCAGAGGGTGGTGGAAATCTGGAATGCATTCCCTGGGAGAGTAGCCGAGAAAGGAACCCTCATAATCTTTAAAAAGTACAAGTCCTGGGAAGTGGGATTAGTGTAGATTAGAGTAGTTTGTTTTTGTCGGTGCAAGCTTGATGGGGGTCAATGGCCTCGTCTGTACTGTGACTCTATGTCTCTCATCTTTGGCTTTGACAAGGGGTGTATATTCTTTTGTCTGAGTTCTTGAGGTTGTTGATGTTCAACCGTTAATAGTTTGAAAGGAAAGGTGTCCTAGCAGACAGGTAGATGCTGGTTGCCAGGCCGGTCTTACAAAATGTAGATGGCCATTGTATGATTCCTTTTGAATTTCACCTCTGCAATCTCCTCAAAGATAAGGAGGTGCAAATGTCTCCCAAACTGCTAGACCAACTCCTATCGTTCAAGATTACAGATAAATTCAGCCTTTTTAAAGTCTTTGCCCGGTTTTGAAAAATTTAGGAAGTAGCCATGTTGATATTTCATAAACATATAATGAGGTCTTAACTCTGTTATACTTATAGATGTTAAGACTTTTAGGTGCTTTTATCATTTTATGATTCTATTCCCTGCAGCAAACATTTGTGACAATGAACTTCTGATGTGTCAGAACGGCGGGACCTGTTACCAAAACCAGCGCTGCACCTGCCCCAAAGGTTACAGCGGCATCCTCTGTGAAGCCGGCAGTTGCGACCTGGAAAGTGGAAACTGCAACGCGGCTTCCACCTCACTTCTCGGCCCGTGGACGGTCCTGGTCGCCGCACTGACGTTGCTGCTGGCGTGCGAATAATGAACAAGCAGCTGGGAGAATCCAGACCCAGGGGATAACCTGTCCGAGGTGTTTCAGGAGCAGGAGCCCCTGTCGACCACACCGTGCCGTCAGCGTGGCGTCCCAATGGGAGTGTCACTTTATAGATTCCATGTATCTAACAGGGTGATAATGACGAGACTGTATAGGTTTGACACGTGTTGTACCGTATCCCACAGTGAACGTTGCTCATAATCAGTTTAGGGAGGGAAAGGGGGGTTGGGGGAAATAAAGATATTCTAGAGGAGTAATTCCATCACGAAAGCCAACAGAACATTTAGGAACTTTTGTGGCAAGTAACTGCACACTGAATTGTTCAAATTCTGCTGCATAATCCAACATCATCTATTGCCTAGGTGTACTGATGCCTAAAACACTAGTGGCTGCATTTTGTTTCGCAAAATACCAGTTTGACGGGAGAGAAATTGGATCCGTTTGCAATGAGCATGGTTTTCAAAGGGTGGAGAGCTGGTGTATAACATGATGAGCAGTATTATTCTACCAGATTCAATAGTTTTTTTTGTAGAAATGGTTATTTTTGCTCTATTTAAATGTTAACATATTATGGACATTTTATTATACAGTGACAACACACAGTAAAGTGACTTGTTACATCATTACTCTGGTATTCTTCTTATTTTTCCACATAGTTGTTTTCCCCCTCCCCTCCCCTCCCCGGCCCACTCCTGGCTGGGTTTAGCGGTGATAGAAGAATCCGGGAAAGGAAGGGTCATCAGGAGTAATTTCAGGATTTGGAATGGGTGGGTGCGGCTGACGACTGGGGGTGAGTAATGAATGGAGCATCTGGACGGTTCGGTGGTGCAGTGTTTAGCACTGCTGCCTCATGGTGCCGAGGGCCCGGGTTCGATCCTGGCCCCGGATCACTGACCATGTGAAGTTTGCACACTCTCCCCGTGTCGGCGTGGGTCTCGCCCCCAAAACCCAAAGATGTGCTGGGTCGGTGGATTGGCCACACTAAATTATTAGAAATTATTTTGTTAAAAATGAACGCTGCATCTGTGAAAATCCAAGTCCAACCTGCCCGAGATCAACAGAGGCCAAATTCTCTTGTGATGAGGCTCTGTTGGGAGCGTCACTTCCTGTGCCCCAAGGTTGAAAAATGCTATACTTCCAAATCCACACTTTGCCACTAGTAGCAGTGGCCTGTGATCAGGAACAGCAATTGCAGGTTCGAGCCACTCACTGACTTGCGACCAACCAACACAGGCCCGTCACCTCGCCGGAGTTGTTTAATCTTTCTATTATTTTATACACACATGAGCTCCAGCCCTCAAATGACAATTCCACACTAGGAAAACATAATTCATCTTCTACACAGAGACATTGTATTCAGCTGATTGAATTCAAAGCTAATTAGAGCCAAGTTTTTTTGTTTGTTGCTGCACCAGGTCACCTCGTCTCCGGCACATCCATTACGCAGCATGGGGCCGATTAGCTCAGTTGGCTGGGCAGCTGGTTTGTGATGCTGAGCGAGGCCAACAGTGAGGGTTCAATTCCCGTACCGACTTCTCAACCTCGGCCCTCGCCTGAGGTGTGGTGATCCTCGGGTTAAATCACCACCAGTCAGCTCTTGCCCCTCAAAAGGGGAAAGTAGCCTATGGTCATCTGGTACTATGGCGACTTTACTACTTAGCACATGGCAGGAGCAGTTACATAAATCTCCTGTTGCAACCAGACAGCGGGAATCTGTGATTAAAAACAAAATAAAGCAAAAACAGAGCATGTCGGAAATGTTCAGCAGGTCTGGCAGCATCTGGAGGTAGAGGACACAGATCTTTCCCTACAGGGGTTGCTAGACCTTCTGAGTTTATCCAGCATCCTCTGCTTTTGCTCGAGTTTGAATCTTGTGACAGTGAGAGTGGAAACTGGCAATGTCTCCCTTGATGGTTGATGTGTGTTCAATAAGACTGGACCGTTCCCACTCAGGAAGAATAATAATTTTAGCGCAAGAGTGGAATCGGAAATTTTAAAACACACGTTGAGCTTCAAGGAATCAGCTGCCAGAGCACTGCCAACCTCGCGTTGAAGAGCAATTAAATAAAAATGCAATCAAAGAAACACACTTAGCATGGCGTCACATGTTATCCCATATTGGCGTGTCTAGGACCCCTTTACTGCCCTTACAGCCACCAACTTTTATAATAATCTTTATTGTCACAAGTAGGCTTACACTGCAATGAAGTTATTGTGAAAAGCCCCTAGTCGGCACGTTCCGGCGCCTGTTCGGGTTCACAGAGGGAGAATTCAGAATGTCCAAATTACCCAGTCTTTCAGGATTTGCGGGAGGAAACTCCGGAGCACCCGGAGGAAACCCACGCAGACACGGGGAGAACGTGTAGACTCCGCACAGACAGTGACCCAAGCCGGGAATCGAACCTGGGACCCTGGAACTGTGAAGCAACAGTGTTACTCACCTGTGCTACCGTGCTGCCCACACTGATCGCTGGTTGGTGAACTCCATTGGACCTTAAACACACTGATTGGGGTCGTAATAACCAAACATACAGTTTCTTCAATCGCTGAGGCATGGGGAGAGGAATTAACCTGGTCTCTGTTCAGCAATTTATTTATTGATTACATTCACCTTTTTAAACATTGCCCTCCAGGGTGAGCAGTTTAAACTTCTCATTCCAGAGAGATCTCCTGTGTAATAGATTCTTCAGTCTTCAACTATGAAACAATGGTATTCTATTTAAATCATTGCAGACAATAATCCAAAAGGTTAATGCAATGCTAGCCTTCAGATCTAGATGATTGGTGGGGTTTAAAGACACAGACGTTATGCTACAGCTATGCAAAACCCTAGTTAGACACCATTTGGAAGTGCTGTGAGCCGGTCTCGGCACCACATCGTAGGAAGGATATTTTGGCCTTGGGAGGGTTTGCAACTTAGGTTTACAAAAATAATACTAATAATACGGGGGTTGAGTTAAGAGTAGAGATTACACAAATTAGGCCTGTTTTCTCTAGTCTTTAGAAAGTTAAGGGATGATCTAATCAAACTATTCAAGATATTAACAGGGAAACAGGATAGATAACGATAAACTATTTCCACCGGTTGGAGAATCTAAACTAGGGAGTCTAAAAATGAGGGCTATATTGTTCAGGAGGGGTGTTTGAAAGCACTTCTTCACTCAAAGGTTTGTAGACATTTGGAATTCACTCCCACAAACAGCAGTTGAAGATCGAACAGTTGTTAATTTAAACTGAGATAGATGGACAGATTTCTGTGAAGTAAAAATATTAAGGGAATTGCAGCAAAGACAGATATAGGAGGCTCGCTTCTCCCAGCCCCGCGCCGGGCCAGAGAATTGCTGCAACCGCGCCCCGGCGCTGGCGCACGATTCTCCAAGGTGTGAAGAATCGCCACCACGTGTGCTGGTGCGTTTGACGTGGCGCCGGTCGCGGGCCGCTGTAGGAGGCTGGGCCGCCGATTCTCCGGCCCGGATGGGCCGAGCGGCCGCGCGGAAACGGCAGAGTCCCGCCGGCGCCGTCCACACCTGGTCGCTGCCGGCAGGAACTCTGCGCGAAGGGTCGGGGGTGGCCTGTGGGGAGGGAGGGAGGGCTCCGTCCCCGGGGGCGGCTTCCGATGGGGTCTGGCCCGTGATCGGGGCCCACGATTGGCGGGCCGGCCTCTCTACCCCGCCCCCCCCCCCGGGCCTACTTTGTTGCGCGTCTGGCCCCAGATTCCCCCGCGCCATGTTGCGTCGGGGCCGGCGCGTTCTGTAAAGCCACCGCGCGTCGTCACTGCGCATGCGTGGGTTGGTGTCGCCCCCAGTGCGTGCTAGGAAGTGAGGCTGGAGCGTCGTGAACCATGGGGGGCCAGAATCACTAGTGCCCGTTTCGCTCCATCGTGAAACGTGACGGCGTTCATGACGGCGCGGACACTCTATCCCGCGGTCGGAGAATCGCGCCCATGGAGTCAGCCAGAGATCCGCCATGATCTCATTGAATGCCTGGACAAGCTCGAGGGGCTGAATGGCCTACTCCTGTTCCTATGCACACAGACACTCGAGATCTCCAGGATTAAGCTTAACTATAAAAATAATCCAAACTCTTATAAATGCACCTCAATTTCAGCGATAAACCTTTTTAAAATCCTATTCTCCTTAATCTGCCTAAAGGACTTGTAGAGAAATGACAGTAATTCCTCACTCGGAAATGTTGGGACTGATTTGATGAGTTTCTGTTCTGTGAGATGAGCTCACAGGATGACGGTAAGAAAGACAATCAGGAATATTCCAGACTCCTGCAGAAAGGTCTGTTGCTGCATTCACGGGTCCCTCATCCGACCTTTCACAATATATATATATATATATATATATATATGTGGCATATATTAGTGTTTACTTTGTGGTGTACATGGGCCAGTGATGGTGAGGAGGTGGTGGCTGTGGCAGCTCTTATTAAAAAAATTATTTTAGGCCCATCCCTTATTCCCCCTGGCCAGCATTGCCCTGGTCAGCATCCATTGCCCATCCCTTATTCCCCCTGGCCAGCATTGCCCTGGCCAGCATCCATTGCCCATCCCTTATTCCCCCTTGCCAGCATTGCCCTGGCCAGCATCCATTGCCCATCCCTTATTACCCCCTGGCCAGCATTTCGTTGCCCATCCCTTATTGCCTCTTGAATTAAGTGGTATTTCAGACAACTGAATCACATTACTGTGGGCATCACCTGTAGGTCACCATTACAGAGATTAATTACCTGAATTAATAGGCCACCAGCTGTGGGAATGGATTCCATCCCAACCCATGTCCCCAGAGCATTAGCAAGGCCTTTTGGATTGAAAGTTGCCATAATCCCAGATGACCATAGGCGTTGAAGCTGACTAGAACCTCAAGGGTCACCATACCTCAGGTGAGGGGCAAGGTTGAAAATAACCTCGGCTGGTACGGGAATTGAACCCACGCTGTTGGTGTCGATCCGCATCGCGAACCAGCCGTCCAGCCAACTGAGCTAACCGACCCCCTGGATTGCTAGCCTAGTGACATTACCACTACCCCACCACCTCTTTTCACGCCTAATGCTTTTTTCAATCCCTAATGCATCCGAATGCAAAGACAAAGATAGATTATAACCCATGTGCTGACAGCCACGGTAGCACGCTCACTGGGACGCTGAAGAATGTGGGTTCAGAAACCTCAAAGACATAATCTAGGCTGACTCTTAGTGCAGGACAGAACAAATGCCTAGAGAATGAGATGTTAAATTGATGCCGTCTGCAGCATTCTCCTGGTACCCTGACGACTGTTTGAAAGCATTCCATGGAGTCACCGTGAGATTGTGATTGAATCTGATGAACAGAAATTCACTCTGAAAATTGCATTCAGGATGAAACTGGCTCACATCACTAAATAATTAATTATCTTATATATTTACACATCAGGTCAGTCATCATTTCCAGTATTCGAATTGAGGTTTGGATGCCAGAGTCTGCAGTACATTACTCACACACCCAGCAACTTTCGTACCACACACTGCAGCTGAGATGACAGTATCTGAAAGCTTAATTCAAAGCTATCAAGCATCTCCTTGCTGTTACGTTACAGCCATGTTTCAAGCATCGCAATTTACAGATTTACTTGTTTAAAAAAAAACTATTCATAACAGAACGATGATTGGACTGCACACCATGGTGCAAGGTAACATTTTATGTGGTTAATCGTCAATAGTTAATACTTCATTTGCTCAAGAGCTTGAAAACAAAACAAAAAAAATCCCATTTGATTAGTCTTACTAACATGGAGCCCAGTCTGTGATGTTGGAATCAGTATCATTTCAATCAATACTGCAACAAATCCAGGATCCGAAGGGGCAAATGATTTTTTTTCTCTCAAAGCAACGAGGCTGGCTGGGATTAAATAAAATGTGCTCAGTTAGAATGAACGGAAACACTGTAGAGCCATTGCTCAGCTTAAATATGTAATCAGTAAATTAGGGAAGCTATGCACAAACTACGGTTTTCTTGGCTTACATCTCAAGTCCTGCGACCAGCTCTGGTCACGGAGATCAGAGAAAGACTCAGGGCCTGGAAGCAATGGAATGCAGAGGCCCAATTCCCCCTCAGTGTCAAAGGACTGAGCCACGGGGAAAGGATACCAAAGATCGGCTGTCTTTCAGCACCCCACAGAGTGGAAACCTCACAGAAGTACATTTCAAAAATACTTTCATTGAAAAGCGTTTTCATGATAACACAATAAAATCAAAACACAGAACAAATACAGTTCCAAACTTATCCTCCGTCCCAACCCCAAAAAGCAAACAAATCGTAAACAGAAACCACCCCACCCCCCCCCCCAACATCTGACTGTGACCAACTCCCTGAAATAGAAAATGAAAGGCTGCCAGTTCGAGTAGAACCCTTCTGCCGACCTCCTAATGATGTACTTGACCTTATCCAAGTACAAAAACCCTATAAGGCCACTCAACCAGGGCGCAGCACTGGGCGGAACCGGAGCCCTCTACCCACACAGAACTCGCCTTCGGGCTATCAATGAGGCCAAGGCGAGAGCATCCGCCCTCACCCCCGTCTGTAGCTCCCCAATGATGGCCACCAATGGGCAAGGCTCCAGCTTGACCCCAAGAATCCCTGACAAGGTGTTGAAGAGAGAGATCCAAAGGAGTACACGTTTAGGACATGACCAGAACGTGTGTGCATGATTCGCCGGCCCCCGAGATCAACGCTCGCACTTACCCTCCATTCCTGGAAAAACCTCACTCATCCTCGCCCTGGTTAGATGTGTCCTTTGCACCACCTTGAACTGAATTAAGCTGAGGCTAGCACAAGGAGGTGGAGTTAACCCTGTGCAGAGCCTCACTCCATACCCCCCACCCCCCCAATCAAAAAAACGCACCCAGTTCCCTCTCCCACTTCCAGTTTACCTCACCCAACAGAGCTTGCTCCACCAACCAGATCCGACCAGAGATATCTGATTACTTCCCCTCCGCCAACGAAAGGACCCTATCCACCAGAGAGAGAGCCCAGAGGAAGGAAGGAATGTCCTCGCGCAAATGTCAGGCACCTGAAAAAAGCTAAATAGATTAGACTTTGGAAGTTGGAATTTACCCAACCGGCGAACTTCCCCTCTATAAACATGTTATACATACAGAGAACATACAGTGCAGGAGGCAATTCGGCCCATCGAGTCTGCACCGACCCACTTTAGCCCTCACTTCCACCCTATCCCCATAATCCCATAACTCAATAACCCCACCTAACCTTTTTGGTCACTAAGGGCAATTTAGCGTGGCCAATCTACCTAACCTGCACGTCTTTGGACTGTGGGAGGAAACCGGAGCACCCGGAGGAAACCCACGCACACACGGGGAGAACGTGCAGACTCTGCACAAACAGTGACCCAGCGGGGAATCGAACCTGGGACCCTGGCGCAGTGAAGCCAGAGTGCTAGCCACGTGTGCCACCGTGCTGCCCATCAAAATGCTCCAACCCCTCCTTCCCCGATGAGTCCAAGACCACTGGAACAAAGTGATGATTTCTGCAGATCGGGGGCTAACATTGACGTGGTGCCCAGCTTGAAATGTTGCCAAATCCTCAGAGTGCTCACCACCAGCGGGCTTGAAATGGAAGCAGAGCTGTAACCAAGGCCCCCAAACTGTATCCCTACATGCACTCACCCCCACCTGCCCCCATTTGAAATCAGCATCCTTAAGCAGGGCCCAGGCCCGATACCAAATCCACAAAATGTGGAGCATGATCCAAAATCACTATTGCCGAACACCCCACCTCCAGCATCCCAGGAAGGAGGTCTACCCACCATAAAAAAGTCAATCCGAGAGTAGACCTGATGCACCCGAGAGAGAAAAAAAAAGCCCTTCTCATTCGGATGTAAAAATCACCAAGGGAAGTAGTCAGTTCTGGGAATCCAGTCATAGTGTTCCCCAAACATCAATGAGTCCATGTCCTTTTCAAACGAGGTTAACCAGACCAGCACAAACACCACCCCATTGAGGCCTACAAGGAACTGGAATACCTTGTTTCAGTTTATAATCATATGCCTTTGAGGTGCAATGCAACACATAATTAGTTTGGTTAATAATAGTTTCACATGGGGCTTCCGGTGACGGTGGGCGGGAGGCAGCCGTACAATGGAGGGCTCCCATTCGGGAACGGCATTTTTGGGGCTTTAAGCCCGGTCCCAGGGTCCACGGAGGTGGCAAAAGCAGGGAGAAGCCACAGAGGAGGCACAGCGAAGGCACAGTAAAAAAAAACGTCCGTAAAAAAAACAGCTGAAGGTCCGTCGGGGCGTGGAAAGGTCACCACGGGGTCACCAAGGAAAATGGAGGCTGGAGCACCAGTGGAGGCCGCATTGCTTACGGCTGAAGAAATAACTAAGGTGATGGCTGCGGAATTCGAAAGGCAGTTTACAAAATACATGGAGGCAATGAGGAAGGAGATGAGGGAGGTTTTGAGTGTGTTGGTGGAGGAGGCTATTTCCCCGGTGACGATGGCGGTGGCGAGCGCAGTGGCAGAGGTGCGGGAGCAGCTGAAGGAAGTGGAGGAGACATTATTGCAGAACGGTGATCAACTTACCTCGATGGGGAAGGAGATGCGGAAGGTGATGGACATTAACAAGGATCTGCAAGGAAAAATGGAAGACCTGGAAAACAGATCCAGGCGACAGAATTTGAGGATTGTGGGGCTGCCCGAAGGAGTTGAAGGACCGAGGCCGACTGAGTATTTTGCCGCGACACTGGCGAAACTATTGGGGGAGGGGGAGGATCCCTCCCGATATGAACTGGATCGGGCTCATCGGTCGTGGAGGCCTGTACCAAAGGCGAGTGAGCCGCCAAGGGCAGTGACTCTGTGCTTCCGTAGGTACAGGGTGAAGAAGGTCCGGAGCTGGGCCAAGCAGAAGCGGGTGGTGCAGTGGGCTGGAGCTGGTATACGTGTATGCCAGGACTTTACAGTGGAGCTGGCGAGGAGGCGGGCTGCCTTCAACCGGGTGAAGCTGGTAGTGTACATTAGCAAGGTGCGGTGCGGCATTGTACATCCAGCGAAGCTGAGGGTGACTTACAAGCTCAGGGACTTTTATTTTGGAACGGCGGAAGCAGCGGAGGGGTTTGCGACGGCAGAAGGACTGTGGCAGAACTGACAAATTGAGAAATGGTCATGTGCTGATGTAACCTCAGGACTGTATTTTCTTCTTTTTTGTTTCACTGCGTGCAGGTGTATGGGCTAAAGGAGCCAATGTTGTTTATATTTGGACAAGGGAAGTGATGGGACTTTCACTCTAAATGAGGGCTCTTTGGGGTGTAGGTGGATATGCGGGGCTTGTGCGCTAAAAGAGGATTTCAAGGCTTTCCTAGGGCCGGGCAAGGGGGAAAGGGACCCGGGCGGGGGCCTCCACGCTGGCCGGTTTAAGCCGGCCAATGAACGGGAGTGAGGTGGGGGGAGGGGCTGCGGCCATCGGAGCCTGTCAGAACAGGGTCCGAGTGGTCTAGCCGGGGTGGAAAGTTGGGGGGAAGGAACCGAGGTTGGGAGGAGGAGTTTTACAAGAGGCAGTGGACGGGAGGAGTTGGAGAGAGAGGGGGTGGGGGGTGTTTACAACTCTTGGGTATCATGTACGGTACTCTTTCAGAGGTTGGATGGTGTTGAGTGTAAGGGGGGAGTGGACTCTATAGGTTAATGGTGACCATGGGCGGTCCCGGACTCCTTTTTCTTTTTCTCCTTTGTTTTTTGTTTCCACCGTGGGAGGGTTTGTTTTATGGGATGCATATATTGACAGGTGGGCCGTTGTTTGGGGTGGTAGGAGGATGGGATCGTTGTTACTGTTAAGGGGATTGATTTTGTATTTGTTACCGTTTACTGTTTGTTGGTGGGGTGTAAATTTTGAAGGGAAATGTGAAAATGGAAAATAAAAACATTAAAAAAAAATAATAATAGTTTCATATGGTCTTTCAATAAAGGGTCAACAATCATGAACAAATCACTTTGCTCTTATATCCTTACTAATGGGCAACATGAGACTATAAGCTAGAACAAAAATAATTGTCACTTCAAAGAGCAACAATAGACTGATAATATGCATTTGCTAAAAACAAATCAGGCCCGACAAACTTTACTTTAAACAACAGAAAAGATTGATGAAGGTGATGCAGTTGATGAGTTGACGTGTATATGAACTTACAGAAGACATTTTGATAAAATCCCTCATAATAGGTTTGTGTGATTGCATGCTTTCAGGGGGAAATAATTATATGTTATGCAAGGTGGTGGTGCCTTAGGATTTGATTTCTGGTTTAAAAAAAAATTGGTTTCCAGTAAATGATCATGGGACCAGGTTGCCTGGGTGATAAACAATAGAAAAAGGGGCAATAAGTTTGTTATAGGGTTGAGTAGGTACTGAAGAGTGGTTCTCAGTTCCAGCATTATATATACAGTTTGTGTTTTTAGAACAATCTGGAACAAAGGAAGCCTTTCTTCCAGCAGAATTCGGTTACATTCTGCGTGAGATTCATAGAATTCACAGGGCAGAAAAAGGCCATTCGGCCCATCGAGTCTGCACCGGCTCTTGGAAAGAGCACCCTACCCAAGGTCAACACCTCCACCCTATCCCCATAACCCAGTAACCCCACCCAACACTAAGGGCAATTTTGGACACTAAGGGCAATTTATCATGGCCAATCCACCTAACCTGCACGTCTTTGGAGGAAACCGGAGCACCCGGAGGAAACCCACGCACACACGGGGAGTGCGTGTGCAGACTCCGCACAGACAGTGACCCAAGCCGGAATCGAACCTGGGACCCTGGAGCTGTGAAGCAATTGTGCTATCCACAATGCTACCGTGCTGCATTAAATGCTTGTTAATTGAAGGACTCCATCAACAGTGAGTTTAACTTGTGAGAGAGAGAGAGAGAGAGAGAAGGAGGAGGGATATTAAGCACGAGTGCGAGAGCAAGAGAACAAGACAATAAGATATAGGAGCAGAAGTAGGCCATTTGGCCCATCGTGTCTGCTCTACCATTCAATGAGATCATGACTGACTTGATGTGATAATCCTCAACTCCATTTTTCCACTGTACCCCCATAACCCTAGATTCCCTTACAGATTGAAAATCTATCTCAGCCTTGAACACATTTAATGCGCAAACCTCTATCGCCCTCTTGGGTAAAACATTTTACAAATTCACTACCAGAGAGAGCAAGAGAGGGGAGGGAGAAAAGAAAGAGCAGAGAGAGAGGGGGTGAGTGGATTCAACTGCACAAGATCTTTTGTTTATTCATTCATGGGATGTGGGCGCTGCAGGCTGGGCCAGCATTATTGCCCCCTTGAGGGGGCAGCTAATAAAGAGTCAACCACATTGCTGTGGGTCTGGAGTCATAGGTGGGGCAAACCAGACAAGGACAGCAGATTTCCTTCCCGAAAAGGACATTAGTGAACCAGATGGGTTTTTCGGACAATGGTGGTCATCATTAGACTTTTAATTCCAGATTTTTATTGAATCCAAATTTCACCATCTCAAGCAGCGACATTTGAGCATTACTCTGAGTGTCTGCTTTACTAGTCCAGTGATAATACCCCATATCACTGCCTCCCCAATAGTGTTTCATATACCAAATTCCAGTGAAAGAATTTTAGAAGAGGGAGCTCTAACATTGATGGACGGATTTTGTTTATTGTCACGTGTACCAAGGTACAGTGAAAAGTATTTTTCCGCGAGCAGCTCAACAGATCATTAAGTACATGAAAAGAAAACTAAAATAAAAGAAAATACATAATAGGGCAACACAAGGTACGCAACGTAACTACATAACACCGGCATCGGGTGAAGCATACAGGGGTGTAGTGTTAATGAGGTCAGTCCATATGAGGGCCATTTAGGAGTCTGGTGACAGTGGGGAAGAAGCTGTTTTTGAGTTTGTTCGTGCGTGTTCTCAGACTTCTGTATCTCCTGCCCGATGGAAGAAGTTGGAAGAGTGAGTAAGCCGGGTGGGAGGGGTCTTTGATTATGCTGCCCGCTTTCCCCAGGCAGCGGGAGGTGTAGATGGAGTCAATGGATGGGAGGCAGGTTTGTGTGATGGACTGGGCGGTGTTCACGACTCTCTGAAGTTTCTTGTGGTCTTGGGCTGAGCAGTTGCCATACCAGGTTGTGATGGGTTACGCACAAGACCTCAGAGAAATCTATGTTGAATGGGGAGTTTGCAACCGTAGGATGGTTGGAGGAGATTTGAGGAGGCATCTTTTCTATAAGTAAACAGAAGGCCCAAGAAATCTCAGCCCAGATACGAATCATTGACACCGTACTCAGATCAAGTGGTTAATCTTCCAAGTTTTAACAAGTATCTGACTTGAACGTTTGTGAAGCAAATACAATGGGTGCGTCTGCTGACGATTAATTTCCCGCAAAGAAGTCGACGAACGGTTGCCACCTCCGGGTGAACCACAACAGTGACTCTCGCAAGGCGAACTTGCATTTCTCCAAACAGAGAAAGCTGGCCATGTCAGATAGCCAGGTCTCCGACTTCGGGGGCTTTGAGTCCCTTCAGGCTAATAGTATCCGTCTCCGGGCTACCGGGGAAGCAAAGGCCAGAGCGTCTGCCTCTTTCTCCTCCTGGATTCCCGGGTCTTCTGACACTCTGAAAATCGCCACCTCTGGACTCAGCGCCACCCTTGTCTTTAACACCTGGACATGACATCTGCAAACCCCCGCCAAAATCCCCTAAGCTTTGGACATGTCCAAAACATGTGGACGTGGTTCGCCGGTCCTCCCGCACATTTTGCGCACCTGTCCTCAACCCCAAAGAATCTGCTCATCTGGGCCACTGTCATGTGAGCCCAGTGAACAACTTATAATTGTATCAGGCTGAGCCTGGCACATGTTGCGGACGCATTGACTCTACTCAACGCGTCTGCCATAGACCATCCTCTATCTCACCTCCCAGCTCCTCCTCCCACTTGCGCTTCAGCTCATCGGTCTGCGTCTTCTCAGACCCCATAAGTTCCTTGTAAATGTCAGAGACGCTCCCTTCTCCTACCTACACTCTGGAAACTACCCTGTCCTGAATCCCCCTTAGCGGTAGGAGCGGGAAGGTTGACACCTGTTTACTTGGGAAGTCCCGCACCTGCAGATACCTGAATTAATTTCCCCTCGCCAACTCAAACGTTTCCTCCAACGCCCTCATATTCGGAAAGCTCCCCTCTATAAACATATCCCCCATCCTCTCAATCCCCGCCCTCCATACTCCCCGGGGCAAACCGGTGATTATCACAGATAACCGGCCCATCCCCAGGCAGCCCCCGCCCCAACCTCCTCTCTGTCCCTCAGCTCAAGTCCCTCCCTCGTCAGCAGAATTTTCGCTCCCCCTCCTCCCCCCCAGTAACAACACCCTGTCACCCAACCCCTTTAAAAAACGAAACATATGCACCCCCCCCCCCCACTGCGCTTCCGTAAGCTAGCACGCCCAGCTAGCTTGGTGGCCCCATCCTCGGTGCCAGATAGTCTCCCACCTATTGTTCCCTCCCCCCGCTCATACAAACAAACTCCAGCATCAAACAATCCCCACACAATTGCCCAACAGAAAAAACACCAAGATCAAAACAAGCACATCTCCATCCCCCAACAGTGCAAATGAAAACCTTAACTCACTCAGCTCTACCGCTGGTTCCAAATCAATGCAAACGGCATCACAAACATCTTCCATGAAACGCAAAATGAAAACCTTTTTACAAACACAGAGAAACAAAAAGAAAAAAACAAAACAAAAACATGAACGTTGCAGCCAAGTTCAAAAGCTGTCAGTCCTTCGCCAGCCCTTTCTATTTTCGCAAAGTCCAGCGCGTCCTCAGGCGACTCGAAGTAGAAGTGCTGATCCTCATGCGTGACTCAGAGACGGGCTGGGTACAACAGTTCAAACTTCACCTTTTTCTTGAAAAGGATCAACCTAATCTGGTTGAAGCCTGCTCTCCTCCTGGCCACCTCCACACTCAGGTCCTGGTAAACCCGCAGGAAGCAATTGTCCCACTTACAGCTCTGTGTCATCTTGGCCCACTGTAGAATGCGCTCCTTGTCCGAGAACCTGTGGAATCTCACCATCATTGCCCTCGGGGGGGGGGGGTCTCCCATTCATGGTTTCCTCGCGAGTGCTCTGTGAGCCCTGTCCACCTCCAAGGGCCAGGAGAATGCCCCATCCCCCAGCAGCTTCACAAACATGTCTGCAATGTATTGTCCCAGCGTCCGTTCCTTTGGACCCCTCCGGAAGCCCGACGATTCTTAAGTTCTGCTGGTGGGACCTATTTTCAAGGTCCTCCACCTTCTCCCGGAGCTTCTTCTGCTGGTCTCTCAGCATCCCCACCTCCAACTCCACCGCAGTTTGATGTTCCTCCCGCTCAGCCAGCGCCTTCTCCACCTTCTGGATCGCCCGATCTTGGGCATCCAATCTATGCTCCAACTGCTCAATCGACTCTTTTATCGGGTCCAAGCAGTCCCGTTTCTGCATAGCAAAGCCTTCCTGAATGACTTGCATCAGCTGCTCCATAGACTGTTGGGTCGACAAGCCCGAGGTCCGAACCTCCGCCATGCTGTCTTCTGTTGCAGCTACAGCCCAAGCCTTCTCTGTCTTTCTGTTTCTGCCTTTACGAACACTTCTAGTCCTTCTCTCCATGCACCAAAGTGGGAATTCAGTACACAATTGCCTCTGTCTTCAGTTTTACAGTTCAAGTCCAGTATAAAATCAGGGGAAAAGGTACAAAAGTCCGATCCAAGCGGGAGCCACCAAATGTGCAACTTCCTCCTGCATAGCTGCCACCGGAAGTCCCTTCCCCATCTTTCTAACAATGCACTGCTTTGACCAATTTTTGACGATCTCCCTCCTAATTTCTCCTCCCTTGGCTCAACATCTGTTTGCATTACAGGACTGTGAACCATCTTGGGGCATTTTTCTTCAACAAAAAACATTGTGTAAAGGGAGGTTCTCCCTGTTGAATTCCATCTGCCATCCCATAATCCATTTATTAAATTACTCCTGGCTTTTCATGAATAAATTATATGCTTACAATAAATTCTTAGCTGGGAAAAATTCATTCCTGTTCATTTAGTAATGATGGGGTTTAACTGCCTCCATAATTCTGTGATGAATGTAGGACATTTTTTGTATAGATTGTAGTAAATATATATTTTTAAATTTAGAGATGCCACGGTAGCACAGTGCTTCACAGCTCCAGAGTCCAGAGTTCGATTCCCAGCCTAGGTCACTGTCTGTGTGGAGTCTGCATGTTCTCCCCGTGTGTGCGTGGGTTTCCTCCGGGTGCTCCGGTTTCCTCCCACAGTCCAAAGATGTGCGTGTTAGGTGGATTGGCCATGCTTAATTGCCCTTAGTGTCCAAAAAGATTAGGTGGGGTTACTGGGTTATGGGGATAGGGTGGAGGTGTGGGCTTCGGTAGGGTGCTCTTTCCAAGGGCCGGTGCAGACTTGATGGGCCAAATGGTCTCCTTCTGCACTGTAAATTCTATGATTCTATGAGTGACCAATTTTTTTTTTTCCAGTTAAGGGGTAATTTAGCATGGCCAATCCACCTAGCCTGCACATCTTTGGGTTGTGGGAGTGAGACCCATGCAAACACGGGGACAATGTGTAAACTCCACACAGACAGTGACCCAGGGCTGGGATTGAACCAGGGTCCTCAGTGCCGTGAGGCAGTAGTGCTAATTACTGCTAGATTGTAGTAAATATATCTGTTGCAGTAATTTGTTTTAAGTCCTGGCTTAACACACAGACAGTCTTTGTGTCTGCAAAATGTGCAATTAACAAGTCATAAAGGTGAGATCATCATTCATTCCAACCATGCAATTGTTTACCTACAGAAGACCCGATGGAATTGTGTTAGGATTGCTGGAGATTCCCTGGAGAGTACATAATCTGAGGCATTCTGTTTGGACTTAGGTAAGGTCAGGGGATCTGAGTGGGATAAAGATGTAATTAATGGGAGGAGCCAGGTCTGTAGCAGGCGGTTTATCTTTTAGTTTTGCCAAATTGAGGGATACAAGATGATAAAAGTTATGGATAAAGTAGATGTGGAGTGGATGCTTCCTCTTGTGGGGCATTCTAGAATGAGAGGTCATAGTCAGGATAACAGTAGCAAATTTAAAACATAGTTGAGGAGAAGCTACTTCTCCCAAAGGGTTGTAAATCTGTGGAATTCAACACCAGAGTTGGTGAATGCGGGGACAGTGAGCAAATGTAAGGAGGAGTTAGACAGATTTTTAATTGGCAATGAGTTGAAGGGCTATGGAGAATGGGCAGAGGGTGGAGTTAAGGCCAGAATGAGATCAGCCATGATCGAATGGTGGAGCAGACGCGATGGGCCAAATGGTCTAATTCTGCTCCCATAGCTCATGAACTTATGAGGAGCCAAAGGCTGTCAGATTAAGCAGCAGTCTGACAGAGACAGAAAATTCTGCAGGGGATGTTTCCTGAAAGGATCTCTCTCTCTTCAAGCAGTATTTCCAAGAAATCTCTATTCAAGTGTTTAGCAAGTAACCCTATGTTTGCTCATCTGTGATGGACTTTGGATAGGGAAGCTATATGTTAGTAGTACAAAGAGTTTCCTTTTATTTTAAGAATCGTTAAACTGTGAATTAACAAGCAATTTTCTATGCTGCTAATGTGTTTAATCCTTTGTTAAGAATAAAGTTTGCTTTACTATAAAAGATACCTATTGGTCAGTGGATTACTCCTGGAGGAGTGATTCACTGACAGTAGAATACCAATAGTGCAGAAGGAGGCCATTGAGTCTGCACCGACAATCTGAAAGAGCAGCCTACCCCGGCTCACTCCCCTGCCCATCCCTGAAACCCGATCTAACCTGCACATCTTGGGACATTAAGGGGAATTTATCATGGCCAATCCACCTAACCTGGACATCTTTGGACTGTGGGAGGAAACCGGAGCACCGGGAGGAAACTCACGCAGACACTGGGAGAATGTTTCAACTCCACAGACACCCAAGGCCGTTATTGAACCTGGGTTCCTGGTGCAGTGAGGCAACAGTGCTAATCACTTTGCCACCATGCCGTCCCTTTCCAAAATGAATATTGTGCAGTAGCATGTATGAAAATTCTGCATTCTCTAGACCAGGGGCCACTGAAAAAATAAGATGTCATCCATTTAAGACAGAGATGAGGAGATTTGTCTTCCCCAGAGGGTTGATAGCCTATCGAATTCTCTTCCCCAAAAGGCGGTGGAAGCTGGATAGATTCTAGATAACCAGGTGGCGAGGGCGGTGAAAGGTTATCAGGGGTAAACAGGAATGTGGAGTTGGGGTTACCAGCCATGATCTTATTGAACAATGGCGCAGGCTCGAGGTCCGAGTGGTCTACTCCTGGTCCTAATTCACATGCACATATTAGTTATAATTGGATTTGCTTTACAGGGGAAGGGAGGTTATATACTGATCGCACATTCTCATTGTCCTACACTTTCTCCAGGATATGTATCAGAGGAAATGTAACATTTATGTGCAACATGGCTCAGATGATGTAATACTGGGAGTTCCTGCAATAGTTACTGGATGACTTCACGGGCAATTTATCAAATAGAGTGTTCTCGATTAAATTACATTCTTTATAAAATAAAATTATATAAAATTTTGGGTAAAAACGTCGATGTGCATGCACGCCAATATGTATGGATATATATCAGTAGATCTCGACCTTTCATTGCTTCAGCTTTTTGCAACCCGAAGGAGACTGCGTGGATCTCCTAGCGGTTGTATGAATCCTGCTCAATCAACCCCATGGACTCCTGGAATTAGGTTCAGTCACAAACACAGCTCATCGCTCGCCTGTGTACACGGAATTCTCGTGCAATAAACTGAGTCTCTTTTGTTATTTCGAGAACACTCCTGAATTTGACGGGCAATGTTGCATCTTCCGCCACTAGTGCACGGCCCCGCGCAGGTTCAAGTCTCTGCACTGATGTAAGAGGTGCCAGTCAAAACCCCCAAGAGTGAAATGGGAAAGTATGCCATCAGAGTGCCGCGTGGGCAAATCTAAATCACAATCACTTTGAGGTCAGCGACAAAGACCCAAGAACAGGTCAGACAGCCACTTCCCAGTGTTAAAGAAATCTAGCCTTCCTTGGCCGGAAAAGCTTAAAGAAATAGTACGTGTTTGTGGGGGATGGGGGGTGGAAAGAGAACAAATTAACACAATGGATACCCTTGAATTTAAAATATAATTGTGGTGATGTGCATCAATGTAAATGCATGTAGGCTAGCTAGACACTAGAGGGAGCACCAAAGATATCACACACACACACTCAACCAATAGATCAGGTAGATAGGACATGACCAATAGACATTCATGATACACACGGAGGTGACACGACCACAGGGGGGCATTACACCAACCCATATATAAAGGACACCACACACATGATCTGTCTCTTTCCAGTGGAGACGGTCAGTGAGTACAGACACAGGGTTGATTCAATATTACTCCCACCACGTGGATTGCAGCAACTGGTTCGTCAGTCTGGGTAGCTTTAGTAGGATTAGCAGTAGTGTCAAACCTGAGTAATATAAGTGTAAATAGTTTAATAAACGTGTTGAAGTTATCTCCACGTCTGAACCTTCCTTTGTCAAGTGCACCACAAGGAGGCTGCTTATGTTACACCTACAACTTAACAAATCATGGTACCAGGACTGAACTGTTTCAATCCATATAGCCATACCTCAGCGTAGTGACAACCAGCAATACCCAGGCAAGGTGATCGAGATCCGGGTTCTGCAGCAGCTCCAGTGCCACGGCGATCCCCGCAAAAACTGGCAGGTATTCCGGCAAATGTTTGAATTTTTCCTGGTAGCATCCGACCTGGAAGACCTGGCCGATGTTGAAAAGACGGAGCTTCTCCTCACCATCGCCGGTGCCAGAGCAGAAGAAATCTTTTAAAAATTCAAGTTCTCCAAGGGGCAAAACAGGAGCGACTTCCAGGCAGTCCTGGGCAAATTCGGCAAATACTGTGAGGAAAACACACTCCATCTAGCAAGAAAAGGTAAGAGAAGCGCCAGTACTCACCACGAGGCCGAGATCCCGGAGCAGAGAACAATTTTGATCGGCGGCCATCTTTCTAAAGGGACTGCACTTGCGCAGTTGCGCGAGGAGTGCACAGAACAGGAAGGTCCAAGTAAAGGAACAGCGATGTGCGCATGCGCAATCGCTTCCTACGCTCTACGTCACAAGCGTCGTGACATCAGAGGCCCCAGACCACGCCCATTTAAAGGGGAAACGTCCCAAATCAAAGAAAAAATATTTTAAAGCCGTAAAACAACCTTCCTTCACCTGGAATGACAGCACAATGCCTCAAATTGAACAAGGAAATGAAATTAACCTCCTAAGAACCCTGCAACAAACAGTTACCTACGTCCAAACCGATGAATCTGACCTTGAATACTTCGAAACCGACCTTTACATTTTCTCTGGACCTCGCAAGCCCAATGCCAGCTCCGACGCAAACAGTGATGATATGGTCTTGGAAGACAATGACTCAGATGAACCTTTCACCTTGGGAGGCTACCCAAATCCGGTACCAAATCCGAACCGCAGCTAGACACTGACTCTGATTCATGTAAGCCGGACTTTACTCCAGACAGGGAGTGCCGCAACCTCAGTGATGGCACGCTCAGGGTGACAGCAGATGCCACAACGACAGGAGATGGATCTCTTAACAATTACACTGGGTCTGTAATAACAAGCAGCGGCTACAGTCCAAGAGGAATACACCAATATCCACACACCTTTTCCACACCAGCAGTGCAGCCAATGACACCCCGACGACAAATTCTTCGGCTTTGAGGATCTTCAGCCCAGCAGATATGACATCCCAACTTCGGAGTGCAGGATGCTGCAGCCTGAAACCAAGAGACAGAGAGCGGTACAAGCCCACAGAGAGCGGCCTGCTGCCACACAGAGCGTGGTCCACGCACTGCTCAGGGTTCCCGACTCTATGAAAGAAGACACGCAAGAGTCCACACTGCAGTCCTTGCATGAACAAGAAGTGACTCCTGTGTCACAAGCCTCCACAGCGAGATCGTGGACAGACTCGATAGAAGAAACACAAGACTCCGACGCGCAGTCCTTGCAGGAACAAGACCATATGGGTCTAGCAACCTCCTCTGACCAACTATGCAAGTCTGCCATGCTCAAGTAAACAGCAAGAAGACTATGACAGTCTACCACGCTCCAGTGCACAGCAGGACGACCATGACGGTCCATCATGCTACAGTGAAGAACAAAGCAACGATGACAGTCCAAGCCCAAATGAAGGACAACAGCAAGACAATGACAGTCCACCCACATTGTTTGCGCCACCAGATGAAGACTCTGACAATTTACCCAACCCAAGTGAACAACAAGCAGCTACTGAGAATATACCCACGGTATGTAAGACGAGTGACGACAGCATCCCACTTCCAATGCAAGATGTGGAAATTGACAGACCTCAGCTAGTGTGTAGAGAGGCACTCGGCGATCATTGTGAGACCACTGGTGACTCCGGTGACAACACGATACTTCCACCCCCATTCGCTCGAACCTCTCCACAAGTCAATGCATTCCTGCATGTTCCGACTCCAGACGTGCAGCTTCAAGAAATCCCAGCTGACTCCAGTGAACCTGCTAAGACTCCGGACGGGGAGCATCAACAAACCAACACTGACTCAGTTAAAACGGACCAAACTCCAGATGGGGAGCAACCAAACGCTGACTCTGATTCATATAAGCCGGACTTTACTCCAGACAGGGAGTGCCGCAACCTCAGTCATGGCACGCTCAGGGTGACAGCAGATGGATCACTCAACAATTACACTGGGTCAGTAATAACAAGCAGCGGCTACAGTCCAAGAGGAATACACCAATATCCACAAATTTTTTCCACACCAGCAGTGCAGCCAATGACAGCTCATGCTGGACAAACCCAATATTCAGGCATGGAGCAGCCAGCAGTCTATGCAGCATTTTCTCAAACAGGCCAGCACTACGGATTGCCCACGAATGGAATCAAGACCGAAGGATTACCGCAAGCACAATCTGCACTACAGACTGGGTGCCTTAGTTACAGCCCAGGATTTGCTGCACCCCAGCCTGGCCAGATGGCACATTCCTATCAGATGCAAGGTTCTAGTTTCACACCATCACCAGGTATTTATGCGAGCAGCAATTCTGGTTCCAATTCGACAAGCTTCAACGGTTCTCAGCAGGATCACCCTTCCTGCACAGCACGTGGCCAGAACCAGTACGTACAGTCTTATCCAACTTCACCATGTGGCACATCCATGACCTCGAATGATACTGTTGGTGGTACCTCTTCAATGTCAACACCTTATCAGCTACAAGAAGCCATCCGACAGCACCATCACAAACATCGAAAAAAGAAAAAGACTCCAAATCAGACAGCAAAGTGATTTGACCACTTCTTGGTTCCTGTGGCACAGGGACGTTGATGGCGTTCAGAACCAAGAGAGACATTTGACCATGATGATTGATAGTTTTTGGACTCACACAAATGATTTGGACTTATTGTTTAATCACTGCTCCCATGACTTGTATATACCTTAACCTATCTACCTGTTTTTGTTCAATTTTCTCAAAGTGTGCAGAAAATAGGTAACATATAAAAAAGGAGGGGGGATGTGGTGATGTGCATCAATGTAAATGCATGTAGGCTAGCTAGACACTAGAGGGAGCACGAAAGACATCTCACACACACACTCAACCAATAGATCAGGTAGATAGAACACAACCAATAGACATTCACGATACACATGGAGGTGACATGACCTCAGGGAGGCATTACACCAACCCATATATAAAGGACACCACACACATGATCTGTCTCTTTCCAGTGGAGACAGTCAGTGAGTACAAACACAGGGTTGATTCAATATTACACCCGCCACGTGGTTAATCAGTCTGGGTAGCTATAGTAGGTTTAGCAGTAGTGTCAAACCCGAGTAATAGAAGTGTAAATAGTTTAATAAACGTGTTGAAGTTATCTCCACGTCTGAACCTTCCTTTGTCAAGTGCAACTCAAGGAAGCCGCTTATGTTACACCTACAACATAACAAATCAATAATTAATACCAAAATGCTTTATTCTCAAGATAATGACTTCAAATTTACTAATTTTGGCACTCTGCTGCCCTCTGCTGCTCATTAAAAATAGTTCAGTGCTATTGGAAAAACAGAAAAAATTGTATTGCCATCATATACATTCATGTTCAAGTTGAAATTCTGAGACTAAGTTTTAGCCCCAAAAATAAGAGGCCAACTTTAAGACATAGCGGAGGGGTTGAAATCCCCTGTGTCATGCTATCGCAGTTGCCAATGACTGTTCCTGACAATGCAGCTCTCAAACACAGCACACAAGGAACCAAAAAATATTTTTATCATTGATTTTTTATTTATATCTTCAATACAATCGTGTATACTAAATTCAAATTTACCAAGTTCAATAACTAAAGCCACGCATACAAATTTGTACAATTTCACTCTGTTCCCCCCCCCCCCCCTCCCCCCTCCAAGAGTACAGAAAAAGTTCCACTTGGCATCAGTACACGCACTGAACATTTATTAAATTTCACAATTATCCTCCTCCTTCTTGTTTGCGGAACCAATTAATGCACCAATCTGTTTCTCGAATGGCATCCTCATATGGATCAACAGAAATCTTCACATGTCGTCGTCAGCCATATCATTCCACAATTAATCATCTTTTGTGCCATTGGTTAATTGGATATCTAAAATTTCCTGAATGATTTGACGGTAATCTCCATTCTGATTTCACCCCAGGCCTCTGCAATCTATTCACACAGCGTTGCTAAGGTCAGAGGCTGGTACACTGCCTCCCTTGGTGAATGCCTCCCCTCCTCCGATCATCCAGTCATTCCACTTGATCTTATGCGTGTTCAGAGAGATATCCAATGGTTAGGCCACCGGGAATCACCGCAATGTCACTGCTTTAACGATCTAACTTCACAGGCAGTGTGATCTGAACATGTCCTGGGTGGGAAGACTATTTTTTGCTTTTCGGAATCCTCCTGTTCGGACACCCCAAACTTTCTTAAACCATATTTCCAAGCCACCTCCATCCTGAACGTGGACGGACCACTGCTCCTTTTAGGAATTGGTGTTTTGGAAGTTTGTTCTCTTCAATAATCATCATCGACTTGAGCTTTGTCCAGTCGCACATTCACACAAAGTGAATCTACTCACTTCATGGCCAGTTGTCTTCACGAACTGTTTCCTCTCTAACTTTACTCACTGTTTGGTTGGCTGGCTTGCCAAAATTCACAGGAGTTGCACCCACGCTCCCCATACAGAACAATCTGTTATCCCCGAACAGGCACCGGAATGTGGCAACTAGGGGCTTTTCACAGTAACTTCATTGAAGCCTACTTGTGACAATAAGCGATTTTCATTTTCATCCGTTCTTTGGTAGCGGTCGGCTTATAAACCGTTGAAATGGGTCAGAATCTACAGTGCAGAAGGCCGTTCGGCCCATCGCATCTGCACTGGCTGTTGGAAAGAGCACCCTACTGAAGGCCGCACCTCCACCCAACCCTGTAACCCAATAACCCCATCCAACCCAAGGGCAATTTATCATGGCCAATCCACCTAACTTGCACATCTTAGGACTGTGGGAGGAAACCGGAGCACCCGGAGGAAACCCATGTACACACGGGGAGAATGTGCAGACTCCACACAGACAGTGACCCAAGCCGGGAATCGACCCTGGAGCTATGAAGCAACTGTGCTAGCCACTGTGCCACTGTGATGCCCATTAGGTTCAGTTGGGAGATGTTGTGAAGTCTTGGGTCTTCCATCATGGTATAAAATTGCTTCTCTTCATAAGCCTGGTACACCATCCAGGTCTGGCGTTGAAATCTGCAATGCCCAACCTTCTTGCTTGTTTAAGGGCAAGATTTGGGGATAGCTCCTCAAGAACGGTGGCACAGTGGTAAACACTGCTGCCTCACTGCGCCAGGGACCCGGGTTCATTTCTGGCCTTGGGTGACTGTGTGGAGTTTGCACGTTCTCCCCGAGTGGTGCTCCAGTTTCCTCCCGCACTCCACAGGTGCAGGCTGGGTGGACTGGCTATGCTAAATTGTCCCTTAGTGCTCAAAGGTTAGGTGGGTTTACGAGGAGTGGGCCTCAGTGGAGTGTTCTTTCGGAGAGTCTCTGCAGAATAGCCTTCTTCTGCACTGTAGGGATTCCATTCTATGAAACAGAATCCATTCTGGCGTTTTCATTGTCACATTTTGTACAGGAGGCTCAGATACGTAGAGTGCCCTCCAATGTTCTCTGATATATTGAATGCGCTAGCTGCTGAGTAATTATTTGTCTACTCCTCAATCCGGTTAGTCCTTCTTGAAACCATGCTTCCATATTAGAGGGCTGGATTGGTGGGAACGCAGTGTGCACCAGCGAGGTGACTGCCTTGACATTGTGTGTTGACTTGCACAGATAGGAACAGCTACCTTCAATGGTGCACGGTTCTAGCACTGAGTAGGTTTGCACCAGGTCTCGTTTGACTGCGCTGTTGGTAAATACAAAGTTTGGATTATTTAACCAAACGTCAGGGGTTGATTTTAAAATCGACCATTACGAAAGTGGGGACCGGTTTGGCTCAGCTGGCTGGACAGCTGGTTTGTGATGCAGAACAAGGCCAACGGTTACCACCCGAGGTCATTCATGAAGGCCAGCCCCCTCAGTTTAAATCACTACCAGTCAGTTCCTCCCCCTCAAAAGGGGGAAGCAGCCTATCGACATCTGGGACGATGGCAACTTTACAATTAATAATAAAGACTTCAGTATACTGTAACGATCCTGCGGAAAGATGCAAGGGAAATCTTACCTGGCAAACTGACAAGAGCAGGGTTTTGCAAGAATCAAAGTAGCAGGCTCCATTTAGTGGAACAGATTTAAGCAGCCTGTCCTTGGATACCACCTACAGTCTGTATAAGGAAGTTGAAGTCAATTTTCCTGAAGTTAGAAAAGTGAATGAGATGCTCCCACAAGGATGTGATCCCTTAACTTAATGCAGGTTATGTTAGCAGAATGCAGCTATTGCTAGAACATAGAACATAGAACATAGAACATAGAAAATACAGCACAGAACAGGCCCTTCGGCCCACGATGTTGTGCCGAACCTTTGTCCTAGATTAATCATAGATTATCATTGAATCTACAGTGCAGAAGGAGGCCATTCGGCCCCCTGAGTCTGCACCAGCTCTTGGAAAGAGCACCCTACCCAAACTCAACACCTCCACCCAACACCAAGGGCAATTTGGACATTAAGGGCAATTTATCATTGGCCAATTCACCTAACCCGCACATCTTTGGACTGTGGGAGGAAACCGGAGCACCCGGAGGAAACCCACGCAGACACGGGGAGGACGTGCAGACTCCACACAGACAATGACCCAAGCCGAAATCGAACCTGGGACCATGGATCTGTGAAGCAATTGTGCTATCCACAATGCTACCGTGCTGCCCTTAAGAACAAATACACCTACACTATATAATTTTCCCGTAATCCATGTACCTATCCAACAGCTGCTTGAAGGTCACTAATGTTTCTGACTCAACTACTTCCACAGGCAGTGCATTCCATGCCCCCACTACTCTCTGGGTAAAGAACCTACCTCTGATATCCCTCCTATATCTTCCACCTTTCACCTTAAATTTATGTCCCCTTGTAATGGTGTGTTCCACCTGGGGAAAAAGTCTCTGACTGTCTACTCTATCTATTCCCCTGATCATCTTATAAACCTCTATCAAGTCGCCCCTCATCCTTCTCCGCTCTAATGAGAAAAGGCCTAGCACCCTCAACCTTTCCTCGTAAGACCTACTCTCCATTCCAGGCAACATCCTGGTAAATCTTCTTTGCACCTTTTCCAGAGCTTCCACATCCTTCCTAAAATGAGGCGACCAGAACTGTACACAGTACTCCAAATGTGGCCTTACCAAAGTTTTGTACAGCTGCATCATCACCTCACGGCTCTTAAATTCAATCCCTCTGTTAATGAACGCGAGCACACCATAGGCCTTCTTCACAGCTCTATCCACTTGAGTGGCAACTTTCAAAGATGTATGAACATAGACCCCAAGGTCTCTCTGCTCCTCCACAATGCCAAGAACTCTACCGTTAACCCTGTATTCCGCATTCATATTTGTCCTTCCAAAATGGACAACCTCACACTTTTCAGGGTTAAACTCCATCTGCCACTTCTCAGCCCAGCTCTGCATCCTATCTATGTCTCTTTGCAGCCGACAACAGCCCTCCTTACTATCCACAACTCCACCAATCTTCGTATCGTCTGCAAATTTACTGACCCACCCTTCAACTCCCTCATCCAAGTCATTAATGAAAATCACAAACAGCAGAGGACCCAGAACTGATCCCTGCGGTACGCCACTGGTAACTGGGATCCAGGCTGAATATTTGCCATCCACCACCACTCTCTGACTTCTATCGGTTAGCCAGTTCGTTATCCAACTGGCCAAATTTCCCACTATCCCATGCCTCCTTACTTTCTTCATAAGCCTACCATGGGGAACTTTATCAAATGCCTTACTAAAATCCATGTACACTACATCCACTGCTTTACCTTCATCCACATGCTTGGTCACCTCCTCAAAGAATTCAATAAGATTTGTAAGGCAAGACCTACCCCTCACAAATCCGTGCTGACTATCCCTAATCAAGCAGTGTCTTTCCAGATGCTCAGAAATCCTATCCTTCAGTACCCTTTCCATTACTTTGCCTACCACCGAAGTAAGACTAACTGGCCTGTAATTCCCAGGGTTATCCCTAGTTCCTTTTTTGAACAGGGGCACGACATTCGCCACTCTCCAATCCCCTGGTACCACCCCTGTTGACAGTGAGGACGAAAAGATAATTGCCAACGGCTCTGCAATTTCATCTCTTGCTTCCCATAGAATCCTTGGATATAACCCGTCAGGCCCGGGGGACTTGTCTATCCTCAAGTTTTTCAAAATGCCCAACACATCTTCCTTCCTAACAAGTATTTCCTCGAGCTTACCAATCTGTTTCACACTGTCCTCTCCAACAATATCGCCCCTCTCATTTGTAAATACAGAAGAAAAGTACTCGTTCAAGACCTCTCCTATCTCTTCAGACTCAATACACAATCTCCCGCTACTGTCCTTGATCGGACCTACCCTCGCTCCAGTCATTCAGTAGAGGTTCGAAGGTTGGCAGGATACTGGCGTAGAATTCAGGTGGTAGACGGCAATTGTAAATTTGTACAAACTGGGCATCAATCTTTTGTCATATTGAATTCTCTTCAGATTATGGAATGTTTTGGGATAGATTCCAGTGATGTAGGAGTATTTTTCTCATTTGTAGGAGTATGTTTTGGGATAGATTCCAGTGATGTAGGAGTATTTTTCTCATTTGTAGGAGTATGTTTTGGGATAGATTCCAGTGATGTAGGAGTATTTTTCTCATTTGTAGGAGTATGTTTTGGGATAGATTCCAGTGATGTAGGAGTATTTTTCTCATTTGTAGGAGTATGTTTTGGGATAGATTCCAGTGATGTAGGAGTATTTTTCTAATTTGTAGGAGTATGTTTTGGGATAGATTCCAGTGATGTAGGAGTATTTTTCTAATTTGTAGGAGTATGTTTTGGGATAGATTCCAGTGATGTAGGAGTATTTTTCTCATTTGTAGGAGTATGTTTTGGGATAGATTCCAGTGATGTAGGAGTATTTTTCTCATTTGTAGGAGTATGTTTTGGGATAGATTCCAGTGATGTAGGAGTATTTTTCTCATTTGTAGGAGTATGTTTTGGGATAGATTCCAGTGATGTAGGAGTATTTTTCTCATTTGTAGGAGTATGTTTTGGGATAGATTCCAGTGATGTAGGAGTATTTTTCTCATTTGTAGGAGTATGTTTTGGGATAGATTCCAGTGATGTAGGAGTATTTTTCTCATTTGTAGGAGTATGTTTTGGGATAGATTCCAGTGATGTAGGAGTATTTTTCTAATTTGTAGGAGTATGTTTTGGGATAGATTCCAGTGATGTAGGAGTATTTTTCTAATTTGTAGGAGTATGTTTTGGGATAGATTCCAGTGATGTAGGAGTATTTTTCTCATTTGTAGGAGTATGTTTTGGGATAGATTCCAGTGATGTAGGAGTATTTTTCTCATTTGTAGGAGTATGTTTTGGGATAGATTCCAGTGATGTAGGAGTATTTTTCTCATTTGTAGGAGTATGTTTTGGGATAGATTCCAGTGATGTAGGAGTATTTTTCTCATTTGTTACAACAGAATGGGCTGGAAATGAAATCCAAAGAACTGATACTTGTTTTAAGCAGAACACACCCCTTCCTCAAGTCTACACATAAAATAGGAATCCACGTAGCGATAAGACCAGGCCATTAGAAGGCCACATTGCCTGAAACGGTGGGAGCAATGTTTGAATAAATGGGTTTGGGAGCAATAGCCGAGTAGCGGGCACCTGAAGGCATCTAGTCCTGTAGCAATGATCTGTTCAGATTTTTAAAAAATAGAATTCCTACAGGGGAGGCCATTCGGCCATTGAGTCCACCCCAACCCTCCAAAAGAACACACTACCTGGGCCCACTCCCCCACCCAGCCCTCGTAATTGATCATGGCCAATCCACCTTACCTGCACATCTGTGGGAGGAAACCAGTGCATCCGGAGGAAACCCACACAGACACGGGGAGAACGTGCAAACTCCACACAGACAGTGACCAGAGGCCGGAATCAAACCCGGGCTCCTGGCGCTGAGGCAACAGTGCTAACCACTGTGCCATCATTTTAATGCTGTGCTTAAATAACTGACTTATAATCAGGAAGTACACATTAATGCACTATAACTAAGAAGTGCTTTTGAAAAATGCTTTGGAATTTCATGAAAAGTTATATGTAAATGCAACTCCGTCTCTAATTGATCTCCCTACAGATTCAAATTGAACTGCGAAAGCGAGTTGAAAGAGTTGCATTTACATAGAACTGTTCATGAAATTCCAAAGCATTTTTCAAAAGCACTTCATTAGTTATAGTGTATTAATGTGTACTTCCTGATCCAAATGCAAGAGACTCTCAAAAGGATGAGGCAGGGCTTCATGCCAAAGGATGCAACATTTGTCATAGTGGCTTCTGACCAAGGCATACATGAAGTAATTTAATTCTCACTTGCACCTCAAAAACTTCTGCTAAGCCACTGGTAATGCATCAAGTTTTGTTTGTGCTAAATAAAGTTTAATCACTGTTATTAATATAAGGCAATGTTGAATCATGAGTTTGTTTAAACCCTAATGTCCAAAAAAAAAAGCAACTGTTCTTGCCTAGTATTTGGGCAGAATGAAGCCTTTTCAGAGGGAGAATTGTCCCTGTTCACGGAGAGATAACAAAGTGGGGATTAAATTTAGTCACAAGAAAGCTGAATGGAGAATAGATGATAGAAAAGTATTAATCTATCGGATCGATCTCTATTCTGGCTTCTTTTTACATCTCATCCGTAACAATTTTCAGTCTGGATTCCTTAGTTTCTAGGATGTAAGCAAATGACTCCACCAAACATTTAATTCAAGTTAATAAGCTATACAAGTTCATTTAAAAAGACAGGACAATATAAAGACCAGCCAATTATTTTTTATGAATTGAATTGCGAGACACGAGGGTTGAATAGAAGACTATGTAGTTCCTCAAACCCACTCTTACCACAGACTTTATGCAACCTGGACCAGAATCCACCTAATCTACTTAATTTCCGGAGGGAAGTCTCTGCAAAGATATTCTTTAATCCACACAGGCAATCAAACTAATCTTGTATAGAACATGCCTCTAATTTTAAACGGCTCAACTCCAATCCTGAATAGCTCTCGATTTACACTGGAGCGGGCTGAGCTGGGATCAGCAACGATGTGATGTCACAAAGCCAGCCTCCATAAAACCGCAATAAGCAGGACAAGATTTCACTCCAAGTAGAAATACTTGTTCACCAAGCATGCAAAGATCCCGAGCCTTAGTACTGTACGAACAAATGTCAGCAATGGTTCAGTGGGTAGCACTCTTTTAAAAAAAAAAAAGAGGTATTTTTGGTATAGTAAAAACAACCAAATAAACAATATACATGAAGCCATAAACATAGTGCAAAAGTACAGGTCCCTCCCTTATTGATTCCCCCCCCCCCCTCCCCCAACCATCTGTTGACTCTCAAGGCGAACTTGATTTTCTCCAACCAGAGAAAGCTAACTATGTCCATTAACCAGGTCTCCGACTTCGGGGGCTTTTAGTCCCTCCATTCTAATAGTATCCATCTCCGGGCTACCAGGGTAGCAAAGGCCAGAACGTCTGCCTCTTTCTCCTCCTGGATTCCCGGGTCTTCTGACACCTTGAAAATCGCCACCTCTGGACTCAGCGCCACCCTTGTTTTTAACACCTGGACATGACGTCCGCAAACCTCTGCCAAAATCACCTAAGCTTTGGACACGTCCAAAACATGTGGACATGGTTCGCCGGTCCTACCGCACATTTTGCACACCTGTCCTCCGCCCCAAAGAATCTGCTCATCCGGGCCACTGCCATGTGAGCCCGGTGAACGACCTTAAATTGTATCAGGCTGAGCCTGGCACATGTTGTGGATGCGTTGACTCTACTCAACGCGTCCACCCATAGACCATCCTCTATCTCTCCTCCCAGCTCCTCCTCCCACTTGCGCTTCGGCTCCTTGGTCTGCGTCTCCTCAGCCCCCATAAGCTCCTTATAAATGTCCGAGACACTCCCTTCTCCTACCCACCCTCTGGGAACTACCCTGTCCTGAATCCCCCTTAGCGGTAGGAGCGGGAAGGTTGACACCTGTTTACGAAGGAAGTCCCCCACCTGCAGATACCTGAATTTGTTACCCCTCACCAACCCAAACGTTTCCTCCAACGCCCTCATATTCGAACAGCTCCCCTCTATGAACATATCCCCCATCGTCTCAATCCCCGCTCTCCGCCATAACCGGAACCCCCATCCATACTCCGCGGGACAAACTGGTGATTATCACAGATTGGGGCCCAGATCGATGCTCCAGCATGCCGCCACCACTGGCCCCAAACTCTCAGGGCCGCCACCACCACTGGACTGGAGTACCGCGCAGGCAGTTACCAACTCCCCCAAACTGGTGCCCTTACATGAAGCCGCCTCTATACGCACCCATGCCAACCCCACCACCCACTTCCTGATCATGGCTATATTAGCCGCCCAGTAATAGTTGCTAAAATTTGGCAGCGCCAGCCCGCCCTCTCCCCGACTCCGCTCAAGCATTACCTTCCTTACTCGCAAGGTCTTGCCCGCCCAGATGAGACCCGTGATCACTCTGTTGACCCGCTTAAAAAAGGACCGCGGAATAAAGACGGGGAGACATTGAAATACAAATAGGAATCTCGGGAGGACCGTCACCTTCACCGTTTGCACCCGAAAATCGTCCTTCATTTGGTCCACCAGCCGGGCCAGATTCAATTTATGCAGCCGGTCCCATTCCCGATCCACTTGAAAGCTTCCCTCCACTAACCTAAACGGCAGCTCTCCCAGTCACCTCTCCTGTCCCCTCACCTGGACCACAAACATCTCACTCTTTCCAATATTATTCCCAAAACCGGCCAAATTCCCCTAGTCTTCATGATTTCTTCCATCCCCTCTATTGGGTCCGAAACATACAGAAGGTCATCTGCATAGAGCGAACCCCTATGCTCCACGTCTCTCCCCCCCCCCCCCCCCCCCCCAAATCAGTCCTCTCCAGTCTCTCATAGTAACTGCCAACGGTTCTATAGCCAGCGCAAACAACAGTGGGGAGAGGGGGCATCCCTGTCTCGTCCTCCGGTGCAGTCTAAAATAGTCCGATGTTGTCCTATTGGTCCGTACGCTTGCCACAGGAGCCTGATACAGTAACCTGACCCAGTCAATAAAGCCCCGCCCAAATCCGAACCGTCCCTAGTACCTCCCACAGATATTCCCATTCTACCCGATCAAAAGCCTTTTCTGCATCCATTGCAATCGCTACCTCCACCTCTCTTCCTTCCGGGGGCATCATGATCACATTTAACAGCCTTCTTACATTGGCCGCCAACCCCATCTGGTCCTCCCAAAATGTCCGGAACACAATCCTTGATCCTGGAGGACAAGATTTTGGCCAGCAACTTGGCATCCACATTCAACAGGGAGATCGGCCTGTAGGACCCACACAGCTTCGGGTTCTTGTCCCGCTTAAGAATCAGCGAAATTGGACTTCCGGGTGCGGCGATGACCAGCTGAGTCGCACGTTTCGGCAGCTCCCTGTGAAACGGACTTTTGGGCTCTTGATAGGAGCCCCAACGGCAATTTTGACGGCTAAAAACACTGTGCGGTAAACCAGATGGGAATTCCCCCTGGATACGGATGGAAAAAGGAGGAGAGAGTGGCCAGATTGCAGTGGATCCTTTAGAACAGCGGCAAGGAAGGCAAGCAAAAACCAAGATGGCGTCGGAAGGTGGCAGTTTAACATGGGGCCCTGAACAACAAGAGTTCTTGAAATGCTGTGTGGAAGAGATAAAAAAGGAAATGAAGAAAGAGCTGTTGGCCCCGATACTACAGGTGATCGAAGGGCTAAAGGAGGAACAAAAGACCCAGGAGCGGGAGCTTCGGGTCGTGAAGGCAAAGGCAGCCGAGAATGAGGACGATATACAGGGCCTGGTGGTGAAGACGGAGACGCAGGAGGCACATCAGAAACGATGTGTGGAAAGGTTGGAGGCACTGGAAAACAACGCAAGGAGGAACAACCTGAGGATTCTTGGTCTCCCTGAAGGTGTGGAGGGAGCGGACGTCGGGGCATATGTGAGCACGATGCTGCACTCGTTAATGGGAGCGGAGGCCCCGGCGGGTCCGTTGGAGGTGGAGGGAGCATACCGAGTGATGGCGCGAGGACCGAGAGCAGGAGAAATTCCCAGAGCCATAGTGGTGAGATTCCTCCGTTTTAAGGATAGAGAAATGGTCCTTAGATGGGCGAAGAAAACTCGGAGCAGTAAATGGGAGAACGCGGTGATCCGCGTTTATCAAGACTGGAGTGCGGAGGTGGCGAGAAGGAGGGCGAGCTTTAATCGGGCCAAGGCGGTGCTTCATAAAAAGAAGATAAAATTTGGAATGCTGCAACCGGCAAGACTGTGGGTCACATATCGAGGGAGGCACCACTACTTTGAGACGGCGGATGAAGCGTGGACTTTTATTGTGGAAGAAAAACTGGAATGAGCGGGTTATTAAAAAGAACGTTCGAACAAAGTGGTGGGGCGAATGTGGGGGGCAAAGAGGGGTTTTATGTACTAATCCTGCGATGTGGTAACTTTTCTCTCTCCCACAGGTGGTGATGGGGGGAGGAGGGGAGGTGGAGGAGATGGGGCGTTGGCCATTGGGGGCGGGGCCAAGGGAGAAGCGCGGGCTTGGTTCCCGCGCTATGATAATCATGGCGGGAATAGAGAAGCAGGAAGGAGGGGGCGTCGCACGGTGCGAGCCGAGGTCACGGGGGGAAGCCGAGGTCAGCCAGAGTTTGCTGACTTCTGGGAGCAACATGGGGGGAGTAATTACGCTAGCGGGGGATCTAGCGGGGGGGGTGGGAGGGAGGAATTACTGGGTTGCTGCTGCTGGGGAGAGGGGGGAGCTGGTATGGGAGAGGATGGGCGGGGGGGGCACCGCCTGGGGGAGATACAGCTGCGTGGGAACCGGGTGAGGAGCTGGAAAAAGGGGATGGCTAATCGACAAGGGGGGGGGGGGGGGTAGGAAGCCCCCCAACTCGGCTGATCACGTGGAACGTGAGAGGGCTGAACGGGCCGATAAAGAGGGCACGGGTACTCGCACACCTTAAGAAACTTAAGGCAGATGTGGTTATGTTACAGGAAACGCACCTGAAACTGATAGACCAGGTTAGGCTACGCAAAGGATGGGTGGGGCAGGTGTTCCATTCGGGGCTAGATGCGAAAAACAGGGGGGTGGCTATATTAGTGGGGAAGCGGGTAATGTTCGAGGCAAAGACTATAGTGGCGGATAACGGGGGCAGATAGGTGATGGTGAGTGGCAAACTACAGGGGGAGACGGTGGTTTTGGTAAACGTATATGCCCCGAACTGGGATGATGCCAATTTTATGAGGCGGATGCTAGGACGCATTCCGGACCTAGAGATGGGAAAGCTGATAATGGGGGGAGATTTTAATACGGTGTTGGAACCAGGGCTGGATAGGTCGAAGTCCAGGACTAGAAGGAGGCCGGCAGCAGCCAAGGTACTTAAAGATTTTATGGAGCAGATGGGAGGTGTAGACCCGTGGAGATTTAGCAGACCTAGGAGTAAGGAGTTCTCGTTTTTCTCCTATGTCCATAAAGTCTACTCGCGAATAGACTTTTTTGTGCTGGGTAGGGCATTGATCCCGAAGGTGAGGGGAACGGAGTATACGGCTATAGCCATTTCGGATCACGCTCCACACTGGGTGGACTTGGAGATAGGGGAGGAAACAGGAGGGCGCCCACCCTGGAGAATGGACATGGGACTAATGGCAGATGAGGGGGTGTGTCTAAGGGTGAGGGGGTGCATTGAAAAGTACTTGGAACTCAATGATAATGGGGAGGTCCAGGTGGGAGTGTTCTGGGAGGCGTTGAAGGCGGTGGTTAGAGGGGAGCTGATATCAATAAGGGCACATAAAGGGAAGCAGGAGAGTAAGGAACGGGAGCGGTTGCTGCAAGAACTTTTGAGGGTGGACAGACAATATGCGGAAGCACCGGAGGAGGGACTGTACAGGGAAAGGCAAAGGCTACATGTAGAATTTGACTTGCTGACTACAGGCACAATGGAGGAAGGCACAGGGTGTACAGTACGAATATGGGGAGAAGGCGAGCAGGTTGCTGGCACACCAATTGAGGAAAAGGGGAGCAGCGAGGGAAATAGGGGGAGTGAGGGATGAGGAAGGAGAGATGGAGCGGGGAGCGGAGAGAGTGAATGGAGTGTTCAAGACATTTTATAAAAAATTATATGAAGCTCAACCCCCGGATGGGAGGGAGAGAATGATGGGCTTCTTGGATCGGCTGGAATTTCCCAAGGTGGAAGAGCAGGAAAGGGTGGGACTGGGAGCACAGATCGAGGTAGAAGAAGTGGTGAAAGGAATTAGGAGCATGCAGGCGGGAGAGGCCCCGGGACCGGATGGATTCCCAGTCGAATTCTATAGAAAATATGTGGACTTGCTCGCCCCGGTACTGACGAGGACCTTTAATGAGGCAAAGGGGACAACTGCCCCCGACTATGTCTGAAGCAATGATATCACTTCTCTTAAAGAAGGAAAAGGACCCGCTACAATGCGGGTCCTATAGACCTATTTCCTTCCTAAATGTAGATGCCAAGGTCCTGGCCAAGGTAATGGCAATGAGAATAGAGGAATGTGTCCCGGGGGTGGTCCACGAGGACCAAACTGGGTTTGTGAAGGGGAGACAGCTGAACACGAATATACGGAGGTTGTTAGGGGTAATGATGATGGCCCCACCAGAGGGAGAAACGGAGATAGTAGTGGCGATGGATGCCGAGAAAGCATTTGATAGAGTGGAGTGGGATTATTTGTGGGAGGTGTTGAGGAGATTTGGTTTTGGAGAGGGGTATGTTAGATGGGTGCAGCTGTTGTATAGGGCCCCAGTGGCGAGCGTGGTCACGAATGGACGGGGATCTGCATATTTTCGGCTCCATAGAGGGACAAGGCAGGGATGCCCTTTGTCCCCATTATTGTTTGCACTGGCGATTGAGCCCCTGGCGATAGCGTTGAGGGGTTCCAAGAAGTGGAGGGGAGTACTTAGGGGAGGAGAAGAGCACCGGGTATCTTTGTATGCGGACGATTTGCTACTATACGTGGCGGACCCGGCGGAGGGGATGCCAGAAATAATGCGGATACTTGGGGAGTTTGGGGATTTTTCAGGGTATAAATTGAACATGGGGAAAAGTGAGTTGTTTGTGGTGCATCCAGGGGAGCAGAGTAGAGAAATAGAGGACCTACCGTTGAGGAAGGTAACAAGGGACTTTCGTTACCTGGGGATCCAGATAGCTAAGAATTGGGGCAGATTGCATAGGTTAAATTTAACGCGGTTGGTGGAACAGATGGAGGAGGATTTCAAGAGATGGGATATGGTATCCCTGTCAATGGCAGGGAGGGTGCAGGCGGTTAAGATGGTGGTCCTCCCGAGATTCCTCTTTGTGTTTCAGTGCCTCCCGGTGGTGATCACGAAGGCTTTTTTTAAAAGGATTGAAAAGAGCATCATGGGTTTTGTGTGGGCCGGGAAGACCCCGAGAGTGAGGAAGGGATTCTTACAGCGTAGCAGGGATAGGGGGGGGGGGGGGCTGGCACTACCGAGCCTAAGTGAGTATTATTGGGCCGCTAATATTTCAATGGTGAGTCAGTGGATGGGAGGGGAGGAGGGAGCGGCGTGGAAGAGATTAGAGAGGGCGTCCTGTAGGGGGACTAGCCTACAGGCTATGGTGACAGCCCCATTGCCGTTCTCACCGAGGAACTACACCACAAGCCCGGTGGCGATGGCTACACTGAAGATTTGGGGACAGTGGAGACGGCATAGGGGAAAGACTTGGGCCTTGGGGGGGTCCCCGATAAGAAACAACCATAGGTTTGCCCCGGGGGGAATGGATGGGGGATATGGAATGTGGCAAAGAGCAGGAATAACGCAACTGAAAGATCTGTTTGTGGATGGGAGGTTCGCGAGTCTGGGAGCGCTGACCGAGAAATATGGGTTGCCCCAAGGGAATGCATTCAGGTATATGCAACTGAGGGCTTTTGCGAGGCAACAGGTGAGGGAATTCCCGCAGCTCCCGACACAAGAGGTGCAGGACAGAGTGATCTCAAAGACATGGGTGGGGGATGGTAAGGTGTCAGATATATATAGGGAAATGAGGGACGAAGGGGAGACTATGGTAGATGAACTAAAAGGGAAATGGGAAGAAGAGCTGGGGGAGGAGATCGAGGAGGGGCTGTGGGCAGATGCCCTAAGCAGGGTAAACTCGTCGTCCTCGTGTGCCAGGCTAAGCCTGATTCAGTTTAAGGTATTACACAGGGCACATATGACTGGAGCACGGCTCAGTAAATTTTTTGCGGTGGAGGATAGGTGTGCGAGGTGCTCGAGAAGCCCAGCGAATCATACCCATATGTTTTGGTCATGCCCGGCACTACAGGGGTTTTGGATGGGGGTGACAAAGGTGCTTTCAAAAGTAGTAGGAGTCCGGGTCGAACCAAGCTGGGGGTTGGCTATATTTGGGGTTGCACAAGAGCCGGGAGTGCAGGAGGCGAGAGAGGCCGATGTTTTGGCCTTTGCGTCCCTAGTAGCCCGGCGCAGGATATTGCTAATGTGGAAAGTAGCCAAGCCCCCGGGGGTGGAGACCTGGATAAATGACATGGCGGGGTTTATAAAGCTAGAGCGGATTAAGTTCGTCCTAAGGGGGTCGGCTCAAGGGTTCACCAGGCGGTGGCAACCGTTCGTCGAATACCTCGCAGAAAGATAGACGGAATGGGAAAAAGAAGGCAGCAGCAGCAGCCCAGGATCGGGGGGTGGGGGGGAGGAGGAACCAGAAGGACTCTCAGGGTTGTTAATATATACTGTATAGTATGTATAGGTCGTTGCTACAGATAATTATATATTGGACTGTTAAACTATATTTTTGGAGAGTGTTACTTGTGACAAGGCAGTTGCCAATTAGGGCTAGTTTTCATTTTTGTTATTTATTATTTATTCATTTTTTGTTTATAAAATAGGTCATTGTTATTTGTGTTGTTATAATATTGTGTAAAGGATGCACAATGTACTGTGTTGGTTGACCAAAAATTTTCAATAAAATATTTAATAATAAAAAAAAAGAATCAGCGAAATTGTTGCCCGTGACATCGTCGGGGGGGGGGGGGGGGGGGGGGGGGGGCAACACCCCTCTTTCCCTTGCCTCATTGAACATCCTCAACAACACCGGCTCCAATGTCCCAGAGAACATTTTATAAAACTCCAATGGTACCCGTCCGGACACGGGGCCTTACCCGCCTGCATGGTCTTCAAGCCCTCCACTATCTCAAGCTCCCAATATCTCTTCAAGCCCGATTGGGGCCCCCAGCCCTTCCACCCGCTCCCCGTCCACCTTTGGGAAATTCATCTCCTCCAAGTGTCTCATCCCCTCCGGCCTCGTAGGGGGTTCCGACTTGTACAGCCTGCTGTAGAAGTCCCTAAACGCCTTAAATCACCCCAACTGAATCACCAGCCAGAATCCCGTCTCTTCCTTTACTTTCCCTATCTCCCTAGCTGCCTCCCTCTTCCTAAGCTGCTGTGCAAGCATTCTGCTGGCCTTCTCTCCATGTTCATGGATCGCCCCCTCGCCTTTCTCAGCTGCTCCACCGCCCTCCATGTAGTCAGCAAGCTAAACACCACCTGTAACCTCCGCCCTTCCCTTAAATGCCCTGCCTCTGGGGTTTCCGCATACCTTCTACCAATCTGTAGTATCTCCTTTACTAGTCGGTCTGTCTCTGCCCTGTCCACCATCACACTATGGGCCCTGATCGAGATCAGCTCCCCCCTGACCACCGCTGCTGAAATTTCCCGTGTCATTGACCTGCAGGTAGCTCTGACATATTTCCTCAGCCGCTTGCACACCTCTTCATCCGCCAAAAGTCCCACATCCAACCTCCAGTGCAGGCGCTGGTTACTGTCTTTACGAACCTGCAGGTCAACCCAGTGCGCAGCATGGTCTGAGATTGTAATCGCCGAGTACCCGTGTCCACCACTCCAGCCAGCAAGGTCCTGCTCAAAATAAAGAAATCAACCCGGGAGTACACTTTATGCACGTGTGAGTAGAACTCCTTCACCCTCGGCTGCCCAAATCTCCATGGACTGCCCCCCCCCCCCAGCTCCACGAGTTCCTTTGCCATTGCTGGCACCCTGCCCGTTTTCGAGCTTGACTGGTCCAAGCCAGGGTCCATAGCTGTGTTGAAGTCCCCTCCCATGACCAACCTGTGCGAGTCCAGGTCCAGTATCTTCCCCAGCATCTTCTTTATAAACTCCACATCATCCCAATTTGGCGCATACACATACTAATACCACCTGCACCCCTCTAGCTTCCCACTGACCATAATGTACCGACCTCCCACGTCCGAGACTATTCCACCCGCCTCAAAACACCACCCGCTTATTGATCAGGATCAGTGGGTAGCACTCTTACACGAGTCAGTGGGTTCAGGTCCCACTCCAGAGTTTTGAGCACATCATCGACTGACATTCCAAGACAATAATGAAAGTGCTGTCTGCTCTCTCAGGTGGATGAAAAAAATCCCCATGACAATAATTCAAACAGCGGGGGAATTATGCCCATGTCCTGGTCATAAGCTAGTATAGCTCATTGAGTTATTATACTCTCGCATTCATGAGGCTTTTTACTTAAAAATTATTCACAAATAAGGGAGGAAGTAATTGCGCAGACATCATAAGATATCACAGGATCCATCCATGATTTAGGTATTTGTATCTTTTACAGATCTGTAACGGAAGGCAAGATTCAAATCAGGCGAGGTCAACAATGTTGAATTTACTGTCTCTCCACCCTTCACCATTGAGTGGGTAAAGTGCACAGCCATGAAAATTCTGCTCAAGCAAAAGGCCTCAAATTAGTTGTCTCCCACTTTATCATCATAAAATTTACAGTGCAGAAGGAGGCCATTTGGCCCATCAAGTCTGCACCAGCTCTTGGAAAGAGCACCCTACCCAAGGTCAACACCTCCACCCTATCACCACAACCCAGTAACCCCACCCAACACTAAGGGCAATTTTGGACAATAAGGGCAATTTAGCATGGCCAATCCACCTAACCTGCACATCTTTGGACTGTGGGAGGAAACTGGAGCACCCAGAGGAAACCCACGCACACACGGGGAGGATGTGCAGACTCTGCACAGTGACCCAAGCCGGAATCGAACCTGGGACCCTGGAGCTGTGACGCAATTGTGCTATCCACAATGCTGCCCCACAATGCTACCGTGCTGCCCAGTTGAGTGACAGCTACCCAAATAAATGGCCCAAGCAACTTACTGGTGCATTGATGCTAATTTCTCCGTGGAAGGAGAAAATAGGAGTAATTGTCACCTTGCTGTTGAGATTTCCGATTAAGTCAGCTGATCCCTGCTTCACAGAGGCTTCCAAGTGCAGTAAATTAAACAAAGGCATCACGCTGAACACTTGGCTGAACAAACTAATCTGTCAAAATATTTGGAGTGATATTTCTATTTAGCTGGGACATGACAGGTAAACTAGAATTTGGATCCACTGAATTTAAACTGTTCTTATTCAAAATGCTTAGGATCCAGTTCTCCAAAAAAATAACTGCCTTTTCCAGTTCAACAGGACACCGTAGTGCTGTCTTAGTTTAAGACTGCTGTACAATAAGTAGGTAAAGTCACCATAGTCCCAGGGTACCATAGGCTGCTTTCCCCTTTGAGGGGGAGAGCTGACTGGTGGTGATTTAACCTGAGGATCACACACCTCAGAAGAGGGGCAATGTTGAGAAGACGGGTCCTTCATGAATAACTTCAGCCGGTACGGGGGCTGAACCCCCGTGCTGCTGGCCTCGCTCGGCATCACAATCCAGTTGTCTAGCCAACCGGCCTTAACCAACCCCCATACGACATGGAGCCTTTTTAATAAACATCCACTGCAGCACAACTACATTTAAAAAACACCACAGAGAAAAAAAAATCACGAAGCACTAAAGCTTTTCTTTACTTTTACACACAGATGTGACTGGTCAGTTGCTATTTTGTCGCAATTAAGATGTGAGACTTTGTGATAATTATATAGATACCGCTAACAACTCTAAGTGAAATGACCCAGTGTGTATGCACTCCAATGGATGTTGACTGCTTGGTACTGGCACAAGTCACTGAAGTCATTTTAAAAATAGCAATTTTATTAAGTATGAAAGAAAATGTTTGACATATTTTAGTGCCTGCATTTCTCTACTGGGAAAGTAGTGTGGGTTGGGGAAAATCACAAATACCCCAAAACTGCAAACAACAATGCCGAACAATTCAAGATCTGGCTTGGTCATTGCATAAAACCAGTAAGCTGGGCAGCACTCTGACTCAGCATTATGAACTTTAAAATGAATGCCGCAGCCGCCAAGGTTTTTCAGTAGTGCAGGACTCTTGGTGCTGCATCAGTTGAAGATTTCTGTACAATATGTATATATAAAACACCCACTGTACAGTAATTACATTTCCAAAAAAGAAACCCACTGGGCTCCTTGAGGCATTAGGACTTTTCTTTAATTTTACATGCAGATGGCTGGCCAGTCGCTATTTTGCTGCAACTAAGACGCGGGACTTTCTGATAATTATATACCTACTGCTAACAACTCTAAACAAAATCACCCAGTTGTGTATGATCTCCAAGGGATATTAACCATCTAAGTGGGACAAACTGTTTGTAACTGATTGAAATGTCCTCCATAGTGTAGATTCACCATCCTTATTTGCACTTCCGACTAATATGTTTAAAAAGTTTCAAATCATCCATGTGACATCCTGTAAATAAAATGCACAAGAGACATTCACAATAGCAAAACATTTGCCATGTATAGAAAGTTTCTAAAGAGTCATAGCCGATGGTGTTAAGAGTTAAACTGCACAGTCATTCTGTCACCCTCGTCTCATCTATTAAAGCTCTAACCTAGTTAAATCAAATATGACACGGTGTGAATTCCTGCCATACTATCCCATTTCAAAATCCGGGTATACTTAGCAGAGTTGAGGAAAAATGCATAACTTCGAAATGTGTAAAATAAATGTGGCTCATTAACATGGTTAAAATCTCAGGGACTGTTTCTACATTCCATGATCCATGCTAAGGGCTGACTGACATCTTGAACCGAGTGACCAACTGAGATTAGACTGGAATTGTGTGTCTACTCAACTAAGATTCGATTTCTGTCAAAGATATTTAAATGCCGATGATGAATGGCACAACATGCTGGCATTTCAGTGCAAGTGGTGCAATGTTTTCAGTTCCTCAATATGTAGAATTTTGCCTTGCCACCCAGGGAAGACACATAAACAAGCAGCCAGGGACTTGCATCAAACTACCCCTGTCTTTCTGCACGGGGACAATTTCTCACTGGCTATTGGCCAGTCAAATAGCAGTATTGAGAGCCTCTGGAGTTACTTGCCTGCCCTCCTCAAATCATGGATTTGGGGGAAGACAGGAGTAAATTCAAGAATACAAAATAAAGGTTGTTATTTTTAACAAACCAGTAAAAATAAACAACGGACCATTATAATCATAGTCCAAAAAAATAAAGTCTATAAATCTTACATACACATTAACCGCTGCTTCTGTATGTTGGAAACTCATTTGCACCAACCCCGTGAGATAAAGGCAAATATATCAAGAGACAACTTCTTAACCCATAATCTTTTCATTTCCATCTCTGTTTTTGTTCTCCATACATGTCTTCTTTTTCCTTTTCTTCCGGTGTTTGTCTCCTGGAACCATCGAGTCCATAAACTGTTTCTTTATAATTTCTACACACAGGGATCCCAGAAGGAAAGACCAAACTTCGGTTTGAAGTAGAAGTATTAGGTTCATCATCACCTGCCCTTGAAAGAGTATTTCCAGTAGACTGACAAAAGTGTGAAGAATGAGGAGCACCATGCCCACTAATTGATGCAGATGAATCTGGTGGATTTACCACACGTGCCTCGGAAGGAGTTTGATTGGCTTGTAACTGTGGCTGAGTTCCCTTGAGCAAAGCTCTTCGGGCCAGTCTCGGATCCCTAAGTTTAGACTGAGCAGACGACTCTGACCTGACTGATGTTGGAGGCTGCGCAATAGTAGCCGATATCTGAGGCTTTACACCTACAGAAGCTATAGCCCTATGCAAATTATGAAGTAATGAAGCTGCTTGCTGAGAAGGAATTGCCGCTTTTTGAAATTGCCCACTGGAGGGATCAGCTACTTGATGCATAGCAGTTTTGAAGTTTACTCCTTCGTTCCATGAACTTTTACGGTCAAGACTGGGAACCCGTTTCTGTTCGCTTATTAATGCACTTGGATCAGAAATATTTCGCTGGAAAGCTGGCCTGGGTTTCATAATCTTTTGGCAGTCTTTCTTGTATTCGCTTTCACATGTTTTCACTATAGCTCCTCTCTTTTGTGCATCCTGAATCAAAGCGTTCCAGTCCTTACTTTCCTAAAATACACAAGAGAAAACGGCAGATGTCACAAAATCAAATCCATTCTTCACTCCTGAAAATAAATAAGCTCATTACAGAGAGGAAGACGCTTATTCTATATAAGTTTCAGGTACAAAGCCAGTTATTCTGTGTCAACAGTTCTAACAATGAAACCATCACATCATTAAAGCATTTCTGCAACTTTGAGCAACTAAATTGTATCAAATACTACAAGGATTACAGCCAGTACATGGCAGGGGTCGGGTTACAGAGGGGTGTTGTTGCTTGACATGGCAGGGATCTAAAGTAGGTAACAGAGTGGAGGTCGGGGGTGGGAGCTGCCAGGAGGCGAACTGGGAGGGGTGTGGCACATGGGCTGGGGGCGGGCCCAAGAAGGGGGATGGTTGATTGGCAAGGGGGGGGGGGGGGGGCAGGTGCCCTCCAACCAGGCTGATCACCTGGAATGTCAGAGTACTAAACAGGCCAGTCAAGAGGGCGCGTGTGTTCACACATTTGCGGGCTCTAAAGGCGGACATAATCATGCTGCAGGAGACACATCTGAAAGTGACTGACCAGACCAGACTAAGGAAGGGCTGGATTAGACAGGTCTTCCACTCGGGGTGGACTCTAAGTCCAGGGGGGTGGCAATCATGATCAATAAACGGGTTCAATTTGAGGCGGAGGGCACAATTGCAGATGGAGGTGGTAGATTTCTTATGGTCCGGGGTACGCTTGAGGGTAGTCCTGGTGAATGTATACGCTCCAAATTGAGACGACGCTGACTTCATTAAAAGGGTGCTGGGGAAAATCCCAGACTTAGATTCACGCTGATCATGGGCGGGGACTTCAACACGGTCCTCAACCCCGGACTAGAGAGGTCATGCTCCAGAACGGGTAGGCTCCCAGCGACGGCAAGGGAACTGAGGGGGTTCATGGAGCAGATGGGGGGGTGGGGGGGGAGACCCATGGAGAGCCAGACGGCCGACGGGAAGGGAATATTCGTTCTACTCGCATGTTCATAAAGTATACTCTAGAATCGATTTTTTTCATCATGAGCAGGGACTGTATAGGCGGGGTAAAAAATACGGAATACTCGGCGATCACCATCTCGGATCATGCTCCACACTGGGTTGATCTGCAGGTCTGCAAAAGGGAGCTACCAGCACCTGCAATGGAGGTTGGACGTAGGATTGCTAGCGGAGGAGGGACTGTGCGAGAGACTGCGGAAGTGCATGCAGGACTACCTGCAGGTTAATGACACAGAGGAAGTCGCAGCAGCGACCCTGTGGGAGGCGCTGAAGGCGATGGTAATGGGGGAGCTGATTTCAATTTGGGCCCACAGAGATAGAACGGACAGAGCGGAGATGGACAGACTGGTCAAGGAGATCCACCGGACAGATAGGGAATACACAGAGGCCCCGAGGGAGGATCTACTTAGAGATAAACGGAGACTGCAGGCCAAGTTGGGAGTGTTGTCCATGAGCAAAGCAGTGGAACAACTCAGGAAGGCAAAGGGTGTGGTCTATGAGCATGGGGAGAAAGCTAGTAGAATGCTTGCGCAGCAACTCAGGAGGAAGGAGGAGGCCAGAGAAATAGGCAGGGTAGTTGATGGTATGGGGAACAGAGTGGATGACCCGTCAGGACTGAACAGGGTGTTTCGGGAGTTTTACAGCAAGCTCTATACCTCGGGGCCCCCTGGGGAGCCAGAGGAGATGAAGCGTTTCTTAGACGGATCGACCTTCCCAAAAGTGGGTAGGGGGCTGGTAGACAGACTGGGGGCCCCGATCAGAGCTGAGGAAGTACTGGGGGGCTTGAAGGCCATGCAGTTGGGTAAATCCCCGGGGCCGAATGGATACCCAGTGGAGTTCTACAAAAAGTTATCGGAGATAGTGGGGCCGGTGCTGACTAGGGTATTTAACGAGGCGAGGGACACTGCCCCTGACGATGTCACAGGCTACCATTTTGCTGATATTAAAACGGGATAAAGACCCGGAAGCGTGTGGGTCATATAGACCAATCTCCCTGATCAACGTCGACGCCAAGCTCCTGGCTAAGGACTTAGCACTTAGAATTGAGGACTGTGTCCCGGAGGTGATCGGGCTAGACCAAACAGGGTTTGTGAAAGGCAGACAGCTGGTAGCCAACTTGAGAAGACTACTCAATGTGATCATGATGCCCCCGGAGGGCAGAGAGGTAGAGGCAGTGGTGGCAATGGATGCCGAGAAGGCCTTTGACCAGGTGGAGTGGGACTATTTGTGGGAGGTACTCGGACAGTTTGGGCTTGTGGAGGGTTTTGTTGACTGGGTTAGACTATCGTACCAGGCCCCAAAAGCTAGCGTGAGGACGAATAGGACAACATCAGAGTACTTTAGACTACACCGGGGAACCAGACAGGGATGCCGCCCACTCTCCCCGTTGCTGTTTGCACTGGCCATAGAGCCGCTGGCGATTGCCCTAAGAGCTGCGAGGGGGTGGAAGGGAATGATTAGGGGAGGGGTGGAACATAGGGTATCGCTGTATGCGGACGACCTGCTCCTGTGCGTATCGGACCTGCTGGCTGGGATGGACAGTACACTAGGAATATTGAGAGAATTTGGCAGGTTTTCAGGGTACAAATTGAACATGGCTAAGAGTGAGATGTTTGTAGTGCAGGCGAGGGACCAGGAGAACAGGTTGAAGGTGTTGCCATTTAGGATGGTCGGAGAAAGTTTCTGATACTTAGGGATACAGGTGGCATGAGACTGGGGCAAGCCGCATAAGCTAAATTTGACTAGAGTGGTGGAACAAATGAAAAGAGAGTTCAGGAGATGGGATGCACTCCCACTATCACTTGCGGGGAGAGTGCAGACGGTAAAGATGACAATCCTCCCAAGATTCCGGTTTATTTTTCAGTGCCTCCCGATTTTCATCCCGCGGTCCTTCTTCAAAAGGGTCAACAAGATTTGTCTGGGCGGGGAAGTCCCCGTGGGTGAAGAAAGCGATCCTTGAGAGGAACCGTAGCGAGGGGGAGGGGGCTGGCGCTGCCAAACCTCAGCAACTACTACTGGGCAGCCAACATAGCCATGGTAAGGAGTTGGGTGGTGGGTACGGGGTCTATTTGGGGGCGAGTGGAGGCGGCTTTGTGCAGGGGCACCAGTTTGGCAGCCCTGGTCACGGCCCCCTACTACTCCCGCCGGCCAGGTACTCCACCAGCCCGTTAGTGGTGGCAGCCCTGTGGATCTGGGGCCAGTGGAGGAAGCATGTAGGGGAGGTGGGAGCATCGGTCTGGTCTCCAATATGCGACAACCACCGATTCGCCCCTGGGAGTATGGACGGTGGATTCAGAGCGTGGCGGCGGGCGGAGGTGGGAAGGATGGGCGATATGTTCGGGGGGGGGGGGGGGGGGGGGGGCTTCTCGAGCATGAGGGCCTTGGAGAAGAAATTCAGACTAGTCAGAGGGAATGACTTTCAGTACTTGCAAGCGTGTGACTTCATGGGCGTCATTCTCCGACCCCCCGCCGGGTCGGAGAATGGCCGTTGGCCGCCGTGAATCCCGCCCCCGCCCCCGCCGAAGTCTCCGCTCCCGGAGATTGGGCGGGGGCGGGAATCCAGCCGCGCCGGTTGGCGGGACCCCCCGCTGGATTCTCCGGCCCGGATGGGCCGAAGTCCCGCCCAGAAACTGCCTGTCCCGCCGGCGTAAATCAAACCTGGTATTTACCGGCGGGACCAGGCGGCGTGGGCGGGCTCCGGGGTCCTGGGGGGGGGCGCGGGGCGATCTGACCCCGGGGGGTGCCCCCACGGTGGCCTGGCCCGCGATCGGGGCCCACCGATCCGCGGGCGGGCCTGTGCCGTGGGGGCACTCTTTCCCTTCCGCCTCCGCTACGGCCTCCACCATGGCGGAGGCGGAAGAGACTCTCCCCACTGCGCATGCGCGGGAAACTTTCGGCGGCCGCTGACGCTCCCGCGCATGCGCGGAGAAACTGACAGCGGCCGCTGACGCTCCCGCGCATGCGCCGCATTTCCGCGCCAGCTGGCGGGGCAACAAACGCCATTTCCGCCAGCTGGCGGGGCGGAAATCCCTCCGGCGTCGGCCTAGCCCCTCAATGTTGGGGCTAGGCCGCCAAAGATGCGGAGACTTCCGCACCTTTTTGCCGGCGCGATGCCCGTCTGATTTGCGCCAGCTTTGGCGCCAGTCGGCGGGCATCCCGCCGTTGGGGGAGAATTTCGCCCCATATGTAGACAGGTCCCATCCTTCCCAGGGATCCAGCAGAGTAGTGTCTAGGGGAGAGGTAGGAGAGGGGAAAGTCTCGGATAATTACGGTGAATTTATGAAAGGGGAGGAGTCTCAGACAGAGGAACTGAAGCTCAAGTGGCGAGGAGATAGAGGAGGGGTTATGGGCGGAAGCCTTGAGTAGGGTAAAATAGGGCAACCATTCATCAACTTCTTCGCGGGGAATTAAATGTCAGCAGGGGGGGGGGGGGGTTAGATTAGAGTAGAATAGGAGGGATAAATAGGTGGGTACTGTTTATGAGAGAGGAGTAGTCTTTTGCACTATGTTTCTGCTTTGTGTTAATATTTGCACATTACTGTACACTGTAACTGTTTACAATGCCAAAAATACCTCAATAAAATTGTTTATTTTTAAAAAAACTACAAGGATGATTCAGTGGCTGACAGCACGTGTCTCTCACTCATTATCCCTTCTTCCTTATCTGTTGCTACAATATTACGGTTGCTCTTTCCCCCTGTTCAGCACGGATTAATCCCTTGATTTGTCATTTCTTTCTTTGAAACCTACATTTGGTGACAGTTACTTCATGATTTATTATGTTTTTTTCCTTTCAGTTGCTGTGGCATCAGACACTGGGTCTTGGTCCCAAAACACAATTCATTAACAAAGTTAAAATGTTTGCTCTCTGAAAACGGCTAACATTTGAGTGGCTACATTGATAAACCTTCATTTTAAAAACATGCAGAAGAATTACTGAAGAAAACATTCTCCTCCTGGCCTTCAACTAATGTTTTAATGTTCTAAAGCAGCATCATTATAATATTTAGACGACCAACCCGCATCCCAAGTTGATTCCCAGCGGGTTGGACACTCATCACATCTCAACTGGAAGTGGTTCGGTTTGAGGCAGGTTGGGCTCCTGTTTAAGATTGATTTTGCAATTTAACCTTTGACAAGATCCCAATCTATCCATTTTTGGGAATGAAGATTCATCCCTACTTCTCCATTAATAATGCATTCACGTCAGATTTACTGTAAAGAATTACAGCAAGATGGCTAAAGTAACAATTTCAGAATAGTACATGGAGAAATGTTCAATTTTTGACATTGCACTGACTGCCAACGCAACCGTTCCCACCGCTTAGAAAATCAAAATTCATCAATATTGCATTACCAACCATCAAAGTTTTCAGATTTCCCAGAATGAAGAGACTCAGTCGAGCTCGCGTAATTGTAACATTCATTCTCTGTCGGTCTGCTAAGAATCTGGAAAAGGGTCAAATAGAATTACGAAACGTAAAAATCATAGAACATAGAACGTTACAGCGCAGTACAGGCCCTTCGGCCCTCGATGTTGCGCCGACCTGTGAAACCACTCTAAAGCCCATCTACACTATTCCCTTATCGTCCATATGTCTATCCAATGACCATTTGAATGCCCTTAGTGTTGGCGAGTCCACTACTGTTGCAGGCAGGGCATTTCACACCCTTACTACTCTCTGAGTAAAGAACCTACCTCTGACATCTGTCCTATATCTATCTCCCCTCAATTTAAAGCTATGTCCCCTCGTGCTAGACATCACCATCCGAGGAAAAAGGCTCTCACTGTCCACCCTATCCAATCCTCTGATCTTTTATGCCTCAATTAGGTCACCTCTTAACCTTCTTCTCTCTAACGAAAACAGCCTCAAGTCCCTCAGCCTTTCCTCATAAGATCTTCCCTCCATACCAGGCAACATTCTGGTAAATCTCCTCTGCACCCTTTCCAATGCTTCCACATCCTTCCTATAATGCAGCGACCGGAATTGCACGCAATACTCCAAATGCGGCCGCACCAGAGTTTTGTACAGCTGCAACATGACCTCATGGTTCCGAAACTCAATCCCTCTACCAATAAAAGCTAACACACCGTACGCCTTCTTCACAACCCTCTCAACCTGGGTGGCAACTTTCAGGGATCTATGTACATGGACACCGAGATCTCTCTGCTCATCCACACTGCCAAGAATCTTACCATTACCCCAGTACTCTGTCTTCCTGTTATTCCTTTCAAAATGAAGCACCTCACACTTTTCTGCTCCATTTGCCACCTCTCAGCCCAGCGCTGCAGCTTATCTATGTCCCTCTGTAACTTGTAACATCCTTCCGCACTGTCCACAACTCCACCGACTTTAGTGTCATCTGCAAATTTACTCACCCATCCTTCTACGCCCTTCTCCAGGTCATTTATAAAAATAACAAACAGCAGTTGCCCCAAAACAGATCCTTGTGGTACACCATTAGTAACTGGACTCCAGTCTGAACATTTCCCATCAACCACCACCCTTTGTCTTCTTCCAGCTAGCCAATTTCTGATCCAAACTGCTAAATCACCCTGAATCCCATGCCTCTGTATTTTCTGCAGTAGCCTACCGTGGGGAACCTTATCAAACGCTTTACTGAAATCCATATACACCACATCAACTGTTTTACCGTCATCCACCTGTTTGGTCACCTTCTCAAAGAACTCAATAAGGTTTGTGAGGCACGACCTACCCTTCACAAAACCGTGTTGACTATCTCTAATCAAATTATTCCTTTCCAGATGATTATACATCCTGGGCAAGATTCTCCACTCCCGTGCCGAAGTGCCCACGCCGTCGTGAATGGCGTAGAGGTTCACGACGGCGCGAAACGGCCCCTATCCCGACCGATTTAGGGCCTGATAATGGGCTAGGAGCGGGGCCGCGTCATTTACACGCGCCAGGCCTTGTCGCCACGTAAAGGCGGCGCCGCATACATGACGCGGCCGGCGCCGCATAACTGGCGTCACCCGCACATGTGTGGTTGCCGTCCTCTCCGAGTCCGCCCCGCAAGAAGATGTCAGACGGATCTTGCGGGGCTGCGGAAGAAAGGAGGTCCTCCTTCAGAGAGGACAGCCCGACGATCGGTGGGCACCGATCGCGGGCCAGACCCCATTTGAGGCCCCCGCCCCCCCCAGCGTTCCCGCGCTGTTCCCGCCGGCAGCGCCCAGTTGTGGACGGCGCCGGGGGGGAACCCGCCGTTTTGGCCTGGCCGCTCGGCCCATCCGGGCCTGAGAATAGCAGGGGTGCCGGAGAATCGCCATTTTGGGTGTCTCGGGCGATTCTCTGGCCTGTGCCGCGCGGAACTCGACGGGGCCGTTCTCGCCGCTTGGGAGAATCGCGGGAGGGCGTCGGACCGGCGTTGCGGGAAAATCCGGCAACCCAGGCGATTCTCCCAACCGGCGCAGGAGTGGAGAATCCCGCCCCTATCTCTAATAAACCTTTCCAAGATTTTTGCCCACAACAGAAGTAAGGCTCACTGCTCTATAGTTACCGGGGTTGTCTCTACTCCCCTTCTTGAACAAGGGGACAACATTTGCTATCCTCCAGTCTTCTGGCACTATTCCTGTAGACAAAGATGACTTAAAGATCAAAGCCAAAGGCTCAGCAATCTCCTCCCTAGCTTCCCAGAGAATCCTAGGATAAATCCCATCCGGCCCAGGGGACTTACCTATTTTCACACTTTCCAGAATTGCTAACACCTCTTCCTTATGAACCTCAAGCCCTACTAGTCTAGTAGCCTGAATCTCAGTATTCTCCTCGACAACATTGTCTTTTTCCTGTGTGAATACTGACGAAAAATATTCATTTAGCACCTCTCCTATCTCCTCAGACTCCAAGCACAACTTCCCACTACTGCCCATGACTGGCCCTACTCTTACTCTAGTCATTCTTTTATTCCTGACATATCTATAGAAAGCCTTAGGGTTATCCTTGATCCTACCTGCCAAAGACTTCTCATGTCCCCTCCTGGCTCTTCTTAGCTCTCTCTTTAGGTCCTTCCTAGCTAACTTGTAACTCTCGAGCTTTGTACTCTCACAGCTTCCTAGCCTTAGACACAGAAAGGTCAATAAAGAAGCATGAGGAGCTAAATTTTCAGTAACACTGTTCCTTTCAATTCAATACAAATTACACATTTATCATTTGAGCAAAGGTGTTTAAACTGGGTCTGTAGATCCTAGTGGATTCACAGGTCTTCAGATTTCTGCATGTTTGTTTAACTCATTGAGTGCCAGTAAAACATTTTCTGCACCAACAGTTTTCCTTTGGAAAGTTAACACTGCCGTTTCAAAGTTCGGCAGGCCAGTCTGGCAATTGTGTGAATTTCACTGGGAGAGTTGTTGGTTGTCTGTGCGAGTTCCCAGGAAGAAGAGCTTTGTTGACACCTGGGTTGGGCTTTTATACTTTCAATAGGCCTCACACAAAATGCGATAAAATCACAGACAGCCTTTGTGTAAAAGTGAAGCGAAACATCTGTCTTTTCTTATGCCCATACAAATGAAAAAATATATAGAGCAACAGATTGTTTAAATAACCTTGAAGTTTGCTTCTTTTCCCCATGGTGACGCACACAAGCATTACATGCATCATTCCCCCCCCCCCCCCCCCCCCACAAGTTTGTGACGGATAATATTGAAGCAAGTCCTAAAGTTTAGCAGATTTACAGGGCTGAATCTGAGACTTGATAAATAATCCTCAATATTTTCAGATCTGAAACTTCAAATCGGAATTTTAATTTCAAACGACAAAGAGTTCCCAGTTCCAGCTTTTTCAAACTCCCCTCACTATCTAGTGTCTAGTACAAGGCTTCTGTTGAAATTTAGTATTGTCATTTCCAGATATCACGTGAGAGGAGCCTCATAATTCACCCAACTGTAAAACAGCAAGAATCACTTGTTCAAATCTTATAATGATGGGCACCTTGGAGAGAGTGTGAGAGCTAGAGTGCGAGAGCATGTAACATGCAAACTTCAAGATGATTTCAAAAGGATTTGCTTCTCTTTGTACTCTCACAGCTTCCTAGCCTTAGACACAGAAAGGTCAATAAAGAACCATGAGGAGCTAAATTTTTATTAAAAACTGAAATGTTAAGGGGATCAGGGTGGGGGCCAAACAGTAACAAATCAAAGAAAATTCACTTCACCCAATAGTTCCTTGAAGATTGCTTGCTCTGACGCAGGTAACAATGATGCAATCCTTCTCAGATCCTTGAAACCCATCCACTGTGCCCACGTGCAGAGACCTGAAAGAGGAAAACCAATGCATTAATTTATTATTTATTTTCCCCTTTATGACATCAAAACACTGATCCATAAAAATGAAGGTTTACTGGACAGTAGAGATGCACATTCTGAAGATGGGAACATTGTAAATTGATTCATTTTTCAATCTAATCGAGATCTCGGGAAAATAAATACCACCCAATTTCACTTTTTGCTTTCCCCATTTATGAACAGGTGCGGACTCCCTTGCTGGGGTGCAGTTGAATGGATACCATTTACTCTCCAGTACCTTACTGCATTTATGCGAAAGCTTCAACATTTAACATTGCATATTTTTGGGGAGAGACGCACCATAGTTCGCATTGTGGCCTCATAGAACATCAAATTACTTCCAGGTGGGACCACAGGAAAGCCACCTAGATCAGAAATCCCAGCTCGTTTTGCCTTATTTAATGCAGGGATGCGGAGATTAATTGTAACGCCCCTATAATCACCCACCGTGTTCTGCACTTCTTTGCTGTCAAAGGATAAGCTCAGAGCTATGTGGGAAGTTGTGGAGATTATTTTTGAGGCAAGCCTAACCATCAATTACAAGGCTTCATTCGTTTTCACTTGACCTGCTCAAAATAAGCTTTTTGCATAGAGGAAAGTTTGGTCTAATTTCAGAGTGGTTGCTGTACACATGCTAGCATTTGATTCTTCTTTCACAAAAGTGCACATCTCCTAGTGGTGACCATGAACTAAAACACCTTTCCAGTCATTTGATGAGAAATGTAGGAGAGCATTTTAAGACCAATTGATCACATTACAGCAACCTTACACAATTCATGGATTTTGTAAAATAACCCAGGAAATTAGTGTCCCGCTGCATTATAACTGATTTCATAACTTTTAATAAATCTTAATGACTGGGATGAAAGCAGCCTAGTCCTGTCACAGGTTGGCTACCTACCAATTTAGGCAGGACCAAAATGAGTAAAGAAAACAAACACTGCAAAAATGAGAGCGTGGTAACTGTGCAAATAATGCAAAACAAAATGATGAAAACTGACTTCACTGGGGAAAGAGATTTAACTGAATTATCAAATGCTAAATTTGAGATTTGCATGCTTATTGGTGGCCTTCAACTCTTAAGAGTTTTAAAATCCCAAGATGTTAGCCAAGACAATCTGGGGCAACAATTTTGTAGAACATCACTTGCTGCAACACCCAGAATGGAAATTCTATCCATACACCAGACGCACGCCCTTGTCAGTTGCATGATGCCTTGACATGGAACCTCAGCAACAATGTGCAAAATTCAAATACAAATTACACCTCGCTTTGCTGATAACAGTTGAATTGCAAATCTGAACACCAAGCTCTTTCAGTAAGATCAAACTTCAAACAAGTTTTTGCCAAACTCTCAGACTTACAAAAAAAACAGCATAAAAGCTTTGTATATGTAATACAAGATCAGTATGCAAGGTATCTGATAGTCAACATACCTGCCTTGTTCTTGTCCAACCTGTTTAAACTCTTGCTGAATTTGACGTATGATTTTCTGTTTCTGAGCATTATAGGGGGTGATCACCCCAATATTACGAAAATTTCCCTTTTGTTTCTCTGCAATCATACTGATTAAGGCTATTACCAGTTTCACTTCCTGTGTGTTGAAATAAGAGCTGTAACAAGGAGGTGGAACAAAGGTGAGAAACACAGGACAAGGAAAAAGCATGCTTCGCGATACCTGTGAATGCAGTGGACAGTTTCCAGTATGTTTCACATTAAATTACAAGCAGTACAATAATGATTAAATAAATCCCCCCACTTATGCCATTAACAATTACCACTTTTCCAAATATACAGAGCTCAATTTTAAGATGACAATTGGCTATTAGGGACGAACACACCAAGTAAATTCTAACCATCATCAGTTCAGTGGTTGGCATCATACCCAAAAGGCAACATGCCACCTAATATGATCCTGATTAACACAGACCATAAAGCTCTTAAGTTTTATTCCAGGTCTATGCTGAATTAGCAGAAGTGGCAGGAGGTCTGCTAAATTGGCCTCAGCTTGTCTGGGCTGGGGAGGAGCAGAGGAGGCAGCTGAGAAAAGTCATCTTCTCTACAGCTGCCAAAAATGTTGTTTTGGGACTGAGCAGTAGGAAGTATTACTGTTGGCTTCTGTCCCTCATAATAAACCCACGGGATGGATAAACCGTGCTTCTATTTGGCACTTTTGCACAACCTTCACACAAGGAAATATTATTGAAAGCAAAGATATGTAAATGATAAACAGTCCTGAGAACAAAGATTACTCTGGTGAGAACTACAGTACTCTCCCATCTGCTTGACACCAGCAGCTACTCTCCTGTCCTAGCATATAACAAATATAAGATAGGAAACACAGCAAAAAAGGTAATGAGGTTTAAAACGCACTCTCTCTCCCGGTATTCATATCCATCCGTCACATCAAACAACATGTATGACTGGAAAGGCCAGCTTGGAGAACAGCGCTGCATCTCTACCTTTCTGGAAAAACACAAAGGGCGAGAGGAAGAGAAGAGGAATAACATCATATATATTAGATCAATTAGAAAAGTTGTATTTTATTTCAAAAATACTATACAAAACAGGATTGATTTTGATTACAATGCTATACTGGCATTTAAAGTTCCAACAAATATGTTATACATCTCCTACATTTCAATAGCTTAATAGCCCAGACCCAGTTTAATAAGTTCCTTCAGAGGGCAACAGCCTTTACCGCATCAGGGGCCAAAGATTACTCCCAGAGTGTGAGGCTTTAGTTCTGATTTGCTTAAAAAAATGATAGTGAACATCCCAGTGTGTTATTTACAATAGTAAAATACAAAAGTATTCTTACTGTATGACAGTTCAGTCAAGTGTCATACAAGTGTTCCTTGGGGCTTGGTGCTATTTATATAAGGTTTTGAAAAATTTAGAAGAGGAAGATAAATATGTTTTAGAGAGGACTCATCGTGAACCATCAGCATCGGGATCACGTGATGTGAGCACAGGAGCGGCTGAAGTTTTGCGAGTTCTGGCTCTACTCGTCTTTTAATCCTTTATTTTATCCTAAAGCACATCCCATAATTATCTTATTTTGGAATGTGTGGCTTGCACTATGCGCCTGGATGTTCCTGGTTGGAGTTTGGTGAAGAGTCAAGTTAAATCGGAGAGAATCCTGTTTGATTGAGACATTTGGACATGGCAGGGGTGGGGCTGAGCTTGCAGCGGCAGTTTCGCTGATGAGCCTTGGCAGTGCTGCTTGTTTTGGGATGATGGCTGCCATTGCGAATGATGGTGTTCGCCTGTGGTGCAGGTTTACGGTGCTCACTTTGATGAAAGTACCCTCGGGAGAACGGTGGAAGGGCAGGAGAGAATCCTGGCATTTGATAAGAGAAATCTCCCTGGTCTTTGGGACATCCTGCTGCATGGTGTTTCGGCCATCCTCGCCGACTCGGAGAGTAAGCTCCGGACAAGGAGTTTGTGATCCCAGTCTCTTGCGAGGAGTGGGAGGCGTGTTCCTGGCCGAGTTTAAAAATTGGCTGCTATGCTTTCGTAATCTTGATTTGAAGCCTGCGTGCATCAGGTTCGATGGAGCACATTGTATCCTGTCTTCGAGGTCCAGCTTTGGTTGGAGGTGGCAGGCCATGTCAGTCAATTTCCACCCCTCCCCACCGACCTTTCAAAGCGACATAAAATGGTGTTATTGTCCTGCAGTTCATCAATAATCATTGACTTTATTCTCTTGTGATTATGTTGTTGATTTCATGTGGTTTTCATTTCTCCTGATATTTGAGCATTAGGGCAAGGGTAGTTTGTTTTAGCAAAAACTATATTGAATCGGTAAAGTGATATGTGGCTTGTGCAATCTCGCACCTTTAAAAAAAAATGTGCTATAATCCTTGCATTCATGAGAAGGGAGTGCATTTTAGACACCCCTTGTTGCATTTATAGAGAAGATAAGTGGGCCAAAGCGGGGGTGGATGGTTGGCAGGGTTAGATACATGGATTGAGGATAACCCCCAGTTAGAGCTAATTGTTTTTTTTTGTTGCTTTGAACGTCTGAGAATCCATGCTCATCTCCTTCAAAAGCCTGGGAAGATCATGTATCCTGGAGGTTCCTTCTGATACTTGTGCAGTCGGCATTTTTAGTACTATTAGAGAAGGGGGAATTAAGGTATGATGGCACATGCCCGGGTACGGTCAGTGAATCCTTATTCGATTTGTTGAAATGTGAGTCTGTATGTTGTTTCTATGTTGTTGGAGTCCTTCTTCGGTTGGGGAGTGAGCTAGATGGGGCGGGGGGTTAGGTGCTCTGTCCCCCAATATCCTTCTTGTAATGTGTACAGTGCTGGTCTCTGTCAAAGGTTCTTGGGTTTATTTGGGCGCTCGTCCCTTAGGAAGGGATGTGGGTGAGCAGCATGGTGTTGTGTGCTCTGTTTTTGTCCAGTGGGTTACTGGCGGAGGTGCTCCCCTTATCATTCCGGGGGAGGGATCCGCGCCCCCCCCCCCCAATCGCTAGACACCCAATTATTGGGTGAATGGACAATTCTTGTTCCCTTTGGTTGTGGTTTCCTCGATCGAGATTGATGTAATTTTTCTAGTGTCAGTGAGATTTGTGCGCCGCCCAGGCTGTGGTTAGTCAGGTGCAGGGCCGGCTGGGTGGTGGGTCCTGGGGTATGCTGGATGTTCTGACTCCTTTTGTGCCACAGTATGCTGAACTAGGCCAAGTTAGGTGTTGTAGCTGGTATCCTGAGAGGCTGAGTTTTTATGTGCTATGAAAATCCTCTGTTTACTGACTCCTCCAAGTGTACAAAGGCATGGGCTGATCCGGTCCTATACTGCGGTTGATATCCTGTTGTACTCCTTATGTTTGGGACGTTCCCTTGCCTGAACAAGCAGTTTTTTTTCTCTTCACCATTTGGTGGTGGGCGTGCACTGGGAGAGTACGGTCCTCTTTTATTCGGAGATCTTTTGCTCTTGGTAGTTCTTCCTTGCTTATCCTGTCTCAATTAGTGTGTTGGGAGGCGCTGAATGTGCTGACCATAATCTGAGTCGATAGCTGTTGGACCTCTCTGTATAAACATGTGGAATGATGATCATTCTGGAATGTGCCTGAGGTTGAGATTATGTTGCGTGTATGGTGCGTACAGAGGCACCAAGTTGAGTCTAATGATTATATTGAGCCAGTTATATTGCTGTTCACCTGTTCCACTCTGTGTCCATGTATGTTGAGACTTTCTTTTGCTGAGCTGTATCATTCCTATAGTTTCGTTGCATTATTTGTTACAATGAAAAACTTCAATAAAAAATACTTTGAAAAAACTAGCATCCAGTAAATTCCAGGTTAAACACAGATAATGATTACACCACAAAATAATTATTCTAGTTGCTATTCAAAACTCTTCAGTGTGGACAATAAACCAATTTTTTTAAAAAATCCTTAAAGGGTGATGGAGCAGATGGACCTGGGTATACATGTGCCTAGATCAGTTATGGGCAACCTGGACTAGTGAGTGGGCTGTTTGAGTGGCCCTCCTTAATCTCAGTAGGCCGCAAGATTGAAATCGGGCTTGTTCACTAACCATGACCTCATGAATAAGATTAAATATGTTCACACTGAATATTTCATAAATGTGTCATAGAAATGCTTAATCATTTATATATTAATGGAACTATCAACTTCAAATGGTAAAAAAGAAATATTTACACTTTGGACGCAGAGGGAGCACATGGCTTTCAGTCAAAAAAGATCAGCATGCACCTCACTTTACTTGCCCTTGCGTTGTGTGTTATCAGTTGTGTCATGCTGCTATGAAAAAAACTACATGGACAGAAATCAGCAGGGCAGCATGCTGGTGCAGTGGTTAGCACTGCAGTCTCACGGCACCGAGGTCCCAGGTTCGATCCCAGCTCTGGGTCACTGTCCGTGTGATGTTTGCACATTCTCCCCGTGTTTGCGTGGGTTTCGCTCCCACAACACAAAGATGTTCAAGGTAGGTGGATTGGACATGCTAAGTTGCCCCTTAATTGAAAAAAATGGGTACTCTAAATTTTTTTTAAACATCAGTGGAATGTGGCAACCCTGTGCGTGGACAATGGTTAACAAAATGCCTCGTGGACCGCACTCAGAACCCAGATGAGCCGAAGATTGCCCATTGCTGGCATAGATCATTGAAGGTGAAATGACAGGTAGAGAGAGCAGTTAATAAAGGATACAGAATCCTTTACTAATAGGGCTATAGAGTACAAGAGGAAGAAGGTTAAGCTGAACTTATGCAAGACACAAGTTACACCCCAGCTGGAATAGTGTGTATAGTTTTGGCGCTATATTATAGGAAGGATGTGAATGTATTGGAGAGAGTGCAGAAGAGGTTCAACAAGATGCAAGGTCATTCCTGTTAACTTAAGTAGTAATGTACAAGAGACTTAATAACCAAGTCCTCTTACTCATCAGTCTTTAACAAACTTCCATAAATGTATTTGGAGGGGAACAGACAGATGTCAGGGTGCATCCTGTACTGGGTTAGTAGCATCATCACTGGATTCCGTCCACAAATGTTCTGCTTCACTTCATCTTGCAGGCATTTTTGTAACCGGCACATCATTGATTGGCCATAGCTGAACTCTCTTGCTTTCTGGGAAAAGGCAAAAATGTTAATTTTTTAAAGTTGCTTTCCATCTGTGAGACATCAAGAGTTTTACAAGTAAATGACACAAATGGTAGTGATCTATTTTATTTCAGCAGATGCAACCATGTTGCAATGGCATCATGCAAGACACTGCAGCAAGGACACATACTTCATGAATTTGATCCTGGTGTTTGTTGGGAAAGCAGAAACATAGGACCACGACAAAGAAGAGCAGGTGTAGGCCATCCAGCCCCTCGAGCTTCCTCTGCCATTTAATAAAACCATGGCTGATCTTTGATCTCAAACACTTTTTCCTGCTCGACCCCATATTCCCTTCGAGTTCAAAGATCTATTGTTATGAAATGTGAAAATACCTTGTTCCAGATAAAGGAGGCAGAGGACTCAATTTCCCAGCAAGCCCAAGAGTCCCGATGAAATACATTAGGATTGTTCATGCTCAGCCCAGCGTTCTAGGAACTTTGGGGACCTGGTAGAGTTCACCAGGGTCTGCACAGTGATGGTGGTGGGGAAACCCGACTAACAAGACCCACAGTGGCAGAAATAGGTAAACCCATGTGACTGGGTGTGTTGGGAGGCAGTAAAAGAGGTTACAGCCAGATGTGCTGCTGTTGGCAGACACCAGGTAGACAGGAGAAACTCTGGGGAGCTGAGAATTGTTGGAAAGAGTTAAGGCTCATAAGAAGCCGGGGGAGCCATTTATTGCTCAGTAGGACTGGGAGGCCGGAGTTTGGAGAAATCCGGAGCAATGCTAGCTCAGTGAACCTAGTGGGCTGCCAAAGAGCTGAAATTGTGCCAGTAATTAGAGGCTACAGTACAGCTTTGATAATTCCGTGGAAGGCAGTCTCAGTGAAGTGTGCAGCTCTTCAGGCAGCCCGGGTCAGAACGGCCTTTAAGGGAATTCAAAAGGGGAGACTTGGAATCCTTCATGAGGGAGACAGAACTTTCACTTGATTATGTAACCCACTGTGGGTGTCATCTGGGTGGAATCCAGAAACATCCATGGGCCCGTTTTGGTCGCATCTGCCATTTATTGCTCATTTTTGTGCGTTAGACCACAATTTGCACCATCAATATTAGTCTTGCATATATTCATGCAATGAACATCCACACTTCATCACGGTAGAGAATTGCAAAGATTCACAAACCTCGGAGTGAAGAAATTTCTCATCTCAGTCTGAAATAGCTGACCCATTGTCGCGTGACTATGACTCCTCATTCTGGACTCTCAAGAGAGACTCGTTCACCAAGTTAGCAGTGGGAACAGATTTTTAATAGTTCGATTGCACTCTCTAATAATGATGGTTCAGGGTGTGACGGTTAATTCTGCACTCAAACTAATAGCAACATTGCTTGTGTGGAAAAGATGAACAAACATCAATCATGTCTGCTGGCTTCATTTTGTTCTGTAGAGACAGGAACGTTCCCATTGTAGGAGATGATCAAAGAGGGGGAATCATTTTTCATCAGGTCAGTGGAGGAGACCAATCTTTCCTCTCAAGTGTATGGCTGTGGGGGAGCAAATAGATCGCACAGGAAATGGAGCAGCAGGAACCTGGGTGGGGGGAGGCGGCGAGGTGAATGAGGGTTGGGCAAATAAGGAACAACATTGAAATAGGAAATTTTTAAACCCAGTCATTAGATGACAGTAAACATTGCACAAACGTAGCTAAAATCCGACATGCAAGAGAAACTCATATTTCTAAAGGCATTCTTACCATGGAGATTATGGTTGGTGGAAGTTGCTCACAATCTCCAACAAGAACAAGTTTAGGACATCGGAATATCAAAGGAATGAGTATTTCAGTTTCACACGCCTGCCCGGCCTGAAATAACATGAGAAATAGTTCAGGCTCAGAATTGTACAGTGACGGCTAACTCCACGCTTTATCTTCAAGTAACAATATTTGAGAGAGATCACCAAATGGGAACAGTACGTGCTGTTTTCTGTTCTGCAAGGACAGGAATGTTCCCACAGTGGGAGGTTATTGTCCATTTACACCTCCGTGGCCAGGTCTCTATCAAATTGACATGGCAACTCTCAGCTATCAGAGGGGTAACTCATTCATTTTTGGTCAAGGGTCAAAATCAAAAACAGTGACGTACTTAGGGACAATGGTTGTTGCCAAAAGTTTCAAGCATTAAAAGGTGAACGTTCTACTTTAGTGGCTGATGTTGGAAGTGTTTTTTTTAAAAAAGGACAATTAATCATTTTGCAATTCCTCTGGGAGACATGTCGAGTCACCCTTAGTGGCACCACTTTCAGCTAATCACTTTTGAGAATTCACCTGGAAAAGTGGGCCTCACAGTGATAAGAGCTCATAAGAAGCCGGCGGAGCCATTTATTGCTCAGTACGGCTGGCAGGTTGGAATTTGGAGAAATCCGGAGCAATGCTCCGTGACAATCAGTGACCCATGTGGTCTCCTAAAGAGCTGAAATTGTGCCAGTAATTAGAGGCTACTGTACAGCTTTGATAATTCTGTGGCAGGCAGTCTTTCTGACCTTTAAAAAGCACCCCCCCCCCAAAAAAAAATAGGTTTTAAAGTTGAAGCAACCTTAGTTTTGTATTGTAATTAAATTCAATAGTTCAGCAGATTTAATGGGTGAGCAACTGCACCATTCAGCAAATCCCCAATTAAATTCCCATTTGGTGTTCTGACATAGATGAACGCATTGGCTAGTTTTGATTTTACAAACTCATTAATGGAAGGCAAATAAGCACAACTTTCTTAAGGTGAACTAGGGATAAACAATAAATGCCAGCCTGGCTAGCAACACCCATATGTTAAGAAACATTTGCTTAGTTTCCAACAAACAAGCAGCAAATACTGGCAGAATGCAGGTGGCATGGTGAGATTCCTGTAAAGGATTGCAGATAAGGCTAATCTCCTGCTAAAGGGCACAGCACAAGGTGGCAAGGAACTTAAGACTGTACAATTAGCATGCCTGCATGAGCAAATTTAAGAGTCGCCCAAGTTGAACTTTCAATTCACTTTCGCTGCCAAAATATCTTCCCTCTATTCAACTGAGAACTTACTAGACCTGCTGCGAGAATCACATCCAAAATGTTAACCTTTCTTTTCCTCTTTCAAATGCTGATCTACATACTCCACACAATTTCATTTCAGACTTGTGACCTTTCTTTTTATTCTTAGTGCTCAACTAGTTAGCCATCAGCGTGAAATTCTGGGTGGCACGTTGGCACAGTGGTTAGCACTGCTGCCTTACGGCGCCGAGGACCCAGGTTCGAACCCAGCCCTGGGTCACTGTCCGTGTGGAGTTTGCACATTCTCGCCGTGTCTGTGTGGGTCTCACCCCCACAACCCAAAGATGTGCAGGGTAGGTGGATTGGCAACATCAAATTGCCCCTTAATTGAAAAAAATAATTGGGTACTCTAAATTTATCTTTAAAAAGCAGTGTGAAATTAATTTCTACCCACCTCATCCACCACAATGCAGCTAAATGGCTCATGTCCCAGTTTTCGGAATGACATCTCCAAAAGCATAATCCCACTGGTACTCAGAGTGCAGCAGATGATGTGTGACTCCAGGATAATGTGTAGCTGTGTGTCCTGGGTTCGACCTCTAAGCTGGAAAAAGGCATTGAGGAATTCAATCTAAAATTCCCTAACTAAAATAATAGGTTCAAAAGCAAGACAGACTTTAGAGGTATGGTTGGGAAAGAGCAGGAAGATGATATTCTGGCACATAAATATTGCTACATCAAAGTTTAGTCTCCTATAACAGTCCTCCTCTACCACTGAAACTGATACCAGCTACTGGATCAGGAATAGGTTAGATGGGGGAAAGCTTTAAGATTAAAAAACCTCCCGAATAGTGCAATAATTAACATTTTGTAACTTGAGTTCTCATTTTCATTTCTACTGCCGTTTCTCAAAACAAGTCCTCCCTATCATCAGATAGCAGATGCATCCAAGCATTTTCATAGAAATCACAGAGTCCTGAAGGAGGCTACTGGGCCCACTGACTCTGCACAGCCGCTCCAAAAGGGCACCCTACCTAAACCCAATCCCCCACCCCATAACCCCACCTAATCCCTGGACACTAAAGGGCAATTTAGCATAGCCAACTCACCTAACTGCACATCTTTGGACTGTGGGAGCATCTGGAGAAAACCCATGCAGACACGGGAAGAATGTGCAAACGCTACATCATTGATTGGCCAGGTCGGAATCGAACCCCGGTCTCTGGTGCTGTGAGGCAGCAGTGCTAACCACTGTGCTGCCTTCTGGCTGTTTCATTTGTCAACTTTTAAGTTTAGGATTAGATTAAACCATCATCTAACAACTGGAATACTTCTTAACCACATTACTGATTAGCTCCTTAATGTCGTGATCCATTGTGTCAATGCATCAGCAACCTGCTACGGTACCATTACTCGAGTGATACACGTGCAGTAATTGAACATAACCAAACAGCTTATTCTCCAGTTATGTCTTAAGATTTAAAGAAAATATTTACATTTAAAATGACTTCTATATCAAAACCTTTTAAAGTGCTTCATGACATGATTCAGTGACTCTTATGTAGACAAATCAATAGCAAAAGATTCTTTAGACAATAGTAACTATTTGTTGCAAGTAATAAAAGGTATTCACTATTCAATAGATTAAAACGTTCAGCAAATGGACAAGTAGCTACTAATGTGAATTGCTGCCATTTGACAATTGTAGATGCAAGATGGTGGAAAAATAGCCAAATCTTTCAGTTCTTACCTCCTTCAGTCTGCGTCCAAGTTCCTCCCTCTCCCTCTCCAATGTTCTCCTTTCTTGAGTTACCAATTCACTCTATAGAACAGATGGCAGGATAAGAAACGTTGGTTTCCAAATGACTTCTCAAACTATCACACTAATAGATATTATTGATGTCTTTACAGTAACCATATAACTAATTTCTGAATAGAGGTTCCCCATTCTTTTGAAACACGAATGCAGACACATCGATGTTCTAGAATTACAATGCTAAATATATGTATTAAATAAATTTCCAACTATTGCTGATGATACATATACCTTCCTAAGATCATCTAATGTGATTTTGCTTCTTGCACCACAAAATGGCACATGAACTCTACAAGACATACTGTTGCTCAGATTAGGAAGCCAGACTCCACTGTGCTAGATATCAATACTTCAACTATGGCAGGATGCCCACAGACATTTAAGCTTTTGATAAAATCTTAAAAAGCAAGCAAGATGAAAGTAATGCAACAGTACGCTGAAGCCTGTTTGATCATATTGTGAATGGTAGTTTACTTTTTCCGTTTTAAATTTAGAGTACCCAATTCTTTTTTTGAACCAAGTATTATGGGGTTCACTTGGTTGCAATAATGCCCCGCATCGCAAATTACATCAGGTTCTAGAGACTTAACCACTTTAAATGACAAATTCCGAAAGTTTACCCATTAAAAAGGCAAGTCAGAAAGATAAATTCAATTAACACCAATTGGCAGTAATTAACAGTAATGGAAAAAAGCTCAACTTTAACGATTGAACAGACTTCTTACTATCCTACTCAGACCAAGTCGTGAAGTGACAATATCGAACAACAGCTCTCAGCACCTCTGCATAAACATTACTCTTCTCAAATCTCGTCTTCTCTGCCTCTCGTAAACATCTCTCTTACGCCCCGCTACCCACAACCTTTGTTTTCATTTCCCTCTCACTTTCTCGTCCTCTCGTCTCTCTCACTACCTTTCTCGGTCTCTAGCTGCCTTTCTTGCTCTTTTGTCTCTCTCGCTCTGCCTTTCTCGTCTCTTTATCTCTGCCTTTCTCACTCTCGTCTCTTTATCTCTGCCTTTCTCACTCTCATCCCTCTCTCTGCCTTTCTCGCTCTCTCATCTCGCTTTGCCTTTCTCGTGCTCCCGTCTCTCTCTTGCTCTCATTTTATTTCTTTATTCTGTGGCCTGAGAAGCACACAATCTTATTCCCACAGTACCTTAAAGTCTGTATTAATAATCAGGTGCTAATAAGTTTATAATTATAAGTTATTAACATTTGTGTTCAGACTAAATTTCCAGCCTTTCTAACATATCTATTAAAGAGTTACATTATTTAATTGTCTCATAATTAAGGCTTTCTACTTAATTAATCTGGCTGGTTTCCGATAATACTGATTTAGTTTTTATTAAAATGGCTCCCATCAATTTTAGCAGAAAATGCTCAAGCACATATTAATTCAAACTAAAATATGATGGTCACACTTAAATACGTGATTTTGAATGTACCTACAGGGTGGGAAGCAGGAAGGGGAAGCAGGATATAAGCTAGGAGAAAGATAGGACAGACTGTATAGAATTAAAGAACAATCAAGAAAGAAAAGGCAGGAACTGCGTAGGACAAGAGAGGTGCAATACGAGTATGGGGAGAAGGTGAGCCACATGTTGGCACACCAGCTGCAGAGGTAGGCCGCGTCCAGGGAAATATTGCAGATACATACTGGGGATGTGGTGTGTGAGCCGGGAAGATAAACAAGGCGTTTAGGGAGTACTACCAGAGACTTTATGAGGTGGACCCAGGGGGAGAGGAGAGACACATGGGGCAGTTTCTGGACGTGTTGGAATTTTCCCAGGTGGAGGAAGCAAAGAGACAGGCATTGAAGGAGCCCCTAGGTCTAAGGGAGGTGCTCATAGTATCAGCGGTATGAAGTCAGGGAAGGCCCCAGGGCCGGATGGGGATTCAGCACCACATCTGTTGGGGTTGTTTAATGAAGCACTGGAGAAGGGGGAGCTGCCGGAGACGATGACGCAGGCAGTAATCACGCTAATCCCGAAAAAGAGGAAGGACCCAGTGGAATGTGGGTCGTATAGGCTCATATCACTATTGAACACGGATGTGAAAGTATTGGCTAAGTTGTTGGCGTGGAGGATGGAGGATTGTGTCCCAGAGGTGGTTGCAGAAGATCAAATAGGCTTCATGAAGGGCAGGAAGTTCGTGGGGTAATGCAAGATGGCTGTTGAATGTAGTGATGAATCCGTTGGGGACTCTGGTACCGAAGGTGGTTGTGTCTATGGATGCGGAGAAGGCATTTTATCGGGTGGAGTGGTGGTATTTTTTTGAGGTTTTGGGAAGGTTTGGGTTTGGGTCGAGATTTGTGGCATGGGTGCGGTTGCTGTATGTGGCACTAATATGACTTTGAGAAGCTTTGGCTTACACAGGGGTATGAGGCAGGGGTGCCTGCTGTTGTCATTGCTGTTTGCGCTGGCCATAGAGCCATTGGCGATGGCTCTTAGGGGGTCGCCGGAGTGGCAGGGGATTATATGGGGACAGAGAGAACATCAGGTGTCACTCTCTGCCGAATATCTCTTGCTATATGTTTTGGGTCCGCTGGAGAATAAGGGAAGGGTTATGGGCCTGCTGGGGACGTTTGGAGTGTTAAGTAATGGGTTCAGAGACATTGCAATTAGTTGTCTCATTTATGTTAAGTATCCATTAATTGACACTGATATGTAAAGGGGCTTCAGGTGGCCTCTGTCAGGTGGTGTGTTGTGAAGAGTTTTGTACAGAGGCCGTGGAAGTGAAATAAATGGTGTTTGGTGAAAAGGAACAAGAACTTTAGACTCTTCATTTCACAGCAACTAAAACGTCTAACAATGGTAGCAGAGGATGGTTGCTGTGCAAATGTGAAGGTTTGAAAGATACAACTTTTCCTGATCAAACCAAGGAGTGAGTGAGAAGGAAAAAAAAAGATACATGGCTGAACCCAGGATAAAGATGGCTGGATATGACTATCCTCCCTTATTTTCTGAAAGGGAATCGTACGACCAATGGAGAAGTGCAGTAGTTATGTGGACTAAAGTAACTGCTTTGGGAAAGAGAAAACAAGGCATGGCATTGGCTCTTTCTCTACCATATGGCAGTAAAATCCGAAACAAAGTGCTTTCTGGGCTGGAATTGGAAGAGTTAGACTCAGAAGAAGGTCTGGAGGCTTTATTACATTATATGGATAAGATTAATAAGAAAGAGGACTTGTTAAGTGCGTATGAAGCATGGTCGGATTTTGATAAGTTCCGGAAAATGGAGGATATCTCTATGGAAGACTACATAATGGAATTTGGCAGACTATATAAAAGGCTGCAGAAACACAATTTGGAATTTCCACAGTCTGTGTTGGCCTTTAGACTGTGCTAGAGTGAGCAACATGGATAGGCTCCTGGTTTTGACAGGAGTTCAGTTTACTGATAAGGATACCTTATTCAAACAGATGACAAAAGCTTTACAAAGGTTTCTGGGGAAACATTCGATTCCGATGGCTCTGATGACCCAAATAGGTCAGCCTGCAATAAGGCAGAATATGGAAGATACACTAGTAACAGGATGGCAAAATCGTATGGCTACGAACAGGCTCAAGACTATAGACGGAGACCGAGACAAGGAAATTATGAAGACAGAAACCCAGTTAGAACCTACAACAGGAAGATGAACCCCAGAAATGCACGGGGCATGATAAATCGATGTTTTCGATGTGACTCTCAATACCATTATGCTTTCAACTGTCCAACTCGTTATGATAGAGTGTTTGAAGCGACACATGACACGGAAGAGTCAGAAGAGGAAAAAGATAGTGACCAGAAAGAAGGCATTGTCCTATTGACAAGCAGTTTTACGCCGGTAATGAGGGTGTTGGTTGCAGAATCCTTCAACTGTGCTGTATTGGACAGTGGCTGCACATCTACTGTGTGTGGAGTTGACTGGTTAAAATGTTACCTGGACTCTTTGAATGCTGAAAATCGTAACAAGGTTAAGGAATTTGAAAGTTCCACAAGTTTCAGGTTTGGAGATGATAATACTCTGAAGTCGCTGAAAAGAGTGGTGATCCCTTGCAATATTGCCAGAGTGAATCATTTCATTAGCACGGATGTTGTATCAAGTGAGATACCTTTGCTTCTGAGCAGACCATCGATGAAGCAAGCACACATGAAATTGGATATGGCAACAGTTTTTGGAAACACTGTGGACTTACAATTTACACAGTCGGGACACTATTGTATTCCATTACTGACAAATAATTTTTCAAGTAGAGTGGTTAAGGATGTGTTAATGGCAGTTGAAAATGGGACTTTAGCAGATAAAAAGCTTGTGGTATTAAAACTACATAGGCAATTTGCACATCTGTCTCCTCGGAGGCTGAAAATGTATTAAAGGATGCAGGGGTAAGGGATGACGATTATACTAAACTGATAGAACAGGTTAGTGACCGCTGTGAAGTTTGTAGGAAGTACAGAAGGACACCAGGACGACCGATAGTAACCCTACCTTTGGCCAGGGATTTTAACGACATTGTGGCCATGGACCTTAAGATCTGGGATAAAGCAAATAATATATTTATTTTGCATTTTGTAGATTTAGCAACCAGATTTAGTCAATCAACGATTGTACGAAGTAAAGAAAAGAGAGTAATTCTGGATCAAATCGTGGAAAAATGGATAGGGACAGGAATGGGTCCACCGGCAAAATTCCTTAGGGACAATGGGGGAGAATTTGCTAATATTGCAGATGGTTGGGGGCTATAGTCCTTATCAATTAGTGTTTGGTAGAAATCCTAAAATTCCGTCCATTTTGGATGACCAGCCTCCAGCTTGGGAGGGGACTACAATTAGCTCTGGTTTTGCTGAACATTTAAATGCATTACATAGCAGTAGAAAAGCTTTTTGGGAAGCAGAAGTTTCTGAAAGAACTCGCAGAGCTTTAAGACATAACGTACGGCCATCAGATGCAGTTTTTCAGCAAGGAGACATGGTATACTATAAGAGAGACAATTCTAATGAATGGAAAGGCCCAGGGAAGATCATAGGCATAGATGGCAAAACAATTATTTTGCAACATGGTAATCAAACTGTTAGGGTCCATTCATCAAGGATAATGGGTACAGATTACAAATTTTCAAGTTTAGACAGAGCAGACAGACATGACGAGGAACCAGAGTCATCTGGTACGCATGAGTTACAGAACTATGAGGACCAATTAACTGATATAGACAGGGTTTCTGTGGAGGAACACAACACTTCTGGTGAATTAAAACAGGCCATTTTTCCAAAAGGGCAACTGCCAAAAGTCGGTACAAAAGTGACATACTTGCCTGAAGGGTCTAGTCAATGGAAGGATGCAACTGTTATTAGTAGAGCAGGGAAGGTCACTGGAAAGTATAAACATTGGTTGAATGTACAGCATTCAGGGGAAGGAGTCAAGACAATGGATTGGGAAAACAAAGTTCAAAAATGGAGGGCACAGAAACGCAGTGCCAGTTCAGATAGTACATCGGATAGTGAACAGGTCCGCAGGAAAAGGTAGAGAACTATTGAAAGGACATCCCACAGCAGAAGGGAAAGATCAAGCAGTAGCAGTACAGAACGAGATACCAGGCGGGAGAGGGGACGTAGTTTGTCAAGATCTCGGAACATGAGTAAGGCTACGAATACTAATAGGAGTAGAAGCCCACATGCACGTGAGATTTTGGTGGCTTCAAATAAATTAGATGAAAAAGTTATTAAAGAAGCTAAACAGCAAGAATTGCATAGTGAATTTGAGGTATACACGGAAGTACCAGATAGGGGACAAAGTGCTCTATCCCACAGATGGATTTGCACGGAAAAGGTTCTTCCGGATGGAATTTATGAGGCAAAGGCCAGGCTCGTGGCAAGGGGATTTGAAGAAAACGTAGAAGATCAGGGTTTAAGGGTAGATTCACCTACAGCAGGAAAGGTTATTTTAAAGATCTTCTTGGCTCTATTAGCCACAAAGGCATGGGAATGCAAATTTATAGATATAAAAGCTGCCTTTTTGCAGGGACATCAGCTCCAGAGAGACATTTTTCTCCGTCCTCCTGAAGAAGCAGCTAACACAGAAGGGGTACTCTGGAAGTTGAACAAATGTGTATATGGATTAAATGATGCATCTAGAGTCTGGTATTTTTCGGTAAGGTCAATTTTGTTAAAGTTATGCTGTTGCCAGTTGAAAGCAGATCCTGCAATGTTTTACTGGCACTATAAAGGAAATCTTTCTGGCATTTTTATGATGCATGTCGATGATTTTTTGTGGGGTGGGACTAGTGATTTTGAAGCTATTGTAATCTCTGGTTTGAGGAAAGAATTCAAGGTTGGAAGTCAGGCTTCCGGTGTATTTAAATATATTTAAATCGCCGAGCAGAAACTTATAGCCAAGTTCCGCACACATGAGTGCGGCCTCAACCGGGACCTGGGATTCATGTCACATTACATTCATCCCCCACCATCTGGCCTGCAAAATCCTACCAACTGTCCTGGCTTGAGACAATTCACACCTCTTTAACCTGGGGTTACCCCATCTCTGGATCTGTAAAGATTTAATCACCTGCTAATGCTCGCATTCCTAGCATTGTTTGGCATCTTTGAATTTGTCTATATATGTGTTTCTGGAACAGACCTCTTCATTCACCTGAGGAAGGAGCAGCGCTCCGAAAGCTAGTGACATCGAAACAAACCTGTTGGACTTTAACCTGGTGTTGTAAGACTTCGTACTTTAAATATATTGGACTGGAAATTGGACAGACTAAGTTAGGGGCAATTTTACGTCAGCAATCTTATTTGGAAAGCATCACCCCAATAGCAATTAGTCATGGCCGAGTTTCACAAAAAGACGCAATGGTTTCAAAGATAGAAAAAGAGCAACTGCGAAGTTTAATTGGGCAACTGAACTGGTTAGGTAGACAGACTAGACCGGACGTGAGTTTTGATGTCTTAGAGTTGAGTACAAAAATGAATGATCCCAAAGTGGAAGACATAATAAGAGCAAATAAAGCGTTGGCCAAACTAAAAATGCAGGAGTGTGTTTTGAAGTTCCGGGTTTTAGGTGACCTTAAGCACTTGAAACTCAGTTTATAGTGATGCGTCCTACGCAAATTTGTGATGGGGTTTCAAGCGCACGAGGTTTTATAATTTTCCTTTTGGGGAACAATGGTAAATGTTGCCCACTTGTGTGGGAAACAAAGAAAATAAGGAGAGTGGTAAAAAGCACTTTGGCTGCTGAGACGTTAAGCCTTGTAGAGGCGATGGATATGGGTTTTTATATAAGTATGATATTGACATAAATTTTGGGATTAGGGGATTTGGGTAATATACCTATTGACTGTCACATTGACAATAAATCCCTGTGGGAAAATGTGCACTCTACAAAAAGTGTCAATGAAAAGAGGTTACGGATAGACATCGCAAGTTTGAAGCAGCTGTTGGACAGAGGAAAAATAACAAAAATTAAATGGGTCGACAGGAGCTATCAACTGTCAGACTGTTTTACGAAAAGAGGGGCGAGTTCACAGAAACTTTTGGATATTGTTCATGAAGGGCGCTTTTTTCTGTGACTGTTTTTTTCTTTCTCGTCCAAACAAAAAAAAGGGGGGGACATCATGTGAGTGTTTTTGAGTTTCTTGAAATTTTGTTTTCACCTAATTATTTTTTTTTCTCCAAGGAAGGGGAGACTGTTAAGTAATGGGTTAAGAGACATTGCAATTAGTTGTCTCATTTATGTTAAGTATCCATTAATTGACACTGATATGTAAAGGGGCTTCAGGTGGCCTCTGTCAGGTGGTGTGTTGTTAAGAGTTTTGTGCAGAGGCTGTGGAAGTGAAATAAATGGTGTTTGGTGAAAAGGAACAAGAACTTTAGACTCTTCATTTCACAGCAACTAAAACATCTAACATGGAGGGTTCTGGGGATGCAAACTGAATGTAGGTAAAAGCAAGGTTTTCCCAGTGAATGAGCTGGGACAGCGGGCTAATTTAGGGGGGGGGGGGGGCCATTTACGGTAGCGAATGATAGTTTTAGGTATTTGGAGATTCAGGTAGCAAGGGAATGGACAGGGCTCCATAAGTGGAACTTAACAAATCTGGTGGAGGAAGCCAGGGAGGATCTTAAGAGGTGCACTTGACATTGGCAGGGAGGGTCCAAGTGGTGGTAAATTAGTTTTCAGCCGAGGGTCTTGTTTATGTTTCAGGCTCTCCCGATCTTTATACCAAAAGCCTTTTTCCGGAAATTGGACAAGATTATTTCGGACTTTGTGTGGGCGGGGAAGGTGCCGAGGGCGGGGAAGGTGCCGAGGGCCGGGAGGACCTTGGTACAGAGGTGGGCGGGCGGGGGCAGGTGGGGTGGAGGGGGCGGGGCATCAGAGTTGCTGAATCTGCTTCGTTATTATTGGGTGGCGAATGTGAATAAGGTGTGACAGTGATGGGAAAGAGAAGGGGTGGAGTGGGTTAGGAAGGAGAAGTAAGGGGTCTAGTTTGACAGCTATGGTTACGGCAGCGTTGCCAATGGCTCAGTGTAGGTAGTCAGGGAGCCAGGTGGTGCAGTTCACGGTGAAGATATGGAATCAATTGAGGGGGCATTTTAGGGTGGAGGTGATGTCTGTGTTAATGCCGCTGTGCGTGAATCATAGGTTTGAGCCTGGGGGGGGATGGACAGTGTATACAGGGAGGTGGAGGGAAGTGGTCAAGGTAAGGGATCTGTATTTGGAGGAAGGGTTCACCAGTCTGGAGGAGCTAAGGGAGAGGGCAGAGCTGTCAAGGGGGAGTAAGTTCAGGTATCTGCAGGTTAGTGACTTTGCGCGAAGGATCTGGCGGGGGCTCCCTAGGTTGCCGGGATACAGCCTGCTGGAGCGACTGCTGCTTCCGGTTGTGAAAGGGAAGGGAAGAATATACAGGTGGCTGGGGGAGCAGGGAGGCGAGCGGGTGGTAAGGTTCAAGGAGAAATGGGAAGCGGAGTTGGGAGGGGAGATCAATTGGGGAGTATGGAGTGAGGCACTGTGTAGGGTAAATGGGACCTCTTATGCAAGGATGAGCCTGATACAGTTTAAGGCAGAGCATAGGGTGCATATGACTCAGGCGAGAATGAGTGGGTTCTTTCAGGGGGTACAGATTAGTGTGACGTGTGGGCAGGGGCCAGCGAATCATGTTTTGGGGTTGCAAAAAATTGGGACGATTCTGGGCGGGAGTGTTCGCGTTCTTGTCCAGGATAGTGGAGGAGGCGGAGGTCCCGGACCCTTTGGTGCTGATATTTGGGGTTTCAGAGAAGCTGGAGCTCATGGAGAGGAGGAAGGCCGATGTCGTGGCCTTCGCCTCAGATATCATGGCGGCGAATTTATTTGGAGTGGCGGTCGGCATCGCCACCGGGGTGAGCGGCTTGGTTGGGTGACCTGTATGACTTCCTGCGCTTGGAGAAGATAAGACACGAGTTAAGGGGCTCTGCAGGGGGTTTTGAGAAAAGGTGGGGGATGTTTGAGGGCCATGTTTGAGGAGTTGTTCGTCAAACGAAAAAGCAGGGGTTGTTTTACTTATTCCACTATATATAGGTAATATATATTACATTTCACATCAATAAAGTCATTGCACAACTAACATGGGAGTCTTCCAGGAATGCTTACAACTCAAATGTACATTTCTCAAAGAAATATATAGATCTACAAGACAGAAACACGCTATTCAACCCATGAGCCTCCTCGTGCCGTATTTCATTGGGGACTCCAGATTCCACTGCACCGCTGAGTGTCAAGTGATGTTTAAAGGAACAAGTATATTTTGATTTAATCCGAACAAAGAATCATCACCCAGAGTGGGCAGAATTTTCCTAGCCAACAATGCCATTTCTTGAATACTTCTTTCACTTTTTGTTTGGGCTTCTTTTGACATTCTAATAAATTACATTTATAATTATGGATAGAAATTTAAGGTTGATCACAAAGTACAAATTAAGTCATCTATTAGGAAAGGCACTTTCTATAGCAGCGTTGCTGCAGCAGGGAATGGAGCACTACGCACTTTTCAATATTTCCCTTATGCAGTGTGTTGACATTGCCAGTGTGAATTTCTAAAATTGCAACCTTGATTTCGACCTTGTTACAACATTTATACAACATTTTTGTGGCAAACGGGTGAACCTTTACTCCATCGCTTTGACCTCTTGATATATTAAGAGATTTTTGTTGTCATTTTGCCAAGACTTTTGCCATTATTATTGGGATAAAACGATAGTGAAACGCTATATCCAGATTGCATGAATAACCAGATAGCAAGTTGGCTGCTGTGGAAAACAATTAAAGGGACAACAAAAAAAAAGTTGGGACCAAGGGCAACACAGCACTGAATACTTCAGGACTCTGGGCCAGCAACACCTAGGAGTTTTGGGGGGGGGGGGGGAGAGAGAATTGGTAAGGGCTCGTATCATAGTTCAACAACTCATTTTTGGAAATAATTTTTAATTGTGATCACAGAAAACATTCTCGTTGTTCACATCATATCATAGGATTCCTACAGTGCAGATGGAGGTCATTTGGACCACCGTGTCTGCATCAATCCCCCGAATGAGCACTTCAACTAGGCTCACTTACCCACCTCATCCCCGTGCATTGATCAATCCGCATGACCTGCACGTCTCTGGACACTAAGGGGCAATTTAGCATGGCCAATCCACCTGACCTGTATATCTATGGACTGTGGGAGAAAATCTGAGCACCCGGAGGAAACTCACGCAGACACAGGGACACCCAAGGTCGGAATCGAACGGCCTTGGCGCAGTGAGGCAGCAATTCTAACCACCATGCCACCCTCAGAGGACACCATATCAAGCATACGATTTCAGTTTCCATCAAGTATATAATCGATGGATCTGCCATTCCGTACAGCAGGGACTCACTTTAGGTACCTGGGGGTGCAGGTTGCCCGGAAGTTGGGGGAGGGGGCTCCTCAGGTACAACATTTCCAGTTTGGTGGGGAGAGGGAAAGCTGATCTGGCAAGGTGGGATGGTCTCCCTCTGTCACTGGTGGGTCGGGTACAGGCGGTTAAAATGAACGTGTTGCCGCGATTTCGGTTTATTTTTTAATGCTTGCCGATTTTCCTGCCAAAGGCTTTTTTCAGAGAGATTGAGGGAAGGATTACTTTGTTCATATGGGGAGGGAAGGTGGCCAGAGTTAGAAAGGTGCTGCTACAGAGGGGAAGGCAGGCAGGGGGTTTGGGTCTTCCGAACCTGATGTATTACTACTGGGCGGCGAATGTGGAGAAGGTGCGGAGCTGGGTCAGAGGGGTTGATTCCCAGTGGGTCAGAATGGAGGAGAGTTTGTGCATGGGGTCGGGATTGAATGCACTAGCGACAACGCCGCTCCCGATAGCCCCGGTGAAATAGTCAGGGAGTCCGGTAATAATAGCTTCATTGAGAATTTGGAAGTAGTTTCGCCAACACTTCGGGTTGGGGGCAGGGTCAAGGGAAATGCCGATTCGGGGGACCCACAGATTTGAGCCAGGGAGGTGGGATGGAAATTTTCGGAATAGGAGGAGAAGGGGATTAAGACACTAAAAGATTTGTTTCTTCGCGGTCGGTTTACAGGATTAAAGGAGCTGGAAGCGAAGTATGGGCTGGAGCTGTTTAGATACATGCAGGTTTGAGATTTTGCCAGAAAGGAGTTACAGAGCTTCCCGGTGGAGCCGGCCTCCACATTTCTGGAGGAGGTGCTGACGACAGGGGGACTGGAGAAGGGGGTAGTGTCAGCGGTTTATGGAGCTATTTTGGAAGAGGAGAAGGCACCACTGGAAGGGATCAAAGCAAAGTGGGAGGAAGAGTTGGGAGAGGATATGAAGCAGGGGTTCTGGTGTGAGATGCTCCGGACAGTGAATGCCTCCACCTTGTGCGCGAGGTTGGGACTGATACAGCTGAAGGTGGTAACACAGAGCACACCTCACGAGGGCGAGGATGAGCCGATTCTTTGAAGGAGTAGAAGATGTGTGTGAACGTTCATATGCTTTGGTCCTGTCCAAAGCTAGAGGATTACTGGAAGGAGGTTTTTAAGGTAATTTCTAAAGTGGTGCACGTGAAACTGGACCCGGGCCCCTGGGAGGCCATATTCGGGGTGTCGGACAAGCCAGGATTGGAAGTGGGTGCGGAGGCAGATGTTGTAGCCTTTGCCTCGTTGATCGCCCGAAGGCGGATCCTGATAGGTTGGAGAGCAACCTCTCCACCCTGTGCCCTGGCGTGGCAGGGGTACCTGTTGGAATTCTTGACTCTTGAGAAGGTTACGTTTGAACTGCGGGGAAGGATGGAGGGGTTCTACAATTCATGGGCATTATTCATTATTAACTTTCAATAACTGGGTAACATCGAACATTAGTTGGGGCGTGTGGGTGGGAGGGTTGGGGGGCTGTGTGTTAATGGCGACTATGGGTGATCCCTAATTCCCTTTTGTCATTTGTTTGTGAGAACATGCAGGCTAATGTTTGGGGTTTGGTGGGAGGATGGGATCGTTGTTATTGATATGAGGATTGACATTTTTGTTACTGATTATTGTTTATTGTTGGTGGGTGTAAATTTGGGAGCAAATGTGAAAAAGGAGAATAAAAAAAGATATATATTTTAAAAAGTATATAATCGGTGCAATAATCAGTGTATAGTTTAGCCATTCCTCTTATTTTTAAATTTGGTTACAATTTTTTTTTTTTTTAATAAATATTTTATTGAAAATCTTTGGTCAACCAACACAGTACATTGTGCATCCTTTACACAATATTATAACAGCACAAATAACAATGACCTATTTTATATAAGCAAAAAACAAAAAATGAATAAATATTAAATAACAAAAATGAAAACTAGCCCTAATTGGCAACTGCCTTGTCACAAGTTACACCCCCCCCGCCCCCCCCCCCCCCCCCCCCCCCCCCAAATCCTGGGCTGCTGCTGCTGCCTTCTTTTTCCCCTTCCATCTATCTATCCGCAAGGTATTCGACGAACGGTTGCCACCGCCTGGTGAACCCTTGAGCCGACCCCCTTAGGACGAACTTAATCCGCTCTAGCTTTATAAACCCCGCCATGTCATTTATCCAGGTCTCCACCCCCGGGGGCTTGGCTTCCTTCCACATTAGCAATATCCTGCGCCGGGCTACTAGGGACGCAAAGGCCAAAACATCGGCCTCTCTCGCCTCCTGCACTCCCGGCTCTTGTGCTACCCCAAATATAGCCAACCCCCAGCTTGGTTCGACCCGGACCCCCACTACTTTTGAAAGCACCTTTGTCACCCCCATCCAAAACCCCCGTAGTGCCGGGCATGACCAAAACATATGGGTATGATTCGCTGGGCTTCTCGAGCACCTCGCACACCTATCCTCCACCCCAAAAAATTTACTGAGCCGCGCTCCAGTCATATGCGCCCTGTGTAATACCTTAAACTGAATCAGGCTTAGCCTGGCACACGAGGACGACGAGTTTACCCTACTTAGGGCATCCGCCCACAGCCCCTCCTCGATCTCCTCCCCCAGCTCTTCTTCCCATTTCCCTTTTAGTTCATCTACCATAGTCTCCCCTTCGTCCCTCATTTCCCTATATATATCTGACACCTTACCATCCCCCACCCATGTCTTTGAGATCACTCTGTCCTGCACCTCTTGTGTCGGGAGCTGCGGAAAATCCCTCACCTGTTGCCTCGCAAAAGCCCTCAGTTGCATATACCTGAATGCATTCCCTTGGGGCAACCCATATTTCTCGGTCAGCGCTCCCAGACTCGCGAACTTCCCATCCACAAATAGATCTTTCAGTTGCGTTATTCCTGCTCTTTGCCACATTCCATATCCCCCATCCATTCCCCCCGGGGCAAACCTATGGTTGTTTCTTATCGGGGACCCCCCCAAAGCTCCAGTCTTTCCCCTATGCCGTCTCCACTGTCCCCAAATCTTCAGTGTAGCTACCACCACCGGGCTTGTGGTGTAGTTCCTCGGTGAGAACGGCAATGGGGCTGTCACCATAGCCTGCAGGCTAGTCCCCCTACAGGACGCCCTCTCTAATCTCTTCCACGCCGCTCCCTCCTCCTCTCCCATCCACTTACTCACCATTGAAATATTAGCGGCCCAATAGTACTCACTTAGGCTCGGTAGTGCCAGCCCCCCCCTATCCCTGCTACGCTGTAAGAATCCCTTCCTCACTCTCGGGGTCTTCCCGGCCCAAACAAAACCCATGATGCTCTTTTCAATCCTTTTAAAAAAAGCCTTCGTGATCACCACCGGGAGGCACTGAAACACAAAGAGGAATCTCGGGAGGACCACCATCTTAACCGCCTGCACCCTCCCTGCCATTGACAGGGCTACCATATCCCATCTCTTGAAATCTTCCTCCATCTGTTCCACCAACCGCGTTAAATTTAACCTGTGCAGTGTGCCCCAATTCTTAGCTATCTGGATCCCCAGGTAACGAAAGTCTCTTGTTACCTTCCTCAACGGTAGGTCCTCTATTTCTCTACTCTGCTCCCCAGGATGCACCACAAACAGCTCACTCTTCCCCATATTCAATTTATACCCTGAAAAATCCCCAAACTCCCCAAGTATCCGCATTATTTCTGGCATCCCCTCCGCCGGATCCGCCACATATAGTAGCAAATCGTCCGCATACAAAGATACCCGGTGTTCTTCTCCTCCCCTAAGTACTCCCCTCCACTTCTTGGAACCCCTCAGCGCTATCGCCAGGGGCTCAATCGCCAGTGCAAACAGTAATGGGGACAGAGGGCATCCCTGCCTTGTCCCTCTATGGAGCCGAAAATATGCCGATCCCCGTCCATTCGTGGCCACACTCGCCACTGGGGCCCTATACAATAGCTGCACCCATCTAACATACCCCTCTCCAAAACAAAATCTCCTCAACACCTCCCAAAAATAATCCCATTCCACTCTATCAAATGCTTTCTCGGCATCCATCGCCACTACTATCTCTGTTTCACCCTCTGGTGGGGCCATCATCATTACCCCTAACAGCTTCCGTATATTCGTGTTCAGCTGTCTCCCCTTCACAAACCCAGTTTGGTCCTCGTGAACCACCCCCGGGACACATTCCTCTATTCTCATTGCCATTACCTTGGCCAGGACCTTGGCATCCACATTTAGGAGGGAAATTGGTCTGTAGGACCCGCATTGTAGCGGGTCCTTTTCCTTCTTTAAGAGAAGCGATATCGTTGCTTCAGACATAGTCGGGGGCAGTTGTCCCCTTTCCTTTGCCTCATTAAAGGTCCTCGTCAGTACCGGGGCGAGCAAATCCAAATATTTTCTATAAAATTCGACTGGGAATCCATCCGGTCCCGGGGCCTTTCCCGTCTGCATGCTCCTAATTCCTTTCACCACTTCTTCTACCTCGATCTGTGCTCCCAGTCCCACCCTTTCCTGCTCTTTCACCTTGGGAATTTCCAGCCGATCCAAAAAGTCCATCATTCTCTCCCTCCCATCCGGGGGTTGAGCTTCATATAATTTTTTTATAAAATGTCTTGAACACTTCATTCACTCTCTCCGCTCCCCGCTCCATCTCTCCTTCCTCGTCCCTCACTCCCCCTATTTCCCTCGCTGCTCCCCTTTTCCTCAATTGGTGTGCCAGCAACCTGCCTTCTCCCCATATTCATACTGTACACCCTGTGCCTTCCTCCATTGTGCCTCTGCAGTGCCTGTAGTCAGCAAGTCAAATTCCACATGCAGCCTTTGCCTTTCCCTGTACAATCCCTCCTCCGGTGCTTCCGCATATTGTCTGTCCACCCTCAAAAGTTCTTGCAGCAACCGCTCCCGTTCCTTACTCTCCTGCTTCCCTTTATGTGCCCTTATTGATATCAGCTCCCCCCTAACCACCGCCTTCAACGCCTCCCAGACCACTCCCACCTGGACCTCCCCATTGTCATTGAGTTCCAAGTACTTTTCAATACATCCCCTCACCCTTAGACACACCCCCTCATCCGCCATTAGTCCCATGTCCATTCTCCAGGGTGGGCGCCCTCCTGTTTCCTCCCCTATCTCCAAGTCCACCCAGTGTGGGGCGTGATCCGAAATGGCTATAGCCGTATACTCCGTTCCCCTCACCTTCGGGATCAATGCCCTACCCAGCACGAAAAAGTCTATGCGCGAATAGACTTTATGGACATAGGAGAAAAACGAGAACTCCTTACTCCTAGGTCTACTGAATCTCCACGGGTCCACACCTCCCATCTGCTCCATAAAATCCTTAAGCACCTTGGCTGCTGCCGGCCTCCTTCCAGTCCTGGACTTCGACCTATCCAGCCCTGGTTCCAACACCGTGTTAAAGTCTCCCCCCATTATCAGCTTTCCCGTCTCCAGGTCCGGAATGCGTCCTAGCATCCGCCTCATAAAATTGGCATCGTCCCAGTTCGGGGCATACACGTTTACCAAAACCACCGTCTCTCCCTGTAGTTTGCCACTCACCATCACGTATCTACCCCCGTTATCCGCCACTATAGTCTTTGCCTCGAACATAACCCGCTTCCCCACTAATATAGCCACCCCCCTGTTTTTCGCATCTAGCCCCGAATGGAACACCTGCCCCACCCACCCTTTGCGCAGCCTAACCTGGTCTATCAGTTTCAGGTGCGTTTCCTGTAACATAACCACACCTGCTTTAAGTTTCTTAAGGTGTGCGAGTACCCGTGCCCTCTTTATCGGCCCGTTGAGCCCTCTCACGTTCCACGTGATCAGCCGAGTTGGGGGGCTTCCCACCCCCCCCCCCCCTTGCCGATTAGCCATCATCTTTTTCCAGCTTCTCACCCAGTTCCCACGCAGCTGTATCTCCCCCAGGCGGTGCCCCCCCGCCCATCTATTCCCGTACCCGCTCCCCCCTTTCCCCAGCAGCAGCAACCCAGTAATTCCCCCCTCCCACCCCCCCCCCCCCCCCCGCTAGACCCCCCACTAGCGTAATTACTCCCCCCATGTTGCTCCCAGAAGTCAGCAAACTCTGGCTGACCTCGGCTTCCCCCCGTGACCACGGCTCGCACCGTGCAACGCCCCCTCCTTCCTGCTTCTCTATTCCCGCCATAATTATCATAGCGCGGGAGCCAAGCCCGCGCTTCTCCCTTGGCCCCGCCCCCCATGGCCAACGCCCCATCTCCTCTCCCTCCCCACCTCCCCCCATTACCCCCTGTGGGAGAGAGAAAAGTTACCACACCGCAGGATTAGAACATAAAACCCCTCTTCGCCCCCCCCATTCGCCCCACCACTTTGTCCAAACGTTCTTTTTAATAATCCACTCATTCCAGTTTTTCTTCTACAATAAAAGTCCACGCTTCATCCGCCGTCTCAAAGTAGTGGTGCCTCCCTTGATATGTGACCCACAGTCTTGCCGGTTGCAGCATTCCAAATTTTATCTTCCTTTTATGAAGCACCGCCTTGGCCCGATTAAAGCTCGCCCTCCTTCTCGCCACCTCCGCACTCCAGTCTTGATAAACGCGGATCACCGCGTTCTCCCATTTACTGCTCCGAGTTTTCTTCGCCCATCTAAGGACCATTTCTCTATCCTTAAAACGGAGGAATCTCACCACTATGGCTCTGGGAGTTTCTCCTGCTCTCGGCCCTCGCGCCATAACTCGGTATGCTCCCTCCACCTCCAACGGACCCGCCGGGGCCTCCGCTCCCATTAACGAGTGCAGCATCGTGCTCACATATGCCCCGACGTCCGCACCCTCCACACCTTCAGGAAGACCAAGAATCCTCAGGTTGTTCCTCCTTGCGTTATTTTCCAGTGCCTCCAACCTCTCCACACATCGTTTCTGATGTGCCTCCTGTATCTCCGTTTTCACCACCAGGCCCTGTATATCGTCCTCATTCTCGGCTGCCTTCGCCTTCACGACCCGAAGCTCCCGCTCCTGGGTCTTTTGTTCCTCCTTTAGCCCTTCAATCGCCTGTAGTATCGGGGCCAACAGCTCTTTCTTCATTTCCTTTTTTATCTCTTCCACGCAGCATTTCAAGAACTCTTGTTGTTCAGGGCCCCATGTGAAACTGCCACCTTCCGACGCCATCTTGGTTTTTGCTTGCCTTCCTTGCCGCTGTTCCAAAGGATCCGCTGCAATCCGGCCACTTTCCTCTCCTTTTTCCATCCGTGTCCAGGGGGAATTCCCTTCTGGTTTACCGCACGGTGTTTTTAGCCGTTAAAATTGCCGTTGGGGCTCCTATCAAGAGCCCAAAAGTCCGTTTCACCGGGAGCTGCCGAAACGTGCGACTCAGCTGGTCATCGCCGCACCCGGAAGTCAAAATTTGGTTACAATTAACTGACATGGACATGTTCACCAGTATTGCTACTACAAGAGTTAACTAACTTTTATTATCTCCTAGCACAGATGAAGTATTAAAAGTGTAATGTAAGAACTTCCTAATTTTTCAAAAAATACCTACAGATTTGGTAAAGCTCTTCAACCAGCTTGGTAATGGATCTCCACACCACTGCTCATCCCACAACAGAAAGATATCGAATTTACCTTCTCCTTGTCTTTTTTGATGATGGCACATTTCTTCCCCAGTTCATCTAGCCTCCTATCCAACCAATCCTTTCGTCTCTGATTGCTCTGATCGGCATCAGATTGGCACTTCTCTGCACAGCCACAGATAATCATTTGGAATTGAGAAAAATAATAATTTAGAGGCATTTAAACTCAAGACAATATCTTATTCAGCAAAATGATAGGTATCAAAACCTTACCCAATGAATCTCTGATCAATCATGAACAATTCATGCGCGCTACAGACCACAACATTTTGAAGTTCGACTTTGCATTGAATTAAAATTTATTTCAAGTATTGAAAGCCAAAATTAATATCAAATATTTACCACACTACACTTTCCTTTCATACCAATTCATTTAACACTTGTGAGATAGCAATGCAAGTCGGTCAGTAAAGAGCATTCTCCCTTCCCATGTGTGTGTGTGTGTGTGTGTATGGTGGGAAAAAGCTCCGACAAAATTTCAAAAAATTACATAACTTCCAACACCGATTTGCCTTTTAAAATTCTGTGCTGGCTGCCCTCAATTAATTAATACATTTGCAAATGCTTGGTAATTTTATCTGATTCTCATCTCCAGCATGACCACTGTATGATACAAATTTCAAATTATTTTCCTCCCAAAGAGAAAACACTTACTCAATCTATGATTCACTTGATAATCCAGACTGAACTTTGTTACATCAGAGTTAATGGCTTTCTCAGTGCCCAGTCTTACCAGATTCACATCTCCACAGTTACCTGAAGAGAAAAAGCATTGAATTATTAACCCACTTTTTGTGAAATTCTATGGTATTAACTGTACAAGCTCACAACTTGTCAGCAGTAATTAAATACCGCAGCCACTTTACTTTTTAAATATTGCATGATTATTAGGCATTTGCACATTAAAATAACAGTTCCATATCTTTAAACGGGGTGCACTCAGCTAGTCTGGTGATTAGAAACGTCACAATAAAATGTTTGCTGCGTGTAATTAAATTTTCAAAATGTTTTTATTTAGTGGGAGGAAGGGAAAGAGTGAGGAGATCCTCATGGCGCGTTATATCATTCCTATTTAATATGAAATGGGCCTACATGCTACCTAGTAGATAATCAATCACTACCACTTAATGATGGCAAGTCAAATTTCAATTTGTTGAATACCATTTTGGATTTTTAAAATAATTATGATTTGGAAATTGAATTGCACCAAATTAACTTTTTGTTTTAAAAAAAAGAGCAAACGGTATACCTAGTGCATTATTCTTATCTTTGCACTTTGACTTAAAATCAACAATGATTTTCTTCATGAGGTCGTCAATGGCGGCGTTTGATGGTGCACACACAAGAATCCTGGTTCGTTTGGTTCGAATGTTCCTGCTGTCATATGGCTTAACATTCTCTTGTTCCTAGATTTGGAAGGTACAAAGAAACATAAGGAGGTAGTGGTAGTATATCTGAAAAATACTTCCCATCTTATTGCCTTTTCAACAAAATTATTTGAAAGGTTATACTGGCACCTATTGAAATATTAGGAGATTTTATTTTCAGAGAGGCAAAAGAATAAAATATATACCTCTGAAGAATGCAACAGCTTTTATTAATATATATTTCCAGAAGCATAAAGCTTCAGAAGGGTGGGACTGACTACCCTCAACAAGCAATTATAAGCCATTTTCCTAATGCTGAATGTGTGTGTTATCTGAAAGATTAGTTAAATCAGGGAGCGACCAAACACATTGCTAGAACCATTACATGATGCACAGTGAAATTCTAACCTCTTGAACAGAAAGACAGACTTGCATTTGCATAGCACTTTTTAATACCACTGGCTATCTCAAAATGATCTACAGGCGATGAAAGCAAGAAGTATAATCACTGTTGTAATGTAGGAAACACCGGTAACTTACTCACAGCAAACAGTAATTTGCTAATAACCAGATGGACATCAGAGAAAACTTCCCTATTATTTGAAATAGTGTTATGGCATCTTTTGCATCTGTCCAAGCAGAAAAATGGGAGCTGTTTAACATCTCATCTGAAAGATGGCACTTTTGACGGGTGTGCCGGGTATCAGCATTGGTTTTGTGCTCAAGCCTGGGTTTGAACCCAAAACACACGAGCCACACAGACAAAGAGTGCTACCAAATAATCTACAGCTGAAATGCATTAAAAGCATTGGGTGGAGGGACCAGAGGCCAGGTGTCTTTTGTGTCCTCCAGCTGAAGAATGAGGAGACAAAACTAATCCATTCTAAATGGAAATGAAGAGTAAAAGTAGAATTATATTTACTTCTTGTTGCTTCTCCCAGACTTTTGTCTACATTCTGCCACACCAGGATCTCATCAGGTCCCAAGATATTGGATTAACATTACTTTCAACCATTAAAACATTAATATTTCCTATTTTGAAGTTGGCAGTTAAAAAGACTAACTTTTTCTATTACATAGTTACATTTAATTTAGTGAGTTCAGTACCTCATTAAGTAAACGATGTAGGAATCCAACAATCGTTTTTGATTTTCCTGTTCCTGGAGGCCCTTGAATGAGACAGACCTTGGGAATTCTTGGTTGTTTGACCATTGCGTATGCCACGTTAATAGCTTTCTGCTGATACTCGTTGTAATCATCCTGCATAGGGAAAGGGAATTGTAAAATTCCTAATTAGCAGCCACATAGTTTAACTAACAACCCTAACACAGACCACCATGTTATGTTTTTGCTTCTGGCTTGACATTCTGTTTGCTTCTGATTGGAGGGCTGTGACTAGTGGCGTTCCGTAGGGATCAGTGCTGGGACCTTTGCTGTTCGTAGTATATATAAATGATTTGGAGGAAAATGTAACTGGTCTGATTAGTAAGTTTGCAGACGACAGACTTCCGGGTGCGGCGATGATCAGCTGAGTCGCACGTTTCGGCAGCTCCCTGTGAAACGGACTTTTGGGCTCTTGATAGGAGCCCCAACGGCAATTTTGACGGCTAAAAACACTGTGCGGTAAACCAGAAGGGAATCCCCCCTGGATACGGATGGAAAAAGGAGAGAGTGGCCAGATTGCAGTGGATCCTTTAGAACAGCGGCAAGGAAGGCAAGCAAAAACCAAGATGGCGTCGGAAGGTGGCAGTTTCACATGGGGCCCTGAACAACAAGAGTTCTTGAAATGCTGTGTGGAAGAGATCAAAAAGGAAATGAAGAAAGAGCTGTTGGCCCCGATACTACAGGCGATCGAAGGGCTAAATAAAGGAGGAACAAAAGACCCAGGAGCGGGAGCTTCGGGTCGTGAAGGCAAAGGCAGCCGAGAATGAGGACGATATACAGGGCCTGGTGGTGAAGACGGAGACGCAGGAGGCACATCAGAAACGATGTGTGGAAAGGTTGGAGGCACTGGAAAACAACGCAAGGAGGAACAACCTGAGGATTCTTGGTCTTCCTGAAGGTGTGGAGGGAGCGGACGTCGGGGCATATGTGAGCACGATGCTGCACTCGTTAATGGGAGCGGAGGCCCCGGCGGGTCCGTTGGAGGTGGAGGGAGCATACCGAGTGATGGCGCGAGGACCGAGAGCAGGAGAAATTCCCAGAGCCATAGTGGTGAGATTCCTCCGTTTTAAGGATAGAGAAATGGTCCTTAGATGGGCGAAGAAAACTCGGAGCAGTAAATGGGAGAATGCGGTGATCCGCGTTTATCAAGACTAGAGTGCGGAGGTGGCGAGAAGGAGGGCGAGCTTTAATCGGGCCAAGGCGGTGCTTCATAAAAAGAAGATAAAATTTGGAATGCTGCAACCGGCAAGACTGTGGGTCACATATCGAGGGAGGCACCACTACTTTGAGACGGCGGATGAAGCGTGGACTTTTATTGTGGAAGAAAAACTGGAATGAGCGGGTTATTAAAAAGAACGTTCGAACAAAGTGGTGGGGCGAATGTGGGGGGCAAAGAGGGGTTTTATGTACTAATCCTGCGATGTGGTAACTTTTCTCTCTCCAACAGGTGGTGATGGGGGAAGGAGGGGAGGTGGAGGAGATGGGGCGTTGGCCATTGAGGGCGGGGCCAAGGGAGAAGCGCGGGCTTGGTTCCCGCGCTATGATAATCATGGCGGGAATAGAGAAGCAGGAAGGAGGGGGCGTCGCACGGTGCGAGCCGAGGTCAGGGAGGGAAGCCGAGGTCAGCCAGAGTTTGCTGACTTCTGGGAGCAACATGGGGGGAGTAATTACGCTAGCCGGGGATCTAGCGGGGGGGGGGGGGGGGGGGGGCGGGGGGGGGGAATTACTGGGTTGCTGCTGCTGGGGAGAGGGGGGAGCTGGTATGGGAGAGGATGGGCGGGGGGGCACCGCCTGGGGGAGATACAGCTGCGTGGGAACCGGGTGAGGAGCTGGAAAAAGGTGATGGCTAATCGACAAGGGGGGGGGGGGGGGGTAGGAAGCCCCCCAACTCGGCTGATCACGTGGAACGTGAGAGGGCTGAGCGGGCCGATAAAGAGGGCACGGGTACTCGCACACCTTAAGAAACTTAAGGCAGATGTGGTTATGTTACAGGAAACGCACCTGAAACTGATAGACCAGGTTAGGCTACGCAAAGGATGGGTGGGGCAGGTGTTCCATTCCGGGCTAGATGCGAAAAACAGGGGGGTGGCTATATTAGTGGGGAAGCGGGTAATGTTCGAGGCAAAGACTATAGTGGCGGATAACGGGGGCAGATACGTGATGGTGAGTGGCAAACTACAGGGGGAGACGGTGGTTTTGGTAAACGTATATGCCCCGAACTGGGATGATGCCAATTTTATGAGGCGGATGCTAGGACGCATTCCGGACCTAGAGATGGGAAAGCTGATAATGGGGGGAGATTTTAATACGGTGTTGGAACCAGGGCTGGATAGGTCGAAGTCCAGGACTGGAAGGAGGCCGGCAGCAGCCAAGGTACTTAAAGATTTTATGGAGCAGATGGGAGGTGTAGACCCGTGGAGATTTAGCAGACTTAGGAGTAAGGAGTTCTCGTTTTTCTCCTATGTCCATAAAGTCTACTCGCGAATAGACTTTTTTGTGCTGGGTAGGGCATTGATCCCGAAGGTGAGGGGAACGGAGTATACGGCTATAGCCATTTCGGATCACGCTCCACACTGGGTGGACTTGGAGATAGGGGAGGAAACAGGAGGGCGCCCACCCTGGAGAATGGACATGGGACTAATGGCAGATGAGGGGGTGTGTCTAAGGGTGAGGGGGTGCATTGAAAAGTACTTGGAACTCAATGATAATGGGGAGGTCCAGGTGGGAGTGGTCTGGGAGGCGTTGAAGGCGGTGGTTAGTGGGGAGCTGATATCAATAAGGGCACATAAAGGGAAGCAGGAGAGTAAGGAACGGGAGCGGTTGCTGCAAGAACTTTTGAGGGTGGACAGACAATATGCGGAAGCACCGGAGGAGGGACTGTACAGGGAAAGGCAAAGGCTACATGTAGAATTTGACTTGCTGACTACAGGCACTGCAGAGGCACAATGGAGGAAGGCACAGGGTGTACAGTACGAATATGGGGAGAAGGCGAGCAGGTTGCTGGCACACCAATTGAGGAAAAGGGGAGCAGCGAGGGAAATAGGGGGAGTGAGGGATGAGGAAGGAGAGATGGAGCGGGGAGCGGAGAGAGTGAATGGAGTGTTCAAGACATTTTATAAAAAATTATATGAAGCTCAACCCCCGGATGGGAGGGAGAGAATGATGGGCTTCTTGGATCGGCTGGAATTTCCCAAGGTGGAAGAGCAGGAAAGGGTGGGACTGGGAGCACAGATCGAGGTAGAAGAAGTGGTGAAAGGAATTAGGAGCATGCAGGCGGGAAAGGCCCCGGGACCGGATGGATTCCCAGTCGAATTCTATAGAAAATATATGGACTTGCTCGCCCCGGTACTGACGAGGACCTTTAATGAGGCAAAGGAAAGGGGACAACTGCCCCCGACTATGTCTGAAGCAACGATATCGCTTCTCTTAAAGAAGGAAAAGGACCCGCTACAATGCGGGTCCTATAGACCTATTTCCCTCCTAAATGTAGATGCCAAGTTCCTGGCCAAGGTAATGGCAATGAGAATAGAGGAATGTGTCCCGGGGGTGGTCCACGAGGACCAAACTGGGTTTGTGAAGGGGAGACAGCTGAACACGAATATACGGAGGTTGTTAGGGGTAATGATGATGGCCCCACCAGAGGGAGAAACGGAGATAGTAGTGGCGATGGATGCCGAGAAAGCATTTGATAGAGTGGAGTGGGATTATTTGTGGGAGGTGTTGAGGAGATTTGGTTTTGGAGAGGGGTATGTTAGATGGGTGCAGCTGTTGTATAGGGCCCCAGTGGCGAGCGTGGTCACGAATGGACGGGGATCTGCATATTTTCGGCTCCATAGAGGGACAAGGCAGGGATGCCCTCTGTCCCCATTATTGTTTGCACTGGCGATTGAGCCCCTGGCGATAGCGTTGAGGGGTTCCAAGAAGTGGAGGGGAGTACTTAGGGGAGGAGAAGAGCACCGGGTATCTTTGTATGCGGACGATTTGCTACTATACGTGGCGGACCCGGCGGAGGGGATGCCAGAAATAATGCGGATACTTGGGGAGTTTGGGGATTTTTCAGGGTATAAATTGAACATGCGGAAAAGTGAGTTGTTTGTGGTGCATCCAGGGGAGCAGAGTAGAGAAATAGAGGACCTACCGTTGAGGAAGGTAACAAGGGACTTTCGTTACCTGGGGATCCAGATAGCTAAGAATTGGGGCACATTGCATAGGTTAAATTTAACGCGGTTGGTGGAACAGATGGAGGAGGATTTCAAGAGATGGAGGGGAGAGGAGGAACCAGAAGGACTCTCAGGGTTGTTAATATATACTGTATTGTATGTATAGGTTGTTGCTACAGATAATTATATATTGGACTGTTAAATTATATTTTTGGAGAGTGTTACTTGTGACAAGGCAGTTGCCAATTAGGGCTAGTTTTCATTTTTGTTATTTATTATTTATTCATTTTTTGTTTATAAAATAGGTCATTGTTATTTGTGTTGTTATAATATTGTGTAAAGGATGCACAATGTACTGTGTTGGTTGACCAAAAATTTTCAATAAAATATTTAATTTAAAAAAAAGTTTGCAGACGACACAAAGGCTGGTGGAATTGCGGATAGCGATAAGGACTGTCAGAGGATACAGCAGGATTTAGATTGTTTGGAAACTTGGGCGGAGAGATGGCAGATGGAGTTTAATCCGGACGAATGTGAGGGAATGCATTTTGGAAGGTCTAATTCAGGTAGGGAATATACAGTGAATGGTAGAACCGTCAAGAGTATTGACAGTCAGGGGGATCTAGCTGTACAGGTCCACAGATCACTGAAAGGGGCAACACAGGTGGAGAAGGTAGTCAAGAAGGCATACGGCATGCTTGCCTTCATTGGCCGGGGCAGAGTATAAGAATTGGCAAGTCATGTTGCAGCTGTATAGAACCTTAGTTAGGCCACACTTGGAGTATAGTGTTCAATTCTGGTCGCCACACTACCAGAAGGATGGGGAGGCTTTAGAGAGGGTGCAGAAGAGATTTACCAGGATGTTGCCTGGTATGGAGGGCATTAGCTATGAGGAGCGGTTGAATAAACTCGGTTTGTTCTCACTGGAATGACGGAGGTTGAGGGGCGACCTGATAGAGGTCTACAAAATTATGAGGGGCATAGACAGAGTGGATAGTCAGAGGCTTTTCCCCAGGGTAGAGGGGTCAATTACTAGGGGGCATTGGTTTAAGGTGCGAGGGGCAAGGTCTGGAGGAGATGTATGAGGCAAGTTTTTTACACAGAGGGTAGTGGGTGCCTGCAACTTGCTGCCGGAGGAGGTGGTGGAAGCAGGGACGATAGTGACATTTAAGGGGCATCTTTACAAATACATGAATAGGATGGGACTAGAGGGATACGAACCCAGGAAGTGTAGAAGATTTGAGTTTAGACGGGCAGCATGGTCGGCACAGGCTTGGAGTGCCGAAAGGCCTGTTCCTGTGCTGTACTTTTCTTTGTTCTTTGATGTTACATATTTCTTGGACAGGAGAGGCCTTGAAGGGAAGGGAAAGGGGGAAGACATCAACAACATTATGTATTGAGTACATAAAATTAAAAAAAAATTATTTTATTTTTTTATACGAGTACCCAATTACTTGTTTTTCCAATTAAGGGCTGATCCACCTAACCTACACATCTTTGGGTTGTGGGGGTGAAACCCATGCAGACACAGGGAGAATGTGCAAACTCCACACGGACACTGACCCAGGGCCGGGATTCGAACCGGGTCCCCAGTGCTGTAGGTTGCAGTGCTAACCACTGCACCACGTGCCACCCAGAGTACAACACATTTGATCTAAATTTGAAAACACTAACTGCTGTCCAGTCCAGAAACTAAGTTTTGCATGAGTAATCCCATAGAAATTGCATGACCATACAATCATTCTCTTTAGCCGAATGTCCATTACAATCAAATGCATCCATCAATCTAATTTTAACTCCTAATTTTGTGAAGGTAATCATTGAGCATTTTTGTTACTAACGCACTTCTCTGTAGTGACTGAGCTGAACAGAAATTAATCTGGAAAGTTCCATTCACATGAGCAAAAACATTGGTTTAAATGTTCTAATTTACATTCAACAGGTGCAACAAGCAAAATCATCACCAGACTGTAACAGGAAGTAGTTGACGCTAAAACATTGAATATATTCAAGAGGCGACTAGATATAACACTTGGGGAGAATGGGATCAAAGGCAGGGAGAAAGCAGGATGAGGCTATTGAGTTGGATGATCAGCCATGATCGTGATGAATGGCGGAGCAGGTTCGAAGGGCCAAAAGGCCTCCTCCTGCTCCTATCATCTATGTATCTCCTTAATTCTTTGAGGAGGTAACTAAGTGTGTAGATGAGATTAGAACAGTTGATGTCGTATACATTGATTTTAGTGGTGTTTGATAAGGTTCCCCATGGTCGGCTTATGAAGAAAGTAAGGAGGTGTGGGATGGAGGGAAATTTGGCCAATTGGATAAGTAACTGGCTATCACATAGAAGACAGAGGGTGGTGGTGGATGGAAAATTTTCAGACTGGAGACCAGTTACCAGCAGTGTACCACAGGGATCAGTGCTGAGTCCTCTGCTATTTGTGATTTTTATCAATGACTTGGAGGAGGGGGCTGAAGGGTGGGTCAGTAAATTTGCTGATGACACCAAGATTGGTGGAGTAGTGGATGAGGTGGAGGGCTGTTGTAGGCTGCAAAGAGACATTGATAGGATGCAGAGCTGGGCCGAAAAATGGCAGATGGAGTTTAACCCTGATAAGTGCGAGGTGATTCATTTTGGTAGGACAAATTTGAATGCGGATTACAGGGTCAACGGCAGGGTTCTGAGGAATGTGGAGGAACAGAGAGATCTTGGGGTTCATGTCCACAGATCTCTGAAGGTTGCCACTCAAGTGGATAAAGCCGTGAAGAAGGCCTATATTGTGTTAGCGTTTATTAACAGAGGGCTTGAGTTTAAGAGCTGGGGGTTATGCTGCAACTGTACATGAACCCGGTGAGACCACATTTGGAGTAGTGTGTGCAGTTCTGGTCACCTCAGTATAGGAAGGATGTGGAAGTATTGGAAAGGGTGCAAAGGAGATATACCAGGATGCTGCCTGGTTTGCAGGATAGGTCTCATGAGGAAAGGTTGAGGGAGCTTGGGCTTTTCTCTTTGGTGCGGAGGAGGATGATAGGTGATTTAATAGAGGTTTACAAGATAATGAGGGGGATAGATAGAGTGGACGTTCAGAGACTATTTCCTCGGGTGGATGTAGCTGTTACAAAGGGGCATAACTATAAGGTTCAGGGTGGGAGATATAGGAGGGATGTCCGAGGTAGGTTCTTTACTCAGAGAGTGGTTAGGGTGTGGAATGGACTGCCTGCTGCTTTAGGAACTTTCAAGCGGTTATTGGATAGGCACATGGAGCATACCAGAATGACAGGGAGTGGGATAGCTTGATCTTGGTTTCGGACAATGCTCGGCACAACATCGAGGGCCGAAGGGCCTGTTCTGTGCTGTTTATTCTATGTAACGTTTTAAGGCTGTAGCTTTCATGTTTCACCACAAATTTTGATTTAATATGGATAAAGCAATGAACATTTAAAAATTAAATGCATCAGTGGAACAAAGATACAAAAATTTAGATTACTCTGTTTTTATACTCATGAAATAATTACATTTCCACATATATTTAAGACTCATTTCTACTTACAGCATGGCTCAACTTTGGACTCTCCACCAAATCTCGTTGAGTAAAGTATGTGAAACTGGCTGATAGAATTGGCCTGATCAGAGGAGTCTTGGCCAGAAAAAGTAATCCTTTGAACTGCCGTATGGTGGTCACAAGGGAACCAATTACGGCACACCTCACTGGCTGGTTTTTCACTGCACTAACATTCCCTCTTGTACGGATTGTAAGGTAAAGAGCTGTTTGTGAATCACGTCCTGTTCAAAAAAGGAAATCAGATGACAGGTAGTTAGAAAAGGCAAGAAGACAAAAAATGTTGAGGGAGGAAGTTCAACCTCAAAAACCTGTTTTCAGCCCTATAAACAGGGAACAAAGAATGTATTATAAAAGAAAAAAAAGCCAAAATGATCAATGTGAAGGATGATCACTTCTGAATGAGATCAGGGGCTGTTTAGCACAGGGCTAAATCGCCATCTTTGAAAGCAGACCCAGGCAGGCCAGCAGCACGGTTCAATTCCCGTAACAACCTCCCCGAACAGGCGCCGGAATGTGGCGACTAGGGGTTTTTCACAGTAACTTCATTGAAGCCTACTTGTGACAATAAGCGATTTTCATTTTCATATTCCGAGCCAGTGATTTCTGGATTAGAATAGGTACAAGATGATTTAACACAAAGTTGTCATCCAACTGCGCATATGCAAGTTTTCCTGCACAAAGCATAATCACACCAAAGTTCTATCAATTCTGTACTGCAGACCCATTAAAACGTTAGTCAATGATTCTGCTGTTAATTAATGTGGTCAGAAGGGGAGGGAAGCAGAGTTGATGAAAATTTCTGGTTTGGGGTAAAAACAGGAAACGGCACAGATACACTCATCAATGTACTGGAAAAAGAGGCAAGTGAAGGGATCTGTGACGGACTGCAACAAGAAGATTCCACATATTAAACTCAATGGATGCTTTGAGGAGCAGCACCTTATTACATACACTGCAGCCCCCTGGCAATACCTCCGTACGAGACCAGACCATCGAACCTGTTCCAACATGTCACCCATTTGCTCTCTGGGGTGTGTTGAAGCATCTCTTTCTCTCAAAATGCTGTGACGGCAGAGAAACAAGATCTTGGCTAGATACTTCAGATGAGCATTCTAAAACTTTAACCATTTGTTGCAATCATTGAGGTGACGGTCTACATAGTGTCAAATGACTGATTTAAAAAACCTATTTAAAACATGAATTTGCATTCAGTGGAATGTTTTGTTGTAATTTTGTTAGCATCAGGAAGGGAATGATCTTGTTGTGACAGTGGAGAGTTCCCCTACCTCTGAACCAGGTTCAACTCATGCTCCAGGACTTGATGGCCAAGGGAGATATATTCATAATGTGGCTAAACAAGTCAATTCACAATGCCTTCCAAAATAAACCAATGTCAGGCGGTAAAAGTGGAACGGATTCCTGATCAGCCAAGAAACCATCACTATCCAAGCACACGCATGTTGATATGTATGTTGCCACAATAACTCAAGACTCCTTGGAGTGGTTGGCTCAGTTGGCTGGATGGCCTTTGTAGATCAAATTGGTGTTAGCACGGGGTTCGATCACTGTTTGGCTGAGATGGATTTGGAACCCGTCTCCTTGAGCTACTCCTTGGGCAGCACGGTAGCACAGTGGTTAGCACAGTTGCTTCACCGCTCCAAGGTCCCAGGTTCGAATCCTGGCTTGGGTCACTGTCTGTCCGGAGTCTGCACGTTCTCCCCGTGTCTGCTTGGATTCCTCCGGTGCTCAGGTTTCCTCCCACAGTCCAAAGATGTGCAGGTTAGGTGGATTGGCCGTGATAAATTGCCCTTAAGTGTCCAAAAAGGTTGGTTGGGGTTACTGGGTTACCGGGATAGGGTGGAGGTGTTGACCTTGGGTAGGGTGCTCTTTCCAAGAGCTGGTGCAGACTTGATGGGCCGAATGGCATCCTTCTGCACTGTAAATTCTATGACCACCACCAGCACTTTCTGAAGAGCAACTAGGGATATAAATGCTGGCCTAACCAGCGATGCCCACCTCCCGTAAAAATGAATTTTAAAAAATTGTAGTGGAGATTGTGGTGCTGTGGGTCTGACCTGCTATTGGGCAGAGAATTGTAGCAGCAGCATCAGAAACCCCTGAGGGACTTGAACTGAACTGTCTTCCTCAACGATTTGCTGCTAAACGGAACACTTGGCTTTTAATCTCCTACATAAAATAGAAATATTTATCTGCATTCCTACCAAACTCACCAGCTGAAAAGCGTGAAGTTCTTGAGATATGGCTTATACATGGGATTGGATTATTCATCATCATCTCGGCTTCTTCTTGCATGTAGTTATTTTGATTGTGGGGAAGCCAGAGAAACACAACATCGTCCTCCTTAGGGTGCAGTTGCCTTTCAAACTCGTAGTCACGAAGAAAAACTAGGTAAATGAAGAAACTGCAGTCAGCAAATATTTAATACAATATTATTAACCATACACACATCATTGACAGCATAAAAGCATTTCCCTCAGTTAGACTGAATTCAAAGTTTAAACGGCTGTCATGCGGCTATAACTAGAATGAACTCTTTGGGTTGACTTCAGACTCAAAGCAACTTGATTAACAGCATCACAATTCACCTTCAATAGGAATTCACCAAGTGTAAATTTGCCGTGCATAGTCTCCACGGCGAGCTCAAACCCCTTGAGCATGAGAATGATTCCCTCTAGTTGCTGGAGTCTTAAACCACTGCATTTACAATCCATGTCAGCTGAAATGCAGTTGTCACAACCTCAAACTATTTAATCAGTCACATTAGTGATGAAACCAACCACACACACAAAATTAAGCCACCTAATTTTGAACTTGTGTGAACAAAACACAAAAATATTAAGTTTTCTGTTGTAATGATTTGATCACATCTTTGATCTCCTTTAGCAAAACCTGGTTTTGCAGTGAAAAAATGTAAATAGCAAGAATAAGATTGAATCAAAAGTCGGCTACCCCAAAATACCAATAATAAAAGTATCTTAGTCGTGGATTCAGCATACTTGTACAAATACATGGAATTATTGAGAGTGGGCTGGGTTATATGACAATGGAAAACTCTCAGCTGCTTCCAAACCAAATCTGAATCCATCCAGTTAATCATGCAATGGATCATCACTACGTAGCAGTTTTGCTCCAAACTGATGCTAAATTTGTAATCTAAATTCAGAATCTGACTTAGTTTTAGAACAAAGTGGATGAAAGTTTCACATTGCTCTTGACTCGAGCTCCAATCATGGATAATAAAATGCAGTTGTTATGCTTTATCATTTAAATTCAACCCAATGCCACAAAACATTGCGCTTGTGGAGATGGATATCAATTTGGGGATTTAATTTTGGGAGTATAGGCTCCATTTGTTTGCTCTCACCTTGAAATTCCGCACAGTTTATTTGACCCTCCACACGATAGTTCTTCAAAGTCAGAGAGTTCTGAACCATTTTATTTGCCTGCTTGGATTCCTTCAGTTTCTGAGCTAACTGTATAAAAGGAATGCCGCAATTTAGAGTTACGATTAAAAATACTTCACTGAAATTGTCCGTCATTTTGTTTGCCAATCACAATTTACTTTATTGATATATAGGGCTATAGGTACTAAACTTGTTTTAGTTAATTTCTATCCTCCACATACAGTGCAGAAATACCAACATCTCTTGTGCATTATCGCCAAGTTCATTACTTTGGATTTTCCTTAGTTCATCAAGTTATAAACATACAGATTGTTAAACAACAATCCATCTCACATTATGCACTCAAAAAATGCAGAGATGTTGATTTCTGATCAACGACCTTCAGGATTAATTTTGATCTGATGTTATACAGTAATGTGATTTTTATTTTACACAATATTTCTATCTGAATGTTTACAAAATATATTTCCCTACTGTCGAATATTAGATTATTCAGTATAAATGTGGTCCTCTTGCTCTGAATGAGATATAGATTTTCCTCTCATACAGCTATCCACTTCGGGTAGCAAATTAACAGTGATTAGTCAAGGGAAGGCAAGATACTGATCTGTGATCTGTTTTGAGAGAGGTGGAATCTCAGCGAGACCTTGGTATCCTCGTGTGGCAGTTGCTGAAAGTAAGCGCGCAGGTACAGCAGGCAGTAAAGGCGGCAAATGGTATGTTGGCCTCCATAGCGAGAGGATTTGAGAATAGGAACAGAGATGTTTTTCTGCAATTGCACAGGGCATTGGTGAGGCCACACCTGGAGTATTGTGTGCAGTTTTGGTGTCCTTACCTGAGGAAGGGCGTTCTTGCTGTGGAGGGAGTGGAGCAAAGGTTTACCAGGCTGATTCCTGGGATGGCGGGACTGCCATATGAGGAGAGACTGAATCGGTTGGGATTATACTCATTGGAGTTTGGAAGACTGAAAGGGGAATCTCATAGAAACTTACAAAATTTTAACAGGATTAAACAGGGCAGTTTCAGAACGAATGATCCCGATGGTGGGGAAGTCCAAAACTAGGCGTCATAGCTTGAGGATAAGGGGCAAACCTTTTAGGACTGAGGCGAGGAGAAATTTCTTCACCCAGAGCGTGGTGAATCTGTGGAAGTCACTACCACAGAAAGTAGTTGAGGCCATAAAGTTGTGTTATTTCAAGAGGGAATTAGATATAGCTCATGGGGCGAAAGAGATCAAGGGATGAGGGGAAGGCGGGATCAGGGTAGTCAACATGATCACAATGAATGGCAGAGCAGGCTCGAAGGGCCGAATGGCCTCCTCCTACTTATATTTTCTATATTTCTATGTTTTGTGCTAGTGGGAGGGGCAGTGAGAGGGGCAGGAGGATTCCTGTTCTTGTAGAATTGACTATTGAGTGTGGAAAGTGATGTTCCTCGACGTAAAACAGCTGTCTGAAAATATGTAAGGTAACATGCAAGGACACTTGTGAGGGGTAATGGAGCAACAAGGACCAATATGGGTAAGGATTAAAATGCAGAAGGGAAGGGAAGAAACATTGACAGAGCAATAGTCTGAAACAAAGGGGAAATAAACAGGTCTGATGAATGGGGGAAAGCCCCCTTTGAACACTGTCCCTTTAAGGTTCTTGCATAATCATCTGTTCTCCAATCTCTATCATATTTGTCGGCACATCATCAGTAACGGCCCAACAGTGCCACATGGACACACAAGAATCTACCTTTGGTCTTCTCTCCCATATATACATATTTGCACTTGGGTGACATCATTTGTAGGCATTGGGTAAACTTCCACGGTTATGTTGACAATATCCAAGATGCATGCAACCACAAGGCTGAGTTCACATTCTGAATGTTGCTGTAGAATTTCTGTATTCCAAAGATAATTCCATTCTAATCGTAGACTTAAGAAAAAGCTGACAGCATGCCCACTGCAAGATCTTTACATGTTTTTTAGCATAGGGCCAGTCTGTCAATTGAGCCTGTGTTGGCTATTTACCAAAGTAATCCAAAACTATTTAGTTTAGCTGGGCAGCATGGTCGGCGCAGGCTTGGAGGGCCGAAGGGCCTGTTCCTGTGCTGTACTTTTCTTTGTTCATTGTTCTTATTCCCACTGGCCTGATCTTTCTCCATAAACCCATCTTAGCTTTTACTTTCCTGATCACATCACCCCCTTATTCAAATTGTGGGAATGCAAAATGTCTGCATTGCAAAAATAACAAATTAAAATGCAACTGCTAATTACAGGCTCCGGTGGCACAGTGGTTAGCACTGTTCCTTCAGTTCCAGGGACCTGGGTTCAATTCCATTCTTGGGTGACAATCTGTGTGGAGTTTGCACTTTCTCCCGTGTCTGTGCGGGCTTCCTCTGGGTGCTCTGGTTTCCTCCCACAGTCCAAAGGTGTGCAGGTTAGGTGGATTGGCCATGCTAAATTGCCCCTTAGTGTCCAAAAGATTACGTGGGGTTACTGGGTTATGGGGATAGGGTGGAGGCATGGACTTTAAGTAGGGTGCTCTTTCTAAGGGCTGGTGCAGGCTCGATGGGCTGAGTGTCCATCTTCTGCACTGCAAATTCTATAATTCTATGAAGTCCATCCGAATGCTTCTTAAAATGCTCTTACCAGCACCAGACAATCCAGATATTGTTCAAACATTTAATACCGGTCCAAAGAGTCAATAACATTTCTGTCATGTTTCAATGCTGTAGAGTACAACATACTCACCTGTTCAAATAGGTTTAACATCAACAACGGGTAAAAAGTGTGGAAATATTCCTCATATGATTGAAACCTTTCAGGCACCTCTCGTGGTGTAAATTCACAGAGGGAATCTGGTGCCCCAAACTGATCGAACGAGTCAAACATCTGATAGCTCCACTTGAGGATTGCATTGATAAGATAAGATTGGTCACGGTGTTGCTGTTCTGTCAGACCTAAATTGATATTAGGTGAAACCTGCCTGGATCTCCCAGGTGGTAGAGGTGGAAAGCTGGATGTCAATGCTGTAACTGGGGTTGGAAAACTTGACCGTGTTCCAAAATTGGCATCTTTGTTTAGTGTTCGAAGAACATTAGTAGTTCCCACATCCTTTGCAACAGGGGTTGGTCTTGATTTCACTGGCACAGCAAATGTCGGCAATGAAGGTTTTTGAACTTTGGAAGCTGCTCCTCCTGGACATTTTGGGACTACCTCCAATTCTGTAGCGAGTTGAGCATTGCGTGAAGTAGTGCTAGAAGCAAAGAGTTTGGCAGTTGCAGGTCTTGAGCTTTTTGGGATAGACAGAGGTAACCCTGGCTTGACAAAAGTGTCATCTTTGGGTTCAGGTAGAGTATGCTTCTTACAAAATTTCTCTGAGGACACAATTACATCAGTGCAGCCTGTGTATTGGCATCTAGTCTCATTTGGGCTTGAAGGTTTTTTTCTGGAATTCTCTTCTTCTGTGGTGTCACCATCTATGGGGTCCCTCTGTGTCAACATTAAGAATTCATCATCTTCCAAGTTTTCATCTGTACTAATATCAATTTCCAAAACATCATTTTGTGTTAAATTTAAGTCATCAATTGCGTTTATACTTGACAGCTTTTCCTTCGAGGAAGTCATGTCCATTGCTCTGCTATGCTCTTTTCCTAACGAAGTAGTAGCTGCGACACAATCATTGCTTTTTTCCATTACATTAGATAGGTGCTTCTGACACTTTTGGGCACAAGTAGCAAGAGAGTCCCAGCTTTCTTCGTTTGACAGAGATCTTTTTGGTAAAGTACTTCCATCAGGTGTAGATTTACTTTTCCTCTTCTTCCCTTTACTGCATTCTTGAAGCTTACACTGTCTTAGGTACTGGAGGTCCTGAGAAACCAGCAATCGTGGATTCGTACGTGTTGTTAATTTCTGTGGTGTGATCAGCTTTGCCTTCTTACAGTGCTCAATAGGCCCCATAGTTTGACCATAATTACGCAGTTTGTTCAAATTGTCAAGGCTACCCTGAGAAAGGTCAAAAGCTTTACGAATTTTCTTCTTAAGGCCAAGTTTTTCAACAGTTGAAGTAGGTTCAGGACGTTTACGCACCTTCTTCGGAGAGGAGCTGTAATGGAGCTTCACTGATGTTGAAGTTGATGGAAATTCCTTTTGCACATCCCTGGCAGCAGACTTGGAAACATTAGTCAAGGATGTCAGAGAGCCTTTTCTCTCTAAATGTTTAGTTGGTTTCTTTTGTATCAAAGTTTTCTGGTGGCAACTGTTTTGCTTATTTAGGGTGAGCCTGTTTGAGTCTTTCCTCCAAGTGGCTTGGGATAAGTGTTTTCCCCTTACTCCACCTTTTGATAAACCAAGCTTACTTCTATCTCCACCTTTATCAGTCCTATTCTTCACTGGTAGTACATTTTCCATGTGGGAGTCTGGTGATTTCTTTGTAGGTGCGAGCTTCCGCTTACTTTTACCAGACCTAATGAGGGATCTGAGGCAATTTGGATCGATTATTTTTTTACTGCAGATTTCTTGTTCATTTTTATGCTTTGAGGAAGTATCAGAAATAAACCCAGGATGTGAAACATTGCTGCTGCCAACTGAAACATCTTCATCTGTAGAGCTGGACGAAGAAGAAAACCATTTCAGCCCAAGTGTGAACTGTTTTTCAGTGTCCGGACCACTCACTGCTACTTCTTCATGCCCCTTCTTCAAATGAGCTTCAGCCTCCTCAACCACCTTTTCAATTAATTCATCAGACACATAATCTGTATCATAGCCCCATTCATTAAGCATACTGTTAACTTCTATTTCATCACTGTCGGGCTGCACGCGAAACTCAACCTGTCCCGCCTTTTCTTTGTCAACTACTTGCCTCTTCTGTGGCAGAGTATCTTGCCAAACGGAATATACCTGTTCTTCACTTTCAAATTCAAAGAACTGGGAATCATTTTCCTCAAAGGCAGGGGGAGATTTATTGTATGTAGGCATTTCTTGCAGGCAAGGCTTATTTTGCTCAATTGCACCAGAAACATCCTGTACGAAGGTAGCAGTGTCTTTTTTTCCTGCTTCAGATTTGTGAACTACATCGCTGTTTGTAGTTTCTTTTGAAGATTCTGAATGGGAGATAGTGGCAACTTCTGCATTCTTGACAACGGTGGGCCCTTCCAAAGATGAGTCAGATTCACATTTTTTTTTATTGTGAATGGAATCACACAACTGTACTTGACAGGCAATTCTTTCTTTTTTATCAATCTCGGATTGTGATAATTCTTGGGGGAAATCACGGAATAAATTAGCACTTACAACAGAAGCAGCTAGTAGGGGCTTAACAAGGTCTTGATTTACATTTGAGTCATTTGCATTCACCTCTGAAGTTAGTGAAACCCGTTTCTTCAGTTTTACCCGCAATTCACTGAATGGGATATCATCATCATCGCTATCACTGCTGTTGCTCCAACAGTCAAAAGGGTTTGGTAGACGAGGAGATTGAGATACATTGCCAGGGGCTCTATCCACTGATGACAATGGAGAAAGAAAATGACCGGAACTTTGTGGCTTTTCTCTTTTGTCAAAAAGTGGAGACAATGTAGCTGTCTGAAGGTGGGAAGAGAGCAAATTGTTTGCATTGTTGTCATTCTTATTTTTTCCGCTGAAAGTGAGATTCTGACTAGTATTGCTACTGTTCATATTATCAAGTTGCCGGTCAACTCCTGTATCAGGTAACTTCTCAAATGACTTTCCTTTACGAGGCGAACTATTACTTTCTTTCAGCATCTTTTCCTCAAGATTAATTGCTTGCATTTTTACTTTCAGATTGAACAGTTTGTTTGGATCAATCTTAAACTTACTTGGCCCAGGGTTGACTGATTCCACTTTTGTAGGCAAATCACAGTCAGTTGCTATAGCGTCACAAGTTGAAGGGACGGGAGATTGAACATGCTGGTCTTTTTCAGTGGCGACTGCTTCAGGCTTTGCTGTGCCCTTGCTCATAGATTCCTGAAATTCTAATAACATAGACCTTTTCCATTTTTCTTTACGAGGAACACTGCGAGCGACTTCAAGAGTCTCAGCTGGCAAATTATCTTTGTGCAAAGGGCTTGCAGTAAGATCCACGTTGGAACTGGATTCATGAGTGGGTGCAGCAGTTTGTTGTAAAGTATGTACGTGTCTGCTCTGTGGGTCACCCACAGTGACATTTTCCAAAGAATGGCAAGGAGAGGGAGGAGGGGAGATTTCTACTATGGTCATCCTTGTACGTAGTAATTCCTGTTCATTATTTGTCTCAAAAACATCATCATCGTCAATTCTGTGTTTATTATGGAAGGTATTGTCATCATACAAGGTAAACTCGGCCTTAAATGGGAGGACTGGTTCTGCAAATGATTCTTTAGCTCTGCATTCCAGAGTCTTGCAATCAGCTATTTTTTCTTGATTTAGGATACCTTGTTGAATAGCTGAGCTTTTGCTGTCTAGTTGTAACATTAAAGGAGACGGTGGACCGGGGCCACTGTTATAATATTCAGGCATTTTCCCCCACTCCCCCGGCTCTTCTTGTTCGGATTTAATTGAAGGAAGTTTCAATCCACTTCCTCTTCCAACTGTGCTGCTTAGCTGTTTCACGTCAGAGAGTTTGTTTTTTGCACTTTTAACCAACTGTGTTAAACAGGACTGTAATTCCTGCTGTTCCTTGGGACTTAACTGCCAGCCAAGGATAAAGGTGCTTCGCAGTTGTCGATTTAGTTTGTCAAGGAACTGTTGGAACATGTTTCTTTGCTGAGATTGACATCCCTCTCTCAGAAAACTACGAATTAACTGAACACAGGCTTGCTGGACTGAGCTAGTGATAGAGGAACATGCCGCAGAGGACCCTGCAGCAAGTGAGCTTGATGTGACCTTGACATTACTTGCTGCTGTTGCTTTCTCACTGTTTTGGTTGAAAACTCTGGCGGGAAGAGTGGCACATTTCACCAAAGCTTCCACCCACCTCTGTGAGCTGTACCACAGCAAATGGAAATGGTTTTTATTTCTATGGAGTTCAATGATGGATACCAAGATAAGGATGAAAAACTCTGACACTTTATCACAGAAATCCACTTTCCGATTCAATATATCCTTTATCTCCGAGTAGATATGGTAAACAACTTCCCCAATGTAGGCTATGCCAAGATCTTTTAGGTCCATGACAGAATTAACAAATGGGATGAACCACAGAAATGTACTGTTGTGTACACGCATATCTTGTCCGATGTCACATTGAAGTACATTTACAAGACTTTGCATTTCATCATACATATTTGGGTAGTAATCCGGGCAAATTGCATTTCGCCAGCCAGCATCCTATAAAAAGCAACAGAGATTAAGTAAATTTACATTTAAATGTATTAGGATTATGGCACATTTATAATAGTTACTCTAAAAAACACAAGAGGCAGCTGCGGCTGCCTCTTTTGAGCCTGTTCTGATGATGGCTGATCTTCTACCGTAACTCCACCTTCCTGCATTGTTCCTATATCCCTTTATTCCCTCACTTTGCAAAATCTAATCACTCTGACTTCGAGCATACCGAATAACGAGAATCCTTATCCATTGGGGTGGGGTGGGGGATTCCAAAGATCCACAATTCTTTACATGACAATATTTGGACCTTAGACGCATTGCTTTTCACAAAGCTGAAAATTATAATAAAGTTTAAGAATGCAACTTTGGAACAGCACCTCCTACACCTCTGGCACGGTAACACAATGGTTAGCACTGTTGCTTTACAGCGCCAGGGACCCGGGTTCGATTCCTGGCTTGGGTCACTGTGCGGAGTCTGCACGTTCTCCCCATGTCTGCGCAGGTGTCCTCTGGTTTCCTCCCGCAAGTCCCGAAAGATATGCTCGTGACGTGAATTGGACATTCTGAATTCTCCCGGTGTGTACCGGAACAGGCGCCAGATGTGGCGATTAGGAGATATTCACAGTAACTTCATTGCAGTGTTAATGTAAGCCTACATGTGACAATAAAAATATTATTATTGTAACTCCCAAATTCCTACATTAACCATGCTTCAGGTCTCCAAGTGTGAATGTTAATTTATAACGCATATTTTGGGCAAATTATAAGCAATGTTGTGCTGCAGATCTATGCTGTGCCAGCTTCCACAGGATAAAAAGTGAAAATGGAAACGAGTTGCTCCTGATAATTTAAAAAATATATATATTTTTATTCTCCTTTTTCATATTTTCTCCCAAATTTACACCCAACAATAAACAATAATCAATAACGAATGTACTGTCAACCCCATATCAATAACAATTCCATCCTCCCACCAAACCCCCAAACATTAGCCCGCATGTTCACATAAACAAATGACAAAAAGAAATCAGGAATCCCCATAGCCCCCATTAACACATACAGTTCCTCTCCCCCCAACCCTCCCAGCCCCCAATTTTCGATGTGATCCAATTCTCGAAAGTGCATAATGAATAACGCCCATGAATTGTAGAACCCCTCTATCCTTCCCCTCAGTTCAAATTTGACCTTTTCAAGCGTTAAGAATTCCAGCAGGTCCCCCCGCCACGCCAGGGCACGGAGTGGAGAGGCGATCAACGAGGCGAAGGCTACAACATCTGCTTCCACACCAGTTTCCAACTGTAGCTGGTCAGACACCCAGAATATGGCCTCCCGAGGGCCCGGGTCCAGTTTCAGGGCCCGGGTCCAGTTTCGCTCCTAATAACTTCAACACTTCTAGTAGCTGGTTGAAATGCAGCACGGTCAGAGGACTGGAATGCACAATATCCAGAGACAGCAAGCTGAGGAAAATTACCTTTTCGCAAAGTGGATTGAGTGGTATCCTTCATCAACATAGAATTGAAAACTTGGTGGATTCAGGAAAATAGCATTGGGACAGCTCCGTTTTCTTGGGGTGAGCAGGAATACGGATCAGCATACTGCTGCAAGGCAGTGGACAACCAATGTACATATTTAATACCTCAATTAGGGGCCATTTAGAGTGCAATCTCCCATTGAGAGCTTAATACAGGTGGCCTCCTTGCAGAAGTTTGAGGTCCATTAAGACCTCAAAGAGGGCATTGTCGGTAATAAAGGTTGCACCCACAGCCCGAATATTGACAGCAGAGGGTCATAGAGTCCGGTACCGGCTGAGGTTATTCATGAAGGCCCCGCCTTCTCAACCTCGCCCCTCACCTGAGGTGTGGCGATTCACCCGGTTAAATGATCACTTGTTAGCTCTTCCCCTCAAAGGGGAAAGCAGCCTGTAGTCATCTGGGACAAAGGCAACTTTACCATACCTTACCTATAGATTCATTGGGCTTTACAGCACAAAAGAGGCCCTTCGGCCCATCATGCTGTTGCCTGGTATCAAGTACCTGTCTATACTAATCCCATTTTTCAGCACTGGGCCTGTAGCCTTGTACACGATCGCATTTCAAGTGGTCATCTAAATGTGCAAGTGTTCTGAGGGTTACCACCTCTACCACCGTTTCAGGCGTTGAGTTCCAGATTCCCATCACCCTCCGAGGTTCTTCCCCAAATCCCCTTTAAATCTAGGCCCCTTACATTAAATCTATATCCCCGGGTTATTGACCCCTCTTTAAAGGGAAAAAGTTCCATCCTATCTACCTTATGTCCCCAATAATTTTGTACAACTCAATTGCACCCCCCCCCCCCCTCCCAGGCTTCTGTGCTCCAAGGAAAATAACCCCAGCCTAATCAGCCTCTCGTCATAGCTGAGGTGCTCCAATCCAGGCAACATCCTGGTGTACCTTCCCTGTACCCTCGACAAGACAAGCTTTAGGAGCAGAATTATGCTATTTGGCCCGTCTGCTCTGCCATTCGATCATGGCTGATAAGTTTCTCCCCCATTCCCCTGCCTTCTCCCCATAAGCATACAAAGTAGCAATACAAAGTAGCAAAAACATACAAAGTGGCAAAAATTAGTGGGAGACTAGAGGACTGGGAAATCTTTAGGGGGCAACAGAAAGCTACTAAAAAAGCTATAAAGAGAGTAAGATAAGATTATGAGAGTAAACTTGCTCAGAATATAAAAACAGATAATAAAGGTTTCTACAAATATATGAAACAAAAAAGAGAAGCTAAGGTAAATATTGGTCCTTTAGAGGATGAGAAGGGGGATTTAATAATGGGAGATGAGGAAATGGCTGAGGAACTGAACAGGTTTTTTGGGTCAGTCTTCACAGTGGAAGACACAAATAACATGCCAGTGACTGATGGAAATGAGGCTATGACAGGTGAGGACCTTGAGAGCATTGGTATCACGAAGGAGGTAGTGATGGGCAAGCTAATGGGGCTAAAGGTAGACAAGTCTCCTGGCCCTGATGGAATGCATCCCAAAGTGCTAAAAGAGATGGCTAGGGAAATTGCAAATGCACTAATGATAATTTACCAAAATTCACTAGACTCTGGGGTGGTCCCGGCGGATTGGAAATTAGCAAACGTGACACCACTGTTTAAAAAAAGGAGGTAGGCAGAAAGCGGGTAATTATAGGCCAGTGAGCTTAACTTTGGTAGTAGGGAAGATGCTGGAATCTATCATTAAGGAAGAAATAGCGAGGCATCTGTATGGAAATTGTCCCATTAGGCAGGCGCAGCATGGGTTCATAAAGGGCAGGTCGTGCCTAACTAATTTAGTGGAATTTTTTGAGGACATTACCAGTGCGGTAGATAACGGGGAGCCAATGGATGTGGTATATCTGGATTTCCAGAAAGCCTTTGACAAGGTGCCACACAAAAGGTTGCTGCATAAGATAAAGATGTATGGCATTAAGGGGAAAGTAGTAGCATGGATAGAGGATTGGTTAATTAATCGAAAGCAAAGAGTGGGGATTAATGGGTGTTTCTCTGGTTGGCAATCAGTAGCTAGTGGTGTCCCTCAGGGATCAGTGTTGGCCCACAATTGTTCACAATTTACATAGATGATTTGGAGTTAGGGACCAAGGGCAATGTGTCCAAGTTTGCAGATGACACGAAGATGAGTGGTAAAGCAAAAAGTGCAGAGGATACTGGAAGTCTGCAGAGGGATTTGGATAGGCTAAGTGAATGGGCTAGGGTCTGGCAGATGGAATACAATGTTGACAAATGTGAGGTTATCCATTTTGGTAGGAATAACAGCAAAAGGGATTATTATTTAAATGATAAAATATTAAAACATGCTGCTGTGCAGAGAGACCTGGGTGTGCTAGTGCATGAGTCGCAAAAAGTTGGTTTACAGGTGCAAGAGGTGATTAAGAAGGCGAATGGAATTCTGTCCTTCATTGCTAGAGGGATGGAGTTTAAGACTGGGGAGGTTATGCTGCAATTGTATAAGGTGTTAGTGAGGCCACACCTGGGGTAGTATGTTCAGTTTTGGTCTCCTTACTTGAGAAAGGACATACTGGCACTGGAGGGTGTGCAGAGGAGATTCACTAGGTTAATCCCAGAGCTGAAGGGGTTGGATTACGAGGAGAGTTTGAGTAGACTGGGACTGTACTCGTTGGAATTTAGAAGGATGAGGGGGGGATCTTATAGAAACATATAAAATTATGAAGGGAATAGATAGGATAGATGTGGGCAGGTTGTTTCCACTCGCGGGTGAAAGCAGAACTAGGGGGCATAGCCTCAAAATGAGGGGAAGTAGATTTAGGACTGAGTTTAAGAGGAACTTCTTCACCCAAAGGGTTGAGAATCAATGGAATTCCCTGCCCAGTGAAGCAGTAGAGGCTCCTTCATTAAATGTTTTTAAGATAAAGATAGATAGTTTTTTGAAGAATAAAGGGATTAAGGGTTATGGTGTTCGGGCCGGAAAGTGGAGCTGAGTCCACAAAGATCAGCCATGATCTCATTGAATGGTGGAGCAGGCTTGAGGGGCCAGATGGCCTACTCCTGCTCCTAGTTCTTATGTAACCCCTGATCAATCAAGAATCTATCTCTGTCTTCAAGACACTCAGTGACTTGGCCTCCACAACCTTCTGCAGCAATGGGTTCCAAAAGTTTCACAGATTCAACATCCTCTGGCTGAAGAAATTACTCATCTCAGTTTTAAAAGATCATTCCTTCAGTCTGAGCTGTGCCCTCGAGTTCTAGTCTCTCCTACTAATGAAAGCATGTTCTTCATATCCACTCTATCTGGGCCTCTCAGTGTCCTGTAAGTTTCAATGAGATCTCCCCTCATTCTTCTAATCGTTCCTCATATGACAAGCCCTTCATTCCCGGGATCATTCTTGTGAACCTCCTCTGGACCTCCTCAAAGGCCAACACATCCTTTCTTAGATATGGGGCCCAAAACTGCTCATAATATTCCAAATGGGGTCTGACCAGAGCCTCATGCAGCCTCAGAAGTCCATCCTTGATCTTGCATTCTAGCCCTCTTGAAATTAATGGCAACATTGCATTTGCCTTCTTAACTGCCAACTGAACCTGCATGTTAACTGTAAGAGAATCCTGAACTAGGACTCTCAAGTCCCTTTGTGCTTCAGATTTCCAAAGCCTTTCCTCATTTAGAAAATAATCTATGCCTCTATTTTTCCTACCATAAGCTCACACATTTCCACATTGAATTCCATCTGCCACTTCTTTGCCTACTCTCCCAGCCTATCCAAGTCCTTCTGCAGCCCCCCGCTTCCTCAACATCTACATATTTTTGTATTATCTGCAAACTTAGCAACATTGCCCTCAATTCCCTCTTCCAGATTGTTAATCTGTATCATGAAATTTTGTGGCCCCAACACTGACCGCTGCCGAACACCACTAGTCACCGACTGCAATCCTGAAAAATACCTCTTCATCCCAAGTTCCATTAATTTCACGTCTCGGCCTTCTGCCAGTCAACCAATCCTCTATCTAGTCCCTTCCCCTAAAACCATGAGCTCTTATCTTATTAAGCAGCCTCCTGTACAGTACCTTGTCAAAGCCTTCTGAAAATCCAACTCAATCATGTCCACTTGCTCTCCTCCGTCTAACTTTCTCGTTACCTCCTCAAAGAATTCTATCGGATGTGTCTGGCATGATCTTCCCCCAGACAAAACCGTGCTGTCTCAGTCCTATTTTACCATGCGCTTCCAAGTGTTCTGCAATCTCATCCTTCATAATACTCTAAAATCTTACCAACAACCAAAGTCAGGCTAACCAGCCTATAATTTCCCATCTTCTGCCTTCTTAAACAGGGGTGTTACATTACCATTTTCCAGTCCTCTGGGACCCTCCTCGACTCCAGTGGCTCCTGGAAGATCACCACCAATGTTTCCACAATCACCTCAGCTATTCCCTCAGGGCCCTGGGATGCAGTCCATCCGGTCCAGGTGATTTATCCACCTTGAGATCTTTCAGCTTCCCCAGCAACTTCTCCTTAGTGATGACCACTACACTCACTTCTGCCCCGACTCTCTTCAAGTTCTGGCATGCCACTAGTTTCTTCCATCGTGAAGACTGATGCAAAGTACATATTCAGTTCCTCTGCCATATCTTTGTTCACCATTACTACTTCTCCAGCCTCATTTTCCAGTGGTCCGATGTTCATTCTTGCCTCTCTTACCTTTTATAAACAGAAAAAAACTCTTGCAATCTTCTTTTATATTACTAGCTAGCTTACACTCATATTTCATATCCGCCTCCCCTTATTGCTTTTTTAGTTGTCCTCTGCTTTCATTTAAAGACGTCACAATTCTCTGGCTTCACATTCATCCTCACCACATTGTATGCTTTTTCCTTTGCTTTTATGCTGTCCCTGACTTTCCTTGTCGGCCATCTTTCCTTGTGTGGCGACCACGCCTGCATACAGTACTCTAGTTGTGGCCTAACAAGCATTTTATTCAGCTCCATCTTAATGGAGGCAAATGGGATACTTGCCTTTATTAGCCAGGGCATAGAATACAAGAGCAAGGGGGTTCTTCTATTCTATGCCTTGGCTAATAAAGGCAAGTACCCCATATCCCTTCTTAACCACCTAATAGCTACTTGTCCTGCTGCCTTCAGAGATCTATGGACATGCACCTCAAGGTCTCTCTGACCCTCTGTACTTCCTCGTGTCTTACTATTCACCGTGTATTCTCTTGTCTTGCTAGTCCTCCCAAAATGCATCACCTCACACTTTTCAGGGTTAAATTCCATTTGTCACTGTTACAGCCCGTAAGAAGGTCTCCCCTCTGAATGGAGGAGCCGGTCTGTGTGGGTCTTCTTTTTTGATAAACAATTTTATTAGGACATTTTGGCATAGTAAACAACAATATAAAACAGTGTGCAAAGAACAATCAATATAGTGCAAGAAAACCAGCTCCCCTCCTACAAGGACCAGCCTAACTACCCCCCTAATCTACGTTGCCCTAACCCCCCCCCATCCGACGATTAATTTTCCGCGAAGAAGTCGATAAATGGTTGCCACCTCCGAGCGAACCCTAACAGTGATTCTCTCAAAGCAAACTTAATTTTCTCCAGGCCGAGAAAGCTCACCATATCCGATAGCCAGGCCCCCGACTTCGGGGGGTTTTGAGTTCCTCCATGCCAACAGAATTCGTTGCCGGGCTACCAGGGAAGCAGAGGCCAAAACGTCAACCTCTCTCTCCTCCTGGACTCCCGGATCCTCCGAAACCCCAAAAATAGCCACCTCTGGACTCATCACCACACTTGTTTTCAGTACCCGGGACATAACGTCCGCGAATCCCTGCCAGAACCCCCTGAGTTTTGGACATGCCCAGAACATGTGTACATGGTTTGCCGGTACTCCCGAACATCTGCCGCACCCGTCCTCCAATCCAAAAAATTTACTCATCTGGGCCACTGTCATGAATTGAATCAGGCTGAGCCTAGCGCATGTTGCTGCTGCGTTTACCCTACTCAACGCCTCTGCCCATAAGCCCTCTTCCATCTCACCCCCGAGCTCCTCTTCCCACTTCCCACATGGTTTGCCGGTACTCCCGAACATCTGCCGCACCCGTCCTCCAATCCAAAAAATTTACTCATCTGGGCCACTGTCATGAATTGAATCAGGCTGAGCCTAGCGCATGTTGCTGCTGCGTTTACCCTACTCAACGCCTCTGCCCATAAGCCCTCTTCCATCTCACCCCCGAGCTCCTCTTCCCACTTAAGCTTCAGCTCCTCGATCTGCGTCTCCTCTGCTCCCATAAGTTCCTTATATATATCGAGACCCTGCCCTCCCCCACCATCCACTGTACACTACCCTGTCCTGGATCCCCCTAAGTGGCAGGCATGGGAAGGATGGAATCGGTCTGCGTAGAAAGTCCCGCACCTGCAAGTACCTGAACTCATTCCCTCTCGCCAGCCCAAATTTCTCCTCAAACGCCCTCATTCTCGGGAAGCTCCCTTCCAAGAACAAATCCCCCATCCTCTCAATCCCAGCCCTCCGCCATGCTCGGAACCCATCGTCCATATTCCCCGGGGCAAACCGGTGATTGTCGCAGATTGCGGACCAAACCGTTGCTCTCACTTCTCCCACATGCCTTCTCCATTGGCCCCAGATCCGCAAAGTCGCCACCACTATAGGACTGGTGGAGTACCGTGCCGGCGGGAGTGGCAGGGGCGCCCTAACCAGGGCTGCCAAGCTGGTGCCCCTGCATGAAGCGGCCTCCATTCTCCCCCAAACCGACCCCACTTCCACCATCCACTTCCTTATCATAGCTATGTTGGCCGCCCAGTAGTAGTTAAGGTTTGGCAGCGCCAGCACCCCTTCTCCTCGATTCCTCTCAAGCATCAATCTCCTCACCCGCGGGGACTTTCCCGCGCACACAAATTGCATAATCATTTTATTGATCTTCTTGAAAAAAGACCGCGGAATGAAAATGGGGAGACACTGGAAGATGAACAGGAATCTTGGGGAGGATTGTCATTTTAACCTCCTGCACTCTCCCCGCTAGTGTCAGTGGGAGCGCATCCCACCTCCGGAACTCAACCCTCATTTGCTCCACCAACCAAGATAAGTTCAACTTGTGCAGACGGCCCCAGTCCCGCGCAACTTGTGCAGACGACCCCAGTCCCGCGCCACCTGTATCCCTAAGTATCTAAAGCTATCCCCTACTATTTGAACAGCAGCCCCCTCAACCAACCCTCCTGACCCCTCGCCTGGAATACAAACTCCACTCCCTAGAAGCTCTCAGGGCAATTGCCAGCGGCTTTATTGCTATCGGAAACAGCAATGGGGAGAGGGGACACCCCTGCCTTGTCCCTCGGTACAGTCTAAAATAGTCAAATGTCGTCCTTTTCGTCCTCACATGCCTCCAGAGCCTGGTACAACAATCTGACCCAGTCGATAAAGCCCTCCCCGAACCCAAATCGTCCCAACACCTCCCATAAATAGTCCCACTCAACCCGGTCGAAAGCCTTCTCGGCATCCATTGCCACAACTACCTCGACCTCCCTACTCTCCGAGGGCATCATGATCACATTCAGCAGCCTTCTTAGGTTGGCCACCAGCTGCCTGCCCTTGACGAACCCGGTTTGATCTTCCTTAATGACATCTGGCACACAGTCCTCAATCCTAGCAGCCAAGAGCTTGGCCCGTATTTTAGCATCTACATTGAGCAGAGAGATCGGCTTATAGGACCCACATGTCTCCGGGTCTTTGTCCCATTTCAATATCAGGGAGATGGTGGCCTGTGAGATTGTCGGGGGTAGCACCCCTCTGTCTCTTGCCTCATTGAAAACCTTAACCGGCACCGGCCCCACTATCTCGGAGAACGTTTTGTAAAACGCCACTGGATACCCATCCGGCCCCATGGCTTTACCCGATTGCGTGCCCCTCAAGCCCCCCAATATTTCTTCGGTCCTGATCGGGGCCCCCAACCTGTCTACCAATCCCCTGCCCACTTTTCGGAAGGTCAGTCCATCCAGAAAGTGCCTCATCCCCTCCAGCCCCGGAGGGGGTTCCGAGGTGTAAAGCTTACTATAGAAGTCCCTGAACACCTTGTTCAGCCCTGCCGGATCCCCTGCCAGGTTTCCCCCCTCGTCGGTTACTTTCCCTATTTCCCTGGCCGCCTCCCTCTTCCTCAGTTGCTGTGCCAGCATTCTACGGGCTTTCTCGCCGTGCTCATAAATCACACCCCTCGTCTTCCTAAGCTGCTCCACAGCTATCACCCCAAACTCAGTCTGTAGCCTTCGTCGTTCCCTTAATAGCTCTGCCCTCGGGGTCTCCACATATCTCCTGTCTATCTGTAAGATCTCCTTTACCAGTCAGTCCGTTTCTGCCCTGTCCGTCCTGTCCCTATATGCTCTAATCAAAATCAGCTCCCCTCTCACCACTGCCTTCAGCGCCTCCCAAAGCACCACAGTTGAGACTTCCCCTGGTCATTGGCCTGCAGGTAGTTTTGCATACATGTCCTCACTCTCTCACACACCGCCTCGTCCGCCAACAAACCGATCTTCAGCCTCCATTGAGGGTGCTGAAAACTTTCCTTGCAGACCTGCAGAACAATGCAGTGCGGGGCATGGTCCGAAATAGCGATCGCCGAATATTCTACGTCTGTCACCCCTGCCAGCAAATCCATGCTCATGATGAAAAAAATCAATTCGGGAATACACCTTATGGACATGTGAATAGAACAAAAACTCCTTCCCCGTCGGCCAACTAGCCCTCCATGGATCAGCCCTCCCCAGTTGCTCCATAAACCCCCTCAGTTCTTTTGCGATTGCCTGCATCTTACCCGTTTTTGAACACAACCAGTCTAGGCCGGGGTCAAGGACTGTGTTAAAATCCCCTCCCATAATCAGCCTGTGAGAGTCCAGGTCAGGTATCTTCCCCAGCAGTCTCTTAATAAAATCCACATCATCCCAGTTTGGGGCATATACATTGACCAAAACTACCCTCATCCCCTCAAGCTTGCCACTCACATGACAAATCTGCCTCCCCCATCCGAGATTGTGCTGCCCACCTCGAATTGCACCCGTTTGTTGACCAAAATCGCGACCCCCCCCTGGTTTTAGTGTCCAGCCCCGAGTGGAAGACTTGGCTGATCCAGCCCTTCCTCAGTCTGACCTGGACAGCTACTTTCAGATGGGTCTCCTGAGCATTATTACGTCCGCTTTCAGCGCCCTCAGACGCGCGAACACACGTGCCCTCTCTACCGGCCTGTTTAACCCTCTAACGTTCCAGATGATCAGTCTGGTTGAGGGGCACCGTGCCCCCCCCACCCCCCTGCCGATCAACCATCTCCCTTCTTGGGGCCGCCCGTGTCGCGCTTCCCCTGGCCCACCGCCTGGCAGCCCCCACCCCTAAACCTCACCATGTTCCCGAACCCTAGTCCCTCCCTCGTCAGCAGATAAACTACGCCCCCCCCCCCCCAGCAACAACACCCTGTAACCTAACCCCTGCCAGAAACTAGCTATATACACCCCCCCCCCAACCTGGCTTCCATAGACCAGCTCACCCAGCTAGCCCGGTGACTCCGGCGCCAACAAGTCTCCCACCTATTGTTCCCTCTGACCCGTCCCACCGCCCATCAACACCACTTCCCCAAACCAGCCATCCTCGAGCAATTGCTCTGAAAAGAAACAAAAAAAAACAAGAAACAAAGAAAACCCCGATGCTAGCGCAAATCGAATAAAACAGAATAAGTAATAGGCACTTCCAACCACCCCGATCCGAACATAAAAAGCCCCCAGCACCAAATACCTTAACTACCCTCTTTTTCCAACGAAAACTCAAATACAGGAGAGAGAAAAAAAACAGGAAAAAAAACACAACACAAGAAAAACGTGTAAACATCGCTTAGTGTCTTTTTAACTCAAGTCCAAAAAGTCCTCAGTTCGGCACCAGCCCTTGTCTTTTGGTGAAGTCCATGGCATCCTCGGGTTCCTCAAAGTAATGGTGCCGTCCCTCGTGCGTGACCCACAGGCGCGCCAGGTACAGCAGCCCAAACTTCACCTGCTTCTTAAACAGTCTCTTTGACTTGCCTGTAGCCTGCCCTTCTTCTGGCATCTACAAAGCTCAGATCCTGGTAGATGCGCAAGACACTGATATTCCAATGGCAGCTCCGCGTGCGCTTGGCCCACTCCTTGTCCAGGAACCTGACCACCATCGCTCAGGGGGGCGCTCGCGACTGCCTCGCCAGCGCTCTGTGGGCCCTGTCCACCTCAACCGGGCGAGGGAAGACATCATCCCCCAACAGCTTCTGGAACATGTCCGCCACATACGCTGCAGCATCCTCTCCCTCAGTCCCCTCCGGGAGACCAACGATTCTCAAATTCTGCCGACGAGACCTGTTTTCCAGGTCCTCCACCTTTTCCAGGAGCCTTTTTTGTTGATCCTTCAGCTTCTCCATCTCCACCACCGTTTGGTGATCCTCCTGCTCCTCCAGCGCCTTTTCCACCTTCTGTATCGTCTGAATCTGGGCACCCAGCCTATGCTCCAGGCGCTCAATAAATTTCTGAATCGGGTCTAAACTGTCCCGCTTCAACGCGGTAAAGCCCTCTTGAATGACCTTCAGCAGATGCTCCTTCGTTGGCTGGGCTGTCTGCACCGGGGTCCGGACATATTGTCCTCAGCAGTAGCTTCTACACTGCCCTCGTTTGCCCACTTCTTCAGCTGTTTGCGATTCTTTCTGCTTCTTAATTCCATCCACCTATGTCTGGAGTCAGTGCCTGAGTGCCTATGCCTTCAAATCCAGCGCTCAAAAGTACAAAAAAGTCGGGGGAAAAGGGTCCAAAAGTCCGACTGGATCGAGAGCCACCAAATTTACTCCTCCATAGCCGCCACCGGAAGTCCCCCCCCCAAAGGTAATTATTTTAATAACAATGATAATCTTTGTCACAAGTAGACTTACATTAACACTGCAATGAAGTTACTGTGAGAAGCCCCTAGTCGCCATATTCCGGCGCCTTTTCAGGTACACAGAGGGAGGATTCAGAATGTCCAAATTACCTAACAGCACGCCTTTCACTCTCCAAGGATTACATCCTGCCGGAGCCGCAACCACCTTTCGTGTTGGATGGCCAAGACTCAAGAGCTGCCAGCCCTCTGATTAAGCCAGTAGCATTGGGAGCACACCTACCTTTTTTATTTAGACATTGAGCTTGGAGAGAACCAATTCGGAGGCTGGTTCCAGAAAAGAGTTCCTCCAGTCCGGCTCCACGCACTTGTGGCTCCTGATCCCCATTTTGTCCCAAAATTAAGGTCTCAAAGCCTGCAGGGCAAATGCTGCCCGATGTTATTCTACAGGAGGGTATAGTACCTTGTTTGTTTTTTTCGAGTTGTAGTCATAGACAATCTGGCTGCATGAAACCATGTCATCGTCATCATCCAGATCACACTTTATCTTTGCATTATTTCTAAAAACAAATTTTAGTTATTAAAATTGTGGAAGTCGTTTACATTTAAAAACATGACTTCAGAACAGCATCTTCTAAATTGTGAATTTTCAACCAATGATGTGCTGTGAATCATTACCCAGTTATTAACACACATTTTTCAAAAAACCTTACAGCCAGAGAGAGAAAACTTGCACCTCATCGGTCTAGATTGCATTTCCACAAATAAGTCAGTTAACGTGCATTTGTCACCTGCACTGCAGAAAAGTTGTATTTTTGTCATCCATTTATTCAGGGAACTTTGACCAGACAGCATTTATTGTCCATTCATAGTTGCACTGAGAAACTGATGTTGGACTGTTGTGGTGTGATGTTCACATGATTATGCTGGACGAGCTTCAGGATTTTGTCTCAGTTGCAACAAAGGATTTGCAGTACGTACTCAATACATATAAGAGAGGAACTTCTAGGTGTTCCAATGATGTTGCATTTTTCATCAGATGAGTGCTGTCAAGCATGGAAAGTGCTATCAGACACCCTTAGAAGCAGCACCTTGCTCACACATTGAGCTGAGTGTGGAGAGAGTGAGAACTGAGACCAATGGCACGGTATCAATCAAGTGAACATTGTTCTGGATGATGTTCAGCTTCAGTGGCGCCAATCAAGTTAATGGTTAACCACACTCTCACCTTAAGATCTAATCTCGTATCATCTACAGCCATTTCCCACTCATTAGGGCTATAGGGAGACATGAATAAAAGGCAAGAAAAAACATCCTTCCAGCCCATCCTGATCAGTCACTGTACCATCAACTAAACCCTTAGTCACACAATCGTCTAGGATGGGTGAAAAACCAAAGTCCCAACTAAAACTTTATGCCCTGGTCCCAAATTCCTCTCCAGACGCCCACTCAGGCTGAACGCAAAATATGTGGAACCTTGGATGTTTCATTTGACCATTATACGCTGTTTCAAATCCTGCTTCCTCTCCTTATGAATCACCTATTTCCATCTCTGCATTGTCTTCTCCAAGTCACCTCCATACCCACCTTTTCCTCCATACCCAACTTTTCCTACACTCTTCTCACTTGCCTCTTCGGGGGCACCTTGCACAATCGTCAATTTATCTAAAACTCCGCTGCATGCAATCTATCCAGCACAAGGTCCTTAACACCACATCCTCTTCAACCTCCCATCACCTAATATTTGCAATTCAGGGATTGCTGCAACTTCATCCACTCACTTACTGCTGCAATGGCAGCGCACACCTTTGTTCTTCAGACTCTAGCATTCTATTTCCCTCCTTCTTCTACCCGACTTTCAACATCAAAACCACCAGTTACTTTTGGCTGCACATTTTGGAGTGTTTTCCCAAAATCTTCTACGGCACTACAGCTCACCACTCCGACAGAAACCTCCATCTTTCAGCATGCTTTGGTCAGATTCTCTAACTTATCTACTTATGTTCGTCGTCCATTTTCACCTCCGTGATGCACCTTTGGACGTTTTAACATGTTGCAGGCACAATTTAAATGCAAGCAGTTATTGTTTAATATTTTAACTCCTGAAATAATGTATTATTCTCAATTTTATGCATACAGATAATCCAAGAGCACCACATTACGTTGAATATACTGTACAAACTGAGCAAATAATATAAAAAAACGGTTTTATATTTACTTTGACCAAATTCATACCGTAGTAAATCAAAGTGACAGCCCTGTTATTACCATAGGAAACATTAAACATTTCTACTTCCTCTTTCTTTCAAATCTTCTTTCCCATCATGATCAACTTACCAACCTTGTATTCCGAATTTTGTCAATCTCGTTGTTGTAACTCTGGCTTCTGATAATGGTCTGGAATGCCTCTGTGGGGTCAATGAGTTGACCCCAGACCTTCGATCCAAGTCGATCAAGGATTACCATGAAGCACTGCAGAGCTGGCCAGAATGGATCAGAAGCATCATCTATAATACAAATCATCGCAGAGAAATCAGTCTAAAATTCTAACCTTCGATGGTTTAAAACAATTTACACACGGTTCCCAAATTCACAAAAAAATTGCTTGATTGAAAACGATTAAAACCCATTCAGTGGCAATTTACACAGACTTCAGCAAAAAGAAATATTAGTTTGATAGCGGAGAATAAAGAGGCTTTAACAGCCTAAGTGACTGATTTTGCAACAAAGGAGGGATGGGCAATTGCTCCCTCCTGTAGTGTAGCTGTTATGTCCAAGATATATTGGTCTGGATTTACTGACTGTGAGATTGATTGTTTTGACAGATTTTTTCGCAACACTAATAAGAAAATCTAGACCATTATTACCATTTAATTTTGTAGATAGATTGAAAATCCTCAGTGATCTTGGTCAAGATATTAGACAGTTTTAAGTAAATAAAGCTAGGGCACGCTTAGCCAGAACAAAACTTGCATTAATAATGTTTGACATCAAAGCTAGGTTAAGTTCATTTATATTATTCATTTATTATTAATTTCCTGAGAAGAAAGGTACTGAAGCATTATAGTTTAAAATGATCTGATTTTAAAACGAAAAGAGGTGTAACAGGTTTTTCTGGGTATGATGAACAGATACCACGAAAAGCTAAAAATATCCGGGCCCGTATTTAAAAAGCAACAATTCTTCTGACATGTTTAGATTTTTTTTTAAATCTCCAAACTAACTAGAAGCATAAAATTTTCCCTCAACACTGACAAAGGGGTTGCTGGTAACTGGAATGTCCATAACTGCACTAGCTTCATCCACAAATTTAGGATTTCATAGAATTTACAGTGCAGAAGGAGGCCATTCAGCCCATCGAGTCTGCACCGGCTCTTGGAAAGAGTACCCTACCCAAGATCCACACCTTCACCCTATCCCCATAACCAGGTAACCCCACCCAACACTAAGGGCAATTTTGGACACCAAGGGCAATTTAGAATGGCCAATCCACCTAACCTGCACATCTTTGGACTGTGGGAGGAAACCGGAGCACCCGGAGGAAACCCACGCACACACGGGGAGGATGTGCAGACTCTGCACAGGCAGTGACCCAAGCCGGAATCGAACCTGGGACCTTGGAGCTGTGAAGCAATTGTGCTATCCACAATGCTACCGTGCTGATGTTTTGAATTAGATGATCCTTTTCTAAAAAAAAAGTACATTTTGTCACCATTTTTTCTAGTTAGTTTTGCTTCTGCTAATGCAGCATGACATTTGACTAAATTACATTGCACAAGTGGCATTATTCTCAATTTCATATGCATACATATAACACAGGAGCACCAGTTTGTGTTGAAAATACTGCAGAAATTATATTAAGTCTTTTTATATTTTGACCAAAACGTCATAAGTAAGTCAAAGTGAAAGTGCCGTTATCGCTACAGGAAACAGCATTAAATATGTCTACTTCCTTTTCCCTTCAAAGCAGGTTTTTTGATTGTGGTTTTTCTAATTGAAGCTATTTTTTAAACAAAATTTCTCCCATTGCACCTCAAGACACTGTAAATGTGCAGTTTGGTCAGATCATTTAGAAGTATTAAAACTAACACAAGCAGATAAATAAACTGAGATTTTATTTGCTTAGAATGCCCCAAAATAAAGTATGGGTTAATCCTTTTAACATAAGCACGTCCGTGACAAGCATCTCTATGACTTCAGACTTGTCATCAAGTTTTATTACAATATCATATTTACAGACCTATTCAGGCATACCTGGTTTACATTTCATCATGGTGTTCAGAATTGACTTCATGAAGTCATTTTGTTTATCCTGAGCAAGTAGCAGTGAGTCCATAGCTTGTTCATCCAACACCATCAATAGCATGCAGATACCTATGGAAGTGAAGATTTATATCGCACACAGTATATGGCAGCATTGAAATAAGTTCTCAATAGTTACATCTTAATTAAATGACTTCAATTTCTTTTCTATTCATATAAAAAAGAAACCAAGTATAATTAATTATTTTATTTGTAAATGAGTGCACTCTCATTAAATTCAATGCAAACAGAATAATGTGCTTTGGCAACATTATACAGAAGAGCGAGAGTAACGCAGATCAACACAGAGATTGGGTTTCCCCTAAATTTAAAAGACTGGACTGGAGTTTTGTAAGAATAGGGAGATTACTTTGATTAGAGGAATTATGGGGAAGGTGACTTTTTGATTAAGAGCATGTTTGAAATGCAAATGGAAACATAAGAGGCAGCAATCTTGAATTAGCACCTTTGACAACCCTACTGGAAATACACTTTATATGGTTGGTAAGAGTTCAAAAGCAGTAGCACTTTAATATGCTATTCAGTAATATAGGTAATTAAAAAGATAAGTTTATAAAACAGCAAATCAAATCAATTAGCTTGTTACCTGTGGGAACAATATACAAAAGCAACAAGTCACTTTGAACAGCTACAGGACTGCAGGTCAAAATTGTAATAGTTTGTACAGATATGGAGAACCCCATTATAGGAAGAATATAAAAGCAATGGGAAATTGCAGTATAGATTCATTAGGATGTTACCAGCAACGAGAAGTATGAAGAGATTAAAGAATTTAGACCTTTCTTCCTTTCAACTGAGAAGGTCAAGGTCGAGAAGACAATAGAAGTCGCAAAAATCATGACGGTTTATGATAAAGGTTATTAGCACAGATAATTTCAATTGGTTGACAAGACTGTTAGGTCTCCCTGGAGACCAAAGAAAATAAGTTCAAATTTTAGTAAATAGCTGAAAGGATGAAATTATAAGATTTCACATTATGACTTTTACTGTAACAATAGACTAAAAGTGCTATTTACTAAATGCTATTTCTGTAAGCAAATTGCACTTTAATCTACAGAACAAAACTCGCCCCTTTTACTTCTAACACATCCGAAAAACCCACTTTACAAGTATCCTTTACACTTTAATTATTGGAGTTTCCCAGACCCAGTCCAAAGTGATTCCTTGCTCCCAAGAGTTTACTTCCTTTCCTTTATTTTCACAGCCTGGTAACTGTTGACCCAGAACTCTCTCAAGAGAGGGTTTTTCCATGCGATTTTAACATAAACCAGGTGAATCTTACAATCTTGCTTCATATCATGAACCCAGCCTCTTCTATGTGAGCATTAGATCCCACCTGCTTTTGTGCATGGTGAATCATTAAGACGACTCTCCACTCCCTCTCGGATCCTGGCAGACTAACTTGTCTGAGAGTTTACTTTAGGAAAAGCTGCAACCTTATCTCAAGGACCATACCACTCTTAAAACCCATTTCCATAGCAATGTGAATCATATGAGTCTCGTATCAGGGTAGAAATGCTGATTTTTCTTTAGACCCCCAACTTTATTCTATCATAGAAATAAATAGACAATGCTGCCTCATGGCGCCGAGGATCCGGATTCGATGCCGGCCCGGGTCACTGTCCACGTGGAGTTTACACATTCTCCCAGTGTCTGTGTGGGTCTCACCCCCACAACCTAAAGACGTGCAGGGTAGGTGGATTGGCCACACTAAATTGGCCCTTAATTTAAAAAAATTATAAACGGACAATTTAAAGTATAACTGTTTCGAACCCAACATTTTCAACATCTTCCTGAGACTTTGAAGGCTAGCTGTCAAATCACTGTAAACACTGATGCCATTGTCTTTTATGCATAAACACCTTGCACCAGTGAAGGGTAACCTAGGCTAGTGAGTGAGCCGCAGAAGTGGCCCTTCTTCTGAGTGGGCCACAAGATCGAAATCGGGTATGTTCACCAACTATCACCCCTTGAATAAGATTGAATACGTTTGATACAAGTCAAATATTTCACAATAAGTTATAGAAAATATTTAATTATTCATACATTAATAGACCGATCAATTTCAAGTAGTAAAAACAAAATAAATATTCACACTTGATTGGATGCACAGCGCTCGCAGTCAATGTTGTATGCAATCAGCATTAACCTCATTTCATGTACCCTTGCTTTCCGTGCATATCATTTCAGTCATTCCAGGAGGTAAAAAGCTATGTGGATGGAAATGAGCAGAACGTGACAATGCTGCCTGTGGGCAGATCAACAGAATGTCTCATGGGCTGCACATGCTAGTAAGCCACTCAGTTCAGAGGCTATTGAGAAAGGCAACCAATGTAGCACTTGAGAAAAAAATAACCATTATGGGTTGAATTTGAGCTTCATTCTTGTTGTGATGCCTGCTTGTTCAACAGTGCCCTCTTTCATCAATAGTCTGTCACTCAGTTTTCTAGATGTAGGCACAGACTGATCGTGGGAATGAATCATGGTCAGTTCACAACAGATCGAGGCCCCTCAAGATGGTTACTAGACCCTCATCAATTGTCCTTGGGTTTACTTGCCACTTTACAAACTAAAACTTTCGTATCTCACCCTCGTTACAGGCTGGCACTACGGGCAACACTCATTAAAGGCAGTTGCTCGGAGCTACTGATAAGAACATAAGAACTAGGAACAGGAGTAAGCCATCTGGCCCCTCGAGCCTGCTCCGCCATTTAATGAGATCATGGCTGATCTTTGTGGACTCAGCTCCACTCTCCGGCCAGTACACCATATCCCCGAATCCCTTTATTCTTTAGAAAGGCATCTATCTTTTTCTTAAAAACATTTAAAGGAGCCTCAACTGCTTCACTGGGCAAGGAATTCCAGAGATTCACAACCCTTTGGGTGAAGAAGTTCCTCCTACACGCCGTCCTAAATCTACCTCCCCTTATTTTGAGGCTATGCCCCCTAGTTCTGCTTTCCCCTACCAGTGGAAACAACCTGCCCGCATCTATCCTATCTATTCCCTTCATAATTTTATATGTCTCAATAAGATCCCCCCGCATCCTTCTAAACTCCAATGAGTACAGTCCCAGTCTATTCAACCTCTCGTCATAATCTAATCCCCTCAACTCTGGGATCAACCTAGTGAATCTCCTCTGCACTCCCTCCAGTGCCAATATGTCCTTTCTCAGGTAAGGAGACCAAAACTGAACACAATATTCCAGATGCGGCCTCACCAACACCATATACAATTGCAGCATAACCTCACTAGTCTTGAACTCCATCCCTCTAGCAATGAAAGACAAAACTCGATTAGCCTTCTTAATCACCTGTTGCACCTGCACACCAACTTTTTGCGACTCGTGCACCAGCACACCCAGGTCCCTCTGCACAGCAGCATGTTTTAACATCTTACCGTTTAAATAATAATCCATTCTGCTGTTATTCCTCCAAAAATGGATAGCCTCACACTTGGCAACATTGAATTCCATCTGCCAGACCCTAGCCCATTCACCTAACCTATCCAAATCCTTCTGCAGACTTCCGGTATCCTCTGCCCTTTTTGCTTTACCACTCATCTTAGTGTCGTCTGCAAACTTTGACACATTGCACTTGGTCCCCAACTCCAAATCGTCTATGTAAATTGTGAACAACTGCGGGCCCAACACTGATCCTTGAGGGACCCCACTAGTTACAGGTTGCCAACCAGAGAAACACCCATTTATCCCCACTCTCTGCTTTCTGTTAGTTAACCAATCCTCTACCCATGCTACCACTTTACCCTCAATGCCATGCATCTTTAGTTTATGCAGCAACCTTTTGTGTGGCACCTTGTCAAAAGCTTTCTGGAAATCCAGATATACCACATCCATTGGCTCTCCGTTATCTACTACACTGGTAACGTCCTCAAAAAATTCTACCAAATTAGTCAGACACGACCTACCCTTTGTGAACCCATGCTGCGTCTGCCCAATGGGACAATTTCCCTCCAGGTGCCCCACTATTTCCTCCTTAATATGATAGATTCCAGCATTTTCCCTACAACGTAAGTTAAACTTACCGGCCTATAATCACCCGCTTTCTGCCGACCTCCTTTTTTAAACAGTGGTGTCGCGTTTGCTACTTTCCAATCCTCTGGGACCACCCCAGAGTCTAGTGAATTTTGATAAATTATCACTAGTGCGTTTACAATTTCCCTAGCCATCTCTTTTAACACTCTGGGATGCATCCCATCAGGGCCAGGAGACTTGTCTACCTTTAGCCTCATTAGCTTGCCCAATACTGCCTCCTTAGTGATTACAATCATCTCAAGGTCCTCACCTATCATATCCTTATTTCCATCAGTCACTGGCATGTTATTTGTGTCCTCCACTGTGAAGACTGACCCAAAAAACCTGTTCAGCTCCTCAGCCATTTCCCCGTCTCCTATTATTAAATCTCCCTTCTCATCTTCCAAAAGACCAATATTTACCTTAGCCACTCTTTTTTGTCTTATATATTTGTAGAAGCTTTTACTATCTGCTTTTATGTTCTGAGCCAGTTTACTTTCATAGTCTACCTTACTCTTCTTTATGGCTTATATAGTAGCTTTCTGTTGTCCCCTAAAGACTTCCTAGTCCTCTAGTCTCCCACTAATTTTTGCCACTTTGTATGTTTTTTCCTTCAATTTGATACTCTCCCTCACCTCCTTAGATATCCACAGTCGATTTTTCCCCTTTCTACCGTCTTTCTTTTTTGTCGGTATGAACCTTTTCTGAACACTGTGAAAGATGGCTCGGAAGGTTCTCCACTGTTCCTCAACTGCTTCACCATGAAGTCTTTGCTCCCAGTCTACCTTAGCTAGTTCTTCTCTCATCCCATTGTAATCGCCTTTGTTTAAGCACAAAACACTAGTGTTTGATTTTACCTTGTCATCCTCCAACTGTATTTTAAATTCCACCATATTGTGGTCGCTCCTTCCAAGAGGATCCCGAACTATGAGATAATTAATCAATCCTGCCTCATTACACAGGACCAGATCTAGGACCGCTTGTTCCCTTGTAGGGTCCATTACATACTGTTCCAGGAAATTATCCCGGGCACATTCTATAAACTCCTCCTCAAGGCTGCCTTTACCAACCTGGTTAAACCAATCGATATGCAGATTAAAATCTCCCATGATAACCGCTGTACCATTTCTACATGCATCCGTTATTTCTTTGCTTATTGCCTGCCCTACCATCCTGTTACTATTTGGTGGCCTATAGACTACTCCTATCAGTGACCTTTTCGCCTTACTATTCCCGATTTCCACCCAAATTGATTCAACCTTGTCCTCCATAGCACCAATATCATCCCTTACTATTGCCTGGATGCCATCCTTAAACAACAAAGCTACACCACCGCCCTTACCGTCCATTCTATCCTTTCGTATAGTCTGATACCCTTGGATATTTAACTCCCAGTCGTGACCATCTTTTAACCATGTTTCAGTAATGGCCACTAAATCATAGTCATTCACGATGATTTGCGCCATCAACTCATTTACCTTATTTCGTATACTACGAGCATTCAGGTAAAGTACACTTATGCTGTTTTTTATGTCTTTGTTATGAATCCTAACACCTTGATCAGTAACTTTTCGCAATTTATTTTTCCTCTTACCCTTTCTCCTAATTTTCCTGGTCTTTGAACCCATATCTCGACATAATAACCTGTCACGTAACCTGCTGCCTTGATCTCCATTAACCATTATACTGTCCATAGCTTTACACTTCCCTTCCCCAACTTGCTAGTTTAAAGTCCTTGTGACCAACCTATTTATCCTAATCGCTAGAACACTGGTCCCAGAATGGTTCAGGTGAAGACCGTCCCAACAGTACAGGTCCCTCCTGCCCCAGTACTGATGCCAATGCCCCATGAAATGGAATCCCCCTTTCCCGCACCACTCCTTTAGCCACGTGTTAACTTCTCTAATTTTCTCAACCCTATGCCAATTGGCACGTGGCTCGGGTAGTAATCCAGAGATTATAACCCTGGAGGACCTGCTCTTTAATTTAGTCCCTAGTGGTTGATAATCCCCAAACAGGTCCTCTTTCCTAGTCTTACCTATGTTGTTAGTCCCAACGTGGACCACAACAACTGGATCCTCCCCCTCCCTCTCCAAAATCCTTTCAAGCCGATCAGAGATGTCCCTCACCCTGGCACCGGGCAGGCAACATACCATGCAGGACTCTCGATCTGGCTTACAAAGAATGCCATCAATCCCCCTAAATATAGAATCCCCTACAACTACCACTTGTCTTTTTGCTCCCCCCTCTTGAATGGCTTCCTGTACCACGGTGCAGTGGTCAGTCAACGCATCCTCCCTACAGCCCTCTTCCTCATCCACACAGGGAGCAAGTACCTCATGCCTGTTGGACAAGGTCAAGGGCTGAGGCTCCTCAACTCCTAAACTCAGGATCCCCCTACCTGCCTCCCTTGCAGTCACACCACTCTGTCCCTGACCACTGTCCGAATTAACAGAACTTATTCTACCGGGTGTGACTGCCTCCTGAAACAAAGCGTCCAGGTAATGTTCCCCTTCCCTGATGTGCCGCAGTGTGTGCAGCTCGGTCTCCAGCTCATCAATTCTGAGCCGAAATTCCTCGAGCAGCCAACACTTGCTGCATATGTGGTCACTGACGGTCTCAATGGGATCCACCAGTTCCATCATCATATAGCAACAGCACATCACCTGTCCAGCCATATTCAACTAGTTAATTAATTTAAATATTTTTTAAAAAAAATTTCTTTATATAACCTCAAGGATAAACTCGAACACCAACAAAAACACAGCCCTCTCTCACCACTCACCCGAACTCAGTCGCTCACCTAAACTCAGATGCACTCTGTTCCAATCAGCACTCCGTGACTAAAGGCACTCCTGCCACACCTTTTGTGCACTCACCTCTCCCAGCACTGTCCCAGCTCTCTCCTCCCGCGCTTTTTAAATCTCCCGGCTCTCTCCTCCGGCGCTGTTTTCGCTGTCCCGGCTCTCTCTGCTCCCGCGCTGTTTTCGCTGTCCCGGATCACTCCTCCCGCGCTTTTGAAATCTCCCGGCTCTCTCCTCCGGCGCTGTTTTCGCTAACCCGGCTCTCTCTGCTCCCGCGCTTTTTTCGCTGTCCCGGCTCTCTCTGCTCCCGCGCAGTTTTCGCTGTCCCGGCTCTCTCCCGCGCTTTTTAAATCTCCCGGCTCTCTCCTCCGTCGCTGTTTTTGCTGTCCCGGCTCTCTCTGCTCCCGCGCTGTTTTCGCTGTCCCGGCTCTCTCCTCCCGCGCTTTTTAAATCTCCCGGCTCTCTCCTCCGGCGCTGTTTTTGCTGTCCCGGCTCTCTCTGCTCCCGTGCTGTTTTTGCTGTCCCGGCTCTCTCCTCCCGCGCTTTTTAAATCTCCCAGCTCTCTCCTCCGGCGCTGTTTTCGCTGTCCCCGCTCTCTCTGCTCCCGCGCTGTTTTCGCTAAGGAACGTGTTGCAGAATAAACCATTTCAATGCATGTCCGTGGGAACTAAGGATTCACAAATGTGGCCAAGTTGGTAATGCCTCACAAACTGCTATTTTTATACGTGATCAGGATTATACATTGTTAGTAGTTAGTGCATATCTAGGAAATAATATGCATTAGTGCATATGTGGGAAATAACATGTATTCAAATTAGGTGCACGCGACAATAAACAAATCCACTCCAATCCATATATATTCCAGGTGCCTCTGCTCCGAACCCACACCAACAGAGACCTACAGAAGATCTTTAAATCACCATGATCATCATTACACTCACCAAGCCAGTAGTTTTTGTGGTTGGTAACATCATAAAGATGGGGTGGCAAAAGAATCAATTTTCCTTCTTCTATTCCATAACTGTTATAGAAATCTGTATTTTCAAAGAGATCCAGTTCAATGACCTTCAGTAGGCAAGTTATCACTTCCTGCAAGTCATAGAAATCATCTCGTTCCACCTTTCCAAGAGATCTGGCAGCAAGGATTGCCCATCTTCGGATCTAAAAACAAACAGAAGCATTAACAAATCTGCATGCCACTAGTTTATTTTTTAAAATAGGCAAATAGCTTTCATTTCTCTCCCGTTGGTCACATATTAGCTGCTACCAAGGGTGACCTGTTCCTTATAATACAAAGCTGCTCCAAACCAAACACTAAAAAGTGCACCAGCTCAGACCATCTATAAGCAAATGTATATGAAATGAAACGTGCAAATATTTAATTATAGGGTGACTAAATAAATTTACTCTCAATGAGAGCCCAGCCAGTGGGATAGACAAAACAATTGCAACCATCTTGCTCACAAATTGAGAAAAAAATGATTAAACCTTTAACACATGTCTGTGTACAAAGCACAGAAAGTGGAATTCATGACAAGACTTTAAAAAAAAAAAGATCCGATAGTTTACTTCTGGATTAAACAAATGGATCTGAATCCAGAGGTCATTTTTAACCTGTCACACACACGATCATGGTTAAACTGGTTGAGCCCTCAATTCCACCTTCATGTCTTCCTCAGGCAACCCTCAACTCCGTTGTCAATCAATCCCTACCACCTTATATAGTGTATACAGGAATTTAAGTCAATTTTCAAATCTATCGTGGAAGCATTTCCGACTGTGCCAAGTAACCCTTAGTGATTTTCACTACCACCGATTTATCATAATAATTTGGTCACAGGGATATCTACCCACGTTTTAGAATGGCTCTGCTTTCAAGAGAATAAGAGTTGAAACTACATTACAAGGCACCAAAGAGTTCATCTCATACATGTAGACTTTTAGGTAGGTCACACGTTCAATTCACATACAATTGCTACACATTGTGGTCCTTCGCAAGTAACAAATTGTATTCTTAAATATAAAATCGTTGGGAAATTTGGATTTTCCAACTCAAACACAAAAATAGACTTTAGATTTTATTAGGTTTTTGTGTATGTAACAAATTGGCCTCCTAACATTGTGCCAGTTAGACACAAAAATAAAATCACTGAATATGTTATAAATTTGAAATAAAAGCTGAGATTGTTGGAATGCAAATGCAGATCTACGAACAATTGTTGAAGGACCTATGATGAAGTTCCTATTTCTATATGCAAATGATACTTTCCAATCGTAGAATTCATACAGTGCAGACGGAGGCTATTCGATCATTGAGTCTGCATCAACCCTCTGAAAGGGCACCCCCACCCAGGCCCACTCCCCTGCCCCATCCCCGCAACCCCACCTAACCTGCAAATCCTTGGACACTAAGGGGCAATTTAGCATGGCCATTCCATATCTTTAGACTGTAGGAGGAAACCAGAGCACCCGGAGGAAACCCACGCAGAAAAAGGGAGAAAGTGAAAACTCCACACAGTCGCCCAAGGCGGAAACGAACCAGGGTCCCTGGCGCTGGGAGACAGCAGGCTAACCACTGTGATGCCCTTTCAGAGCTTCAGTTTTTTTCCAAAGCAAAACAAACGACTTCCAACGAAAATCATGTACTATTGATAGTTCACAAGCTGGATCATGGCGTAGTCAAATAAGACTTACCGTTTCATTTGGGTGTACCAAAAGTAGATAGATACCAGGATATTTTTCAAATGTCTGAAAGGAGAAATTCACCTGCTCCATTTTACTAAGGGCCTCAACATACAAATCACCTAAAACAAAAAGTACAAGTTATTTTTATACTGTCCTCAGAGATTATTAGAAAGTAGATTTTCAATGTTCCAGGAATTCCTGAAACCAGAGACTCCAGAAAAACTAAATTACTGCCTCAAGTCACAAATGATCCAAGATTTTTATTCTGATCACAACGTCCTTCTCCCCAGTTTTGCAAATGATATCCCAACTGCAACTGATCTCATTCAGATGGAGATAGTTTGAGACACAGCCCATTGGAATAAAAGCAAAATTGGTGAAATTGCAAGTAGATTATCCACCCATCTCCTTCAATCTTGTTCTTCAGTTGATTAATGGAAAAACCTACCACTCTAAAAGTACCTGCACCTTTCACATCGTAAAATGCTCAGAGGTGTTCTCATGGCCAAGGGAGAAGGGGTGAACCATCTCCCTTCTATTCAATCTCCTTGGTTGGTCACAACAAAGGTTTAAGCTTTGTTTCTTTTGTACAAGGACATATCATTTTCAAATCAGATGTATTTAACTTGTGAACAATATGGAGCCAATAAAACAAGGTTTCCCAGAGTCAAAGAAAGAGAAATTGTATTAACCACATACACACAGGTGTCACAGAGATGTGTCCTTTGATTGTGATTTTAAATTTTAAATGTTGCAGCTGATTTAGGTTAGCTAGTTTCTTGGAGGCAGATATGTTAATTCCAAAAGAGGCGGTGAGGGAGAGAGGGCGAGCCCTTTGTCTCCTCCGCTGAAGACTTTCATCACACCACTTATGTTACTTGCAAATCTCTCTCTATTGGCTGTCAGCCTTGCCTTGAAATACTTCACCCATTATGTATTCCCAAGAGGTTTTGGGTGGGTCTGTCTGTGACAGCCATTGTTTCAATATCCATTACTTTGCATATTTAATGGCTCTTCTTGAGACAGTTATGAATTTTGATGGGTGTCTGGATTATAGGAAATGTCACTCGCTTCACACTCCAAAGGGCGACTCGTTTGTTTCTCATATCCACCTTGGAATGTGTCCTTGCGTTTTGTCATCAGCTGTGTCGCAGTTCAAATTGCAACATTTCCAGTCAGTTGGCAGTTAAAAAAAATACTGGCAAAATTAAAGGGGCAGAGTCTCGAAACAGTTTTAGCAAACAAAATTAAATTTGAAATGAAGTTATTTATAAAGATTTTAAGACATATCTAAAAGCTTTGTCAGAGTGCTAGGTTTGAAGGAACATTTCAAAGGGAAGAGAGGGTTACAGAGGCAGAAGGATTTAGGAGGGAATTCGAGAGCTTAGGGCCTAGACTGAAGGTACCTCCGCCAAAGGATAGGAATTGGAGAATGCAGTTAATAGAATCAGACAGCTCAGAAAGAGGCCATTCACCCCATCACCTGTGCCAGCAGTTTCAAAGAGCTATCCAATTTCTCATACTCCTCGATCTCAATATCGATGGCAAGAAAGTCTGAAATCCTCACACTTCTTGTTGGGAGTTGAGGTCACCAGGGAGAGTGAATTAAGGAGATGGTTGATCGTGGAGAAAAGCTTGTATTTGTATTTCAGGATGATCCTAGAGTAGTTAGCAGTTTTGACAGAGAACAAGGCCAATTAGTGCTCAATATGGTAAAGCCAGATAGGAATGAGTGGCCAAAGAGTTTTGCACTGTATGGATTAAATACTTGGGCGTGAAGTTAGGGGCTGTTCTGGGGTAACAGTCAGGGTGAGAGATAGTAAATACACTAGAAAAAAGGACAAAAATAGAAGTGAGGGAATGTTTGAACAGGAATTCAATAGGCATTGCCTATATCATTACATCAAGTGAGATTAATTTAAACTGGATTTCACGGACTTCAAAAGCCAATAAGAACATTTTGACCATGGCAGCTCAAAGCAGAACAAGATATTTCTAGATAGAACAAAAGTCCAAAGAAAGATTTACTTTGAATGGTAAGCTGGTTTATTGTTTTTGTTTTCAATAAAGGTGCAACACTTCGTGTTCATGGGAAGATGCCATTTTAACTTGTGAAGTCCTTGTAGCACTTCTGCACTGTCATCATTTGTAATTACTTACTGAGGTGTTCGTGAAGCAGCAGGTAAGGGTATTTGAGAATCTCCAGAATGGGAACCCGAAGATTGTTCTCAAAGTCTGGCCCTGTGTATCCAGGGAGCTGAATTTCCTGCTCATCCTCAATCAGAAACAACTCATCATCCTCCTCTTGCTCGTCTTTCAGTGCTTTTTCAAAATGTTCTATCAGACGCTTCGACTCTATTTTCCACAAATTCTGCAAAACATAACATTAAATAATCAGGCTCAACAACAAATTGGATTTAAATTGAACTCAAAATAAATTATATATTGAAGCAATTAAACAATTACAGCAAAAATACCCCAGCATATTGACGTACAATGGGCATAGCTACGTGTTTCTTGTAGACGGAACAACATGTTGATCTCAGCAATAGATTTGGAAAACTTTAAAACAAAGGCTACGTGCCTTGCTGTAGAGAGGAAATGCGAAAGTGACCCAGAGATCTTTCTAGTGGCCAACTTATTAAATTGCTTTGGCACAAACCTGAACACCTTATCATCTAGGAAATGGTTCCATAAGAAATTAAAAGTCACCTCCAACTTGAAAGGTAACAGGGAGGCAGTGGCATAGTGCTATTGTCGCTGGTCTAGTAAACCAGAGACTCCAGAAGATCCTGGTTTGAATCCCATGGCAGATGGTGGAATTTGAATTCAATCAATAAAGAACTGAAATAAAAGTCAAATGATGACCATAAAACCACTGTTGATTGTCATGAAAAAACTCATCTGTCTCACTAATCTCCTCTCGGGAAGAAAATATGCTGTCCTTACGTGGTCTGGCTTACATGTGAATCCAGATCAACAGCAATGTGATTGACTCTTAGATGGCCGTGCAAGCTACTCAATTATATCAAACAGCTAGAAAGTCAATAAGAAATGAAGCCGGGCAGGCATTGAGCTCGGCACTGGAAACGATTCTGGCGAACTCAGCTCTGCCAACCCTGAAAGGTCCCCCTCACTAATATCTGAAGCCAATATTAGGAGAGCAGTCTCACAGACTAGTCAAGCAACATGGTCACATTAACAAAATCACTATATAGATAATGCCCCAGACCCCACATCACCATACCTGGCTATGTCTGGTCCAAGCGGTAGGCCAGACCCAGCAGAGGTGCCAACAGCAGTCTACAGTCAGGAGGGAGTTGCTCTGGGACTTCTCAACATCACCTTTGGACCCCATTAAGTCTCATGGCACTAGGTCAAACATGGGCAAGGAAACTGCCTGCTGATTACCACCTTCTGCACCCCATCAGCTGATGAATCTGGAGTAGATTAGTGCAATCGACGTGGTGGAGATGCACCCACTGCTGTTAGGCAAGAGGTTCCAGGATTTTGACAAGTGACAGTGAGGGAGCACTGATATATTTCCAAGTCAGGATGGTGAGTGGCTTGGAGGGCAACTTCCAGATGGTGGTGTTCACATGCGCCTGCTGCCCATCCTATTAGATGGTAGGGGTCGTGGGTTTGTAAATCTTGCTGAGTTCCTGCAGTGCATCCTGTAGATGCTGCCACTGTGCACCAGTCGTGGAGCGAGTGAATGTTTGCGGTTGTGTGCAAATCAAGTGGACTGCTGTCTTTTGGATGGTGTTGAGCATCTAGAGTGTTGTTGGAGCTGTACTCATCTGGGCAAGCGGAGAGAATTCCATTGCACTCTTGACTTGTGCCTTGTAGATTGTAGACAGGCTTTGGGGAATCATGAGGTGAGTAACTTGCCAAGGATTCCTAGCCTTTGACCTATTCTTGTAGCCACAGTATTTATATGGCTGATCCATTTCTGTTCCTAGTTAATGGTGACGCCGAAGATGTTGACAGTGGTGGATTCAGTCATGGTAATGCCACCGATGTCAGGGGGCGATGGTTAAATTCTCTCTTTTGATAGTCATTGCCTGGCACATGTGTGACATGAATGTTACTTGCCACTTGTGGACCTGGAGTCATATGTCAGCCAGATCAGGTAAAGACAACAGATTTCCTTCAGATTACTGAACTAGGTGGGTTTTTACGACAATGATGTCATGGTCATCATTAGACTCTTATTTCCACGTGTTAGTAAACTGAATTCAAATTCCACCATTGTGCGATTTGAACCTGGTCCTGGGTCTCTGGATTAGTAGTCCAGTAACAATACCACTACACGGATGGACAATATAAATTAAAATGTACAATTCTTAAGTGGGTGTAGGAGCGGTGAAACCTGGGTGTAGATGTGCATAGATCATTGAAGGTAGCAAGACAGATGAAGAGAATGGTTAATAAAGCATACAGTATCCTGGACTTTATTAATAGGCACATAGAGTACAAAAGCAAGGAGGTTATGCTGAACTTATACAAGGTCAGACCTCAGCTGGAGTATGGTGCACAGTTCTTGGCACCATATTATAGGAAGGATGTGAACGCATCGGAGAGTGCAGAAGAGGTTTGTTTCCAAGAATGGTTCCAGGGATGAAAATTTTCAGTTGTGAGGATAGATTGGAGAGGTTGGGACTGTACTCCTTGGAGAGAAAGCGGCTATGGGAAAATTTTGTAGAGGCATTCAAAATCATGAGGGGTTTGGACAGAACGGATGAGAAAATATAAAAAGATCGAGAAGCAGAGGGCACAGATTTTAAGGTGATTTACAAAGGAAGCAAATGTGATGTGAGAAAAAACTTTTTCACACAGCAAATGGAATGCACTACCTGGAAGTGTGGTAGGTTCAACTGAAGTATTCATGGGGGCATTAGATGATTACTTAAACAGAGACAGTGTGCAAGGGGACAAGGCAAGAGAATGGCATTAAGTCAAATGCTCATTTGCAGAAACGGTGCAAACACAATGGGCTGAATTGCCTTCTTCTGCACCGTAACAATACTGTGATCCGTTACAATCGAATGACCACTCCCAGCACTAACCGATAAAACTGAATTCCATTATATTCTTTGTTTCACAGCTCTTGCTCCCCAGTGTGCTAGACTGAATCCAAATGTTGGTTCTCTTGGATTAGAAGATCATATCCGAGAGCTGGGAGGCCAATTGGTTCAGTTAGCATCACTCCATGGCTTGACAATTTCTTCCATTTTAAAACACACCTACAAATCTGGAATTTTCTTTCAATCCCAAAAATGTCTCTATATTCCAGAAGGCAAGGAGGCTTTCAAATTACCTATTTTCTGAACTTGTCATATTTGACATTTCACCGAAATGTCCATCACAGGGATATCAATTATTTTCAACCCGTTGTTCTAAAACATGGGTGGTCCTCTAGAGGAGTTAGCAAATTCTGCATTTTCTGCTGTGTTTAAAAAGTATAGTAAGAAGTCTTACAGCACCAGGTTAAAGTCAAACAGGTTTGTTTCAAATGGCTTGCAAAATCCTACCAAAATCCTGTCCTGGCTTGAGACAATTCACACCTCTTTAACCTGGGGTTACCCCTATCTCTGGATCTGTAAAGACTTAATTACCTGCAAATGCTCGCATTCAAAGCATTGTCTTGCATCTTTGACTTTGTCTATATAAATGGTTCTGGAACTTACCTCTTCATTCACCTGAGGAAGGAGCAGTGCTCTGAAAGCTAGTGATTTGAAACAAACCTGTTGGACTTTAATCTGGTGTTGTAAGACTTCTTACTGTGCTCACCCCAGTCCAACGCTGGCATCGCCACATAATGACTTTAAAAAGTATGGCATTTTACTCTTCAAAACATTTATATTTAAAGTTTCATAAGACATAATTTCTAAAAACATTTTGCACCCAGGTGCAGGAAATGTCACCTTTGTGGTTACTAGCACATATTTCAAGGAAGTCACAATCGATTGTATTCCTCAAGACATAATATCATGGGCGGCACGGTAGCACAGCGCCAGGGACCCGGGTTCGATTGGGTCACTGCCACTGCGATGCCTGCACGTTCTCCCAGCGTCTGCGTGGGTTTCCTCCGGGTGCGCCGGTTTTCTCCCACAAGTCACGAAAGACATGCTTGTTGGGTCAATTGGATTCTCTGAATCCGAATTCTCCCTCAGTATACCCGAACAAGTGCCGGAGTGTGGCGGCTAGGGGATTTTCACAGTAACTTCAATGCACTGCTTTAAAAATTTTTTTTTTAAAAGAGTATCCAATAATAATATTTTTTCTAATTAAGGGGCAATTTAGCGTGGCCAATCCACCTAACCTGCACATCTTTGGGTTGTGAATTGCAGACACGGGAAGAATGTGCAAACTCTACACGGACAGTGACCCATGGCCGGGAGTCGAACCCGGGTCCTTGGCGCTGTAGTCCCAGTGCTAGCCACCGTGCCACATGCCGCCCCTTTCATTGCAGTGTTAATTTAAGCCTACTTGTGACACTAATAAAAAGATTAGATTATCTGTAGATTAACTCCTTACATTACCTTGTGCGCTAACGGGAGTTCATCACGTGCTTGGTGATAGTCCACCACACATTCCAGGCAATAACAAAGATCTTCATTGGCAGCTTTTAATTCCTCAGGAGGGAGCTCCTCAGAACTGTAGCTGTGCAGAAACTCGATTGTTGACTTTCCTTGAGGTGTGCACCAGCGACAAGTGCTCATCTTGCCTACTCGAACACGAAGAGCAGAATTAAATCATAGCATGGTATGGATAGTGTTATAATAGTTAGGATTGTCAGCATAGTGTAAAAATACAACACAGAACAGTATTGTAGGAATATAGTGACAATAGTTTGAACAAGCAATAGCATAGCCAATCATGAAATTGTTTTGTGCCAGCTGCAGAAGAACACAGCATCATTTAATTATGATAATACCTTGGCTCAAATAACAGGTGCGCCTTTAATTATTTCTAATTATTATAGTACTTCCAGTAACAATAACAATGCATTTAAAATCCCATGGGTTGTCTGGAACATAACGAGCACATATTGTGGAAGGAATTGTAGACTCGGGTTCATTCAATTGAGGTGCCCTGGACAATAAAAATAACCAAAATGGTTTCTGAAGCCGTAACTTTGCAACCGCAGTTATAAAGTTAACTTCCATATATTCATTAACGTTTCAAGTAGAACTGCTCTAAACCAAACTCAACGTCCTTTGTGCAGATATCTAATTTTTTCATTTCCTTTCAGTTAATTTGGCTGTTTAACCAACACTTGAATTTGCAAGATTGACTTTAACTTTCTGCAGCGCATTCTCCACCAGTGACGCATAGGAATTGTTGCAAACAGTTTCCCTAAATGAGAGTAATGATAAAATGATAAATGATAAAAGAACAAAACTCCACACAAACAACCAAATAACTTCAAGAAAAGCAAATAATTTCTGGAAGAAAAAGGAACAGTTGCTCAACATTCACAGCCCTAAATCATAGTAAAGCTACTGTGCTTGTCCATCTGAAGAATCTTGGTGCAGGCAGCATTTTGAAGTAACTCAGTGGAGGTAGATAGTTGCTCGTCTGTGATGTGAACAAGCCATCACCGAGTTACATCCTCAAAATAAAGACACCAGCCACTTAAAGTTAATATTTCAAATTCCCTGCTTAAATTATTAGAAAACTTTAAATAGTTTGTTAATTAAATTGAAGGAGGCTCTTTGCCATCTTAACAGAGTAGTACAGGAAAACAAAACTTGGCTTCACTTCACAGGCATCTCCTTTAATCATTAAACTGCTAGAAAATTTCAGATTTTGCTACCACTGTCCAACAATTGTCCCTTAAGGCAGAAAGTACCAACATTTCAATATTTCCTACAGGGTATAACAGCTGTTGGTGTTGTTTATTAGGCAGAACATTATCATCTCGCAAGAGGGAACGGTATAAAGAGGTTATTTAAATGGTTAGTGAAAAATGGTTCATGAGCAATTGCATACATTAGGTTCAGAATGCGTGGAAAATTCATTGTTCTTGCACTTAAAATAGATGATTTAACATTTGAATTAAGTGGCATCAATATAACAAGTGGAAATCTGGTGCTAAAAATTGGATAAGAATAATAAGGGCAGATGATGAAAAGTTTGGACAAAGTGAAGTAGATTTTAAAGGAAAAAAGAGGTAAAGGGGGTGGGGGATGTTAAATTCATAGTTTAGGGCCTTACTAGCTGATGGCATGGCAACCACTGGCGGAGCATTAAAATCCGGGGTTCTCAAAATGCCAGAATTGGAGGAATGGCGAGATTCCGGAGGGCTTGTGGGACTGGAGGAGATTACACAAATAGGGAGGGGTGAGGCTATGGAGGGATTTGAAAACAAGGATGGAAATTTAAAAATTTGGACACTGCTTAACTGGGAGTCAAAACAGTCAAAAGAAGGCGAGCATGACTTGGTGCAAGTTAGGCTAGGAAAATTATGACTCTTGCAAAATTATCATAGAAGACTTTCCTTATCCTCAGATTTTTCACCAGTCCTTTCCAGGAAAGAGGTATATACCTCAAGCTGAATTTATTCTGATGACACTGAAATTTTTGACCGGCAAACAGTAATTATTCATGGGAAAATCAGAGGCAACAGTTTGTGGAATTTGAGTCTGAGGGCGTAGCTCAGGTATGGGGAACTTAATTCTGCATCTCGAGTTAGAAATATTGACATGCCTGAAATGCAAAAGTGTTCTGCTGCCTGGCATAGAAGAACCCTCACCTTGATGAGCACAAATTTCACAAAAACAGTTCATGATGACATGCAGGAAGCTCTTTGTAGCTCTCATTAAACCTACATCCTGCAAACAGAGAGCGTAATTCATTATATTTTGTTAGTATTAAACCTGTACACCTTTGAGCAACTGTGAAACAATTAGTGATCAGTTCTCCATTTCCGACTGCTTGGAATCTTATTCAGGTGATCAACCCTTAAAGAAGAAAATAAACAAACAATATTGAAAGTCTGCTGCAAACAAAGATGACCTACTTAAAGCTGCCTTCCAGTGAGCTTGCTCACTGCACATTTGCTCAGGAGGTTACTTTTACACACCACAAAGAGATAATAAAGTCAGATGGGAGCCCAATTGCTCCAACGAGTGGAATGATAAGATCATTGAAGTCTAACTAATGACTGGATCGATTGAAGCTAGTTAATTCGATCAAGCACTTCCGCCTACTCCCAGTTTTAACAGCAGCCGATTAAAATAAACAATAAATAATTTGACGTAAAAAAATCAACAAAAAAAGTTAAATTTAAGTCACACTTCATTTGTTTTTTTAATAAAATACAAATGTAAGAAACATAAATTCAATTGAGCTCACCACAGGCTGGTGTGATCTCGAAAAGGCAGGTCACGCCTGCCATGAAAAAAAAAATTATGTAAATAGGGATGCTCAACTCTGATCGAGACTTTGAGCATGCTTTCAAATCAGTTAACTGCTTCTGGATTACCAAACTGAGATGAGAAGTAAAAAGGCACAAACCTGGTGGAATGCCACTCAAGTGAAAACTAAAATCGCCACGTGCTACTGGGGGGGGGGGGGGGGGGGGGAAAGAGAGAGAGAGAGAGAGAGAGAGAGAGAGAGAGAGAGAGGAGAGAGAGAGAGAGAGAGAGAGAGAGAGAAAGAGTTACCAGGATGCAAGACTATCCGCAGGATTCACAAAAATGTGGATACTCACACCATCATCTCTGCAGTTTACATCTGAGTGCTGGTAGGAAAGCTGCTTGTTGTGCTGGTGATGGCACCACTTCACACCAGAAAAGGGCATTTTGGGCACCTGTTTTCAACATTGTCAAGATCTAGGAAGCAATTTGTCCTTAGCTGATCTGAGACAATTTTTTTCCCTCGTCCACAAAAGGATCATTTTTCTACAAGCATTGAGCTTTTTTCACAATTTGGATTCAAAGAGCTTAACATACACAATGAGCATACCTGTATTCAATGGAAAAATGGGCTGACAAGTGGCAGCTGCCATCTAATATAAGCATAGGGGTATACATGTTGTTACAAATATGGGGTACATAAGACTGTTATGTTTTGGGACTGCATCTTTTAAGGCAAAAGGAAGGTGGGAGGGGTAATGTGGCCTGTTTGTTTGCCTCACAGCAAGCATGGATTATTTGATTGTTAGAGATTAAAGGAGGTCCACGTTATTTTACACAAATGATAATGCAGGGTGCTTACACTTGGGAGACAATGACAGAAGCCTATGTGCTAACAGCGAATGGGCAAAGTCGCTAATATCCCACTGAAGTGTTAAGAATGTCAGGTTGTAGATACTTTTGTTTTTAACTGTCCATTTACTTCCAAGATAGAAGAAAATTGAGGTCTCAAGGATAGCTAATCTGCATTTCTATCAGAATAGAAGGCCCATGTGATTCACTTGGCCTTGGAGACAAAATGAGGGGGGACAGGTATCCCTGAAAACTGACAGACAAGGTTAGTCTGCCAGGGTCCTGGCAAGACACAAGGAGGGAGGGGAGGGCATGGGCAGGGCCAGATAGAAAAGCAGGGAGGAGCCCTAGTTTGAATTGGAAAAGCAATGTTATAAGATTTTCCTACCTTTAGCAAGATGGAGACGTCTCCAGGAAAATATGCTCCATGAAAGACAGCTCTGGAGTTAAAAGTTTCCTGGCTGGGAAGGGAAATGATCAGGAGCTAAGAATTGTTTGGACTCATTCTGGGAGAACTGAATGTCTGCCTAAAGGACAATGTAACCGATAATAATCAATTGTTTTGAAGCTCCATTCTGCAGTTTAAAGGATTTGTTTCCTGCAAAAGTAGTGTTTAGTCAATTGTTCCTTTAGTATATGTCCTAAAATTTGAAATGTTTCATGTTCAATTATGAACTGGTTCAAATTTTTTTCAGAGGTTATTAGTCTCTATGGAGATCGTTACTGGGATCGCAACAATGTGGACAGGACCAAAATCAAGCACTTGTTCACCATGCAAAGTTTGTTTTCATAACTCGGTTAGATGGCAGGAGTGTCACAAGCCTACGGAGCAAGCTGTTAGCTTGGGCAGTAAGCAGGAATTTACTGCAATTGCCCAGAATGAAGCAAACCAATTCCTGAGTGATGCTGATGTAAATATGTAGACTGTTGGTAGGATATAATGGGATATGTGCTCGGCAGTCGACTGAAACATTTCTGACTGAATTTGTAATCCAGAAGCCAGAACTACTAACCTGGAGACACTAGTTCAAGTCTGCATGACAGTTGGGAAATTTAACTCTTTAAGTTAAATTATTTAAAATCTGGAATAAAAAGCTAGTATCAGTAATGGTGTCCATGTAATTATTCGATTGTTGGGAAAACTCATCCGGTTCACTATTGCCCCAAAGGGAAGGAAATCTGCAATCTCACCTGATCTATATGCAACTCTAGACCCACACAATGTGGTAGACCCATAGCAATATGGTTGACTCTTAACTGCCCTCCAAAATGGCCCAACAAGCTGCTCAGTATCAAACCATGACAAAAAGGCCCAATTACCTGGACCATACGGACTGCAGGAATTCAGGAAAGCACCTGACCATCTTCTTAAGGGCAATTCAGAATGGGAATAAATGTTGGGTGTGTCCACATTCCAGAAACAAAATTACAAAAAGTGCAATTTCTCCAGAAAGTTTATACTTCATTGGGGGTGTGGGATGATGGTATGAGACTGGCTCAATGGAGCAGTTGGGTATCTTGCTTTCGCCCATATGGACCATGTGGTTAAATGAGGTTAGGTTGGTTGCAAAGCTATAGACACTATTTGTCTCGGGTTAATAGGATTTCTTTTACATTGCTCATTGGCTGCTACCAGCTCCACATAGAACATTACAGCGCAGTACAGGCCCTTCGGCCCTCAATGTTGCGCCGACCTGTGAAACCACTCTAAAGCCCATCTACACTATTCCCTTATTGTCCATAATAGTGTCCCTGATTTCTTTTTTAAGTACATTAGATCAAATGTTTGTATACATCAATAATTTAAGGTCCAGTCCTCAGGAAAATAAAATTATAAAGGAAAGGGGAGTTTTAACAATTTAGTATCAAGAGTGTCGCTGACATGCTAATGGAAACAGGTTGTCTGACTTTACCCATTTAGAATATTTTTTTTCTTGGCGAGGCCAGGGGCTTGAAGCTGTATACAATACTTGAGAAGTAAGGTAGTTACTATGATCATTAGAAAAATTTGCAAGTCAGGTAAATTTACCAATCAAAATTCAGATTTTACTCATCTCCTGCAACTACTTTGTTTACCGCAGCACGGGATTACCGAAGATGTTTACAAATTATACAAAAAGCCCCAACATGTATAAGGTACAGTATAACATCCTCTATCTGTAAATAGGTGCTTCAATATCAGACTGTTGCAATCTAATCTTTTTTTAAGACAAAACCTTACAAGTAAATGCTACCTCCCACAGAGCACGTAGCCAAAAGGAGAAACTGAGTAGCAGTAGAAGAATCAAATCAAGTAAGCTTAGAAGTCAGTAACTGAAAATATATTAGAATGGGTTCAGGCCTACACAGGAGGTTTGGACACCTGTATAAATTGCTCAAGCTGCACTCATATGGTTTATGAAATCATCAGAACCCTTTGGGCACTCCAATTTATCTGTTCCTCTTGCAACTGGTTGAATTAGGGTACAGAGACCGTAGGAAAGTGCCCATTCCTATTGCTCAATTCATAACTACAGAAATTCAGCTCAGGAAGTTACAGAGAAAAATACCGAACAAATATATATACATGTACATCAGTCTTTCACATCTCCTCGTGCACAGGTAGTTCTTACCCCAGCTGTGTTAGGAATAGCCACCGACCCCTAACACACCCTTCCTCTCCATTTGTTCAGTTTGCACTTACAGCATTTAAAGTTCTGCTTACCACATCCGCAGGGTAAAATGATTGTAAATAAACTACGCCTGATGTTACAAACCATCTCTGTCATCCAACAAATCATTTCATATAAAGCATTGAGGATAGAGATGGCTTCTAAAATATGTTGAAACATTTGATAGCATGTTATTGTACATGCTAGGCTGATTTTTGGTTGAGCTCAATACTAAAAAAAAATAGGGGGGAAACAAATCAGCCTGCTACAATTAATTTATACAAACCTACTGTCATGCGAGAGTACCTTTAAGAAATGGGTGTTTATCAAATAGCTGCAGTGATGTCAGTGTGGGTGGAGCTGGGCTGTCTGTCAGTTGGTTGAAAAAGAACAACAGGTGGAGGGTGAGGCGGATATTTTTAGTTCAGGAAAATTGGCGGAGCGACAACAGAAAGATATAGAAATAAAACGGATGTATCAGAAAGCATCCTGTGTATACCAGAGTGTTATTACCGTAAAAGTGATGTCTTGATGAGAAAATGGAGACCTTTACTTATGCAGAGGGATGAAAAGTGGGCAGAAGTTCATCAAGTGGTATTGCCGGTAGGGTATAGAAAGGAAGTGTTGTGAGTAGCACATGAGGTACCAGTGGGAGGTCATTTGGGAATAAGGAAAACTCAAGCTAAAATCCAAAAACATTTTTATTGACCTGGACTACATAAAGATGCAGTTAAATTTTGTTGATCATGTCACACATGTCAAGTGATAGGGAAACCTCAAGCAGTGATAAAACCAACACCCTTAATACCCATTCTAGCATTTGAGGAACCTTTTACAAGGGTCCTAACTGATTGCTAGGACCGCTTCCTTAAACAAAAAGTGGAAATCAATATCTTTTGACTATAATGGATGTGTCTACTAGGTTTCCAGAGGCCATTCCAGCACGCAATATTACAGCTAAAAAGATTGTAGAGGAGTTACTTAAATCCTTTACTAGAAATGGACTACCCACAGAAATACAATTGGATCAAGGATCAAATTTTACCTCAGTTATTCAAAGAAGTTCTGGTTAGCTTAGGGATAAAACGATTTAAATCAACTGCGTACCATCCAGAATCTCAGGGAGCGTTAGAAAGGTGGCATCAGACACTAAAGACAATGTTGAGGGCTTATTGTCGAGATTATCCAGAGGATTGGGATAAAGGAATTTGATTCGTACTGTTTGCAATTAGGGATGCACCTAATGAGTCAACCAAATTTAGTCCTTTTGACCTAATTTTTGGTCATGAGCTAAGAGGACCACTTAAATTGATTAAGGAAAAATTGGTGAGTGAGAAATCGGATCTTGTATTGTTGGATTACGTGTCAAATTTTAGGGAACAATTAAAAAGAGCAGGTGAATTGGCTAGACAGCATTTAAAAATTGCACAACATGTGATGAAACGAGTAGCAGACAAGAAATCAAAAGTTCGTAGTTTTGCCAGTGGAGATAAAGTTTTAGTATTGTTACCAGTGGTCGGTGAACCTTTAAAGCAAGATTTTGTGGATCTTATCAGATTGAAAGGAAATTAAGTGAGTGAATTATGTGGTACAAATGCCAGATAGAAGAAAAACTCACCGAGTGGGTCATGTGAATATGCTTAAAAGGTACTTTGAAAGAGGAGAGAAAAAGGAGGTTTTAATGATTCTAACTCAAAGTGACGAACCAAATCCCAGATGACTTTGAATTTGACATACCTCAAATTAAATTGGAAAACGAGGATGTTCTTAAAAATTGGGATAAATTGTTGAGTTACCTTCCAGAGGAAAAACGGACCTACTTGAAAGAGTTATTGATATCACTTGGGCAAGTTTGTGGAGATAAATTAGGAAATACTAAAATGGCTATAGATATAGTGATGGCTATAAATGCTGTTCCAATTAAACAACATCCATATAGACTTAACCCGTTAAAATTGGCACAGGTTAACAAAGAGATTGAAGGCATGCTTAAAAATGGCATAATTGAAGTGGGTTGCAGCCAATGGAGCTCACCCATAGTGATGGTACCAAAACTGGATGGTACTCAACGGTTGTGTGTGGCCTATAGAAAGGTTAATGCAGTTACAAGAACGGATTCTTATCCGATCCTAGGTTTGGAGGATTGCATTGAGAAGGCGGGACAATCAGCTTTTATTTCCAAACTGGATTTCCTTAAAGATTACTGGCAGGTACCTTTATCCAAAAGGGCGAAGAAGATTTCAGCTTTTGTGACTCCAGATGGCATGTACCAATTCAAAGTTATGCCATTTTGCATGAAAAATGCCCCAACCACATTTCAACGGTTAACTAACAAAGTTGTTTCAGGATTACCCAATTGTGCGGTATACATCGACAATCTGGTAATTTTCAGCCAGACATGGAAGGAACATTTAAAACATCTGATGGAAGTTATTCGGCTGACTTCAGGAGGCGGGTTTGGTGGTAAACCTAGCCAAAAGTTAATTTGGAAAAACCCAAGTCACTTTCCTGGGCCATACAGTCGGACAGGGTCGAATGGTCCCACTGGATGTGAAAACAAAAGTTATTGGGGAGTTTCCAATACCCTCGACGCGAAGGGAAATAATGCGATTTCTTGGCATGAGTGGATTCTACCGGAAATTTGTGCCAAAAGTGTGGTTGCTCCACTGACGGACTTGCTAAAGAAGCGTAACAAATTTAAACAAACAGCGGAGTGCCAACAGGCATTTGACTGCCTGACGGCTCCTGTGTTGGAGAATTACAAGGGACTCTGTGATCAGATTGAACTAAAGAATCTGACTTTAAAGAGAAATGCCGATCATGCAGAAGCTTTCTTGTCCAGAGACTGTCAATCAAGAAAGATTCCAGGAGGAAGAAGAACTAAAATGGACTATGTTATTACGTTTGCATGTTTTGTTTTGTTAAAAAAGAAACGTATATTCACTGTCAATATTTCTTAAAGGAAATGAAAAGGTGAAAAATGAAACCACCTTGAAGTTGATGGTATTTTTTTTTTCTTGGGGGGAGGTGTCATGTGAGAGTACCTTTAAGAAACGTGTGTTTATCAAATAGCTGCAGTGATGTCAGAGTGTGGTTGGAGCTGGTCTGTCTGTCTGTTTTACTTTCGCTTGGGGCTGTCAGCTCCAGGGTGTGTTTGGTTTCGTTTTGCAGATTGGGAGCTGCATCCAGCAAAACCAGGTGTAATTCTGATCTCTTTTTGTATGAAAGGAATGTCTTCAAATCACTTGCTAATTTAAGGAATAACTGCTCTCAGTAGAGAATTTAAACCTGATCTCTGTGTTAAAGAGGGTATTTGTCTTATGGATGTTGTAAGGAAAGATTAAGGGTTACTTATAGAGTACTGTATTCTTTATTTGAGTTGATAGTTGATAAGATGTTTACTGTGTGTTCATAAAAATGTTAACTGGATTCATAGAATAAACATTGTGTTTTGTTTAAAAATACTTTTAGCTCTCTGTTGCACCACACCTGTAAAGTGGGCCCTTGTGCTCCCCAGAACCAAAATCTTAAAGTTATGGGTCAGGTGAACTCCATTATATACTTTGGGGTTCTCTAAACCCTGGCCCGTAATACTATGCTACATTTGACTTTTTCTTGTTCAAGGGATGTAGGCTTTGCTGGCTAGGAAAGTATTTATGAATGTTTGAGGAGGAGCCAATCAAACAGGCTTTATCCTGAATGGTGTCAAGTCTGAGTCCTGTTGGAGCTACACTCTCATCCAGACGCTTACTTACTTGTTTACATACTTCTTATATATCTTCTCAAGAGCAATGAGGGATGAGCAATAAATGCTGGTCGAACCAGTGAAGCTCGCACCCATGAATAAACAAAATAATGCAGAAATAAAACAGTACAACACTCTAGGAAATAAGTATTTTAGTTTTGACAGAAATTTCCCCATTATAACAAACTTGCTAAATTCTTTACACAGATAGATACATAGCACAGTGTTACCATGGGATCGGACTATTTAGAACTGTGAACTTTACAAGTGCATTCTTCCGTTTTACACATTTTATATGTATGCCAATGTATAAACATATGGATGTTGGTGGTGTGGGAAGGCATGGAAAAATGGGGAGGGGAAATTTCTCAGTGGTTATCTCGATAAGGATGTCGAACAAAACTGAGATATATGGAAATATAGTTTTAATTCACATTTGCAAAGTAGCATGTAGTGTTTTGTAGCTCCAGAAGCAGGAGGGCACTGATATTTATTGAAACAAAGTAGGCAAAGCAATGGAAAGAGTCTTGGGGTAAACTGTGGATACCAAAATGGATTAGGATTATCTAGCTCTCTGTTTTACTGCACAAAAATCAGACATTTAAGTATGGGGGCTGGTTTAGCACAGGGCTAAATAGCTGGTTTTTAATGCAGACCAAAGCAGGCCAGCAGCACGGTTCAATTCCCGTACCAGGCGCCGAAATGTGGCGACTAGGGGCTTTTCACAGTAACCTCATTTGAAGCCTACTTGTGACAATAAGCGATTTTCATTTCATTTTCATGTCAAGGTTAATAAGCTTTGGGAGAACATCGCACTTGGGGTTTACCAGGATGTCTGCACACATATAGTGAAAGGAAAGAAAATGATAACAATCAGCTCAAAACATTTACCCAACCGGTTTTGGCTGGTTACAATGATGACATTTTACCAGCCCACTTTGTTTTTCACACTAATACTAGAAAAATGTTGACAACTCATTCATAATACGATGCCAGAGCCTTAAGATGCAAAAACTGTCTCTGGTCCCAACTTCCTAGTCTCATTTAGAGCTGGATGCAAAACAAACAGCCAAATGTGTGCTTTTTTGTCAATTTATAAACACAATATTTTTTCAGGCTGTGTTCAAAAACAGAGAAAATCTAGGAAAATAATCATAGGAAAATCAAGTTTTTAAATCAAAGATTTGTTTGAATGTCACCAAAATCCGAGAAAACAAACAAGAGACTTATAAAAGTAATCTCATGCTAAACGACAATCCTCCATTTTAAAAATAAATTTAGAGTACCCAATTATTTTTCCCCCCCAAATAAGGGGCAATTCAGCGTGGTCAATTCACCTACCCTGCACATCTTTTGGGGTTGTGGGGGTGCGACCCATGCAGGCAAGGGGGAAAATTTGCAAACTCTACACAGACAGTGACCCAGGACCGGGATCGAACCCGGATCCTCAACGGTGTGAGGCAGCAGGACTAACAACTGCGCCACCCATACAATCCTCTATTATTTTTTCAACTATGGCTTAAGCCCTTAATGTTTTGAAATAAAAGTGAAATTGAAGGACTGACTGTTAAAGCTTTCATTGCTAGCCACTGCCACCGGGGTAATGAAATATTCAAAATCATTATGCACAAGGAACAGTTGCAATCATGCTTTTAATGAACACCTTGCTATGATCTGAGCGAGTCCTTGACTTAAATCATCTTTAAGGGTAAATACATTGCTGCCTATGTTCCATAACTAACTAAGAATGAAAAGCTGAAAACTGCGATCGTGTAAATATAGTCCTGAGAAACTGAAAATACAACAAATGAGTAATCAGCGAAAAAGAAAAGTCATCTTTGATCAGCCTTAATGAATTCTTTGAAGAAACAAAACGGGCAGATGAGAATAATGCTGTAGCCCATGGAATAAGAGCATGCCAGCATAGATGCAAGCTGGCTAAGTGACAGGAAACAGAGAATAATGAACAATAGTTCTGTACTGGAGGAAGGTATACAGTGAGGTTCCACAAGGGTTGATACTAGGACCACTGGTTTTCTTGATCTATTTTAAATTATCTAGATTTGGGTTTGTAGGGCATAATTTCAAAATTGATCGATGACACAAAACTTGGAAGTATTGTGAACGGAGAGGAGGGTGGCGGTAGGCTTCAAGAGGACACAGAGGAGGCAGATTAAATTTAATGCAGAGTAGCATGAAGTGGTAGATTCTAGTGTGAAGAACAAGGAGACAATATAAATTAAAGGATGTCATTTTAAACAGGATTCAGGAAACTGGGAGTGTTATGGGTACAAATTGAAGGCGTCAGGACAGATTGGGAAAGTGGTAAGTAAGGCTTAGCATCCTGAGCATTACAAATAGAGACAGAGTATGAGAATAGTTCCAGGGATGACAGACTTCAGTTATGTGGATAGATTGGAGATGCTAGGGCTGATCCCGATGGACAAGAGAAGTTGAGGAGAATTGGTAGAGGAATTTAAAGGGATCTAGACAGAGTAGATAGGAGGAAACCATTCCAATTAGCTGGTGAAAGAGTTAAAAACCAATAGCTCACATAGGTTGCTGCTTGCTTGCTGGTAAATTCTTAAAGACAGAAAACTAGAGATGAGAAACCAGTTGTTATAGCTCAGACAATCCACAGATGTAAGGACCCTTGACATATTAATTAGAGAGAGGTAGGAATCACAGTTCGCACACAAAGAAAAATCAACTGACCATTATGCAGCTGCCTCTCGTATGCCTTACATAAACAATGGATAATGGAAGGGGAGTAGGGTACACCACAGCTCAGGCATATGCTTATCTTATGCAAGTCTAGCAGTTAACAGATAAGTAGAGACAAATAAGTGCTTGATGATAATATAATTAAACGTATGTGCCCCGATTATTAGTAATTATACTCATTACCTTACGTAATTCTAATTATTAGTTGTGAATGGGCATAGATAACTTCGAAACAATGTATTCTTTTGATTGGTGTATGTTAAAGATAAGCAAAGATATAATTCCTCTGTATTTTCTATGTTTGGGGAGCTGGCAAGCCAGATGCTGGGAAAGAGTTGTCTGGTCAGTTGGGGAATGAAGAACACTATATTCGAATAGGTGTGAAACTCCCGTAACACTGTAACGGCCAGTCCGAGTTGCAGTACACCTAATGGTGATAAAGTTCCAATTACCTTATTAACTGTTTGACAATTTTGCATGGCACATGATTTGGAACAAGATTGGATCACCAATTTAAATTGAATGGCAAAAGAATTGAAGGCAACATGAGGGAAAATTTACAGTTAGGACCAGAAATACTTGGTGCCCTGCCCGTGGTGGAGGCAGATTCAATCATGGCTTTAAAAAAAAAATTGGGACAATTGTCTGATGAAACAATGTTGCAAGTTACGGGTCCAGGGCAGGAGGTAGGACTGGTACAGTTGCTCTTGCAGAGTGCATAAAGGGCTCAATGGCTTCTATCTGTACTGAAATCATTCCAAAAACCCTTGGATAAGGTACTGCATATTAGACTCATGATCAAGGTCACAACATGTGGAGAAGGCTAGAAGAGGGGAAATCTCTCAGCTTTGCTAGAAGAAAAGCTATACCATCCAGTAATGGTTAAGAAAGCAAGTGCAGATATCTGAAGAGTAGCTAGTTAAGTAAACTAGAGAAATGAAGTCGGAGACCAAAGGTGCTAGAACACGGTAGCATGGTGGTTAGCACAATTGCTTCACAGCTCCAGGGTCCCAGGTTCGATTCCCGGCTTGGTTCACGGTCTGTGCGGAGTCTGCAATTTCTCCCCGTGTGTGCATGGGTTTCCTCCGGGTGCTCCGGTTTCCTCCCACATGTCCAAAGATGTGCAGGTTAGGTAGATTGGCCATGCTAAATTGCCCTTAGTGTTCAAAATTGCCCTCAGTGTTGGGTGGGGTTACTGGATTATGGGGATAGGGTGGAGATGTGGGCTTGGGTAGGGTGCTCTTTAAAAGAGCCGCTGCAGACTCGATGGGCCGAATGGCCTCCTTCTGCACTGTAAATTCTATGAAATCTATGAAACAAAGAACTATTCAATAAAGATGGACAGAGCTGAGAAGGCAGAGACCCCAGAAAGATACCTCAAGTGATTTTCAGTTTTGTAAGATATTACAGCCTGTGGAAGGTGAGCTGAAATAGCTATAGAAGCTTTGACAAAGAGTCATTGGACTCAAAAAGTTAGCTCTTTTCTCTCCCTACAGATGCTGCCAGACCGATGAGATTGTCCAGCATTTTCTCTTTTGTTTCTCCTACACTCCGTCCTAAATTTACTTCCCCTTATTTTGAGGCTATGCCCCCTAGTTCTGCTTTCCCCGCCCAGTGGAAACAACCTGCCCGCATCTATCCTATCTATTCCCTTCATAATTTTATATGTTTCAATAAGATCCCCCCGCATCCTTCTAAACTCCAATGAGTACAGTCCCAGTCTACTCAACCTCTCATCATAATCTAATCCCCTCAACTCTGGGATCAACCTAGTGAATCTCCTCTGCACTCCCTCCAGTGCCAATATGTCCTTTCTCAGGTAAGGAGACCAAAACTGAACACAATACTCCAGATGCGGCCTCACCAACACCCTAGACAATTGCAGCATAACCTCCCTAGTCTTGAACTCCATCCCTCTAGCAATGAAAGACAAAACTCGATTAGCCTTCTTAACCACCTGTTGCACCTGCAGACCAACTTTTTGCGACTCGTGCACCAGCACACCCAGGTCCCTCTGCACAGCAGCATGTTTTAACATCTTGCCGTTTAAATAATAATCCATTCTGCTGTTATTCCTCCAAAAATGGATAGCCTCACACTTGGCAATATTGAATTCCATCTGCCAGACCCTAGCCCATTCACCTAACCTATCCAAATCCTTCTGCAGACTTCCGGTACCCTCTGCCCTTTTTGCTTTACCACTCATCTTAGTGTCGTCTGCAAACTTGCACTTGGTCCCCAACTCCAAATCGTCTATGTAAATTGTGAACAACTGCGGGCCCAACACTGATCCTTGAGGGACCCCACTAGTTACAGGTTTCCAACCAGAGAAACACCCATTTATCCCCACTCTCTGCTTTCTGTTAGTTAACCAATCCTCCACCCATGCTACCACAATGCCATGCATCTTTAGTTTATGCAGCAACCTTTTGTGTGGCACCTTGTCAAAAGCTTTCTGGAAATCCAGGTATACCACATCCATTGGCTCCCCGTTATCTACTGCACTGGTAACGTCCTCAAAAATTCTACCAAATTAGTCAGACACGACTTACCTTTTTCCCCGCTATTTCCTCCTTAATGATAGATTCCAGCATTTTCCCTACAACCGAAGTTAAGCTTACCGGCCTATAATTACCCGCTTTCTGCCGACCTCCTTTTTTAAACAGTGGTGTCACGTTTGCTACTTTCCAATCCTCTGGGACCACCCCAGTCTAGTGAATTTTGATAAATTATCACTAGTGCGTTTACAATTTCCCTAGCCATCTCTTTTAACACTCTGGGATGCATCCCATCAGGGCCAGGAGACTTCTCTATCTTTAGCCCCATTAGCTTGCCCAATACTACCTCCTTAGTGATTACAATCATCTCAAGGTCCTCACCTATCATATCTTTATTTCCATCAGTCACTGGCATGTTATTTGTGTCCTCCACTGTGAAGACTGACCCAAAAAACCTGTTCAGCTCCTCAGCCATTTCCCCGTCTCCTATTATTAAATCTCCCTTCTCATCTTCCAAAGGACCAATATTTACCTTAGCCACTCTTTTTTTGTCTTATATATTTGTAGAAGCTTTTACAATCTGCTTTTATGTTCTGAGCCAGTTTACTTTCATAGTCTACCTTACTCTTCTTTATAGCTTTTTTAGTAGCTTTCTGTTGTCCCCTAAAGACTTCCCAGTCCTTTAGTCTCCCACTAATTTTTGCCACTTTGTATGTCTTTTCCTTCAATTTGATACTCTTCCTCACGTCCTTAGATATCCACGGTCGATTTTTCCCCTTTCTACCGTCTTTCTTTTTTGTCGGTATGAACCTTTCCTGAACACTGTGAAAGATCGCTCAGAAGGTTCTCCACTGTTCCTCAACTGCTTCACCATGAAGTCTTTGCTCCCAGTCTACCTTAGCTAGTTCTTCTCTCATCCCATTGTAATCGCTTTTGCTTAAGCACAAAACACTAGTGTTTGATTTGACCTTGTCATCCTCCAACTGTATTTTAAATTCCACCATATTGTGGTCGCTCCTTCCAAGAAGATCCCGAACTATGAGATCATTAATCAATCCTGCCTCATTACACAGGACCAGATCTAGGACCGCTTGTTCCCTTGTAGGGTCCATTACATACTGTTCCAGGAAATTATCCCGGGCACATTCTATAAACTCCTCCTCAAGGCTGCCTTTACCAACCTGGTTAAACCAATCGATATGCAGATTAAAATCTCCCATGATAACCGCTGTACCATTTCTACATGCATCCGTTATTTCTTTGCTTATTGCCTGCCCTACCATCCTGTTACTATTTGGTGGCCTATAGACTACTCCTATCAGTGACCTTTTCGCCTTACTATTCCTGATTTCCACCCAAATTGATTCAACCTTGTCCTCCATAGCACCAATATCATCCCTTACTATTGCCCGGATGCCATTCTTAAACAACAAAGCTACACCACCGCCCATTCTATCCTTTCGTATAGTCTGATACCCTTGGATATTTAACTCCCAGTCGTGACCATCTTTTAACCATGTTTCAGTAATGGCCACTAAATCATAGTCATTCACGATGATTTGCGCCATCAACTCATTTACCTTATTTTGTATACTACGAGCATTCAGGTAAAGTACACTTATGCTGTTTTTTATGTCTTTGTTATGAATCCTAACACCTTGATCAGTAGCTTTTCGCAATTTATTTTTCCTCTTACCCTTTCTCCTAATTTTCCTTGTCTTTGAACCCATATCTTTATATCTTTGAACCCATTAAGGGGCAGCACAGTAGCCTTGTGGATAGCACAATTGCTTCACAGCTCCAGGGTCCCAGGTTCGATTCTGGCTTGGGTCACTGTCTGTGCGGAGTCTGCACATCCTCCCCGTGTGTGCGTGGGTTTCCTCCGGTTTCCTCCCACAGTCCAAAGATGTGCGGGTTAGTTGGATTGGCCATGATAAATTGCCCTTAGTGTCCAAAAAATTGCCCTTAGTGTTGGGTGGGGTTACTGGGTTATGGGGATAGGGTGGCGGTGTTGACCTTGGGTAGGGTGCTCTTTCCAAGAGCCGGTGCAGACTCGATGGGCTGAATGGCCTACTTCTGCACTGTAAATTCTATGATAATCTCTACATAATAACCTGTCACGTAACCTGCTGCCTTGATCTCCATTAACCATTATACTGTCCATAGCTTTACACTTCCCTTCCCCCAACTTGCTAGTTTAAAGTCCTTGTGACCAACCTATTTATCCTATTCGCTAGAACACTGGTCCCAGAATGGTTCAGGTGAAGACTGTCCCAACGGTACAGGTCCCTCCTGCCCCAGTACTGATGCCAATGCCCCATGAAATGGAATCCCTCTTTCCCGCACCACTCCTTTAGCCACGTGTTAACTTCTCTAATTTTCTCAACCCTATGCCAATTGGCACGTGGCTCGGGTAGTAATCCAGAGATTATAACCCTGGAGGACCTGCTCTTTAATTTAGTCCCTAGTGGTTGATAATCCCCAAACAGGTCCTCTTTCCTAGTCTTACCTATGTTGTTAGTCCCAACGTGGACCACAACAACTGGATCCTCCCCCTCCCTCTCCAAAATCCTTTCAAGCCGATCAGAGATGTCCCTCACCCTGGCACCGGGCAGGCAACATACCATGCAGGACTCTCGATCTGGCTTACAAAGGATGCCATCAATCCCCCTAAATATAGAATCCCCTACAACTACCACTTGTCTTTTTGCTCCCCCCTCTTGAATGGCTTCCTGTACCACGGTGCAGTGGTCAGTCAACGCATCCTCCCGACAGCCCTCTTCCTCATTCACACAGGGAGCAAGTACCTCATACCTGTTGGACAAGGTCAAGGGCTGAGGCTCAACTCCTAAACTCAGGATCCCCCTACCTGCCTCCCTTGCAGTCACACCACTCTGTCCCTGACCACTGTCCGAATTAACAGTACTTATTCTACCGGGTGTGACTGTCTCCTGAAACAAAGCGTCCAGGTAATTTTCCCCCTCCCTGAAGTGCCGCAGTGTGTGCAGCTCGGTCTCCAGCTCATCAATTCTGAGCCGAAGTTCCTCGAGCAGCCAACACTTGCTGCAGATGTGGTCAGTGACGGTCTCAATGGGATCCACCAGTTCCATCATCATACAGCAACAGCACACCACCTGTCCAGCCATAATCAATTAGTTAATTAATTTAAATAATAATTTTTTTATTTAAAAAAAATTGTTTTTTTTATAGAACCTCAAGGATAAACCCAAATACAGCCCTCTCTCGCCACTCACCCGAACTCAGTCACTCACCTAAACTCAGATGCACTCTGTTCCAATCAGCACTCAGTCACTCACCTAAACTCAGATGCACTCTGTTCCAATCAGCACTCCGTGACTAAAGGCACTCCCCTGCCACACCTTTTGTGCACTCACCTCTCCCAGCACTGTCCCGGGTCTCTCTCCTCTTGCGCTGTTTTTCGCTGTAGAGTTTGAAAAATCTCAATGACAATAACTGGGGGGGGGGGAGAGAGAGCGAGAGAGAGACGGGACGGATTCTGAGGAGACATTAACAAATATTCACTTGGGGTTCGGAGCAGAGAGCGTATTTGCCCACAGTCATCTGGTGTGCTTACAAGGGTGTATGTGTTAATGAGGTCATCGTGGATTAAGATGTGCTTTGTTAATGTTAATTCTAAAACCTGTATGCAATTGTTAAACTAAGAGGAGAGCAAAGATATATTGTATCATAAACCAATTTTTAAATGCTTAATAAATGTTTTTTCTTGTTGTTAAAATTAATTAGCGGTCCTCTGATTCTGTTGCTCCAATTTTTATAAGAAATAAAAGTTACGATCCTTTGAGCCAGGGTTCCATTCCGGATCTTCACACCGTTATAAAATCAACCGGGATTGTAACAATACATTCAGTCCTTCTATTCAAGTCATTGGTGAGGTACCAGTACTGACGCCGGACACTTCAGTGGTAACTCAAAATCAATCCATTTGTCCCTACTCTCTGCATCCTGTTAGCTAAGCAAACCTATCGTCCTTGCTAATATGTTATCCTTGTACCATGAACTCTTATTTTGTGAAGTAACCTTTGATGTAGCATTTTATTGAATGTTTTTTGAAAATTCAAGGAGGCCACATCATCTCCGATATCCATTTTGCTTGTTACTTGTTAACTAGTTAATTTGTAAAATACTATTTTTCTTTCACAAAATCATGCCGACTGTGACTAAATATTCTGATTTTCTAAATGTCCTGCCATAACCTTCTTATTAATCGATTCTAGCATTTTTCCTGACATATATTAGGCTAACTAGTCTACAGTTTCCCATCTCCCACATTTCTTGAATAGGGGTAGTATATTTTCAATTTTCCAATCCACTGAGGCCTTTCCAGAATTCGTGGAATTTTGGAAGATCACAACCAATGCATCAACTATCTCTGCAGCCAATTATTTTAAGGCTCGAGGATGCAGGCCATCATTTCCAGGGAACCGGTCAGCCTTTAGTTCGAGTAGCTTTCCCAGTACTTTTGCCTTGTGATTATGATAATTTTAAGTTGCTCCCTCTCATCTCTTTACTTTCAAGCATTGTAGGGATTTTTTTGTCTTCTATGGTGAAGGCAAGACATTACCTGTTCAACACTTCCATTTCCTCGTTTCCCATTATTAATTCCCCAGCCTTAATCTCCAAGACCCACGCTCATTTTAAATTACTCTTTTCCTTTTTAAATACTTGTAGATTTTTTACAATCAGTTTTGAAAGTTTAGCTAACTTTCTCTCACTACTTTTAAAATGTTCCCAATCTTCATACCTATGACTAATCCTCATTATACTCTTTTCTTTCAAATTGATATTATCCTTAAGTCTGGGATGCTGTGTCCTTCTCAGTCTTTCCTTCTGAATGGAATATACCTTGGAGTTATGAAATATCTCCTTAAATGCCTGCCATAGCTCCCTACAACCCTACATCTCAACTTATTTTCCCAGTTCCCTTTAGTCAACTCTGTCTGCATAAATGTAATAAAATAAAGGCACATACAAGAGTAAGACCCACACTTTGTACCCTCAAACCGAAGGCTCCTTTACTATGAGGTCATTAATTAATCCTGTTTCATTGCACATTATCAGACCTAAAATAGTCTGCGCCCTAGTTGGCACTAGAACATACTCCTCTGAGAAACTGTGTCCTGGGTATACTGTGGTCACTCATTTTCCAGGCTGCCATTACAATCTGTTTTGTCCAATCTATATTAAGGATTATTACAGTATCTTCCATACAAGTCCCTATTATTTTTCCTAAATTATTTTGTCCTGCAGTGTAGCTTTTGTTAGCGAGGAGCCTATAAACTACTACCAAGTAACTTTTTTTAAAATTAAGGGACAATTTAGCTTGGCAAGTCCACCTACCCGGCACATCTTTGGGTTGTGGGGGTGAGACCCACGCAGACACAGGGAGAATGTGCAAACTCCACACGGACAGTTACCCGGGGCTGGGATCAAACCTTGGTCCTTGCCGCTGTGATGCAGCAGTGCTAACCACTGTGTCGCCCCAAGTGACTTCTTATTTTTTATCTCAACCCAAATTACTTCTATATTTTGATCTTCTGAAGTAAAGTCATCTCTCACTATTGAACTTACAGAACTATCTCATGTCCTTCTGCAATGTCAGATTCAATAGAACATTTGGATCAAAACAGCACAGCAGGCTAAATAACAGGGCATCTTATTTAGCAGTCAAACAAGTTTCCTCTCAAGGTTCCATTTTAGTGGGTCAGAATGACAAAGTAAATTTATCTGGAGAGCTGGTTAAATTGAAATGAAAACTTAATCTAAATCTGAACCTAAGATGCCCCAACCAAGTAATTTCTGGTTCAAATGAATCAGACTCTGTTTTTAGGCTGTTTTGCCTCTTTTTAAAAGAAACATGTACACAAGCACAGGAAACGGTTACTTTCCTACTCATGCAGATGGCCACTTCCCCATGATTTGTGAACACTTTCATTACAGTGCAGGTGTGGCAAGCAAAGAGGGAAAAGTGCCAGCATCGAATAGAAAATTAACTGGACATTATCACCTTACTGCTTGATGGATTTCATCGTGTGCAAATGGACTGCTGTGTGTCACAACAGTGGCTACACACCAAAAAAAGTATTTAATTGGCTGTAAAGCACTTTGGGATGGGGTGCGGTTGTGAAAATAAATAAGGAGCTACACAAATGAAAGTTTGTCTTTTGTCCTAAAGGGATTAATTTTTAAAAACATACTGACTGATACCAGACAAATCAATATGCAATCACTTTATTTGATCATTCACTGAATGCTGGTGACAGCAAACAAAGCCCATCTAATCCCTGAAGATTTCCCTATTTGTATAGTTGCAAGCTGGCAAGCACTGCAAGACTTCTTTGATTATCTGAGATGTAGAACCGTAGAATTCCCACAGTGCAGAAGCCATTCTGCCCATTTATTCTGCACCGACTCGCTGAAAGAACATCCTATCTAGGCCCACTCCCCCACTCTAACCTCCTTCAAGGGAGCCCATTGGATACTAAGGAGGCAATTTAGAATGGCCAATCCACCTAACCTGCACATCTTTGGACTATGGGAGGAAACCGGAGCACCCAGAGGAAACCCACAGACATGGGGAGAAAATGCAAATTCCAGTGTCACCCAAGGCCGGAATTGAACCTGGGCCCCTGGTGCTGTGAGGCAGCAGTGCTCACTACTGTGCCACTTCAAAACTTGAACAAAATATTTGGAAATGAAATGAAAAATGAAAATCGCTTATTGTCACGAGTAGGCTTCAATGAAGTTACTGTGAAAGGCCCCTAGTCGCCACATTCCGGCGCCTGTTCGGGGAGGCTGGTACGGGAATCGAACCGTGCTGCTGGCCTGCTTTAAAAGCCAGTGATTTAGCCCCGTGTGCTAAACCAGTGCTAAATCAGGAGAAGAGTCATCATACCATGACATTACTTGATTAATACATTCCAGTATCAAGAGCTTGGAAAGTGTTAATGGTGGGGAAAAGTAGAAATCCCATTCTGAGTTTGCCTGACAGCAAGCCTGGGATTTTTCTGTTATAGATTCAAGGGAGCCCATTTTTTTGCTGGGAAGAAGGTGCAAGGTATTCATACCTGGAGACAATGGCAGCAGCCTGTATGCTAACTGAGAGTCTCCAAAGTCCCAGAAAAGCATTGAGAATGTCAGGTTGTAAATACTCATGTTTTAAAATGTCCATTTACTTACAAGATAAAAAATCATTAGGATTTCAAGAATATCAAATCAACATTTCTACCCAGCATTTCCTCCGGGTGCCCCGGTTTCCTCCCACAGTCCAAAGATGTTCAGGTTCGGTGGATTGGCCGTGCTAAATTGCCCCATAGTGTCCAAAAGGTTAGTTGGTGTCACTGGGTTATGGGTATAGAGTGGAGGTGTGGGTTTAAATAGGGTTCCCTTTCCAAGGGCTCATTCAGACTCGATGGGCTGAATGGCCTCCTTCTGCACTGTAAATTCTATTCATTGTACGACATTCTACTACAACGCTGAAGGATAATTCCAGCTCACTACATCACACATTGCATGTATAATTTTGAAGCTTTTTCTAAAAGACACCTCGCTCACAAGAAGCAAAAGTAAAGTGGCTGCAAATAGAGATGCGAAGTAGATTATTCAAACAGAACGTTTTATTGCCAAATCCCCAGTAAATTTCCTGTGTTCAATATATGTTTCCCATCTATGATGAATATAAGAAATCATATTTTATATTTGTTTGTGATGTTATTAAAACCTGGGTTAAGATGCACACAGAGAGTATGACTTGGAGCTGTGATTAAGGTAATCATTGATTTGCAGGTGAAATGTTCTGCCAATAGATCTTGAGAACTATTTACTGGTTTCAGATAGCTGGCTAATATAGAGTATTGGTTACGTTCGAAGGACCCCCTGTACATAATTTGAGGATCATTGTGTTTGGTCCTGGCAATTAAGTCAAGGAACATCTTGTAAGAAGAGACAAAAGAACGCCTTATGCTTCGGGTACATATGATGCAGCTAATGGGAGGAGCCAGGTGTGTCTGAAAAGGCAGTTTGTCCTAGAACACTCTTCTGAACAGAGGTATTTCAGTTTGGTTCTGAAAGGTGTTCTCTCAAAACGATTCTGCACAGTGAAAAGCAAGTAGAAATCTAGTTGTTAAATTTACTCATGGGCGGCATTTGAAATATATTGGTTTGCTTAATTGGAATATAGTGGCAGGTTTATGAAGTTACATTTCCTATTTTACTTAAGAACTGTTGTAACTTAGCTGTCAAGCCATTTCTTTGTTGCTAAATTTTGTTTTAACAGAAAAGATACCCATTGGTCAGTGTTATCACAAGTTAGCTTGGAAGGACCTAAAGAGAGAGCTAAGAAGAGCCAGGAGGGGACATGAGAAGTCTTTGGCAGGTAGGATCAAGGATAACCCTAAAGTTTTCTATAGATATGTCAGGAATAAAAGAATGACTAGGGTAAAAGTAGGGCCAGTCAAGGACAGTAGTGGGAAGTTGTGCTTGGAGTCCGAGGAGATAGGAGAGGTGCTAAATGAATATTTTGCGTCAGTATTCACACAGGAAAAAGACAATGTTGTCGAGGAGAATACTGAGATTCAGGCTACTAGACTAGAAGGGCTTGAGATTCATAAGGAGGAGGTGTTAGCAATTCTGTAAAGTGTGAAAATAGATAAGTCACCTGGGCCGGATGGGATTTATCCTAGGATTCTCTGGGAAGCTAGGGAGGAGATTGCTGAGCCTTTGGCCTTGATCTTTAAGTCATCTTTGTCTACAGGAATAGTGCCAGAAGACTGGAGGATAGCAAATGTTGTCCCCTTGTTCAAGAAGGGGAATATAGTCAACACAGTTTTGTGAAGGGTAGGTCGTGCCTCACAAACCTTATAGAGTTCTTTGAGAAGGCGACCAAACAGGTGGATGAGAGTAAAGCAGTTGATGTGGTGTATATGGATTTCAGTAAAGCGTTTGATAAGGTTCCCCACGATAGGATACTGCAGAAAATACGGAGGCCTGGGATTCAGGGCGATTTAGCAGTTTGGATCAGAAATTGGCTAGCTGGAAGAAGACAAAGGGTGGTGGCTGATGGGATATGTTCAGACTGGAGTCCAGTTGCTAGTGGTGTATCACAAGGATCTGTTTTGGGGCCACTGCTGTTTGTCATTTTTATAAATGACCTGGAGGAGGGCGTAGAAGGATGGGTGAGTAAATTTGCAGATAACACTAAAGTCGGTGGAGTTGTGGACAGTGCGGAAGGATGTTACAAGTTACAGAGGAACATAGATAAGCTGCAGCGCTGGGCTGAGAGGTGGCCAATGGAGTTTAATGCAGAAAAGTATGAGGTGATTCATTTTGGAAGGAATAACAGGAAGACTGAGTACTGGGCTAATGGTAAGATTCTTGGCAGTGTGGATGAGCAGAGAGATCTCGGTGTCCATGTACATAGATCCCTGAAAGTTGCCACCCAGGTTGAGAGGGTTGTTAAGAAGGCGTACGGTGTGTAAGCTTTTATTGGTAGAGGGATTGAGTTTAGGAGCCACAAGGTCATGTTGCAGCTATACAAAACTCTGGTGCGGCCACATTTGGAGTATTGCGTGCAATTCTGGTCGCCGCACTATAGGAAGGATGTGGAAGCATTGGAAAGGGTGCAGAGGAGATTTACCAGAATGTTGCCTGGTATGGAGGGAAGATCTTATGAGGAAAGGCTGAGGGACTTGAGGCTGTTTTCGTTAGAGAGAAGAAGGTTAAGAGGTGACTTAATTGAGGCATACAAGATGATCAGTGGATTGGATAGGGTGGACAGTGAGAGCCTTTTTCCTCGGATGGTGCTGTCTAGCACGAGGGGACATACCTTTAAATTGAGGGGAGATAGATATGACAAGATGTCAGCGGTAGGTTCTTTACTCAGAGAGTAGTAAGGGCGTGGAATGCCCTGCCTGCAACAGTAGTGGACTCGCCAACACTAAGGACATTCAAATGGTCATTGGATAGACATATGGACAATAAGGGAATAGTGTAGATGGGCTTTAGAGTGGTTTCACAGGTCGGCGCAACATCGAGGGCCGAAGGGCCTGTACTGCGCTGTAATGTTCTATGCTCTATCACTCCTGTGATGCAGTAACATTTCCTCAGTTTTACAAATTGCAAATTGTTGGATTCGCATCCAGGATCCGGACACATCCACCACCATAAGAAAGTTTGATTAAATATATTTTTGCTTGAAATGTTATATTTGGTTGCTAACCATCCACTAAACTTCATAATTTGAAGGTGTAGATTCTTGATGATACAAAGAAGTCCTCTGGTACTTCACCCTATTTTGATGCATGGAGTCTTTGCCGTTAGTGTCAACTTGCTATTCAGTCCTGGAGGGCATCACAGTCCAGAGTAATCCTTCTTTACGAGTTGCCTTTGCATGTACACTTTTCAGTAGCAATCACTGGAAACAAAATAGATGTTTGCTGCATTAGGTTTAGCATACCCCAGGGCAGCACGGAGGCGCAGTGGTTGTACTGCTGCCTCACGGCGCTGAGGTCCCAGGTTTGATCCGGGCTCTCGGTCACTGTTCGTGTGGAGTTTGCACGTTCTCCCTGTGTTTGCGTGGGTTTCGCCCCCACAACCCAAAGATGTGCAGGGTAGGTAGATTGACCATGCCAAATTGCCCCTTAAGTCACTTGGTAGTAGTTTATAGGCTCCTCGCTAACAAAAGCTACACTGCAGGACAAAATAATAACAGGAAAAATAATAGGGACTTGTATGAAAGATACTGTAATAATCCTTAATATAGATTGGACAAAACAGATTATAATGGAAGCCTGGAAAATGAGTTACCACAGTATACCCAGGACAGTTTCTCAGAGGAGTATGTTCTAGTGCCAACTAGGGCACAGACTATTTTAGATCTGATAATGTGCAATGAAACAGGATTAATTAATGACCTCATAGTAAAGGAGCCTTCGGTTTGAGGGTACGAAGTGTGGGTCTTACTCTTGTATGTGCTTTTATTTAATTACATTTATGCAGACAGAGTTGACTAAAGAGAACTGGGAAAATAAGTTGAAATGGAGGGTTGTACAGAGCTATGGCAGGCATTTAAGGAAATATTTCATAACTCCCAAGGTATATTCCATTAAAAATGAATGTGGCACTCTAAATTTAAAAAAAGGTTTAGCATCCCACAGTTGCTGCTTTTTACAGCTTCTCTCAATACAGTTAATCAAATTCTGTAAAGCATGAACAATTCCAGAGCTCGTATGCATCAACTTGTTGCACAGATTTTCTCTATCCAGTGACAAACGGCAAAGTGAAAAGAAACCTCCTTTTTCAGCATTTTATCCCATCTTTGCTACCCAACTCTGAGAAATAAACACTGCAATCATAATTTCTTTGTTATTCAGGCTTAGTCTGCTCAACACTGGAAAACACACATCAGGAGACCACAATTGAGAAATAGGAAACCTGAGGCTTAGCCTGATGAATCTGGCAGCTAAAATTTGATAACCGTACAATGGTTTTCAAGACATCTGTCGACGAGCTGAAATAAAATGGCAATAACAATGGATAATCTAAGGTGACGTGGAGACTTTTCTGGAACAGACTGTTAGGGCACTCTCACCGTAGGGCATTTGTATGCTGCAAGTTTGATACCTACACCTGCTAAAAATGCCAAACAGCTGGTTGTGTATCGTTGTCTAACCTGCAGAGAAACAACGTCTGACACTGTCATCAACAAACATTAAAAATAATAAAAACAGAGTTCAAAAGTTCCTATGAGAAGAGACTCAGGATAATTTGCCATGACTGGATGACATTTTATATCAAATGCTTTGGAACTGAATATGGTAAATGCCACATTCTTCAACTGATTCTCACAACCGTACATATCTTGCAAATTCTGCAGGTGTCCTTTGTAGAATTATCAGAATTATTATTTGAGAATCACTTCGGTCACATGAAGTATAGCATTTCTGATGTCAGCATGAAAAATGCATTACTGCAAAAGCTCCCTGTACATCTCCTCATGAAATTAAAAAAGGCTCAACTGTTCAAGTCATGACCCCATGCCATATCTCCCTCTTATTCACTGCTTCCTTTAAATATACTGTGCCTCCTCTATTTTGATGCTTTTCATGACATGACTTCATCTTTCATCCACTGCCACTATTTTACTAGTGAGCACAAGTCATATCATCTTCCCAACCACTCGATCTCCCTCTATCGGTTATATCCCATCTCATCCTCCGCGCCCCCCAACCCTTCTCCAGGATGGCTTTTATCCCCAAACCCATACCTACCCCATTGTTTCTCATCCCTATTCACCTCACTTCCTTCCAACCCCTCCGCTCACTGCTCCTTGTTCCATGCCTACTTTATCCCCACCTGCACACCTCATACCCCTTTCATCTCTCAACCCCGCCCCTCTACTTGCGCTCTTTGTCTCTTGCACATGTTTCTGTACGCCACCCCTTTCCTTCTCCTCTCGGCCCCTCTTAACACTTCCCCCACACATCTCGCCCCCTCCCAAATCCCCCCTCAAACCCCTACACTCCCTCACAAACGCTTCGCTCCCACTCCCTCACAAACCCCTCGTCCCCCCACTCTCTCACAATCCCCTCGTCCCCCCACTCCCTCACAAACCCCTCGTCCCCCCAGTCCCTCACAAACCCCTCGTCCCCCCACTCCCTCACAAACCCCTCGTCCCCCCACTCCCTCACAAACCCCTCGTCCCCCCACTCCCTCACAAACCCCTCGTCCCCCCACTCCCTCACAATCCCCTCGTCTCCCCACTCCCACACAATCCCCTCGTCCCCCCACTCCCTCACAATCCCCTCGTCCCCCCACTCCCTCACAAACCCCTCGTCACCCCACTCTCACAAACCCCTCGTCTCCCCCCACTCTCACAAACCCCTCGTCCCCCCACTCCCTCACAAACCCCTCCCCCTCACAAACCCCTCGTCGTCGTCCCCATTCCCTCACAAACCCCCCCACTCCCTCACAAACCCCTCGTCGTCCCCCCACTCCCTCACAAACCCCTCGTCCCCTCCACTCCCTCACAAACCCCTCATCCCCCCCCCAACTCCCTCACAAACCCCCCCCACTCCCTCACAAACCCCTCGTCCCCCCCACTTCCTCACAAACCCCTCGTCTCCCCCCACTCTCACAAACCCCTCGTCCCCCCACTCCCTCACAAACCCCTCCCCCTCACAAACCCCTCGTCGTCGTCCCCATTCCCTCACAAACCCCCCCACTCCCTCACAAACCCCTCGTCGTCCCCCCACTCCCTCACAAACCCCTCCCCCTCACAAACCCCTCGTCGTCGTCCCCATTCCCTCACAAACCCCCCCACTCCCTCACAAACCCCTCGTCGTCCCCCCACTCCCTCACAAACCCCTTGTCATCCTCCCACTCCCTCACAAACCCCTCGTCCCCTCCACTCCCTCACAAACCCCTCGTCCCCCCCCCAACTCCCTCACAAACCCCCCCCACTCCCTCACAAACCCCTCGTCCCCCCCACTTCCTCACAAACCCCTCGTCCCCCCCCTCTCCCTCACAAACCCCTCGTCCCCCCCCTCTCCCTCACAAACCCCTCGTCCCCCCCCTCTCCCTCACAAACCCCTCCCCCCACAAACCCCTCGTCCCCCCCACTCCCTCACAAACCCCTCGTCGTCTCCCCACTCACAAACCCCTCGTCCCCCCCCACTCCCTCACAACCGCCTCATCCCCCCCCACTCCCTCACAAACCCCTTGTCCCCCCCACTCCCTCACAAACCCCTCGTCCCCCCCACTCCCTCACAAACCCCTCGTCCCCCCCACTCCCTCACAAACCCCTCGTCCCCCCCACTCCCTCACAAACCCCTCGTCCCCCCACTCCCTCACAAACCCCTCGTCGTCGTCGTCCCCCCCTCACAAATTCCTTGCCGTCCCCCCACTCCCTCACAAACCCCATGTCCTCCTCCACATATCCCTCTCACTCCCCTCTGTACCCTCCCCACACGCTAGCTCTTCGCCCCCTTTCTCTCGCTCGCAGACTTCCCTCACTGAAGCACCGTGATTCAGTAAACAGAAACCATGCGCGGGGGGGGGGGGGGGGGGGCGAGGGGTTTGGAGCGCCGGCGCCCAGACCCGATGGCGTCCTTCTCCGCCCGAACCATTCTGAGACCCACCCCCCCCGGGGAGGGTAAAAGTTCCCGCAGCCCTTCGCATCCCCAAAAGTCCTCACCATGCTGAGCTCCGCCTCCGCCCCGCGATCCCGTTAAACTTCGACCGAAACTTTCGATTCTCGCGCAGGCCCCGCCACCGGAAGTGACGCCGTCGAACCAACAGTGCGGCCGGGGAGAGTGTTTTTTCAAATGTGACGGCGGCCGCGGACGGACAGCACACACCGGCTCGCCAAAATCTGGGCCGGCCTTCACAACCTGCGCGCACACACATCACTGAGGCAATAAGGGTCACTGCAACAGAGACGTTGCAATCAAACAAAAACTATCAGGGTTAAACGCTTCCTGCGTGCAACCGTTCGTCAGAACTGGAAAAAGTTAGAGGTGTAATAGCTTTTAGGGTGGAAAAGCAGCAAAAAAAAGGTGGAAGGACATTAAGTGACAAAAATGTTGGTGGCTGCAAGGTCACTGTGAAATAAAAGGTGTGACCAGAGGAAGAGTATAAGGATGAAAAATGTTAAGACAATGAGGACAGAGATTACGGTCTTAGAATGATCAAACTCAAGTGTTGAGTCTATCCGAAAGATAAGATGCTCTTCCTCCAGCTTGCGTTGAGCTTCATTGAGGCACTGCAGTAGGCCTAGAACAAAGAGGGTTATGATGATCCATCCAGGAGACCCGAGAAGGAAGGTTAACTTCAGTTTATCATAAACTCAAAGGTTGCTGCCGCGCGGCAGACGACAAGAGTCCCAGTCAGGGACTAGTGAGTTAAAAGGCAAGGGCAGTGAATCTGTTTCTGCACGAGCATAATCCAAACAAGAGAGACGTGGGCTCATTGTACAGTGCAGAAGGAGGCCATTCAGCACATCAGGTCTGCACCGACCCACTTAAGTCCTAACTTCCACCCTATCCCAATAACCCCTCCTAACCTTTTGGGTGCCAGTCTCAGTTAGGGCCAGTATTTATCATTCAGTGTGTGGATGGTCCGAGTAGAGAGGGGCAAACCTTGACCTCCTCTTGGGAAATAAGGAAGGGCAGGTGACATAAGTATTAGTGAGGGATCACTTTGGGACCAATGACCATAATTCCATTAGTTTTAAGATAACTATGGAGAATGATAGGTCGGACCCAAAAGTTGAATTTCTAAAATGGCGCAAGGCCAATTTTGATGGCATTAGACAGGAACTTTCAAAAGTTAATTGTGGGAAATGTCAACTGCCTGTTGGCAGGCAAAGGGGCAGCTGGTAAGTGGGAAGCTTTCAAAAGTGTGTTAACCAGGGTTCAGGGTAAGCACATTCCTTTTAGAGTGAAAGACAAGGCTGGTAGAAGTAGGGAACATTGAATGACTTGGGATATTGGATGAGAATTTAGGAGGCATGGTAAGTTTGCAGATGACACCAAGATTGGTGGCATAGTGAAGAAGATTATTTAGGATTGCAATGGGATCTTGGTCAATTGGGCCAGTGGGCTGATGAATGGCAGATGGAGTTTAATTTAGATAAATGTGAGGTGATTCATTTTGGCAGATTAAATCGGGGCAGGACCTACTCAGATAATGGTAGGGAGTTGGGGAGAGTTATAGAACAAATCTAGGGCTACAGGTTCATAGCTCCTTGAAAGTAGAGTCACAGGTGGCCAGAGTCAACAAGAAGGCATTTGGCATGCTTGGTTTCATTAGTCAGAACATTGAATACAGGAGTTGGGACGTCTTGCTGAAATTATACAAGACTTTGGAAAGGCTACACTTGGAATACTGTGTACAGTTCTGGGCACCCTATTATAGAAAGGATATTATTAAACTAGAAAGAGCGCAGAAAAGATTTACTAGGATGCCACCGTGACTTGATGGTTTAAGTTGTAAGGAGAGGCTGGATAGACTAGGCTTAGGGGTGATCTTATACAGGTCTATAAAATAATGAGGGGCATAGATAAGGTTAGATAGTCAACATCTTTTCCCAAAGGTAGGGGAGTCTAAAACTAGAGGGCATAGGTTTAAGGCGAGAAATACAAAAGAGTTCAGAGGGGCAATTTTTTTCAGAGGGTGGCGAGTGTCTGGAATGATAGGCGGGTACAATTTTGTCCTTTAAAAAGCATTAAGACAGTTATATGGGAAGCTGGGTAGAGGGATATGGCCAAATGCGGGCAATTGGGATTAGTTTAGTAGTAAAAATTGGGCAAGTTGGACCGAAGGGCCTGTTTTCATGCTGTAAACTTCTATGACTCTAAGTAACAAGCCCCAGTTGGGCAGACCTCCACCCACAAGTTGGAAAGCTCGTATTCTAGGAGTTTCACAGGGAGTTCTATCAGTGTATCCCTATCAGTGGAGCCTCATGAGTGTTATCACAGAGGTCACAGTGATATACAGGCAGAGAATCAGTTTCAGAGCATAATCTTTGCCCCCCCACACCACCACCAACTTTATTCTCCTAGCTTTATTCAGCCTCCTTTCCCATCCCTTCACCTCATCATACACTTGGCCCATTTCTGGACTGAGAATCAATGCAAATCAGTAAGCACATGGATCTTGGGGAAACAAGACTTGACACGAGCAACAGTGTGTTGAATGGGCTCAAGTTTATGGAGGGTAGCAGATGGAGCCTGGCCAAAGAGCATTGGAATAGTCAAATCGAGAGGTGAGAGAGGGCTAAGAAAGACTTGCATTTAGTTAACATATTTCACAACCTCGGGACATCCCTACACTTTACACTGTAGAAGTGATGTGAGGAAGAATCCTTTCACCCAGAGGGTGGTTTGAGTCTGGAATGAACTTCTCGAGAGGGTGGGGGAGGCAGGTTTGATTTGAGTTACTCAAAAGCTGAGTTGCTATCTAAAATAAATATGCACGTTTACAAGGATAAGGCAGGATAGTGGGACTAGGTAGAATGCCCTTTCAGAGAACCAGTGCCGACTCCATGGGCAAAATGGCCTCCTTTTGCATTGTAAAGATTTTAAGATTCTGTGACAGCATGTAATGTAATGCCACTGTTGTCATGTAAGAAACATAGCAACCGATTTGTGCACAGCAAGGTCTCAAAATAAGAGCTTGATAATGACCAGATAATCTATTTTGATGCTTTGACGAAGAGTCATCCAGTCTCAAAACGTCTCCTTTCTCTCTCCACAGATGCTGTAAGATCTGCTGAGATTTTCCAGCATTTCCTGCTTCCGTTTCAGATTCCAGCATCCGCAGTAATTTGCTTTTAATCAATTTTGGTGATTTGATTGAGGAATGAATATTGGCCAGGGAACTGGAATAATTCCACTGTTCTTCTCTAAAATATTGCCACAAAACCTTTTGAATGGAAGCCAGACAGGCCTTTATTATTGCATCTGAATATAACATCTCACAGTATAGTACTCCTTTGGAAGTAACAATGGCATATTATTGGCAGGACCCCAAATGTTCCTTCATGTAATTCAATGATGTAACGCTATTTTCTCCAATTTGCATCCTCAAAACTGTACTTTTTTTTCATGGTGAAGATTCCTCAACACTGGGGACATCAAACACTCGTAGGATGATTATATTGTCAACATTTTGGATAGGCCCACAATCATATTTTTGACTTGCCCATGACTTGTGGCTATTTGCACTTCCCATTCACTCAATCCATCTGGAATGATGGATGGAAAAGTGGCTAGGTGTTAAAGTGGGCAAGGATCTGATAAAACACATCCTTCTCAGATAGCCACTCCACAACTGAACATTAGACGTAGAACAGAAGGAAAATACTGGTTATTACGGTGTTGTAATAAACTCTAAATAATGCCCCTAAACTTGCAATCTGCATTGTCGGGACAGCCAACAGTATGAAATCTGATTATAACCTCTCATGTCAAATTGCACTTACACAGGTGATTATCCCATGGAGTTATGCTTGTGGTTTTAAGAGTGTAATGGTTTTTGATCCTGTGCAACTTTTCTTTTAAAAATATTTTTATTCTCCTTTTTCACATTTTCATCATATTTACAACAAATAATAACAACAAATACAATGGCAATCCCCTAGTCAACAATCCCCTCATCCCACCCACCCTCAAACAGCTCCCAACATTTTGAATACAAATACAAAAAATGAAAAATCATTATTAATTTATACATTCCAACGCCCCCCACACTCAATGTTCAATGTCATCCAATTCATGAAAATGTATGATGAACAAGGCCCATGAGTTGTAGAGCCCTTCCATCCTCCCCCTCAACTCGAACTTTACTTTCTCGAGTGTTAGGAACTCCAGCAGGTCCCCCCACCATGCCGAGGCACAGGGCGGAGTAGCCGACCTCCACCCCCACCGAATCCCCCTTTGGGCAATCAGCGAGGCGAAGGCCAAGACATCTGCCTCCGTACCTGCTTCTAACCTTGGCCGATCCGACACCCCGAATATGGATTTTAGGGGACCCAATTTGAGTCTCACATACACCACCCTTGAGATTACTCTAAAGACCTCCCTCCAATACCCCTCCAGTTTTGGGCAGGACCAAAACATATGACCCCCCCTCCCCACAGCATTCACAAACATCCTCCACCCCCTCAAAAAAGTCAGCTCATCCTATGTAACTTTATGCAGCTTTTCTAGCAACAGGAATTGAATATTCCAAACTAGCATATTATATCAGTAGTGGTAGTACTTTCTGTTCTACCACTGCACCTCTTCTTCATGTATTCATCTTTCTTAGGTGTGGTGTCAAAATTTAAACACAGCTCCAAATGGGACACAGGAATAGGCCATTCAGCTCCTTGAGCCATGCAGAGTCTTTGACTATTTTGGGGGCAAAAGTGCACAGATTCTTGGTGAGCAAGGGCGTGATAGGTTATCGGGGGTAGGTAGGATGCAGAGTTGAGATTGCGATCAAAGATCATCCATGGTCTTATTAAATGGCAGAGCAGGCTGAAGGGACCGAATGGCCTACTCCTGTTTCTTGTTCATATGTAAACATTCAGCCAAGTTTGAAAAGCAGGGAACAAATTTCATGTTGACTTTCCAAGAAAGCCTCCTTCCTTCCCATTTGTAAGATATCAAGATGAACATCATAAGCACTGAAAAATAAAATACTGGAAAAACTCAACAGATCTGCCAGCACCCGAGAAGATAGAATCAGAGTTAATGTTTCTCTCGCCACAAATGCTGTCACACCAACTGCATATTTCCAGCAATTTCTTTTAGATTTTAGATTTCCAAATATCCACGTTTTAATTTTCTATTTACACAAAACATGTTTTATTCAAGCGAAATAAAGTTGACAATTTAAAAACATTTATACAAGTCAACCATTACCATCATTAGCAGTTCATACAATGATATAATGAAAGGTGCAAAAGTGTTTATTTGTGTCATGCTTCTCAATGTAGTTTGAATTGTTCATGAGCAGAGACAGAGGATTTTTATTTTCATATTATTGCTGTACATCTTAAACAATTAACATTTGGTATAAATTAGAGATGGGCAACTAATGCTGGCCTTCCAGAAATGCCAACATCCATTAAAGAATAAAAAGAACGACCTTGCACACAACTGTTGAATATTAAAAACCCAGAGGTCTCCAGAGACCACAATGTGAATGGCAATCTTTTTGCAGTCAGTATTGCATTCAAAATTGGTTCATCAGTGTGATCACAAAGCACATCATAAGATCACGGTGGGTTGGGGAATCACATTTTCAGATCATTTCTCCAACTTGAATTTGCTGCGAGGGTTCCAGCAAGTTTTCCCTGTGCCTGCATTTTCTCAATTTCATCTTCCTCATCAAATATATCAATTAATTTGAACTCACGTTGCTGTGGCCGACAAAGATCATCTGCTCCAATCCAATCATCTGGGCCAACCTGTTTCTCCAGCATTGCTTCCAAATTTGGAATTATATGTTCATACAGAAAGTCGACAATTTCTATAAAATATTAAAGTTAGATTTGACTTTTACTACATGGCATTGTTAAGGTTACTGTCCCCTTTAAAATTAAAAATAAACTCTGTAATTTAAATAGTCATGATTAATTCAGTTGTGGGCTTTCACAAAATAAATATTTTGAAAAGTTTACCCGAATGTAATAACTGCTTCCCTTACACAATTTGCAAAGAAGCCTGAGATTGCCATTTCACCAGGATTTGCAAAACAATGTAACATTTATGCTGTAGTCCTGGATTTGCCAGCATGCTGTTTAGAATTCAAATTCAAAGTAAATCAATGATCTATTTTGTACACTCAACCAACCAAACTCGTAAAATGCAAATTAATCTAGAGGCACATGAGCACTTGGATGTGGACTTTATTTTAACCCATGTGGTCACAAACCTTTTTAACCAATTTGCATTTCCACATGCAATTACTTTTGAAAACAGTTAACAGTGAATTGTTGAATAAATATAAACATGCAGGAGAGAGCAACAGTAGTCACGGTAATGCCTCTCACTTTTTCTAGCAATACAAGGGGAAGTTTCAAACTAGCAAAAAAATTCTGAATTCTGATACAATTTCAGACAGACCAGACATTTATTTAATATTAGAGTGAAATGTAGGATTCCAAAATTCAGAAGCCAACATGCAATTTTCAGGATTTGCTACCGAGGAAGTTAGGGCAAGCTAAGTATTGGTGTTAAATAGACATCCCATGCACAGAGATACACAAAGTATTTACTGAAAGTCATATTTTGCCCCCAAGAAACACATATACCTTCTGCCCTACTAACAAACTGCACTTGTTCAATACAAGTACACCAACTGCCCACTGATTTTTTTTTGTGGCAATTTGATTCAGTGCAGTGCTCTCCTCAGGGGATCTGTGAGTAGGGCAAGCAACGGCATCTCTTCAGATTGCCGAATCTTTACTGAGACACATAGCCTAAACCAGGAAGTTCAAATTAGAATACAGTACTTAACTCACATGTAAAATAGTATATTCAAAGCAAGATGAAAGAAAGGTGGGGTTAAGAGCGTTTACATTTTTAAAGCTCCATCAATGATTAATATCTGAAGGAAGAAACACTTTGGGTACAAGTAAATTTTCAAAACTGTGACGAATGGAGGATTATACGAATATTGGATTCTGAATATTGGGGACGATTTAAGGGTCAAAAGCCTGGGGTTATCGTGTGTTTGACTGCAGTGGTCATGTTTTTAAAAAGGATTTGGTTTGCAGTGCCTGGGAACTTTTTAGGAACCAGAAGGTGACATTGACCAGGGGAATGTGTTTTTTAGTCTGTGCTAATGCACTGTGGTTTCACTGAGCAAAGTTTCACAGGAGTTAATGTGCTTTTTGCCTAGCAAGTTAATTTGTTTTTCAGCTTGGGGAACTGATGTCATTTCTGGGTGGAGCGAAGGCATTCCGAGATATATTTTGAGAAAGCTTTGGAGAAGAGTTGGTCTCACCTGGCAACCTTTGTTTTGACCACAAGTAAAGGCAGTTTTCTCTCCCAGTAGGGTAGTTATAAAAAAAGTAATATTTAAAGCAGAGCAGTCTTGTTTGAGGACAAGGAATAAGCTGGAGCATGATAGGTGAACCAGCTTTTTAAAGACATGCAGCCAGAGTCCGAATTAATTAACAGGAGCCATAATCTGTTCTGTAAAGCAAGTATCACTCTATGCCATGCTGATTTTAAGACGGGTTGAGAGATGTATGTTTCTCTTCTTGTTGTTTGATGGGGAATTGAGTAGTAGTGTTTAAGGAGTAATAGTAAGCTGTTCGTTTTGGGTGAAGTTAAAGAGTTTAATACTATATTCATAATAAAGTTTAGTTTAAAAAAAAAATCCCCATTTCTTCATACAATCGCTCCTGGGACGAATCATTCTTTCCACACAGTCTTACAAAATAAATTAATACATGGGGGTTTCGGTCCAGTATCCTAACCACAGTTGGGGTCGTCCGGAATCTTAAGTATAATTCCTTGTTTGGATTGGGGTTATTGAACTTAAAGACAGTGAGTGTGTGTGGAACGATTGCATTCTTTCAGGTTTTGAAATGTAAATAGGGAGTGACTGGCTCTTTCAGTTGCAAAGATTTTCCTGGTGTGGAAGAGATTACTCAAGATACTTTACAAAGAGGGACGATAGCAGTTTTTGGGTTTGGCGGAGAAGCTGCAGTTAACCTTACCTAAAGGGGTGAGGAAGATAGAGATAATTCAAGACATCGCTCAATATTTAAATTTGCCAGTCACAGCCCAAATTATTACAATTAGCTAGAATTCAATTACAAATAGAAGTGAAGAAATTGGAAATAGAAGCAAAGAAAATGAGAGATTAGCAATGGAAGAAGGCAAAAGAGAGGGCTTTTCAAAAGGAAATGGAAAGAAGGACCATGGAGGTAGAAATGGGAAGATTAGCAAAGGAAGAAAGGGGTAAGGAGAGAGAGTGAATACAAACTTTGGAAAGGAGAACAAAAAGGTTGAAGTTAAAGGCAGAAGCTGAGGAAGGTCTAGAGGAAGAAGAAATACGTTCTAGTAGGGATATGTTTAAATATATTCAAGCATTGCCAAGATTTGATGAGAAAGATGTGGAAGCCATTTTCATCTCATTTGAGAAGGTGGCTAAACAACTGAATTGGCCAAAGACCATGTGGGTAGTGTTGGTTCAAAGTTGGTAGGTAGAGCCGGTGAAGAGTTTGCATCACTATCAGGAGGTATCTAGAGATTATGATGAGGTGAGAAAAAACATCTTGAGTGTATATGAACTAGTGCCAGAAGCCAACAGACAAAAGTTTAGAAATCGAAGGAAAGAACCAGGTCAGACGTACAGAATTCAAAAATAATGAAACAAAATAATTTTGATAGGTGGACAAGAGCATTAAAAATAGACCACACGTATGATGCTCCAAAATTATTTTGGAGGAATTTGAGGATTCACTTCCATAGTAGTGAAAGCTCAAGTGGAAGAGCAAAAGTTAAAACCAGTAGACTGGCAGCAGAAATGGTAGATGATTTTGAATTGGTTCATAAAGTAAAGTTTGGTTTTCAACATCAATTTCAATCTGTGAATGATAGAAACTGGGAAAATGAGAAATTCACAGGTGACCAATGCAAAGGAGGTTTAGTTGGTGACGTTAAGGATAGTGTGCCTCAAAGTAAAAAGGAAACCTATGATACTGGTAGAGGGATAAGAAAACTCAAGTGTTTTTATTGTAATAAGCGCTGGGAAGACAGACTCATTAAAACAGGATAAGCCTGGAGTTTATTAAAGTGGGAAGAAAAACCATTGTCCCAATGGAAGAGGGGCAACAGAATGTACAACCTGTTCAGAGGTTGGTGGATAGCAGGTACCACAACTTAAGGATTTTATTTGTGAGGGTACGGTTTACTCGTGTGAAGTAGGTAAGGAGATTAAGATCTTAAGCGATACAGGAGTAAGTCAATCTTTAGAGGTGAGTGATAAGAAGATATGTAGTTTGGAAGGAGTATTGCCAGAAAAGGTGATAATATGAAAATGAAATGAAAATCGCTTATTGTCACAAGTAGGCTTCAATGAAGTTACTGTGAAAAGCCCCTAGTCGCCCGATTCCGGCACCTGTTCGGGGAGGCTGGTATGGGAATCAAACCGTGCTGCTGGCCTGCCTTGGTCTGCTTTAAAAGCCAGCGATTTAGCCGAGTGTGCTAAACCAGCCTCTGTGGAATTAATGATGAGTCCGGTGAAAAGTTAAGTGGTAGTTGGAGTAAGAGAAAAATTACCTTTTTCAGGGGTTCAATATATCCTGTAATAATACAGCTGGATCACAGGTGGGAGTGCAGCCTACTGTGGTTGAAAAGCCAGTTGAAAGTCAAAGAGTTGAGATGTTGAAAGAAGTATATCCGGGAGTGTTTCCTGATTGTGTGGTAACAAGATCACAAAGCCACAGGTTGAGACAGGAGGAAGAGAACTTGGAGTATCGATAGGGAGGCTGAGGTTCTGTTGTCAGAAACCATGTTTGATCAGATGGTTGGTAAAGAGTAGATGAAACAGATATCTTTAATTTCAGCAAGTTGGTTAAATTACAACAGAAAGATTCAGAGATAAAGCAGTTGTATCAGAAAGCATATACAGAAATGCAATCTAAATGTATACCAGTGTGTTATTACATTAGAAATTATGTATTGTGAAATTGGAGACTTATATATTCAAGCAGATTAGAAATACGCAGAGGTTCAAGTGGTATTACCGGTGGGTTACAGACAAGGGGCTTTTGCGGGTACCGCATGAGGTTCCAGTAGGGGTCATTTAGGAGTAAAGCAAAAATACAAAAATATTTTGATTGCCCTGAACTGCATAAGAATGTAGTTAAATGTTACCGTGCATGTCTGGTAATAGAGAAACCTCAGGTGGTAATCAAACTAGCATCTGTAATACCCATTTTAGCATTGAGAACACTTTTACTAGGGTCCTAACTGATTGCGTGGGACCCCTGCATAAAGCCAAAATGACCATAATGGATGTCTCTACTAGATTTTCAGAGGCAATTCCATTAAGAAACATTACAGCTAAGAGGGTTGCAGAGGAGTTAACCAATTTTTTTTTTTTTACTAGAGATAGACTACCAATATAAATTCTCAGATCAGGGATCCAATTTTATGTCGAAGAATCAAGGAAGTTACGGATAGCTTTGGAATAAAGCAATTTAACTCAACGGCATATCATCCGGAATCACAAGGGGCATTAGAAAGATGGCTGTTCTTTTTGTGTGTGAAGTTAAAGAGTTTAATATTGTATTCATAATAAACTTTGTTTAAAAAATGCCAAAGCCCTATTTCTTCATGCCATCACTACTGGAGCGAATCATTCTTTCCACAGTCTTACAAAATAAAATAAACTTTTGGGGTTTTGGTCCAGTATCGTAGCCGCTGTTGGGGGTCTGGTTTGGGATCAAAATAATAGCAAAGAGGTTCTTTGGTAGTAATTGAGACTTGCGTTGTCAATAACTTGAACTACTGTTTAGTGTCAAGTGAGTATATGTTTTAATGCTGAATGTAAGAACGAGATACAGGTGCAGTGAAGCTTGTGCAGGAGCAGGCAACTTGGATAACTCTTCCTGATTTGTGTTTTACTATGCAGGTGCAAACGGTAAGAGTTGCTGTCTGATGCACTTTTTTTTCATAGGGTATGGACATCAGTGGCAAGACAAGCATTTGTTTCCCATAGCTAATTGGTCTTGAACTGAGTGACCGATTAGGCCATTTTGGAGGGCAGTCAACCACATTGCTGTGGTTCTGTTCAATGATAATTTCATGGTCATTACTGAGACTGGATTTAAATTGCAGATTTATTAATTCAATTCAAATTCCACCAGCTGCTATGGTGCGATTCAAAACCATATCCTCAGAACTAGCCACTGGATTACTAGTGACATTATCACTACACCAGCATCTCCCCATGATAATACGACATAGTATTCCATATTGATGAGCATGGCCAGCTTCACCTGTTATTATTTCAAAATCTGTCCCAAGTTTCATGTTAATTTTCCTATACACTGTCTGTTTAGATTCTTGCTCAGAACAAGCTAGAACTCTGCAATTCCCGAGGTGTAGGTACACCCACAGTGCTATTAGGGAGGGAGTTCTAGGTGTTTGACTCGGCGACAGTAAAGGAACAGTGATTATATTCCCACGTCAGGATGGTGAGTGGCTTGGAGGGGAATCTCCAGGCGGTGGTATTCCCAGGTATCTGCTGCCCTTGTCCTTCTAGATGGTAGCAGTCATGGGTTTGAAAGGTGGTGTTAAAGGAAATGAGTTCCTGCAGTGTATCTTGTAGATGGTAGATACTGCTGCCAGTCTGACAGGAGTGGAGTGAATGTATGTTGTGTGCGAATCAAGTGGACTGCTTTGTCCTGGATGGTGTCAAACCTCTGGTGTGTTGCAGGAGCTGCACTCATCCAGGCAAGTGGAGAGTATTCCATTACACTCCTGTTTTGTGCCTTGTAGATGGCGATCAGGCTTTGGGGAGTCAGGAGATGAGTTACTCACCACAGGATTTCCAGTCTCCGACCGTCTCTTGAAGCTCCAGTATTTATATAGCTAGTCCAGTTCAGTTTCTGGTTAATGGTGACGGAATTCTGTGATGACAATGCCACTGATTATCAAGGGGCGATGGTTAGATTCTCTCTTGTAGGAGATGGTCATTGCCTGGCACTTGTGTATTGTGAATGTTATTTGCCACTTGTCAGCCCAAGCCTGCACATTGTCCAGGTCCTGCTGACCGAACATGGACTGCTTCAGTAACTCAGGAGTTGCGAATGGTGAACATTGTGCAGTCATCAGTGGGCATCCCCACATCTGGCCTCATGATGGAAGGAAGGTCATTGATGAAGCAGCTGAAGGTGGTTGGACCTAGGATTCTACCCTGAGGAACTCCTGCAGTGATGTCCTGGAACCGAGATGATTGACCTCCAACCACAACAGTTACAACTCCAACCGGTGACGTTTTCCCGATTCAAGTTGACTCCAGTTTTGCTAGGGCTCCTTGATGCCATGCTCGTCAAATGCTGACTTGATGCCAGGGGCAGTCACTCTCATCTCAACTCTGGAATTCAGCTCTTTTGTCTTAATTTGAACCCAAGGCTGTAATGAGGTCAGGAATTGAGTGACCCTAGCGGAGCCCAAACTGAGCAACTGTCAGCAGGTTATTGCTCAGCAAGTGCCATTTGATAGCACTGTTGATGACCCCTCCCATCATTTTAATGATGATCGAGAGTAGACTGATGGGGTGATAATTGGCTGGGTTAAATTTGTCCTATTTCTGGTGCACAGGACATAGCTGGGAAAGGGGAGGCGATGGCGTAGTGGTCTTGTCACTGGACTAGTAATCAAGACACCCGTGGTAATGGTCTGGAGACCCGGGTTCGAATCCCCCAAAGGCAGATGGTGAAATTTGAATCCAATAAGAAAATCTGGAATCATCATCTAATGATGACTATGAAACCATTGTCGATTGTCGTAAAAACCCATCTGGTTCGCTAATGTCCTTTAGGGAAGCAAATCTACTGTCCTTGCCTGGTCTGGTCCACATGCGACTCCAGATCCACAGCAATGTGGATCTTAAAATGCCACTCAGTTAGAGGGCAATTAGGGACAGGCAACAAATGCTGGCCTTGCCTGCGGCCCCCAGATCCCATAGAATATAGAGTGCAGAAGGAGGCCATTCGGCCCATCGAGTCTGCACTGACACACTTAAGCCCCTACTTCCACCCTATCCCCGTAACCCAATAACCCCTCCTAACCCTTTTGGATACTAAGGGCAATTTTAGCATGGCCAATCCACCTAACCTGTACGTCTTTGGACTGTGGGAGGAAACCGGAGCACCCGGAGGAAACCCATGCAGACACGGGAGAATGTGCAGACTCCACACTGCCAATGACCCAGCGGGGAATCGAACCTGGGACCCTTGCACTGTGAAGCCACAGTGCTATCCACTTGTGCTACCTTGCTGCCCCCAAAAGACTCCCTACTTGGTCAGACCCACATGTAAACTCTCCAAGACAACATTCCTTTGCAGATGTGTAACTTTAAAAATCCATTAATATTACCCAAGGCAAAGCTGCTGTCCCTTTAATCAATGCATACCACACTATCTCTCAAACTTGCTGGACCTCTTTTCGCAGCCCAAGACTGTTTTTGCGTGACTGGATGCTGATCCAAATTGCACCTTCTCCCATTCTAAAGCTGGTTTCGGGAGACCGTCCCCACACACCTAACCATTAATCCTCTCAACATCATTTCTCCTTTATCCTTTTCATTTGTGATTCTATTGCCCTCAGCACTTTTTTGAATTTGACTTGCTAAAGTATAAGTGTAATAATCAATCAACATACTAATACGATTCTGATCAAATTTCAAGTGAATTTTAGCACCATGTGACTATTCTTAGCTTCACTTGACATGAGTTTGTAGCCTTCAAGGTTGAATGGGCAGTTCAGATTTGTTATCGGCAAATAGGCTAGCAGGAATTTATGGGTCCAAGGGAAGAAAGTATAACAGCAGTTGTTTCTTACATTAGTTTAGCTCATAGGTTTCAAGAAGTGGCAATTACCTTTAACTTTGTATTGGAGTCAAACTTTGTGATAGTATGTGATTAGTTGTAATAATACAATTCTTTAGATCCTTATTATTCAACACTATGTATTAACTAAATGTATAAGGAGACTGGTTTGGAATGTCACATTTTAAACAGTGACCATTGCTATGCACTTATATTGTATACTCACTCTAAGTACAATTTGTATTGTAACTTTTGGTATTAGATAAACATAGTTTTACGCTGTAAGCAACATTATACTTTATTCTTTGTTCTAACATTGAAGCGACTCAGTCCAAGCCCCATCACTTACAGAGTAAAGGACAGGGTCTCTAAAACAGTCACTGATAAGGGTTTGATTTAAATGAGGGCTTGCACCAAATAAAAAAAATCGTAAGTGCTCAAGGCACTATTCATAAAGATAGCAGACTTCCTCCATCCAAAGCAAATGAGCAAGGAAGATACCATTAAAACATCCTTTGATCTTAACAAGATGTGACAGAAACATACTTTGAGAGGAATGGTGCCACAAGTAATTGACACCTTAGACTGCCAGAGGACTATGGGAAATGGCATCACCCTCCGAGAAACCAATTACAAATTGATCATGCCCACCTAGACCAATAACATAATTGATCACACTATGGGTTGAGGCTTGGAAAGGGTTAATTATCAGCAGCTTTCAGTGAGCAAGGCGTGCACCAAGTTTGAAAGTGAAGTTTGCAGAGCCCGCTGTCCACAAGGAAACAGAAGACCCACAGAGGCTGTGGGGAGAGAGCCAAATCAGAAAGCAAGAGCCATAGTCAATTTGCTGCCCTGCTTTAAGTATTAATTCATGTCTCAAGCAAAGTTTCCGGAGTTACTTCAACGGACTGTCTCCTGCTGCCTTTTTTGGTTAATGTCTCAAATGAACGAGATTGAATTTGAGTTCAAATAATACCCACAACTCACAAGACACACAGTTCACATACACTCAGCATCAAAAGCCACACAACTAACTGCCGTTGTAGCTTTCCTCCTGCAGAAATGTGATAAAGTTCCCGTGTTTCAGTTACAGATTGATGTGAAGCAGACAGTACAACTCAGAGTAAAGTTTCAGAACTCGTTGGAAAAGTGCGAATGCTGAAATTTTTGTTTTTCCCCCAATTTCTCCAGTTCCGCATTTTAAGATCCACTGAGGTTTGTCTCTGAGAATTAAAAGTCAAGAGATATCTTCAAAACAAAATTATGTTTACTCACATTCATATACAACATACCATCTGATAAGTGAATCAACATCATCAGCAATGACAGAAATACTATAAGAGCCCTTTCCAAATCCAGAAACAATTATGCCAAGTCCAAGTATTGCCTAAACTGAGTTTGAATAACAAGACAGCCGGAGAATAAACCTGGGACCTATGGCTCAACTACTCCCTGCATTAACAAGTCGAACCATCAGGAGATCTCCCTCTGTTCTCATAAGGAATGCGAGATGGAAACATAAAAAGTAATACTACTATTAACTAAAAAGTCAGTGAATTAGGATACTGACCTCCAAAGGATTTCCTGGACCATTCAGGTACATAGCGATTTTTCAATCTATAGAACATCCTTTGAATGAATAAGGGAGGGACATCTCTAGAAAAAGAAACAGGGATATAACTATATATATTAACTCTTCGTTAACCCTGTAAACAAATCCTAATATTACATTAAATTTTTTGTTGAAAACCAGAACTTTATTTCCATTTCCATTGAGAGATTCAGGCAAGAAAATGGAGAGCGTCAAAACTCATTGGAACAGAAAATAAATTTATATTTTCAACACCGAGCAAACTCTTAAGAGACAGTATTGAGATACTGTAAACACATTTGACATGTGAATGAAGTTCACCGGTAACAACAGAAAGCCAACAGAATGATAATTATGCACTAAAATGTTCAGTCCATCACAGAGGGCAACTCACCATAGAAATAGGTAACTGGAAACAATAACAGTAATCTGATGGAAGGGATTTAGATACTGTCACTAATCACAGTAGCAGCTATCAAGTGCTTAGAAGCATCAACTGGGGTCTCTGATGCAGTTGTATGAGATTGGAGCATTGCAAAAACTCTTAAAAATTATATACTTATCCTGAGGATTATTTTCTTTAATAAACAGAATAGGCATCACTCCACCGAGTGATGAGCTCAGAGCAGGACTTCCAAAAGGTTACAAGACCACATCTACCCAATTGTGTCCACTCGGAGCTGTTACTGCAGTACAAAATCGAAAAAGATCATGTTGTTTACCCAACAACGCTGCAAAGATCCTCCCAGTCCACATCATTAACATCATCGACTCTCAGCAGATACAACCTGCAAAATATAAACATAGGGTTCTTATCTACAGTTTTCATCAACAATCCTTTTCCCAAATATCTCACAAAAATTAAAACAGTCATATAGTAGTGGGTTACAGAGCAATTATGAATTTAGTGCATTCTTAAAAACACGATTATACCTTATTAGACAAGGTAGAAAGCTTTCCCAAGGGTTTTCAACTGCGAGGCTAATAGTGTAACGGTGAAAGTTCTCATCAGTTTACTGATTATTTTCGATTGCAGTCTGTAGGGGAATTTAACAACCGCCCCCCACTATGGGGAAGCATAGAATCACTGACACAACATTTGGATTCCCACATTTAACATATACTTAAGGAGTTGTTAGGAAAAGCAAAATACTGCAGCTGCTGGGAGTCAAATTAGAATGTAAAATGCTGGGAAGTACTCGGTAGAATTGGCACCAGATGCGACGAGAGAAAAACAGAGTTGATGTTTCAGGTCAATGAAATTATATCAGAACTGGGAAAAGTTAGAATGCAACAAGTTTTAAGCAGGAATATTTCAACTTCATGACCTTTGGTCAGAACTGGAAAAATTAAAAATGACTAGGTTTTAAGCAAGTCTCCACCATTTCCTGCACTTCTTTTCTCACCCCTTCACATCCTTCCCTGAACAATAATAGGGTTCCCCCTTGTAATCAGGCATGGTTTAGCTCATGGCCAGAAGGTTCTGGGTTGAGCACAATAATCAAGACAGATGCTCAAGTCAACACTGAGGAAATGCTATGCTGTTGAAGGTGCTGTTTTTTGGATAAGACGTTAAACTAAAGCATCTGCCCATTTAGTGGGACGGAAAAGATTCCGTGGCCTGTTAACTCTGTCTCCCTCTCCACAGATGTTGCCTGATCTGCTGAGTATTTCTAATTTTTAGTCCAGAAGTTGCTATCTGTTTCAGAGGAGCAATAAGGTTTCATTGACAGTTTCATTATTATTAATACTGCAAAATCTGGGGGCGGCACGGTGCCGCAGTGGTTAGCACTGTGGCCTCACGGCACCGAGGTCCCAGGTTCGATCCCTGCTCTGGGTCACTGTCCGTGTGGAGTTTGCACATTCTCCCAGTGTTTGTGTGGGTTTCGCCCCCACAACCCAAAAAGATGTGGAGGATAGGTGGATTGACACACTAAATTGCCCCTTAATTGGAAAAAAAATGAATTGGGTATTCTAAATTGGTATTAAAAAAAATACTGCAAAATCTGGGCTATGTCAAGTTCTGCCATTAGATTGTTTACGCTGTACATTAGAGGATAGGCACTGCATCATCCTTACCAACAGCGCTTGTGCCTTCAAATCAAATTTGTTATCCTGCAATTCCTTTAATCAGGTATTTAACTCAAATTGAGAGTTTTCCATTTTATTACATTAATGTTTTAATATGAAGCCACTACTCCATAATATGCTGTTTGTTGCCTTAAGTGTACATTTTACCTTTTGATGAGACTGATTTTTGCCCGGTAGCCATTAAATTCTGAGGGGTCCACCCCTCCAGTCATTTTTGTAATCAAGATTTGCATCCTGTCACAGAATAAAAGGAAGTTAAAATCACTGCATTCATTTGGGGATTTTAAAGACAATGATTAACTAAATGTGGTGATATAGCATAGCAGAAAACCATATTGCAGCAAGGAATTTAATCCCAGCAGCAAATGGCTGGCTTTAGTTAGGTACTTTGGTGAACGAATATATCAAATTACACTGCACCGATTTGGTGGGCAATCCTTGTTCAGGTGTCTAAGCACTCTCTCAAATTCCAGATTCTCAGAGTCAAATTTTAATACCATTAAATGTTGTCACAGCTGCCGTTCATCCCTTCAAACACTCCAGGTACACCTCAGGTTCCTTCTTCACAATAGTCTGTCTAAACTAGTTTTAGCTACATAAATTTGATCAGCAACCCATTTCTTTAAAATCTTATAAATGATTTTCAAAATATTGGGTGTATAATAATAATAATCTTTATTATTGTCACAAGTAGGCTTACATTAACACTGCAATGAAGTCACTGTGAAAATAATATTAAAAGATGAAAAACAAGCTTGTCCAGTAATTTCTGTGGCAGTAGTAACCCAGGGGCATTGGTATGTTTTACAATGTTAAAGAAGCTATATAAATGCAGGCTGCTGTTAAAATTAATTGACATTGGTAATTATTGTCAACATAAAAGATCTTGTAATTGCCCAATGGTTCAAAATTAAGAAAGTCTAATGAGTAAAAATTGTAGGCCAGGGTAACCATATCCAAAATTATTATTCGACAATCCACTTATAAAGCAATTTTTTGACGCGTACACCAAATTTCCACAAATGTCCATTCTCAATGCGACTAAAAAAAAACATTGTAACCAGCATTAGAGGGAATTCTATCCAAGACCAGCAAACCAAGACAAGGCATAGCTGGCGGAATGCTAGCACCTGTGACCTGTTACGCTATGGTCCATAGACTGCCTTATATTCAATGCCATGAAATGGACAATAGACAGATGGAACGAGTTTCTCTGTCGGCACAGTTTAATTTCTAGCAGGAGAGATTTAGCAACAGTGGCCATTGGCCAGTCTGCAGAAATACTGAGGATCCTCAAATTCACCCTGGAAAGAAGAGAGTTCATGTAACATATGTCAGAGACAGGAGGGTGGTTTGAACTTCAACAGTCCTGATCTCACCTCTCACCACTTGCCCTTAAACAAAAAAGATGTTTTTGATTTCCCTCCCCCTTTATAAGCGGTGGCACATTTTCCAACTCTTCAGTTTTGGTGTGATCCAATTTTATTAATAGCCCCACAGCGAACTCGGTGGGTTAGTTTATTTGCACACACTCAAACATAGGAGGAGGGTAGCAACATTGTCTCCTTTTCACTCATATAATAAAATGAGGTGGATAAGGAAAGAAACATCTACAGGGCAAAGACAGAGAAAATAATTGTTTAATCTGTGTCCAGAGTCCAGAATCAAAGTTTAATGGTGTATTCCTTCACAAGAGGTCAGCAGGCTGAACTGATGTTGGATAAATAATTTACTTTTCCGGTAGAGTTGTCTTTCACAATGAGATAGGCACTTGAGAGATAAATCAGCCTTGTAGGCGATGGTACATACAGAGGTTCAGGGGTTCCAGGAGAAGCAGGATCAGGGACCAGGCATTAAACCTTTGTCAGAACCCCTTGTCTGAGCCGTTCACTTTGGCTTTGACAAAGGGCATATATTCCTTTGCCTGGGTTTCTAGGATTGTTAATGTTCCAATAATTAAGAATTTGAAAGGAAGGTTCCAGGGTCTGGTTCCTTGTCCTAGCAGACGGCTCCAATTGGCTAGGCTTGACTTATGAAATGGAGATGGCCTTTATATAATTCACTTTGAATTTTATCTCTGCAGTACATAGGCGATGTTAGCATGTCTACAGAGAAAACGAGGCACAAATTTCTTTTGATACTGCCAGATTAGCTCCTATTGTTCAAAAGGCTATAGCCAGATATGGTTTCAGCCATTTTAAAAGGTCAATGTCCGTTTTCTTATTTGAGAAATTAGCTATGAGATGCAAAACTTTAGTGTGAGATCTTAGCCCCATTGCAACAGCTATAATGCTTCCAAATCTTAAAAGGATTTAACTCTTCACTCTAACTCACAACAATTGGCTCACCATTTCTGCCTGCATTGCGCCCAGTTTCTGTTCTCCATTTGGTCTGCAATTGCAGACCAAGGAATGTCCTTGTATAGTTCTTCACGAAGGATTGAATGAAGCCTGTTTGTATTTGAAAGTGTGCTCGTTAGATCATGGGATGCTTCTTGTATCCTATTTTTCATAACCACCTCCATTATCTTCATAAACGTCGTCTTCTCCTCCTCACTCCAGGGTCCGACATTCAAAGCTGTTTAAAAAGAAAACGTATTTAAAGAAATTTTGTTTTCGACCATAACATGTTAATCTAACAAGAAACTAGGCAATATTATTTCAATTTATCAAATATGATGTTTCTTAGTAGTTGTTACATCACTGAATTTATGGATATATATGGTACAAAAACACCAACATAACTATAAAAAGTAAAATAACATATTTAGTTGCTTTATCATTTCCGAACATATACAACAACTTGTATTTGTAGATGTACTTTTTAACATACTAAGATGTTCTGAGGCACTTCAAAGGAGCATTATGAAACAACATTTGACATGAAGCCACATAAAGACCTATTAAGGTGGATGATCAAAAGCATGATAAAAGAGGTTGGCTATAAGGAGACATCTTATAGGAGTAAAGAGAAGTGAATAGGTTTAGGGTGGGAATTCCAGAGTTTAAGGCTTTGGCAGGAGAAGACAAGGCTGCCAATGGTGCAGGAATTAAATAGGAGATGCGCGTGAGTCCAGAATTAGAGAACTGTAGATATCTCAAGGGGTCACAGGGCTGGAACAGGTTATAAAGCTAGGGTGGGTAAGGCCACGGAGGGACTTTTAGATCAGGGTGAAATTTGTAAAATCAAGCAGTTGCTTAACCTTAAGGTAATACATACAAGTTCAGCGAGCAGGAACTCAGGTGTGATTGGTGAACAGCACTTTGTGTGAGTTAGGACACAGGCAGCAGAGTTTTACATCATCTCAAATTTACAGAAGATGCTTGGGGGCGGGCGGGCGGGCGGGCGGGCGGGGGGGGGGGGGGGGGGGGGAAGGAGGAAGAGGAGGAGGAAACTGTAGCAGTGCATTGGAATGGTCAAGTAAACCGGTAGCAAAGACATGGATTAAAGTTTCAGCAGATGTGTGAAGGTAGGGACAGAATGAGGTTGAAACAAGCAATTACAATGCAGCTACATGGCAGAAAGCTCATCTTTGGGTCAAATATGGCACCGAGGCTGTGTACAGTCCGGTTCGGCTTCAGACAGCTGCCAAACAGAGGAATGGAATCAGTATCTAAGGAACTGTACTTGTGATGGAACAGATTTCTCCCGTCCTCCCAATATTTTGAAGGCAATTTATGTTTGTCCAGAACAAGCAGCGTGTCAATTTTGAAACATTAGAGGGGTCGAGAGAGGTGAGGACAAAGTAGAGCAGTGTGCCATCGGAATGTGGAAACTGATGGTGCTTTGGGATGAGGTTGCAATCATCCAATATGCAGGATGAGAAATAGAAGCTGGCCAAGGATAGATCCTTGGATATTGGATAAATAAGAATGAAACCAGGCAGTTGCAGTCCCACCTAGTTGGCAATGGTGATGAAGCATACATATGCGAAATGTTAACTGGATTGGACAAAGAGGGGTGAAATGATGCATGTGTGAAGCATAAACACCAGCATAGATGAATTGGGCTGAATGTTTCTGTACTGCAAATTTTCTCCATCAGCAGAACTAGAAAGTCAAAACAATTTGCTCTTTATAAGGTGGAGTCGGACACTTTAGGAACTTTCAAGCGATTATTCGATAGGCATATGGAGTGCACTAGAATGATTGGGAGTAGGTTGATTTGATCTTAGTTTCAGACTAGTTTGGCACAACATTGTGGGCCGAAGGGCAGCTGTCTGAAGCCGAACCGGACTGTTCACAGCCTCAGTGTCATATTTGACCCAATCCTGAAGATTTGTATTACATAGAACTGTACTGTGCTGTACAGTTCTATGTTCACTACCTCAACATAGAACATAGAAAATACAGCACAGAACAGGCCCTTCGGCGCACAATGTTGTGCCGAACCTTTGTCCTAGATTAATCATAGATTATCATTGAATTTACAGTGCAGAAGGAGGCCATTCGGCCCTCTGAGTCTGCACCGGCTCTTGGAAAGAGCACCCCACCCAAACTCAACACCTCCACCCAACACCAAGGGCAATTTTGGACACTAAGGGCAATTTATCATGGCCAATCCACCTACCCTGCACATCTTTGGACTGTGGGAGCATGGGTTTCCTCCGGAGCACCCGGAAGAAACCCACGCAGACAGGGGAGGAGGTGCAGACTCCGCACAGACAGTGACCCAAGCCGGAATCGAACCTGGGACCCTGGAGCTGTGAAGCAATTGTGCTATCCACAATGCTACCGTGCTGCCCTTAAGAACAAATAAATCTACTCTTTATCATTTTACCGTAATCCATGTACCTATCCAATAGCTGCTTGAAGGTCCCTAATGTTTCCGACTCAACTACTTCCACAGGCAGTGCATTCCATGCCCCCACTACTCTCTGGGTAAAGAACCTACCTCTGATATCCCTCATATATCTTCCACCTTTCACCTTAAATTTATGTCCCCTCACTTCCGGGTGCGGCGATGACCAGCTGAGTCGCACGTTTCGGCAGCTCCCTGTGAAACGGACTTTTGGGCTCTTGATAGGAGCCCCAACGGCAATTTTGACGGCTAAAAACAGTGCGGTAAACCAGAAGGGAATCCCCCCTGGATACGGATGGAAAAAGGAGGAGAGAGTGGCCAGATTGCAGTGGATCCTTTAGAACAGCGGCAAGGAAGGCAAGCAAAAACCAAGATGGCGTCGGAAGGTGGCAGTTTAACATGGGGCCCTGAACAACAAGAGTTCTTGAAATGCTGTGTGGAAGAGATCAAAAAGGAAATGAAGAAAGAGCTGTTGGCCCCGATACTACAGGCGATCGAAGGGCTAAAGGAGGAACAAAAGACCCAGGAGCGGGAGCTTCGGGTCGTGAAGGCAAAGGCAGCCGAGAATGAGGACGATATACAGGGCCTGGTGGTGAAGACGGAGACGCAGGAGGCACATCAGAAACGATGTGTGGAAAGGTTGGAGGCACTGGAAAACAACGCAAGGAGGAACAACCTGAGGATTCTTGGTCTTCCTGAAGGTGTGGAGGGAGTGGACGTCGGGGCATATGTGAGCACGATGCTGCACTCGTTAATGGGAGCGGAGGCCCCGGCGGGTCCGTTGGAGGTGGAGGGAGCATATCGAGTGATGGCGCGAGGACCGAGAGCAGAAGAAATTCCCAGAGCCATAGTGGTGAGATTCCTCCGTTTTAAGGACAGAGAAATGGTCCTTAGACGGGCGAAGAAAACTCGGAGCAGTAAATGGGAGAACGCGGTGATACGCGTTTATCAAGACTGGAGTGCGGAGGTGGCGAGAAGGAGGGCGAGCTTTAATCGGGCCAAGGCGGTGCTTCATAAAAAGAAGATAAAATTTGGAATGCTGCAACCGGCAAGACTGTGGGTCACATATCGAGGGAGGCACCACTACTTTGAGACGGCGGATGAAGCATGGACTTTTATTGTGGAAGAAAAACTAGAATGAGCGGGTTATTAAAAAGAACGTTCGAACAAAGTGGTGGGGCGAATGTGGGGGGCAAAGAGGGGTTTTATGTACTAATCCTGCGATGTGGTAACTTTTCTCTCTCCCACAGGTGGTGATGGGGGAGGAGGGGAGGTGGAGGAGATGGGGCGTTGGCCATTGGGGGCGGGGCCAAGGGAGAAGCGCGGGCTTGGTTCCCGCGCTATGATAATCATGGCGGCAATAGAGAAGCAGGAAGGAGGGGGCGTCGCACGGTGCGAGCCGAGGTCACGGGGGGAAGCCGAGGTCAGCCAGAGTTTGCTGACTTCTGGGAGCAACATGGGGGGAGTAATTATGCTAGCCGGGGATCTAGCGGGGGGGGGGGGGGCGGGAGGGGGGAATTACTGGGTTGCTGCTGCTGGGGAGAGGGGGGAGCTGGTATGGGAGAGGATGGGCGGGGGGAGCTCCGCCTGGGGGAGATACAGCTGCGTGGGAACTGGGTGAGGAGCTGGAAAAAGGTGATGGCTAATCGACAAGGGGGGGGGGGTGTAGGAAGCCCCCCAACTCGGCTGATCACGTGGAACGTGAGAGGGCTGAACGGGCCGATAAAGAGGGCACGGGTACTCGCACACCTTAAGAAACTTAAGGCAGATGTGGTTATGTTACAGGAAACGCACCTGAAACTGATAGACCAGGTTAGGCTACGCAAAGGATGGGTGGGGCAGGTGTTCCATTCGGGGCTAGATGCGAAAAACAGGGGGGTGGCTATATTAGTGGGGAAGCGGGTAATGTTCGAGGCAAAGACTATAGTGGCGGATAACGGGGGCAGATACGTGATGGTGAGTGGCAAACTACAGGGGGAGACGGTGGTTTTGGTAAACGTATATGCCCCGAACTGGGATGATGCCAATTTTATGAGGCGGATGCTCGGACGCATTCCGGACCTAGAGATGGGAAAGCTGATAATGGGGGGAGATTTTAATACGGTGTTGGAACCAGGGCTGGATAGGTCGAAGTCCAGGACTGGAAGGAGGCCGGCAGCAGCCAAGGTGCTTAAAGATTTTATGGAGCAGATGGGAGGTGTAGACCCGTGGAGATTTAGCAGACCTAGGAGTAAGGAGTTCTCGTTTTTCTCCTATGTCCATAAAGTCTACTCGCGAATAGACTTTTTTGTGCTGGGTAGGGCATTGATCCCGAAGGTGAGGGGAACGGAGTATACGGCTATAGCCATTTCGGATCACGCTCCACACTGGGTGGACTTGGAGATAGGGGAGGAAACAGGAGGGCGCCCACCCTGGAGAATGGACATGGGACTAATGGCAGATGAGGGGGGGTGTCTAAGGGTGAGGGGGTGCATTGAAAAGTACTTGGAACTCAATGATAATGGGGAGGTCCAGGTGGGAGTGGTCTGGGAGGCGTTGAAGGCGGTGGTTAGAGGGGAGCTGATATCAATAAGGGCACATAAAGGGAAGCAGGAGAGTAAGGAACGGGAGCGGTTGCTGCAAGAACTTTTGAGGGTGGACAGACAATATGCGGAAGCACCGGAGGAGGGACTGTACAGGGAAAGGCAAAGGCTACATGTAGAATTTGACTTGCTGACTACAGGCACTGCAGAGGCACAATGGAGGAAGGCACAGGGTGTACAGTACGAATATGGGGAGAAGGCGAGCAGGTTGCTGGCACACCAATTGAGGAAAAGGGGAGCAGCGAGGGAAATAGGGGGAGTGAGGGATGAGGAAGGAGAGATGGAGCGGGGAGCGGAGAGAGTGAATGGAGTGTTCAAGACATTTTATAAAAAATTATATGAAGCTCAACCCCCGGATGGGAGGGAGAGAATGATGGGCTTCTTGGATCGGCTGGAATTTCCCAAGGTGGAAGAGCAGGAAAGGGTGGGACTGGGAGCACAGATCGAGGTAGAAGAAGTGGTGAAAGGAATTAGGAGCATGCAGGCGGGAAAGGCCCCGGGACCGGATGGATTCCCAGTCGAATTCTATAGAAAATATGTGGACTTGCTCGCCCCGATACTGATGAGGACCTTTAATGAGGCAAAGGAAAGGGGACAACTGCCCCCGACTATGTCTGAAGCAACGATATCGCTTCTCTTAAAGAAGGAAAAGGACCCGCTACAATGCGGGTCCTATAGACCTATTTCCCTCCTAAATGTAGATGCCAAGGTCCTGGCCAAGGTAATGGCAATGAGAATAGAGGAATGTGTCCCGGGGGTGGTCCACGAGGACCAAACTGGGTTTGTGAAGGGGAGACAGCTGAACACGAATATACGGAGGTTGTTAGGGGTAATGATGATGGCCCCACCAGAGGGAGAAACGGAGATAGTAGTGGCGATGGATGCCGAGAAAGCATTTGATAGAGTGGAGTGGGATTATTTGTGGGAGGTGTTGAGGAGATTTGGTTTTGGAGAGGGGTATGTTAGATGGGTGCAGCTGTTGTATAGGGCCCCAGTGGCGAGCGTGGTCACGAATGGACGGGGATCTGCATATTTTCGGCTCCATAGAGGGACAAGGCAGGGATGCCCTCTGTCCCCATTATTGTTTGCACTGGCGATTGAGCCCCTGGCGATAGCGTTGAGGGGTTCCAAGAAGTGGAGGGGAGTACTTAGGGGAGGAGAAGAGCACCGGGTATCTTTGTATGCGGACGATTTGCTACTATACGTGGCGGACCCGGGGAGGGGATGCCAGAAATAATGCGGATACTTGGGGAGTTTGGGGATTTTTCAGGGTATAAATTGAACATGGGGAAAAGTGAGTTGTTTGTGGTGCATCCAGGGGAGCAGAGTAGAGAAATAGAGAACCTACCGCTGAGGAAGGTAACAAGGGACTTTCGTTACCTGGGGATCCAGATAGCTAAGAATTGGGGCACATTGCATAGGTTAAATTTAACGCGGTTGGTGGAACAGATGGAGGAGGATTTCAAGAGATGGGATATGGTATCCCTGTCAATGGCAGGGAGGGTGCAGGCGGTTAAGATGGTGGTCCTCCCGAGATTCCTCTTTGTGTTTCAGTGCCTCCCGGTGGTGATCACGAAGGCTTTTTTTAAAAGGATTGAAAAGAGCATCATGGGTTTTGTGTGGGCCGGGAAGACCCCGAGAGTGAGGAAGGGATTCTTACAGCGTAGCAGGGATAGGGGGGGGCTGGCACTACCGAGCCTAAGTGAGTATTATTGGGCCGCTAATATTTCAATGGTGAGTAAGTGGATGGGAGAGGAGGAGGGAGCGGCGTGGAAGAGATTAGAGAGGGCGTCCTGTAGGGGGACTAGCCTGCAGGCTATGGTGACAGCCCCATTGCCGTTCTCACCGAGGAACTACACCACAAGCCCGGTGGTGGTGGTGGCTACACTGAAGATTTGGGGACAGTGGAGACGGCATAGGGGAAAGACTGGAGCCTTGGGGGGGTCCCCGATAAGAAACAACCATAGGTTTGCCCCGGGGGGAATGGATGGGGGATATGGAATGTGGCAAAGAGCAGGAATAACGCAACTGAAAGATCTGTTTGTGGATGGGAAGGTCGCGAGTCTGGGAGCGCTGACCGAGAAATATGGGTTACCCCAAGGGAATGCATTCAGGTATATGCAACTGAGGGCTTTTGCGAGGCAACAGGTGAGGGAATTCCCGCAGCTCCCGACACAAGAGGTGCAGGACAGAGTGATCTCAAAGACATGGGTGGGGGATGGTAAGGTGTCAGATATATATAGGGAAATGAGGGACGAAGGGGAGACTATGGTAGATGAACTAAAAGGGAAATGGGAAGAAGAGCTGGGGGAGGAGATCGAGGAGGGGCTGTGGGCAGATGCCCTAAGCAGGGTAAACTCGTCGTCCTCGTGTGCCAGGCTAAGCCTGATTCAGTTTAAGGTATTACACAGGGCACATATGACTGGAGCACGGCTCAGTAAATTTTTTGGGGTGGAGGATAGGTGTGCGAGGTGCTCGAGAAGTCCAGCGAATCATACCCATATGTTTTGGTCATGCCCGGCACTACAGAGGTTTTGGATGGGGGTGACAAAGGTGCTTTCAAAAGTAGTAGGAGTCCGGGTCGAACCAAGCTGGGGGTTGGCTATATTTGGGGTTGCACAAGAGCCGGGAGTGCAGGAGGCGAGAGAGGCCGATGTTTTGGCCTTTGCGTCCCTAGTAGCCCGGCGCAGGATATTGCTAATGTGGAAAGAAGCCAAGCCCCCGGGGGTGGAGACCTGGATAAATGACATGGCGGTGTTTATAAAGCTAGAGCGGATTAAGTTCGTCCTAAGGGGGTCGGCTCAAGGGTTCACCAGGCGGTGGCAACCGTTCGTCGAATACCTCGCAGAAAGATAGACGGAATGGGAAAAAGAAGGCAGCAGCAGCAGCCCAGGATCGGGGGGGGGGGGGGGGGGGAGGAACCAGAAGGACTCTCAGGGTTGTTAATATATACTGTATAGTACGTATAGGTCGTTGCTACAGATAATTATATATTGGACTGTTAAATTATATTTTTGGAGAGTGTTACTTGTGACAAGGCAGTTGCCAATTAGGGCTAGTTTTCATTTTTGTTATTTATTATTTATTCATTTTTTGTTTATAAAATAGGTCATTGTTATTTGTGTTGTTATAATATTGTGAAAAGAATGCACAATGTACTGTGTTGGTTGACCAAAAATTTTCAATAAAATATTTAATAAAAAAAAAAAAAATTTATGTCCCCTTGTAATGGTTTGTTCCACCCGGGGAAAAAGTCTCTGACTGTCTACTCTATCTATTCTCCTAATCATCTTATAAACCTCTATCAAGTCGCCCCTCATCCTTCTCCGTTCTAATGAGAAAAGGCCTAGCACCCTCAACCTTTCCTCGTAAGACCTACTCTCCATTCCAGGTAACATCCTGGTAAATCTTCTTTGCACCTTTTCCAAAGCTTCCACATCCTTCCTAAAATGAGGTGACCAGAACTGTACACAGTACTCCAAATGTGGCCTTACCAAAGTTTTGTACAGCTGCATCATCACCTCACGGCTCTTAAATTCAATCCCTCTGTTAATGAACGCGAGCACACCATAGGCCTTCTTCACAGCTCTATCCACTTGAGTGGCAACTTTCAAAGATGTATGAACGTAGACCCCAAGATCTCTCTGCTCCTGCCAAGAACTCTACCGTTAACCCTGTATTCCGCATTCATATTTGTCCTTCCAAAATGGACAACCTCACACTTTTCAGGGTTAAACTCCATCTGCCACTTCTCAGCCCAGCTCTGCATCCTATGTCTCTTTGCAGTCGACAACAGCCCTCCTTACTATCCACAACTCCACCAATCTTCGTATCGTCTGCAAATTTACTGACCCACCCTTCAACTCCCTCATCCAAGTCATTAATGAAAATCACAAACAGTAGAGGACCCAGAACTGATCCCTGCGGTACGCCACTGGTAACTGGGATCCAGGCTGAATATTTGCCATCCACCACCACTCTCTGACTTCTATCGGTTAGCCAGTTCGTTATCCAACTGGCCAAATTTCCCACGTGTTCCAATGTGCTTCATAAGGAATTAAGTACTTAGAAAAGTATCAGCAATTAATTAAATCAGTTGACGTGGCGACACGGTTCCCTTTTTCACTCATCGCTGTTAGAAATCCCATGAAAAATTACACCATGTCAGGTGTAATAGGGTTTCTAATGGCAATCTGAGCAACAACTATTGCTGAACTATGGATTTGGCCATAAAAATATAATTTTCTATTTGTGGGATGTTGTTAAATGTCACCATTAAGATTAATTACTACATTTTTAAAACAAACCTTTTGACCACAAATTATAGAAAATACCCTGTACCACAAAATATTTCTACATTTATTGTATTCCTATTAACTACAAGGCTACTGTAGCTATCCAACGCTGAGTGACTACAAATTTACTGCACTTCAAGGGGAGGGGAGTAAATGAATATTTTAATAATTTAACTTACAGCTCTTTATTGTTCTTGCGCGACACATAACAGATAGGTCACTACGGTCCATGAGTTCGGCAATCTTCTTCCAGCTGTTTCCATGCAAAACTTGCAAGCATTGCAGTTTCTTCAGTTCATCTTTTGTGTATCTAATAACAACACATCTGTACTTAATATCAGAAGGAGGTAAGAAACAGAAGCAAGACTAGACCCTAACCTTCTCTGTCAATCAGTTAAGTCTGATCTGCTGTGGCCTTAATTCCACTTTCCTGTCTGTCCCCCATAACCCTCGACTCCCTTGTCAATCAAAAATATCTAACTCAGCTTTGAATAAATTCAATAACCCCGCCTCCACTGCTTCCAGCAATAGTACTGAAGATTTGTATTACATAGAACATACAGTGCAGAAGGAGGTCATTCGGCCCATCGAGTCTGCACCAACCCACTTAAGCCCTCACTTCCACCCTATCCATTCTAACCTTTTTGGTCACTAAGGGCAATTTATCAAGACCAATCTACCTAATCTGCACGTCTTTGGGCTGTGGGAGGAAACCGGAGCACCCGGAGGAAACCCACGCAGACACGGGGAGAACGTGCAGACTCTGAACATAGTGACCCAGCGGGGAACCGAACCAGGGACCCTGGCGCTGTGAACCCACAGTGCTATCCACTTGTGCTCCAGAACTTGCCACCTCCTAGCCAAGCTGTTCCAGTACAGCTACAGTACAACACTTGCATCTACCTGGCAATGTGGAAAATTACCCAGTTGTGGGCAATTAATGCTGTCCTAACCAGTGATGCACACATCCTCTAACTGAATTTAAAAAAAATTCTAAACTCTAATGAGTATAGGCTAACCCACTCTACCTTTCCTCATTAAGACAACCCCTTCATCCCAAGAATCAGTCTACAGAATGTTTTCTTATCTACCGGCTCACTAAACTACAAAAATAGGAGCAAATAAAGTCAACTCGTGCCAGGATCTACAGCGCAGCACAAGGTTGCTTGCTGATGTTGTGTAGTGATTTGACAGATATTTACAGTTCTAAACAATGGCCAGAATCAGGATATCATTCGGGAATGCAAAGGGAATTACTTTTTCGAAGAACGGGACGGACCTAAAGCAAAGTGCATTTTTAATATCAAAAAATGGTGCAGCAATTTCAAATTCAGCACTACAATTATACCAGTTGTATCTATATTTAAAGAGGACAGCCTGAAATTTGACATTGAGCCAAGTAAGGAGTGTTGAGGGCACATGTCCAAACACTTAGTCAAAGAGCTGGGTTTAAAGATAATCTGGGTTTAAAGAGAATCTTGTAAAGTAAAATGGTGGTGATGTTTAAGGAGGGAATTCCAGAGTTTAGGACCTTAACAGCGGAAGGTGGTCAACAGCATGTTCAAGAAGCCAGAAATGGAGAAGTGTAGATACCCCGGGGGGTTGTAGGGCTGGTTAGTGGTAATATTTTGCTGCTTCTACACTATAGCAAATAGAAAATGCATAAGCACAGCCCAGAGAATCCTTCAATTCTGATTTCCTGTCAAGAGGTGCCCGATCTTGCATTTTGCTGTCGTAGTTTGTTATTTTGCAGAACAATTAGAGGTTCGCTAATGGCTCAACTGTTAGATGTAGTGCTGTGATATGAATGTAGGAAATTTCTAGATAGATTGTATTATATAGCAATGTTATTAAAAGCCTGGGTAATCTGTTGCAGTAATATTTTTTTAAATCCTGGTTTAATATACATGCAGACACTTTCCGTGAAATGTTAGAATTAAGATGTTGTAAAAGTGAAATAATCCCTGATTCTAACAATTTAATTGATTACCTATACAGGCCTAATGGAACTTTATGATTGCTGGAGATTTCCTTGAGAGTAGATAATTTCCTCTCATGACAGATGCTGCCAGACGTCCTGAGATTTTCCAGCATTTTCTCTTTTGGTTTCAGAAAATTTGAGACATTGCTTTTAGACTGAAGTAAGCAGATCATGGGATGTGTGTGGGATAAAGATGACATAATTAATGAGAGGTGCCAAGTCTGTGTAGTTTGGCAGTTTGATATAGATTTGGCAGTCTGCTGGGGGTTAAGTTGAACAGCAGTTTTTGCCAAATGCTGCCAGGTTGAAAAGGAGTCTGACAAACACCGAAGGTTCTGCAGGCTGTTTCCTTAAAGGGTCCCTCTCTTTCCAAGCAGTCTTTCCAAGAAAGGTCTACAGAATAATACTGCAAGTATCCCTGTGTTCGCTAACTTTATTTACCAGTGGCTTTGACCTGTAATGGGCTTTGCTTAATTGGAGATAGAGAAGTTATAAGTTAATAGTTAAAAGTATTTCCTTTTATTTTAAGAATTGTTTAACTGTTAATTGAAAAGCTATTTTCTGTGATGTTCATGTGTAATCCTGTGTTAATAATAAAATTTGTTTTAATATAACATATTCCTATTTGTCAGTGGAATCCCTCCTTGAGCGAAGAATCCTTTGCTCCCAGTTTTTACAAATTGGGAAAATTGTTGGGGTTTCTCATCCGGTTTCCTAATATAAATTGGGATCTGGTCCGGTACCGTAACAAGTGCATGACAGTCAAACAGAAATTTGGGTTTATTCCAAGTTTTGTGCCAAATTAATCAATCTCAGTTGGGAAAGCAGTAGGAATAGGATCACTGGCATTGGCGCCTAACACTACTGGGGAGGGCAGAGGGGGTGGGAAGAAACTGGTGACATGGCATAGAATTTTCTGCACAGATATGGAACATTGGGCCCAACCAGTCCATGTCTTATTTAAGTTCTACATGAGTGACCTCTCACACTATTTTATCTAACATATTAGCATATTCCTCTAATTCCCCAACATTTTCATCTAATTGATAATAAACAAATCAGTCGTGCTGCAAAGTGAAGACAGAATAAGGTGTGGCATTTCTCACAAAGAAACAATTGAAAACCCTAATCCTTTAAACTCGCACATGAAGAATGATAATTAGAACATAGGGAGTAGAAAGGTAGGAAACAGGCAACAAAGAAATTGAGAGCTACCACATGATCAAGCATCAGCAACCCCAAATTCAAAGGCAGTAGGACTTTACTGAATGGAATTACTATTACAATGTGCCATTAAATTAAAGGACACAACATTCACACCAACGATCAGCCACACAAGGAGAAACACCAAATGCTGAAACTTCATCACCAACCTCAACTGAAATAATTTTAAATACAACCAGCCCAGAGTTAACATTTATAATTGCAATTTTTTTTTATTGTTGCAGAAGCAGATCATCATTGACAAAGAACATCAAACACTCAAATAATTAAACAGCTAAATATAAAATAACTGACTGGTATGAGGTATTCCAGGTTAACCCACCTGCCTTTACATCGATTAGGATCATACATTTTCTTAGCTCGCTGATAAACAGATTTCCAAGGCCTTGGAATGTCTTCAGCTTTAAAGAGAGAAGATTCAAATATGTAACATTAGCTTTGGATGAAAGGAAGGGCAAGTACTGAGATGAAGGGGTCATCTTATGAGGAAAGGTCAGATTAGGTTGGGGTCTGTATCCGTTGGGAGTTTAAAGAGGTAATCTTATTGAAACTGGGGAGAATTGGCAGGGTGGAAGCAGAGAGGACATTTCCCCTTGTGGGGGAAAGTAGAACTAGGGGACAACTTTTTAAAAATAAGGGGTCACCTATTGAATATGGAGACAAAAAGAATTTACGTTCTCTCAAGAGGGTCATTGGTCTGTGAAGACAGCGTCACTAAATATTTTTGACGGCTAAGTTATGTTCATGATCGATAAGGAGTCAAAGGGTATGGGGGTGAGGAAAGTTGAATTGAGGCCACGATTATAATCAGCCATGATCTTAACAAATGGAGCAGGCTCGAGGGGCTGATTGGCCAACTCTTGCTCCTAATTCGTATGTTCATCAGTCAAACTCAGTGAAACATTTTGGGCATTAATGGAGAAAAATTTAGAAATCACTATTGGTCAACAGGTATAAAGGGGAAATAATGCAGATCAATGCAAAAAACACCAACAGTTGAAAGATGAAGGATTCAATCAATATAAATACTACGAGTGAATTGTCAGATTTTGTAATCATGTAATTCAAAACTCAAAAATATGAGGCCCAACCCTGTTAAATAGAATTGCATTGGCATAAAAGTGAAACTAAAACCAGATATACCTAGTCTGCAACAGAATAAATTATTCTGTTTCAGTCGTTTCATTCTTATCATCTCATTAGCGGACTCAGGAACATGCAAAAGCTCCCATTCATTTTCAACTCCAGTTAGATCCATGAATACTTTGAGGTTTTTCTGTAATTGCTGGTTCTCCTCCTGGGTAAACCTGCCTCGTCGGATTGGAATTCCTACACAAGGGACAAATATCAAAGCAATGACCAGATCCCACTTTTAAAAAAAATCATTTTTAAAAATAGGAGTACTGCCTATTTTTAATTCACTGCTCAGTCCCGAATAAGGGAAAGAAGATTGAGCAGGGAGGAAAGGAAATGTGCATTTATGTGGTGCCTTTCACAACCTTGCGATTCCCAACACACTTTATAACCAACAAACTAATTTCTCATCTTTAAATGTAGTCACTGTTATGTAGGAAATGTGCAACCAATCTTCACACAGCGCCCCCATAAATAACAATGCAATACAGAGCATTTGTTTTTAGTGAAGTTGATCGAGGGATAAATATTGGCCAGGACACGGTGAATAACCATTCCTGCTCATCTTATGATGGGATTTGGTGTGTGAACCAGAGAGGGCAGATGAGTTCTGGGTTTATCATTTCATCTGAAAGATGGCACCTCCGACAGTGCAGCACCCCCTCAGTATCACACTGGACCATTATCCTAGACTTGTGTATTCAACGGTCTAGAGTTGGATTTGAACCTACAACGTTCTGATTCAGAGATAGCAGTGCTACCACTGAGCCACAGCAACACTATTGCAGTTCAAAGACCTGACCATCTAATTTGGCGTGTCCCAGTAAGCATTCCTGATAAAATTTAATAGATAAATGGAGTATTACATCAAAATAGCGCAGTATAGATGAGTCATGTAGTACAAGTGGTTAGCACAGTTGCTTCACAACTCCAGGGTCCCAGGTTCGATTCCCGGCTTGGGGCACTGTCTGTGCGGAGTCTGCACGTGTCTGCGTGGGTTTCCTCCCACAGTCCAGAGATGTGCAGGTTAGGTGGATTGGCCATGATAAATTGCCCTTAGTGTCCAAAACGGTTAGGTCAGGGTACAGGGTTATGGGGATAGGGTGACGCTGTGGGCTTAGGTAAGGTGCTCTTTCCAAGGGCCTGTGCAGACTCGATGGGCTGAATGGCCTCCTTCTGCACTGTAAATTCTATGATTCTATGATAGTAGCACAGATAAGAAATTAATCAAGTACAATGTAAAACATTAGGATCAGTAATAAAGGATCAGTTTGGTTTAGCCCATACAACTCACCTCAGAGCTCAACATTATGTGTTTGAGACCCATTGTGGGTCCAGAAATCTAGGTGGGCACTGAAGGAATGGTATAGAATATTATTAGATGAGGTCTGTTTGCTTGTTTAGGTGGCCATAAAAGACTCTCCTATTACTACGAGGAAGTCTAGTGATCTCTCTTGGTCAACATTTCATTCGGCCACAAAAACCTATGACACATTTATTTAATGACCTTCTGCGTGCTAATTGGCTGCAGTTGCCTGAATTACAGTAATTAACTTGGAATGTAATTCAGAACTGAATTAAAAAGGCTTTTCCTTCCAATGCAGAAGTTAATAATTGATGGGCAATTAAAGATTAATTGTTACATTTCTTTAAAAGTATACAGAGAAACCCTGTAAGCGGCATAAATTATTTGAGCAATTGCTGTCCTTGAGATTTAGTTCCTTGAAATAATTTGTTTCCTTTAACCTCCACCAGTTACAACTTTCTCTGTGGTGGCTGCAGATGCAGAGGCTAACAAAATATTCACAACTAAACAAAACTAATAGGGTTACATTTTATAGTTTTTATATGAATGTCAGTATAAATATTGTTTGTTATCATTTAAAGCAGAATGGAATTTGACTGTTATCCATCTGCATGTTTGACAACAGGTTCCTGTACGGTGTGGTATAAACGGCTTAACCAGGATCTCCAAAGCAGCTGCTCTGTGCACACCAAACAGTTATAAAGTAGCTACACCTTTAGCAAAAATAAAAGTAAGTCAAACTTACTCTCTCATCTAGGGGTTTTCTAAAAATACTCAAAAAAGATACATTTTCAGACCATCCACACAACAGCGAAGGTGGATAAATGCTATTTGGGCGCAGAATTATGGTTTCTGGTCAAGGCCATGAATAGGTGAGAAAGGTGACAGTCAGGCTTTGGTTGCGGAGATTCATCAGCAATGTTTACTTCTCGCTTTATGAACAATAAGCTCCTGAACCCTAGTGTTGTGAGGACAGGTAGACCAACTCTTGCATACAATCACAATTTGGCACATTCGTTTAGATCCCCAACCCCTGCCAAAACTGTTAAGACTGAATCCCCAATCCCTCTACAACAATGCCAGCTTCCACTTCTCAAATGTGCTAAACTTCCCATTTCAGGCTTGTTGGACCATAAGATTCTTCTTCCTCCTACTCACATCCCCATCTCACTACTTTTCCTTACACGCAAATTCGTGAAGCGTTCCATATTTTTTTAATGGCCGGCACGGTAGCACTGTTGCTTCACATCACCAGGGTCCCAGGTTCGATTCCCGGCTTGGGTCACCGTCTGTCCAGAGTCTACACATTCTCCCTGTACCTGCGTGAGTTTCCTCTGGATGCTCCAGTTTCCTTCCACAAGTCCCAAAAGACATGCTGTTAGGTAATTTGGACATTCTGAATTCTCCCTCGTGCACCCAAACAGGCACCGGAGCGTGGCAACTAGGGGCTTTTCACAGTAACTTCATTGCAGTGTTAATGTAAGCCTACTTGTGACAATAAAAATTACTTCCAAATCACTGGACCAGTTCTGTTTTTCACAAGCTCATTGACTTTATTATCAGTACTTCCAGAATTGCCCAAATCTTACTAAACCCCAAGACCTCCCTCTCTAAAGCTCTCAGATTCCAGTTCCCCTTCTCCCACTGATCACAGAACTTCCCATTCCAGGGTTCCTCGAAAGTTCGGAATACCGATCAGGAATACTGCTAGTTCCCATCCTAGTACTATAAGATCATCAGTCCCCTTCCCAGTATTTCCAAGGATAATAATTCAATTTGCCTGGGAATTATGCTTAGTGTAAGACCCATCCGTATAAAATCTCAGCTGATTAGGAGCAGCACCACAGGAAGTCTGCTCCATAAATTATAGATGTTGAATAACTTCAGTTGCAAACTCTTAAGCATTTAACATTTGAGAACACAGTATCTTTTATATTAATTTTAAATAATTCTGTTTCCACAATATATTGAAACAAAACATTGTAATTGAGCGACTGAAAGTGTGCAAGAAATTACTGAACAATAAAGCTGTGTGTTGTCAGTGAATATAACAGCAGTTTTGTACTGATTAGCCATACCTTCTTCTTTAAACCTTTCAAATCTGGGAAGGTCGTATTTATACATGTTGTACATTGTTTCAGATGTCAGATTTTCCACATTAGGGATAAAGTCCTTGAGCAGTTCAATCAATTTTGATTTGTCAAACATTTTGACTTTAGTTTCATCTTGGCCAAAAGGTATTTTCTCCTTCGGAGAACGCCCGACAGCTGTGATGCTAACTTTATTGTTGGATCCAGTCTTGTGTTGCCGCTGCTTGTTTTTCTTCCTCTTGTTTGGATCTGCGATGGTCTGGGGTGTAATGACAACCTCAAGTGTGCTTTCAATGCTCAATGCAGAAGGTGTATCCCGCTTCAGGTTCTTAGTTCTGCCTGATCTCTTGTGTCCTGACAAAGTGCCTTTCTTTTGCTTGTACCTTTTGGGGGTTTTGACAGCTCCTTGGCAATCTATGCTAGTCTGCTCTGCAGTGATCTCTGCAAAGTCACCAATATCCACAGCATTGGTGTGATCCGTTGCTTCTTTCTCTGCGAGCCCACCTGCACTGCATTTTACTGTATGTTTCTTGAAAGTGCTGTCAGTTATTTGGAGCAAGCCTGCACTGCTATTTTCAAATGGCAATACGCTGCTTAATTTACATTTCTTGATCGATTTTTGTGGTATTTCAGAATCATTGAGGGAGGCGTCTTTGTTAATACTGTTCTCAAATTGAATGATCTTCTTTGTCCTCTTGTATTTTTTGGCTGATGTTTCTGTATCGATGTCAACAGATTTTGACATTGCACTCTTTTGGAGAGGAATCTTTGCAGGAGTCTCAGAATCATTAACACTTTCTTCTGACTTAGAATGGTACTTTCCACCTCCCTCTTCTGCTGGATTGGAACAACGTTTCCTTTTTTTCTCGTGGCCGTTTCTGCCACCCACTAACTTGGGATTCTGCACTGCTTGTGGAGTCTCTGTCGTAGTAACCTCTACACCATTTTTCACTGCCTTGACATGGTCCTTTTTCTTATCACCACTGTCCATCAACCTGGCACTTTGCAGTGTTTGTTTAGTCTTTATTGCAGGCACTGAAACACTCGTCTCACCTGCTGAGCAGCAGTGATGTGTTCTTTTATTTGTTTGATTGCCTCCACAATCCGTCAACTCAAAACATTGTGCCTCATTCTTAATGTCTGTGGAACTCACCTGTGTAGTCACATCACGTTCCAGTGACCTGGGATGATGTTTTTCCTTTTCTCTTTCACCATTACCTAATAACTGGAGATTTGGGGTGTCTGAAACGTCGTATTCTTCCTCTGATCTGGAATTGTGCCTCTCTTTTTTCTTTTTCTTCCATTTTTTACCATTATTCCGTACAAACTGTACATTTTGCAAGTCTTGTTCGGAGGTCACCGTAGCAGTCTCTGAACCATCACATAAAACTTCCAATGATATGGAGCGTTTTTTCTTTTTCTTCTTTGGTTTACTTTCACTCTGATCTGATTCTCTGGGGTTTTGCACCTCTGAATCGTCACATTCTTCCGCTGATCCAGAACTGATCCTCTCTTTTTTCCTTTTCTTCTGTTTTTTTTCACTGCTACCTACAAATGGGAGATCATGTTCAGTGTTCACTGTAACGGTCTCTGAAATATCACACTCTCCTAAAAACGCAGAATGGTCTTTCTTTTTCTTCTTCTGTTTCTTTTCACTTTTATCCACTAACAATTGGCTGTGTAAGACTTGTTCAGCATCTACTGTAACAATCTCGGAAATATCACACTTTCCTAAAGATGCGGATTGGTCTTTCTTTTTCTTCCGTTTCTTTTCATTATTATCCATAGACAATTGTAAGTTTAAGTCTTGTTCAGTATCTACTGTAATCAACTCTGAAATATCACACTGTCCTAAAGATGCAGATTGGTCTTTCTTTTTCTTCTTCTGTTTCTTTCCACTACTAGCCACAAACAATGGACTGTGTAAGACTTGTTCAGTATCTATTGTAACCGATTCTGAAATATCACACTGTCCTAAAGATGCAGATTGGTCTTTCTTTTTCTTCTTCTGTTTCTTTCCACTACTAGCCACAAACAATGGACTGTGTAAGACTTGTTCAGTATCTATTGTAACTAATTCTGAAATATCACACTGTCCTAAAGATGCAGATTGGTCTTTCTTTTTCTTCTTCAGTTTCTTTTTACTATTATCCACAAACAATTGACTGTTTAAGTCTTGTTCAATATCTACTGTAGCAATCTCCGAAATATCACACTCTCCTAAAGATGCAAAATGGCCTTTCTTTTTCTTCCGTTTATTTTCACCAGAACCTAACTTGGGATTTTGCATCTCTTGGTCAGTCTGTGCAGTATCATCTTCCAGTGATCTCACAGACTGCTTCTTCTTTGTGTTACTATTGTGCTTCCATATTTTCTTCTGTAGTGCATCTTGCATCATACTGCTCTCTTCCTCGATCATTAGCTGTTTTCAAAAATGGAAAGAAATATTAGATTAAACAAACAAGAAGCTGCATGGAACAAAAAAGAGTATTTAGATACTTGCAGGTTTGAGACTTTGCCAGAAAGGAGATACAGAGCTTCCCAGTAGCCGGCTTCCATATTGCTGGAGGTGGTGCTGACGTCAGAGGGCTGGAGAAGGGGGTAGTATCGGCGGTTTACGGGGCTATGTTGGAGGAGGAGAAGGTGCCGCTAGAAGGGATCAATGCGAAGTGGGAGGAAGAGTTGGGAGAGGGTATGGAGCAGGGGTTTTGGTGGGAGGTGCTCCGGAGGGTGAACGCCTCCACCTCGTGTGCGAGGTTGGGGCTGATACAGCTGAAGGTGGTGCATAGAGCACACCTTACAAGGGCGAGGATGAGCCGGCTCTTTGAGGGGGTAGCCGATGTGAGTGAACGTTGCAGGTGGGGCCCCGCAAACCACATTCATATGGTTTGGTCCTGTCCATAGCTGGAGGATTACTGGAAGGAGGTTTTTAGGGTAATCTCTAAACCGGTGCACGTGAAACTGGACCCGAGCCCTCAGGAGGCCATATTCGGGGTGTCGGACCAGACAGGGTTGGATGTAGTAGCCTTCGACTAGTTGATCGCCCGAAGGCATATCCTGTTAGGGTGGAGATCAACCTCACCACCCTGTGCCCTGGCGTGGTGGGGGGGAACCTGCTGGAATTCTTGTCACTTGAAAAGGTCAAATTTGAACTGAGGGAAAGGATGGAGGGGGTTCTACAATTCATGTGTGTTATTCACTATACACTTTCGAGAATTGGATCACATCGAACATGGGGGGGGGGGGGGGGGAGGAGAAGACGACTGGGAGGGAGAGGGACTGTATATTTTAATGGTGACTATGGGTGATTCCTAATTCCTTTTTGTCATTTGTTTATGTTAACATGCGGGTTAATGTTAGGGTTTGGTGGGAGGATGGGATCGTTGTTATTGATATGGGGATTGATATTACATTCTTTACTGATTATTGTTGGGTGCAAATTTGGGAGAAAATGTGAAAAAGGAGAATAAAAATATTTTTTAAAAAAAGATAGTGAGTGAAACCAATGAATGGCGACACCTATCAATTCCTCATTCCTTTCGCGAGGTCCTTCAATTCTATTCATTGTAATTCATCTTCAGATTTTCTTTTAATATACCTACACATGTGTGGATGTATATATTCAGCAGCATTTGTGTAGGCAGTTGTTTCCTATTGGGACACAACTATAGGTGCTGTTGAATCTGCAATACATCATCCAAGTGGACACTCTTCGTGTATCGGCCTGGAGAGAGGACTGCTAGACTTTCAAACTTTTATAGTAATTGCTGCAGCCTGATTCTTCCTCAGCTGTAACCCACCCAATTGTGACACTCTTCAGGGTTCACGACATAGCAAGCATAAGCGTTCATTAAATCTTTTTTAAAAATTAATTCTCAGTACTGGCAAGGACACATTTATTGCCCATCTGATACTTCCCTCAAAAAAGGTGGTAGTGGTGCATCTTTTATGGTTTGATACAACGGAGTCGTTTGTCAGGACATTTTAGAGGAACATTAAGAAACAAGTATGTTAGGGTGGGTTTCAAGACACAAAGGCCAAACAACACAAGCAGGGTTGTATTTCTCCTCTAAAGGGCAGTAAAATACAAGCTTGTTATCCCTTGATATGAAAACACTGTTAGCCTGTACTATATCATCATGCCCATCAATCACTGCCTCTCTTCAACATTAGTGCTACTTTAACATCTGTCTGTAACCATAGTCTATTGCATTGCTCTTTCCTGGCTTTGCTATACATGCCAAGCAGAGACATGATTTGTAATGGAGACAGAGGAGAAACCCAAATGGAGAGAAAAGGTTCCATGGCTACTTGGTCCCTTTCCATAACCATATCATGCAGAAGTACAGGATCAGCTTCCACACACTAACTGATGCCACCTAGCTCCATTTCGCCATCTTTTTCATCAATACAAACATGCAAGTATATTCCTCTGGATGCCTGACTGACATTAACAACATAATTCCAATGGCTTTAATCATAGGATCAGACAGTATGGAACATTTGACCTATTGTAGCTGTGCCAGCTCTTTCAAGAGCTATCTAACCAGTTCATGCCCCTGCTCTTTCTCAATGGTCTAGCAAAATTCTCTATTTCCAGTTTATCTAATTCCCTTTCAAATATCGCTATTGAATCTATTTTCACCTTTATAGGTAGAGTGTTTCAGGTCATCAATAATAATAATGATGATAATAATAACTGCTTATGGTCACAAGTAGGCTTCAATGAAACTACTGTGAAAAGCCCCTCTTCGCCTTAATCCGGCGCCTGTTCAGGGAGGCCGGTAAGGGAATTGAACCCATGCTGCTGGACTTGTTCTGCATTACAAGCCAGCTGTTCAGCCCACTCTGCTAAACCAGCCCTCACTTGCAAAATGCAAAAATCTCACTCTGCCCTGCATTTCTGTTAAATCTGTTTGCTCTGGTTACTGACCCTCCCGCCAGTCGAATCAGTTAGTTCCTCATGATCTGCTAAAATCCTTCAGGACTTGAAACATCTCTTCTTAACCTTCTCTGCTCTACTGAGAACAATCTTAGATACCCGCCTTAATCCACAAAACAGAACTCCCTCATCCCCCATACCACTCTGGCAATTCTTCTGGGCACCCTTTCCAAAGCATTGACATCCTTCCAAAAGCATGTCCAATTCTAGCCAACAGTATTCCAGCTGAGTATTTATTTCCCATCCCCAAATAGGTGCGTAGACCTCCTTGATTCTCAGTTCAGGGCAAAAGCCACAACTTTCAGCATGCTGCCAAGGTCCCTTCCCCACCTTCTGCTTTACTGAAACACACTTAAAAGCTTAGCCCACAATTTCATCTTGAGAATCCATTTCTTCAATAGCTCTGCCAACCAGGCAGCCTCCAGATTTGATAAACGGTGTCTCATTCAAACTGCTGCCAATTGTATATATCATGTCAGTAGGTACTATATAAAAATAAGGTCAAACCTGCATCTGCACACAGTGAGCAAATAACCCTTCACTATTTGAAGATTAGATTTTGGATTATCTGCATCACCACAGGATGTCAACGAGTAACGTACCAAATTTGCTCTGTGTATCGCTCACTCTTCATTTGTCATCAATACAATATATAGTCAATCTGAAGATACATATTTTTAAAATTAAATGGGTTTTCATAAACTCCAGATTCTCATAACTATACATCAAGCATCCTTGTTCAGCCAGACATGTCACAGCTTGAGGCACTCTAAACTGCCTTTTTGGTAACATTAAAGTTGAAAAGGTTACTCAATTTTTCACAAACATGGGGAGAATGTGAAAACTCCACACGGACAGTGACCCAGAACCAGGATCGAACCTGGGACCTCGGTGCTGTGAGATAGCAATATTAACCACTGCGCCACCGTGCTGCCCTACGAAGAATTCCTAGGGCAATTTCTGGGGTGGAGACAATTCTCTTGAACAATCACAGCTATCTTTCTGTGTGCTGGGCACAATCAATGGAGAGTTTCTCCGCTTCCTAATGACTTCATTTTGCTCAGACTCCTTGATGCCACAGTCAGAAGCGGCCTTGATGGAATGGGCAGTCGCTCTTACGTCAGCTGTGGAACACAGCTCTTTTTCCATGTTTGGGCCCCAAGCCTGCAACAAGGTCTGGAGCTGGGTGACTGAGCTCAACCACACTCCCTTGTGCTATTTACCGTTGGCTCAATTTAAATTATTCTGACGAAAGGTCATCAACCAGAGACGTTAACCCGGTTCCTCAATCATAGAATTTACAATGCAGGAGGCCATTCAGCCCATCTGGCCTGCACAGGCCCTTGGAAAGAGCACCCTACCTGCTGTCTGGTCCCCTGAATATCCCCAGCACTCGTTTCAATTTATGGGCAGCACGATGGCTAGCACTGCTGCCTCATACGCCAGGGTCTCAGGTTCGATTCCAACCTTGGGTGACTGTGTGAAGTTTGCACATTCTTCCCAAGTCTGTGTGGGTTTCCTCCCACAATCCAAAGATGTGCAGGTCAGGTGGATCGGCCATGTTAAATTGCCCTGAGATCGGGTTGCAGGTATAGGTGGGGGATTGGGCTCAGATAGAGTGCTCTTTCAGGTCAGTGCAGACTCGATGGGCCGATCTGCAGTGTAGGGATTCTATGATTCTAAATATTCGCTCGATCCTCCTCACTGATGAAGGGCAAAAAGCTGAAGACATGATCTGCTCTCCATGGACACCTGTTGGATGCTTTCTGTTTTCCGCTGCTGTTTCGGCAACCATCCGACGTTTGAATCGCACATCCACCCCCTTTGGAAAGTTATTTATCCAACAAAAACAAAAAAAATCTTCAATACCTGGTGCTGCAACATGTCGGGTGTATTAACACAAGGCCGGAAACTGTGGCCTGGCTTCAGTTCTCGTCCAGGTAATAAACTTTAAACTTTTGTTGACGTTCCACACGCCCTTGTATTATTATTATTTTTTAACCAACAGGGAAGCGGGTTCCGTTCAGAACTTGAAGCGATTCCCCCTCCCCACGTTGCCACACTTACCCGGGAGCGGACCGGCCGCCTTGCTCGTCCAGCTCCCTTGCGCCGGAAGCGGAAGTCGCGTCAGAGGTCAGATGGCCTTGGATACCGTCACCACGGCAACGGATTCCCAACAGCAGGAACCCAGCCGCGGGACGGACGCTTCGAGGAGCCTCCGTGTGGAAAAGAGAGAGAGAGAGGGGGAAAAAAAAACATGATGCTACGCGTTTAAATGGGCCCGCGCTTTTCTGGCTAAAATCTCAGGTAAAGGAAAAAAAAAACCTCCGGGAGAAAAAGAGGCGAAAGAGCCGTTGTACTTGTGAGGCCGCGCGATTAAAGACAGCCAGGAAAACAGGGACTGGAGTTCCAAAACCATCTCGTGGTTTTTGTTGTGGTTACGAAGTGCGGTAAATTAAACTCGCCTGCTTTTTAAAAAAAATTTAGAGTACCAATTCTTTTTTTTCCCAAATAAGGGGCAAGTAATTTAGCGCGGCCAATCCACCTATCCGGCACATATTTTTGTGGGTTGTGGGGGCGAAACCCACGCAGACACGGGGAGAATGTGCAAACTCCACACGGACAGGGGCAGGGATGAACCTGGGACCTCGGTGCCGTGAGGCAGCAGTGCTAACCACTGTGCCGCTGCGCCGCCCCTAATCTACCTGGTTTCTACAGACAATGATGTGGGGATGCTGTTGTTGGACTAGGGTGGGCACAATAAGAAGTCTTCCAACACCCAAGTTAAAGTCCAACAGGTTTATTTGGAATCACGAGCTTTCGGAGTGTAGCTCCTTCATCGGGTGACGAGCTACGCTCCGAAGGCTCGTGATTCCAAATAAACCTGTTGGACTTTAACCTGGTGTTGTAAGACTTCTTACTCGATAGACGATGGTGAAGTATGTTTTACTTGGGGGGAAATGGTGGTGTAGTGTTAATGTTAGAGTGACCCAGAGGCCAGGGCTGTTGAACGGAGTATTATAGTTCAACGTCACTTCAGTTGTTCACAAATCCTTATCTCTCCCCATAGTGAACTCGCCCAGCTTGTGCTTGGCAACAAAGTTAGCCTGTGCGATCATTTTGCAGCTGTCAACCATTCTGAGGGACGATGTGAATGCAGAATTCGTCATCACTGCTATTTAATCAGATATAACTGTGATGCTCGGGATACGGGTTTAAATCACATGACGACAGCTGGTGTAATTTGAGTTCAATTAATAAATGTGAAATTTGAAACTACTATCAATTGTTAAAAATCCACCTGGTTCACTAACGCCCTTTGGGGAAGGAAATCTGCCATCCTTACCTGGTCTGGCCTATATGTAACTCCAGACCCGTGGGTTGACTCTTAAATTCCATCTGAAATGGCCTTGCAAACTACTCAGTTTTTTGGGTAATTAAGAATGGAGCACAAATGCCAGTGATGCTGGAATCCCATGAAAGAATAAAGGAAGAACTTTTTCTTTTAAACAAAATATATTTAAAAGTGACTTGCCTCAAAGGAGCTCTTGAGGTATTTTCAGTTCATGAATTCTTATTTCTCTCCACAGTGAAGTTGTCCAGCTGTGCGATCAATTCGCGACAGTCAGCCAGACTCCAGGACGGTGTGAATCTAGAATTCATCATCATTGCTGATTAATCAGATATAACCGAGATGTTCCTGGCTCCATTGTGGTCAGAGAATGATCGTGTTGGGGAGATCAGGGATTCCATGCTGATTAACCCTCTAATAATAAAGGTAAGGACTTCAGGAGTCACAATACTGGTGGCTGAGTCAAAACAAAACACAAAATTAGTGAATACAAAAGCAAAATACTGCAGATGCTGGAAATCTGAAATAAAAACAGAAAATGCTCAAAATGTTCTACAGATCAGGCAGCACTTGTGGAGAGAAACAGATTTAACTGATGAAAGGTTCAAATGAAGGGTTATCATTGCACAGAACTCCATTTCTCTGTCATTTCAACTGACAAAGAAATCAGCCAAATGTTTAGCTGTGGAAATGTGGCTTAGACGATGACTTAGAGTTGCATATGAGATATACAAATAAATACTGCAAGGCAATTTTATCGCAGATGAGGGAGGCAGTGGTGTATAGTATTGTCACTGGATTAGTAAACCAGAGACACATGGTGATTCTCTGGCACGCCCCACTGTAGCACCCCCACCCCCCCGACTGTCCACTTGAACAAGTTGCTGGAGAGACAATAATTTAACTCAAGCAAGGAGTTGATGAAAATCAAGAGAAAGAAGACAAGAGAAGGATTACTCTCTGTTGCCTAGCTATGGAGTGACAATAGTAACAAATTTAGGAAAAGTTATGGCTGAAGCTATTCCTACATTCTGGTGGATGAAGTTTTAAATGTGCTGCTCACATATTTGGAAAGAACAATAATGAGAGTAAATTACAGACGTTTATATGGATATATGGATTAAACTGAGAAATATCATTATTCCCCCAGCATGTATTTTCTTTGCACAAATCATGGAATAATTATCCATATTTAATAATAGAACTTTAAAAAAAATATTAATAACTTGGACTGTGGAGGACATCGTCAAGTGCCTGAGTATTTGGTATAAATTCCTCTTAACTCTACAGAAGTGTTTATCCTTGACTCGAAAATCTCATTCATGATTAAGTACTTAATTCACTGGGTACGTTTCGGCCCAGATTCACCAGTGAATCATGGAACCAATATGAATACAATTACAATTGTTTTATGCTCATTTGAATCTGAGATGAACCTAGAATAATAGATTTATAATTATTTACTAGACATACAAAAGAAAATACAGGATAGTCATACAGCCATTGAGGTTTAAAGCACAGAAAAGGCCCTTCAGCCAATTGCATCTGTGCTGGTCAAAGACAACCACCCAAGTATTCTAATCCCATTTTCCAGCACTTTGCCTATTGCCTTGTGTGCCTTGGCATTGCAAGTGCAAATCTAAATACTTCTTAAATGTTGTGAGGGTCTCTGCCTCCACCACCGTTTCAGTCAGTGAATTCCAAACTCCCACCATTCTCTAGGTGAAAAAGCTTTTCCTCACATCCCCTCACCGTAAGTCTACGGCCCTTGGCCATTGATCCCTCCACCAAAGGGATACGTTTATCCCTGTCTACTCTGTGCCGCTCATAATTTTACACATCTAAGTCATGTCCCCCCTCAGTCTCCCCTGAGCCAAAGAACACACCCCCAGTCTATCCAATCTCTCTTCATAACTAAAACTCTCCAGCCCAGGCAAGATCCTGGTAAATAGACACTCCACCCTTTCAAGTGCTATCACATCTTTCCTATAATGTGGATTCCGGAAATGCACACAATACTCAAGATGTGCCTAACCAACATTTTATACAGTTCTAGCATAACCTCCCTGCTCTTATACTCTATGCCTCAGCTAATAAAGGCAAGTATACAACTTCCTAATAACTTTATCCACCTGTCCACCTGCCCTCTTATCTTAATGGACCGGTGTACGTGCACACCAAGGCCCCTCTGATCCTCAATGCTTCCCAGAGTCCTGCCGTTTATTGTGTATTCCCTTGCCTTGTTGGCCCTGCCGAAGTGCACAGGTGCATCACCTCACACTTATCCGGATTGAATTCCATTTGAAATTGATCAGCCCACCTGACCTGCCCGCCTAGATCCTCCTATAATCTAAGGCTATCCTCCTCACTATTTACCACCCCACCTGTTTTTACATCATTGGCAAACTTATTGATTAACCCTCCTACATTCAAGTCAAAATGATTTATATAAACCATAAACAGTAAGGGCACCACTGATCTGTGCGGGACCCCACTGGACTCCAGCTTCTAATCGGAAAACACTCCCAACCATCACCCTCTGCCTCCTGCCACTCAGCCAATTTGGGATCTAATTTGCCAAATTTCCTTGGCTCCCATGGTCTCTTACCTTCGCTATCAGTCTCTCAGGTGGGACCTTATCAAAAGCTTTGCTGAAGTCCAAGTAAACTACGTCAAATGCATTGCCCTCATCTACACACCTGGTCACCTCTTCGAAAAGTTCAATCAAGTTGGTCAGGCATGACCTCTCCTTAACAAAACCATGCTGACTGTTCTTGATAAATCCCTGCCTCTCCAAATGCAGATTAATTCTGTCTCTCAGAATTGCTTCCAATAGTTTCCCTACCATGGCATGTAGTTTCCTTGTTTATCTCCTCTTCCTCTCTACTCCCCACCCCTCCCTCCCCGGGCCAACTTTCCTGTACTGATGATATGCCGAATATGCTGTCGTTGGTTTGTACTTTGAAAATTTCTCTTTTCTTGCACTTGAAAACAGCCTCACTGAACACTAACTGTTGTCTTTCAAACTTAATTTCACTATTCATGATATAATAATGAAAATATCATTATAGTAATTTTCAAACTAGAATTACCATCACAGTAGTTTCATACACATAGTGCTAAAGGGAGTAGAATTGTACAGGCATTGTCAAACTCAGGGGTGCGACCCGCGGGTGGGTCGCAGGCGGGTGTCGGGAGGGTCACGGAGCCGTCCATCGCGGTGCTCCCGATCGCTCAAATCCGCGCGCAACAGCTGCAGGAGCCGGCTTTTCATAATGCTGGCTGCGAGCGACCTTCAAAATGGCCAGGAACAGATTTTTTAAAAATTCGATGATCGGGCACACATGCGCATTTTAAAAGAAATTAATTGTCGCAGCCTTTTTTCTTCAAGTTCGGGGGGGGCCAAAGGGACCATTGGGGCCAAAGGGACCCAAAACCATTTCCTCCATTTTTGTCAGCAACAAACAAGGTAAGAGAAAATGGTGGGTCGCGCAGGTCGGCTGGTGTGGGCCACAAAGGTCGGCCGGCGTGGGTCACGAAGGTCAGCTAGTGTGGGTTGCGAAGGTTGGCTGGTTGGTAAAAATGGGTCCCTGGAAAAAAAGTTTGAAAAACACTGCAATAGTACACAGCAGATTCTTTATCTTACACCAGGTGGTGCTGGTGCAACAGCAAAATCAGAGTCAACCCTCCCAGAGTAAATTAATTCCTTCCATTAAACAAGATTGGGAAATAAAAATACAGAGTATTCCTCAATATTCGGATAGATACAGAAATACGATTGAAGCATAGAAATTACAATCTAGTAAAATGGATGATACAAAAAAATGATTTGTAAATGCTTATACCAGTTAAAAAGGTAGAACTGATTACTAAGTGGTAATCAACTCTGAAGGGTATTATGTCTTCCCACTAGTGGTTGAGCTTTGTATTTCAATTTGCTGCTGAATATATATTTTTTTAAATGTTGCTATAAAGAATGCATAGCAAATTTACATCACTTTGTCTCTTCCTATAATGAATACAAACGCGTGAAATAAGGAGGACGCTTTTGTGAAGCATAAGTAGGCCAGTTGGGCTCAATAGCCTCGTTCTATTCCGTGTGTTCCATGTAATTCTAAATGTAAGCACCAGTTTTTTTCCTTAACTTATCTTTGGGAGATCACCTGAACTGCCATAATCTTGATCCTGAAATAATGTGACTGCAATCTTGAAGGTTCCCATTGGCAGGATTAAAAGAAAAATAAATTCCTCAGTTGCTCCATGGCTTCATTGCACGACTGTGTCTCAAATTCAGAAGATGTTACCAGGCATCTCCTGCTCAAAAACGTTTACGATTCTATTTTCTTTCCACTTTTTTGTTTCATATTAAAATTCCATCAGGCTAGACAGGATGATAACACAATAACACAACCAATCATTACTCTGCAAATGTTCTGTTTATACAGGATTACATAGGATACAACAACAGATCATTCAGCCCAATAGGTCCATGATAGTGCTTATGCCGCAGTGAACCCCCAACGAAACTACTTCATCTAAACCTATTAACATATCCTTCTATTCCTTCTTCCCTCGTGTTTATGTAGCTTACCTTTAAATGTATCTTAAAGTAAACATAACCTTTCAGCCATACTTGTAAATGTATAAATACTACAGCAAAGCAAAATGCTTTTACATCAGAACTGCTATAAACTCGAGGACTTCCGGTTGCGGCTATGCGGAGCTAAGTCGCACGTTCGGCAGCTCCCGCTTGGAATGGACTTTTGGGCTCTTTTCAGGGCCCCCAAAGGCATTTTCTCGACATTTCCCAGTGTGGGAAAAAGACTGCAACATTCCCCCAACAGTGTATGGCTTGGACCAGGAGCGTGGCGACTAAAAAAGTGGTGGTGAAGCCAAAGAAAGTGCAAGGGAAGAAGAGCAAGATGGTGGCGGGCGGGGACCAGGCAGCGTGGATGCAGTGGGCGCAGGAGCAGCAGGAGGTATAAGAATTGGCAAGTCATGTTGCAGCTGTATAGAACCTTAGTTAGGCCACACTTGGAGTATAGTGTTCAATTCTGGTCGCCACACTACCAGAAGGATGTGGAGGCTTTAGAGAGGGTGCAGAAGAGATTTACCAGAATGTTGCCTGGTATGGAGGGCATAAGCTATGAGGAGCGATTGAATAAACTCGGTTTGTTCTCACTGGAACGAAGGAGGTTGAGGGGCGACCTGATAGAGGTATACAAAATTATGAGGGGCACAGACAGAGTGGATAGTCAGAGGCTTTTCCCCAGGGTAGAGGGGTCAATTACTAGGGGGCATAGGTTTAAGGTGAGAGGGGCAAGGTTTAGAGTAGATGTACGAGGCAAGTTTTTTACGCAGAGGGTAGTGGGTGCCTGGAACTCGCTGCCGGAGGAGGTAGTGGAAGCAGGGACGATAGGGACATTTAAGGGGCATCTTGACAAATATATGAATAGGATGGGAATAGAAGGATACGGACCCAGGAAGTGTAGAAGATTGTAGTTTAGTCGGGCAGTATGGTCGGCACGGGCTTGGAGGGCCGAAGGGCCTGTTCCTGTGCTGTACATTTCTTTGTTCTTTGAGGTTATCCAGCGCTGCTTCAGGGAGCTCAAAGCGGACCTGCTGGAGCCGATGAAGGCTTCTATTGATAAGTTGCTGGAGACCCAGACGGCCCGGGGGTGGCGATCCGCGAGGTCCGACAAAATATCTCAGATAACGAGGACGAGATCTTGGGCCTAGCGGTAAAGGTGGAGGCGCACGAGGCGCTCCACAAGAAATGGCAGGAACGGTTCGAGGAGATGGAGAATCGGTCGAGGCGGAAGAATCTGCGAATCCTGGGCCTCCCGGAGGGGCTGGAGGGGTCGGACGTGGGGGCCTATTTGGTCACCATGTTAAACTCGCTGATGGGAGCGGGGTCCTTCCAGGGGCACCTGGAGCTGGAAGGGGCCCATAGAGTGCTGGCGAGGAGGCCCAAGGCTAACGAGCCGCCGCAGGCGGTGTTGGTGCGGTTTCATCAGTTCGCTGATCGGGAGTGCGTACTCAGGTGGGCCAAGAAAGAGAGGAGCAGCAGGTGGGAGAACGCGGAGGTTCGGATATATCAGGACTGGAGTGCGGAGGTGGCGAAGAAGAGGGCCGGGTACAACCGGGCAAAGGGGGTGAAGTTTGGCATGCTGCAGCCGGCGAGACTGTGGGTCACCTACAAGGACCGGCACCATTATTTTGAGTCCCCTGAGGAGGCATGGGCCTTTGTTCAGGCCGAGAAGCTGGACACAAACTGAGGGTTGGGATGGGGGGTAGGGCGTGGGGATGGTCGGGGATTGCTGTTGTTGTGTTACATTTTGAGGGGGGGATTCTTAGTTCTTGTTCAGTTTTGGTTGGGTCTGGGTGGTTAGGGTGGGTTGGGCACTGTTTTGGTTGGGTCTGTCGGATGGGCTCTTGGAGGGGGGCAAGTAAACGGAGTAGGGGGTGAATGGCCAGTAGGGGGGGACGAGGAGGAGGAGGAGGGTGTGGCCCCGCGGGGGAGGGTGAGGGTGTGGCCCCGCGGGGGAGGGTGTGGCCCGAGTCGGGGGTGACCCGAGTCGGGGGTGAGGGGACTGGGCCTTTAAAAGGAGCTGCGACAGAGGAGGCGGGGTCAGGCAGGTGGAAAGCGTGGGCTTTTTCCCGCTCTGAAGGATGGAGGGGGTGGGGCAGGGGCAGGGAAGCACAGGGTTTCTTCCCGCGCTTGGGATGGAAGGGGGAGGCGGAGAACCTGCTGGTGGGTGGGGGAGGGGAAGTCCCACAATGGGAGGAGTCGAAGGAGAGGCGGGAGCGGCCGGGGTCAGTAGGAGTCAGCTGACTTGCGGGAGTGCAATGGGGGGAGCAATGCAGCTAGGAGGGGTCCTAGTTGGGGGGGAACCGGGTTGCTGCTGGTATGGTCAAGGGGGAGCTGGAGCGAGTAGAGGTTGTTGCAGCGGGGGTCTGCTGCCGTGGGGAACGGACCGGGCGCGTGGCTGGCCGACGAGGGGTTATGGCTAGTCGACGGGGGAGGGGGGCGGGTAGCCCCCTGATCCGTCTTATAACCTGGAACGTAAGGGGGCTGAACGGGCCGGTCAAGCGGGCCCGGGTGTTCGCACACCTGAAGGGGCTGAAGGCGGATGTGGTCATGCTCCAGGAGACACACCTGAAGGTGGCAAACCAGGTAAGATTGAGGAAGGGGTGGGTAGGCCAGGTGTTTCATTAGGGGCTGGATGCCAAAAATCGGGGGGGGTGGCGATCTTGGTGGGAAAGAGGGTGTCGTTCGAGGCGTCGAGCATTGTGACAGACAATATCGGCAGGTACGTAATGGTAAGTGGTAAGCTGCAAGGGAAAATGAAAATCGCTTATTGTCACAAGTAGGCTTCAAATGAAGTTACTGTGAAAAGCCCCTAGTCGCCACATTCCGGCGCCTGTTCGGGGAGGCTGGTACGGGAATTGAACCGCGCTGCTGGCCTGCCTTGGTCTGCTTTCAAAGCCAGCGATTTAGCCCTGTGCTAAACAGCCCCTGGTGGTGCTGGTCAATGTGTGCGCCCTGAACTGGGACGATGCGGGTTTTATGCAGCGCATGTTGGGTCGGATCCCAGACTTGGAAGTGGGGTCCTGATAATGGGGGGGGGGGGGACTTTAACACGGTGTTGGATCCGGCACTGGATCGCTCCAGGTCTAGAACGGGTAGGAGGCCGGCGGGGGCTAAAGTGCTGAGGGGGTTTATGGACCAGATGGGAGGGGTGGACTCTTGGAGATTTGCAAGGCTAGGGAATTTTCATTCTTCCTCGCACGCTCATAAGGCCTATTCCCAGATCGACTTTTTTGTTATGAGCAGGGTGCTGATTGCGAAAGTAGAGGATACCGAGTACACGGCGATAGCCATTTCGGATCACGCCCCGCATTGGGTAGACCTAGAGCTGGGAGAGGGGCCAGCGCCCGTTGTGGCGCTTGGAGGTGGGGCTGTTGGCGGATGAGGTGGTGAGTGAGCGGGGTCCGAAGAAGCATAGAGGGATACCTGGAGGCCAATGATAATGGGGCGGTCCGAGTGGGGATGGTCTGAGAGGCGCTGAAGGCGGTGGTTAGGGGAGAGCTGATCTCCACTAGGGCCCACAAGGAGAGGGGAGAGCAGAGGGAGAGGCTGGTGGGGGAGATGGTGAGGGTAGACAGGAGGTATGTGGAGGTGCCGGAGGAGGGTCTGTTGAGGGCGAGGCGTAGCCTCCAGGCCGAATTCGACCTGTTGACCACCAGGAAGGCGGAGGCGCAGTGGAGAAAGGCCCAGGGCGATTTATGACTATGGGGAAAAGGCAAGTCGGATGCTGGCGCATCAGCTTCGGAAGCGGGATGCAGCGAGGGCGATTGGGGGAATTAAGGATGGGGGGGGGGGGGGGGGGGGGAGTGTGGTGCAGAGTGGGGTTGGCATCAATGGGGTCTTCAGGGACTTTTATGAGGAACTGTATCGGTCCGAGCCCCCACTGGAGGAGGGATGGGCCGCTTTCTGTACCTACTGAAGTTCCCGAAGGTGGAGGAGGGACTGGTGGCGGGATTAGGGACCCCGATTGGGTTGGAGGGGCTGGTCAAAGGGATAGGGAGCATGCAGGCAGGGAAGGCACCGGGGCCGGACAGTGTCCCGGTCGAATTTTACAAAAAATATATGGACCTGTTGGGCCCGTTGCTAGTTAGGACCTTCAATGAGGCAATGGAGGGGGGAGCTTTGCCCCCGACGATGTCCCGGGCACTGATCTGGATCCTGAAGCAGGACAAGGATCCCCTGCATTGTGGGTCTTACAGGCCGATTTCATTGTTAAATGTAGATGCCACGGTTCTGGCGATGGTCTTAGCCACGAGAATTGAAGATTGTGTGCCGCAGGTCATCTACGAAGACCAGACGGGGTTCATGAAGGGGAGGCAGTTGAACGCGAATGTGCGGAGGCTCCTGAACGTAATTATGATGCCGGCGAGGGAGGGGGAGACGGAGATAGTGGCGGCGATGGACGCTGAGAAGGCCTTCGATAGGGTAGAGTGGGGGTACTTGTGGGAGGTGCTGAAGAGGTTCGGGTTTGGGGAGGGGTTCGTCAGGTGGGTTAGGCTGTTGTACAAGGTCCCGATGGCGAGTGTGGCCACGAACAAGAGGAGGTCTGGGTTCTTTCGGTTGCATTGAGGGACAAGGCAGAGGTGTCCCTTTTTTTAAAAATTAAATATTTTATTGAAAATTTTTGGTCAACCAACACAGTACATTGTGCATCCTTTACACAATATTATAACAACACAAATAACAATGACCTATTTTATAAACAAAAAATGAATAAATAATAAATAACAAAAATGAAAACTAGCCCTAATTGGCAACTGCCTTGTTACAAGTAACACTCTCCAAAAATATAATTTAACAGTCCAATATATAATTATCTGTAGCAACGACCTATACATACTATACAGTATATATTAACAACCCTGAGAGTCCTTCTGGTTCCTCCCCCCCCCCCCCCCCCCCCCCCCCGATCCTGGGCTGCTGCTGCTGCCTTCTTTTTCCCATTCCGTCTTTCTTTCTGCGAGGTATTCGACGAACGGTTGCCACCGCCTGGTGAACCCTTGAGCCGACCCCCTTAGGACGAACTTAATCCGCTCTATTTATAAACCCCGCCATGTCATTTATCCAGGTCTCCACCCCCGGGGGCTTGGCTTCTTTCCACATTAGCAATATCCTGCGCCGGGCGACTAGGGACGCAAAGGCCAAAACATTGGCCTCTCTCGCCTCCTGCACTCCCGGCTCTTGTGCAACCCCAAATATAGCCAACCCCCAGCTTGGTTCGACCCGGACCCCCACTACTTTTGAAAGCACCTTTGTCACCCCCATCCAAAACCCCTGTAGTGCCGGGAATGACCAAAACATATGGGTATGATTCGCTGGGCTTCTCGAGCACCTCGCACACCTATCCTCCACCCCAAAAAATTTACTGAGCTGTGCTCCAGTCATATGTGCCCTGTGTAATACCTTAAACTGAATCAGGCTTAGCCTGGCACACGAGGACGACGAGTTTACCCTGCTTAGGGCATCTGCCCACAGCCCCTCCTCGATCTCCTCCCCCAGCTCTTCTTCCCATTTCCCTTTTAGTTCATCTACCATAGTCTCCCCTTCGTCCCTCATTTCCCTATATATATCTGACACCTTACCATCCCCCACCCATGTCTTTGAGATCACTCTGTCCTGCACCTCTTGTGTCGGGAGCTGCGGGAATTCCCTCACCTGTTGCCTCGCAAAAGCCCTCAGTTGCATATACCTGAATGCATTCCCTTGGGGCAACCCATATTTCTCGGTCAGCGCTCCCAGACTCGTGAACTTCCCATCCACAAACAGATCTTTCAGTTGCGTTATTCCTGCTCTTTGCCACATTCCATAACCCCCATCCATTCCCCCCGGGGCAAACCTATGGTTGTTTCTTATCGGGGACCCCCCCAAGGCTCCAGTCTTTCCCCTATGCCGTCTCCACTGTCCCCAAATCTTCAGTGTAGCCACCACCACCGGGCTTGTGGTGTAGTTCCTCGGTGAGAACGGCAATGGGGCTGTCACCATAGCCTGTAGGCTAGTCCCCCTACAGGACGCCCTCTCTAATCTCTTCCACACCGCTCCCTCCTCCTCTCCCATCCACTTACTCACCATTGAAATATTAGCGGCCCAATAATACTCACTTAGGCTCGGTAGTGCCAGCCCCCCCTATCCCTGCTACGCTGTAAGAATCCCTTCTTCACTCTCGGGGTCTTCCCGGCCCACACAAAACCCATGATGCTCTTTTCAATCCTTTTAAAAAAAGCCTTCGTGATCACCACCGGGAGGCACTGAAACACAAAGAGGAATCTCGGGAGGACCACCATCTTAACCGCCTGCACCCTTCCTGCCATTGACAGGGATACCATATCCCATCTCTTGAAATCCTCCTCCATCTGTTCCACCAACCGCGTTAAATTTAACCTATGCAATGTGCCCCAATTCTTGGCTATCTGGATCCCCAGGTAACGAAAGTCCCTTGTTACCTTCCTCAACGGTAGGTCCTCTATTTCTCTACTCTGCTCCCCTGGATGCACCACAAACAACTCACTTTTCCCCATGTTCAATTTGTACCCTGAAAAATCCCCAAACTCCCCAAGTATCCGCATTATTTCTGGCATCCCCTCCGCCGGGTCCGCCACGTATAGTAGCAAATCGTCCGCATACAAAGATACCCGGTGCTCTTCTCCTCCCCTAAGTACTCCCCTCCACTTCTTGGAACCCCTCAACGCTATCGCCAGGGGCTCAATCGCCAGTGCAAACAATAATGGGGACAGAGGGCATCCCTGCCTTGTCCCTCTATGGAGCCGAAAATATGCAGATCCCCGTCCATTCGTGACCACGCTCGCCACTGGGGCCCTATACAACAGCTGCACCCATCTAACATACCCCTCTCCAAAACCAAATCTCCTCAACACCTCCCACAAATAATCCCACTCCACTCTATCAAATGCTTTCTCGGCATCCATCGCCACTACTATCTCCGTTTCTCCCTCTGGTGGGGCCATCATCATTACCCCTAACAACCTCCGTATATTCGTGTTCAGCTGTCTCCCCTTCACAAACCCAGTTTGGTCCTCGTGGACCACCCCCGGGACACATTCCTCTATTCTCATTGCCATTACCTTGGCCAGGACCTTGGCATCTACATTTAGGAGGGAAATAGGTCTATAGGACCCGCATTGTAGCGGGTCCTTTTCCTTCTTTAAGAGAAGCGATATCGTTGCTTCAGACATAGTCGGGGGCAGTTGTCCCCTTTCCTTTGCCTCATTAAATGTCCTCGTCAGTACCGGGGCGAGCAAGTCCACATATTTTCTATAGAATTCGACTGGGAATCCATCCGGTCCCCGGGCCTTTCCCGCCTGCATGCTCCTAATTCCTTTCACCACTTCTTCTACCTCGATCTGTGCTCCCAGTCCCACCCTTTCCTGCTCTTCCACCTTGGGAAATTCCAGCCGATCCAAGAAGCCCATCATTCTCTCCCTCCCATCCAGGGGTTGAGCTTCATATAATTTTTTATAAAATGTCTTGAACACTCCATTCACTCTCTCCGCTCCCCGCTCCATCTCTCCTTCCTCATCCCTCACTCCCCCTATTTCCCTCGCTGCTCCCCTTTTCCTCAATTGGTGTGCCAGCAACCTGCTCGCCTTCTCCCCATATTCGTACTGTACACCCTGTGCCTTCCTCCATTATGCCTCTGCAGTGCCTCTAGTCAGCAAGTCAAATTCTACATGTAGCCTTTGCCTTTCCCTGTACAGTCCCTCCTCCGGTGCTTCCGCATATTGTCTGTCCACCCTCAAAAGTTCTTGCAGCAACCGCTCCCGTTCCTTACTCTCCTGCTTCCCTTTATGTGCCCTTATTGATATCAGCTCCCCTCTAACCACCGCCTTCAACGCCTCCCAGACCACTCCCACCTGGACCTCCCCATTATCATTGAGTTCCAAGTACTTTTCAATGCACCCCCTCACCCTTAGACACACCCCCTCATCTGCCATTAGTCCCATGTCCATTCTCCAGGGTGGGCGCCCTCCTGTTTCCTCCCCTATCTCCAAGTCCACCCAGTGTGGAGCGTGATCCGAAATGGCTATAGCCGTATACTCCGTTCCCCTCACCTTCGGGATCAATGCCCTACCCAGCACAAAAAAGTCTATTCGCGAGTAGACTTTATGGACATAGGAGAAAAACGAGAACTCCTTACTCCTAGGTCTGCTAAATCTCCACGGGTCTACACCTCCCATCTGCTCCATAAAATCTTTAAGTACCTTGGCTGCTGCCGGCCTCCTTCCAGTCCTGGACTTCGACCTATCCAGCCCTGGTTCCAACACCGTATTAAAATCTCCCCCCATTATCAGCTTTCCCATCTCTAGGTCCGGAATGCGTCCTAGCATCCGCCTCATAAAATTGGCATCATCCCAGTTCGGGGCATATACGTTTACCAAAACCACCGTCTCCCCCTGTAGTTTGCCACTCACCATCACGTATCTGCCCCCGTTATCCGCCACTATAGTCTTTGCCTCGAACATTACCCGCTTCCCCACTAATATAGCCACCCCCCTGTTTTTCGCATCTAGCCACGAATGGAACACCTGCCCCACCCATCCTTTGCGTAGCCTAACCTGGTCTATCAGTTTCAGGTGCGTTTCCTGTAACATAACCACATCTGCCTTAAGTTTCTTAAGGTGTGCGAGTACCCGTGCCCTCTTTATCGGCCCGTTCAGCCCTCTCACGTTCCACGTGATCAGCCGAGTTGGGGGGCTTCCTACCCCCCCTTGTCGATTAGCCATCACCTTTTTCCAGCTCCTCACCCGGTTCCCACGCAGCTGTATCTCCCCCAGGCGGTGCCCCCCCTGCCCATCCTCTCTCTTACCAGCTCCCCCCTCTCCCCAGCAGCAGCAACCCAGTAATTCCCCCCTCCCACCCCCCCCGCTAGATCCCCCGCTAGCATAATTACTCCCCCCATGTTGCTCCCAGAAGTCAGCAAACTCTGGCTGACCTCGGCTTCTCCCCGTGACCTCGGCTCGCACCGTGCGACGCCCCCTCCTTCCTGCTTCTCTATTCCCGCCATGATTATCATAGCGCGGGAACCAAGCCCCGCGCTTCTCCCTTGGCCCCGCCCCTAATGGCCAACGCCCCATCTCCTCCACCTCCCCTCCTCCCCCCATCACCACCTGTGGGAGAGAGAAAAGTTACCACATCGCAGGATTAGTACATAAAACCCCTCTTTGCCCCCCACATTCGCCTCACCACTTTGTTCGAACGTTCTTTTTAATAACCCGCTCATTCCAGTTTTTCTTCCACAATAAAAGTCCACGCTTCATCCGCCGTCTCAAAGTAGTGGTGCCTCCCTCGATATGTGACCCACAGTCTTGCCGGTTGCAGCATTCCAAATTTTATCTTCTTTTTATGAAGCACCGCCTTGGCCCGATTAAAGCTCGCCCTCCTTCTCGCCACCTCCGCACTCCAGTCTTGATAAACGCGGATCACCGCGTTCTCCCATTTACTGCTCCGAGTTTTCTTCGCCCATCTAAGGACCATTTCTCTATCCTTAAAACGGAGGAATCTCACCACTATGGCTCTGGGAATTTCTCCTGCTCTCGGTCCTCGCGCCATCACTCGGTATGCTCCCTCCACCTCCAACGGACCCGCCGGGGCCTCCGCTCCCATTAACGAGTGCAGCATCGTGCTCACATATGCCCCGACGTCCACTCCCTCCACACCTTCAGGAAGACCAAGAATCCTCGGGTTGTTCCTCCTTGCGTTGTTTTCCAGTGCCTCCAACCTTTCCACACATCGTTTCTGATGTGCCTCCTGCGTCTCCGTCTTCACCACCAGGCCCTGTATATCGTCCTCATTCTCGGCTGCCTTTGCCTTCACGACCCGAAGCTCCCGCTCCTGGGTCTTTTGTTCCTCCTTTAGCCCTTCGATCGCCTGTAGTATCGGGGCCAACAGCTCTTTCTTCATTTCCTTTTTGATCTCTTCCACACAGCATTTCAAGAACTCTTGTTGTTCAGGGCCCCATGTTAAACTGCCACCTTCCGACGCCATCTTGGTTTTTGCTTGCCTTCCTTGCCGCTGTTCTAAAGGATCCACTGCAATCTGGCCACTCTCTCCTCCTTTTTCCATCCATATCCAGGGGGGATTCCCTTCTGGTTTACCGCACTGTTTTTAGCCGTCAAAATTGCCGTTGGGGCTCCTATCAAGAGCCCAAAAGTCCGTTTCACAGGGAGCTGCCGAAACGTGCGACTCAGCTGGTCATCGCCGCTCCCGGAAGTCCTGTCTGGCAGAGGTGTGCCTTGACCCCCCCCTGCTCTTCACCCTGGCTATGGCACTGAGGGAGTCGAGGAACAGGAGGGGGCTGGTGAGGGGTGGGGAGGAGCATAGGGTGTCGCTCTATGCAGAAGACTTGCCGCTATATGTGGCGGACCCCGTGGGGGGCATGCAGGAGGTAATGAGGATCCTCAGGGAGTTTGGGGATTTCTCAGGGTACAAGCTGAACATGGGGAAGAACAAGTTGTTTGTGGTTCACCCAGGGGACCAGGAGAGGGGGATTGGCGAGCTCCCACTAAAAAGGGCGGAGAGGAGCTTCAGGTATTTGGGGGTCCAGGTGGCCAAGAGCTGGGGGGCCCTGCATAGACTTAATTTCACGAGGCTGGAGGAGGAGTTTAAGAGGTGGGACGGATTGCTGCTGTCCCTGGCGGGTAGTGTGCAGTCAGTCAAGATGACGGTGCTCCCAAGGTTTTTGTTCTTGTTCCAGTGCCTCCCCATTCTTATCCCAAAGGCCTTCTTTAGGCGGGTCAACAGGAACATAATGGGGTTTGTGTGGGCGCAAGGGACTCCGAGGGTGAGAAGGGTGTTCCTGGAGCGGAGTAGGGATGGGGGGGCTGGTGCTGCCAACCTCTGTGGGTACTACTGGGCCGCCAATGCGGCGATCGTGCGCAAGTGGGTGATGGAGGGGGAGGGGGCGACATGGAAGAGGCTGGAGACGGCGTCTTGTGAGGGTACGAGTCTGGAGGCGCTGGCAACGGCGCCGCTGCTGCTCCCTCCAATGAGGTATACCACGAGCCCGGTGGTGGCGGCTGCCCTCAAAATTTGGGGGTAATGGAGGCGGCACAGGGGGGGAAGTGGGGGCCTCGGTGTGGACCCCGATACGGGGGAACCACAGGTTTGTCCCAGGGAGAATAGATGGAGGGTTTTCAGGGTGGCACAGGGCAGGGATAAGAAGGTTGGGGGACCTGTTTGTGGATGGGAAGTTCGCGTGCCTGGGTGAGCTGGAGGAGAAGTACGGACTCCCCCCCGGTAAACGCCTTTAGGTATCTACAGGTAAGGGCGTTTGCCAGGCGGCAAGTGGTGGAATTCCCGCTGTTGCCGCCACGCACGGTACAGGACAGGGTGCTCTCGGGGGCGTGTGTTGGAGAGGGGAAGATCTCGGCAACATACCAGGTGATGCAGGAGGAGGCCTCGATGGAGGTGCTGAAAAGGTAAGTGAGAGGAGGAGTTGGGGGAGGAGATCGAGGGGGGGACGTGGGCAGATGCCCTAGGGAGGGTGAACTCTTCCTCTTCGTGTGCAAGACTCAGCCTCATACAGTTTAAGGTGCTGCACAGGGCACACATGACCAGGACAAGGATGAGCCAGTTTTTTGGGGGTGTTATATAAATGTGGTCACACCCGAGGTGCAGGCAGAGAAATGGGTGACCACCAGAAAGGGCAGGCAATCAGTGCAGGAATCCCCTGTGGTTGTCCCCCTCTCGAACAGGGATACCCCTTTGGATACTGCTGAGGGGGATAGCCTATCGGGAAAACAGCAGCAGCCAGAGCAGTGGCACCACGGCTGGCTCTGATGTTCAGAAGGGGGGGTCAAAGCGCAGAAGAGCAATAGTCATAGGAGACTCTATAGTCAGGGGCACAGATAGGCACTTCTGTGGACATGAAAGAGACTCCAGGATGGTATGTTGCCTCCCTGGTGCCAGGGTCCAGGATGTCTCCGAACGGGTGGAGGGCATCCTGAAGGGGGAGGGCAAACAGGCAGAGGTTGTTGTACATATTGGTACTAACGACATAGGCAGGAAGGGGCATGAGGTCCTGCAGCAGGAGTTCAGGGAGCTAGGTAGAAAGTTAAAAGACAGGACCTCTAGGGTTGTAATCTCGGGATTACTCCCTGTGCCACGTGCCAGTGAGGCTAGAAATAGGAAGATAGAGCAGCTAAACAAGTGGCTAAACAGCTGGTGTAGGAGGGAGGGTTTCCGTTATCTGGACCACTGGGAGCTCTTCCGGGGCAGGTGTGACCTATATAAGGACGGGTTGCATCTAAACTGGAGAGGCATAAATATCCTGGCCACGAGGTACGCTAGTGTCACATGGGAGGGTTTAAACTAGTATGGCAGGGGGGGGGTGGGCACGGGAGCAATAGGTCAGAAGGTGAGAGCATTAAGGGAGAACTAGGGAATAGGGCCAGTATTGCTCTGAGGCAGAGCAGACAGGGTAAAGTTGCTGAACACAGCGGGTCTGGTGGCCTGAAGTGCATATGGTTTAATGCAAGAAGTATTACGGGTAAGGCAGATGAACTTAGAGCTTGGATTAGTACTTGGAACTATGATGTTGTTGCCATTACAGAGACCTGGTTGAGGGAAGGGCAGGATTGGCAGCTAAACGTTCCAGGATTTAGATGTTTCAGGCGGAATAGAGGGGGATGTAAAAGGGGAGGCGGAGTTGCGCTACTGGTTAGGGAGAATATCACAACTGTACTACGGGAGGACACCTCAGAGGGCAGTGAGGCTATATGGGTAGAGATCAGGAATAAGAAGGGTGCAGTCACAATGTTGGGGGTTTACTACAGGCCTACCAACAGCCAGCGGGAGATAGAGGAGCAGATAGGTAGATAGATTTTGGAAAAGAGTAAAAACAACAGGGTTGTGGTGATGGGAGACTTCAACTTCCCCAATATTGACTGGGACTCACTTAGTGCCAGGGGCTTAGACGGGGCAGAGTTTGTAAGGAGCATCAAGGAGGGCTTCTTAAAACAATAGGTAGACAGTCCAACTAGGGAAGAGGCTGTACAGGACCTGGTATTGGGGAATGAGCCCGGCCAGGTGGTAGAAGTTTCAGTAGGGGAGCATTTCGGGAACAGTGGCCACAATTCAGTAAGTTTTAAAGTGCTGGTGGACAAGGATAAGAGTGGTCCTAGGGTGAATGTGCTAAATTGGGGGGAGGCTAATTTTCACAATATTAGGCGGGAACTGAAGAACCTAGATTGGGGGCGGATGTTTGTGGATAAATCATCATCTGACATGTGGGAGGCTTTCAAATGTCAGTTGAAAGGAATTCAGGACCGGCATGTTCCTGTGAGGAAGAAGGATAAATACGGTAATTTTCGGGAACCTTTGATAACGAGAGATATTGTAGGCCTCGTCAAAAAGAAAAAGGAGGCCTTTGTCAGTGCTGAAAGGCTGGAAACAGACAAAGCCTGTGTGGAACATAAGGAAAGTAGGAAGGAACGTAAGCAAGGAGTCAGGAGGGCTAGAAGGAGTCACGAAAAGTCATTGGCAAATAGGGTTAAGAAAAATTCCAAGGCGTTTTACACGTACATAAAAAGCAAGAGGGTATTGGTAGATGTTGAGTCTGGAGAAGGGTGTGTCGATAGCCTGGGTCACATTGAGATCCAAAAAGACGAGGTGTTGGGCGCCTTGAAAAATATTAAGGTAGATAAGTCCCCAGGGCCTGATGGGATCTACCCCAGAATACTGAAGGAGGCTAAAGAGGAAATTGCTGAGGCCCTGACAGAAATCTTTGGATCCTCACTGTCTTCAGGTGATGTCCCGGAGGACTGGAGAATAGCCAATGTTGTTCCTCTGTTTAAGAGGGGTAGCAAGGATAATCCAGGGAACTACAGGCCGGTGAGCCTTACGTCAGTGGTAGGGAAATTACTGGAGAGAATTCTTTGAGACAGGATCTACTCCCATTTGGAAGCAAATGGGCATATTAGTGAGAGGCAGCATGATTTTGTGAAGGGGAGGCCGTGTCTCACTAACTTGATAGAGTTTTTCAAAGAGGTCACAAAGATGATTGATGCAGGTAGGGCAGTGGATGTTATCTATATGGACTTCAGTAAGGCCTTTGACAAGGTCCCTCATGGTAGACTAGTACAAAAGGTGAAGTCACACGGGATCAGGGGTGAACTGGCTAGGTCATGAAGGCAGAGAGTAGCAATGGAAGGATGCTTTTCTAATTGGAGGGCTGTGACTAGTGGTGTTCCGCAGGGATCAGTGCTGGGACCTTTGCTGTTTGTAGTATATATAAATGGTTTGGAGGAAAATGTAACTGGTCTGAATTAGTAAGTTTGCAGACGACACAAAGGTTGGTGGAATTGCGGATAGCGATGAGGACTGTCAGAGGATACAACAGGATTTAGATCGTTTGGAGACTTGGGCGGAGAGATGGCAGATGGCGTTTAATCTGGACAAATGTGAGGTAATGCATTTTGGAAGGTCTAATGCAGGTAGGGAATATACAGTGAATGGCAAAACCCTCAAGAGTATTGAAAGTCAGAGAGATCTAGCTGTACAGGTCCACAGGTCACTGAAAGGGGCAACACAGGTAGAGAAGGTAGTCAAGAAGGCATACGGCATGCTTGCCTTCATTGGCCGGGGCATTGAGTATAAGAATTGGCAAGTCATGTTGCAGCTGTATAGAACCTTAGTTAGGCCACACTTGGAGTATAGTGTTCAATTCTGGTCGCCACACTATCAGAAGGATGTAGAGGCTTTAGAGAGGGTGCAGAAGATATTTACCAGAATGTTGCCTGGTATGGAGGGCATTAGCTATGAGGAGCGGTTGAATAAACTCGGTTTGTTTTCACTGGAACGACGGAGGTTGAGGGGCGACCTGATAGAGGTCTACAAAATTATGAGGGGCCTAGACAGAGTGGATAGTCAGAGGCTTTTCCCCAGGGTAGAGGGGTCAATTACTAGGGGGCATGGGTTTAAGGTGCGAGGGGCAAGGTTTAGAGTAGACGTACGAGGTAAGTTTTTTTACGCAGAGGGTAGTGGGTGCCTGGAACTCGCTACTGGAGGAGGTGGTGGAAGCAGGGACGATAGTGATATTTAAGAGGCGTCTTGACAAATACATGAATAGGATGGGAATGGAGGGATACGGACCCAGGAAGTGTAGAAGATTGTAGTTTAGTCGGGCAGCATGGTCGGCACGGGCTTGGAAGGCCGAAGGGCCTGTTCGTGTGCTGTACTTTTCTTTGTTCTTTGAGGACAGATGTGTTCGGTGCTCAGGGAGCCCAGCAAACCACACCCATATGTTCTGGGCATGCCCAGCGTAGCAAGGACGGTGTCAAGGGTGGTAGGATCCAGGGTCAAACCGGGCTGGGGGCTCGCAATATTTGGGGTTGCAGAGGAGCCGGGAGTGCAGGAGGTGAAAGAGGCCGGTATTCTGGCCTTTGCGTCCCTGGTAGCCCGGCGAAGGATTCTTCTTCAGTGGAAGGATGTGAGGCCCCCTGGCGTGGAATCCTGGATCAATGATATGACGGGGTTTATTAAATTTGGAGAGGGTGAAATTTGCCTTAAGGGGATCGGTGCAAGGGTTCTTCAGGCGGTGGCAACCGTTCTTGGACTTCCTGGCAGAACGGTAGACAATGGTCAGCAGCAGCAACCCGGGGGGGGGGGGGTCCTATTTTATTTTTGTTTGTCTATACTGGGGTATCTGAGGGGGTGTATATATTTGCTATGTGTTTCGGCGGGTGTTAATATATTATTTATGTATGGCGGAGGGGGTACTGGGTTGTTTTGTTTTGTATTTAATTCTATTGGGTTCCTTTTACATTTTGTTGTTGATATTTTGTGAAAACTTTAATAAAAAAATTTTTTTTAAAAAAGAACTGCTATAAACTCAAAATAAGTCTAATCAACCTCAATAATAATTGAATAGTTAATTACCTAGTGCACAAGGAAATTAAACTCAAAAGATTGCAGTGAACTCCTAAAAACCTTTCATTCTTCAAACTTTAAGTAGGCAATCCCTTTTGCATTATCCATTTGTTAACGAAATAGAGATCACAGGAGGGTTGATTTGATGTTACAATTGTGACTTCCGGATTTCAAAAATATTCTTCATTTGGCTTTCCTCTCCATACTTTAGATTTTGCCATTTTTGAAGCAAGAGTTTAGAATATTCAGAGTAATAATTTCTTAGTAATAAATAAGTTCACTCATATACAATCTAGTTACAATTGAGTTTGAGAAAACTTGCTATGACTTAATTTGTCCTCACAGGTTTTGTTGATATATTTGTACTGATCACAAGCAAATTATTAGTGAAGGCAGCCACTTGACCAATTAATTTTCACATCCATAGAGACCCTAATTTTTAAATCTCTTGTATCATCCAATTGCTTTTTCAAAATAATTCAAGGAATTTTGTTTTAATTAGTCTGGGCCCAAGTTTATCGTGTGAGATGATGGGTTTTGAATGAGTTAACATCACTTGCGCTCAATCTCTGAAATTTAGCACGGCAAGTGAATGAGATTCCACCATTCCTCCAATACTAATGTGCGTCACCAAGTTTGATCACCCCATGTTGGCAAGGGAACGACGAAGGCTACAGACTGAGTTTGGGGTGTTGTCCACAGGTAAGGCTGTGGAGCAGCTTAGGAAGGCGAGGGGTGCGATTTGCGAGCACTGGGAGAAAGCCAGTAGAATGCTGGCACAGCAACTGAGGAAGAGGGAGGCGGCCAGGGAAATAGGGAAGATAGTCGACGAGGGTGGAAACTTGGTAGGGAATCCGGCAGGGCTGAACAAGGTGATTAGGGACTTCTATAGTAAGCTTTACCCCTCGGGGGGGGGGGGGGGGGGGGGGTGGATCACAGAGCTTCATTGTATGCCGACGACCTGCTCTTATACATCACGGATCCAGTGGCAGGGATGGATGAAATCATGGGGATCCTGAAGGAATTCGGCCGGTTGTCGGGGTACAAACTGGACATGGCAAAGGGTGAGTTGTTTGTAGTCCAGGCGAGGGGCCAGGAGGGTAGGTTGAGGGGGCTGCCGTTCAGGCTAGTAGGGGACAGCTTTAGATACTTAGGGATACAGGTGGCGCCGGGCTGGGGCCTCCTGCACAAGTTGAACTTATCTCGGTGGAGCAAATGAGGGCTGAGTTCCGGAGGTGGGATGCGCTCCCACTGACACTAGTGGGGAGAGTGCTGATGGTTAAAATGACAATCCTCACAAGATTCCTATTCGTCTGAGGGTGTTAGAGGAGAAATTTGGGCTGGCGAGAGGGAATGAGTTCAGGTACTTGCAGGTGCGGGACTTTCTACGCAGCCAGATTCCATCCTTCCCACGCCTGCCACTTAGGGGGATCCAAGACAGGGTAGTGTCCAGTGGATGGGTGGGGGAGGGTCTCGGATATATATAAGGAACTTATGGGAGCAGAGGAGACACAGACCGAGGAGCTGAAGCTTAAGTGGGAAGAGGAGCTCGGGGGTGAGATGGAAGAGGGCTTATGGGCGGAGGCATTGAGTAGAGTAAAATTCTGTGTTAACTTTCCACAATCATATAAGATAATTTATCCAATGCTTGCTTTCTTGGTTGAAAAGCTTTCCTCATAACTCAGGTTCTTGTAATGGGGATCGAATTTGTAGCTTTTTTTTTAAGTCATTACTTATAGTTGGGATTTGTGTTTTTCATATACATTTAGAGTACACAATATTTTTTCCAATTAAGGGGTAATTTAGCATGGCCAATCCACCTACCCTGCATATCTTTGGGTTACTAATAATAATCTTTATTGTCACAAGTAGGCTTACATTAACACTGCAATGAAGTTACTGTGAAAAGTCCCGAGTCGCCACATTCAAACGCCTGTTCGGATACACAGGGAGAATTCGGAATGTCCAAATTACCTAACAGCGCGTCTTTTCCGACTTGTGGGAGGAAGCCAGAGCGCCCGGAGGAAACCCAAGCAGACACAGGGTGAACGTGCAGCCTCCGCACCGACAGCGACCCAAGCTGGGAATCGAACCTGGACCCTGGCGCTGTGAAACAACAGTGCTAACCACTGTGCTATCGTGCCGCCTATGGGGTTGTGGGGGTGTGACCCACACAAACATGGGGAGACTGTGCAAAGTCCCCACGGATAGTGACCTGTGGCCGGGATCGAACTTGGGTCCTCAGCGCTGTGAGGCAGCAGTGCTAATAACTGCGCCACCACCGCCCCAAAGTTGGGATTTGTTGTCTAAAGAGCATTTGTTGCATGTTGTTGTGATCACTTTGAGGAAGTAATAAGCATTTGGAACATGTATGGTATTTTCCTCAATTTCAAGTCTGTATCTTTTATGATTTTCTCTTCTCTGACTGCCCTCTGTCTGATACAATATTGAATTGTTTTTCCAATGTTATCTTTGAGTCTTAGCTGCTAATTCTGTTTCTTTGTGTCTTGTTGCCATTCTGATATCCCAGTTAGCCAGTTTCTTCATTTTCATACATTCATCCTGTGGTGAGCCCTTTCAACCTACCGAATTTTTCTGTTTTCCCTCTTTATCTCACTTTTAATTTTTTTGAGAATCAATGCTCAGCATTGCATCTTCAAAGATGATCGATCAGTCTTCTGCAGAATTGTTATTAACAACTTCCCCACCTTCATTGAATTTAATTGATTCTCACTTCATAAAATTTAGCCCTTTTAAAGTTATCTATGCTTCTAGTTTCCAGATCATGCTAAATTTAGTCATACCGAATGACCTCAGTATTCTAGATATCTTATGGTCTTAGGATAAAACTGCAAGATCAAAAGCTTATCAGAACCCTTCCTGTCTGTATCAGCCCCAATTCCAATTCAAGTAGCCTAATACATCCATCAGTTTTTCTTTTTTGTCAATGCGCGCAAATAACATTTGAGAAAACTTGTTTTACATTTTTCACACATGGCTCATTAACATTCATGAGTGATATTATAACTTAATAACCATCGTAGGGAACATCTTGCAGTTAAGCTGAACAATTTACTCACATTGATCCCACAATACTTTGCAGGAATTGCAGGTTTACAAACAAAATAATCTATCATTATGTTGGCTGTTTAAAGTGTGGATTTGCCCCATTACTTGGCTACTTAGAATTCAGCTGCGTGGTGGATTTCCAAAGACATCTGAAACCACTGGACTTACAGCTTTAACAGTGGTCTTACACAATGTCTGTTTGAGAAGGCAATTAAATTTGATTTCACTTACTGCAAGTTACTTAACATCTTGCAGTTTACCATATGGGATCTATCTGCTTTAGTGCCAAGACCAACCTGACACAATTCACCTGGATGTGCTAAATAAAAAACAAGATATCTAAACTTTAGAAAGACCTACATGTTCCCAATACTGTATTTGAAGAGCTGGCAGTCAATCTTTGATAAAAGTACCTGTCATTACCTAATTAGACAACATATTTAAGCATAAAATTGCTCTATTAACTCTTTGAACCATAACTGATTTGATTTCAATACATTACAAAATTAGTTTTCAAAATAATTTTGCCTAGATTTTAAAATTCACATTTTTGTTTTCAAATCTCTCCACAGCTTCACCTCTCCATGTCGCTGTAACCTCCTCCAGTCCGAGTACACTCCCAGTTCTCTTCGCTGTTCCAGTTCTGGCCTCTTGCACATCCACAATTTAACTCATTTTGCCATTGATTATTGTGCCTTCAGCTGCTTAGGCCGAAAGCTTTGCAATTTCCTTCCTAAACCTATCTGCCTCGCTACCTTCCTTTCCTCTTCTAAGACGCTCCTTAAAACATGTCTCTTTGACCCAAGCTTTTGTTCATCCATCTTAATATTTCCTTATGTGGTTTGGTGTCAAATTTAGTGTTAAAAGGATGTGAGGGAGAACCTTTTTAAGTAGTGAGTGATGATGACTTGGAATTCACTGCCTACGAGGGTTGTGGAAGAGGAGACGATCGATGATTTCAAAAAGAAAATAATAAAATTGTGGGCCTATACCAATAGGTTGGAAGAATGGGACTGACTGGATTGCTTTACAGAGAGCTGACATGAACTCAATGGGCCTCAGGACCTGTCTCTGCAGTTCTGACTCTAAATGCAAGTTGTTTAGTTGTTATTGTTAACCCAGAACTGTAAAAGGTCTATTTGTATTCATCACAAGCCATTCAAATTAGCTACATTGTGCCATCTGTGTATTGCCAGAACACACACACTACCAGGTTTTCTGAATTAAGAGCTTTGCACTAAGAAGGTCTTTAACAACATCTACACAACTGGAAGTCCCATGATTTAGTTTTCTTTGTGGTAGCTGTTATTTCATCACTGTTAAGTTTTACCCAGGGGAGACACATTTGAGGCAATGATTAAAAGATTAATTTGATGATACCACCAGTTCTCTTCACTAAACCAAAGTACTTTCCAAGTGGAAATATCTAATTTCAATAACGGAGATGTACAAGATTATGATTAGGTAAGGTAGATAAAGAAAAGTTGTTCCCATCGGTTGATGGTACGAGGACTAGGGACTCCGCTTTTTGGTTTTGGGCGAGAAATATCGGGGTGATGTGAGGAAGAACTTTTTTGTAGCGAGCAATAATGATCCAGAACATGCTTCCACCATCTTTTTAGAAAGGGTCTGTGAATATTTTTAAGACCGAGGTAGATAGATTCTTGATAATTAAGGGATTGAAAGGTTATTGGAGGTAGGCGAGAGGTTACAATCAGATCAGCCATGACCTTATTGAATGACAGAACAGGCTCGAGGGTCTGACTGGTCTGCTCCTGCTCCTAGATCGTATGTTTGTATGAGAGCCTGAGTTCTGAATAAGTTGACATTTACAGAGTGTGGGGAACGGGAACCAGGTGAGCATTGGAAAACTTTTGTTATTTCCAAATTTATGTGCTTCAGCAACAGATTGGCAGTCTTACAGATGTGAAAGCAGGTGTTGTTTGTGATAAGGATTATATGGAATTTGTCAAATGGGGAAGAGGTTGCAAACAGTCTGGTTTCTGGTGAAAGAGTGACAAAGCTGGGGCTTAGAATCGAGAGCAAACTCTATGGAGTTTGTCATAGGAACCAAAGACTGGTTTCCTGAGTTTTAGTTGGAGTACATTGTGACTCAAGTGTTGTCTGTTGGCACTGTTGAGTGGACTGAGAGAGCGATAGAGATGCCCTCTGAGTGGTTTTATTGTGGACAAGAGCATTAAAGCTTGAGGAGACTCAGTGGTTGAGGATGCAAGAGCATCACTTCATTAAGAGGATGTTTGGTTTCTAAAATCAAATCGGGGATATTAGAGGGATAACTGGTCTCTAAAATGAAATTATCTTGAAGAGAAACGGTTTATCAGTTACAATTGCTAGGATAGCGAGGCAGATCAGTGTTGGATGCGGATTCGTGACCCCACCCGCCATCATTAATTGGATGGGGCCCTGGCCAGCTCCTCATAAATCTCCCACGGCATCCCACCAACGGCACTTGTGGGCTTCTGACCTGCATTTTATCCCAATGGCACGATCGAGAACCAGGAATGCAAATAATGTCCGTGGTTTTTCTTGATCTTGAGAAATGTTGTATTTCTAAACGCAAACTAGTGGAAAAAGCAGATTTGGCTAATTACTGGATTGGTATTTCTCACCAAAACTCAGAACCAGACTCAAACGTAATAAATATCCCGAAATATTGATAATTCTGATAACTTGGAAGTCATGGACTTTGAAAAAATACTTGTCGATGAACTTGCATTGGGTATCCCTTTAACCCCTGTTCATCTAGTTGCCTTGAAAGATACTGAAACGGCCGAACAAGCTTTCTCTAATAATAATGATTTAAAGCAATGGCTGACAGATTCCCTCCAATTGTTCAGCAATTCAAATGATTAGCTGTCTCCTTGTTGCAGTGTGATAATCAGTATTAACTGTTTCTAACCCCTGAGTGTGACATATGACACTTATTGAGCCAGTGTTTTAAAACTTTTTTCCCGGCACCCAAACAGCCAACCTTCACGATCCATGCGGCTGACCTTCGTGACATACGCCACATTTGCTTACATTTAAGGGGAGGCTGCTTGGTCCTCACAATCGCACTTGAATCAGGTTCAAAGGAGGAGAGGGCAAGGCGCATATCAGGTGCAGACTTCAGCCAGTTCCTTTGCACCATCTTTATCTTTATGAAAGCAACACCTCCTTGCACATGTAGGTCCTATTGAAGGGTAAGTGCAACAAAATGCTTGTTTTTTTCAGCATTGGATATTCCTGGGAGTTGCTACTCCAGAATGCTGACAGCCTCATCGGCTTTTGGTGTGTTTTTAATGTGGTATCACAGGTCAGTTACAGCAGTGTAGTCTTTTAATTTGGAATGAACTCTGAGTTAGTAACTGATTCTGGGGTCTCAACCTCAAAAGTAATTATTCACCCACCACTTCTCTTTCAATATTTGAAACTTCTCTCATTTGCCAGTACTTCCCTGCATATAACACACATGGGCTTTGCATCCTTATTTGCATTGGCACAATTGGCAAAACCATACCTCAATAAATCATCTTTAAATTGCTTTGTTCCCGAGTTAGGTTTCTTCTTTGTAAGCTCTTAACCAGAGGCCCTGCGGCTCTGCACAGACATAACACTAGTGCTGCTTTGCCCTGCCATGGACTCTCCTGAGTAGCTCTCTCCAGCAGATTCTGTTGTGAGATCCTGTCCAGTAGTTACACTGCCTATTTGTGTCTCTGACCGTCTCTTACTTTTAAGAAAATGATCTATCTTCACAGTTCACTTGCCAGCATCTGGAAAATGGAAGCAACTCTGCTCCGTGATTTGGTGCCAAAAGCACGTACAAAGCGCTCGATGCCAAGAGTACATGCAGGGCGCATGACCTGCTCTCTGCTGCCACTTCTGGCCGGAAGACTCCACACAGCTTCATTCATTTTGATTTAAAAGGCGGTAGCAGCTGCCAATGTCAATGTAAGAATCAGTCCCGGCCGTTGGGCGCTTCGCCCATGATCGGGAACACCATAGGAACGGCGCGATTGGTCTCTCCAGCACCCTCCGACATGCGCGCACTTTGACAAACCCTATGTTAAGCTTTCCACCAAGACAGAGATGACTCAGCTGTCATTGAAGCAGCAGCCTGTAAATCATAAAGTCAGGTGGATTCTTAAATACACTGGCATACATATTCCAGCAAGCAGCAATCAATTTAAAATGTACACCAGCTGGCTAGCTGTCAAAAATATTTTATGATTTAAAGTAAGACAGTCTACAATCTGCTTTATAAAAGTTATCTAACCAGTCTTTTGTTTTTTACTGTATACTGAGAAGTTGTCAATTTCAAGACATCGGAATAATTGCTGTAAAAATACTTCAAATCCAGGACAACCGTGCAGGGGCTTTGTTTCATCACCTGCCATTTGTTTACGCTACAGATATGTATTCAGCGTAAATCGGCAACAAATAATTAAAAGCAAGAATGCAAATGTGGCTTTGGGCCCTGTACAGAAGGACCTCCGATTCCATACTCAAAGTTTTGAAGTACTGAATGTTGCCAAGACAAAAGAAAATGTATAATTTTAGACAAATGTAGTGAAATGAATAATTCAAAAATATCTGGCAGCATGTTCTTCATTGTTCTGTTTATACATGTTAAATATATGCTTTAGAAATGGTACAAATTTTGATAATTATCATTCTCCAAAGGATTCAAAGAAGCCTATTGAAAATGAAAAATGAAAATCGCTTATTGTCACGAGTAGGCTTCAATGAAGCTACTGTGAAAAGCCCCTAGTCGCCACATTCCAGCGCCTGTTCTGGGAGGCTGGTACAGGAATTGCACCGTGCTGCTGGCCTGCCTTGGTCTGCTTTAAAAGCCAGCTATTTAGCCCATTGTGCTAAACCAGCCCCTAAATGTCGATTTCTATGAAATACAAAGCAGCAGGGTACATTAAAGTTATTTCTACATAGATTTGCATAAAACTGGAGTAGCTATATGACTACCGACTAAGAGATTGGTCAAACCTGGGGCGAAGATGCATTGGTGCCTTGAGCTGGAGCTCCAGTGTGCTACCCAACCTGGTGAAATAATGTGGATTTCTACTGGTGATCACATTTGAATTAATGGTCCCCATTTTGCTATCAAGGAAAGGTGACCTGCACACCCCTATTGAATAGCTAAGTCAATAATTAATGGAGATGAGCAACCAGTTGATATCAAATTATTTGTCTCCAGATTGCGACTACTGTTCCAGCAAAATTTAAGAACTAGGTTACCATAAAAATAGGCGACAGTTTTTCTTAAATAGTACAACTTTTCATCATAACAAAGCTTGCAAATTCCACAAGCTCTGTACAGGAACACTGAAGGACAACAATAAGAGTTTCATAGATTATCATAGTATTTACAGTGCAGAAGGAGGCCATTCGGCCCATTGAGTCTGCACCGGCTCTTGGAAAGAGCTCCCTACCCAAGCCCACACCCCCACCCAATCCCCATAACCCAGTGACCCCACCCAACACTAAGGGCAATTTATCATGGCCAATCCACCTAACCTGCACATCTTTGGACTGTGGGAGGAAACCGGAGCACCCGGAGGAAACCCACGCACACACTGGGAGGATGTGCAGACTCCGCACAGACAGTGACCCAAGCCGGAATCGAACCTGGGACCCTGGAGCTGTGAAGCATTGTGCTATCCACAATGCTAACGTGCTGCCCAAGTTCAAGGCCTGAAAAGCTTTGGGGGCCTAAGAATAAATTGCACTAATTTGTATGCACACTTCTAACTTTCTAGAGGAATGTTGGAAGGGCAAGCAATTGCATGCCTCCCACTGTGCTTCCGGGGTTTTGCTGCAAGCAACATCAAGCCCCGAACGGCAGTCAGCTGCAAAATCAGAATTTGCTGCCGCCTGCAAAGGAATCTTATGGGACGATTATGTGGCTGCTTTAGAATGTAAATACCCTACAGTTCGGCAGCTGAATTGTTCATGTAAATTACATATGGTTTCATGCCCCCTCCCCCATTTTTCCTACCATTATTACCACACCCACTTATCCAGGGCTTTGACCTATTGAAGCAAATGGTGTTCTCAGAAAGATATTTCATAGTGGAAAGTTTTATGAGGGAAATGAAAATAACCTACAATCTTATCCATTTATAACAGGTATTTGAAAATCTTTAACAAATCCCAGATTAATCACATGGCCTCTGGAGGTCACCTATCCTTGATAGCAAAATGGGGACCATTAATTCAAATGTGATCACCAGTAGAAATCCACATTATTTCACCAGGTTGGGTAGCACACTGGAGCTCCAGCTCAAGGCACCAATGCATCTTCGCCCCAGGTTTGACCAATCTCTTAGTCGGTAGTCATATAGCTACTCCAGTTTTATGCAAATCTATGTAGAAATAACTTTAATGTACCCTGCTGCTTTGTATTTCATAGAAATCCACATTTAAAACCATAATTGTCCTTTTGATTCCATCTTCTTCAATGCTGTCTTCAAGGATCTGGTAGACTGAAATTCAGGCTAAATTTCAGTCTTTCATTATAAACCACTGTGATTTTTAATAAATCTTTGGTTAAGTTCTTAAAATCTTAAAATGTGTTAGCACAGTGGCGCAGTGGGTTAGCCCTGCTGCCTCACAGTGCCGAGGTCCCAGGTTCAATCCCGGCTCTGGGTCACTGTCGGTGTGGAATTTGCACATTCTCCCTGTGTTTGCGTGGGTTTCACCCCCACAACCCAAAGATGTGCAGGTTATGTGGATTGGCCACGCCAAATTTCCCCTCAATTGGAATAAAATGAAATTGCCTATACTCTTTTATTCTGTGTACACAAATTGCCACACCCCAAAGGGTCTCCCTCCTCGACCTGCACCTGGCCGGGGTTTTTATACTATGAGGGCTCCCCTCGTTAAAGGGGAAACCCCGCCCCGTTACCGGAGAAGTTCATATTCTGTGGAGGTCACGGGGAACCGGATGGTCACACCCCGTGACTTCCGTGAGTGGAACATCTATTTTGAAAACTAAAATCATTATACACAACACAACACAAATATTGGAGTATTTGCCAAGCTATAAGGCAAGCAACGTTCCTTCTAATTTCAAAGCAATTTAAGTGGTTTTGGCTTTTGGAACAGACAAAGCCCTTAGTGTAATCCTTGGTTCAATTCTCCACTATAATCTAAAACATGTATTCACAATCTGTTAAATGTTTTTTTTTGATTAGATAATATAATTTTAGAAAGAACACGTAGAAATAATAATTCAGACTTAAGACTGTGCAATGCATCAGTACTACCTTTCCTCCCTCCTCTCCGAGTAGAGTACAGCTCCACAGGTTCTGGCAACACTTTACTACCTTAGTGGCCTGTATTCGAGTGGAAGCCTAGACACTGAATGTTGGCAGGCGTTTTGATTTTGATGCATAACTTCAACCAGTGTCCACACAAGTTAATTTTCCATGCATCACTGGATAGTAATTAGGAGTGGGAATCCTCACCTTTGCCCACAAGAGCAAACCATAGTAGTCCCACTGTCACTCTGATCCAGATCTACTAACTAAGCACAGAACAATGATTTAATCTCGGATTCTCCTGATGCCTGTGGCTGCCAGCATCGTGCTGCATTGTATCCTTGAACCATTCGGGAGCTATTTTAAAACAACTGTTGTAATCTTTCGTTATTTCTGTAGAACCCGAACGGGAGAGGCGACAGGAACTCGCGGTCGGATAGGAATTAACTATAGGTTTATTACGGTGTAGCCGGAACTGCGAAAGACTGTAACTCCTCTCCCCGAAGAGCTACCACCCTAACCTGCACCAGGTCAGGGTTTTTATACTGTGTGGATTTCCTTTGTTAAGGGGAAAGCCCCGCCCCAATTACCGGGGGAGTTCATACTCGGCTGTCGAAAGGGGGAAAACAAATGGAGCACAGTCCTTGTCCCCCAAGGGGGCTATAACATCTCTCACCCCCCCCCCCCCCAGGTCCGTACATGTCATCGGACTGAGGCTCTATTATCCACTTTGGGAGTGGATGGTGGTCCAGTATTGACGGGGCGGGTCTGGGAGTTTTTTAACGCACCGGCGACAGTTGTTTGCGAGTGGATTGTCTAGGTGAGGGTGGCGGGCGATGGTATCGGTGCTGCAGGCAGCTGGACCACCATGGTGTGCAGGCCGATGTCCAAGTCGGTGTCGGAGACTTCCGATGAGGCCTCAAGCATCTCGGCTCTCGGACTTCGACGGGCTGAGGTGACGGTAACCGGCATGGCGCTCTAGGTGGTGATGTGGACTGCGGGTGGACTTGGACTGGCAGGTCCGGAGTCTGTTCTGGGGGCTCCCGTATGGGGCTTCTGGTGTGGACCAGGTGGCGGCTTGCTTCATGTTGCTGCTCCTGGAACGCATATGAAACTGGACCTGTGGCCAGAGAATCACGCCCAGGAACTGGCGGCAAAATTGCGCACGTATACTGCATCCCCCAGTTTTAACTCTCGCTGCTGCGAGCATCGACCTGCTTCGGGCTCGGAGCAGTCTTACCGCTGGTAGACTCGAGCACTGATGTCCGGTTGACCAAGCTGAGGTATGTCCCGAACCAATGTCCCATCAGCATCTCAACTGGTGCCGCACCGGTGGTGGCGTTGGGGGGGGGGGGGATCATCATCTGGTAGCTGAATTGAAAACGGCCAGTCGCGTCTCCCAAAACCCCTGTGGTCAGCTTTTCCATTGCCCTCCGAACGTTTGGACCACCCTCTCGGCCAAACAGTTCTATGCTGGCTGATGAGGATCCCGTTTTGCGGCCATAAATGCTTTGAACTCCTTGCTGGTAAACGCAGCCCCTTTATCCGACACCAGCACTTCGGGTCTGCCATGGGTGCTGGATGTATGTTGCAACCTGTCTACTGTTGTTTTGGAGTTCACGGTCTGCACTTTATGAACCTAGAGGGACTTCGAGTGGGCGTCCACCATCATCAGGAATGTCGCTGCCTGAAATGGGCCGGCGAAGTCGATTTGAGCGCGGGCTCACAGTTTTCCTGGCCATTCTCAAGGGTGTATTGGCGCAGCCGGCAGGGCCTTTTGGTTCCCTTGGCACGGGCTACAGTGCTGGGCCACCTTCTCGATGCCTGAGTCGATCCCTTCATCTTGGACACCCCCGGGTGTCCATTGGGGAGGTCCTGCAAACAAAGGCGTCCGACTGCATTCCGGGATGACCAGGATGCCGACCTCCACGGTCAGCTCCGGGAGCTTTGACGTATAGGCCCGCAGATCGGCGGGCATAGCTCTGTGCTGGCCCCCATACTGGACCATGTGTCGGACCCTCGATAGCTGCGGGTCTGTCTGGGTCCATTCTTTTACATGAGCCGCTGTGACAGGCAAGAAATCCTTCAAATGGAGGGCCGCTACTACGTCCACAGCAGAGGCTTGGGCCAGTGGTCTTGTGGAGAGGGGCAGGCGGCTCAATGGATCAGCGTGCCCGGGCAGTGTCCAGTGTGTATTCGTATGCAGCCAGGAGAAGTGCCCATTGCTGGACCCTGGCAGATGCGATCGGGGGAATCACTTGATCCTCCTTGAACAGTCCACGTAACTGTTTGTGGTCTGTATAGACCGTAAATGTGTGGCTGTAGACATACTGGTGGAATTTTCGGACACCAAACACCACTGCCAGGCCTTTCTTCTGAATTTGGGCATAGTTCGGCTTGGCATCGGCCAGTGTGCGTGACACAAACGTTATTGGTTGCTGTGACCCTTTGTGCATCTAGTGTGCGAGAAGGCCCCCTTCTGTAGGGGAAAGTGTTGCATGTCAGGAGAAGCGGCTTTTCCACGTCGAAGTGCTTCAATAACACTCGGAGGGCAACTGCCTCTTTACCTCTTGGAATGCCTTCTGGTGCGGAGGGTCCCATTCTCACTGGTGCCCTTTTTAAAAAGGTTGTGGTGCGGACTAAACAATGTGGCCAAGTTGGAGATGAATTTTCCATTGTAGTTTGAGCCCCAAAAAGGAACGGATTTTTAAAGGATTGGTGCCTGCCGGATGGCCTGCACCTTGTCTTCCACCGGGTGAAGCCCCTTTCTGTCGTTAAAAACGCATTTCCCCCTGTGGAGGCGGACACCGGTCTGTTCAAAATGTCAGAGGACTTTGGGCTTGTTCTCTAATAGTTCCTTTTCCGAGGTCCCAGTGATGAGCACGTCGCCTCGGTATATGGCATCCCTGGGCAGGATGTTTTCCAATTACCCGTTGGAAAATTGCACAGGCCAATGAAACCACAAAAGGCAGTCGGGTGTATTCATACAACCCTCTGTCGATGTTTATCGTCACATACATCCGAGAGTCTGGGTCCAAGATCAGCTGCAGGTACATGTGGCTCATGAACTTCGTGAATATGGTGCCACTGCTGAGTTTTTAAAAATAAATTGAGAGTACCCAATTCATTTTTCCAATTAAGGGACATTTTAGCGTGGCCAATCTATCTACCTTGCACATCTTTGGGTTCTGGGGGCGAAACCCACGCTAACACGGGGAGAATGTGCAAACTCCACACAGACAAGTGACCCAGAGTCGGGATCGAACCTGGGACCTCGGCGCCATAAGACAGCAATGCTAACCACTGTGCCACCGTGCTACCCCCTACCACTGCTGAGCTTTGAGTAAAGGTCTCCAATGAGCTGGACTGGGAACGAGCCAGGTGAGAGACTCCGTTCACCGTCATTTTGTAGTCTCAGCACAGACGTGTTGATCTGTTGGGCTTTAGCAGCGGGACCACTGGCACAGCCCAACCATTGAAATGGTTTCGGCAAATGATGCCCAAGCATTCCAGACGATCCATCTCCGTGTCGACCTTCAGTCACAGCGTGTATGGCACCGGTGGGCGCAGATATAGCAGTGTTGTGCATCCTCGCCCACACTGATCCTGGCTATCGCGTCCTTTATCGTGCCTGGAAATTTTACCAGCACTCCTTCCGGGCTGTGGGGGTATATGCGACAGAAGTGATGCCAACCTAATTTTGCGTGGCTTAGCCAATCGTGGCCCAGTAAGATGGGTCCTCCTCCGAGAACTACCACCAAGGACAAACATGCTGCCTGGTCCCTGTACGCCACGGTCACATGAGTGGTTCCTTCAATGGCCTACGGCTCTCCAGTGTACGTGCCAATCGGACATCCATGTCCCGAAGTTCCAAGGTTTGTAGACCGGACTTGATAATGTTGAACATCTGGTGGCTGATCACAGCACCGCTCTGATATAGAGCTCCATGTCAATGGGTTGACTATTTACTTTTAGCGCAAATCGGACTGCACGACCCTGGGGGCAGTAACACAGCGTAATTGCTGGTAATCTTTTTCCTGGTCCTGCACATGGAACGCCTGGCCTCTCGGGGGCGGTAATGCCCAGTATTCCGGCTGGGAATGGGGCCTCCCTGGGGTTGTCAGGCCCTGTTCGCGCCACCCAGCCTGCAAGCCTCGGCCCCTCTTGGCATTCTGTTCCAGAGAAATACTCCCGATCACGCTTAGGTGCGACACAGCGACGACCTTGGGTCCTGCAGTTGCTCTCGCTTCGCAGCAGCTCACGTCGTCCGCGTCTGGGAGCAGTCGGTCGTCATGTGTTCCGACGGCCGATGTTCAGAACCAGCAGGCCCTGCCATTCTTGGACCCTGTGCTCTGCGCTCTCTCGAAACATGGCGATGTCTACCACCCTGTGGAGGGTTAAGTAGGCCTTCATAAGGAGCCATCTTTGGGTAACGGCGTCTCAGAGCCCACAGACAAACCGGTCCTGCAAGGATTCGGACAATGCAGCGTCCTCAAGCGCGCCAAAAAGTTACTATTTGATTCTCCTTGAGTTTGTGAGGTTATGTGGAACCAGAACTGGCGGACCATTATCACGGGCTGTGGGTTAAGGTGCGCCTTGACCAGTGCCACCAACTTGGAGTCCGGTCTGTCCAGATGCGTGAGGCTCTCGATGCGCACAAGGTAGGTTCCCCGACTGCCGCCAGCAGGATAATGGTCTACCTTTCAACCCCAATGATCCCGTTCGACTGAAAGAAATGCTGCACCCGTTCTATGTATTGGGTCCAGTCATCAGTACCTGCGTCAAACTAGTAGAGTTTCTCAAAGTGCGGCATCTCCCTGTGGGCCTGAATGAAATGGGCCGGCGGTAGAACACAAGACGGCTGCGGCAGTTCCACTTTATCCTCGGCGCTAGTGTAGAACCCGAACGGGGGGGGGAAACAACAGGACCTCGGGGTTGGGTAGGAATTAACGATAGGTTTATGATGGTGTACACAAAACTGCCAAAGACTATGGGCACGATTCTCCCCAAAACGATAGGTTTATGATGGTATACACAAAACTACAAAAGACTATGGGCACGATTTGTGATGGGTTTTTCAGGGAGTTTCCCGCCGGCTCTGCAGGTGAGTTCCCCATCGCATTTCAATGACACTTGTGTAGTGATATCATGGTTGTGTTGTAATTCACCAACTGATCGCCAAGAGTCTCACTAGTATATAAGTGAGTGTTAGAGTGACCCCTCAGACTAGCTAGAGGAAGCTGGGGAGAGGTTGCTTGTGCATGATCTTACTGCCATTCATCTGTTGTTTTGTATATAGCTTCCCCACAGTTTATGTTAATAAATTCTTTATAGCTTTAGCTATAAGTGTTCTTGTAATAGAAGAAATAACAAAACATCTCTAGAGATTATAATGGTTCAAACATTAAATATTATGGTGCTTGTGACCTGAGTGTGGTGGTGAAGTATACAGTTTATTCCGTCCCATTCTGTATTGTACTCGAGGGCTTAGATTCATTATTAGGTGATCAGTCCTGTGTAGAATTAGGTCTAGTACAGTTGCTATATAGCATCCACAAAGGATTGGATCAACACTCCAACGATTCTGAGAACATTATCTGAGAACAAATTCAGCGATGTGTTCACAGATTTTGGTTCACTACCATCCACCTACAAGATACAACTCAAAGAGGATGCAAAACCTGTGATATAGGCACCAAGAAGTGAACCTGCACCTCTTCGGGATTACCTCAAAAAGGAGCTAGACAGAATGACAAAATTAAAAGAAATCAGAAAGGTAGAAGAACCTACCGACTGGGTAAACTCCATGGTTTGTGTAAAGAAAAAGAATGGCGATATTCGCATATGCATGGATCCCAAAGTTCTTCACGAGAATATTAAAAGAGAACATTACCAAATACCACATCTGAGATGACTGGTGCACAATTTTTTATGAACCTTGACCCATCTCGGGGTTTCTGTCAACTAAAGCTAGAGGAACAAAGTGCAAATGACTGCACTTTTAATGCACCATTTGGACGATAGTGCTTTCTGAGAATGCAGTTTGGCATATGTTCGGCATCAGAAACTTTTCACAGTTCCATGGAGTACATAATCGAAGGCATCAAATTTGTACATATATACTTGGATGATATCATCATTTGGGGCTCAGCCATAAAAGAGCACAATACGAGATTGTTTAAAGTTCTGACGAGCGTCCGGAGAAATGGGCTGAAGCTCAACAAGCAAGAGTGCCAATTTGGAGTAACTGAGATCACATTCCTAGCTAAACAAGCTCTCATTGCATGACACTGAACCTGATACGGACAAGATCCAAGCAATTCTCAACATGTCAAAACCATTTTGGCCTTTGTGTCCCTAGTAGCCCGGCGCAGGATACTGTTGATGTGGAAGGAAGCCAAGCCCCCGGGTGTGGAGACCTGGATAAATGACATGGCAGGGTTTATAAAGCTGGAACGGATTAAGTTCGTCCTAAGGGGATCGGCTCAAGGGTTCACCAGGCGGTGGCAACCGTTCGTCGAATACCTCACAGAAAGATAGAGGGAATGGAAAAGAAGAAGGTAGCAGCAGCAGCCCAGGGGGGGGGAGGGGAGGAACCAGAAGGACTCTCAGGGTTGTTAATATATATGTATAATATGTATAGGTCGTTGCTATAAATAATTGTATATTGGACTGTTAAATCATATTTTTGGAGAGTGTTTATCTGAGACAATTTAGTTTTAGTTTTCGTTTTTGTTCTATATTATTTATTCTTTGTTTATAAAACAGGTCATTGTTATTTATACGGTTATATTATTGTGTAAAGGATACACAATGTACTGTGATGGTTGACCAAAAATTTTCAATAAAATATTTTTTTTTAAAAACATGTCAAAACCACACAACAAGAAAGCCAACTTAAGAATGATGCGTATGATCAGTTTTCTGGGGAAATTCATTCCAAGCCTGTCAGCAAAAACAACACATCTACGTGATCTCCTTCACTTGGGACTGACTTACATGAGCAAGAGTGGAAGAAGCTCAAGACTTCAATCACCACCACACCAGTTCTCACATTTTTTGACCTGTCTAAGCAGACTAAAGCGTCAACAGATGCGTCCAAAAATAGTCTGGGAGCAGTTCTTCTGCAACTCGAGCATGACGATTGGAAATGAGTCATGTATGCATCATGATCCTTGACAACAACAGAGTAGAGGTACCCTCAAATTGAAAAAGTGGGTTTAGTTGTAGGCTTGGAGAAATTCCATGACTACGCCTATGGGCTTCCAACTTTCACAGTTGACACGGATCATCGTCCTTTGGTTAACATCATCAAAAAAAATCTCAACCAGCTGTCTCCGTGCATTCAGAGGTTGATGATAAAGTACCAACATTATGACTTCAATCTCATCCACACGTCAGGCAAATATTTGTTCTTAGCAGATGCATCATCAAGAGTGCCGATACAAAGTATTAGATGTGAAATTGCTGAAGATGTTGATCTGCATGTCAGTCTTATTTCCACACTACTACCAATATCAGTTATGAAACTACGTGAGATCCAAGAAGAGACCCGGAAGGATCAAACTCTTCAAGAGGTGATGAGGAACATCAACTCACACTGGTCCAGAGGTCAATGAATGGAGTTCTACAATATAAGATCTGAACTCAGTATCATTAATGGAGTGGTGCTTCGTTTGAACACTATAGTCACACCTCAATCTCTTCGCAAGGATGCACTAAAGAAGATACACAAAGGACATCTTGGGTTTGAAAAATGTAAACGGAGAGCTCATCACTCTGTTATTGGCCAGGTATAAACCAGGATATTGCCAGAATGACACATGCCAGAAGCATCATTGCAAGCAAGAGAACCAATGCAAATATCTGATTTACCTTTGGCACCATGGCAGAAAGTAGCTATGGACCTCTTTCACCTTCGAGTCAAAGATTATTTAATGATCATAGACTATTTTTCAAACTATCCCGAAATGAGTCGACTGTCAAATATAACGGCAAGCAGTGTATTACTGCATACTAAGTCAATTTTTGCTAGACACGGAATTCCACAAGTTGTCGTGAGTGACAACGGTTCTTGTTTCAGCTGTGGCAAAAGTGGCAACACTTCACAATCACATATGATTTCAATCGGGCCAGGTCGAGTGTTTTGTACCCTCAAGCCAATGGAAAAGCTGAAAAAGGTGTACATATTGTTGAACAATTGTTGAAGAAGGCAATGGACAGCCAATCTGATCCATATCTCGCACTATTGAGTTACAGAGCGACACCATTGTCACATGGTAGATCGCCAGCAGAGTTACTCATGAATAGAAGGTTGCGTACCACGCTTCCATACTTGGCAAAGAAGGAAGAGAATGCTATGGTACCGTAGGAAATGCAAAACATTAAAGAACAAAGAACAAAGAAAATTACAGCATAGGAACAGGCCCATTGGCCCTGCCAGCCTGCGCCGTTCCAGATCCTATATCTAAACCTGTCACCTATTTTCCAAGGATCTACTTCCCTCTGTTCCCCGCCCATGTATGGTTCATGTATCTGTCTAGATGCATCTTAAATGATGCTATTGTGCCCGCCTCTACCACCTCCGCTGGCAAAGTGTACCAGGCACCCACCACCCTCTGCGTAAAATACTTTCCACACACATCTCCCTTAAACTTTCCTCCTCTCACCTTGAAATCGTGACCCCTTGTAATTGACACCCCCACTCTTGGAAAAAGCTTATTGCTATCCACCCTGTCCATACCTCTCATAATTTTAACTTATCTCCTAACTCCCTAAATTCTGATTGTAGGACCTCATCTTGTTTTTTACCTATATCGTTGGTGCCTAAATGCACCACGACAACTGGCTGTTCACCCTCCCCCTTCAGTAAAGTAAAACAAAAGCAGTTATATGATAGTGTCTAGACCTTTACCACCTCTGAGTAGTAATGACAATGTGAGAATAGAAGATTCAGGCAATTGGTCGAGAAATGCCATTGTACTTGAAGAAGTAGCACCTTGATCCTACAATGCACAGACAGATGATAGGTTGATTGTAAGAAGAAATCATGACGTGCCTGTGCTCTTGAAAACCAGAGAAGATTTTCACAACAACATGATGGATGACGAATCTACGTCAGAGTCAACATCAGCTGCAGTGTCAGATAGTTCAGCAGTTCCTCAGCATGAGAATGTCATGGAGAACATTGAAGCTACAAGTTCTGAGCAGCAAGGTCAAACTTTGAGAAGATAAACCAGAGCCAGAAGAAAACCTGATCGACTCAATTTATAGATTTGGACTATTTGTACATACTATGCTTCCTATTTTTGTGTGTGTATGTGTGTATATGTATATATTAAACCAGTTTTAAATTTTAAAAAAAAATTAATACTGTTTGACTCATTGGCTCATGATATGACATGTAAATATACTGATGATAATGTATTAATTTATTCCTTCAAAGATAAGGGAATGTAGTTGTGATATCATGGTTGTGTTGTAATTCATCGACTGACCATTAGGAGTATCACTAGTATATAAGTGAATGTCAGAGTCAGGTGACCTTCAGACTGGCTGGAGGAAGCTGGAGAGAGGTTGCTTGTGCATGTTCTTGTTATCTGTTTTGTATATTGTTTACCCCCAGTTGATGTTAATAAATCATTTATAGCTTTATCTACAAGTGTTCTTGTAATATAAATCAGGCTATCCGACAAGAACATTACAACTTAGTCACTTTGTTGGGTCCTAGGGAGTTTCTCACCAGTTTAGACCACACCTAGGATTTCTTTTAGCATTGGGGAGCTGAACTCGGAGATCGGGCCGACATTTTGAAAGGGTGCCCTGATCTCTAAGTCAGCTTGTGGGTCCCCCAAAACCCCCACCCACGGGCAATGTCACCCGCACACACATGGACACTACCACATACCCCCTCCAAGTGAGGGTACCCAGCTCTGGGGGTCCCTCCCCCCTCTTCAGGCCCCCTCAAGCATTCTTAAATCACCCCCTCCCTTCTAGGACCCCCACCCATCACCCACTCCAACCTCTCGGATGCCCCTATTTGCCTACCCTGCACTCCCCCACCCTACAAATCCCCCTCCATCCCATGGCCATGGACCTCCCTCGCCCCTGACACTTGGCAGTGCCACCCTGGCACTCTTGCACTGCCACCAAGGCACCCAGTGTTCCTGCCAGCTTGGCAGTGTCATCCGGGCACCTTAGCAATGCCAGGGTGGCAGTAAGGTGCCAGCTGGGTAGTGCCAATGGGGCCCGTGTTCCAGGGGGAGGGCCAGGGGGTCACCCGCACTTAGCCTGAGCACCCAGGCGTCTTTGGTGACCTAGCTTGAGCGCAATATGGCAGGAGAATCTTGCCCTATAACTCCTCTCCCCAAAGGACCATCCTCCCTGACCATGCACCCAGGTCAGGATTTTATACTGTGTGAATTTCCCTTGTTAAGGGAAAACCCTGCCCCCAATTACGCAGGGAGTTCATACTCAGCTGTGTAAGGGGGAAAACGAATGGAGCACAGTCGTTAGCCCTCAAGGGGGTTATAACAATTTCTATTTTCACCATTTAACATAAATATTGCAAGTACCATTCATGTAATTTACCAGAAAAATAAAAATCGATCTGCCAAATTCGGCAAGTCAGAATTTGCATGACTTGCAACATTTCTAAGAAGGCTTTGCAATTGATCTGCATACAAATTTATGTAGTGCTATTGTTTGTTACCAGCCATGTTGAGGTCAGCATATCCATTCTGCAAGTCGCAGAGTAACCTGTTGGGGGAGCTCTGCCCCTGATGTTTTAGAGATAACAGCACTCATGGATTTCCTGGTTGTGAAAATGGACCAAAACCCTGATATTAACAATAAATAAATCCAAATAATAGAGTTGTCATGCAATTTTAGATGATAACCTTTTGAGGGTTCCAGTAGCATTCATAAAAGTGATGATTTATTGCTAAGAACATCAAATTAAAATTGTTTTTCTTTCAGTGCAACTTTCTAATTCTGCTTCATAGCATTCATCTTTGTAATATACCAGATAAAATTGTTGCACATCTTGTGTTTGTATTCTAAATTCTGTGCACGCTTTTCAAAGGTTCTCACCACATTTTAAAATTATACTGTAGCAAAAAGATAATATAGAAACTGCTTCCACATCAGATTTCCAATTTAAGGAATACAGACCACAGATTCACAAATGAGAAATGGGGAGAAGTACTGCACAAATGTCAGTTTGCAGGACAATAACTGGAGGAAATTATGCTCAATTCTATATAGTTTGCAGTAAAAATGACTGTCTCTTGATCGCACACATAGGGTGAACCTGCGTAGTTGAAGGAAGCAAATTTATTCTATTGTTAAGTACATGCATAAAGCACTCTGTTAATTTAATTCTAAATGTAGATGAACAAGTTAAAGAAGTATGGAAATGTACTAAGGGTCAGAGAGGAGAAACTGACTGCAAAGTGCATAGGATCCAAACAAGAGTGAATTGAAGGATCAACAAATTTGTTTTTCTTTAAATATGCACCTGACTCTGAATACTCTCTATTCTCTATGTGTACTCCTAGTCTAAGTGGGATATTAGAGTAGTAGAAACTCAGTATAATACTCTTTTAGCCCCATTTACACTACAGCTCTACAGCTGTGGGTTCCCATTTCTTCCAAATTGCAGCTAATTCTCAACGCAATCCCCAGGGTAAATGGTATCCAATTGTGATCTGGAATAAAAATTACCACCTTTGGGATGTAGAGTTAGTTCAAGCTGCAAAGCAGGAGATTTACATTGGACTGATATAAATGCAAAATATTTTTACCCAGTACTTATTCTGAGCAAATAAAAACTCATCACTTACACTAACCAACCTGTCAGGTTGCTACTAACAGATGCATGAGGTGTTGCAAGGAAAGTAAACTGATTTCTGTTTGGAAACCCCCACAATCTGGATTATAAACATGACATCTTGTATACCAAACTATAAATATGCTTCATTATAGATTAATGACTATGAGTGATGGCGCCGGAGCGAGGCGACTCTCTGCGAGCTCTCCCCAACAAATCCACTTTTTACTTAACTTATACTCGTTCTAATCTTTTAAAAATTAATTCTAAAACTAACATTATTACTAACGTCCCTCTTTTACCTTATTATGTATTTTCTTTTATTCCCTTTTCTTCCCATGTACTTAATGATCTGTTGAGCTGCTCGCAGAAAAATACTTTTCACTGTACCTCGGTACACGTGACAATAAACAAAGTCCAATCCAATCCAAATTGACATTGTTTTACAAAGAATTCTTCATTATGACACATAATCTGCCTGCTCTCAAAGTTATTTCTGTAAGAAAAATACTGCAGATGCTGGAAATCAGAAACTAAAACACAAAATGCTGGGAACATAACGGGTCAATCAGCAGATGTGAAGAAAACAGACAAATTTATATTTTAGATGTGGATCCTTCCTTCAACTGAAATGGAATGGCATCCTTATATAAGAGAAAGGGGAGTTGGAAATGTACACCTTTCAGTCAAATTGCGATGCTGCATTGTAAGTCATTCATTGACAATTTCTGTCCATGTTTGTATTTCCAGTCTCCTTATTTACCATCTTAATATGTCTGTCTGTTCTTTTCATATAAGAGGGCTGACCTGTTGTATGCTTCCAAAATTTTCTGATGGTGTTGTTTTCAAAAATTATATGTTAACAAATACATTTCAAAATTCTGGCCATGATACATTAGGCACGATTTACTGGCTGCCTCCCCCGGAGATCTGAAGGGGATGCAGCCAGTAGATCCCGGGGGTGGACTCTTCCGAGATCCCGATGGTTGTTACGCCTTATGAGATCTAACCAGATCTCGCGAGACTTTGTGATTCCACCCATAATGAGCCGAACCAGTGTCGCACAGTTAAATGAGTTTAAAAACACACTTAGCTGCACTAACACAAAATCGAACAGCCAACTGACATCTATAGGCCTTGCCGAGGAGACCCCAGCCAGGCGGCGTTTAGCACTGGTCCCACAATCGGGGAGTAGGCAGATCAGCACTTGGGGAGGGGGGTCCCCCAGGCGATCGGAGACCCCTGGATGGCTGGCCTCGGGCAGGGTGGCATCCTGGCACTGCTGGTGCCACCTGGGCACCCTGGCAGTACTACCCAGCTGCCCATTTGAGGTGGGATGCGGAGGAGCCCAAGAATACCCATATAGGTGAATTGGGGCATGGGGGAGTCGCAAAATGGCACCCTGATCTCTTCCTGCGCTGAGGATCTCAGCAGTGCAGTCTTGGTGGGGCGCTTTCCACCTGGGCTCGAAATAAAAACAAAGTGCCATTAGATAGCGGGGTCATTTCCGGCGCTAAACCCACCCAGAACAAATTCTTTGTTTGTTTAGGTTAAATTGCACCCACTATCTCACCAATGAAGACAGAGAAAAAGCTAGTCTTAGCAGAAGGGCAACACCGTGTCAATAGTAATCTTGAAAAGAGTGCTAGATCTGGCCAAATTGGATCTCCCTTCAGCGTGATTAAAGGAGCATTTCTGTGGCCACAATAGCATCCGTGCAAGGCAATTTGACTTCAGAGCCAGGTGGAATGGGATTTCCTCTCCAGGAAGACTTGCTCTGGAATCAGGAGATCCAAATTCTGTTCTTATACTACAAAACCTTACCACAGGAGTGAAATAAAACCACCTTGCATCAATGCTATCAACCCGAGGAATCATTTACACTACCTACACTATTATGTGAAGGACAGCTTGCAGGATGTAGTGGAAGCGGCAGTAGGAAATTTTAGTGAAAACTTGATGGTACAGCTCAGAAAAAAGATGAGAGGAGGATAACATGAGTTGGGAGTTCCTGCTTCCAGAAGGGAGAAATGGGCCTTTTTACAGAAGAGGTGAGGATGGGGTAAAGGGATATTGGTCCAAGCTGGTCAAGCAGCTTGAGCTCTGAAGATACAGATGTAAAAAATAAATAGGGTTAGACAATGGAGGAGTATAGATTACCTGGGGTCTTGCAGCTCTTGGTAGAGATCAAACCCAGTGCTGGCCAGATACTGGAGTTTAAGGCAGCATGGGACAGATGTGTCTGAGGTGCAACTGCAGTGGTGCAGTCACTTTGCAGCCCAATGCAGATGAAGTGCCCTTCCTGTGATCCTGCAAACTCCAGCAAGGAGTACATTTGGTACAATCCTGTTGTTGTTCCTGGAATTATGGTGCGCTTATTTTTTTTTTTTGGGGGGGGCTACATTTCAATCAATAAACTATTATTGCTGTATTGATTATCCTGTTCTTATTAGTTGTTGCTAATGTAGAACTAACATCCTAGAAAAGTATGTTTTCATTGATTAAGATCAAAGTTTGTTTACTTTGGGAGAATGGATGAAATAGTGACAATATATGCCCAGGAACATTCAAGTTTGTATTCTGAAAAAAAAAATTCAGTTATTCACCTGTGCCGTTTCTAACCAAATTGACACAAAACCTGATTATTGTCAAACTTCCAATGCACTAATCTCACCCAGTTCATCTGATGGCACTGATAAAATGGTTATCAGATTAGGCACCAATGAAAAGTGCAATCCCCCTCGTAGTTAGCATTTAGATTGACAGGACTGAGCTATAATGTGCTTCAAAGCTGAAGCCTGCCTGAATAAAGAGGATTAATTCTTGAGCCAGCATGCTTCATTGGAGCTCTCATTACCAAACTTTGTCGGTGTCGATGTTAGATTTGATTGAAGATTATAGCATTTAGACTCCCCCCATTTTCTGCAGATATTGGACCCATTGAATTTTCATACAGCAGGGACATGGTCAATACTCTAGCCTTTATCCTCTAATTCTGCTTCATTGAAACTTCATCAACTTCCCCAATGAACTGGAAGAGGGAAATAGGCTTCACAAGAAACATCTTTCTTTTGTCAGATAATTTATTCGCTTCCCGCTCCCTGACGCTGAAAATTAGATTACAGTATTTAAATGAAAATGATAATCGAATGGGAGCCTTAATCAACCAGTGAGGTTAATATTTTTGAACAGAACAAAGGCGAAAAGCGCAGGAGCATGACACACCCCAGGGAATTTCAACTTCAGATCTGCATTTCTCTTGTGTTTTTCTTTTTTAGTTCTTCAACTTCAAAGCTCTGTGCTGCTGTTGTTTTTTGTGTAATGATTTGGTGATTAGTTGTAAGTTGGCAGGGCTGATCTTTCTGCCAGCAAGGGTAGATTGAGTTTAAATGATGTTTTACATCACTAATAATTAAAGCAATAGTCGGCCTCCCTTCTGTTAGTTAATGAAGCGGAAAACAGGAAACAAATTATTTTTAAAATTGTCCCATTCTTACTTACACACAGTCTCCTCTAAACAGGTGAATGATCCTTTGGCTTTAGCAACGGTGTTCCTATGCTCTCAAGCTTTAGTTACACAGTTTTCATGGTGCTATATTTATCTGTATTCCCACAGTATAAATATATATATTTGATCACCAAATCAGGTAACCTGTGATTTACTGTCTCATTGACAAAAATGGAACTGTTATCTTGACATCCAGCAGGAAATTATAAAAAGACCTTTAGATTTCCAAACCCTGTTAATCGGGATTGATATTTCAAACTCTTTGAATTTCTAGCCTGCCATGCTATTTCTAGTGAACTGCTGAACTGGATGTGTGTCCTTTAAGGGAAAGTAGAAGAAAGAACTTGTCTTTATACGGCACCTTTCATTATCGCAGGAGTGATACAAACATTGAGTAATGATCTGGACTTATTTTGTAACATATACAAGGGATTCTCAGGAAACAAAGCTTTGACTAACTTGTTTCCTGTTTCCTGTAATAATTTGATGAATGTAATTGGTGAAGATTTTATTTCCTGCAAGTGTTAAATTTGAAAGACAGCAACTTTGGGACGATATGGACAAAGGGTTATCTTTAGCATTGAGGAGAAAAAAATCAATAACTTCCAAGAAGAGCTGACACTAATTGTGCTTATTGTATCTACTTATTAAGAGTTGTACAGTTTCTTCAATTACAAACATTCAGCCACTGTTATATTACATCCAATCAATGATGAACAAACAACAGCAGCACGGTGGCACAGTGGGTTAGCCCTGCTGCTTCATGGCGCCGAGGTCCCAGGTTATATCCTGGCTCTAGGTCACTGTCTGTGTGGAGTTTGCACATTCTCCCCATGTTTGTGTCGGTTTCGTCCTCACAACCCAAAGATGTGCAAGATAGGTGAACATGCTAAATTGCCCCTTAATTGGAAAAAAATGAATTGGGAACACTAAATTTATTTTTTAAATGATGAACAAACAAATAGAAAAGCCACCTTTGATGATCTCAATATTCTGTGATAGAAATTGTAGTCTTATTTAACAACCTGCAGAAGAAACCGGACTAGTGGACTTGCTGGAGAGCGATTCAACTAAATGGGAACAAAGTCCCATAGCAAGCACATATGTGTTTCCTGAGGCTTGCAGCAGTGCCAAGGACCACCCTGTCCAAAAGGCATGTAGCTGGGGGCCTCTGGGGGACCCCCACGGGTGCTGTACCATCTGGTCCCCATTTGTGGAAACTAGTACTGAACAGCGCTTGCCCCAGGTCTTCGTGGCAAAGGGGATAGATTCCTACGCCTCAGGTACCTCGGGAATCTACGCATTAAAGTGAGACTAGCTGTCTCGCTTTAGTATGCAAATTTGCTAAAAAAGTGATTCCGCGCACAATGGGGGGATTTACATCGCAACGTCTCCTGAGATCAGGTTAGAGATGTTGAGGCATTGCGAGCTGGGTAGATCCTGGGAGCAGGGTGTCCCAGCTTCTATTGACAGTGCTGTGCTGTGGCGAGCTGCTTTTCGGGCACAGCATAGCCATTGAATCGCGCCTAGAGAGAGAGACAGAGAAGATGAGCAAGAAAGAGAGAGAGAAAAGATTTGCATTTCTATAACACCTTCCTTGATCTCTGAAATTCCAAAAGTGTTTTACAGCCAATGGAGTACTTTTGAGGTGTTGTAATGTTGTAAATGTGGTACTCAATTTGTGCAGAGCAAGTTCCTACAAAAAGCATTGTGAAAATGACTAAATAAACATATCTTTTTCTATGTTGATTGTGGAAGGGACACTAGGGATAACTCCTTCTCCTCTTTGAAATAGTGCCATGGAATCGTTTATGCCTATCTGAGAGGGCCAATGGGGCATCTGTTTAATGCATTATCCAAAAGACAGCACCTCTGACAGTGCAGCACTGCCTCTGTACTGCACTAGTCAAAAAGGCCTGGAGCACAAAAAAGGCCCATCGACTCATTGTGTCTGCGCCAGTCAAAAACAACCACCTAGCAAGTTCTAACCCGATTTTCCAGCACTTTGCCTATTGCCTTGTGTGCCTTGGCATTGCAAGTGCACATCTAAATACTACTTAAATGCTATGAGGGTCTCTGCCTCCACCACCTTTTCAGACAACAGGGGCGAAATTCTCCCAAAACGGCGCGATGTCCGCCGACTGGCGCCCAAAACAGCGCCAATCAGACGGGCATCGCGCCGCCCCAAAGGTGCGGAATGCTCCGCATCTTTGGGGGCCGAGCCCCAACATTGAGGGGCTAGGCCGACGTTGGAGGAATTTCCGCCCCGTCAGCTGGCGGAAACGGCCTTTGTTGCCCCGCCAGCTGGAGCGGAAATGACATGTCGGGGCGGCGCATGCGCGGGAGCGTCAGCGGCCGCTGACAGTTTCCCACGCATGCGCAGTGGAGGAAGTCTCTTCCGCCTACGCCATGGTGGAGACCGTGGCAGAGGCGGAAGGGAAAGAGTGCCCCCACGGCACAGGCCCGCCTGCGGATCGGTGGGCCCCGATCGCGGGCCAGGCCACCGTGGGGGCACCCCCGGGGCCAGATCGCCCCGCGCCCCCCCAGGACCCCGGAGCCCGCCCACGCCGCCTTGTCCCGCCGTTCAAAAGGTGGTTTAATCCACGCCGGCGGGACAGGCAATTTATCGGCGGGACTTCGGCCCATCCGGGCCGGAGAATCCAGCGGGGGGGCCCGCCAACCGGCGCGGCCCGATTCCCGCCCCCACCGAATATCCGGTACCGGAGACTTCGGCAACCGGCGGGGGCGGGATTCACGGCAGCCCCCGGCGATTCTCCAACCCGACTGGGGGTCGGAGAATGATGCCCCAGGTTCCTGACTCCCACCACCCTCTGGGTGAAATAGCTTTTCCTCACATCCCCATAAACCTCCTGCCCCTTACCTTAAATCTATGGTCCCTGGTCATGGATCCCTCCACCAAGGGGAAACATTTATTCCTGTCTACTCTATCTATGCCCCTCATAATTTTATACATCTCAATCAGTTACCTCCTCGGTCTCCTCTGCTGCAAAGAAAACAACCCAATATATCCAATCTCTCTTCATAGCTAAAACTATCCAGCTCAGGCATAATCCTGGTAAAACTCCTCTGCACCCGCACCCTTTCTAGCGCTATCACATCCCTCCTATAATGTGGATTCCAGAACTGCATACGATACTCCAGCTGTGACCCAACCAACGTTTTAAACAGTTCCAGCATTGCCTCCCGACTCTTAAACTCTATGCCTCGGCTATTCAAGACAAAAATACCATATGCCTTTGCTCTTAAAGAATCGGTGTACATGCACACCAAGGTCCCGCTGATCCTCAGTGCTTCTCAGGATCCAGCCGTTTATCATGTATTCTCTGGCCTTGTTTATCCTGCCCAAGTGCATTGCCTCACACTTATCTGGATTGAATTCCATTTGCTACTGATCAGCTCATCTGAACAGCCAGTCTATATCCCCCTGTAATCTAAGGCTGTGCTCCTCACTATTTACAGCCCCACTAATTTTTGTATCATCCACGAACTTACTGATCCGTATAAAGCATGTATAAATCATTTATATAAACCGCAAACAGCAAGGGCCCGAACACTGATCCGGCGGGACCCCACTGGACAGGGGCTTCCAGTTGGAAAAACACCCTTCAACCATCACCCTTTGCTTCCTGCCAGGCAGCCAATTCTGGACCTAATTTGCCAAAGTTCCTTGGATCCCATAGGCTCTTACCGTTGCTATCAGACTCCTATGTGGGACCTTATTAAAAGCCTTGCTGAAGTCCCAAGTAAACATGGCAGCACGGTAGCACTGGCTAGCACTGTTGCTTCACAACATCAGGGTCCCAGGTTCGATTCCCAGCTTGGGTCACTGTCTGTGCAGAGTCTGCACGTTCTCCCCGTGACTGCGTGGGTTTCCTCCGGGTGCTCCAGTTTTTCCCACCAGTCCCGAAAGATGTGCTGTTAGATAATTTGGACATTCTGAATTCTCCCTCTGTGTACGCGAACAGGCGCCGGATTGTGGCGACTAGAGGCTTTTCACGGTAACTTTATTACAGTGTTAATGTAAACCTACACGTGACAACAAAGATTATTATAAACTGCGTCAAGTACATTGCCCTCATCTACACACCTGGTCACCTCTTCAAAAAATTCAGTCAAGTTGGCCAGACATGACCTCCCCTTAGCAAAACCATGCTGACTGTTCTCAATTAATCCCTACGTTAGCAAATGCAGATTAATTCTATCTCTCAGAATTGCTTCCAATAGCTTCCCCACCACTGAGGTTAGACTGCCGGGCCTGGTAGTTTCCTGGTTCATCCCTTCCTCTCTTCTTGAATAATGGTACCACATTGGCTAGCCTCCAGTCCTCTGGCACCTCTCCTGTGGACAGAAAGGATTTGAAAATTATTGCCAACACCTCTGCTATTTTCCTCTCTTGCCTCACTCAACAGCCGGGGATACATTTCATCTGGCTCAGGAGATTTGTCTACTTTTAAGCCTGCCAGACAACTCAGAAATCCTCTCTGTCTATGTTAATCTCTTTAATTTTATCACAGTCCTTCTCCCTGATTTCTACACCCACACTGTCCCTCTCACGAGCGAACACTGGCACTGACACAACGATTCATTCAGAACCCTATCTATATCCTCCGGTTCCACGCACAAATTACCACTGTGGGCCACAATGGGACCTGCTCTCGCTAGTTATCCTTTTACCCTTAATGTACTTGTAAAATACCTTATGATTTTGTTTTATTTTACCTGCCAGTATCCTTTCATGTCCCCGTTTTGCTCTCCTAATTTGCTTTTTAGGTTCCCTTTTGCCTCTAGGGCTTCTGCTGTTTTGAGCCCTCCCTTTTATATTTGTGTCACAAGCAAAGGCTGCAGAAGCTTTAACGCATCCTTGGATCCAAAAGCTCCAGCAACGTGGATTTACAAATTATTTTTTCCTGCCTCTGGAACTCTCCTACAGTGCCTCCCTTTTTCTCCTTATCCAATGCTGTATATCCCTCAATATCCAGGTTTCACTGGATTTGTTGGTCCAACCCTTTTTCTTGATTGGAACATGTTGGCCGTATTTCCTTCTTGAATGTGTCCCACTGTTCTGTCACAGATTTACCTAAAATTGTCTGCTGCCAATCCACTCCAGCCAAATCATCTTTGATCTTATTAAAATCAACCTTCCCCCAATTTCGAAGTTTGATCTCAGGCCCATTCTTGTCCTTTTGCATAACAATCTTGAATCCAACGGAATTATGATCATTGTCTGAAAAATGCTCCCCCATTGATACTTCAACCACTTGCCTGGTTTGTTCCTTAAAATTAAGTCCAGGACCGCTCTCTCTCTCTCTCTCTCTCTCTTGTATGACCTGCTACTTACTGGCTTAAAATGTTCTCCTGGATGCATTTTAAGAATTCTGCTTCCTCTAAACCTCTTACACTATGGCTACTCCAGTTAATGTTGCGAAAGTTGAAATCCCCCACTATCTCTACCCCATTACTTTTACACATCTCTGAAATTTGCCTACATATCTGCTCTTCTATTTCCCTCTGACTGTTAGGAGGCCTATAGAACACTGCAAAGAGGAAGAGAAGGGGAAAAATTAAAATGTATATTTATATTGCGACTGTTACAATCTCAAAAGTACTTCAAATTCGGCAAAATGTACAATTTTTGCACAACAATATCTTGCAAACTATATTGACATGGGTGATTGGATAGTTGAGAAATAAATATTGTCCACATTTTTCCATGTGTAAAATTAATGCTATAATGAAACCTTACTTTGCCGATTGTATTACGGTGTTCGAGTTGGTTCGCTGCAGGATAACAATAACACCAATTGAAAATTGTTAATCTAAGGTAATTTTTTATATTTGTGTCACAAACACAAAGGCTGCAGGAGCTTAAACACATCCTTGGATCCAAAAGCTCCAGCAATGTGGATTTTCAAATTATTTTTTCCTGCCTCTGAAACTCTCCGACAGTGCCTTGATCCGAAACTTTGTCACTTGGTTTCAGAACCGCAGAGTCAACCAATTCTTGTGGAACCACTGAAGAATGCATTCGACAATTGAAAAGCTGTGATTTCCTGCTGATACTCCTGTATATCATTTCTGTACATTTTTGTTTGTGTTCAAAGTGCCTAAAATGGTTGATTTTATATGGCTTCTGTTACAGTTGCTTCTGGCTTCAATCTGTTGTATCACGTAAGATCCTATAAAAGCAAACCATACAAACCAGTTTCAGGACCTTCATATTGGGCCATTTCTTTCCAGGTTAATTTTCAACAAGCTTTAAATTGTCTTATTTGTTACCCAAATGTTTTGTTATGTTAAATGTGCTATATAAATGCAAGAAGTTGCTGTATAATTCTGGAGACAAAGTTTGCTTTCTCTTCTAGTGTGTGGTGTTTTCTATTAAACTGGTTGAAGTGAGTCTGGTGCCCTGACACTGTGGCCATTTAATTTGCACCCGCAGGGAGCTAACATGTTGTGGTAAGTGACCCTAAGTAGATTAACAAGACAATCCAAAGTGAGACAAAGAAGAAAAATTTACTCCCTAAGGGCTTCAGGGAGAAGATAACAGCATTCATGGGAAGAACCTGGGAAACTTCAGTAGCCTAGCAAAAGGATGACCAGAGAAGCAGAGAGAGAATTAAATGAATTTGACAGCAGATGCCAAACATGGCAGCAAGAAATCTATCTACCATTAAAGCAGCAAGAGAACAGTCGACGAAGAGGTGCTGACTTTAAAAGGACACTAGTTGGGTTGAGATTGGGGGAAAACAAGAAGAAAAACTAATATATTCAATGATTAATTTATTGAATAGTCAAATATAAAGACTTATAGTAACATAGACGAATAGTAAATGTTCTAGGCAGACATAGAGCATTCAAACTGAATGGAGATAAATTATATCGATCTTAGAATTCTAAGAGACTGGGGACAAAAAGCTAAGAAGTGCTGACCAACCAGAGCATCCTCTACCATCTCTGATCCATCTTGAGCATCCCTTGTACTCTCTTAAATCTGTGAGTCATTGTATGCTAATTACTAGATTGTAAATAAACTAGCATTTAGTTAATAAACTATTAGTGTTCAAGAAAGAAGGTATATAAGGTATGCAAGGTGGTGCAGTGGTTAGCACTGCCGCCTCACGGCGCTGAGGACCTATGTTCGATCCCGGCTCCCGGTCACTGCCCGTGTGGAGTTTGCGCATTGTCCCTTGTCTGCGTGGGTCCCTTCTCCACAACCCAAAGATGTGCAGCGTAGGCAGATTGGCCACACTAAATTGCCATGACAAGACTTAATCTGACATGACTTAATCCCAAGTCAAAGTGGCGAATTCAGATTATAACCTGGGAAACAAATTCAAGGCTAGCAGGCAACAAATACCCTTTAAAAGGAGTTAGGTTGCTTTGAGAGGAAGTACTGAGTAGAGTGCACCAGGGCTCAGTATTGAGAATACACATTTTTCTCATTTCCACACACGACCTAGATTCAAACTCAATGCAATATAATCAAACTTGCTGATACCAAATTGGTCGGGGAACTGGAATTGGGGGAAGGAGCTCAACAATTATACATTGTGTTGGACAAAATAAGTATGTGGCCAGATAAAGTGGCAGATAATATTTTAATGCAGTTAAGTGCAAGATACTGTACACATGATAGAAAAATATGGTTTAGAAATAGCTAAGGATGAAGTAGAAGGAAGTAGATTCTATGCTAAACATATCCAAACAATGCAAACCAGCAATCAACAAAGGCAATACAGGTGAGAGGAAATTGTGAACATACTGAGTACTGCATCCAGTTCAGGCAACCAAAATACAAAGAAGACATTTAAAAGTGGTGGAGACAGTGCAGAGAAAAGGCAGGAGGTTGATCTCTAATGCTGAGGGTCTAAGTCGTTTGGAAAGACTGGACAGACCTGAGCTTTTCATTTTGGGAAGGGAACCTGAGAGATGATGTTATGGAATTATATAAGATAGTAAATGGCATGTTCTATTACTTGAAATTAAATTTGAGAGTTGGTCAAACTATTAAAAGGAAATGTTAAGACTAACATCTAGAATACCTTCATGTAAAGGGTGATCAAGACTTGAAATGGACAGGCAGATTAATGTTGTTAAAAATACTGGTACATTTAAAGAACCAAATGAGATGCAGTAATGGGGCTGACTGTCAGGTGCTCCAAAAGAACTTTCCCTTGACATTCAATCACATTGCAATCGACAAAGTCTCCCCCATTGTCAATATCTTGGCAATGACTGTTGAATGGAAACTCAATTGGACCAGTACACAAATGCCATGGCTACAGGAAGTGATCAGATTTTGATTACTTAAAAAAAATTTTTTTTAGAGTACCCAATTGTTTTTTTTCCAATTAAGGGGGAATTTAATGTGGACAATTCACATACCCTGCACATCTTTTTTTGGGTGTGAGACACAGGCAGTCACGGGGAGAATGTGCAAACTCCACATGGACAGTGACCCGGGGTCGGGACCGAACCAGGGTCCTCGGCACCGTGAGGCAGTTGTTCTAACCACTGTACCACCGTGCTGCCCTGAGATTGAATACTCTACAATAAGTGACACACCTAACTCCCCAAAGCAACTTACAAGACAAAAGTCATGAGTGTAAGAGAATATTCTCTACTTGCCTGGAAAGGTGCAATTGCAACAATATTTGCACAATATATTGCTCAACACCATCCAGAATAAAACAACCCAGCCCTCTATTATGATAGAACCATAGCTGTGGTGCAACATCTTCAAATTCCCATCCAAATCACAAGCTGCTCTGTCTTAGACATAGATCGCCATTCCCTCATTGCCATTGGGTCTAAATCCTGGAAGTCCTTCATCATGCAACTGCCGTGGTTTGGAAAAAAAAGGCCTATCATCACCTTCTCTGGGCAACAAAAGCTACAGAATAAATACCAGCTTTCAGGCATTGCCCACATACCTTGAATGAAATTTAACAAATGCAAGGTACTCCACATTCAATAGAAAGGTGTGGGCCATATTTACATTATAGATGGTGCAGTCTGTTAAAGGGAGAGAAAGAAGGGATCTGCAATGAGCGTAGATTCTGAACATAGATCACCATGGAATAGCAATAAACAATGCAAACAGAATGGTCACATGTAAAGGTTGAAAAGTATTGAGCTTGTGGTTATTCCCAACCAGTACTAGACTGTATGAAAATAAAGATAAATACCAATTGGGTTCAAGAAGGACAATGCATTCAGTAGCGAGCAGCTCAAAGCAGATCATATTGGCCACCAAATTGATATCCCTTTTCCATTTTTGTAAAGCATCTTGCAAACCTGTTTACATGACCCAGGTTGACCAGTTTATTCTGTATTGCTCTTCATGATCCAGTAACATCTTTGCATATGTGCTCAAGTGACAGTGGGATACTGAACTATACAAAACTGATTTGAGAATTTAAAAATTACTCCTTAACATAGAAAAATTATAACTTACAAATAATAGTCACATAAAAGTTAACCAATTCTTATAGGAAACCTGGGATGGAAATAGATTTTATATATTTCTGTCCAGTTTAGCTAGAAATTGTACAAATATGCCATAAAGTGGTCTATCACTTGCTGTTTTTATTTTATATTTCAATAAATACCCCAGCTGCTACTGTCTTCTCCTCTGCACAGTTGATCTATTAGTTTTCCACACAGAATGGGGTTTATAAATCATCATAATATAGCTTCAGAAATGACTGTGCTAAGGGCTGGAAAAGTAGATTCTAACTAACGGCCCCGGCAGGGAGAAAAAAACTCGCCTGTGCGCCATCTCCGACAGGTTACTGATGGTGTTTGTTTTCTGTGTCTGTGTGAGTGCCATCAGGGCAGGACTACTGGGATCCCTCTGCATGCTTCTCGGCCATATTTTACACTCTCTCTGCCATTTAGCAAGAAACAGCTTATTTCAAATCAGGAAAGGAGGGGGATGGGGGAGAGAAAATGCAGTAAAAAAGGAAAGGAGGCACCAGGAAGCAGGGGTAGGAAAAGGGGGAGGGGGAAGAAAATGTATCAGGGTACTTAGAAAAATGCTTGACTCAACTATTTGGTATTGGCCTGTTTTGCATGGAGATTTTAATTTTAGGTAAAATATGCAAAAGTCCTCCATGACAAAGAAATGGCAAATGGTGAGGTTGCAGAAAACAAAGGCATTTTAGCATGGCAAAGTCATTTGAAAGCAATAATGCATTTACTGGTGGCATACGTGGTGCATCTCTTCTCATAGCTACACATCCTGAACAGCCTTGTAAAGTGAGAGTAATGGGTCATCAACTATCTGGCAGCCTCTAATCTTTGACCAGGCTCCATGTTTAATTAGTAGGCAGAAACACAGAACATATCGTGTTGGCCATGATCTTGATCTACTTTCATAATTCATATATGTGAATGCTATTTTTCAAATTAATTTTCTTTTGGACAATCTGAATTTCATACAGCAAAACTTGATTTATATCTTTATCAACAATGTGAAGAAATTGTAACGTGTATTGGGAGTTTCAAGTACAATCATGTAGTCACAGAAATAAAAACAGAAAATGCTGGAAATACACAGCAGGTTATGGCAACATCTGTGGAGAGAAACAGAGTTAATATCTCAGGTCTGTGACCTTTTATCAGAACTGGGAAAACTTAGAGAGGTAATGGGTTTTGAGCAAGGAGTGGGTGAGATGAGAGGTCACAGACCTGTAACGTTAACTCTGTTACACTCCACAGATACTGCCAAAACCTGCTGAGTATTTCCAGCATTTTCTGTTTTTGTTTCAGATTTCCAACATCTGCAGTATTCTGCTTTTCAACCCATGTAGTCCAAGATACTCATGTGAGATCACCATTTACAAACTGGAAGTATTGTGATTTTACCATAGGTGATATATAGTACATTGCCCTGCATTTTTCATTGGGGGAAAGAAAAATCAAATGACTGTAAAGTTATGCCACGTGCATTCAGCTGCATCATGATCATTTTATTATTTTTGACTATTGTCATTTCAAAAATGTTATGCTAATGATGCCAAATACAAAATGAAGAAAAAGTAAAAATAAAGAAATTAATCATTAAAAGGAAATTATAGATTCTGCAATGTAGATAATTCCAAATAGCTGTATTGATGAAGAGAAAGAGAATTAAAGAAAATGAACAAATTTGCATTTATATAGCACCATTCGCAACCTCAGGATGTCCCAAAGCACATTGCAATCATTTACATTAAGGCAGCCAATGTACATTCAACATCAGACAGAGAGCAATGAATAAATTACTAAATAATCTGTTTTATATGTTCTTTGTGGCATAAATACTGGCCAGGAAAAGTTCCCCTGTTTCTTCAAATAATGCCTTAGGATCTTTAACATCCATCTGTGAGAATGGGTTTAAAGTTTTATTTGAAAGATGGCATCCCGAAGAATGAAGTGCTCTTTGTTCTGCACTGAAATGTCAGCCTAGGTTATGTTCTCAAGTCGCTGTGATGGAGCTTGAACCCAAACCTTCAGACTCAGAAGCAAACATCCTGACATTGAGCCAAGGCTGACCTTTCAATGGAGCACAGTTCAATATTGCATTTTTGCTCCTTTTCATGAACTGTTCAATCCTTTCCTCCACAGTTTGTGAGGTCGTATGAATCATTTGCTTTAATTTTTTGTTTTTATTCACTCTTGGCTAAGCAATATATAATGGACAATGGGTGGGATTTTCCACATCCCCTGCAGCATGTTTTGCGGCATGGGGGCCCACCATTGGCCAGCGTCGGGTCTTCCAGTCCCACCGCAGTCAACAGGGATTCCCGCCTTTGGTGGGATAGGAAGATCTCATCGGTGAGAAAATCCTGCCCAATATATTTAAAAATAAGGCCTGAATTTTTCAGTAGTAATGGTAGTGAAACTGCTATCATTTACTGTCACTGCACCTCTGAAACCAACGGGAACGTCTGGAACCTGCACATATACAATTAAGGTTAGAAATCCAGAACTTCTTGTCAGTGATTTTATGCTTCGTCATAGGTACACTGCTAAATTCCCACAGATTACAATTAATTAGAAATCACTGAACTGATGAGAACTTGTTCTTTTAAACTATTAGACTTGCTGTTAAAACCTTTGAAATAGTTACACTTTGTTGAATTAGTTTTAAGTATACTTTTAACAGCATGCAAACTTGATAATTGCTGCTAAGCAATCTCTCCATCTGAAAAACTAATTGTATATTTATGGAATGTCAAGTTTATCCATCCTGATAAAAACATTTCCACATATTTTAAAGCATTTGTTTAGGTTTACGACATTTCAACTTCTCCCAAATATATGTTTCAATTGTTATTTCATCCTCTGTAAAATTATATTGAAAACCAATGGATAATTAGTGCATTTTACTTCCTGGTTTGCTTCTGTGAGTGATTGGCTGCTTGCCCTGCTAAATGACACAATAGTTGCAGAACTCCTGGAAATCCCTGACTTGGCACGAGATTCAAACTAATGTCAGAAAATAATAATCTTTATTCGTGTCACAAGTAGGCTTACATTAACACTGCACTTAAGTTACTGTGAAAATCCCTTAGTCGCCACACTCCGGCACCTGTTCGGGTACACCGAGAGAATTCAAAATGTCCAATTGACCTAACAAGCATGTCTTTCAGTACTTGTGAGAGGAAACCACAGCACCCGGAGGAAACCCACGGAGTCACGGGGAGAACATGCGGACTCCGCACAGACAATGACCCAAGCTGGGAATCAAACCCGGGTCCCTGGCGCTGTGAAGCAACAGTGCTAACCACTGTGCTCCGTGCCACCCAAAAGCAAAATCCTTGTCACTGAAATCTCTAGTCTTTTTAGGCCAATGGCAAACCCTGTCAATACAACGCTGACCACAAAATCCGCTGAACACAAATTCCAGGCCAACGTATTTTTGTAGACCGTGGAATTTAATTCATGACTGTACTTGTTGTTCCAAGTCAAAGTGTAGATTGCAAGCGGTAACCACCCAGCGGCATGGTTTTCAGCGGCAGAGGCGGCTTGCTGTTTTCCGCCAGTAGGATCTTCTGGTCCCGTCGATATCAACGACATTTTTCATGACTTTCACTGCTGCTAAATCTTAATAACGAAATGGTAAACCCACACCGAGTAAAACAAGAAACAAAGTTTATTTACAAGAACGATATGTACACGACCCGGTCGATCCCTAAATCCCTACTGGGTTCTCCTCTGGTTTGTGCCTTACTGGCCAACCTTTTATACAGTGAATAATGAGATATCCCATCCCTAGCGGGAGAGCTCGTACTCTTCAAGGTGCACAGGGAAGACGAGCTTTCCCACCCCATAGGTCCCGTGCGGGATATTATAGGAACCTACTGCAGGTGGTTGCCACTGATGGAACTGGAAAATTCCGCTGGCGGGGAGGGCCAGAAAATCCTGCCCTGTGACTCGACATGTGGCTCTAGTGTTGTCCTGTTTCATTCACATGATCATGATATACAAGGGCCAAAGTATAGACATTTATTTCTTTGTTTGAGAGATACATATGTTAATGTCACAAAGTTTGGACTAAGCTTTTCAACTTTAATGATGGTCTCCTGTAAACATTTCTTTTTTTTGTACTTTTATCAACTTTTAGAATGGTCTCATGTCATCAATGTTTGTTCCATTTTTAATTTAATTCTTTTATGTGCAACATACTACTTACATATAATAATGCACTGTATGTATTTGGTTGATATTTTCTTTTGTAAGAAAATTGAAACATATTCTGGTTGTTATATTACATTTGAAACTTGCAGGACCAGTGTGATTTAGAACTAAGATTAAGAATGAATGAGAAATAACAAAACTTTGCATCTCCCCCCCCCCCCCCCCTTTTTTAATAACTAGCCGTACCAATTAAAAGCTGTTCTTAATGGGAAAATACAGGATAAATATCAACCTCTGGGCACGATCTACCTGAATGGGGACATAGTCCCATAGCGGGCGTGTTTAGCCAGGTGTTTCTCCATGCTCAGAGCACCGAGAAACACAGAGCTATTGAACTTCCATTCGGGTAGATACAGGGCCTCAGCGGGGAACGCCCCGACGAGGACTCACTTAATCCCTTTTTCTGGACTGAGGAGCTCCGCTCACCGGAGGTCCTCGGTGCAGAAGGAGATTGGGACGCCATTTTTAAATAGTGTCCTGATCTCTCGACTACCCCCAAAGCCCCAACTCATCTATAATGAGGTCCTCTGCCCCATCTGCACGGAGTATTCCTAGGCCTGCTCCGCAGTGTGGGAAAAATGCCTTCTTGGCACCTTGGCAGTGCCAGCCTGGCACCCTGGCAGTGCTACTGCCAGCTGACAATGCCATCTGGGCACATTGGCAGTGCCAGGCTCACACCCAAATGGAACTACCAAGGTGCCCAAGTGGCACCAGCAGTACTAGAGTGCCACCCTGCCCAGAGGGCAAGCACTTGGGAACCTCAGAATCCCCGGGAGACACACATGAGTGCTGTTTGTCTGGTCCCCGTTTGTGGAGACCAGCACTGAACGGCACTCACCCGAGCTCTCCAAGGTGAAGTGGTTCGATCGTGGGAGTGCATATTAGGTTGAGTCTAGCTGTCTCACTTTAATATGCAGATTTGCTAAAAAGTGATCCAGCCACAATGGGCGGGATTCACATCGCCTCATGAGGCGTGGTGAGCCGGGTAGATCCCAGAAAAGGGATCTCTCGGCATCTACTAGCCATTGCGCCATGCCACGCTGCCTTTTAGGAGTAACTTGGCCGGTATATAAAAGACCTTTTTTACAAAAAAAGATGCACAATTCCAATGCTCCAAAGAAATGACACAATTTTGAAATATTTGGAATAAAATTGTAATTGTACTCTTGTGAGAAAAAATAAATTTGTACATGGTGCCTCCTTTAATTTAAAGCTCTCTGTAGCACACTATTGTTGACAGATCCTTTGTTCCATTAAATTCTGAACTCGTATCTCTAAAATGGTTGCTGTTACTATAGTTACTATATGGGCGGCACGGTAGCACTGTTGCTTCACAGCTCCAGGGTCCCAGGTTCGATTCCCAGCTTGGGTCACTGTCTGTGAGGAGTCTGCACGTTCTCCCTGTGTCTGCGTGGGTTTCCTCCGGGTGCTTCGGTTTCCTCCCACAAGTCCCGAAAGATGTGCTGTTAGGTGAATTGGATATTCTGAATTCTCTCTCTGCGTACCCGACCAGGCGCTGGAATGTGGCGACTAGGGACTTTTCACAGTAACTTCATTGCAGTGTTAACGTAAACCTACTTGTGACAATAAAGATTATCATTAAAGATTATTATTAGTCTTCCTGCCTTCACCCTTCCTACAGATTGACAAATGGCTTTATGAAAAATAAGTTCTAAGATTTGAAGCACTACGGTAGAAATTCTCTCCAACAATTCAATGCATTATTCTTTTGCCATTTACTATTTTTTATGCTGTACAAAGTATTTTTATTCCTCATCATCTGTCATGAAAATTGTATACCAGGGTGAATTGACCATGCAGGTGAGGAGATCACCGGTAAGAAATGAAAGTTACCTGACATTGCAAGCACAACAGCACAAAATCCAATGTCGAGATGGGAATAAGGGAAATAATCTACACATTTGTGCAATAATAATGCACATGTTTTATCGCAGTAAAGTTTTAGAAAACTCAGGGGGATAATGCAGACTGTGGCCTCCTCAAATGGATTATGGTGCTGTCATGACATCTCTACTTCAATGTAAATGAAGTGGCAGCCCAACCTTCCTGCTCTTTCTCAGACCCATCCCATCAGCTGGGTGCTGAATGCTGATGTGGCAAGAAGGAGTTAATGATATGGCACTTTCAAAACACAACAAGATCATCAATAATGTTTTAATTATTCTCATCAGTGTCAGAGTGTTGGTTATCCCCTGATGGCTGTCGGCAGCAGTTGTGCTGGCTAAAAGAGGTTTGTCCCCCTGCTGTTTGGCTTTGATGGTGTGCAGAATAAATCCTTGCTCCTTTTCATTCCCAGAGCAAGTGTAAAGATGAGATTAGTACCACAATTTACCTCTTGCTTCACTTTGTGGAACAAGGCAGCTAACGGAATAGTTTCTTTTGTATTACATTTCTTTTAAATTCTAGGATAGATTGTGGGGTTAGCGATTACCTTTTCATTGGTGATCAATCAGTTCTATGTTCATATCAAAGCTATGGTATCCTTTTTTGTCTGTTTGCTTTGATCACTGTTAAGTCAATCAAATAAATTGTGCTGCTAATTTTACATAAATCAATACCTGAACCAGATCAGTTAACTGAATCTAAAATTAGGATCCTTTAATCTCTCAGTTCCTGTTGTAACTATCTGTGTCAATTGTGTTTTAGCAATACTTTCCCCCTGAGCTCTTGTCATGTTAATAGTTTAAGTTCTGCATATAACAGAAAAGCATTAAATAATGTACAAAATACATGATGAATGGCCCAAATGTACATAATTTCCTCTTACCTGAATCACAACAGAACGGCAAGTCAATTCACCTACTTAATATTTTCAATGCTAACGGACAGTAGGGTATTGCCTAAAGTCAGAGGACATGCTGTTTTATAAGGACGCCAGCATTATACCAAGTAAAGCACAGCGTGCAATTCCCTTATTAAGGAATTACTGTGCGTAGGTTAGCTGTCTGTTTAAGATCTTCCTTGGATATATCTTAAGGTAAATGACAGGCTAATTGGTCTTAGAATCTGAGGTCGTTTAGAGTAAATTTTCTGTTATGATGGATGTTGTCTGATAACACAGAATTATTAGCTTTCTTGTTTCTAAAATGAGTTAATATGTGTTATGCAATGTATGGCAGGTGTGTCTCAACTCTCATCTATCTGTCCGTTCCCCTCTTCTTGTTGAATATTAAAATTGTATCATAAAATTGGTACCATCTATGGATATCAATTGAACAATCATATCATTGTTGTTTTAAGTGTTAACTGATGTTTTAAAGTTCAGTTGTGTCTGAACTGTGGCTTCCCATGCATTCTATATATATATATATATATTCTTCAATGATCTCTGGGACTTCTTTGTATTATGTTTACACATCTGGATCATCTCTACACTAAAGCTGATATCTTTTCATTACACATTAATGTGATTCCAAAGGGGACTTCTTACAGAACTGTTCAGACGGAATTAGACCTCCCCAATTTGTAAACTTGCACACTTATGGATATTGCATAATGTCATAAAAACACTGTGTTTGTATGTTTGTAAATGTTTTCTCTTTCATGTCAACTGAGCACAAGAAAATGTCAACGGTGAAGAAACTATCAAACACTGTTACATGGTTAAATCCAGTAAAGAAACATGGGAGAACAATTGTAGTATCTTAAATGATGGTTGGACCGAGGACACTACCCCGAGGAACTCCTGCAATAATGTCCCGGGACTGAGATGACTGCCCTCAACAACCACAATCATCTTCCTTTTTGCTAGGTATGACTCCAAACAAGAGAGAGTTTTCTCCCTGATTCCCATTGACTCCAGTTTTGCTAGGGCTCCTTGATGCTGGTGTTCGATCAAATGCTGCCTTAATGTCATCTCACCTCTGGAGTTCAGCTCTTTTATCCATGTTTGAACCAAGGCTGTAATGAGGTCAGGGTCTGAGTGACCCTGGCGGAATCCAAACCGCACGTTGGTGAACAGGTTATTGCTAAGTAAGTGCCGTTTGATAGCCCTGTTGATTATCCCTGTTGATTATCCCTTCCATCACTTTACTGATGATTGAGAGAAGACTGATAGGGCGGAATTGACTGGGTTGGATTTGTCCTGCTTTTTGTGTACAGGACATACCAGGGCAATTTTACACATTGTCAGGTAGATCCCAGTGTTGTGGCTGTACTGGAGCAGCTTGATCACAGGCATGACACGTTCTGGAGCACAAGTCTTCAGTACAATTGCCGGAATATTGTCAGGGCCCACAGCCTTTGCAGTATCCAGTGCCTTCAGCCGCTTCTTGATATCACGTGAGGTGAGTCGAATTGGTTGAAGACAGGCATCTGTGATGCTGGGGACCGCTAGAGGAGACCAAGATAGATCATCCACTCGGCACTTCTGGCTGAAGATCATTGCGAATGCTTCAGCCTTGTCTTTTGCACAGATGTGCCGGGCTCCTCCATCATTTAGGATGGGGATACTTGTGGAGCCACCTCCTCCAGTGAGTTGTTTAATTGCCCACCACCATTCACAGATGGATGTGGCAGGACAGCTGAGCTTAGTTCTGATCCGTTGGTTGTGGGATCGCTTAGCTCTGTCTTATTGCTTATGCTTGGCATGCACATAGCTTTGCGTTATAGCTTCCTCAGGTTGACACCTCATTTTTTGGTATGGCTTGTGCTGCTCCTGCATGCCCTCCTGCATTCTTCATTGAACCAGGTTGATCCCTGGCTTGGTGGTAATGGTAGAGTGGGGGATATGTCAGGCCATGAGATTGCAGATTGTGGCTGAGTACAATTCCGACGCTGCTGATGGCCCACAGTGCCTCATGGATGGACAGTCTTGACTTGCTAGACCTGTTCTGAATCTATCCCATTTAGCACGGTGATAGTGCCACAGAACAAGATGGACGGTATCCTCAATGTGAAGATGGGACTTGCCTTCACAAGGACTGTGCTGTGGTCAGTCCTACCGACACTGTCATGGACAGATGTATCTGTGGCAGGCAGCTGAGGATAAGGTCTTACATGTTTTTCCCTCTTGTTGGTTCCCTCACTACCTGTCGCAGATCCAGGCTATCAGTTAGGTCCTTTAGGGCTTGGTTTAGTAGTGGTGCTAATCATAGAATTTACAGTGCAGAAGGAGGCCATTCGGCCATCGAGTCTGTACCGGCCCTTGCAGAGAGCACCCTATTGAAGTCCACATATCTACCCTATCCCCGTAACCCAGTAATCTCCACAACATTTTTTGGACCCTAAAAGGCAATTTAGCATGGCCAGTCCACCTAACCCGCACATCTTTGGACTGTGGGAGGAAACCAGAACACCTGGAGGAAACCCACCCATGTAATATATTCCATGCACAGTAATACTATGCTCTATTATAATGCAGATTGAAGCCAAAGTAATTATTTATTATTATTTAATAAACAAAAAAGTATGTATTAGTGCACTTCTAATCCAGACATGTCAAGTATGCATGTAATGCTTAAATGGAAGGAAATGGGACTTCCGGTTGCGGCGATGACCAGCTAAGTCGCACGCTTCGGCACCTCCCGTTTTAACGGACTTTTGGGCTCTTATCGGGAGCCCCAACGGAAATTTTTCGCGGCTAAACCCAGTGTGAGGCGACAAAGGAAGGAGTCCCCCCGGGTGTGGATGGAAAGAAGCGATAGTAGTGGCCAGATTGCGGAGGATCCTCTGGAGCAGCGGCAGAGAAGAGAAGGGCGAAGCAAGATGGCGGCTGAGGGAGCCCAGATGGTATGGGGCCCGGAACAGCAGGAGTTCCTCCGGCAATGTGTGGAGGAGCTCAAGAAGGAGGTGCTGGCGCCGATGTTGCTGGCGATTGAGGGATTGAAGGAGACGCAAAAGACTCAGGCGATGGAGCTCCGTGGAGTGAAGGCAAAGGCTGCCGAGAATGAAGACGAGATACAGGGCTTGGTGAAGACGGAGATGCACGAGGCACTACATAAGAGGTGCACAGAAAGGCTGGAAGCCCTGGAGAATAGCTCGAGGAGGAAGAATTTAAGGATTTTGGGTCTTCCCGAAGGGACAGAGGGAGCGGATGTTGGGGCGTATGTGAGTACGATGCTCCATACTTTAATGGGAGCTGAGGCCCCGACAGTTCCCCTGGAAGTGGAGGGAGCATACCGGGTCCTCGTGAGAAGACCAAAGGCAGGGGAAATACCGCGAGCAATAGTGGTGAGATTCCACCGCTACAAGGACAGGGAGATGGTCCTGAGATGGGCTAAGAAGACACGGAGTAGCAGATGGGAGAACGCGAGAAGGAAGGCGTGTTTCAATCGGGCCAAGGCGGTGCTCCACAGGAAGAAATTTGGAATGTCGCAGCTGGCGAGACTGTGGGTTACACACCAGGGCAAACACCACTACTTCGAGACGGCAGAGGAGGCGTGGACATTTATTCAAGAAGAGAAGTTGGACTAAATTTGAGGAATGGATGTTTGGAAAGAAGTGGCGAGGTGGTGGCAAGGAATTGTAAAGGGGGGAGAGGGCGAGGGCTTGTCTGTAAAAATGTTAAGACGGGAGAATTTCCCCCCCTCCCCCCGAAGGGGGGGGACACGAAGAAATGTGGGCAGCGGTGGGGAAGGGGACAGGGAAGGGGAGAGGGAGCTGCGCCATTAGGGGCGGGGCCGAGAGGGAAGCGCGGGCTTTGTTCCCGCACTATGGAAACTGTGGCGGGAAAAGTGGGCGCAGGAAGGAAGGGGACCTCACACACAGGGAGGCCAAGCGTAAACGGAGGAAGCCGAGGTCAGCCAGAGTTTGCTGACTCCCGGAGCAATATGGGGGGAGCAATCAAGCTAGAAGGGAATCTAGCGGGGGGGGGGGGGGGGGATTAGCTGGGTTGCTGCTGCTGAGGGGAAGGGGGAGCTGATACGGGATGGGATGGGCGGGACAGGAGGGCGCCGTCTGGGGGACAAACGGGAGCGTGGGACCCGGGTGAGGAGCTGGTTTAAAAAAGGGGATGGCTAGTCGACGATGGGGGGGGGGGGGTAAAGAGCCCCCCAACCCGGTTGATCACGTGGAACGTGAGAGGGTTGAATGGGCCGATTAAGAGGGCAAGGGTATTTGCGCACCTAAAGAGACTGAAGGCGGATGTGGTTATGCTTCAGGAGACGCACCTGAAATTGGCGGATCAGGTCAGATTAAGGAAAGGATGGGTGGGACAGGTATTCCACTCAGGCTTAGATGCGAAAAATAGAGGGATGGCAATACTGGTGGGGAAACGGGTATCGTTTGAGGCTAAGACCATAGTGGTGGACAGTGGGGGCAGGTACGTGATGGTGAGTGGCAGATTGCAAGGTGAGGCGGTGGTGCTGGTGAACGTATATGCCCCGAACTGGGATGACGTGGGTTTTATGAAGCGTATGTTGGGGGCGCATCCCGGACCTAGAGATGGGAAATTTGGTAATGGGGGGGGGACTTCAACACGGTGCTGGACCCAGGGCTGGACCGGTCCAGATCTAGGACCGGGAGGAGGCCGCCAGCGGCCAAGGTGCTTAAGGGGTTTATGGAGCAGATGGGAGGAGTAGATCCCTGGAGATTTGCTAGACCGAGGAGTAAAGAGTTTTCCTTCTTCTCCCACGTCCATAAAGTGTACTCCCGGATAGGCTTTTTTGTCCTGGGAAGGGCGCTGATCCCGAAAGTGGCAGGAACGGAATATTCGGCTATAGCCGTTTCAGATCACGCCCCACATTGGGTAGATCTAGATCTAGGAGAGGAGAAGGAGCAGCGCCCACTTTGGAGATTAGACATCGGACTGTTGGCGGATGAGGGGGTATGTGGAAGGGTGAGGGGATGTATTGAAAGATACCTAGAGGTCAATGATGATGGAGAGGTCCAGGTGGGAGTAGTATGGGAGGCGCTGAAAGCGGTGGTTAGGGGGGAGCTGATTTCCATAAGGGCCCACAAGGGGAAACAAGAGGGTAAAGAAAGGGAGAGACTGATTGGGGAGATTCTGAGGGTGGATAGGCAATATGCGGAGGCCCCGGATGAAGGGCTACACAGGGAAAGACGGAGACTACACACGGACTTTGACCTGCTGACCACGGGTAAGGTGGAGACGCAGTGGAGGAAGGCACAGGGAATACAATACGAATATGGGGAAAAGGCGAGCCGACTGCTGGCCCAACAACTTAGGAAGAGGGGGGCGGCGAGAGAGATCGGAGGAGTCAGGGACGGGAAGGGAAGGATGGAACAGAGGGCGGAGAGGGTGAACGGGGTGTTTAAGTCATTTTATGAGAGGCTGTATAAGTCCCAACCCCCGGAGGGGAAAGAGGGAATGATACATTTCCTGGACCAGTTGGAGTTCCCAAGGGTTGAGGAGCAGGAGGTGACAGGACTGGGAGCGCAGATTGAGGTGGAGGAGGTGGTAAAAGGAATCGGGAACATGCAGGCAGGAAAGGCCCCGGGACCAGATGGGTTCCCGGTGGAATTTTACAGGAAATATGTGGACCCACTGGCCCCACTTCTGACGAGAACCTTCAATGAGGCTAAGGAAAGGGGGACACTACCCCCGACGATGTCGGAGGCGACAATATCGTTGATCCTGAAACGAGACAAAGACCCGCTGCAGTGCGGGTCATACAGGCCCATCTCCCTGCTAAATGTAGATGCCAAGTTACTGGCCAAAGTGATGGCGACAAGGATAGAGGACTGTGTCCCAGGGGTGGTACATGGCGACCAGACAGGGTTTGTTAAAGGGAAGCAATTGAATGCCAATATACGAAGGTTGCTGGGGGTGATGATGATGCCCCCACCGGAGGGGGAGGCGGAGATAGTGGTGGCGATGGATGCAGAGAAGGCATTCGATAGAGTGGAGTGGGATTACCTGTGGGAGGTACTGAAGAGATTTGGATTTGGAGAGGGGTTCATCAGATGGGTTCAGCTCCTGTACGGGGCCCCGGTGGCAAGCGTGGTTACAAACAGGCAACGATCCGACTATTTCCGATTACATAGGGGCACAAGACAGGGGTGCCCCCTGTCCCCGTTACTGTTCGCGTTGGCAATTGAGCCATTGGCCATAGCGCTGAGGGGCCCTAAGAAGTGGAGAGGGGTGCTTAGAGGAGGAGAGGAACATCGGGTGTCATTATATGCAGATGATTTGCTGCTATATGTGGCGGACCCAGTGGAGGGGATGCCCGAGATAATGCAGACACTCAGGGAGTTTGGAGACTTCTCGGGATACAAATTGAATATGGGAAAGGGTGAACTATTTGTGATGCACCCCGGGGAACAGGGCAGGGGAATAGACAAACTGCCGCTGAGGAGAGTAGCAAGGGACTTCCGATATCTAGGGATCCAGGTGGCCAGGAACTGGGGAACCTTGCATAAACTTAACTTGACACGACTGGTAGAGCAGATGGAGGAGGACTTTAAGAGGTGGACATGGTGCCCCTGTCATTGGCGGGTAGGGTGCAGGCGGTTAAAATGGTGGTCCTCCCGAGGTTTCTTTTCGTGTTTCAGTGCCTCCCCATACTGATTACAAAGGCCTTTTTCAAGAAGGTGGATAGGAGTATTATGAGCTTTGTGTGGGCTGGAAAGACCCCAAGGGTAAAGAGGGGGTTCCTGCAGCGCAGTAGGGATAGAGGGGGACTGGCACTGCCGAGTCTGAGTGATTATTATTGGGCCGCCAACGTGTCTATGATATGTAAGTGGATGAGGGAAGAAGAAGGAGCGGCGTGGAAAAGGCTGGAGATGGCCGTTGCTGTTTGTCATTTTTATCGACGACCTAGAGGAGGGCGCAGAAGGGTGGGTGAGTAAATTTGCAGACGACACTAAAGTCGGTGGTGTTGTCAACAGTGCGGAAGGATGTAGCAGGTTACAGAGGGACATAGATAAGCTGCAGAGCTGGGCTGAGAGGTGGCAAATGGAGTTTAATGTAGAGAAGTGTGAGGTGATTCACTTTGGAAGGAATAACAGGAATGCGGAATATTTGGCTAATGGTAAAGTTCTTGGAAGTGTGGATGAGCAGAGGGATCTAGGTGTCCATGTACATAGATCCCTGAAAGTTGCCACCCAGGTTGATAGGGTTGTGAAGAAGGCCTATGGAGTGTTGGCCTTTATTGGTAGACATGATGTGGAGATGCCGGCGTTGGACTGGGGTGAGCACAGTACGAAGTCTTACAACACCAGGTTAAAGTCCAACAGGTTTGTTTCGATGTCACTAGCTTTCGGAGTGCTGCTCCTTCCTCAGGTGAATGAAGAGCTATGTTCCAGAAACACAAATATAGACAGATTCAAAGATGCCAAACAATGCTTGGAATGCGACCATTAGCAGGTGATTAAATCTTTACAGATCCAGAGATGGGGTAACCCCAGGTTAAAGAGGTGTGAATTGCATCAAGCCAGGCCAGTTGGTAGGATTTCGCAGGCCAGATGGTGGGGGATGAATGTAATGTGACATGAATCCCAGGTCCCGGTTGAGGCCGCACTCATGTGTGCGGAACTTGGCTATAAGTTTCTGCTCGGCGATTCTGCGTTGTCGCGCGTCCTGAAGGCCACCTTGGAGAACGCTTACCCGGAGATCAGAGGCTGAATGCCCTTGACTGCTGAAGTGTTCTCCGACTGGAAGAGAACATTCCTGCCTGGTGATTGTTGCGCGATGTCCGTTCATTCGTTGTCGCAGTGTCTGCATGGTCTCGCCAATGTACCACGCTTCGGGACATCCTTTCCTGCAGCGTATGAGGTAGACAAGGTTGGCCGAGTCGCACGAGTACGTACCGCGTACCTGGTGGGTGGTGTTCTCACGTGTAATAATGGTATCCATGTCGATGATCTGGCACGTCTTGCAGAGATTGCCATGGCAGGGTTGTGTGGTGTGGTGGTCACTGTTCTGAAGACTGGGTAGTTTGCTGCAAACAATGGTTCGTTTGAGGTTGCGCGGTTGTTTGAAGGCAAGTAGGGGGGGGTGTGGGGATGACCTTGGCAAGATGTTCATCGTCATCAATGACGTGTTGAAGGCTGTGAAGAAGATGTCGTAGTTTCTCCGCTCCGGGGAAGTACTGGACGACGAAGGGTATTCTGTCGGTTGTGTCCCATGATTGTCTTCTGAGGAGGTCGGTGCGGTTTTTCGCTGTGGCGCGTTGGAACTGTCGATCGATGAGTCGAATGCCATATCCTGTTCATACGAGGGCATCTTTCAACGTCTGTAGATGTCTGTTACGCTCCTCCTCGTCTGGGCAGATCCTGTGTATACAGAGCGCTTGTCCATAGGGGATGGCTTCTTTAATGTGTTTAGGGTGGATGCTGGGGAAGTGGAGCATCCTGAGGTTATTCGTGGGTTTGCGGTAAAGCGAAGTGCTGAGGTGACCGTCCTTGATGGAGACGACTGTGTCCAAGAAGGCTTGATGCAATTCACACCTCTTTAACCTGAGGTTACCCCATCTCTGGATCTGTAAAGATTTAATCACCTGCTAATGGTCGCATTCCAAGCATTGTTTGGCATCTTTGAATTTGTCTATATATGTGTTTCTGGAACATACCTCTTCATTCACCTGAGGAAGGAGCAGCGCTCCGAAAGCTAGTGACATCGAAACAAACCTGTTGGACTTTAACCTGGTGTTGTAAGACTTCGTACTTTATTGGTAGAGGGATTGAGTTCGGAGTCATGAGGTCATGTTGCAGCTGTACAAAACTCTGGTACGGCCGCATTTGGAGTATTGCGTACAGTTCTGGTCACCGCATTATAGGAAGGACGTGGAAGTTTTGGAGCGGGTGCAGAGGAGATTTACCAGGATGTTGCCTGGTATGGAGGGAAAATCTTATGAGGAAAGGCTGATGGACTTGAGGTTGTTTTCGTTAGAGAGAAGAAGGTTAAGAGGAGACTTAATAGAGGCATACAAAATGATCAGGGGGTTAGATAGGGTGGAAAGTGAGAGCCTTCTCCCGCGGATGGAAATGGCAAGCACGAGGGGACATAGCTTTAAACTGAGGGGTAATAGATATAGGACAGAGGTCAGAGGTAGGTTCTTTACACAAAGAGTGGTGAGGCCGTGGAATGCCATACCTGCAACAGTAGTGAACTCGCCAACATTGAGGGCATTTAAAAGTTTATTGGATAAGTATATGGATGATAATGGCAATATGTAGGTTAGATGGCTTTTGTTTCGGTGCAACATCGTGGGCCGAAGAGCCTGTACTGCGCTGTATCGTTCTATGTTCTATGGCGTCCTGTAGGGGAACTAGTTTAAAAGCACCGGCGACGGCGCCGTTACCGTTCTCCCCGAAAAAATACATCACAAACCCAGTGGTGGTGGCGACTTTGAAGATTTGGGGGCAGTGGAGACGACATAGGGGAGTGACGGGTGCCTCGGTGTGGTCCCCGATAAGGAACAATCACAGGTTCGTCCCGGGAAGGATAGATGGGGGATTTCAATCTTGGCAGCGAGCAGGAATTGTGAAGCTGAAGGACTTGTTCTTGGACGGGACGTTCGCGAGTCTGGGAGCACTGGTAGGAAAATATGAGTTTCCACCTGGGAATGCATTCCGATATATGCAAGTGAGGGCATTTGCGAGGCAACAGGTGAGGGAATTTCCGCAGCTCCTGACGCAAGGGATCCAGGTCAGAGTGATTTCGGGGGCATGGGTTGGTGATGGTAAAGTGTCCGATATATACAGGGAAATGAGAGACGAGGGGGAGACGATGGTAGAGAAGCTGAAGGGTAAATGGGAGGATGAGCTGGGGGAAGAGATTGAGGAGGAGCTGTGGGCAGATGCCCGAAGTAGGGTAAATTCCTCGTCCTCGTGTGCCAGGCTCAGCCTGATCCAATTCAAGGTTCTACACAGGGCGCATATGACGGGAGCAAGGCTGAGTAGATATTTTGGAGTGGAGGATAGGTGCGGGAGATGCGCGGGAAGCCCGGCGAACCACACCCACATGTTTTGGTCATGTTCGGTATTGCATGGGTTCTGGGTGGATGTGGCAAAAGTGCTTTCGAAGGTGGTGGGGGTCCGGGTCGAACCAGGCTGGGGGTTGGCTGTATTTGGGGTTGCAGATGAGCCGGGAGTGCAGGAGGCGAGAGAGGCCAATGTTTTGGCCTTTGCGTCCCTAGTAGCCCGGCGAAGGATTCTACTTATGTGGAAAGAAGCTAAACCTCCGGGCGTGGAGGCCTGGATAAACGACATGGCAGGGTTTATAAAATTGGAGCGAATAAAGTACGCACTAAGAGGTTCGGCTCAGGGGTTCACCAGGCGGTGGCAACCGTTCCTCGACTATCTCGCAGAGCGATAAGGGAAAACAGGAAAGACAGCAGCAGCAACCCAGGGGGGAGGGGTGGGGGAGAAGAGGGTGCATTCGGGTTTTTGGGGGTTTTTGTTTTGTTACATGCTAGTAGTTAGTTAAATTTATTTTTTCAGTGTTACTATTTTTTTTTCTTGATTCTTTGTTTTCGGCACTTTCTGTTAGTTAATATATTATTTAAATAACAGTCAATGTACATTTTGTTACAAAGTTGTAAAAATGGGAAATTCTTTTTGATCGAAAAACTTTAATAAAATATATTTTTTTTTAAAAAGGGAAGGAAATGTAGAGAATCTGGCTCTGTATATTGGAATGATAGCATTTGGCATGGAAAATATTTTTGACATGCAATCAAAATACAACATGTCTACGTTTGTAAGGGCCACGAAGAATCCAGCACGAGTTTTAAGGATACAAAATAATAACGTTTATTTGCTGTAACAATATATATATATATATATATATATATATATATATCTATATATATATATATAAATATATATATATAACAGTAGCAGTAACTTCCCTTGCTACCTTCTCCTTCCTGCTGGTTCCTGAACTGGCCAGCTTATTTATACTAGGAGTTTCTCCGCCCCCCCCTCATTTGGGAAGTTCATACTCCCATAGGATTGTGGGATAGTCATTAGTCCCCAGCCAATCGTTCTCATTGCACTTAATTGTGAAGATCACTGTGATGAACAGGTGATTTTTGTTTTTAAATTGCTCAACAATTAAGTGAGTCTTCTGATAAACATGTGATCAGAAGTGAGGCCACTATAAAGCTGCCTGTGGCGCAGTGAGCAGCACTGCCGCCTCGCAGCGCCGAGGTCCCAGGTTTGATCCCGTCTTTGGGTCACTGTCCGTGTGGAGTGTGCACATTCTGCCCGTGTTTGCATTGGTTTCGCCCCCACAACCCAAAGATGTGCAGGATAGGTGGATTGACCATGCTAAATTGCCACTTAATTGGGAAAAATGAATTGGGTACACTTTTTTTTAAAAGAAAAAAAAATAAAGCTGCCTGGAGAGCAGGTAGAAAAAAGCAGCAGGGATGCTGCTCTGTGCTCTTGCCACTCACTACAATTAGGGTGTCACTCCTTATGATTTGTGTGTTGCATCCTCTCATTTATTTGTATTTCTCTTTTCGGTAACTACTTCATTGTCGAGGCAGAGGTGCATATGTTTTTGGGTTTTTAATTTCTGTCGCCGATCTGTTAGGTATACCTGAATCTGATGGTCTCAGAGGTTGATTCAATGTTTTGTTTATTGTTTTGCACCCTGTCTCTATTTTGTTTATTTAATTTCCACAATATCTCTCTGGGTTCCTCTCTTATATTTTTCTTCTCTCTCGTTTCTTTTCTTTTTTTTATTAAATATTTTATTGAAAATTTTTGGTCAACCAACACAGTACATTGTGCATCCTTTACACAATATTATAACAACACAAATAACAATGACCTATTTTATAAACAAAAAATGAATAAATAATAAATAACAAAAATAAAAACTAGCCCTAATTGGCAACTGCCTTGTCACAAGTAACACTCTCCAAAAATATAATTTAACAATCCTATATATAATTATCTGTAGCAACGACCTATACATACTATACAGTATATATTAACAACCCTGAGAGTCCTTCTGGTTCCTCCTCCCTGCCCCCGCCCCCCCCCCCCCCCCCCCCCCCCCCCCGATCCTGGGCTGCTGCTGCTGCCTTCTTTTTCCCATTCCGTCTTTCTGCGAGGTATTCGACGAACGGTTGCCACCGCCTGGTGAACCCTTGAGCCGACCCCCTTAGGACGAACTTAATCCGCTCTAGCTTTATAAACCCCGCCATGTCATTTATCCAGGTCTCCACCCCCGGGGGCTTGGCTTCTTTCCACATTAGCAATATCCTGCGCCGGGCTACTAGGGACGCAAAGGCCAAAACTTCGGCCTCTCTTGCCTCCTGCACTCCCGGCTCTTGTGCAACCCCAAATATAGCCAACCCCCAGCTTGGTTCGACCCGGATTCCTACTATTTTTGAAAGCACCTTTGTCACCCCCATCCAAAACCTCTGTAGTGCCGGGCATGACCAAAACATATGGGTATGATTCGCTGGACTTCTCGAGCACCTCGCACACCTATCCTCCACCCCAAAAAATTTACTGAGCCGTGCTCCAGTCATATGTGCCCTGTGTAATACCTTAAACTGAATCAGGCTTAGCCTGGCACACGAGGACGACGAGTTTACCCTGCTTAGGGCATCTGCCCACAGCCCCTCCTCGATCTCCTCCCCCAGCTCTTCTTCCCATTTCCCTTTTAGTTCATCTACCATAGTCTCCCCTTCGTCCCTCATTTCCCTATATATATCTGACACCTTACCATCCCCCACCCATGTCTTTGAGATCACTCTGTCCTGCACCTCTTGTGTCGGGAGCTGCGGGAATTCCCTCACCTGTTGCCTCGCAAAAGCCCTCAGTTGCATATACCTGAATGCATTCCCTTGGGGCAACCCATATTTCTCGGTCAGCGCTCCCAGACTCGCGAACTTCCCATCCACAAACAGATCTTTCAGTTGCGTTATTCCTGCTCTTTGCCACATTCCATATCCCCCATCCATTCCCCCCGGGGCAAACCTATGGTTGTTTCTTATCGGGGACCCCCCCAAGGCTCCAGTCTTTCCCCTATGCCGTCTCCACTGTCCCCAAATCTTCAGTGTAGCCACCACCACCGGGCTTGTGGTGTAGTTCCTCGGTGAGAACGGCAATGGGGCTGTCACCATAGCCTGTAGGCTAGTCCCCCTACAGGACGCCCTCTCTAATCTCTTCCACGCCGCTCCCTCCTCCCCTCCCATCCACTTACTCACCATTGAAATATTAGCGGCCCAATAATACTCACTTAGGCTCGGTAGTGCCAGCCCCCCCCTATCCCTGCTACGCTGTAAGAATCCCTTCCTCACTCTCGGGGTCTTCCCGGCCCACACAAAACCCATGATGCTCTTTTCAATCCTTTTAAAAAAAGCCTTTGTGATCACCACCGGGAGGCACTGAAACACAAAGAGGAATCTCGGGAGGACCACCATCTTAACCGCCTGCACCCTCCCTGCCATTGACAGGGATACCATATCCCATCTCTTGAAATCCTCCTCCATCTGTTCCACCAACCGCGTTAAATTTAACCTATGCAATGTGCCCCAATTCTTAGCTATCTGGATCCCCAGGTAACGAAAGTCCCTTGTTACCTTCCTCAGCGGTAGGTCCTCTATTTCTCTACTCTGCTCCCCTGGATGCACCACAAACAACTCACTTTTCCCCATGTTCAATTTATACCCTGAAAAATCCCCAAACTCCCCAAGTATCCGCATTATTTCTGGCATCCCCTCCGCCGGGTCCGCCACGTATAGTAGCAAATCGTCCGCATACAAAGATACCCGGTGCTCTTCTCCTCCCCTAAGTACTCCCCTCCACTTCTTGGAACCCCTCAACGCTATCGCCAGGGGCTCAATCGCCAGTGCAAACAATAATGGGGACAGAGGGCATCCCTGCCTTGTCCCTCTATGGAGCCGAAAATATGCAGATCCCCGTCCATTCGTGACCACGCTCGCCACTGGGGCCCTATACAACAGCTGCACCCATCTAACATACCCCTCTCCAAAACCAAATCTCCTCAACACCTCCCACAAATAATCCCACTCCACTCTATCAAATGCTTTCTCGGCATCCATCGCCACTACTATCTCCGTTTCTCCCTCTGGTGGGGCCATCATCATTACCCCTAACAACCTCCGTATATTCGTGTTCAGCTGTCTCCCCTTCACAAACCCAGTTTGGTCCTCGTGGACCACCCCCAGGACACATTCCTCTATTCTCATTGCCATTACCTTGGCCAGGACCTTGGCATCTACATTTAGGAGGGAAATAGGTCTATAGGACCCGCATTGTAGCGGGTCCTTTTCCTTCTTTAAGAGAAGCGATATCGTTGCTTCAGACATAGTCGGGGGCAGTTGTCCCCTTTCCTTTGCCTCATTAAAGGTCCTCGTCAGTACCGGGGCGAGCAAGTCCACATATTTTCTATAGAATTCGACTGGGAATCCATCCGGTCCCGGGGCCTTTCCCGCCTGCATGCTCCTAATTCCTTTCACCACTTCTTCTACCTCGATCTGTGCTCCCAGTCCCACCCTTTCCTGCTCTTCCACCTTGGGAAATTCCAGCCGATCCAAGAAGCCCATCATTCTCTCCCTCCCATCCGGGGGTTGAGCTTCATATAATTTTTTATAAAATGTCTTGAACACTCCATTCACTCTCTCCGCTCCCCGCTCCATCTCTCCTTCCTCATCCCTCACTCCCCCTATTTCCCTCGCTGCTCCCCTTTTCCTCAATTGGTGTGCCAGCAACCTGCTCGCCTTCTCCCCATATTCGTACTGTACACCCTGTGCCTTCCTCCATTGTGCCTCTGCAGTGCCTGTAGTCAGCAAGTCAAATTCTACATGTAGCCTTTGCCTTTCCCTGTACAGTCCCTCCTCCGGTGCTTCCGCATATTGTCTGTCCACCCTCAAAAGTTCTTGCAGCAACCGCTCCCGTTCCTTACTCTCCTGCTTCCCTTTATGTGCCCTTATTGATATCAGCTCCCCTCTAACCACCGCCTTCAACGCCTCCCAGACCACTCCCACCTGGACCTCCCCATTATCATTGAGTTCCAAGTACTTTTCAATGCACCCTCTCACCCTTAGACACACCCCCTCATCTGCCCATTAGTCCCATGTCCATTCTCCAGGGTGGGCGCCCTCCTGTTTCCTCCCCTATCTCCAAGTCCACCCAGTGTGGAGCGTGATCCGAAATGGCTATAGCCGTATACTCCGTTCCCCTCACCTTCGGGATCAATGCCCTACCCAGCACAAAAAAGTCTATTCGCGAGTAGACTTTATGGACATAGGAGAAAAACGAGAACTCCTTACTCCTAGGTCTGCTAAATCTCCACGGGTCTACACCTCCCATCTGCTCCATAAAATCTTTAAGTACCTTGGCTGCTGCCGGCCTCCTTCCAGTCCTGGACTTCGACCTATCCAGCCCTGGTTCCAACACCGTATTAAAATCTCCCCCCATTATCAGCTTTCCCATCTCTAGGTCCGGAATGCGTCCTAGCATCCGCCTCATAAAATTGGCATCATCCCAGTTCGGGGCATATACGTTTACCAAAACCACCGTCTCCCCCTGTAGTTTGCCACTCACCATCACGTATCTGCCCCCGTTATCCGCCACTATAGTCTTTGCCTCGAACATTACCCGCTTCCCCACTAATATAGCCCCCCCTGTTTTTCGCATCTAGCCCCGAATGGAACACCTGCCCCACCCATCCTTTGCGTAGCCTAACCTGGTCTATCAGTTTCAGGTGCGTTTCCTGTAACGTAACCACATCTGCCTTAAGTTTCTTAAGGTGTGCGAGTACCCGTGCCCTCTTTATCGGCCCGTTCAGCCCTCTCACGTTCCACGTGATCAGCCGAGTTGGGGGGCTTCCTACCCCCCCCCCCTTGTCGATTAGCCATCACCTTTTTCCAGCTCCTCACCCGGTTCCCACGCAGCTGTATCTCCCCAGGCGGTGCCCCCCCGCCCATCCTCTCCCATACCAGCTCCCCCTCTCCCCAGCAGCAGCAACCCAGTAATTCCCCCCTCCCACCCCCCCCGCTAGATCCCCCGCTAGCATAATTACTCCCCCCATGTTGCTCCCAGAAGTCAGCAAACTCTGGCTGACCTCGGCTTCCCCCCGTGACCTCGGCTCGCACCATGCGACGCCCCCTCCTTCCTGCTTCTCTATTCCCGCCATGATTATCATAGCGCGGGAACCAAGCCCGCGCTTCTCCCTTGGCCCCGCCCCCAATGGCCAACGCCCCATCTCCTCCACCTCCCCTCCTCCCCCCATCACCACCTGTGGGAGAGAGAAAAGTTACCGCATCGCAGGATTAGTACATAAAACCCCTCTTTGCCCCCCACATTCGCCCCACCACTTTGTTCGAACGTTCTTTTTAATAACCCGCTCATTCCAGTTTTTCTTCCACAATAAAAGTCCACGCTTCATCCGCCGTCTCAAAGTAGTGGTGCCTCTCTCGATATGTGACCCACAGTCTTGCCGGTTGCAGCATTCCAAATTTTATCTTCTTTTTATGAAGCACCGCCTTGGCCCGATTAAAGCTCGCCCTCCTTCTCGCCACCTCCGCACTCCAGTCTTGATAAACGCAGATCACCGCGTTCTCCCATTTACTACTCCGAGTTTTCTTCGCCCATCTAAGGACCATTTCTCTATCCTTAAAACGGAGGAATCTCACCACTATGGCTCTGGGAATTTCTCCTGCTCTCGGTCCTCGCGCCATCACTCGGTATGCTCCCTCCACCTCCAACGGACCTGCCGGGGCCTCCGCTCCCATTAACGAGTGCAGCATCGTGCTCACATATGCCCCGACGTCCGCTCCCTCCACACACCTTCAGGAAGACCAAGAATCCTCAGGTTGTTCCTCCTTGCGTTGTTTTCCAGTGCCTCCAACCTTTCCACACATCGTTTCTGATGTGCCTCCCTGCGTCTCCGTCTTCACCACCAGGCCCTGTATGTCGTCCTCATTCTCGGCTGCCTTTGCCTTCACGACCCGAAGCTCCCGCTCCTGGGTCTTTTGTTCCTCCTTTAGCCCTTCGATCGCCTGTAGTATCGGGGCCAACAGCTCTTTCTTCATTTCCTTTTGATCTCTTCCACACAGCATTTCAAGAACTCTTGTTGTTCAGGGCCCCATGTTAAACTGCCACCTTCCAACGCCATCTTGGTTTTTGCTTGCCTTCCTTGCCGCTGTTCTAAAGGATCCACTGCAATCTGGCCACTTCCCTCTCCTTTTTCCATCCGTATCCAGGGGGGATTCCCTTCTGGTTTACCGCACAGTGTTTTTAGCCGTCAAAATTGCCGTTGGGGCTCCTATCAAGAGCCCAAAAGTCCGTTTCACAGGGAGCTGCCGAAATGTGCGACTCAGCTGGTCATCGCCGCACCCGGAAGTCCCCTTCTCTCTCGTTTCTTAACGGGTAATAAATCTGATATTGACTGACTGACCTTTCTTCAAAATTCTCCTATTTCTCTGTTTGAGGTACTATGAGACTAGTAAGGAGCATGGTTTTGTGCTTGATGAGATTTCTAATCCAACGTTTGAGCAATTTAATGAGGGTGTGAAAGTGCATCTCGCTCAGCACAACGCATCACACACGCTGGCCACGCTCCCATTGATTCTGTCTACATCTCCCGCTGCCTCAGGAAGGCAGACAGCATTATCAGAGACCCCTCACACCCAGGCTTTGACCTCTTCCAGACCCTTCCAGAAGATTCTGAAGACCTGCACATCCAGACATAGGAACAGCTTCTTCGCCACAGCTACGAGACTCCTCGATGACTCTCCCTCGGACTGATCTGTTCTCTGTAAGAACACTATTCACGACCCCCTATGCTGCTCTCCGATCATTATTTGTCGATGTACCATTTGTCAATGCACTCTGTTGATTATTCTTTTGTCTACTATGTACGTACTGTGTACGTTCCCTTGGCCAAAGAAAAATTATTTTCACTGTACTTTGGTACATGTGACAATAAATATCAATCAATCATTACAAAGTAAAAATAAATTGTTCTGGAACTAAAAAGGAGAACATCTGTTAGCATAAGCATAGGTCGAGCTATGCCAGCAGCTAATGTTCTGAGATTAGGAGATGGTAATCTTGAACACCTTCAGCTACAAAGTTGCAGTTTAATGAAGGAAGAGAGATAGAAAGAAATAGGAATGAAGAAATTAGAATTGGAAAAATTGAAATTAGAGCAGGAATCTGAGACAGAAATTTAGTTCCAAAGGGAGCTTGAAAGTAAGAAACGAGGGTATGAGAAAGCAGTGTGAATCAGAGAGTTTGAATTGGGTGCAAGTAGCCAAGTTGCTCTCACATCCAGTGTGATGCCTCCTTTTGAGGGAAAAGTGGAAGTACTTGCACTTTGAAAAGTGACAGTGAAGTGACCAAGGGAAGTTTGGGCTCTTTTATTGGAAATGTGTGCTGACTGGTAAAGTTCAGCGAGCTTATTTAGCTTTGTACACAGAGCAAAGTTTGCAGTAAAGTCGCCATAGTCCTAGATAACCATAGGCTGCTTTCCCCTTTTGCGGGAGAGAGCTGACTGGTGGTGATTTGACACGAGGATCACCACACACTCGGATGAGGGGCAAGGTTGAGAAGGCGGGCCTTCATGAATAACCTAAGCCGGTGCAAGAATTGAACCCGCGCCATTGGCCTTGCTCTGCATCACGAACCAGCTGTCCAGCCAACAGAGCTCAAAGGAATCTATCTTATGACTTGGTGACATATTTAAAAGAACAAAAAGTTCTTGAGGCCAAGCTAGTATGTGCTGATCCACCAGGGGAATTTCCTGGAGAAACACTTCATGGGATAATGAAGCATGAGACAAAAGGCATGTTAGAGTTCAGTTAGCCTGGAAAAGGTTAGGTCTGCCAGTTTTGCTGAAAAAGGAAAAGCGGTGGAAACACTTGCAAGTGTGGGGGGGCGGGGGCGGGGGGGGGGGGGGGGGGGGGGGGGGGGGAGGGGCGGGGGGGAGGATTTGGGAGCTAAACAGAAACTTGTTTTTCTATTGTAAAAAGGAGCATAAGCTGTGTGAGGACTGCAGAAGGAAAAATCAGTCTTCCAAAGCGGTGGCTCTGGTGAAAATGCAGTCACGTGGGCTGAATAATTAACTTTTTGTGAAGAGTTGGATGCTGGAATTAAGCAGCCAGTTCTAGAATATGAGCAGTTGTTACAAAAGGGGGAGTGTTTTTCTCTCATGAAGGTGAGAATGTTTTACAACTACCTACTATATTTAGGGATATTGGTGCAGCCCTATCATTTTATATTGGAAGGAATTTTGCCTTTGTCTGAGGAGTCATCTACAGGAACTTCTTGTCATTGATTTGAGCCCTGGACCTGTCCTAAACTTCTACTGGTGTGATCTTTATTTAAGGTTACTGTTAATAATGTCTAAACAGTTCTTATTACATGAGCATTCAGATGAATTGACAGAAAAATACCCTAAAGTATTTCCTACTGGTGCTGTAATACTTGTTATTGTTACCAGAGGGAAATATTAGGAACTTGGGTCCAGAAATGGGATTGAAGATGTGACAGGCAATTTAGGGGTTAACAGACTGAGGGGGAAAAAACTGCTAGCACAGAGTCAAGAGATACACCCACATCTGGCCTGAGTTATAATAATCTCTTTTTTAGAATCTTTATTGTCACAAGTAGGCTTACATTACAGTGCCATGAAGTTACTGTGAAAAGCCCCTAGTCGCCACATTCCGGTGTACACAGAGGGAGAATTCAGAATGTCCAAATTACCTAACAGCACTTCTGGGAGGAAATCGGAGCACCCGGAGGAAACTCACGCAGAGGGTGGAGAATGTGCAGACTCCACACAGACAGTGACTCAAGCCGGGAATCGAACCTGGGACCCTTGAGCTGTGAAACAACAGTGCTACCCACTGTGCTGTCCTACATTGTCCCATTCTGACTTAAACTTGTCAGTGGGAATATATAGGATGCCTCTGTTCATCAAGGGTGAGTCACTCGAGACCCATTGTCCTTCGGGACACTCCTGTCTGACCAGCCATTAGCCCATTGCAGATTCTGATGACCTCTTTATCCGACAATGGGAGGTAGTTACATATTAACAGCATAGCCCTGTTGTATAAACGAGAGGGAGTGGGAAATCAAACAGCCAAGATAACACTGATGGATTCACGACTTAAACCCTTGTTTGAGGGGCTGGGCTGAGCTCAAAGAGAGACGGAATCCTGTCATGACAGAATGATTTGAAAAACCACAAGGAGAAGTCATGAAAGAAACTGTCCAAGAGACAGATTTTCAAAATGGGTTCTAAAGGAACATTGTCATGTGAGAGTGCCTTTAAGGAATGGATGTTTAAGCAATGTACCTTTAAGAAATGCAGTGATGTCACAGTGTGGGTGGAGTTGGGCTTTAGATCAGCCATTTTGCAGTTTTTTGTTTCAGTTTGAAAAGGGCTTGGGAGTGTCTGTGTTTGCAGTGAGCTGGATCTGCTGTGATCTCTTCCATGAAAGACTATCTCTGGATCATTTGGGTGATTTAAACTCAGAAAAGTAATGCCTTTAACCTGATGTATTTCTGTATAAAGATGTTAAGTCTCTTGGGTGTTGAAAGGAATAACTGAAGGATTATTTAGTGTTGTATTATTTTCAGGGTTATCTTTGAAGTAAGGGGTGTTAAGTGATCCAATGTGTATTTAAAAGGTTAAGTTGAGTTCATGGAATAAACATTGTTTTGTGTTTAAAAACCCACGTGTCCATAATTGTAATCCCACTCGTGAAGAACAAGCCGTGTGCTGGAAAAGCAACAAATACATTAAAGGGGGAGGTTGGTTGAACTCCATGATACATTTTGGGGTTCTGAAAAAGCCTGGCCCATAACAATTGGGGGCTCGTCCGGGATAAAAGTCTATCTATTGGATTGGCTTTTGTGAACTTAAGGACAGTGAAGGATTGTTGCTTTTCCAGTGTGGTATTTTAGTTTAAGTGTGTTGTGGACAATGGCTCTTTCAGAGGCTCAGAAGTTTTTGGGGGTGGAGACTGTCACATGCAGTACCTTACTTTCAGAGAGTAAAAACAGACTGTTAGGTTTGGCAAAAGCATTGCAGTTAACACTGTCTAGCAAAATACGAAAAGACGAGGTACTTAATGCGGTATCTGTGCATTTACATTTGCCTGTGATACATTCTGACTCATTAGATATGGCAAAAATTCAGTTGCAAATTAAACAAATGGAACATGAGAAAGAATTAAAACGGCTGAAATACGAGAGAGTGAGAGAGAGGAAAAAGAAAGAGAGAGAGAGGAAAAAGGAAAGGAGAGAGATGAAAGGAGAAAAGAAAGAATAGCCCTAGCAGAACAAAAATAAAAAGAAAGGGAGATACAGATCAGGGAAAAAGATAAAGAGAGGGAGTTTGAACTTCAGAAAATGGCCATGAAACATGACAGTCAATTAAAATTGGCAGACGTAAAGGGAAACGTACAGTTGGATGATAGTGATGAGGATAGTGAGAAAGAGCGTCACAGTCGAAGGCTTGGTCGGAATCTATTTAAATATGTCCAAGCATTGCCAAGGTTTGACGAGAAGGAAGTGGAAGCCTTTTTCATTTCATTTGAGAAGGTAGCTAAACAATTGAAATGGCCACAGGACATGTGGGTATTACTGATTCAAACAAAGCTGGTAGGTAGAGCTAGTGAAGTGTTTGCATCACTACCGGAGGAGGTATCTGGAACATATGAGGAGGTGAAGAAATCCATCTTAAGTGCATATGAGCTAGTGCCTGAAGCTTACAGACAAAGGTTTAGAAATTTAAGGAAAGAATTTGGTCAAACATACATGGAGTTTGAAAGGCTCAAACACAGTAATTTTGATAGGTGGATAAGGGCTTTAAAAATAGACCAAGCGTATGAAGCTCTCAGAGAAATTATACTTTGAGTATTTTAAAAATTCAATTCCTGATGTAGTGAGAATTCATGTGGAAGAACAGAGGGTTAAAACTGCGAGATTAGCAGCAGAAATGGCAGATGATTATGAATTACTTCATAAATCAAAGATTGATTTCCGACTTCAGTTTCAGCCGGTGAGGGATAGAAACTGGGGACATGAGAAATACTCAAGTGGTAAAGGTAAAGGTGATCTGATGGGAGACAATAAAGAGAGTGTACCTCAGATTAAAAAAGAAATCCAGGAGGGTGGAAAAGAGATGAAAAGTTTCAAATATTTTCACTGTAATAAACTAGGCCATGTAAAGTCACAGTGTTGGTGGTTGAAGAAAAGCACTGGGAAGGCTGATGTGGTAAAACAGGATAAGACAGTGGGATTTGTTAGAGTGGTAAAAGAAAGCCCAAGGGAAGCGAAGGAGGTGCATACGATTGTACAGCCTGTTCAAGAAGTAATTGTTAAGACGTGCCAGATGTCTTTAAAGAATTTACTTGTGTGGGTAAAGTTTACTCATGTGTATCAGGAGGAGCAGGTAAAGAAGTCACAATTTTAAGAGATACAGGGGCTAGTCAATCTTTAATGGTAAGAGATGAGGAATTATGTAGTTTGGGAAGAATGTTGCTGGAAAAGGTGGTGAAAAGGTGGACTTCAGGGTGAGAGGAGTAGCGTTCCATTATATAAGGTAAGGTTGGAAAGTCCAGTGAAGAGTGGTGAAGTGGTAGTAGGAATAATAGAGAAAATATCTTGTCCAGGAATACAGTTTATCTTGGGTAATGATATAGCTGGATCACAGGTGGGAGTGATGCCTACTGTGGTTGATAAGCCAGTGGACAATCAGACAACTGAAGGGTTGCAGGACGAATTGGGATTTTTCTGGATTGTGTAGTAACCCGGTCACTAGGTCACAGGTTAAGACGAGGAGAAATCAAAGAGTGAAGGTGAAGTTGAAGTGCAATTATCAGAAACGATTTTTGATCAGATGGTTGAAAAAGAACAAGAACAGGTGGAGGATGAGGCGGATATTTTTAGTTCAGGAAAATTGGCGGAGTTACAACAGAAAGATGTAGAAATAAAACGGATATATCAGAAATCATATACGGAAGAGGAATCTGAGAGTATACCAGAGTGTTATTACCGTAAAAGTGATGTCTTGATGAGAAAATGGAGACCTGTACATATGCAGGCGGATGAAAAGTGGGCAAAAGTTCCATGTCAAGTGATAGGGAAACCTCAAGCAGTGATAAAACTAGCACCCTTAATACCCATTCCAGCATTTGAGGAACCTTTTACAAGGGTCCTAATCGATTGTGTAGGACCGCTTCCTAAAACAAAAAGTGGGAATCAATATCTTTTGTCTATAATGGACGTGTCTACTAGGTTTCCAGAGACCATTCCAGTACGTAATATTACAGCTAAAAGGATTGTGGAGGAGTTACTTAAATACTTTACTAGATATGGACTACCCACAGAAATTCAATCGGATCAAGGATCGAATTTTACTTCAAGGTTATCCAAGGAAGTTATGGATAGCTTAGGAATAAAACAATTTAAATCAACTGCGTACCATCCAGAATCGCAGGGAGCGTTAGAAAGGTGGCATCAGACATTAAAGACAATGTTGAGGGCGTATTGTCAAGATTATCCAGAGGATTGGGATAAAGGAATTCCATTCGTATTGTTTGCAATTAAGGATGCACCTAATGAGTCTAACAAATTTAGTCCTTTTGAACTAATTTTTGGTCGTGAGGCAAGAGGACCACTTAAATTGATTGAGGAATAATTGGTGGGTGAGAAATTGGAAATTACACTATTGGATTACGTGTCAAATTTTAGGGAACGATTAAATAGAGCAAGTGAATTGGCTAGACAACATTAGAAAGTTGCACAAAATGAGATGAAACGGGTAGTGGACAAGAAATCCAAAGTTCGTAGTTTTGTCAGTGAGGATAAAGTTTTTGTGTTGTTACATGTGGTAGGTGAACCTTTAAAAGCTAGGTTTTGTGGACCGTATCAGATTGAAAGGAAATTAAGTGAGGTGAATTATGTGGTAAAAACACCAGATAGAAGGAAGACTCACCGAATATGTCATGTGAATATGATTAACAGGTACTTTGAAAGGGAAGGAGAGAAAAAGGAGGTTTTAAAGATTCTAATTCAAATCTGGACGAACCAAATCCAGATGACTGTGAATTTGACATACCTCAAATTAAATTGGAAAATGAGGATGTCCTTAAAAATTGGGATGAATTGTTAAGTTACCTTCCAGAGGAAAAACAAACTGACCAGAAAGAGTTATTGATATCACATGGGCAAGTTTGTAGAGATAAATTGGGAAGTACTAAAATGGCTATACATGATGTAGATGTGGGAAATGCTGTTCCTATCAAACAACATCCATATAGACTTAATACTTTAAAATTTGGCACAGGTTAACAGAGAGATTGAGAGTATGCTGAAGAATGGCATAATTGAAGTGGGTTGCAGCCAATGGAGTTCACCCATAGTGATGGTACCTAAACCAGATGGCACCCAATGGTTGTGTGTGGACTATCAAAAGGCGAATGTAGTTACAAGAACGGACTCTTATCCTATCCCACGTTTGAAGGATTGCATTGAGAAATTGGGACAATCTGCTTTTATTTACAACTTCCAGACATGGAAAAAACATTTAAAACATCGTATGGAGTTCTTCGATCGAGTTCAGGCGGCGGGTTTGGTGATGAACGTAGCCGAAAGTGAATTTGGAGAAGCCCGAATCACTTTCCTTGCGGAGTTTCCGATACCCTCAAGACAAAGGGAAATAATGCGATTTCTTAGCATGAGTGGATTTGATCGAACGGTTGTGCAAAGGTTTTGTGGCGTGATTACTCCACTGATGGAATTGCTGAAGAAACGTTAAAAAATTCAATGGACAGCAGACTTTCAACAGGCATTTGACTGCCTGAAAGCTATGATCACCAATGCTCCTATATTGGAGAATTGCAAGGGACTCTGTGGTCAGATTGAACTAAAGTATCTGATTCTAAAGAGAAATACCGAGGAGTAGAGGAATGGATGGATTGTGCAGAGACTTTGTTCAAAGAGACTGTCAATCGAGAAGGATTTTGGTTGGAGGAAGAAGAACAAAGGAAAATGGACTACATTTTTATACCTGTTTGCGTGAGTTGTTTTTTTTTAAACAAAAAGGTATATTTACTGTGCTTTTCTTAGTGGATGGTGCAAAAGTGAAAAATGAAACCATCTTGAAGTTGATGGGTTTTCTTTTTCTTGGGGGGAGGTGTCATGTGAGAGTGCCTTTAAGAAATGGATGTTTAAGCAATGTACCTTTAAGAAATGCAGTGATGTCAGAGTGTGGGTGGAGCTGGGCTTTGATCAGCCATTTTGCAGTTTTTAGTTTCAGTTTGAAAAGAGCTTAGGAGTGTCTGTGTTTACAGTGAGCTGGATCTGCTGTGATCTCTGCCATGAAAGACTATCTTTGGATCATTTGGGTGATTTAAACTCATAAAAGCAATGCCTTTAACCTGATGTGTTTCTGTATAAAGGTGTTAAGTCTCTTGAATGTTGAAAGGAATAACTGAAGGATTATTTAGTGTTGTATTATTTTTGGGGTTATCTTTGAAGCAAAGGGTGTTAAGTGATCCAATGTTAATTTGAAAGGTTACGTTGAGTTCATGGAATAAACATTGTTGTGTGTTTAAAAACCCACGTGTCCATAATTGTAATCCCACACCTGGAGAACAAGCCGTGTGATGGAAAAGCAACAAATACATTAAAGGGGGAGGTTGGTTGAAATCCATGATACATTTTGGGGTTCTGAAAATGCCTGGCACATAACAACATGACTAACAGCAGAAACTTGCTTCATAAATGTAAGCTTGTCTTTGCCTGCCTATGCAAGTGGAATGGAGGCTATATGTTCATTTGAAGTGCTGTTTAATGGGAACTTCATGTTAAGGTTAAGAAACTATATTTAGTCTGTTATTGTTAGGTTCAAGTTTAAATATTGTTTTTCTTTTGTTTTAGTAAAGTTTAGTTATAAAATAAGCCCTATTTCTTATCACTCCGAGAATGAATCAATCTTTCCGCACGACCTTAATTATGGTTCTGGTCCAGTCTCTTAGCCACTGTTGAGTGCTGACTAGGAGGCCGTAACACTATGTCTAAAATAGAGGAAATGCTTCGAGGGAAATTTGATTTCAGTGACTACCTGAGTGGGGTGTTCACTGAAAATCCTGACTCGTGACCCTGGTGATTTGCCTTTGAAGTGCGTTAATCCTATAAGTGAAAACTTGGTGTTAAAAAGACGGGTTGCAGACTTGACTATGATCAGTCATGTCAGGACTCCCAAGGCAAAGGAGCAGCAACAACAGGGATTCAGACCTATCTGCTCTCTGAAAATGCTTTGACTGAGAAAGAAGTAGGGAAGTTAGAATGGAGGCCATTAGTTTTTTAAGATTGTGGTCCCCTCTAAGTATCGTAAGCAGATTTTGGGTCTATTTCATGATGGTACAATGGCAGGCCATTTGGGAGTGAAAAAAATGACGACCAAATTTTAAAACGTTTATTTTGGCCAGGATTAAAGCTTTATATGGCAGAGTACTGCAGGTCGTCATGTCTGCCAAGTGAATCAATCTGGTAGCCCCATTGTAGCCAATTACTGTCTTTGGTTAACCTTTTTAGTAGGGTTATTGTAGATTGTGTGGGTCCTCTATATTAACAGTCATGTGTGCATCTACCTGGTTTCCTGAGGCCATTCCTCTGAGGAAAAATTATTTTTCTCTTGTTGCACTTGCAAAGCCTATTCCATCAGACCAAGGTTCTAATTTTATGTCTGGGATCTTGAGACCGGTTATGCAGCAGCTTTGTATTAAACAATATCATCAGTGCACATCATCCGTAGTCCCAGGGCGCAACGGAGTGGTTTTACCAGACCTAAAAGCCTATGTAAGAAGTTACTGTTGTGAATTGGAACAAGACTGGGATGAAGGTGTACATCGCATATGTTTGCTGTAATAGAGGCAGCTCAGGAATCATTGGGATTTCTGAGTTCGTCTTTGGCCACTCTGTATGTGGACCTGAAATGGTTGCCAAAATGATACTCCTACTAATTGGTTAAGGCCTGAAACCAAAAGAGAAAATGCTGGAAAATCTCAGCAGGTCTGGCAGCATCTGTAGGGAGAGAAAATAGCTAATGTTTCGAGTCAGTTGACTTACAGGATTGGTGCACTTCAAAGGCAAATCACCAGGGTCACGAGTCAGGATTTTCAGTGAACACCCCACTCAGGTAGTCACTGAAATCAAATTTTCCAGCCTTTTCTCTTTTGGTTTCAGATTCCAGCATCTGCAGTAATTTGCTTTTATCTAGTGGTTAAGACCTGAGTTTAGTTAAGGCTCAGTACAACATGTGAAGTGGCAAGGTTTAAGTTAAAGTTTTCACAGGAAAAGGTGAAGTCTTGGTATGACTGTGAAGCAAAAGTTCAAACCTTCAGTTCTGGAGACCACGCGCAAGCTAAAGGAGAAGCCATTGCTCAATTTCCTGTTCTGCAGAGTCGAAGGAGTTGAGGAGATTCTTTAGAATGGCAGGATATTACAGGGCTTTCTGTTGGAACTTTTTCATGCTCGTTTCACCATTGACAGACATGTTTAGTTCCAAGGTAGCTTTAAAGTGGTCAAGAAGGTTTTGAATGGGTTAAAGCTATTCTTAGAAGTACCTTTGCGCCCTCTGCCCCTAATTTTGACCATCTCTTTAAACCCACTAAAAGTGGTGCAGGAATAGATCATTCGGCCCCTCGAGCCTGTCCCACCATTTAATGAGCTCATGGCTAAACTGTGGCCTAACTCCATATACCTGTCTTTGGCCAATATCCCTTAATATCTTTGAACAAAAACTATCCATTTCAGATTTAAAATTAACAACTGTTCTAGCTTCAACTGCTGTTTGCGGGAGAGAGTTCCAAACCTCTACCACCCTTTGAGTGAAGAATTGCTTCTTGACAACTCTCTGAACAGTCTAGCCCTAATTTTTAGAGTATGCCCCCAGTTTTAGTATCTCAAGATACTATATATAAGATCTTTATCTATCCTGTCTTTCTGTTAATATTTTTAATACTTTGATCAGTTCACCCCTTAACCTTCGAGAGAAAACAGGCCTAATCTGTATAATCACTCCTCGTAACTTAACCCCTGTACTCCAGGTATCATTTTTGTAAACCTACATTGCACTCCCTCCAAAATATCCTTCCTATGGTGTGGTGCCCAGAACTGCTCACAGTACTCTAGTGGGGTCTAACTAGGGTTTTGTATCGCTGCTGTATAACTTCTGTGTCTATATACAATGCCACCTAACTTTGTGTCATGAGCAAATTTGGGTATATCACTTTTTATGCCATCATCCAAGCCATTAATGAATGATTGAGGCCCCAACACAGATCCCTGTCGTACACCACTAGTCACATCCTGCCAATTAGAGTACTTACCCATTATCCCCACTCTATTGCCTGCCACTCAATCAATTTCCTAACCATGTCAATAATTTGCCCTCGACTTGCGGGTTTCCGCCTTTGTTAACTGTCTCTTATGTTGGACTTTATCAATGCCTTCTGGAAGTCCATATAAATAACACCCATAGACATTCCCTGTTCAATACCTTAGTCACAGATTCAAAAAATTCATTAAGATTAGCCAGATACGACCTTCCCTTCACAAATCCATGCTGGCTCTCCCTGATTGAACAAAACTTTTTGAGGTGTTCAGTTACCCCATCCTTCATTACAGACTCCAGCAATTTCCCCACCACAGATATTAGGCTAACGGATATGCTATTCCCTGGTTTCCCCCTTCCACCCTTAACTGGAAAGTCGTATCCAATCCAGAGGGTCGACTCCTGAATCTAGGGAACTCTGAAAGATTATAGTTCAGGCATCTACAATGTGCTTCCTTTAACACCCTCTGATGGAAACAGCCAGGTCCTGGGGATTTGTCACTCTTTAGTTCCATTAATTTTCTAGTTACCGATGCTTTGCTTGCGTGTGTTAACTGTTTTTGTTTTAATTTAGAGTACCGATTATTTTTTTCCAATTAAGGGACAATTTAGCATGGTCAATCTACCTAGCCTGCACATCTTTTTGGGTTGTGGGGGCGAAACCCACGCAGACACGTGGAGAATGTGCAACCTCCACATGGACAGTGACCCAGAGCCGGGATTGAACCTGGGACCTCGGCGCGTGAGGCAGCAAGGCTAACCCACTGCGCTCACCATGCTGCCAGCGTTAATTGTTTTAAGTCCCTGTCCTCTATCGGCTATTAATTATTTCAGCAATCCGGCAAGTTATCTTCCTTTTCAATTTTAAATACTGAAGCAAACTAATTTTCAACATGTCTGCCATTTCCCCATTATCAATAGCAATATTTCAATTTTCAGCTTTGTGGGCCTACATTGCTCTTGACCACCTGCTTTCCCTTTACATAACTATAAAATTTCTTATTGATTTTGATGTCCCAGTTTCCTTTCATAATCCCTTTTGCTATCTCTTATAAGCTGTTTTGTGACTTTTTGTAGCTATCCATTGATCTGGATCTGTGCTTTTACAGGAGGTTAGGGTGGGTATCGATCACCCAATTTGCTATTTCTCTCAGAAGTTTGATAGACACAGTGAAACTACTCAACCATTGAAAAGGAATACTTGTGTTGGTTTATGCCTTACAACACTCCAAGGTCTATGTAGGTACCACTGCTCGACCTGTAATGGTTGGTTTTTACTGACCATAATCCACTAGTTTTCCTACTCCGGATGAAAAATTAAGAACCAGAGATTAAAGTGTTGGGAGTTTATTCCTCCCAAAAGAATTATCTACAGATAAAGCACAGCACATCTGTAGTAGAGACAATGTTATAGCAGATGTTCTGTGCCGAGTTAAGAGCGGAGAGATGGGAGGTTACCAATAAATTGTGTTTTTCCTTATTTCTTGTCTTAAAGGAGGTGGTGTTTTTTTTGTTTTTAAATTGCTCATCAATTTAGTAAGTCTTGTGATAAACTTGTGATCGGAAGTACGATCAGTGTAAAGCTGCCTAGAGAGCAGGCAGAAAAAGGAGGGAGTGTGGAAAGAAGCAGCAGGGGTGCTGCCTTGGGCTTTTGCCACTGACTACCATTTAAGATGTCTCCATTTGTCCTGTGTTGTATCCACTCATTTATGTTTATTTCATTGAGGTTGGTAACCACACCATTGTGGAACAGAGGTGCATATGTTTTCCGTTTTTTTTGTTTCGTTGCTGATCTGTAGGGTGTACTTGAATCCAACGGCCTCTGAGGTTGGTTTAATGCACCATTTCCATTTATTGTTTTGCACCCTCTCCCTGTTTCTCTTTGGATTCCTATCTTATGTTTTCTTTCTCCTTCCTTGACCGGAAATATTGTATTGACTGACTTCAAAAAATCTCTTTTTTGTTAAGGCCACATGGGTTATGGCAACAGGGGTTAATATCTTTAGAATTGACTGTATCTGCTGACAAATCACATTTTGACGTTTTGGTGCGTAATAATCACCATGATTATGCAACATTTTGGGTAATGTTTTAGATGCAGCTCATTTCCTACTGATTGTTTTGCTAGACATTTCCATCCCTCTTTTTTTTGTCTCTCCCTTCCTCAAATATGCCATTTACATGAACAAGAGATGTGTGAGCATCACATTGCTTGCCTAACTTCCAATACCAGTTGAGCAACCTCGAGCAAAATGTTAGGACGACTGAAGCCACTGGCTGCAATTGTTAAGCACCTCCAGTCGGCAGGATCTTCTGATCCTACTGAAGTTAATTGATGTTTGAATGGCTCAGGCGGCACCAGTGGTTAGCACTGCAACCTCCCAGCACCAGGGACCTGGGTTCAATTCGGGTCTTGGGTGACTTGTCTGTGTGGAATTTGCACGTCCTCCCATGGGTCTGCGTGGGTTTCCTTCAACTGTCCAAAGATGTGCAGGTTAGCTGGATTGGCCATGCTAAATTGCCCCTCAGTGTCTACAAATGTGTCGGTTAGGTGGGGTTTACGAGGATAGGGCAGGAAGGTGGGCCTCTTTTGGAGGGTCAGTGCAGCCTGGCTTACATATGATTCCAGATCCACAGCAGTGTAGTTGCCTTTGAAATTGCCGATAAAGCCACACAAATGTATCCAACCACTACACAGCCAACAAAAAAAATGAAACTGGATGGACCACCTGGAATCAATAATGGCAAACTCCGCTCTGTCAACCCAGCAAAGTCCTCCTTATCTGGGGGCTTGTGCCAAAATTAGGAGGGTTGTCTCACTGACTAGTTAAGCAACAGCCTGACGATACCTTACAGACGATTTCACAGACGCCGTGGGCTGGATTCTGCGATCCTGCGGCTATGTCCGCAGGATCCGTCTGGTCTTACGACCAGAAAGTCGGAGCCGCCCCTGCGCCGATCCTCCACTGGTGGGGGCCTAGCAGCCGCGCAGCATAAAGCCCCCAGCTTGACCTGTGGATATGGCCGGAGAATGGCCAGGTCTGTGACCGCGCACGCGCATGGCGCCGGCCTGTGGCAGCCGCGCTGTGCAACATGGTGCCGGCCACCCGTGGACCCAGGCTGTCAAAATCCTCCCCCCCCTCCCCCCGGTAACCAGCCTCACCATTCCCGGACCACCCCCCACCGGTCCCGCCCAGCCCCAGCCCCCACCGAAGCCCCCCCTGCCAGCAGAACAACTCCTCCCACTGACTGTGACGGCTCTGGACTCAATCTGCAGCTGCCACCCGAGGTCCCCAAACAGTGTGAGCACACACGAGCAATGCCATCGGGGACTCGGCCCATCGGGGTGGGCCTCCGGTGATGTCCTGAGGCCGTCCTTACGCCGGCTTTGAGGGGCCGGAGCAGCGCAAAAATGGCACCTCCCCTGATTCCAATGTAAGCATGGATTCTCCAGCCGATCACCAAATGCGATTTTGGCATCGGCGATCGGTGAATCCAGCTCCATATAACCATTCCTGCTGGTGGGACATGATATACCCAGCACAGTGGTTTACAGTCAGGAAGAAGTTGGCCGGGAGTCCTCAACATCGACTCCTGACCCCATGAAGCCATATGCACCCCCCACCCCCAAGCTGATTAATCAGTACACCTCCATGTTGACCACGACTTGGAGCAAGCACTGAAGGTGGAAAGGGTGCCAAATGTACTCTGGGTGAGGGACTTCAATATCCATCACCAAATGTGGCTCAATAGCACATAAAGCACATAACTGCTGTAGACTGGGTCAATGGCAGATGATGAAGGGACCAACAAGGAGGAAAAACATACTTGACCTCATCCTCCCCAGTCTGCCTGCCTGCCATTGATGGATTTGTTTATGGCAATATCGGTAGGATTGTCCAGAGTGCTTGTGGAGCCAAAGTCCCATCTTCACATTAAGGGTGTCCTCCACCGGTCTAAATGGAATAGATTTCGAACAAATCTAACAACTCGAGACTGGCGCTGTGGGCCATCAGCAGCAACAGCATTGTTCTCAACCACAATCTGTATCTATAGAACCATAGAATTCCTACTGTGCAGAAGGAGGCCATTTAGCCTATTGAGTCTGCACTGACCCTCTGTAAGAGCACTCTACCTAGGCTCACTCCCTCAGCCGACCCCCATAACTCCACCTAACCTGCACATATTTGGACACTAAGGGACAATTTAGCATGTCCAATCCACCTAACCTGCACATCTTTGGACTGTGGAAGGAAACCAGAGCACCCGGAGGAAACCACCACAGACACTGGGAGAAAGTGCACACAGAGAGTCACCCAAAGCCAGAATTGAACCCAGGTCTGTGACGCTGTGAGGCAGCAGTGCTAACCATGGTGCCGCCATGTTGCCCCATGTCCCCACCAGACCTCATGGCTCGGCATATCCCCCACTCGATCATTGCCACCAAGCCAGGGGATCAACCCTGGTTCAATGAACAGTGTAGGAGGGCCTGCTGGGAGCAGCACTAAGCATACCTAAAAATGATGTGGCAACATGGTGAAACGACAACACATAAGCAGCAACTGATAGACAAAGTTAAGCAATTCCACAACCAACGGATGAGATCTAAACTCTGCAGTCCTGCCACATCCAGCAGTGAATGGGGTGGACAATGAAACAACTCACTGGAGAAAAAGGCTCCACAAATATTCCCATCCACAATGAAGGAGGAGCATAGTACATCAGTGCAAAAGATAAGGCTGAGGCATTTGCTATAATCTTCATCCAGAAGTACCGAGTGGATGATCCATCTGAGTCTCCTCTGCAGCCCCAGCATCACGGATGTCAGTCTTCAGCCAATGCAATTCACTTAATATGATATCAAGATATGGGGCGCGATTCTCCGACCCCCCACCGGGTCGGAGAATCGCTGGCGGCCGGCGTGAATCCCGCCCCCGCCGTGTCCCAAATTCTCCGCCACCAGAGATTCGGCAGGGGCGGGAATCGCGCCGGTCGGCGGGCCCACCCCCGGCGATTCTCCGGTCCGAGATGGGCCGAAGTCCCACCGCTATTTTCCAGGTATGTCTTGTACACAACCTAGCTTTGTGAGGGGGGTAAGAACCTGTGAGTTCCCAAATTGACAATGCCAAGGAGGAAAATCAAAGGTGGTATGGCATTACCAAACCTGCAATACTAGCACTGGGCAGCAACGGCGGAGTGATGGGTAAACTAACCCAATTCAGAGTGGGTGCGGATGGAGGAGGCCTGCAAGGGGACGGCCCTCCGGACCTTGGCTACAGTAGCATGCCCATCCCCCTCGACAAAATCAAGCCCAGTAGTAGCGGCAACGCTGAAAATGTGGGCCCAATTATGACAGCACTTTGGGCTGATTCGGATGTTCCCCATGGCTCCCATCTGCGGCAATCACAAATTCCCCCCCAGCCATGCGAGACACGACTTTCAGGAAACGGAGATGGGACAGTGGCACACTGACAGTTAGGGACTTTTACGTAGGCATAGACTGGCGACACTGGACGAACTAACGGAGGAATGGGAACTGCCGACAGGACAGGAAATGAGACCCCTAAATAAAACACTTCCTCCACAAAGAGACAGTAGGGTACCCCGGAGCCCCGGAGACTTCACTATTAGAGGACCTGATCAATACAGACAGCAAAGAAGATCTTGGCTGACTCCGCTGGAGTTGGAAACGGGTGCGGAGGCAGATGTTGTAGCCTTTGCCTCGTTGTTCGCCCGAAGGCGGATCCTGTTGGGATGGAGATCAACCTCTCCATCCTGTGCCCTGGTGAGGCAGGGGGACCTGCTGGAATTCTTATCTCTTGAGAAGGTTAAGTTTGAACTGAGGGGAAGGACGGAGGGGTTCTACAATTCATATTCATTATTCATTATGCATTTTCAAGAATTGGATTACATCGAATATTGGGGGGGGGGGAATGTTGGGAGGGTTGGGGGGAGGGAGACTGTATGTGTTAAGATGATAATGGATGATTCCTGATTCATCTTTGCTATTTGTTTATGTTAACATGCGGGCTGTAGCTTGGGGGTTTGGTGGGAGGATGGGATGTTCTTGTTGATATAGGGATTGACATTGCATTTGTTACTGATTATTGTTTATTATTGGTGGGTGTAAATTTGGGGGAAAATTTGAAAAAAGAGGAGGCTAAAAACATTTAAAATAAAAAAGACATTGGCTGACCCCACTGGTAGACATATTAAGTCTGTGGGCCTTTGGCTGATGCTTCTGGTTAATATCAATGCTCCAACCTGGGAGGATATGGGAGTATTACTAAGCTGCTGGCCTCCATCCCCAATTTGGATTCGTATCAGCTTATTTTGACTTAAACTGGACCCTAGACTGAGTCAGTCAAGGCCTAAATCTCTGATTCTATCAGGGGTGGCCGAGGCGATGTTGTTTTTCATGGAACATGGGAGTGGGGAGCAAATCCATCGTATTTTTTGCACCAGGTGATAAAGTTTTTCTCCCATGTGCACCAAGTATACTCGCGTATCAACTTTTTTGTGGTGGATAGGTCTCTCCTCCGTTTTCTGGAAGGGGGGGGTTACTTGGCACTTATGATTACAGACCATGCCCCAAATTTTGTTGAGTTGGCATCAGAGTCAGGTCCCTCCCAGCGTCTGCTATGGAGATTGGATAAGGCATCATTAGCGGACAAGAGATTTTGTGAACGCACTTTGGGAATATATTACATTTAATCTCACCTACTACGCTCTGGGAAGCCCTTAAGGTGGTTATCGGCGGGGTGGGGGGGAGGATAATTTTCTATAAATTTCCCATGGCAAAGACAGTGAGGGAGGAGCGGTAGAGGCTGGTGGACTCCATTGCCCCAAACCCGAAGTTGTTGGAAAGTAGAAAAAAGCTGCAAACGGCAATTTAATTTATTGTCGACGGATAATGCAGTGGGCCAGCTGCAACATTCAAGGAGTGTATTCTATGAACATGGGGAGAAGGCCAGTCACCACCTAGCTTCCAAGGAGATTGTACAGGTACGTGACTCAAGTGGCAGCCTGGTTCCTGATGTGTTGGGTGCTCTGGATCCATGGAACACATAACAGGCCACCAACACTTAAAATAGTGCAACACTATTTTATTAAGATAGAAACTGTTGAACATACTTTCACTGTGGGTTAACACGATGTTAGATTAAACTAAAGACCTATGCTTGTCCGAACCAGTCTATGCACTCAGCACATGGTGAGGATCTGTGCTGTAAGCTGTAAGCTCTGTCCTTGTAGGAGGCTGCGTCCCGAATGAGCAGGAACTCTGATGCCGCCTATCTTTATAGTGAGTGTGCTCTAACTGATGATTGGCTGTGGTGTTGTGTGTGTTGATTGGTCTTGCTGTGTGTCCATCAGTGTGTGTGTATCTGCACCATAATATACCGATGTATATTATGACATCCCCCCTTTTATAAAAGAATGTATGTGTGTGGCAATAAATAATGTATGGTGAGAATGTTCCTAACTACGTGTGGGGTGCGAAGACATATTTATAGGACTACGTACATGAGAACTAAGCTATTTACATGGGAAGGTGCCTGGTGCAGAGAAGCAGTATGCAACAAGAATAACGAGATCAACACTATATACAAACCAGGGAAACGATCAAACAAAGCAACAAAACAATTCAGAGAGTCTATAAGTCCGCAAAGTTCATTAATTAAGTCTCTGAGGTGGGTGACAAATTCTGGTTGACCGCCTCAAGGGTGGGTCGAGAGCCGCCGGTTCAGGAGCGGGCTGGACTGCGTCAGAGTCAGGGGGATGCAGAGTGACAGGGAGCTCTGCATAGTACGTGGCAGGGTCAGCAGGAGTGCGAGGGGACAGTGGAGGATCACGTGGCGAGCGTGGAACGAGACGAAGGGCGCGTCGATTGCGCGCAGAATAGAGCCGTCCGGTAGACGAACCAGGAACGAGCGGGGGGGCCACCTGCCGAAGGACAACAGCGGTTGCAGACCAGCCCCCATCCGGAAGATGGACACGGACATTGTCATCTGGAGCCAGAGCAGGGAGATCAGCTGCATGGGAGTCATGAGCCGCCTTGTGATGTGCATGAGACAGCTGCATCCGGCGAAGGACCGGAACGTGGTCGAGGTCTGGGACATGGATGGACGGCACCGTTGTCCTCAGGGTATGACCCATGAGTAACTGGGCTGGCGACAGGCCAGTGGAGAGCGATAGGCCAGCAAGGCAAGGTAAAAATCGGACCCAGCATTGGCAGCCTTGCATAGGAGCCGTTTGACTATATGTACTCCTTTCTCTGCTTTGCCGTTGGATTGTGGGTACAGGGGACTGGATGTCACATGGGCAAAATTGTACCGGCTGGCAAAGTTGGACCATTCCTGGCTGGCGAAGCAGGGGCCATTGTCCGACATAACCGTGAGTGGGATGCCGTGTCAAGCAAATGTTTCTTTACATGCACGAATAACGGCACACGAGGTGATGTCATGCAACCGTATCACCTCCGGGTAATTCGAAAAGTAGTCCACGATCAGGACATAGTCTCTACCCAGCGCGTGGAGCAGGTTGATGCCCACCTTGGTCCATGGTGACGTGACCAACTCATGGGGCTGCAGGGTCTCACGTGGTTGGGCCGGCTTGAAGCACTGACAAGTGGGGCAGTTGAGCACTTGTGTTGGCTATGTCCTCATTAATACCGGGCCAGTATACTGCTTCTCGGGCCCGTCGGCGGCACTTTTCCACGCCAAGGTGGCCCTCGTGTAGTTGTTCCAGGACAAGTTGGCGCATGCTATGTGGGATGACAAGGCGGTTTTAGAAGAACCCCGTCTACTACCGCCAGATCATCTCTGACATTATAGAACTGAGGGCATTGGCCCTTGAGCCACCCGTCTGTTAAGTGGCGCATGACATGCTGTAGCAAGGGGTCAGCCGCCGTCTCGCGGCGAATTTGGACGAGGTGTTCATCCGTGGCAGGTAGATTGGAGGCCGCGAATGCCACATGGGCGTCAACCTGACAGACAAATCCCGCTGGGTCACATGGAGTGTTGACTGCCCTGGAGAGAGCGTCAGCAATGATGAGGTCTTTGCCTGGGGTGTATACCAGCTGGAAGTCATATCGCTGGAGCTTGAGAAGAATACGCTGGAGGCGAGGCGTCATATCGTTCAAGTCTTTCTGTATTATATTGACCAGCGGGCGATGATTGGTCTCAACGGTGAATTGAGGAAGTCCGTGAAACTTAACCACACCGGTCAGAAGGCCCAGGTACTCCTTTTCTATCTGCGCGAAGCGCTGGTCCATGGTGGTCATCGCACGTGACACATATGCAACGGGGGCCCATGATGAGGCCTTATCACGTTGAAGGACTCCTGCCCCAATGCCGGATTGACTGGCATCGGTCAAAATTTTGGTCTCCTTTGCTGGATCAAAGAAAGCTAAGAACGGGCCATGGTCAGTTTTGCTTTGAATTCTCTCCATTCGAGCTCGTGGGCAGCGAGCCATTGGAAGTTTGTCGTCTTCCTGACCAGGTTCCTGAGAGCCGCGGTATGAGAGGCGAGGTTAGGGATAAATTTCCCTAAAAAATTGACCATGCCCAGAAATCGGAGGACCGCCTTCTTGTCCTCTGGTGTTTTCATAGCTGTGATGGCAGCTACCTTGTCCGCATCCGGCTGCACACCCAATTGGGAGATGTGGTCCCCGAGGAACTTGAGTTCCGTCTGACTAAAAGAGCATTTGACCCTGTTGAGGCAGAGGCCATGCTCATGTATACGTCTGAATACGTGCTGGAGGCGACTAACATGCCCCTGCATGTCATCGACATAGACGCGAACACCTTCAGTGCCTTCCATCATTTGTTCCATAATCCTATGGAACACGTCAGATGCAGATATGATCCCGAACGGCATCCTGTTGTAACAATATCTGCCAAAGGGGGTATTAAATGTGCAAAGTTTCCTGCTGGATTTATCGAGCTGGATTTGCCAGAATCCTTTTGAGGCGTCAAGTTTGGTGAAGAGCTTGGCGCGAGTCATCTCACATGTGAGCTCTTCGCGCTTGGGAATTGGATAATGCTCCCTCATGATATTGCAATTTAGATCCTTGGAATCAATGCAAATTCTCAATTCGCCGGAAGGCTTTTTTACACATACCATGGAACAGACCCAATCGGTCGGTTCCGTGACTTTGGAAATCACTCCTTGGTTCTGGAGGTCCTGCAGCTGCTGCTTGAAGCGGTCCTTACGGGGTGCTGGGACCCTGCGAGGTGCGTGCACCACAGGCGTGGCATTCGGTTTTAATAAAATCTTGTAGATGTACGGGAGCGTGCCTATGCCCTCGAAGACTTTGTGGTACTGGTTGATAATGGCGTTGAGCTGCGCCCTGAATTCGGTGTCCCGAAAGGCAGACGCGTCAGCAGGAGAGAGAGTGAACTCTCTGAACTAGGTTCAACAGCTTGCATGCCTTCGCGCCAAGCAGGGAGGCTTTCGAGGAGCCCACGATTTCAAAGGGAAGGATGGCTTTGCGTGACCTGTGCGTCACTTCAAGTTGACATGGGCCGCTGGCAGCAATGGCATTGCCATTATAATCTAATAGCTGGCAGGCTGACGGGAGGATGGCTAGTTTGACATGAAGGCTTTGGAGGTCAGACCGCGCAATGAGATTGACGGAGGCACCAGTGTCCAGGCGGAATCGTATTTGGGACCGGTTGACCGTAAGGGTGGCACGCCACTCTTCGTCTGGATCGATGGTGTATACCGATAGAGGCTGGATACTTTGCTTCGGGGACACCCTGTTTTTTGTAACGATACCGATTCAAAAAGGTGCCTTCGGGTCCCCAGTGTCACTATCGGGCAGTAGGTCCGCATCGGACTCGGTGATCGTGGGTTGAATGGCCCGGACATTCCTGCGAGGCTGGCCGGAGCGATACGAATTGACAGGCCGAGCTGATCTGCAGAAAGCAGCATAGTGGCCACGTTTGCCACATCTCAGGCATTGTCGGGATTTGGCAGGGGATTGCCGCTTTAAGTGGGCGGAGCCACAGTTGCCGCACGTTGTAGCGTCAGTACGTTCGCTGCGCCACTGCGCATGCGCAGTGCGGCCATATGTGGTGCGCACCTGTGCAGTACGTTTGTCGACGTCGCTGTCTCCTCGTTCGATGCACACAAGCGCGGGAGTCCGTGAAAAGAGCACAAAATGGCCGCCCTCATCCAGGCTGAGGCCCTGGAGTTGCTCGATTGCTTGGACCCGTTCTGCCTCGTGGGGACCTTGCCGCGCCGTTTCAGCCGCTTGGATGTGGGAATACCGACTAGTGGCGTGCTCGTGTAGCACGCAGGTCTCGATGGCGGTCGCTAGGGTGAGCTGCTTTACCTTGAGGAGCTGCTGGCATAGGGGGTCCGACTGATCACCGAAAACGATCTGGTCGCGTATCATGGAGTCGGAGGTGGGCCCATAATTACAGGACTGCGCAAGGATACGGTGGTGGGTGGGAAAGGACTGGAAAGGTTCATCCTTACCCTGCAAACGCTGTTGGAATACATAGCGCTCGACACTTTCGTTCACCTCTATGTTGCAGTGAGTGTCAAACTTGAGGAGGACAGTCTTGAATTTTGATTTATCTTCATCATCAGCAAAGGTGAGTGAATTGAAAATATGGATGGCATGTTCCCCGGCCGTGGATAGGAAGAGACCGATCTTCTTGGTGTCCGAGGCATCTTCCCGGTCTGTGGCTTCCAGGTAGAGCTGGAAGCGTTGTTTGAATATCTTCCAGTTGGCCCCCAGGTTATCGGTGATGCGGAGCGGCGGCGGCGGTTGGCGGACGCTGTCCACTTTGCAGGATGACTGTATGCTGGTGGAAGGCAGATCACTTGCAGGTAGGTCTAAGAAGTTCTAATATCCCTCAACTCCTGGTATCATGATGTGTTGGGTGCTCTGGATCGTCCACATATAGTCCACCAACACTTAAAATAGTGCAACACTATTTTATTAAGTTAGAAACTGTTGAACATACTTTCACTGTGGGTTAACACGATGATAGATTAAACTAAAGACCTATGCCTGTCCGAACCAGTCTATGCACTCAGCACATGGTGAGGGTCTGTGCTGCAAGCTCTGTCCTTGTAGGAGGCTGCATCCCGAATGATGCCCCCTTTCTTTATAGTGAGTGTGCTCTAACTGGTGATTGGCTGCGGTGTTGTGTTGATTGGTCCCGCTGTGTGTCCATCAGTGTGTGTGTATCTGCACCATGATATACTGGTGTATATTATGACAGTTCCCATCCCCGCCTCAGGTCAATACGACTTTTGGAATGTTTTATCAGGATCTCTGTAGATCAGAACCCCAGCAATGTGTGTGACTATTACTCATTTTTTGGATGGATTCTCCTCACGGTGCCGAGGTCCCAGGTTCGATCCTGGCTCTGGGTCACTGTCCGTGTGGAGTTTGCACATTCTCCCCATGTTTGTGTGGGTTTCACCCCCACAACCCAAAGATGTGCAGGGTAGGTGGATTGGCCACGCTAAATTGCCCCTTAATTGGAAAAAATGAATTGGGTACTCTAAAAAAAATTTTTTTTAAAGTACAGTTGAGATGTGTACTGTAATCATAACGATACATAGAACATACAGTGAAGAAGGAAGCCATTCGGCCCATCGAGTCTGCACCGACCCACTTAAGCCCTCACTTCCACCCTATCTCGGTAACCCAATAACCCCTCCTAACCTTTTTGGTCACTATGGGCAATTTATCATGGCAATCCACATAACCTGCATATCTTTGGACTGTGGGAGGAAACCGGAGCACCCGGGAAAAACCCACGCAGATGCAGGGAGATCGTGCAGACTCCGCACAGACAGTAACCCAGCGGGGAATCGATCCTGGGACCCTGGCACTGTGAAGCCACAGTGCTAGCCACTTGTGCTACCATGCTGCCCACTGTGTGGGGGTTATAATTTATTTTTCTCTATTCTAGTAATCTGCCTCAAAATATAACGACCGATGCTGATATATTTATTTGCAAACTAACCCTCTCAAAAGTTGCCCCTTTGAAATCTTTAGTGCAAGGAGTAAAAAGCCCAAACATGTGTAGCAACTTCAGTTCTAAGGAGCAGTGTAAATGGGGGTAAAGAGTCTAGCTGTGAATTTCCCTAGCACTAGCTTCATAAATAATATAAACAGACATTTAATTGGCACCACATTTAAATAAGGCATGACTTGAACAACCCTGAGCAATAATAATCAATTTGTTTAATATGAACATAACCTCACTATTTACCACTTTATAACAAATAAAGCTTTGCATTTGTACCATTTTTCAAAGCCAATTGTCCTTGCCTTTTTTTATGTTTCACATTAAAGATGCGCAACAAAAAATACTTTATATAATTTTTTAATGTACATATCCCAAAGCAATTGCAAATACAAAATAGAGGCAAAACTAATGTAGGAATTAATAGGAAGGAGTGAAAACATCTTTGTCAAAGATATATATATATGGCTCAGATTTTCCAGTCAGCGCAATACTGCACGCATTGATGCTACCTGTGAAGATGTCTATGACCCGACTCTTTTGCGATTTTTCAGCCAGGACTTCCAATCCTGGCTGAAGCATCAAAGGGTCAGTGCAGACATCATTGGAGAAGTCCATCAAGTACAAGAAAGATGGACGCTGACAGAACAAGGCACCTTTTCACAACAGGAGCTGTCATATTCAGGTAAGATTTTAAAGGTCCAAATAGTCGCGGGGAGTGGGGGGGACGGTAGATGGGTAGTCAGGGAGATAATTCAGGGGGATAGGTTGTTGTGTTCAGTTCAGTTTTGCTGACTAATTATTGAGATCACTGAGTTAGACCAGGTATTAACCAGTGTAATATTGTACTATTTCCTGGATAAGTATCCAGGAAAGTCCCATGCATCAGACACAGGTTTCTGACACTGGGCGGGTGCAGTGGTGTGCAAATTAGCCCATCGGAGGTTCAAACTTCCTGGACAATTTCCACGCTTGTGTGAGTTTCAGAACGTCCTCGAGGTCCTGACATGCACCTCCCAACTCGTGTCCCATATCCAATGATCCAGATGCCAGAAGATTTGAGCTTTTAAAACTGGATTTAATAATACATAGATTTGATTGTAGTAGGATGACACCATATTAGAAATGTTCTGAATCAAGAAATAGTTTATTGCAACTCGCATTCTAAAATCTGCAGTATGGGAAATTCATTAATAATCCAAATCAAACTTCTAAATTTACAATAATAAATATGGACTTATGTAAATATAAGCATATTGCAAATGGTGGCCATACTGGTTTAACAGAGCATTTTTCTGGGAAGAATTGAGGACTAAAACGAGATCGTTCTTAATGTAACAGTTCAGTGCATAAAGGGTTTAACCAACTAGTACCAAATCTATTTTTTTCCTTTATTCTATCATGGGATGTCAGCATTGCTGGCAAGGCCATCATTTGTTGCCAATCCCTAATCTGAACTGAGTGGCTTGCTGGGTCATTTCAGAGGACAGTTGAGTCAACCACAATTGCTGTGGGTCTGGATTCACATGTAGGCCAGACCAGGTCAGGACGACAGATTTGCTTCCTTAAAAGACTTTAGTGAATCAGGTGGGCTTTTAACAATCAACAATGGTTTCATGGTTACCATTACTATTTGGACTATGTTGAATGCTGTCAGATGGTACTATCCTCTGCCAAAGCAACTCACTAAACCAGGATCATCATGGAGAATAAAACTAACCTTTGATTTCTTTCTCAACTGCTATTTGTTCTTGCCACTTCTCTATTTCCTCCATCCTCACCTCCAAAAACAAGGGTGAAGAGCTTGTCGTGTTATTCACCCTGGGGTAACACAGACTGCAACTGGATGCAGTTGTACTTGAAAGTAGACTCCAAACTGTGATGTTGGTTCAATACGCTTTATTGAACTTGTTAAGCAGTGCACACAGTTCGCTGTGGGTTTGACTCTCTACTAATCTAAGCGTGCTTGTTATAACTAACCAGACCTTACTAGCTCTGAGCCACGTGTAGAAGGTGCTAACTGATATACACACCCTGACTGCCACTACAGTCGTCACCAGTGGAAAGAGGCAGAGTACTGATGCCTCGTGTGTTTTATAGTGGGAGACTACCCTCTAGTGTTCTGCCTGGTGATTGGTTGTGTTCTGTCCTGTGTGTTGATTGGCTGTACTGGGTGACTGTCACTGCCTGTCTGTATCTCATTATGTACATGAGTGCATATCATGACAGAGCTCATGGACCTTTTTTGTCACTGCTGCCTCTGCTGCTTTCCTTTGTTCACCATGTCAAACTTTCTCCCAAGTGCTGCCCTGCCTGTTGAGTAGCACTCAATCTGTATCTCAGGCCCCTCATACCCTCTCACAGATGAGACCTACTTCCTGTTCCTTGGAGAAAACTGCTGATCAGTTTCAGCTAGCCCATGTCCCTTATCAGGCACTGTTCCCCTCTTTCAAAATTGCTTTTTCTTCCTCAAAAATTCTATAGTTGACTCCTTTGTATGAGCAATACCACTACTCTACCTCCAATCTTGGATTCCTCTCCAAACATCTTGAATATGTTCTCATATCCCAAATCTGTGCCCATTTTCCCCGCAACCTTTTAACATGCTTGGACACACAATTCTTGAGTGCCTCTCCATCATTGTCCAGCTCAATGGTATTAAATGGTTCTGCTTATACTTATCCAATAGTAGCCAAATCACCTGATGTAATGACCATAAGATGTAGGAGCAGAAGTAGGGCATTCAGCCCATCGAGTCTCTTAGAGTCTGTTCCATCATTCAATGAGATCATGACTGATCTGATGTGATAATGCTCAACTCCACTTTCCCACTTTATGCTTCAACCCTGGATTCCCTTTTTGATTAAAAGTCTGTAAATCGCAGCCCTGAATGTACCTAGCGATGCAGCTCCATAGCGAGTGCGTTGAGCGCATGTTTCTTGGCGCTCACAGGCCACAATGGGTGGGATTTACATTGCAACGTCTCACAAGATTAGTTGTGGCTGCTATTGGCCACACTGCGCCATAGACCACCATCATGTTTTCAATCGAATGCAATTTCCTTAAGTTTTTCACCCAATATCCTCTTCATCATAAATTTGTTCTCCCAAAATCAGCAACTGAGGCCCTGCAATGAACCTCACCCTTGTAAACTCCCTATACCTCTGACTCTTGCCTCCTGTGCATCCCCACTTCCCTTTGCCTCCGTTTTGGTGATCATGCCTTCAACTGTCCAAGCTGTACCCTTCCTACCTCATCTAGGATTCCACTTCACCCTTCACCTTTACGATTCTCCCTTAAATCCACAACTGACCAAATTTGTGATCTCTTCTTCTAATAGCTCATTCTTTGGTCCAGCATCTTTTTTTATGAAAGATATAAATGTGCATTACTTATGTGTTGGGGTGATACAGTGATAATCGCTTAAAGATGATTTTCCAGAGGAGGATGACACTCCATAAGAGTTGATACTCCACCCTAGCAATGAGTCATTGGATAAAAGCAGACCCTGTGAAATGACACACAGGTAAAATTTGGGCAAGCTGAACAGAACGATATCCCCCAACACCCCCCCCCCCCCATGTAGTTAATATCATTGCTTCACATTATACCATACAGTACTAATGATACCAAACAATTATCCAAGCATGCAATTACTCGCTCTCCATAAATTAAACGCTCCATAAATTATTTCAAGCTCTGTGGATTATTCATTCATAATGCAGGTTACTGATTAAGTAAACAGCTGAACTGTCAAAATAACTGAGGTGCGCTTTCCCAACCCTGGAGAGATCTGGAGACATTTGGGTAACGAATTAACTAACTGCTTCAAGGACCAATTATTTGTCAACAAAAGGTGTTAAACCAGCATTATATACAGTAGCTGTGATATTCTGTTAATTTTAGAACCAAACCTTTTAAATACTATAAAGGCAGTTTGTTATCAGAATTTTAGAATGTCTACTAGCTATAATGTAATCCTGCATTTTAAACAAATAAGTTTTTATGCTGTTCCATTAAAATTAACACTTTATTTCCTTTTTTATGTCCTTCTATCCTTTGTACTATTTGCAATTAAGAGGTTGGACAGGAAATATATTCCCCTGTTTCAATCAATGTTGAGCACTAAGCCATCTCTGAAAGGGTATATAAAAGTAGCTCAGGAGGCTAGGCTTTGATTTATTTCCCTTTCCTTATGGAGATACTACCTAGGCTTTGGTTGACGTATCTGACAGAGCCTGAGACCTCAATATGTACTCCCATGCATTAAAACATAACATACACCCCATCCATTCAGAACACCCAAAACTTAACAGGCTTGACTAGGCAACAGGAAGGCTAAATTAGTTGATTTAAATTGGAACACAGGTTCCACAGATGTCAGCATTCATTCATGAACTCAACCAAATGAGTGTTCTTTGAGTAAATCTAGACAAGTGTCAGCAGGCTATTTTTTCCCCCATGGATGCACACTTTCCAGAAGTGATCACTGGAACAAGATCAGAAGTCCGAATCATGGCCAATGTTTATCCCTTATTGCTCAAAGGTCTAAGACCGATTTGGAAGCAAAATAGGGTGGATGTTGGAAAATGCTAGAAATACTGATGAAAAACGTCAGACCTGAGACATCGCTATGTCTTTCTCCACAGATGCTGACAGATCTGCTGAGTATTTCCAGCATTTTCTGTTTTTATTCTAAGACTAATTGTTATATCTCAGCTTTGCCCTGACAGAAATCACAGACCAGATTTAAATATGATGGCTTCTGCTCTGCATGGCTCAGCATTACTCTATATGTTTACTCACGTAGCTATTTAGAGGGGCTGGTTTAGCACAGTGGGCTAAGACAGCTGGCTTGTAATGCAGAACAAGACCAGCAGAGCGGATTCAATTCCTGTTCCAGCCTCCCCGAACAGGCGCCGGAATGTGGCGACTAGGGGCTTTTCACAGTAACTTCACTGAAGCCTACTTGTGACAATAAGCTATTATTATTTTTTATTTTTTTAAGTAATGCTATCAATAGCCCAAATGAATGCACACATTTCTACTATAGAATTGAGATCTAAAACAGCATAATATTTTCACAACATACTCGGCATAAAATTGGAAGTGGTTTCTTAAGATTGAGAAATAACCAAGATGGTTTCAATGTTTAAAAAGGGTCACAAGAATGGTCCTTGGAATTATGCAGATGTTAGCTGGAGATCCATAGGGATGAAAATACTTAGGTCTCATAATGGAAGCAATTTAAGGAAACAGATTTAATGACAGGTATGTCATGTTAAAAGTACTTTGAATTCAAGAGGATGCAAGAGTCTGTAGATAATGTCAATGTCATAATCATAACTTGCAATAAAACTTTAATAAGGTCTCTTTCAAAAGGCATGCGGTGCCTTTTGAAAGAGTGCATTGTAAATTGGATAACGAATTGGCTGAATAATAGAAAATGGAAGTAACCATTCTAATTGGATAGCTGTAACCAACAGAGTACAGTTGGGGGATTAGTTTGGAGACCCGTGCTGTTTACAATATTTATAAATGATCTTAATTAGAATATTTTATATATAATGATTCTGCAAATAAAACCAAGTTGAACAACAAAACAGGATATTATAGAGATAAAATTGAAAGAGATTCATAAAATCTTTATAACTGAGCAGATAAACAGAAGAGGTTAGTTAAGACTCCGAACATATTGTGGGAAAATAGCAAGTAACATCATGAAAGATGCAATTGATTCTTAAATTAGGTTGATCAGGAAAAACACAAACTTAAAAAGCATGGATATAACCAGACATCAGAAACATCGCATTGCGTGACAGCAATGTCCAAAGTAAATAGAATGTTGAGTTACATATATAGATACACTGCATTCCATTAGAATGTTCCTAATCTTTCGAATAAGCTCTATAGCTTTCCAGACTCAAGATTGGCTATAACCACAGCCCTCATTTTGTTTCCTCCTTCATTAATGATTTTATTTACTTTGTTTTTGTTTTGAGTGTGTATACCCCACTCGAGACCTACGGAGTGGAAGTAATTAGCTTCCGTGAGCCTCGCTGAGGGGTGGGGAGCCCATGGTGCTCTAATAACCTGTAATATAAAGATCGGCCAGGTTTTGAACCAACGCCTCAGACCCAGCTGGGATCTGGAGAGTATTGTGCATACCCTTACTTCGTAATATAAATAGTTTCTCTTATCCACTTGCCTCGGACTTATCTGTGGTCACTAAGCTGTGCAGATTTCACTATCGTAGGAAAGCACCGAAAAGGGAGTGCAGGAACTCCAGGGTATGTAGATGAATGCTGTTGGGTACATCCCCTCCCGGCAAGCAGCACCTGCAGGACAGAAACCTCAGCCTGGGCTGATTACCATAGAGGCCAGGTCTGTTGGTCTAGGACCAAGGCACCCAGGCGTGACACCTCCCTGGAATCGGAAGAAAGGGAGCCCCGGCAATGTGGGGGTGTGGATGTAGGAACCGCTGTGAATGCAAATCCCAAAGTAACCAGCAATCCCGCTGCCTCAACAGAGGCAGGCGCCTGCCTAGAGCCTGTACCTTTTACATTTACCGGCAGGATGAAAAATGTATGCAGTTAAATTGCATCACAGCACCCAGAGTGGCCTCCATCAGGATCACCGTACGAGTTAACAGTCACCCTTTAGAGATGGAAATCGATACGGTTGCGGCAGTTTCGGTCATTGGCCAATAATAGCATAACATCTGTGGTGCAACAATTGAATTTGCAGGACATGGAAGCAAGATAGGCAACTTATACGGGTGAGACACTTGCCACTAATGGGACCACAATAACCCTTGTGATTTACGGGCAACAGTGGGTAAGATTGTGGTGAAGGGACACGGTCCTAGCCTGTTAGGCCACGTCTAGTTTCAGAGCCTCCATCTGAACTGGCAACAAATTTTCCAGATAGGGACTGGAGACCTCTACGAGGTGCTAGGGAAGTACCCTGAGGTTTCCAGCTAGTATTAGGGAAAATTAAGGGAGCCATGGTGAAGATACAGTTAGATCTGGATGCACAGCCAAAATATTTCAGGGCCTGGCTGGTTCCTTATGCCCTAATAGAAAAGATCAGTGCTGAATTAAGCTGGCTAGAGGGCCTCAATATTATCTGGCTAATACAATTTGCCGAATGGGTGGAGTTAGTGGTTCTTGTGCTCAAATTGGACAAGACACCGGGGCTCTACAGCGACGGTAAATAGGGCTTCCAGGTTGGATAGATACCCGATGACTCGTATTGAAGATAATACATAAAGCCGGCTGGCGGTCAGTCATTCACAAAATTAGAAATGAACCATGCATATCTGCAGCTTGAATTGGAACCCATATCATGGAAATATGCCACCATCAATACCCATAGGGGCCTTTATGAATAGACTAAGCTGCCCTTTGGCGTAGCGTTTACCTGTGCTATTTTCCAGAGGATAATGGATAATATACTGCGAGTATTGCCGCGTGTGGTGGTTTATCTCAAAGGCGTCTTGGTCACTGAGATGTCAGAACAGGAACACCTGAGCAATTTGGATGAGATTCTCCATTGCTTCTCAGAGATGGGTATTCGCCTTTGAAGGGAAAATGTGTATTCAACATGAAGGAGGTAGTTTATCTGGGCTACTGTGTGGAGCGGGATGGGTTACACCCTGTGAGGGCTATTCAGCAAGTTCCTACACCCGAGAACACAACTGGGAGTTCAGAATGGAGGACGTCAGCAACCCTGGACCATCCTAGGGTTAATAAACTGCTATGGAAAGTTCATCCTGTCTTGCAACCATGTTGGCCACCCTACACCTCTGCTTAAAAGAAAATCAGCAATGGGCGTGGAGAGCACAATAGCCCGAAGCGTTTGCTAAAGTCAAGAAGTAGTTGGCCTCATCAGGTTTGCTACAGTCAATACCCACAAAGGCCTCTTCCAATAAACCAGACTGCCATTCGGCATTGCTTCAGCCTGCGCTATCTTCAAGCGCAGGATGACAAATCTGCTCCAGGAAATTCCCAGGTATATGGTTTACTTTGATAATGTGATAGTCACCGCCACTCCACCAGACGAACACATGGCCAGCCTAGACAAAGTATTAAAGAGGTTTTGTGATGCAGGGGTCCACCTAAAACATGAAAAATGTACTTTTCAGGGCTCAAAAGTGACATACCTAGGATTTTGCGTTGATGCAACAGGGTTGCAAACATTGGGAAAAAATGTCAAGGACATACGAGTCGTCCCTGCATCCAAAACTGTCCCTGCACCCAAAAATGTCAGTAAGCTTAAGTCCTTCCTTGATATGGTCAATTACTATGGAAGGTTTATTTCAAATCTAGCCACAACACTGGTACCATTACACCTGCTATTAAGGAAGAATCAGCGGTGGCAATGAAGGGAGCTTCAAGAGGAAGCCTTCCGAGTTGTGAAGCAAACATTACAGTCATCAAAACTCTTGGTGCATTTTCATCTGGGGAAACCAATCATGCTGACATGTGATGCATCCTCTTACCGTATAGGGACCGTTTAATCCCACAAAATGGTACATGGTTCGGAAAGCCCTATCACCTTTGCTTCAAGGACTCATTCTGAAGTAGAATGAAACTATGCCCATATTGAGAAGGAGGGCTTAGCGGTTATATTCCAGTTTGCATACGTTTGACGGTGTATCTCCTTGATGACACTGAAGCTGGGAGATCTACCCAATGAATGCTCCTCCAGCCAACTTCTGTGATGGTCCAGGGTCGCTGACGTCCTCCATTCTGAACTCCCAGGCTGCCTTCAGGTAAATCCCAACTTCTGCACCAAATTGGTCCAGTTGTATTCTGGACCAATATGATTTCCTGCTGGTGTCGTGGAGAATTGGACGTGGGGGCAATATTCTGGTCAGGCATTCATCATACCCCATTAACGGAATGCAAATTAGCTTTAAGTCTGCCTCTGGCCGGATTCCTGAACTGTCGTGATGTGCAGCATCGGAAGATCTTGCTGTAAATTCACACCAGGGTGAAACAGATTTTTTTGGCCTCCTGTAGAATTCTTCCTTGCCGAATTCTTCTCCCCTGCCACCATTAATCCCACCAGCAGGGGCATGGGAGAATTCCGCCCTGGGATTGAGAAAAATTTGAAGACGTGACAATTTATTTAAGAAAGGATCTAATTGCATTAGGAGAGCAGAGGAGGTTCACTCGACTGATTCCTGGAATGAAGGAGCTGTCTTATGAGGAAAGGTTGGCTAGGTTGAGCCTGTCTCCATTGGAGTTTAGAAGAATGATAGGCTATCTTTTGAAACATATAATGTCCTGAGGGGACTTGACAGGACATGTGCTAAAAGGATTTTTTAAGTTCACTTACTGCTGATCCCTAATTACCCTTGAGAAGGTGTTAGTGAACTCCCTTCTTGAACCACGGCTATCCAAGTAGTGTAGATACACTCACAGGGCATTTTGGTGGGGAATTCCAGGTTTTGAACCAGCAACAGCGAAGGAACGACCATGTATTTCCAAGCCAGGATGGTGAATCGATTTGAGGGGAACTTCCAGGTGGTGGTCTTCCCATGTGTCTGCTGCCCTTGTCCTTCAATGGTAGTGGTTGTGGGGTTGGAAAGTGCTGTCTAAAGAACCTTGGTGAGTTGCTGCAATACATCTTGTAGTCGCTACACACTGCTGTCACTCTGCATCGGTGGTGGAGGGAGTGAATGTTTGTGGATGGGATGCCAATCAAGTGGACTGTGTTGTCCTGGATGGTGTCATCCTTCTTAAGTGTTATTGGAGCTGTACTCATTCAGGCAAAGAAAAATAATTCCATCACACCCCTGACTTGTACCTTGTAGAATGTGGACAGGCTTAGGGGAGTCAGGAGGGAAGTTACTCATTGCATGATTCCCAGCATCTGACTTGCTCTTGTAGCCACAATATTTATGTGGCTAGTGCAGTTTAGTTTCTGGTCAATGATAACTTCCAGGATGTTGATAGTGGGGGATTCAATGATGGTAATGCCAGTGAATGTCATGGGGCGATAGTTAAAATCTGTTTTCTTGGAGATGGTCATTGCCTGTGTAAGGACCTTTCCTGTTGATCCCCTTATTTCCCCATTCTTTATTTTTGCTGTTATCCTTTTGATCCATGGATGCTTCTTGGATATATATCTTTAAGTCGAGCAGGGGAAGTGAGGAATTCAAAGGGTACTAGCTTTTGGACAACAGAACTCCGACTGGTGGCCAATGCACTAGCCAAAAGGCCGTATTCTGCCCAGTAACAGGTGGGAGCCAGTCTCTCTTTCTCTGCACCCCCCCCCCCCCCACCCCAGCCCCGCATGTTTTCGAAAACCTCAAACGAAAAGCCTAAATTGAAGAAAAGTGAGCTAGAAACAACCATCTGAAACAAAGACTCTTATCTTTTTACTTTTACTTATTATTTTGCCCCCCCCTCTCTGTGTTTGTCTCCCTTGTGTATGTGTAGAGTGTGGGATAAATTTAAGTGGTGGTGGGGGGAGGGGGGAAGAGGGTGAGGGACTGGATAATTGTTACCCTGTTGTATTCGCTGTATATTTAATTATAGCTACTGTTATTGATAAACTTAATTGTGTTTAAATTCACAAACCTGGTGACTGTAGTTATTGGGTAGCGAAGGGCCAAAGACTTTGGGTGTTTGTCTAAAAAATTCATTTCAATTGTGATGCAACTCTGGGTCAAGTGGGGCTGGGAATTGGGAATTGGCTGCGCACTAAGGAGTCGTAACATAATTTGTGGACTCATCCGGGATCTTTGGAATGGTAGACGGCGACAATTGGGTTACAGTATAAAATACAAAGAAATACCAGGTCTTTAGCAATAACAGGATGGAAGCTGCTATGATTTTTCTTCAGGTGGATGATATGTCTTTGGTTTATTTAAAGGGGATTCAAAAAGACAAGCTAATCGAATTGGCAGATGAATTAAAAATAGAGGTGCCAGCTAAAGCTAGGAAGGCAGAGATATATGAGCCGGCGACCGGAGAATCGCCGCCAGTCGCACGTGCCGGTCGGGGGCCATTAAAAGAGGCCCTGCGGCGATTCTCCGCGGAAGACCGGCCGAGTTCCCGCCCGCATGGTTCGCGTATGGTTCCACTCGGCGGGAGCTCGGAGCTGTGGCTGGGATGGCTGTCCTGGTGGGGGGCAGGGGGATCCGTCAGCAGGGGGGGGGGGGGGGCCTCCAAGATGGCCAGGCCCGAGATCGGGGGCCACCAATCGGCCGGCCGGCGTGATCTGGGGGGTGGGGGTGGAAGGGCATACTTCTTCGGCGCCGGCCCACTGTGTGGGTCCACCATGTTGCACGGTGCCGGAGACGGCTGCTGCACGCATGAGCTGACCTGCGGCTGGAAGTGCAGGGCCTCGTATCGGCAGCCGGAGTTGCAAGGAGCACTCTGGGGCCCTGCAAGCCCCCTTAAAGATGGAGAATCATCCCGGACTTTCTAGAAAAAAGTCCGGAGTGATTTGCACCCGTTTACTCGCGGGCGTGGGGACATAGCCCCATTATTGGAGAATCCCGACCATTATATATTGGTTGAATACTTGGGTCTGTTTGAAACAAAGGAGAGTCCACAAAGTAGTGTAGCTTCAAAGACATTTTCTGATGGGGAAATTGAGCTGGAGAGAACTCGGTTGCAGTTTGAGCATGAGAGGGAATTTTTAAAAATGGGGAAAGAAATGGAAATGCCGCAGAAAGAAAAAGATGGAGCTTTTCAAATGGAAGTTGAAATGAGGAGGTTGGAATTGGAGAGAGAGGAAAAAGCATTTGAGAGAGAATTCCACTGGGACTGAAAAGAGAGCTGCCAGGCGCTAGAGGGAAACTTAATCCTAGAACGGAACATGGTGGCGATATGTTTACATTTATACAGACCTTCCCAAAGTTTGAAGAGACGGGTGTAGAAACCTTTTTTTAGGGTATTTGAGAAAATAGCAACCCAAATAGAGTGGCCAGAAGAAAAGTGGTTATTACCCATGCAAAGTAAATTGACAGGACAGGCACAGGAGGTTTATGCTTGCCTGTCAGAGGGGGTGTCTAAGAATTGTGATGAGGTAAACAATGGTATTCTGAATGCATATGAATCGGTTCCCGAGGCATATAGACAAAAGTTTTGGAATTTAAGGAGACAGCCAGGACAGATGTGTGCCGAATTCAAAAGGGTTAAGCAGAACAATTTTAATAGATGGGTTCGAACATTGGGAGTTGAAACTACTAATGAGGCTATGAAAGAATTTAAGAATTCCCTACATTCTGTGATAAGAACCCATGATGAAGACCAAAAGGTAAAAACTGCTAATCAAGCAGCAATAATGGCTGACAATTATGAGCTGATCCATAAATTTAAACTTTTGTTCCATCACCCCCATAATTTTGAAAAGGATAGGAAGTGGGAGAGTGAAAGGAAGGCAGGTAGCCAAGGTAAGGAATGGATAGCTGGAAATACTCTGAGATCTCTTCCTCAGACCAGGAAGGAAGGTACTGAGCGTGATGGTGAGACTCGAAAGCCTAGGTGTTACCATGATAATACGGTGGGACACATTCGTTCAGCATGTTAGAAGTTCCGAGGGAAACCCATGGGACTTGTTGGAGTTCATAAGGAGGATTCTGAAAGGGGAATAAAAATGGAGAATACTATAGGGCAGACTTTAGCTCTAACTGGACTTAGGAACCTGGGGTAAACACTGCTGCGGGAGCAGGTATAATGATTGAGGTCGATGAGATATTTCCAGGCCTTTTGTCAAATGGGAAGATCACCATATTTTTCTCAACTGAGGTAGCCAAACCCATAACTGTTTTAAGGGACACAGGTGCTACACAAACTCTTACAGGAGAAGGATTTGTTCCCCCCCCCCCCCCCCCCCCAGAGAGTTCAATGAAAGCTAAGGTATTAGTGAAGGGGATAGTTGGAGATTATATTCCAGTTCCATTGTATAAAGTACAATTGGAGTGTGATTTAGTGTCAGGTCCAGTAATTATCAGAGTGGTTAAGGAGTTACCAGTGGATGGAGTAGACTTACTTTAGGGGAATGATTTTGCAGCAGTGAAGGTTGTAGCTTCACCCATGATTACAGAGAGTCCTCGGGAAGTACTGCGGCAGTACATGAGATAACAATGGCAGGACATGTGGGAATTCGGAAAACTCATTTGGCATTAAATGACTCAAAGAAAGAAATGTTGAAAGACAGTAATCGTACATCAAATGACAACCAGTAGTGAATCTGATTTTGCTGATACTGTTGAAATGATCTCTATAAGAATGATTCCTCACAGAAGTTTGCGAAAGATAAAATTTAACAGAAAACCATATTCTGAGAATATCAAGATGAAGAGGAGTCTGAGTCTAATAGTAATAAGTGATGACGATCCAGACGAGAGTTCTGAATCTGATTTTGATTCTTATTATGAAGAAATGTTGTTAAACAACTGTTGGCAAATAGACCTGTTACTAACTAATCTTGAACAGATGGCAAGTAATTCTTCCAAAGCTAAGGAAGAAGACAGCAAATCGGAAGAGGAAGGTGAATTGGATTTTCCTAAAAGTAACTTGTTACACCCTCTTGCAGTGAAACTATTGTCATCCATTTTAATTGCAAATATTTCCCAGAGCATGCCTGGCTTGAAGACAAATATACAAAATAGCATAGCATCAGCTATTCAGGATGAGAATAGCAATGACTGTGAAATGACACCAAGCAAACAGCTGATTAACCCATCTCATTGCCAAGGCCCACAGTGCCTCTTCAAGGCAAAATAGGCAAATAGCAAAGGAGATTAAATAATTAGCGACCAATTCCTTTTGAAAATGAAGACAAAGGTGGGTGAAGAACCATTCAGTGATTTTGCATCCACATTGGTTAACAAAAATCAAAAGGTTCATGGAACCAACAATGTGCTATCCTCTGATAATGATATGAAAAGTAGTGCAGGCAACGACCATTTAAATGAACACTGTCTCTTCAATTCAACACATTTACCATGGACGCTCTTAGCTACAGGTTTCACCTTGGTATATCTGAAAGTAGAGAAGTGTTATAACCTGCAAGGGTCTTATAGGGTGGGAATGATTAACTACGCCACGGACATGGCAGAATACAAGCTCCCCCGACATGGGTGCAGGGGGACCTCTAACAATGTCTGGCTGTGCATAAATAGAGTCGACCAATAAGGCACTGACTAGTGAAGACCCACTAAGGAGCTACTGGAGCTGTACATAATAGTAATTGTAAAATAAAGTCCGAATACAAGCTCCCCCGACATGGGTGCAGGGGACCTCTAACAATGTCTGGCTATGCATAAATAGAGTCGACCAATAAGGCACTGACTAGTGAAGACCCAGTAAGGAGCTACTGGAGCTATACATAATAGTAATTGTAAAATAAAGTAAGATTGTGTTTCTGCAAACTTGGCGTGGACTTTTCTTGGCCTTATAAAAAGAAGAAAAGATGAAATCTGGTAAGCATAAATTCTATAATTCCATGTTACTAAATGGAGTTAAAAGCTGATTACGAAGACCTGGATGAAGAGGCAAAAGCTGGAAAACAAAGAATGGTGCATAAATAGCCAACCAACTCTGTGAAGATTGAACTGTCAGCTTGTCGCTGAAAGTAACCATGTGATGGAAAAGAGAAAATGTAAAGCTGGAGGGGTTGAATAGTGTTTATTGATTAAAAATGAAACAAATATTTCCCTTAGCATTGACAATACTGCTTGTAGTTTGGCTGCAAAAGATTCTCTAAAATTTGGATAAACATTTATTGGACAATCAGAAAAGACTGGCTGCATTACACAAGAGACAGAAATGCAGAAGAAACTCATTCAGGGGCCCACTCCAATTTAGACAGTCAGAAACCTGACAAAGGAAAGCACATTAAGTTAAGGCAAGCAAATTGTTGCAATTTTGCTTTTTAATAATCTTTTATTGTCACAAGTATGAAGTTACTGTGAAAAGCCCCTCGTCGCCACATTCCGGCGCCTGTTCGGGGAGGCTGGAACGGGAATTGAACCATCGCTGCAGGCCTTATTCTGCATTACAAGCCGGCTGTCTTAGCCCACTGTGCTAAATCAGCCTCCTAAAAATGTTGTACCCTTTCCCTCCATCTTTCTCCACCAATTGTCTCCCATATCCTCTGCCACTCTAGGATGCATTGACTGAGGTACAATTTCATAAATAATGGAAGCTCCATTATGCACCTTGTGACCATTTTCTTTTTTCAACAATTTTTGCTCAACCAATCCAACTGTGTGGAACATTTCAGCAAAGCATGACATTGATTGTATTTGCTATCCACGCTTACATGCTTACTGGGGCTGGTGTAGCACACTGGGCTAAATCGCTGGCTTTTAAAGCAGACCAAGGCAGGCCAGCAGGACTGTTCGATTCCCGTACCAGCCTCCCCGAACAGGCGCCGGAATGTGGCGACTAGGGGCTTTTCACAGTAACTTCATTGAAGCCTACTCGTGACAATAAGTGATTTTCATTTTCATTGCACCCTTCTCTTAGAACAGTGACTAAAAGTAGGGAACGTAAATCAGGAGCACTTAATTCAATTTTAGCATTGTTCCTGCTACCCAGTTTGTGGTCAGCCAGCTCAGTGTTGGCGATAGTGTGTGGAACATTACAGCAAAGCCTGACATTGATTTTATTTGCTATCCACACTTACATCCTTCTCCAACCAGTGACCAAAAGTAGGGAACCTAAATCAGATGCACTTAATTCAATTTTAGCATCGTTCCTGCTACCCAGTTTGTGATCAGCCAGCTCAGTGTTGGCGATAATGTGTGGAACATTACAGCAAAGCCTGACATTGATTTTATTTGCTATACACACTTACATCCTTCTCCGACCAGTGACCAAAAGTAGGGAACCTAAATCAGGAGCACTTAATTCAATTTTAGCATCGTTCCTGCTACCCAGTTTGTGATCAGCCAGCTCAGTGTTGGCGATAGAACCTAGGACTTTTCTGATCCATACAGCTCACAAACTCACTGGCTTAACACCGGGGAAGATAATTCTGCTCTTTAACTAACCACGAGGAAGATGACTCAAGACAGGCCAGATGAGACTTAAAACTGCAAGGGGAAAAATAAATCTTATAATTCCATGGCACAATGCATGACTTTACGCTAATTACTTCATCAAAATTATCAGCTCCTTTCTGAAGGCTTGTTGCTGTACAGTCCCAACGACACCATATCGTATCCAATGGACCAATGACTATGCATGAGCCAAGATAGTTTGCAAACCGTTCAATCGCCATGAAAATTATAGTTGAACTTCTTCCTTCCATCACCTGACATCCATACACATGCACTTTTCAGCAGAGCTGCCAGAATCGCAGCTGATTTTCCCCTTCCAGCCCAGCCAATTGTTTTTAAATCTCTGCGTGGTCTTGTCCTCCCCTGTCTCTGTAACTTCCTGGAACCCCCAGTACCCGCCCTCCAAAATATATCTTTGCTGCTCCAATTCCTGCCTCTTGAACATTCCCGATTTTAATTGCTCCACCATTCAAGGAGAATTCCCTCCCTAAATTTCTCCACCCCTATCTCTCTCAAGACCCTCTTTAAACCCTTACTCACCCAAGTATTTTGGTCACCCGCCCTCATATCTCTTTATGTGGCTCGGTGTCAATTTTTGTTTTATAATGCTGCTGTGGGCTTTATTACTGAAAGGTGCTATATCAATACATGTTATTGTAGTGCTGCCGTTCTGACCAACATGAACAAATTTGAGTCTAAGAGGTCAAAGCTGGGACATAACTGGTTTATATGGCTGGGTTCCACATGCCATATTTACGCAGCAAGCAGTCCAGGGCGTCACTCTTAATGCACAGCTTAAAGATCCGCTATAATATATTGCACAGCATTTCTGTAATTCCAGGGTGACAGCTAGGAACATGCTGCAAAATGCCAGGGAAATTCAGTAGAGAAAGAGTTAAAAATTACCGTTGCGCAATTTCAGATTTCGCTTCAAGAACAAATTTTATTTCTTGGAGCTTTTCTTTTCATCATCCCAAATATGATGGGAGTGCTCGAGTCCCTGTGCGAAGCGCAGTCATTTGGACGAGATGCATCCCGGCAGCTTGTAGCGCGGTGCATTATTGAAGTGTAATCAAACATCAGCTAAGTGGAAAATAAATATCCAGATCTCATAAGCAGCGCAGCAAGATCATGTAAATGCAAATGAGGGGTTGGTTTAAAGCCGTCATCAGGGGAAATCAGGCCTTGTCACTGCAATCACTTCATCGGGCAGCGCAGTAAATCAACAGAAATAATAACCGCATGATGGGCGGCTTAACTGTACAAGAGGGTGTAATGAAAACTGGCAGTGGAGGTTAGTGCAGAGAACAGGAAACTAGTATTGAAAGAGGAAGGGAACTGGAAAGAAAGGAGGCACGAAGCAAGGAAGTCGAAATAAAAGGGAGGGATCATGAAAAAAGAGTCCTGAGGGATTGCCTACAGTGCAAAAAGAGGCCATTCGGTACCTGCCCTCTAGGCCCACTCCATCACCCTATCCCTGTAATCCCAGCTAACCACATCTTTGGACAGTTTTGCCAAACAAGGCCTGCACCATTTAAAAATGGGACTAAGTGTGGCCTCGCCGAGGCCCACATATAAAGCAGAGTCCATTTTAGTGGGTCATTCTCAGCACTGCTAAACAACTGGCTAAATACGCCCGACATGGGACTCTCATTTCCATTAAATTCCACCCAGTATGTTTGACATGGGGACACAGTGGTTAGCACTGCTGCCTCACAGCGCTGGGGATCCGGGTTCAATTCTGGCCTTGGGTAACTGGCTGTGTGGAGTTTGCACATTCTCCCCGTGTCTGCGTGGGTTTCCTCCCACAGTCCAAAGATGTGCATGTTAGGTTAAGGGATTATTGGGTGGAGTGCTCTTTTGGAGGGCCGGTGCAGACTCGATGGGCCAAATGGCTTCCTTCTGCACTGTAAGCATCCTATGTGACACCCAAGACTGGAATCAAATTGGGTCTCTGGCGCTGTGAGACAGCAGCGTTAACCACTGTGCCACCGTGCCGCTCAGGTCTTGGAGACAAACATGACATCAGCAACTTAGAAGTATTATGGAGAAGAGGGTTCATGCTCTTGAGTAAGGGGAGTACCAAAGACTTAATAACAGAAACAAATTGTGACTCAGCCGAGTGAAAAGAAACAGAAGTGTATAGAGAACAAGTCAGATAAATAAATATTAAATAAAGGTCATTTACGCTGGACTTTTTTGACTGAATGGAGTTTATACCACTCTGCTGAGACCCAGGTTATGGATTGGATATGGTCAAATTATTAGTCAATTAATAACCGTTTTCCCCTGAACAAAATGTAGATAGGGAGTTAAACCACGCTCATTCCCCAATATTAGCAGCTGACTACAGCAAGTGCAACTAGAAAGAATGTGAGTGAAACATCTGCAAAAATTTGACAAATGTGTACCTGTGGCAATTGTGCGTATGTGTCTGGAATGGGGTGTACTAGTGAAAGAGGGACCTAACATGTTCACCTGAATACAATTCTGTGATAGTATTTTGAGGTATTTATGCCAATCTATTACACAGGACAAACCATTTGATTTGCTTTAATAGAGCATCTTTTAAAACAAATGTAACTCAAACTGATCATTTCAATAAATAAACCAAGTTTTTATGAGAGCTCTGTAGTGACAACATTCACTTTGGATCAAGATGCTCTGAACTGAATGCAATCTCCCAGGGTTTCCACTTAAGTCTACACAGATTAAGTTAATAAAGTTGGACACAGTGTTACATTTTCATTCTAACACCTGTGATGAGTTTCTGCGTTCCCCAGTGTTGTCAGTGTATATAGGAACAGGCTTAAGCCATTCGCCTTCTCAAGTCTGTTCCACCATTGTATTAGATTCTGGCTGATCTGTACCTCAACTACATTATCCACCTTTCTTCAATATCCCTTGATTACATTACAAAACAAAAATCTGTCAGTTTTAGTCTTGAAAATTTAAATTGACCCAGTACCCACAGCTTATTGGGGAGATGTTCCAGATTTCCATTTACTTTTTTTAAAATGTATTCACAATAAGAGCATTTTTTACAAAACTTGTTTCATTTAAGAGACAATTTAAGAAGCATGATCTTCCACTCAAGATGGAGAGCATTTTCCTTTAAGAATAGTTTATCAACATAACATCAGATACCTCGAATTCGTCAAGTTTCTATAGCTGAATTTATATAGTCTCTTTCTGTGCATTCTCCTCGGTTTGTTCAAAAGAATGTTGACTGATTTGCCATGAGCCTTGTTAGTCTGTAATGGTTAGTAAGAAACAAGTACTGTAGCCTAGCGTGTCTGAAGACTGGGTATAAATTCAGATCAACACTTTGTTCAAGATGTCTAAAGTTTCTTGTAAACTCCACAGGGGTCATAAATTTACTTCTGCTTCCTTGCTACTATCTCAGCTTTTATTACCTCGGCCAAAGAAAGTGGCTTGGTTAATCTGTTTGTCTGTGCACAATATATTTCAAAAACTAATTGATGGACTTCAAAAACACTTGGAATACAGGTAGGATATGGCCCAAGGAAGAATTGATTAGTTTCTGGGAAAGGTGTGGATCCAGATCTGGATCCTGGGGATTTTTTTTAAAGGACCCGTCCATTAACATTGGGTCTCTTTGCGACTGACTTACTCTTTTAACATGTTGCAGTTTGTTTGATTTCAAATGTTGTTGGTTGTTTTAGCATGTTGTGGGTTGTTATATTCGGAATGTTGGTGATTATTTTAGAACTTTGTGGATTGCTTCAGATGCTGTGATGGGATTTGTCATAGCAGTAAATTTATGTGCGAAGTTTTCAGGGCAGATTGCTAGATGTGGATTAGCCTAAAGCCATCCCCACATCTGATCTTCATGCTTATCACCCACCAGCAGAACACCTTCATGTCCAGTTGCATTGCCACCTGCCATAGACCCCCCTTCCCTCATATCCATCAAACACGTGGCTCACAAAGCCCTCTCTTTGTCCCCGCAGGGGAAGATAGCCCATAATAAGCGGGAAAGGGCAAAGAGGGGGGACCAGAGACCGAGTCCTCACCCCCATGCGGGATGGGCCCTGGAGACCACGGGGTTGACCGAGGAGAGAGCAGTCACAAATAGCGAGGTTGGCCTGCTCCGCAGAGGTGGGAATCCATTTCCCGCTCACCCAGATGACCTGTCTCAAGTTGTTAATTTCAGACAAAATGATCCTTCCCTCTCACTGACCACACATCATTCTCTCGCAGGATCTCCATCTGATGGGGTCGGACCATCCGGAATCATCTCTCCCCTCACCACATAAGAAGACACCAAGGAGACCACAATCAGGGTGTCACATCTATCGCCCCCACCTTCCACCAGCGCAGATAAACCCTTCGGTGAGAGACATTAGTGGACAGGCTTCTGGGGCACAATCTGGTGAGCAGCACACAGTTGCTGATGTACATCAGGAGGTGGTAGGAACATCCAAGGGAATCAGCAAGTCAGAGGTCTGCTGGACCCCAGGACTCTACTGAGTCCCAGTCAGATGCCGAGGCTTTGGACCAGGTTAATCCAGAGCTGATGCAGATGCTAGGACATGGCCCTAAGATTGCTTCAGATACTGTGATGGGATTTGTCATGCAGTCATATGGAGGGGATGTCAGTGACATTCCAGTGAGTGAATAGCTGATTGTAGGAGTCCTAAAGGCTACGGGCGCAGGAGATGATGCTGACTCTGCATGGCACCGAGGCCGACATTGCCAGGGTGGCGACCGCAGTGGAAAACCTGGAGCACGACGTCAGCATCTTGAGTGGTGATGTCCAAGGCATGGCTCAGTCTGTGACGATCATTACTGAGGGCCTCAACATTATGTCCCAGTCGCTGAGGGACATGGCCCAAATGCAGAGCGATATTGCCAAAGCATTGCAGAGCATGGCCCAGCCACTGAGGAGCATCGCCGAAGGTCTCAACATCATGGTGCAGGAATCGGGGGAGGCACCATGATTGACTGAGCCAGATGAGGCAGAGGCCTCTGCAGTTCACTCCAGCTGCCCCTCCATCCCATGGAGACCCCCAGGGCCCCACAGGCACCATCAGGGAAGGGGAATTACTGGAGGCCAACCCGGAGACGACCCCCCCCCCCCCCCCCCGACACTGGCGCATCTAAAGGGCTGGGAGCAGAACAGGGTGGCATGAGGATGCCAGTGACACCGGTAAGTCGGCCAGGGGCCTCCAGCTCCAGGCCCTCCAGAGGACGTCCGCCAGAGGCATCAAAGGCCACAGAGCGCGAAAAGCAGCTTACTGCCTCCACTTCTGATATGCATCCTGAGGACATACCTAGACATAGGGTTAGGACACATCAGAAGAAGAAGATTGAGGATCACTGAGTAGGCAATGAGGGGAGGTCACAATCTGAAGCTAGGGGGGAATGGAAATGTTTAATGTTCATTATTGAAACATGTTGCCATCTTCACAGCGGACCTGCTGCACCCACACCACCTGTTGCCCCCCCCCCCCCCCAATTCAGAGGATGGGTGTGAGCGCACTGTCAGCAGAAAGACAGGACTTTGGCATAAACTGAGAAACACCAGAGCTTACCTCGCAGAGAGTTATCACTCTCCTGACTTGTATATTGGCCCGGTGACAGTGTCAACACAGGCCCATGATTTTACTCAGACTCCAGGAGGGTGGAACCAGGGTAGTCGGGATGAGGAGGCTGGGGAATGGGGGGGGGGAAGGAGAGAAATTGGGGGAGAAGAAGGGAATAGGGAGAAGAGGTTTGGGGGGGGAAAGGAATGGAGGAATGGGGGATGGGGAGAGGGGTCAACCGATGGACAATGCCTCGTCCTATGAAAATCCAGCAAGGGTGAGGGCCACCCTGGATACTTGCTGGCCTCTTGCCGCTGCCTGTCCTCCGCCTTCCGGCTCCTCCCTGGGCTCATCCACCATCCCCTCCTGGTCCAGCTCCTCTCTCCTTAGACGAGGCCGCATGTCCCCCTTTCTGCTCTTTCAGCATGTCACTCCACTGCTGTGCCAGGCTGTGGAGGGTACAGCAGACCACCACAAAGCGGGAGATCCTCTGGGAGGGTGTACTGCAATGCACCATCAGAGCGGTCCAGGCATCAGAAACGCATTTTGAGCAGTCCCATGCACCACTCAATTACAACACAGGTGGCAACAAGGGACTTGTTATATCAGGTCTCCACCTCGGTCTGCGGCCTCGACACTGACGTCATCAACCATGATCTCAGCAGATACCCCTTATCCCCCAAGAGCCAACCCATCATCCTGGGGTGGTCCTCGATGATGCTGGGGATCTCCGAGTGTCCCATGATGTAGCTGTCATGCACGCTCTCGAGGAAGCATGTGCGTGATGTGGAGATGGTGATCACAAGTTGAACATTCGGGGAGTGTAAACCCTTCCTGTTAATGAAGTGCGCTGCCTCGGGTGGCACGATGGCACAGTGGTTAGCACTGCTGCTTCACGGCGCTGAGGACCCGGGTTCGATCCTGGTACCGGGTCATTGTGTGGAGTTTGCACATTCTCCCCGTGTCTGCGTGGGTCTGACCCCCACAATTCAAAGACATGCAGGGTAGGTGGATTGGCCACGTTAGATTTCCCCTCAATTGAAAAAAATATTGGGCACTTTAAATTTAATTAAAAATAAATAAATTCATTTTTTTAAAAAAGCAATGAAGGGCATTACCTGATGCCCCAGTGCGCGCAAGGCGGCATATGTGCCATCAATTACTCCTGTACCTGAAGCATACCAGTGATGGCAGAGAATCCTGCAGCCAGGGAATCTTGGTTGGCTTGGTCCAGCTCAATTTTGTTTTTGTAAATTTAAAGTACCCAATTATTTTTTTTCCAATTAAGGGGCAATTTAGCCTGACCAATCCACCTAACTTGCACATCTTTGGGTTGTGGGGGTGAAACCCAAGCAGACATGGGAAAATGTGCAAACTCCACACAGACAGTGACCCAGGGCCGGGATTCGAACCCGGGCCCTCAGCGCCACAGTCCCAGTGCTAACCACTGCGCCACGGGCCATCCTGTCCAGCTCAAAGTTGATATAGTGTGCTGCCTGGGCATACAGGGCATCAATGACCTCACCGATGCACACATGAGCTGTAGCTTGAGAAATGGTGCACAAATCCCCGCTCGAGCCCTGGAATGAACTAGTTAAAGGTGACCTTCACGGTTATCGGGAGGGAATGTCCTCCTCCTCCACGGAGTGGCAAGTCTGCAAGGGCATGGCACAAGTGCCACTCTGTCTCTTTGTTCAGACAGACTCTACTGCAACATATGCTCTCCATCATCTCCTCAAAAGACCAACGACACCTGTACAACTTGGGCTGTCATTGGCGTCCCCTTCTGGGTTCCTCCTCAGCCTAATGGGTGGCTGAGTCTTCAGTGTGTGTAGCGACCCCCTGCCACCTGTGCCATCGTGCCACCCGAGGTAGCGCACTTCATTAACAGGAAGGGTTTACATTCCCCGAATGTTCAACTTGTGATCACCATCTCCACATCACGCACATGCTTCCTTGAGAGCGTGCATGACAGCTACATCATGGGACACTCGGAGATCCCCAGCATCATCGAGGACCACCCCAGGATGATGGGTTGGCTCTTGGGGGATAAGGGGTATCTGCTGAGATCATGGTTGATGACGTCAGTGTCGAGGCCGCAGACCGAGGTGGAGACCTGATATAACAAGTCCCTTGTTGCCACCTGTGTTGTAATTGAGTGGTGCATGGGACTGCTCAAAATGCGTTTCTGATGCCTGGGCATCCTTTGCAGGACTGACACCACTCTGGTATCTGTAAGGAATTGGAGAAGTAGATAGACCGACACTCAGTTAGGGTGTCCACCTCAGGACCTTCAAATCCCCCAAACCTCCCCCCACCCTTAACGTGTCCCTCCTTCTCTCAGAGTGCCATCCATGGAGCCAGCTGGGCTGGAAAACGACTCTCTGCACACTCACCCCTGGGCCACATCAGGAGCACCAAGACCAGACCCCTGCCAGGAACATCTAGGGAGACCATGCTTAGGTGCCCTTCTCGATCCACACGCTCATCCTTTGGTCGCGATGATATCCCCAGCGCTGAAGCCCAGATCTTGAGTGTTTGATTGGTGGCTGCTGCCTCTATGGTGCTGACGCTTCTAAAGTTCAGACAAAGTGTTCAGGCTTCAAAGTTTAATTGAAATGCGATGCAATAATCATCATCTGAGACATGGCACGTGTACCCACGAGAAGCCACTTGAGAATATTTTGTTTATTAAATGGTCAACAGTAACAAAGATTTGAAAGTCAACTATGCAACATTCCACATATCACACTAACCAGTCAACAACAAAGAATCGTCACCATTCCATATTGATACTAATGCAAAAGCTATATCAGCTCATTTTCACAAAAAAAACATGGTATCACCCTTCGCAGGTTCCTGAACAGAAATGAGGGGCGGCACGGTAGCACAATGGTTAGCACTGTTGCTTCACCACCACGGTCCCAGGTTCGATTCCCGCTTGGGTCACTGTCTTTGCGGAGTCTACACGTTCTCTCTGTGTCTGCGTGGGTTTCCTCCGGGTGCTCCGGTTTCCTCCCACAAATCCCGAAAGTGCAAGTGCTTGTTTGGTGAATTGGACATTCTGAATTCTCTCTCTGTGTACCCGAACAGGTGCCGGAGTGTGGCAACTGGGGGATTTTCACAGTAACTTAATTGCGGTGTTAATGTAAGCCTACTTGTGACAATAAAGATTATTAAGAATGTGTTATCATGTCCAGAACTTCGTCGTAGAAATGATCTGCCCATCAATGTGCTACTTGTTCCACATATCAGTGCCATTCTCCGTCCAGAAGCCGCAGCTGTACAGGCCGTCCCACACGGCTCATTCTCACCAGAGTCAAATCCTGGCAACCATATATTCCACTGGCGCTCAAGGCGCAGTTGAACATCTTGATTTCCAGCCTGTTTAACCTGCGGTTACATGCAGCACTCGTCACACCATCAACAAAAGAATCAGCGAATTGCGAAAGCATTTCTTCAATGGTGTCATCAGGTGGCCAATTTGGATCAATGTCGCGCACCAGGTCCCGTAGCGTCTTGTTTCAAACGGGATTGTCTTCTGGACTCATGCGTCCCCCTGAACCCGGTCCAGTGTTCCAGGACCAGCTACCTTAGAAAAAATCGTCTTTCTTTCCGGCCACAGAAAAGGAAGCAACAGCAGCCTCCAGGCATTTGCATCCACCAGCAGGTGCAAGTAGCAAACACAACCTGTGGTTGTGAAGTGCTCTCACAACTAACAAGACCAATTCCTTATTCACAATAACCTTCATCTATGCAGCTTGAGGCAGTTCACAGTCAAAGGGAGACAAAGTGACCTTCAGCATATAATCAAGAACAGGGCTCTGCCCTGGAAGTTTTTAGTAGGACAGACAGGCAGCAGCTGTAGTTGTCCCTGTTATGGGTATCCACAATATTTAAAGATGGCTTGAAGTCCTCACAGACAGAAAGCCCCTCACCCGCTCCCCCCCGGCCAGGGGTGACCCCCGACCTGGAACGCTTCAGCAACTCGATAAAGTCCAACCCCACTGGGCCAGCAGCTACAGTGCCCTTGAGCAGCATGCCGGAAAATTTAAATGGCTACTCACCTCAGTTCCACTCAGCAGCCATTGCACCAGTTTTGTGTTTTTAAAAAGGAGTGCTAAACAACGCTGGGGAGCCCGTTAATTCCCGGGAAGCCATTACATTCAGCTTCAATCTCACTAATGAGATGGTAATTAATGCAAATTGAGGTTAATGATATGCTTACCATATTTGGGCATGATCCGGAACTTGCCATCTAGAGCAGGCCGGTTAGATAGCAAACTGATTCGAGACCCGATCTCAATTTTGGCCTTTCCCGCTCTTTAACCGCCAAGATACACGCCGGGGGCAACGTGGTGGTTAAATCGTGCCCCTATCTCTGTGAAAACTGGGCTCAAACAAGGCAGTGTTATTGCACAAACTATCCTCCATTTCCTCGCTGAAATATTTCTCCTCGCCTCCAGCAAATTACTCACAGGCATGGACATAATCTACAGAACAGACGGGAAACTGTTCAACCTTTGCTGCTTTCAATCCAAAAACCATGCATGTGTGTGTGCTCACCCAGAACCTGAGCTCCAAGACATTGTCAACTCCTTCTCCAAAGCATATGAGAAAATTAGCTTTTTACCAGACAGCCGGACACCCCCTTCCAAACAGCTTCCAAGTATCTCCTCCCGTTGATTAAGGTCTTGGCCTATTTTCCATATCCTCTCAATAAAGTCATGTACAACAAAATTGATCATCACCTCCAATATGCCAGCTCAGTCTTTGGTCAACTGTGGAAAAAAGTATTATACATCCAGCTGATCAAACACGGCAGCGCATATAGTTTTAAAATAAATATGTTCCATTTGAGTCGGGTAAAGGGAGAAAAGTGGAAACCGTATTTTTAAAAAAAGCTACTCCACAAGCCAAAATGTTACTTCTCATGAGACGCACAACTCATTCTCTTTTCCCACACTTATACATGCCATACTATGCTTTTTTCCACTTACTCAGCACCGATGAAGATTTCTGGCTAAAAACCTTAAATGAGTTAGTTTGTGGATGCAGCATTTTTTACTCAGGCAAAAAGGCTGACAAAGCCACAGTTAAGCAGAGGAATTGTATCCCAGAATACTTGCAACATGTATTTAAAACAGTAGTTGAGATACATTATTCACAACATCATTCTATAATTCCTAAATATTACAATATAGACATGTCTACATATTCCAGTTTCTCTCAGCTGCCCATGTTACTGTGCTTATCGCTTACATTGAATGAGTGAAAGTTGCCCGAGAGTAGGCATGCGGTGAGGATGTGACGTCATAAGGTTCTATTCGCTGCTCGCTGCCAAAATAGTCAATTTATCACTATTTAATACCTCAGATAAGCATGTAAGAGCTAGGTATAGGCTCTTTGATTCCCATTCTTACAAATTCTAGGATTAATATTTTCCAAAAAATATTTTTGTGTTTACTTCAAGAAGGTCAGGTACAAACCTTATATTTCCTGATTTGTGAGATTATTTCAACTCAAATTATAAAATTCAAAAGAAACAAAATCTTTAAAATTGTCTTAACAATTTTCTAGTAAAAATGCTGACGTATATAAATTATATACAATTTGAAGAAGGGGATGAAAAATGTAGCAAATACAAGCAAGAAACAGAACACAAAGAAAAAGAAACATCAAGGAAAAATGGCTGATTTGAATTATAGGCAAAATTAAGAGCCGGAGGTGGGAAGTAGGGCAGAAAGATGATGACTTAATGAGGCTTAATTAAGGTGTCTGCTAAAGGGACAGCTGTCAGCAAGATCTCTACACTCGAGCCAAACAGCTCAATCACAGCTCTGAACTACCGAGTGGGGAGTCACAATTTCAACGCGAGGTGTTCAGGCACAAACAATACAAACTAAAAGAGTACAGGAAACGTTTTCCCCTTTGAGGGGGAGAGCTGACTGGTGGTGATTTGACCTGAGGATCACCACACCTCAGGCAAGGGGCAAGGTTAAGAAGGTGGGCCTTCATGAATAACCTCAGCTGGAACCCATGCTTTTGGCCTTGCTCTGTCTCACAGCCAACTGTCCAGCCAACTGACTTTAGCCTTCAACACACAAAAGGGGAGCCCCAGAGGACCCACCCCTGGCACTGCCGACCTGGCATTGCCTCTACACAGGATGCACTGCCAGGATGACCTTTCTGAGGTGGCAGTGCCAACCTGTGCCAGGAACAGTGGCAGGGCATTGCCTGGACCTGTCTCCCCCTCCCCCCCCACCATCCCCTGTGTGCCCCCTCCCCAGAGGGGCATTACTTACCTGGCAGGTTCTCCTTGACAGAATCCTGTTCTTATATACCTGGTGTAAACCACATTGGCGAGGTATGAATAGTCAGTCAGTGGGAATCATGTGGCTGGGAAGCCCTTTAGTAAGATCCATATTTATTAAAATATATGGAAATTTGATTCCTACCGTTTGTGGGCGGGAACCTCATTATGTCACCGCTGAGGGGCAGCGAAAATCTGGAAATGAGATCTCACCAATAAGAATCTCGTTTCCCGACCCTCCCATCTACAAAATTAAGAGGGGCATAGACAGAGTGGATAGTCAGAGGCTTTTTCCCAGGGCAGAGGGGTCAATTACTAGGGGGCATAGGTTTAAGGTGCGAGGGGCAAGGTTTAGAGGAGATATATGAGGCAAATTTTTTACACAGAGGGTAGTGGGTGCCTGGAACTCGCTGCTGGAGGAGGTGATGGAAGCAGGGACAATAGTGACATTTAAGGGGCATCTTGACAAATACATGAATAGGATGGGAATAGAGGGATATGGACCCAGGAAGTGTAGAAGATTTTAGTTTAGGCGGGCAGCATGGTCGGCACAGGCTTGGAGGGCCGAAGGGCCTGTTCCTGTGCTGTAATTTTCTTTGTTCTTTGTTCATGGGATTTTGCAGTCACTCACCCCCCCCCCCCCCCACCTCTATTATCCCCCAATATGAGTGAGTACCTCTCTAGTATGCAGTTGTGTTCATAAGAAATTAGATCAGCAGTCTGTAGGAACATGTGAATGGAAAGCCCTAGTATGAGGTTACATAGGGACAATTACTGGGGGAACTGAAGTTTAATTCTGGCAAATCACATTCGACCTCAACAGATTTGCATTCCATTTAACAGAGCAACTTTTGAGAAAATAACAATCACTTTCATTTTCTAAAATTATGTACTGTAAAATTTCTTGAGTTTGAGAAAAAGAAACAAAAATACAGGATGTGGCTTCGCCAAAGAAACTGAAAATTCTGATCCTTGATTATTTCGAGATAAATTGCCAAAAATGGTATCGTGGCTCTCAAGAGCTAAGTGGAGATTTGGCGCACAGTTGTTTAAGTATTTTGTCAGGTTTCTTCTCCAAAGACCTCAGTCAGTCAGATTTCCTAAGCTTCTGATGTTCAAATGGGAAAAAAAAACAACCTTCACTTTTAGGCTTTGCTCCCTGATCAGGTGACGTGGCACAACAGCATTGGCTGCAAGAACATCCAACTGGATCGATCTTTCCCTTTTGGTGACTGGAGTCCCAGAATGACTTCGCCATGGAGGCAGGTTAAAGAAATATGGATGCAGGCAGTCAGAGGGCAGTAAATCCCTCAAATACCGAAAAGCCAAAATGTTCACAGAGGGAATTGATCTTAAAACGAAATAAAACAGAATAATCTTGGGTTTTTTTTCCTGATTCAGCAGTTCTGTTAGAACAGTAATAACATGCCTCACAATCCAAAGACTACAAATTGCAATCTCTGGGCTGGCACTGATTCAAACGATAGTAACTGTCTGTTAATATCATAAGTAAACATGAATGCAAATAAATAATAGTAAATTTGATTTTGTGAAAACCTTAAATCTGAAGTGGTTCAGAACGCCATGAAATATGTTTTAACATTAGCTACAGTTACAACATTTCAAAAGAAAAATGTGAATTCCAATGGTGAGTTAATAAGCCTATTGACCTACCATTTATCAGTATATTTCATTGAGTACATTTCATTGCAAGGTCCCCATGTAAATCTATGCTTGTGGAAAATCCGATTATAAAAGCGTCCACATTTTTCTGAAATTAACCATTGTACCTGCAGATGGTGTTTTCATAGTACTTACAGGGGACAGAACTGTGACTAGCCCCCAAAATCGGGCATGGGGAAACATGATGTGTGATTACCATTCAAAGCAATGCAATCTTTGTGCTGTCAGCTTATTATAATGATTATGGTATGTAGCCATAAATAGGAGCAAGTGGTGAGCTTAGAACTCTTGTAGTAGGACCCAACGCCTTCCCTATGTTTAATGTCACTCACTGCAGACTTTACCACAGTTATGAACACCTGCAGACACCTAGTACTTACAAAGACTCAGGAAGAGCCTGTAGAAAGTAATCAGCAACTAACCTGAAAGTTGGATGATAATTCCATTAAATATGGCTGGTGCCTTTTGCTGCTGAACTCATGATCAGCTGTGTGTGCTAAGGAGAGGGAATTAACTATAACAGCGAGGTCAAAAATGGCAGGTCAGGCATCAAATCTGGACTGCTCTCTAGCTTCCAGACAGGGACTCTTTTCTGGTGGGTGGGTCTGTGTGGGGGGGATTCCTTTAGGTAGGGGACCCTGGGGGGAGGAATCCCACCAATTATAGAGATCTCTTTGGGGGGAATTCCCCTATTACAGGGGTCCATGGGGATTCCCCCGTATTACAGGAATTCCTGGGGGGGATGTCCCCCTATTACAGAGGTCCCTGGGGGTTTCCCTTATTACATGGGTCCCTGGAAGGGGTCCCTATTACAGGAGTCCCTGGGGTGGGGATGGGTCACCCGCATACTTGGGGGGGGGGGGTCAGGATGATTTGTCGTGCAGGGCAGTTCAGGGCCGATTTGTGATTGGGCTGGTCAGGAACAATTTGTGGTGCGTTGCGGGTCTGCCAATTTGCTTTGCACGGGGGCAGGCCCGCTCAAGATGACAGCCCGATAGCGGGATTCCCTGAGAATCCCTCATATTCCACACCATGCATAAATTTGCATGGCGTGGAGCACTGAATTGCATCCCTCTTTACAACCACAAGGGTTCGCAAAACTGGTGCAATTCAGCTCCAGCGAGAATCCACCCCTCTCACTCCACAAATTCTGCAGGCCTGTTGAATTTTTCCAGCATTTTCTGTTTTTATTAATGTATCAGAATATTAACTCTGTTTCTCTCTCCACCGGTGCTATTGAATTTTTCCAGCATTTTCTGTTTTTATTATATTATTATTTAAGTTCACACAAGTGTCTTCCTAATTCTATACTTTTAAAGAATAAAAACCAGTAAACTTAATCGAATGAATATAGCCCATTTGAGAGAAACATAGGAAGAGAGAGTAGAAGTGATCAGGGACATAAAGAAGGAAATAGGATAAGGGTTGAGAGAAGTGAGTGGGATTGGAAGGAATAAATGGACTGAAATTAGTGATGACAGTAGCTGGAGAGGTGTGGGCATTGGAGAGTGCAATATAGTTGAACACACAAGTTCAAAGAGATAAAGGTAGGGGGAAAGGTGGCAGCAAGAGGGTGGCACGAAGGGACGCAGGAATGGGATATGAAGAGATGAAGAGCACAACAGAAGTGAGGGAAACCTGAGTGAAGAGTGAAGATGGGAAGAGAGACCTGATAATAAAGAAAAAGACTGTGAGGAAAGAAGAGGACAGAGAGGGATGAGAGAGAAAAGCAGAAGTGGAGCAAAAGAAAGAGGAACTATAAATTGCATTTATATATAGCACCTTAATGCAATTAAATGCCCAAGCGACTTCACAGGAGTGATTATTAAGCAAAATTTGACACATAGCCACAGAAGGAGACATAAGAGGTAGCTTTTAAGAAGTGTCTACTTTAACCTGGTGTTGTAAAACCTCTTACTGTGCTCACCCCAGTCCAACGCCGGCATCTCAACATCTTAAAAAAGGGAGAGAGAGTTGGAGATGCCAAGAGATATAGGGAGGGAATTTCTGAATGTAGGGCCGAAACATGGACGCCAATGGTACAGCAACTAAAACTGGTGATGTGCAAGAGAAGGTCAGAGATGCTGCAAGTTGATAGGGTTGGAAGAGGTTATTGAGTTAGGAAGGGTATTTGAAAACATGTATGAGAATCTGAAAATTGAGTTGTTGCCTGACCAGGAGCCAACATTGGTCAGTGCTCACAGAGTCGGTGGATGAACACAATTTTGTGTGAGTTAGAATACAAGCAGCAACAGGTTAATAAGCTGAAGATGGCAGGCTGACCAGATGAGCATTGGAATAGATGAGTCTGAAAACAACAAAGATATGGATAGGATTTCAGCAACAGATAAACTGAGGTCGAGCTGGGGATGAGCAATGTCATAGCAGTGGAAATGGAGTACAAATAGCATTGGAAACTCCTCCGAGGGTCAACTAGGATGCTAAGATTGTGAAGGTCTGATTCATCCTCAGATAGGATGCCAGGGAGAGGAATCGAGTCTGTAGATTGGGAACAGATTTTGTGACAGGGGTTAAAAACAAGGGTTGCAGTTTTCTCAATATTTCGTTGGAAGAAATTGCCGCTCATCCAGTGCTGGGTGTTGAACAGTCATGTGAAGATAATAATGACAGAAAAGAGAGAGATCATATCCTCCAACAGAGTTTGCAACATTGCAGGAAGTAAATTAGTAGTTAATATGGTTCCTGAACTTCAACCAGGTTATTGTTTTAGATAGAATTAGTTATTGATTCACAAAATCGTCATTACAAATTCTAAGTCAACTGCAGGGGTTGGTTTAGCACAGTGGGCTGAACAGCTAGCTTGTAATGCAGAACAAGGCAGCAGCGGGGGTCCAATTCCCCTACCGGCCTCCCCGAACAGGCGCCGGAATGTGGCGACTAGGGGCTTTTCACAGTAACGTCATTGAAGCCTACATTGACACAATAAGCGATTATTATTATTTTATGCTGGCTTCATTTTGATTCAAATAAAATTATTGAAATCAAGACTTAAGAAGGGAAAGGCTATCTGTTGTTCTCGATTATGATTATATGGATGACCCTTTCAGATCCTTTGTATTTTAAGACTAGAATGATTTTTTAAAATTGAAATCCAGAACCCAAAAGGTCCTTTTCTACTCAATAAATAATTCTAATTATTGTCTCTTTCTTGTTTTAGCCAGAACTTGGCAAGGGAAAGCGCAGTGGCAACCCCATACCAGGGTCTAACCATGTGTATGGGACAATTGAGAAAGCCAATGATGGCGGAGTTCCTGCAGGTAATGAGGCAGAGATGAACTTCTGAATATTATACTTTATTAATTACAGTAGAAATCAGCACACTTCAAAGGACATTTCAAATTTATACAAACTATGATTATAATGTCCATTATTGATGTATAATGTACTGTAATTTCACAAAGTGAACATTTGCTTTGGGATAATTTAACACAACATTTCTACTATAAACCCTGGAAACGGACATCTTCCTGTTGGCACATATTTCATCGTAGGTTTGAGGTGTCCGGATCATTGATGTCCAAGGCTGTCAGTAATACATTTCCTAGAACATAGGTGCATTTTTGCCGCATGGAATAAACTCTGCTATGTCTTCCTTTTACCTGAGAGGGAGCACTCTATTGCAGCACATCTATTACAAAGTATTATAAAGTAGCTACAGAACAGGAAAAGACCATTTTGCCCACATCTGGGTTTATGCTCCATAAAAGCCTCTCCCTCTGGATCTAACCCAATTAACATATCCTTCTATTCCTTTCTCATATTGTTTCATTTAGCTCTGTAACATCTTAAATCATCTGTATATGCGCGAAAACCTACAAGGTCAAAAACATAACCTGAACTAAAGTCCTGCTTGACTGGATATTCCAAACCTCAAGCCTGGTTAATAAATATACGAAGAGCAGAATTTTACTGGGCTTGTGGCAGTGGGGAGGGTGGGTGCCATTAAAAAGGGTTGACCCATGTCAGACAGGCTCCTGACTTTCTGCCGAATAATTTTACAAAATGCAGGCGACAGTACAGATCACCGGCAGCCACACTGGCAGTGAGCAGGTAATTAATGTAGTTAAACAGCCAATTGTCATGTATTTTCAACCATTTTCTGATTTTAAGAAAGACACACAGATTACACAGAGGTTCAGAGTTTCACTATTTAAAGGAGGTGAGATTTGAGCAGCAGTTGAGTTGAGGAGAGAACTGACAACCATAATTTGAAGAAGTCAGCAAGCTGTGCCTTAAGTAAGAAACACAGGCGGCATTGCAAAAGGTACGGCCAAAGTGAAGTGCTGTTAATGCATTGGTGTTTCCCAGATCCACAGCAACCACTGGAGATAGAAGATATTCTTGAGAGAAGATTCATTTGGTTATGGAGTCAGTGTTTTCAGTCTTTGATTCCTTCAGTCAGGGGGAGAGTGTCACAGAAATGGGGATGCAGCTACAAGTAGCACCTATGGAGCGACCTGGAGAACCTCTGTGGGTTGAGGAGCTCATTAGATATTGATAAGGAGGATGCATAAGGGCAAGATGGCAGCCCCACAGTCAGAGAAGGCATTATCCAACTCAAAGGGTCAGAAGATCAACTTCTTGGTGTTGTCTGAGCTTCAGTGTCTATAAAAACTGTATCTCGAGGGCAGCACGGTGGCGCAGTGGTAGCACTGCAGTCTCACGGCGCCGAGGTCCCATGTTCGATCCTGGCTCTGGGTCACTGTCCGTGTGGAGTTTGCACATTCTCCCCGTGTTTGCGTGGGTTTTGACCCCACAATCCAAAGATGTGCAAGGTAGGTGGATTGAACACGCTAAATTGCCCCTTAATTGGTAAAAAATGAATTGGGTGCTCTAAATTTATTTTTAAAAACTGTATCTCCTAGGCAGGTGGTGACAGAGTGTGTGGTATGATGTGGCAAGAGATGATGCCATTGGGAAGTGGCTGACGTTGTTACTTTCAAAATTGCATCGGCATGCAACAATTTTGCTGTTTCATAAATCATCTGGAGATAGAAGACATCTTTCCGTTAAAGACTCTTTGCTGCATAAGGAAGGTTATGAATTGTCAGACTGTTCATTCTATCAAGTTCGCAACTGATCAGGCCATTCAGGCAAAGAGACCAATCAGCTTCAGGGTCATGACTGGATTTCCTCAGGTGCAGGGAGCCATTGACTGTCCTCACGTGGCAATCAAGGCTCCTACAGAATTGCCAGAATAAGCAGATCATGCAGGTGTGCATAAGGTCTTCAAGAAGCTACCACGATTCCTACATCCTTAGACAGTCCCAATTGCCTTAGTTCTTCACCTGAACACTTTTGTGGCTGCTTACTAGGGGATAAGTGGTGTCTCTAAAGACATGGCTCTGACCCCTGTGTGCAAATCCAATGCACAGGTAGAGGACACATACAAATGCTACAATGTGACTACAAGGGCCACCATCGAGCAAACCATCTAAGGATAGAAAAGCTTTTATGTTTTAGTTTTAGCTGTTTATATTGCAGGTGGAGACAGAACACCGGGGAGTGAACACCTCTCAACTCTGCTAGGACAAGCTGGACAAGACAAGGGAGTTGCAACGATGCAAGCTTCTTATGTTTAGTAGTAATGGCAGAGTCCAGAAAGAGAGTCAAGAATTTTTTTTTCCAGAAGGAAACTATTTACAAGTAACAGTCCCAGTCCCAGTCGTGAGTAATAATAATCTTTATTATTGTCACAAATAGGCTTACATTAACACTGCAATGAAGTTACTGTGAAAATCCCCGAGTCGCCACACTCCGGCGCCTGTTCGGGTACACAGAGGGAGAATTCAGAATATCCAATTCACCTAACAAGCACGGCTTTCAGGACTTGTTGGAGGAAACCGGAGTGCCCGGAAGAATCTCACGCAGACACGGGGAGAACGTGCAGACTCCACACAGACAGTGACCCATGCGGGAATCGAGCCTGGAACCCTGGCGCTGTGAAGCGACAGTTGTAACCACTGCACTATCGAGTTGCTCTGCAGCTCTGCTCCGACTGGGCCGGCTTTTATGAGACTGAATTAACTAGTCTGTTGATGGGCCTCCACCCTCAGCAGAAGGGTTCATACTCCATGAGGCTCACAGGGAGATTAATCGGGTCGTCCCTGTGGGTCTTGTGGAGGTTATAACACTAAGGAATGAGTTACAGTTCAGATAACCAAAGGATTGGTATAGAAAGAGTGTCTAAGATGACAGATAACCAAAGGATTGGGATAGAAAGAGTGTCTAAGATGACTGAAGTTATGAGAACAGGAACTGAGGTATTATTCAGAAGAATTCAAGGAAGAGCAAACAAAGTGTTCTAAGTGAAAGTAACCAGATTTAAAATGGGACAGCAGATTTCAGAGGTAGATAAAACATTTGATGCCATTTTACCAGAGTCTCGGAATCGAGAGTTAAAGCAATTGTGAACAGATTATACAGTAGTCAAGTCAAAGAAATCCTAAAAGGGTTGGTGTAAAATCCTGGAGGGTACTTGCTGTTAAAGGTGGAGCGGAAGCAATGTTTATAAGAGTAATTTGTCCGACTGGTAGAAGGGGCCGACAGCGTACTGGACGCAACAAGAAGGAAATGGGAGGAGGACCTGGGGATTGAGATAGGGTGGGGACTCTGGAGCGAAGCACTGCATAGGGTCAACTCCACCTCCACCTGTGCAAGGCTCAGCCTGATGCAACTAAAAGTGGTACATAGAGCCCATTTAACAAGAACCCGTATGAGTAGGTTCTTCCCGGAGGTGGAGGACAGATGTGAATGGTGCCAAGGAGGCCCGGCCAACCACGCCCACATGTTCTGGTCCTGCCCCAGACTTGTGAAGTACTGGACTGCCTTCTTCGAGGCAATGTCCAAGGTGGTGGGGGTGAGGGTGGAGCCATGCCCGAAAGTGGCGGTCTTCGGGGTTTCAGACCAGCCAGATCTGTTTCTGGGGAGGAGAGCAGACGCCGTTGCCTTTGCCTCCCTGATCGCCCGCCGTAGAATCCTGTTCGGCTGGCGGTCAGCAGCACCACCTGAAGCTGCAGACTGGCTGTCCGACCTCTCGGAATCTCTCCAAATGGAGAAAATCAAATTCGCCATCCGAGGGTCAGACAACTGCTTCCACAGAACGTGGGAGCCATTCGCCCGATTGTTCCGGGACTTGTCTGTGGCCAACAAACAATGAGAAGAATAGCCAGGTAGCCAGGAACCAGGGGAAAGCAGCCAAAGCATGAGAGAGGGAGATAGAACGGGAGAGGGGGGACGGGGACAACTCATTCTAAGAGGAAGGAAAGGTGAACCACGGGGGGGGGGGGGGTGAGGAGGAAAGGAAAGGCGAACCGCAGGGGGTGAGGGGGTGGGGGAGGGGGGAAGAGACAGGGAACAATAGAGGAGAGCCTGGGAGTTAGGGGGGGAGGCAGGGAAACGTTAACCAACCTGACATCCACAGGAACAGAGAAAAAGGAGAACACAGGCGGAGGACTGGAGGGCTGGCTAAAGCGGCAGCGAAATCCGACCGGGAGAAGCGAGGGGCAACGGATGCCTACTTGCATATATATAGATATATCATATCCTGTGTACATAACAGCAAATTATACTCTGTGCAAAAATCCAATAAAAAACATTTAAAAAAAATAAAACAAGAGTAATTTGTAAAACATGGACTGGATTTCAGAATGCAAACTGCTAATGGAAAGCATTATTGTGAACAAAGGTTTTAAAGTGATTTTTTGGGAGAGAAGTTTGGAAACGCATGTGACGATAATCAGGGGAGATTCTGTTGTAGCATAAAATATGGTTTGTCATCCGTGTTAACCTTAAGATCTGTGTTTAATTGTGAAGCTAAGGGGGAGAGGAATGAAGGAGTATTGTATTATAATGCAATTGTTCCATGTTTAGTAAAAACATTTCTTACTGTTAAAGCCAATTAGCAGTCCTGTGACTTTGTTCCTCCATGTTTTAATGAAAAATGTCTTTTGAGCCAGGGTTCCATTCTGCAATCTTCCTGGTCATTTATAACATCACCTGAGACCATAACAGTGGTGGATTGGGCAGACATGTGGCAGATTAAATATAATGTGGCAAAGTGTGGAATGTCATGTGAGAGTACCTTTAAGAAATGGGTGTTTAAGAAATGTACCTTTAAGAAAAGGGTGTTTATCAGTGATGTCAGAGTGTGAGTGGAGCTGGGCTGTCTGTCTGCTTTTTACTTTTGTTTTAGGCTGTTTGCTGCAGGGTGTGTTTTAGTTTTGTTTTCAATGTTCGAGCTGAAGCCAGACAAAGCAGGTATACTGTTGATCTCTCTGCCATGAAAAGACTATCTCTTGATCATTTGGTGAATTCGGAATTATAAATGTTTTTAGTAGTGAATGTAAACCTGATGTGCTTCTGGTAAAAGGTGTTTCTTTTGTCTTCTGGATGTTGGTTGTATTTGAATTGATGGTTGCTAAGATGTTCACTGTATATTTTAAAAAGGTTAACTTAAGTTCATAGAATAAACATTGTTTTGCTTTAAAAAATACTTTTCCATTTCTGCTGTACCACACCTTTAGAGTGGGCCGTGTGCTCCCCATTCCACAATCTATTAAAAGTTGTGGGTCAGGTGAACTCCATGATACACTTTGGGGGTATCTAAACCCTGGCCCAAAACAAACTGGGGGCTCGTCCGGAATAAATTATCTATTGGATTGGCTCAGTGAACTTAAAGACAGTGATGGGTGAGCATATTGTGGTTGCTTTTTACGTGTGGTATTCCAGTTTAAGTGGGGAGGGTGTTGTGGACAATGGCTCTTTCAAGGCTCTGAGGCTTTTGGGGGTGGAGACGGTCACACGCAGTACCTTACGGGCAGGGACTAAAAGCAGACTGTTAGATTTGGCAAAAACATTGCAGTTAACATTACCTGACAAAATGCGAAAAGATGAGGTCATTATGGCGGTGGCTAAGCATTTAACGTTGCCTGAGATACAGATTGACTCATTGGAAATGACAAAATTCAGTTGCAAATTAAACAAATGGAACATGAGAAAGAATTAAAGCAGCTTAAATACGAAAGAGATAGAGAGGAAAAAGAAAAGGAGAGAAGAAAGGAGAAAAGAAAGAATAGCCCGAGCAGAACAAAAAGAAAGAGAAAGGGAGATACAGATCAGGGAAAAAGAGAAAGAGTTTGAACTTCAGAAAATGGCCATGAAACATGACAGTCAGTTAAAATTGGAGGATGTAAAGGGAAACGTACAGTTGGAGGATAGTGATGAAGATAGTGTGAAAGAGCGTCATAGTCGAAGGCTTGGTGGGGATCTATTTAAATATGTCCAAGCATTGCCAACGTTAGATGAGAAGGAGGTAGAAGCCTATTTCATTTCATTTGAGAAGGTAGCTAAACAAATGAAATGGCCACAGGATGTGTGGGTATTACTGATTCAAACAAAGCTGATAGGTAGGGCTAGTGAAGTGTTTGCATCACTACCGGAGGAGGTATCTGGGACGTATGAGGAGGTGAAGAAATCCATCTTCGGTGCATATGAACTAGTGCCTGAAGCTTACAGACAAAGGATTAGAAATTTAAGGAAAGAATTTGGTCAAACATACATGGAGTTTGAAAGGATCAAACAGAGTAATTTTGATAGGTGGATAAGGGCTTTGAAAATAGACCAAATGTATGAAGCTCTCCGAGAAATTATACTTTTGGAGGAGTTTAAAAATTCAATTCCTGATGTAGTGAGAACTCATGTGGAAGAGCAGAGGGTTAAAACTGTGATGTTAGCAGCAGAAATGGCAAATGATTATGAATTAGTTAATAAATCAAAGCTTGGTTTCCGACATCAGTTTCAGCCTGTGAGGGATAGAAACTGGGGACATGAGAAATACTCAAGTGGTAAAGGCAAAGGTGATCTGATAGGAGATAATAAGGGGAGTGTACCTCAGATTGAAAAAGAAATCCAGGAGGGTGGAAAAGAAATGAAAAGTTTCAAATGTTTTCACTAATAAACTAGGCCATGTAAAGTCACAGTGTTGGTGGTTGAAGAAAAGCACTGGGAAGGCTGATATGGTAAAACAGGACAAGACAGTGGGGTTTGTTGAAGTGGTAAAGGATAGCCCAAGTGAAGCAAAGGAGGTGCAAAAGATTGTACAGCCTGATCAAGAGATGATTGATAAGAAGGTGCTAGATGTCTTTAAAGAATTTACTTGTGTGGGTAAAGTTTACTGATGTGTATCAGGGAGAGCAGGTAAAGAAGTCACAATTTTAAGAGATACGGGAGCTAGTCAATCTTTAACGGCAAGAGATGAGGAGTTATGTAGTTTGGGAAAAATGTTGCCAGAAAAGGTGGCAATATGTGGAATTCAGGGTGAGAGGAGTAGTATTCAATTATGAAAGAAGATATGGATAGCTTAGGAATAAAACAATTTAAATCAACTGCGTACCATCCAGAATCGCAGGGAGTTTTAGAAAGGTGGCATCAGACATTAAAGACAATGTTGAGGGCTTATTGTCAAGATTATCCAGAGGATTGGGATAAAGGAATTCCATTCGTATTGTTTGCAATTAGGGATGCACCAAATGAGTCAACCAAATTCAGTCCTTTTGAACTAATTTTTGGTCATGAGGTAAGAGGACCACTTAAGTTGATTAAGGAAAAATCGGTGAGTGAGAAATCGGAGATTACATTATTGGATTACGTGTCAAATTTTAGGGAATGATTAAATAGAGCAGGCAAATTGGCTAGACAACATTTGAAAGTTGCACAAAATGTGATGAAACGGGTCATGGACAAGAAATCCAAAGTTCGTAGTTTTGCCTGTGGAGATAAAGTTTTAGTATTGTTACCAGTGGTCGGTGAACCTTTAAAGCTAGGTTTTGTGGCTCTTATCAGATTGAAAGGAAATCAAGTGAGGTGAATTATGTGGTTAAAAACACCAGATAGAAGGAAGACTCACCGAGTGTGACATGTGAATATGCTTAAAAGGTACTTTGAAAGGGAAGGAGAGAAAAAGGAGGAGGTTTTAATGATTCTAATTCAAAGTGACGAACCAAATCCAGATGACTGTGAATTTGACATACCTCAAATTAAATTGGAAAATGAGGATGTTCTTAAAAATTGGGATAAATTGTTGAGTTACCTTCCAGAGGAAAAACGGACTGACCTGAAAGAGTTTGTAGAGATAAATTGGGAAGTACTAAAATGGCTATACATGATGTAGATGTGGGAAATGCTGTTCCAATCAAACAACATCCATATAGACTTAACCCTTTAAAATTGGCACAGGTTAACAAAGAGATTGAGAGTATGCTTAAAAATGGCATAATTGAAGTGGATTGTAGCCAATGGAGCTCACCCATAGTGATGGTACCAAAACCGGACGGTACCCAACGGTTGTGTGTGGACTATCGAAAGGTTATGCAGTGACAAGAACGGACTCTTATCCTATTCCACATTTGGAGGATTGCATTGAGAAAGTGGGACAATCGGCTTTTATTTCCAAACTGGATTTACTTAAAGGTTACTGGCAGGTACCTTTATCCGAAAAGGCGAAGGAGATTTCAGCTTTTTTGACTCCAGATGGTATATACCAATTCAAAGTTATGCCATTTGGCATGAAAAACGCCCCAGCCACTTTTCAACGGTTAACTAACAAAGTTGTTTCAGGATTACCCAATTGTACGGTATACATCGACAATCTGGTAATTTTCAGCCAGACATGGAAAGAACATTTAAAACATCTGATGGAGTTATTCAATCGACTTCAGGAGGCGGGGTTGGTGATAAACCTAGTTAAAAGTGAATTTGGAAAGGCCCAAGTCATTTTCCTTGGCCATACAATCGGACAGGGTCGAATGGTCCCATGGGATGTGAAAACAAAAGTTATTGGGGAGTTTCCGATACCCCCGACACGACGGGAAATAATGCGATTTCTTGGCATGAGTGGATTTGATCGAACATTTGTGAAAAAGCTTTGTAGCGTGGTTGCTCCACTGATAGACTCGCTGAAGAAACGTTGAAAATTTCAGGGGACAGCGGAGTTTCAACATGCATTTGACTGCCTGAAAGCTGTGATAACCAATGCTCATGTGTTGGAGAATTACAAGGGACTCTGTGATCAGATTGAACGAAAGTATCTGACTTTAAAGAGACATGCCGAGGCGTAGAGAAATGGATGCATCGTGCAAAGACCTTCTTGTTCAAAGAGACTCAATCGAGAAGGAATTTCAGTTGGAGGAAGAAGAAAACAAAATGGACTATATTATTGTACCTGTTTGCGTGTGGGTTTTTTAAAACAAAAAAGTATATTTACTGTGTGCATTTCTTAAAGGATAGTGAAAAGGTGAACAATTAAACCATCTTGAAGTTGATGGTTTATTTTTTTTTCTTGGGGGGTGGTGTCATGTGAGAGTACCTTTAAGAAATGGGTGTTTGAGAAATGTACCTTTAAGAAATGGGTGTTTATCAGTGATGTCAGAGTGTGGGTGGAGCTGGGCTGTCTGTCAGCTTTTTACTTTCGTTTTAGGCTGTTTGCTGCAGGGTGTGCTTTAGTTTCATTTTCAGTGTTGGAGTTGAAGCCAGACAAAGCAGGTGTACTGTTGATCTCTCTGCCATGAAAAGACTATCTCTTGATCATTTGGTGAATTCGGAATTATAAATGTTTTCAGTAGTGAATGTAAACCTGATGTGCTTCTGTTAAAAGGTGTTTCTTTTGTCTTCTGGATGTTGTTTGGGAAGTTATTAAGGATTACTTAGTGTTGTATTCTTTGGGGGTTGTATTTGGATTGATGGTTGTTAAGATGTTCACTGTATGTTTTAAAAAGGTTAACTTGAGTTCATAGAATAAACATTGTTTTGCTTTAAGAAATACTTTTCCATTTCTGCGGTACCACACCTGTAGAGTGGGCCATGTGTTCCCCATACCACAATGTATTAAAAGTTGTGGGTCAGGTGAACTCCATGATACACTTTGGGGTTCTCTAAACCCTGGCCCATAACAGGAATGTACATTTTGGAAGGAAGAGAAAGGAGAGGCAATATAAATAAAGGACACAATTCTAAAGAGAGAGTAGGAACAGAGAGACCAGGAGCATGAATTGTTGTATGTGGCAGGGCAGATTGAGAGAGTGGTTAATAATGCATACAGGGTTCTGGGTTTTATAGATAAAGGAATGGACACAGATTTTACACTTGCAAATCAGGACTGCTGCCATCCTATGCATAACGTTTGACGTGATGATGTTAGGTGGTGAAAGCAATGCCGACATGCTGGTTTCAGATAATATGGTAGATGGGCAGGCACCAAAATCAGCTGCCTACCTGCCATTATAAAAATAATCATAAATGAGCAATTGAGCATGTTAACAAATTAATTGACCCGACATTATGTTGCCCACACCATAATGTGCTTTATGTAGGTAGGTGGGCGAGAGAACAAAATATTTTTTTTCACCCACCATCTGAGGCGGAAAAGTGGGAAGGAAGGAGGAACATTTTTTCCGGGGGTTGGTGAGGATACCCCATATGCATCAGGGACACCATCAAAATTGAATACTCCCTCCCCTTTGTGCCTCCACTGTCTGGCCTCCAAAATCCACCTGGCCTCCAAAACCTGCCATCCCTCCCACCCTGCCCCTGGGGTACCTGATCTCTCACCACCCAAAAGCCCTGAACCCACCTGAGTTGGGGTCCTCTGGGATCCAATGCTGTCTTTACTTGGGCATCCTTAGAGTTCCTGAGGCATCGCCACTGATCATTGCATTGCTGGGCAATAAGCCCTCCCATAATATTCACCCCATGGAGTACAAACGCAATTGATGAACCTTTTAAAAACACTTGTTCGGCCTCAACTGGAGTATTCTGAGCACTGCACTTGAGTAAGGATGTGCAGAAAAGGTTAACAAAAATGGGCCCAGAGATGAGGGAGTTCAGTTATGTTTGTAGATTGGAGAAGCCATTGGAAGATTGGGGCAGCACGGTAGCATAGTGGTTAGCCCTATGGCATCACAGCGCCAGGGTTTCAGGTTCAATCCCCGGCTTGGGTGGTTGTTTATGCGGAGTCTGCACCTTCTCCCCGTGTCTGCGTGGGTTTCCTCCGGGTGCTCCGTTTCCTCCCACAAGTCCCGAAAGACGTGCTATTGGGTAATTTGGACATTCTGAATTCTCCCTCTGTGTACCCGAACAGGCGCCGGTATGTGGCGACTGGGGGCTTTTCACAGTAACTTCATTGCAATGTAAATGTAAGCCTACTTGTGACAATAAAGATTATTAAAAAAAATAGAATCTGCGGTTGATCTCCTCAGAGATGGTTGAGAGGTGTTCAAAATCATGAGAGGGGTAAACAGAGCAGATAGAGAGAAACTATTCCAATTGGTGTAAGGGTCCAGGACCAGAGGAGACCCATTTAAAATCAGGTAAAAGAACCAATGGTGACCTGAGGAAAAATAATTTTATGCAGCAAATGATTTAAATGTATAATTTGAGAGCCTGGTGGAGGCTTTGAAAAGGGGACCGGATAAGAACCTGAAGAGAAAAATAAATTGCAGGGGTAGGAGGGAAGGGCTGGGAAGTCGGAGTAGCGTGTTGCTCTTGCAGGGAGCCAGAAAGGATGTGATGTGGGAAAATGGAAATAGAAAGTAAGATGGAGAAATAAAAATGGTGAATTAGAGTCAAACAAAATATAGAAAAGAAATGGGATGAGAGGGTGATGCACGATCAATTACACTCAAGACAAAGTGATTTCATAACTGAAGGCTTTAATCGACTCGAACTTGTTCCCCAGCAGCTTCGGTACAGAAAGTGAAGGCTGCTGGGACGGCACCGGTTCTTATACTCCGCCTGTCAGGGCGGAGCTATGTATCAACAGCCAATGGTAAACTCCTAGGTTTAACCAATGGTCATCAGTCTCTTAGGTACCGCAATACCTGATAATACCACATTCACCCCCTGTTAAAAAAGAGTCCGGCGGGGGTGGTGGTCAGTGGTAACAGTCACCTTTACCATGGTATGATCAGATATAGAGGTATCATAGATTATCATAGAATTTACAGTGCAGAAGGAGGCCATTCGGCCCATCGAGTCTGCACCGGCTCTTGGAAAGAGCACCCTACCCAAGGTCAACACCTCCACCCTATCCCCATAACCCAGTAACCCCAACCAACACTAAGGGCAATTTTGGACACTAAGGGCAATTTATCATGGCCAATCCACCTAACCTGCACATCTTTGGACTGTGGGAGGAAACCGGAGCACCCGGAGGAAACCCACGCACACACGGGGAGGATGTGCAGACTCCGCACAGACAGTGACCCAAGCCGTAATCGAACCTGGGACCCTGGAGCTGTGAAGCAATTGTGCTATCCACAATGCTACCGTGCTGCCCATGATACCTCCTTACAGGACTGTCGAGAATATTTACAAAGTGTTCGTTCACAGTTAAAGTCACAGCGAAGCAATCAGTCGATCGGGTGGCCTGGTCATCCTTCTGGATCGTCTGGGCTTCGGTGGTGATTCTGGTGGGGGTCCAGGTGGTTGCGACTCCGGAAGCGTGGTTTTGGCCTCCCTGGCAGCTTCATCACCCCCAGGCAGCGCTGTTGGGCAAATGGTTGACACGGGGGGGCGCGCCTGTAGGGGGCGTCGGTGGGTGGGTGGGCCTAGGCAGGAGCGGCGGGAGTACTGACCCTCCAGTGAGGTGCTGTGGGGGGGGCTGGGGTGGGGGTAATTGTTCGGGTGTGCGTGGGGTTCCGGCGGGCGCCAGGTCCCATAGGGAGACCGTATCTTGCCGGCCGTCGGGGAACGCGTACTGGGGGTTAGCGTGCAGCAGGTGGACCCTCTCGACCAATGGGTCCGACTTGTGCGCCCGCACGTGCTTCCGAAGCAGGGTGGGTCCAGGTGTTGCTAGCCAGTTTGAGAGCGAGGTCCTGGAGGAGGACTTCCTGGGGAAAACAAGGAGACGTTCATGAGGTGTCTGATTGGTAGTTGTACAGAGCAGCGACCGGATGGCGAGGAGGGATTCCGGGAGGACTTCTTGCCAGCGGGAGACTGGGAGGGCCCTGGACCGTAGGGCCAGTAGGACGGTCTACTAGACCGTTCCGTTCTCCTTCTCCACCTGTCCGTTTACCCGGGGTTTGTAACTGGTCGTCCTGCTTGAGGCAATGCCCCTGCTGAGCAGGAATTGATGCAGTTCGTCGCTCATAAAGGAGGGCCCCCTATCACTGTGTATGTACGCGGGGAAACCGAACAGTGTAAAGATACCCTGGAGGGCCTTGATGACGGTGGTTGCGGTCATGTCTGGGCAGGGGATGGCGAATGGGAACCGGGAGTACTCATCAATCACGTTCAGGAAATACGTGTTGCAGTCGGTGGAGGGGAGGGGGCCTTTGAAATCCAAGCTGAGACGTTCAAAGGGATGAGAAGCCTTTATCAGGTGTGCCCTCTCTGGCCGGTAGAAGTGCGGTTTGCACTCCGCGCAGATTTGGCAGTCCCTGGTGACTGTCCTAACCTCCTCGATGGAATAGGGCAGGTTGCGGGTCTTGATGAAGTGGAAGAAACGAGTGAACTCTGGGTGGCAGAGGTCCTCGTGGAGGGCTCGGAGGCGGTCCACTTGTGCAGTGGCACAAGTGCCGCGGGACAGGGCATCAGGAGGCTCGTTTAGCTTCCCCGGACGGTACAAGATCTCATAGTTGAAGGTGGAGAGTTCTATCCTCCACCGCAAGATCTTGTCGTTTTTAATCTTGCCCCGCTGTGCATTATCGAACATGAAAGCAACCGACCATTGGTCCGAGGAGGAGAGTGAATCTCCTGCCGGCCAGGTAATGCCTCCAATGTCTCACAGCTTCAACTATGGCTTGTGCCTCTTTTTCGACCGAGGAATGGTGAATTTCGGAAGCATGGAGGTACGGGAGAAGAAGGCCACGGGCCTGCCCGCTTGGTTGAGGGTGGCCGCCAGAGCTACGTCGGACGCATCGCTCTCGACCTGGAAGGGGAGGGACTCGTCGATGGCGCGCATCGTGGCCTTTGCAATGTCTGCTTTGATGCGGCTGAAGGCCTGGCGGGCCTCCGTCGACAGGGGGAAGGTTGTGGACTGGATTAGGGGTCGGGCTTTGTCTGCGTAGTTAGGGACCCACTGGGCGTAATAACTGAAAAACCTGAGGCAGCGCTTCAGGGCCTTGGGGCAGTGAGGGAGGGGGAACTCCATAAGGGGACGCATGCGCTCAGGGTCGGGGCCTATAACTCCATTTCGCACTACGTAGCCTAGAATGGCTAGACGATTGGTGATAAATACGCATTTATCCTTATTGTACGTTAAGTTAAGGATTTCCGCGGTCTGGAGAAATTTATGGAGGTTGGTGTCGTGGTCCTGCTGGTCATGGCCGCAGATGGTGACGTTATCCAGATACGGGAACGTTGCGCGTAAGCCGTACCGGTCAACCATTCTGTCCATCTCTCGCTGGAAGACCGAGACCCCATTAGTGACACCAAAGGGAACTCTTAAAAATTGATAGAGCCGCCCATCTGCTTCGAAGGCAGTGTACTTGCGGTCACTATTACGGAGGGGTAGCTGGTGGTAGGCGGACTTGAGATCCACCGTGGAGAAGACCTTGTATTGCGCGATCCTGTTTACCAGGTCGGCTATACGTGGGAGAGGGTACGCGTCCAGCTGCGTAAACCTGTTGATGATCTGACTGTAGTCAATGACCATCCTATGTTTCTCCCCGGTCTTTACCACCACTACTTGAGCTCTCCAGGGAATGTTGCTTGCTTCGATGACCCCTTCCCTCAGCAGCCTTTGGACCTCTGACCTGATGAAGGTTCGGTCCTGGGCACTGTACCGTCTGCTCCTGGTGGCGACGGGTTTGTAATTCGGGGTGAGGTTCGCAAACAGGGAAGATGGGTCGACCTTAAGGGTCGCAAGGCCGCAGACAGTAAGGGGGGGGTATAGGGCCGCCGAATTTAAAGGTCAGGCTTTGCAAGTTACATTGGAAGTCCAACCCCAGGAATGTAGCCGCGCAGAGGTGCGGCAGGACATAAAGGTGGAAATTGTTGAATCTCCTGCCTTGGACAGTGAGGTTCGCTAGGCAGAACCCCTTTATCTCCACCGAGTGTGATCCGGAGGCCAGGGAGATCCTTTGGTTTACAGGGTGGGTAACAAGTGAACAGCACCTTACCGTGTCAGGGTGAACAAAGCTTTCCGTGCTCCCAGAGTCAATCAGGCAAGACGTCTCATGGCCGTTAATGAAGACAGTCGTTGTTGCTGCTGCGAGTGTCCGAGGTCGGCTTTGGTCCAGTGTCACCGAGGCCAGATGAAGCAGTTGCGAGTTCTGTTTGGGCAGCGTGTAGTCGGCCATGCTGGGGGCCTGGGGCCCCATCCAAGGTGGCCTCTCCCATGGGTCGTACATGGTGGCCGGGGATGGACAAGATGGCGGCGGGGATGGACAAAATGGCGGCGCCCACCCGTCCAGCGTGGTGTCTGGGTGGCAAGATGGCCGCGCCCGTGGGTCGCACGTGGCCCTAGGATAGGGGGGTGGCGGTGAGCGCTGGCCGGTCGGGGCCTGAAGGGGGGGGTTGCCGCGGCGGCCACGGCGCGGGCCTGGCAGACCCCCACAAAGTGGCCCTTCTTGCCGCACCCTTTGTAGGTGGCGGTGCGGGCTGGGCAGCGCTGGCGGGGATGATTTGCTTGCCCGCAGAAGAAACAGCGGGGCCCGGCGGCGTTAGCGGGCCGTCTCTCAGCGCAGGCCTACGGGGTCATGGGGAAGGTCTGTGGGGCTGCCGCTGCGGGGTGCCATGCAGCCCAGGGGACCGCCGCGTGGTCGGGCGCATAGGACTGCACGTTTTGGGAGGCAACATCCATGGACCCTGCCAGGGCCCGTGCTTCTCTTAGTCCCAGGGTGTCCTTTTCTAGGAGTCTTTGGCGGATCTCTGAGGAGCTCATACCTGCTACGAAGGCATCCCTGATTAAAAGTTCCATGTGCTCGCTCCCCGAAACTTGTGGGCAGCCACAGTTTCGGCCCAGCACCAGTAGCGCCCGGTAGAAATCCTCCAACGATTCCCCGGGGCTTTGCCGTCTAGTTGCGAGCAGGTGACGTGCGTAGACCTGATTTACAGGGCGGATATAATGTCCTTTTGACAGTTCGATCATGGCATCATAGTCCTCCGCCTCCTCGATAAGGGTGCAGATCCTAGGGCTGACCCTTGAGTGCAGGAGATGCATTTTCTGTTCTCCTGAGGGTGTGCCTCCGGCCGTCTCGAGGTAGCCTTTAAAGCACGCCAGCCAGTGTTTAAATATTGCAGCCGTGTTCTCCACGTGGGGGCTGAGTTGTAGGCACTCCGGTTTGATTCGGAGATCCATCCTTCCAGCTTAGGTCTAGTCGATTAAATTGATGCACGATCAATTACACTCAAGACGAAGTGATTTCATAACTGAAGGCTTTAATCGACTAGAACTGTTCCCCAGCAGCTTCGGTACAGAAGGTGAAGGCTGCTGGGATGGCACCAGTTCTTATACTCCGCCTGTCAGGGCAGAGCAATGTATCAACAGCCAATGGTAAACTCCTAGGTTTAACCAATGGTCATCAGCCTCTTAGATACAGCAATACCTGATAATACAACAACCGAGTTGCTACGGGGGATGCGTTAGCAGGAGTTTCATTGGCAGTGGGACCATAAGGGAGAGTCTGGACTTGGGACGGTGGAATTGTAGGGTCAGGGTGTGCAGGATGAGGGTGCGGTCTAGGGGTTAAATCCTCCTCCTCTTCCGTATCACCTGAAAAGAGAAAAATCGGCATGCCAGAGCAACTGGGAGGATCCTCCTTTTGTTTAATTTTGCATATTGGTTGGAGATTTTTTATTTTCGCCTTGTTGTTTATGCTTTCTATCCCAAAGTTCATATTCCAGCTTTAAAGTCTCCCAATTTTTTGCTTTACCATCCACACAATCATCAATCCCTTTTCTACGGGCGTTATCTCTCCAACTCATTAATAGTGATTGTTCGTGGCGCTTACTGGACTGCTTCTTCCACTCTGAGATTAAAAGCTTCCACTTAAAACCGGCGTTTCTCTGCCAAATGATTTTCTCAGCAGAAATGCAATTATCGTAGTTCCAAGTGCCCCCTAGTGGCCAAATATCGTTACCCAATTTATTGTTCAGCGCTGCAGATAATTTACGTAAATTACATTCGTGAGCAGGGTTTTCAGAGCACATGAAAAATAGAGGGGAATTGCCCCCGGTTTTGTCTAAACTCTGTCCCATAATATCAATAAAATGTGCCCCTGGCAATCAAAAAAAATCCCTGATACCAAATCAAATTGCAGGGTCCCTGACCCAAATTTAAACCTGCAAAACAAGCAAGAGGTCCCTGACCCCTAAGGCTAACCACAATTGGGGTCCCTGACCTGCAGTACTCCACTAACAATTTAATAAGTACAATTTAGATTCAAGCACCGTCACCTGTTTAGTTACTTCTGTCAGGGATGAGGTGTCGCACCACTAATCCGAGAGGGAGAGAGAGACCAGGTTAATCTTACCTTGTGCCGGCGTCTGTCTCTTTCCTCAGGGTCTGGCTCGATCACTTCTTCAGTCCCCCACGGAATTCACTCAGGATATTGGTAACTGCTCGCTTGCGCCAAATGTCAAAGTCAATATTTTCGCTTCTGTAGTAGAAAGATACAACACACTCGTTAAGACAGAATAACAAGCTTTATTGTCGAAAACAACTGCCTGCAGTAATGGCTGAAACTTGAAGTCAGAGAGCAGTCAACAAAACTGCTCAGTCTTTCACAAGTTCCGCACTTTTTGTGGAGAATTAGCTCAATATTTATGCATTAACTTTATCAAGATTATGTGACAACAGTTTGGTCAGGAGTTTGATCGGAAATACAAACGGAAACAAAGACCAGACCATGTTTGGTCATATCACTCATACCATTATTTAGTCCTCGGAGGGAACATTGAAAGGTCAGAATAGATTTGTTTCTTCCTGAACTTATCTTTGTTTTAAATTCCTACGGCCCTGGGTTATGACGAGTTAGTTTTATCAGGAGTTGCCGAGGTCCGGTGTTTTGGAATGGCTCGACCTTCGCTGATCTTTTCAGACTTCAAGTTATGCAGAGTTGGCCTATGGCCATACTAGTCTGAAAATGGTTAGGGCAGCATTCTTTACCTGGGCCTGGAATGAGTAGTTTCAGTCTTTCTGGTGTTGTATCAAACCTTTTGATCAGTCTTCCCATTGACCAGTTTTCCCATCATGCCATTACTTAATTTGTACCATATCACAACCCTCCTTAAGGCCTCACACCACACCCCCTCTTCTACTTCATCCCATAGTTCCTCCTCCCATTTCACCTTAATCCCCTCCAGCAAGCCCTTCCTCCGCCAGCAGTCTTCCATAGATAACTGAAGTTTTACCCTCCTTCAACCAGGCCAACGACAGGACCTTCTCCACCAACAAGGCAGGAGGTGCAACCGGAAAACTCAAATAAACTTTCCTCGCAAAATTCCGAACTTGCAAGGATCTCCGACTGCATGAGCTGATACTTCTTTGCGAAATCCCCCAAATTCGCAAAAAGTCCCTTCAGGAACAAATCCCCCATTACTGTCACTCCCTTGTCCTCCCATCCCCTAAACCTGCCGTCCACCCCAGCCGGCTCAAACGCGAATGTTGCCAAGGCTAGAAAAGTGTGGCTACGAGGAGAGATTGAATAGGTTGGGGTTATTTTCCTTGGAGCAAAGAAGGCTGAGGGGTGACTTAATTGAGTGTACAGAATTATGAGGGGAAGAGATATGGTGGACAGGATAAAATGTCTCCTGGTGGAGAATTCTAGAACCAGGGGACATTGATTCAAGATAAGCGGCTGATGGTGTAGAGGGGACATGAGGAAAAGCTTTTTTATGCAGAGGGTAGTGGGAGTGTGAAATCCGCTGCCCGAGTTGGTGTTGGAGGCAGAGACACAAAACTCTTTTAAAAGGTACCTGGATATGCACCTCAAGTGCACTCAGCTACAGGGCTATGGACTGGGTGCAGGAAGGTTGGGATTAGAAAGTTACTTGGGTGTCCTAGGGCTGGCATGGGCAAGATGGGCTGAATGGCCTCCTTCTGTGCTGTAACTTTAAAACCATTTAAAAAGAAATAAATTTAGAGTATCAAATTATTTTTTTTCCAATTAAGGGACAATTTAGTATGGCCATTCCACCTAACCTGCACATCTTTGGGTTGTGAAACCCACGCAGACATGGGGAGAATGTGCAAGCTCCACACGGACAGTGACCCAGGGCCGGGATTCGAACCCGGGTCCTCAGCGCCGTAGTCCCAGTGCTAACCACTGCGCCACATGCCACCCTTTGTGCTGTAACTTTTGTAACATTCTATATGATTATCCCTGGCCGGTATCATCCTCGGCCCTTTCCCCGCTTTAAAGTGCTGCCATAATTATCTTATATATTTAGCATAGCCACCACCACCAGGTTCCCCGAAAACGTCCTCGGGGAGAACAGGAGTGGGGCCATCACCAGCGCCTGCAATCCCGACCCCTCACACAATCTGGCCCTTATCTTGACCCAAGTGGACTCCTGATCCCCCCCCCACCCCCCTCCCTCCACCAACCCACCAACCTCTCCGCATTCCCCGCCCAATAGTAGTAAAGCAGGTTCGGCAGCCCTAACCCCCCGTGTGACTGCCGGTCCCTCTATAGGACCACTCTTCAGATCCTTGCCACCTACCCTGCCCATATAAATGCCAAAATCATGCTTCCCCCCTCCAAAGAACGCCTTTGGTAGACACACTGTCAAGCATTGAAACAGGAACAAGAACAGTGGCAAGATATTCATCTTCAATGATTGCACTTACCCAGTGGGAGACTATCCCATTTCTGTAGGTCTGCCTTCACCCTGCTTACCAAGCTTGTAAAATTTGGCTTCCGAAGCTGCACCAATCACTTGCCACCTGTACCCCTAAGTACCTGAAGTGCCTGACCAGCAACACCCCTAAATCAGTTCCCCTCCCCGGTGGAGTGACCGGAAAACATTCACTTTTGTCCCAATTCATTTTATACTCGGATAAAGCTCCAAACCGCTTTTGTATCCCCATTGTGTCCCCATCGACATGACCGGATTGTGATATACGGCAACAGATCCTCCTCCACTTATCTGAGCTCCTCAAGGCAATGGCCAAAGGCTCAATCGCCATCGCGAATAGGCGAGGAAACATAAGGCACCCCTGCCTCATTCCCCTATGCAGTCAGAAGTAGCCCGACTGTACATTATTTGCCCAGACACTAGCCTTTGGCTCCTGGTGCAACTTAACCCACGACACAACCTTCAGCTCTATCCCAAATCGCTCCAGCACTGCAAATAAATACCTCCACTCCACCCTGTAAAAGGCCTCCTCTGCAACCAACGTCACAATCACTTCCTGCTCATCCCCCTCTGCCGGAGACAGGCGCCTCACATTGGAGGACAATTGCCTATCCTTCACAAATCCTGTCTGATTATTCTAACAGAAAATAATTCACTCCCTTCAAGGTAATAAAAGAATGTAGTCTGCACAGGTCATAAGAATCCATGTATTAGTCCGCTGGTCAACACAGGTAATCCACATGAATGTTCTTTTTCACTGTCTCTTTCAGCGATTGGTCAGTGGCGCACAGTGAAACCCAGAAAACAGGAAATACTGCAAAAACTGAAACGTGACTTTGCGGCACTGAATAAAGCGGCAATTAAAGCTGGACTAATTACTCCACGAGAGATCCAACAGTTTAGGGCAACACACGATATTGGAACTTTGGGGAAAAAGGTAGAAAAGAAAGAAGGCCTTCTTCCTGAAATAGCTTTTGGAATGCCCACACGGTAAGCATATATTTCTCACTTTATTGTTCACTTCCTTATGATGGGATAATTTTAATTTTGAATGGATATCAGGTAGATGCTAGGGGGGAGTAATTGCACCATGTGTTCAATGTCACCAAAAGAGAACCCTTTGATTTTGTTGGCTCAGTATTATGGGCCAGGGTTTAGAGAACACCAAAGTGTATCATGGAGTTCAACTGACCCACGACTTTTAATAGATTGTGGTTATGGGGGCACAAGGGCCTACTTTACAGGTGTGATGCAACAGAGATCTAAAGTGCTTTTAAAGCAAAACCATGTTTATTTATGAATCCAGTTAACACTTTATAAACCCACAGTAAACATCTTAACAACTTTCAACACCAATAATCCCCACAAATACAATATTCGATAAGTAACACGTCATAACTTTCCCAACATCCATAAGACCAAAAGACCCTTTTTACAGAAAGACAGCAGGTTTAAATTCTCTACAGAAACAGGTATTACTTTGAAATCCTCAAATGATCTGGAGACAGTCTTTAGATTGCAGAGAGAGATCCTTATACAGCTGCTTGCTTTGCCTGCAGCTATCCAGCTCTGAAAGCGAAACTAAAACACACTGTAGCTGCCTACTCAAAAACGAAAGTGAAAGACAGCCAGCCCAGCTCCACCCACACTCTGACATCACTGCAGCTATTTGATAAACACCAATTTCTTAAAGGTACATCCACTAGAGCTATTTGATAAATACCCAGTTCTTAAAGGTACTCTCACATGACATTCAGTAATGAATATGCCAGTGCTAAGTTAGTGCTGACAGGCAACTCACTGCCTGAGGGTGGGGACTGCAAATGCAGCACTGCTTCATGGAGCTCAGTTGACAAGAAGTCATCAAAGGGATGTGAGGATATTGGGGAATAGGCAATTATGGGAATTTTTAAAAAATCATTCATGAGATGTGGGTGACTCAGACATTTACTGCCCCATCTATAATTGTCCTTGAGAAAGTGGTGGTGAGATGCATTGTTGAAACATTGCCGTCCATGTTGTGTAGGTGCAGTGCTGTTAGCGAGGGAGTTATAGGAGTTTGAACCAGCAGCAGTGAAGGAATGGGGATATATTTCCCAATCAGGATAGCGAGTGACTTGGAGGGGAAATTCCAGGTGTTGCCATGTATCTGCTGCTCTTGTCCTTCTAGATGGTCGTTTGGAAGATGCTGTCAAAGGAGCCTTAGTAAATTAATCCGGTGCATCTTGTAGATGGTAGACACTGCTATCACTGTGTATCAGTGGTGGAGGGAGTGAATTTTTGTGGTTAGGGTGCCAACCAAGCAGGCTGCTTTATCCTGGATGGGTGCGAAGCTTCTTGAATGTTGTTGGAGCTGCACCCATCCAGGCAAGTGGAGAGTATTCAATCACACTCCAGATGGTGGACAGGCTTTGGGGAGTCAGGAGGTGAGCAACTCGCCGTAGGATTCCTAGCCTATGACTTGCTCTGGTAGCCACAGTATTTATATGGCTAGTCAGTTACATTTTTCATCAATGGTGACTTCCAGGATGTTGATAGTGGGGGACTCAGCGATGGTAATGCCATTGAATGGCAAGGGGCAATGGTTAAATTGTCTCTTGTTGAAGATGGTCATTGCCGAGCGCTTGTAAGGCACAGATCATGCCTGGCACTTATCAGCCAAAGCCTGGGTTGGTCCAGGTTTTGCTGCATTTGGACATGAACTATTTCAGTATCTGAGGAGTGGCGAATGTTGCTGAACATTGTGCAGTCATCAGCGAACATCCACACTTCTGACCTTATGATGAAGGAAGGTCATTGATGAAGCAGCTGATCACGGTTGGGCCTAGAGCACTATCCTGAGGAACGTCTGCAGTGATGTCGTGCAGCTGAAATGAATGACCTCCAACAACCATAACCATCTTCCTTTGTGCTAGGTATGACTGCAACCAGTGGAGACTTTCCCCCCTGATTCCCATTGATCCAGTTTTGCTAGAGCTCCTTGATGCCATATTCAATCAAATGTTACCTTAAAGTCAAGGGCAGTCACTTTCACTTCATCTCTGGAGATCAGCTCTTTTGTTCATGTTTGAACCAAGGCTGTAATGAGATAAGGAGTTGAGTGGCCCTGACGGAGCCCAAGCTGAGTGTCAATGAGCAGATTATTGCTCAGAAAATGCCGCTTGATTGCACTTTTGACGAACCCATCCATCACTTTACTAATGGTCAAGAGTAGATTGATTGACACCCCAAATACCACCACAGACAGCATGGCTCCATCTCAATCCACCACCTTGGACATAATCTCGAAGAAGGCCATCCAGAATTCCCTGAGCCTGGGACAGGACCAGAATTTATGGGTGTGGTTGGTCAGATCCACCTGACACCAATCGCACTATGTCCTCCACCTCTGGAAAGAGCCTGCTCTTACACGTCACCCCAGGCCTTGGAATGGCTGTCAGATCTGGCCAAATTTATGAGGAATTCAGGGAAAGCCATTCAGAGGGTGGGGAACTCGCGAGGAACAGGAAAAGAATGGGGAGGAGGGCCACTCCCTGGAGGGGTCACAAGCCTCCCCCACACAGGGGGAAACTGAGGTAACGAACAGACCCACCCTTGAAAACTCAAGCTCAAGTGGGGAGTGTGACCCCACCCCTCCCCCCACCACCACCAGTGAAACGGAGTTTACCAACGAGCGAGCAACTACACCTGTATACATAAGGGAAAGCTGGAGCCCCGGCTGAACCCAACAAACCACTGTAAATACCGAACCCCAATGTATAGATGTAAATATGAGTTACATTGGAGCCCCAGTCATGGTTATGGTGATAGCGAGGAGCTCAAATCTTGTTGTTGCACTGCCTTTTACATGCAAAACTCGGTTTCTTCTTTCGTTTTTCTGTATCAATAACTCCAAACACCACAAAAATATTTTTTTAAAACAATGGTTTCATGATCATCAGTAGACTTTTAATTCCAGATTTTTTATTGAATTCAAATGGGTTGTGGGATTCAAACCTGGGTCCCCAGAGCTTTACCCAGGGTCCCTGGATTGTTAGTCCAGAGGCAATGCCATTAGGCCACTGCCTCCCTCCTTGTGGCATTCCACTAGTCACAATCTGTCAACTTTAAAATGCCCCAATTATGACCTTTTTTGCTTCCTGTCCGTTAACCAATCCTCTATCCCTCCTAATATATTACCCCAACTCCATAAACCCTTATCTTGTGTATTAACATTTTGTGCCCATATTAACCCATCGTACAAGGAACGCCCAGCTTCTGTCACGATACGACAGATTTCTTACAGAAACTCAACACCCATGGACCAGTTGAACCAGGAACATTCCTCGTCACAATGGACGCCTCGGCACTCTACACCAGCATCACCCTGTCATGATATGCAAGCATGCAGCTAATGAACACATAGAATAGGACACGGCCAATGAGCAGTCAGGACACTCAGGGGTGTCACTATAAAAAGGATGAGGCACTCACACCCCGCCTCTTTCCACAGACCAACATCTACAGAGTGAGACAGGGTGTATCCTCAGCATCACACCCCAGCACGGGCTTAGAGCAATGCTGGTTCAGTTAGACTGAGTTACTACATTTAGATTAGCAGAGAGTCAAACTCATTGAGTACTGTGCTAATAGTTCAATAAAACACATTGAACTCACTTTAAAGTCTGGAGCATCTTTTACTCAAAACCGCATCAAGTGGCAACTTGTGTTATTCCAAATTACATAACACAACACCCCCATGACGACAGCATTGCTGCAACAGCCTCAGTACTCAACAACGACAACTGCCAATCTCCAGATGCAATTCTGCAACTCATTCGCTTCATTCTGGATCACAATGTCTTCACCTTCAACAAGTTCTTCATCCCGACATACAGAACAGCCATGGGGACCAAAGTCGCACCTCAATATGCCAACATCATGCACAAGTTTGAACAAGACCTCCTCACCTCACAGGACCTTCAACCGACGTTATACACCAGATACATTGATGACACCGACCTCCTCAGAAGACAAAAACGGGACAACCGACAGAGTACCCTTCGTCGTCCAGTACTTCCCCGGAGCGGAGAAACTACGACATTTTCTTCGCAGCCTTCAACACGTCATCGATGAAGGTGAACATCTTGCCAAGGTCATCCCCAGACCCTTCAAACAACCGCGCAACCTCAAACAAACCATTGTTTGCAGCAAACTACCCAACCTTCAAAACAGCGACTACGGCACCACACAACTCTGCCATGGCAATCTCTGCAAGACGTGCCAGATCATCGACATGGGTACCACCATTACACGTGAGACTACCATCCACCAGCTACGTGGTACATACTCGTGAGACTCGGCCAACGTTGCCTACCTCATACGCTGCAAGAAAGGATGTCCGGAAGCATGGTACATTGGCGAGATCATGCAGGCGCTGCGAGAATGGATGAATGGACATCGCGCGACAATTTCCAGGCAGGAATGTTCCCTTCCAGTCGGGGAACACTTCAGCAGTCAAGGGCATTCAGCCTCTGATCTTCGAGTAAGCGTTCTCCAAGGCGGCCTTCAGGAGACGCAGCAACGCAAAATTGCCAAGCAGAAACTTATAGCCAAGTTCTGCACACATGAGTACGGTCTCGACCAGGACCTGGGATTCATGTCGCATTACATTCACTGCCCACCATCTGGCCTGGGCTTGCAAAATCCTACCAACTGTCCTGGCTTGAGACAATTCACACCTCTTTAACCTACTCCACCTGGACCTGTAACGACTTAAATACCTGCAAAGACTCGCATTCAAAGTATCGTATTGCATCTTTGACTTTGTCTATATAAATGTTTCTGGAACCTACCTCTTCATTCACCTGGAAGGAGCAGTGCTGCAAAAGCTAGTGATTCGAAACAAACCTGTTGGACTTTAACTTTGTGTTGTAAGATTTCTTACTGAATATTTTGTGTGGCACCTTAATAAATACCTTTTGGAAATCCAAGTATACTACATCTACTGTTCCTCTTTACCTACCCTACTAGTTACACCTTCAAAAAACTCAAATAAATTTGTGAAACAAATATTTCCCTTTCATAAAAGCACGTTGACTTCATCTGATCATACTAAGTGCATTGTTAAAACTTCCTGAATAATAGATTTCAGCACTTTCCTGATGACTGATGTCAGGTTAACTGTCCTATAGTTTCCTATTTTCTCTGTTGCTCCTCTCTCGAAAAGCTGTATTATATATGCTGACTTCCAAACTGCTAGGACCGTTCCAGAATTGAAGGAGTTTTGGAAATGATAACGTGCACATCTACTATCTCTGCAGCTATCCCTTTTAGAAAAGCCTGTTTGAATTTTTAAGTGCAGCAGAAGCAAAACTGTCTTTAAACATGATACATTGGCTATTAGGTCCTGGGGATTTGTCAGATTTTAGTTCCTCCAATACTTTTTCTTTGCTTATTGCCTTAATTTTGGCCCGTAGGTTGCTGTCTTTTTTTTCTTGTATGTATCTTGCGTCTTCTACTCTGAAGACAGACACAAAATATTTGTTCAAGACAGACCTGCTTGGGCCTACAAAAGAATTGTTCATTCGAGTTAATGTGAACTCCTCACCTGCCTTTTTGGCTCCAAGTGTTTCATTTTCAATGGTTGCATACTTCTTCTCTGTGCCCATAAAAGCTCTTGAGGCATAATAAACTAAACTTCTTTGTCCATCTTCTTGAACTTGAAAGATCTCTAATGATGGCCTGGACAGCGACATCAAACGGCCACTTTTAGATGTGGTGTCCACTGCTATAATTGTTGGCAACTCGAGATCATAGTGCATTAGAATTTCTGCTGATGTCAAGAGATTTTTGATCTTGCCAAATTCATTTTGCTGGTCCACGTTCCAGCACCCTGGTGACTTTGTCTGAGCTGCTATCATAACGTCTCATTGATTTCTGCAACGTTTGGTAGACACTTGAAATTCGCAAGAAATCTTTTTAATTCTGTGATGTCTTTAGATTATGGGAACTCTCTATTGAACATCATGGTTTTTACTGCAGGTCAGCTGTAATTCTCAAAGCTTGCACAGTGTGCCCTAATTATAAGCTTTACAAATTCACATTTGTCATTTAATGCGAAACATTTTCATGTAAGAGTTTGAGGACTACTCCACACAACTGCTCTTCCCTCAATAAACCATCTATGACAATGCCATTCATATGGCATATAACGCTTTCCATGCCTTCCAGGGTCTGAGACATGGGGCAGGATTTTCCAGCCCCGCCTGCACCAAGATTGTCCGGTACGCCGAAAGTCATTGGACATTTGCTGGGCCATTGAATCTCCTCTGGCAGGTCTTGCCATGACTGAGCTGGAAAATCACGGCCATGGTTCTTTGAATTATCTCAAATGCAGCAGCAATTCCAAAAGGTAAACTATTAAGACAACAATAACCAAATAGGATGATAAAATAATTAACAAGCTATATCCTTTGTCCAGATACAACTCCCAAAAGCCGCTGTTAGCATCCAATTTGGTGAACAAAGTACTTTTTGCAAATTTGGCAATCTTTTATCCACTGATGCTATCAAATGGATCTTCTGCTCGATTGACTTGTTTAATGGTGTTAAATCCACACAAATTCTAATTGAACCATTAGACTTTGGTACTGTGACCATTCCAGAACACTACTTTGTCAGAACGGCTACTGGAGGGATAATTCCTGTGTTCACTCTCACTCTTGACTTTGCCTAAGAGTGGGTGAGGGTCTACCTTGCTGTGAATAGGCTTAGCATCTGTATTATCTAACATGTGATCTGGTTATATGATATTCTGGTTTCAGTTTTCCTAAGCCTGAAAATAGGGATGGAAATTCATTCCTGACTGCTCATCAGCAATTCCATCAACCTTGCATATGAACCTCAACTGCAAGCATTCATTGAATCATAGAATTTATAGTGCAGAAGGAGCCCATTCGGCCCACCGAGTTTGCACCAGCCCTTGGAAAGTGCACCCCAGCCAACAAAACCTAAAACCAAAATATGTAAAAACACAACAAAGTTTATTTTACAATATGTTTTACTGGTGACTATGGGTGATTCCTGATTCCTTTTTGTTATTTGTTTATGTTAACATGCGGGCACTTGTTTGGGGGTTGGTGGAAGGATGGGATTGTTGTTGTTGATATGGGGATCGACATTATATTCGTTACTGCATATTGTTTATTGTTGGTGGGCGCAAATTTGGGAGAAAATGTGAAAAGGAGAAGAATACAAATATTTTTTTGAAAAGTTTCTTTTACAGTCAAGAAATGTCCCAAATTCCCCTTCAACCATCAATGTGTGCCACCCATGAGGCATGCCAATACATTTAGCTCTCTGACTAAGCAAGTCTCAACAAATGACGAGGATACATACATAAATAAAGTGAAACCAATGTAACGTGAAATAGTTGGAAATGAAATTTAAACTTGAAAAACACCTCTGCCACCTGTGTGCTCTCTATACATTTTACATTACTAACACTGGAGTTGGGCAGGGAAGTTTTGGTCCCGGTTTGTCCAGCAGGCTCTTTATAGCCCGTAAGTTTCACAAATGAAAAACACGTGTCTCCCATATGTCACCAGCACTTTAAACTTTGCATGAGAACCTGCAAAAATAGTGTAGAAGTAGCACCCACTTTTGGCTCTACCTTCAGGAACGGTGTGCCATGGTTAAAATTCTGCCTGTAACCTAGCATTATTGTTGTAAAACTCTGGGGGAGATTAAGTAAAGGTATCTGTTTATTTTAAAGTAGAAATTATATTAAGGGGAAAAAAACGATGTGACATGTTGATGCACAGCACTAGAGCTGCAATGCAACGTGCTGGCGAATTGAAGGATGTGGATTGGCCGCTGTAATTCCCCATAAAGCTATTAACAGTGTTGTTGGGGGGATACGTCGAACATAAGCCAGGTGTTCACCACAGGGAGGCATCCAGGGCTACTCTCATATCTCCTAGTTGGTAGTTGCAGAATGCCATTGGCAAAAGCCTGGGAAGCGTGCTTACCTGTCCTCCCTGCCATGGCTATAGCGTTTAGAGGCGGGAAAGGAAAAAACAAATAACATGGAAAATTCTAATGATTCCATACCTGTTGAGGTTAGGAGCACTCAATAAGAGCCAAGTTCACAGTAAGTGGATATAATTTCATTTTCTAAGAGGGAAGATGATCAAACTTGGCACAATATATTTCCTTTGCAAACTAATAGCACTTGCCAAAATATCTCACTCTATGTGGTTCACTATTGATGTCCTTGACTAATTGGAAATATAATTAATGAGGAAAATGTACATGTATAAATTATATTGTTTAATGGAATGATAAACCAGGAATATTAGTTTTCAGTCACATCAGCATTTATATTCAGGGTACTGTTTAATATAATACATACGGTATAACATGTAAATGAGTTATATTAAGTATTCAAGGATTTTGTCACAAAGCTTTGATATTTAGATCATGCAAATATAAACAACCTTTTTACATGTATGGATAATAAGGGGATAGCTCCAGGTTAAAGGATGTGGAGGGCAGCACAGTGGCGCAGTGGGTTAGCACTGCGGCCTCACGGCGCTGAGGTCCCAGGTTCGATCCCGGCTCTGGGTCACTGTCCGTGTGGAGTTTGCACATTCTCCCCGTGTTTGCGTGGGTTTCGCCCCCACAACCCAAAAAAAAAATGTGCAAGCTAGGTGGGTTGGCCACGCTAAAATGCCCCTTAATTGGAAAAAATGAATTGGGTACTCTAAGTTATTTTTAAAAAAGGATGCGGAAACATTATTTTATTTTGGTTCTAGGTTTTGTTTGCAATTATTATATGTCAGTCTCGTGGCTTGAGGAACTTCTGGCATCTATTCTACTGAAGCCAGTGCCTCCAGACAGGGGGGCTCTTTGCTTTAATCACATTGAACTCCCAGTGAGATGCAAGTGGATGGAAGTCACCAGGGTCTCATGTGGTCCCACATGTGAGAGGAATATACGTCTTGGAATACAATAACATGGCACATAATGCAAGCCAAATGATAATTAGTTCTGACATCAAGCTCCATCATCCTCAGCCAGCAAAGGTTAACAAAGGCAGACTCTTCTGCCATGGGGCCCAAACTGAGCCTGGCTGTCTTCCTTTGAACCTTGGCCACTGGTTTCAGTAGAATAGATGCCAGAAGTTCCTCAAGCCTCCAGACTGACACATAATAATTGCAAACGAAACCTAGAACCAAAATAAAATAATGCTTTTGCATCCTTTAATCTGGAGCTTTTCTCTCATTAATTGTACAGTCAAAAAAGTGGTCTGCATCTGCATGATCTAAATTTCAAAGCTCTGTGACAAAATATTTGAATACTTCTTTTAATATATTAATTTCTACTCAAGACGGGCAGTTCAGTGGTTAGCACTGCTGCCTCACGGCACCAAGGACCCGGGTTCGATCTCGGCCCCAAGTCACTGCCCGTGTGGAGTTTCCACATTCTCCCCATGTCTGCATGGGTCTCACCCCCACAACCCAAAGACGTGCAGGGTAGGTGGATTGGCCACGCTAACGTTCTCCTTAATTGGATGTTTAAAAAAAATTATACTCAAGACATCTATTTTTCTCAGTTCTGCTACAAATAATTAAATAACAACAGTAACCAGTCTGTAATATAAGTGAGGTAGTGGAGTAATATATAATATAATTCATTTCCAGTAACAACATCAGAGGCAGAAATAAAAGTAAATTGTAACAGGGAAAAAATTATGAAGGTGATCAAAGTCACAGTTGTAGTGATAGGGCAAAATTTTCCCAAACATCAGCAAAAGCTGGTAACGGGCAAGTAAAACAGCGTTGAAGCTGCCGGCATCAACAGCGGCTTTCTCCTCCATAGCATTGGGAATGTTGGAAAAGAAATGGGAAGAGGCAAGTCCCACCAAGACATGCTGGCCAGTAGCTTCTGATTGAGGCCGCCCCACCAGCAACTTCATTTTTAAAGATCGGGGCATCATTTTTAAAGGCTGCCCCAGTGAACAGAACTTCATATGCACCCCCCACCTCTCCCAAATGCAGACACCCCCCCCCCCCCCCCCCCCCCTCCCCAGCATTGCGCCCTGGTAGTGCCCGGGCATGATCCTTGCCTCCCTAAGCAATGTATTCCTCTGGGAGGTCTGCCCACCAGGCGCATGCCGTGGGAGACCAGTTGCAACTCAAGTTGGTCTTCCCTGATGCCAGTGTGAATGGACCTCCCTATGGAGTGGGGTTCAGGCGTAGGAACCTGGTCGTGATATGTCAATATGCGGAAATGATGTTCCCAACGTTGAATGTCAGGAATTCCTTTACATCACTGGCAGGAGGCAGGGATAATTGAGTGAAACATGGTTTCAATTTTGCAAGAATTTATCCTCCCGTCGCCGATGAAAAAGGAGTAGAAAATCCCCACCCTCCCCCATAGTGTTTTTTTTAAATGTTTGCAACAGAGGCAACCAAGTGGAGAGTGTTGGGGGGGGGGGGGGGGGGGGGAATTCCAGAACATAGGGCTCAGATAACTGATGTCCTGGTGGAACAGAGGGGGGAAACTTGCAAAAGAGGTCAGATCAAAAGAATGGAGGACATGAATACTTAGATTTTGCTGGGCCTGTCAAAGAGATGGTGTGATGGTACTTCTGTTCATCCATTTGACCTAACTGATACATTTCCTATGGAGGCAGTGGAGCCAGCCTACTCATATGCTACAGATAGTAGATAAGTTAAAGGATTTACAAGTCACAACAGCAACAACATTAGGAAAACCTTAATGAGTATGGTAGTCCAGCTGATTCTGCAACATTAAAATGTTATGAGGAGGCCCCAAGAGCAATTATTGCTTCCAGAGTGACAGCAACCACTACTTCCATAGATGCTTTGAAAAGCATGTTGGTTCAAGGCTCCCAGGACTCAATTAGGATTATTTGGCCTGAACTCACACAACCTGGGCCCAGTACGGATAAGCTATGAGGATTGGTTGCAGATGAGGCTGTTTCTCATAATAGTGACAATGTAGCTGTATAAATCCATCCCCCTCCGATGCTGGCACAGAAGAAAGCTTCTGATCTGGGCCCAGTAGGCATGAGACATGACACCAGCAGCAGGCCCTGCCAGACGATTGGCATCATTGAGACAAGTATTACATCAACCCTTGAAGGCTCCATTAAAGCAATCTGGACCTGGAGGTGCTCCCAGCCTGCTTGGGTACAACAGCAACCACATGCACCAGGTAAAGGGGCATCCACCCACCCCCACACAGGAGGCTAGACTGCAGGAATCAACTTTTAATTAAAAAATTGAAAGGGTTGGTGCAAGAGTGCCACCATGTTGAAGCACCCTCTCTATTATTTCCCTGTCATCACAGCCTGCTGCTACTCTTAAGCTGGAATGTCTCTGATTGATCCTCCAGTTTCGAAAGCCCTCCTGCCATCTCTTAATTGAACAACTATCCTGTTTCCTGCCAAATAAGGAGGCAGATCGATGAAAACCCCAATGAGTGGAATTTAGCAGGTGGGGGGCACAACATTGGGTGCTTTGGCAACAATGCCATACCCACTGCCATACCCGCCTTCACTCATAGGGCAGGCATCAGAAAGCTTACTCCCCTTGGGGTAATTAAGGCCAATTAAGTGGGCAATTATTGGTCACTTAAAGGCGTCTCCCCTCCGCTGCTGGTATTTTACCAGGGGCAGGAGGGCAACATGGAGGCATCCTCTTTGAACACCTGTGCATCCTCCTCCACAATAGAATCATAGAATTTACAGCGCAGAAGGAGGCAATTGGGCCCATCGAGTCTGCACCGGCCCTTGGAAAGAGCACCCTACTTAAGCACGCACCTCCACCCTATCCCCGTAACCCCACCTAACCTTTTTTGGACACTAAGTGCAATTTAGCATGGCCAGTCCACCTGACCTGCACATCTTTGGACTGTGGGAGGAAACCTGAGCATCCAGAGGAAACCCACGCAGACATGGGGAGAACGTGTCTCCGCACAGACAGTGACCCAAGCCGGGAATCGAACCTTGGACCCTGGAGCTGTGAAGCAACAGTGCTAACCACTGTGCTACCATGCCGCCCTTTCATGTTTGCCCCCTTCCTGGGGCCTCCCAGCCTGGCCCTAGCGATACCCCATGGGCCTCCTGCGCCATGGCTACTTGGCATCAGCAACTGCTGGTAGCATTGCTGAGACTAGAGAGCTGCTGGCCATGTGATTGACTGACTGCTCTTGGAGGCTGGGCTTCCTCACAGATGGGCGCCAAAAGCCTGAGCCAATTAACAGTCTACAAGCTGTTAAATCTTTGCAGAGTGATCTGGCCATGCAAAAGGCAGATCCAATACTGACATTTCAGCCAAGGACAAGGCCTCCACCTCCGTGTAAAATTATATCCAATCAGTAACTGTTTTACTTCAGCGGTGGGTTTAGAACCCAGAAATGGTCCTAACTTCTCTTTCCCATACAATAGGGAAAATCCAGCTCTAAAAATGCAAGCAGTTTTTATTGTTGCTCGCCTGCCAATATGAAGGCCAGAGCGAACTACATTTGTTAGCTCTTGTCCTGGGCATGAGATGGAGCACTTAATGACAAAGGAATGCCCAATTTCCAGAAGCATGAGAAAACCCAGGTGCTCTCCCAAAGCATAATTCTGGTTATGCCAATGTCAAATACCACTGTCAGTGGTTTAAATACTCCACAGACAGGTCTGGATTACTGAGGATGGAACTGGGTTATTGGGAAAGGCAACAATTTTTTTTGCTTCTTCGAGCATATGTTTTGTTTGTCCTGCTGCTCAATGCTAGAATGCTGTTGCAGACTGTAATTACTCATTCTAGTCATGAGCAGTCATCTGCGCTGTAACTTTATTCTTTTAAAAAAAATAAAACATTGGCTTCCGGTGGTGGCTATGGAGTGAGTGGTCGCACATAAGGTGGTTCCTGCCTGAGGTTGAATTTTTTGGCCCTATTTGCCCATTTTTCCCGGCCTGTGACAGGTGGAAAAAGTGAGAATCTTAAAGGTGAAGGTATTCTCCTTCAGTGTGTCATGGCAAAGAGTTAACAAACGAGTTAGAGACAAATAAGGGGCAACATTTGGACCAAGAGGACTCTCGTGGTGCTGCAGGAGAAAAGATGGCGGAGAGACCTATAGCACAGTTGCCCGGTCACTTGGCGACAGAACAGTTGGTGCTGAGTTCAAGGAGCAAAGGAAGGCAGCCTCGTTTGATCTGGCCAAGGTGGCAGAGCCAATTTAGGTTGCCCTGGAGAGAGTGGAGCAGAAGGTGAAGGAGGCAGTGTCTGACAATGAGGATCGTTTAGCCTCACTAGAGGCTGAAATGCTGGTGATGGTGGAGGGTCAGAAAAAGTTGAGGGAGAAGATCGATGAACTCAAGAATTGTTTGAGGAGGCATGATCTGAGGCGGGCTGAAGGGATCGAGGGAACGCAGGCCATGAAGTATGTGGTCAAGGTGTTTGAGCAGTTGGTGGGGGAGTTGATCTTGGACTGCCCTCCTGAAGTGGATCAGGCACATAGGTCACTGCAGAGGAGGCTAAAAGTGGGAGAGCTACTTGGGGATGAGAGAGGGGTTGGAAGAAGGGTGAATTGCTGTGGCGCAGTTGGTTAGTGGGGGGTTGGTGGAGGCCATCTTGAGGGGACCTAGGATTTGTGCAGGACTGGAATCTGGAGGAGTCCATTGAAAAGTGGATATGGCTGATCAGGATTGGAGGGGGGCGGTGTTGGGGGGCCTGGAGGAGTCCATTGAAAAGTGGATATGATTGATTAGAGTGGGGGAGGGGGTGGTGTTTGGGTGGCGGGTGTGCATGGAACCCTCCGACCAGACTGGTCACCTGTAACATTTTCAGTCACACTCTCCTAGGATTGAATGGGCCGATCAAGCGGTCCTGCGTTTTTGCCCACTTAAAAAGTCTAAAAGCAGATGTGGTGTATATGCAAGAGACACATTTGAGGGCTGCGGATCAGACAAGGCTGAGGAAAGGATGGGTGTTTCATTCAGGGTTAGATATGAAGAGGAAGGGGGCAGTGATGGTGATTCATAAAAAGGTGGCTTTTTTTGGCTAACAGTATAGTGGAGGATTCAGGGGTAGGTAATTGAGAGTTCGAGGGGGTGCCTGGGGTGTTGGCGAATGTCTATGCCCCAATTGGGATGACGTAGATTTAATAAAAGAGTTCTGGCGAAGGTCCCACACTTGGACACGCACAGGTTGATTTTGGGGAGAGATTTCAATATGGTCCTTGATCATAGGAAGGATCGGCCGTGCCCCAGGTCCTTGAGGCTGTCAGGTTTATGGAACGGATGGGGTTGTGGATCTGTGGTGGTTTGGTAGGTCGAGGGCGAAGGAATTTCCATTCTTCTCCCATGTTCATCGGGTGTATTCATGGATCAACGTTTTTGTCATGGACAAGATGCTGATGACGGGGGTGGTGGTTGGGTCGTATTTGGCGATTGTGGTGTTGGACCACGCGTCGCATCGTATGGACCTGTATATGGAGAAGGGGGGTTGGCAGCGGCCGCAGTGAAGGCTAGATGTGGGGTTGTTGGCCGATAAGGGAATTAGTGAGAAGACTGGGGTAGCCATACGTACATATAAAGAGCTCAATAAGAGCTAGGAGGTCTCGGCTACCGTGTTGTGGGAGGTGCTTAAGACGGTAGTTGGAGTGGGGAGGGGGGGTTTGTTTTGATTCAGGCGCATAGGGATAAGGAGGAACGGTTGGAGAGGCAGAGATTGGTGGAGGCCATTCTGGGGTGGACGAGAGATACTCGGTGGCCCTTGAGGAGGGGCTGTTGTAGGAGAGGAAGAAGCTCCAAGTGCAGAGCACCATTGACTGTACACATGTGGCCTTTAGAGCTCCCTGGCAGCAACCTGTGAGATTCAAAGAATTTCACTCTTCAAATGTCCAGCTAATCAGCGATCACAGAAAGCGGATCATGTATATTTGTGTGAGGTACCCTGGGATCTCTTGTGAGTCTTAAGTTTTGAATCACTTCCAGGTGTCACAGAACTTTGAGGGCCCTTGGCACATAGACGGTTGGCGCCTCAGTGATAATGGTTAGCATCTGAAGACATGACTAATGACACCTGTTCGTCATCCTAAAAGTGCATCTGTGGAGGTACACAATACTGCAGTAAAGAGAACGCTATTGGCCTCTTAAAGATACATTTCAGATGTTTGGACCTTTCAGACAGGGCTCTCCAATACACACCATGGAGAGTCTCCTGCACCATCATTGTCTGCTGTGCCCTCCACAGCCTAGCACTGTTTGCCACAGGGAGAAGCTACACATCTCCAAGAATGAGGATGTTGAAGGGAATGAATCTAAAGAGGGTTACAAGATTTCAGGAAGGATACGGGGAAGACAAGTTGATATGAGCACAGTTCCCCTCATGCCTTGATGAAGGGGAGACAATAAGATCTTCATTGTCACCTTCAACATCTCACAAAAGGTCATCAATTTCAATATGATAATGGAAGAAACATAAGTCACCTTCAACTCTAACAATCAGGCCAACCTTGGAAGGCATAGTAGCCGACGGAGTATGCAACTGCTGTGTAATGGGATAACTACTACACTACCTGTGATCCTTTAACAACTACACATAGTGTAGTCCTTTCGGCCATGGAAACCTTCAAGAGGCAAGGTGTGCAACGCTGTTGCGCACATTGATGCAGCCATGCAAATGGGACAGAAGCTTAGCAAGGTGGCTCTGAGAGGAAAAACATCCATTAGCAGTTACCACTTGCCCACCTGAAGAGGGAGCTGCATCGAGACAGCAATATCTCTTCAAATACCAGCTTTCAAGTATGATTAATCTTGATATTGTAAGGGTCCTGCCTGATGATTCCCTTATTTCCTCTTTCTTTATTTTTGCTGTTATCATTTTGATCCGTGGATGCTTAATGGGCATATATCTTTAAGTCAAGCAGGGAAAGTGAGAAATTCAAAGTATACAAAGAAAACCATCTGCTAGCTTCGGACAACAGAACTCAGACTTTGTGACACCCAAGAGAGATCAGAGGGATTTGGTTTGATTGGTTGGCTGGTGGCCAATGAATTGGCAAACGGCCATATTCTGCCTGGTAACAAGCAATGATTAGCTCCTGCCCATGTTGGATGATTTTCAGAGAGCCAGCGAAAGCATTTTGAGTCCAGCACACTCAAAGGAAAGCTGTGTGAGTTTCTCTCTCTCTCTTTCTCTCCATTGTCTTTCTCCAGAAAAGCTGCTGTATTTATGAACTACACAGACCTAAATGAATCTTCAGTGAAAACCATTACAGCCAGGAAAGCAGAAATCTCGAATTGAAAGCCTTAAGTGAAGGAAGGTGTGCTTGAAATAACTATCTGAGACAAAAACTTTTATATTTTACTTTTACTTATTATTTCATCTCCTCTTCCCCCTCTATGTTTGTCTGTCTTGTGTGCATATGCAGAGGGTGGGATGGATTTAATTGGGGGGGGGGGAGGGGTAGGAATTGGACTACAGTTAACCTGTTGTATTTGTTGCATATTTAATTTTTAATTTAAAAAAAAATAATTTTAATTCAAATTTTCACAAAATATCAACAACAAAATACAGAAAGAAAAGAACAACCCCCCCCCACCCCCCCCGGGTTGCTGCCGCTGCTGACCATCTTCTAACTTTCTGACAGGAAGTCTAGGAACAGTTGCCACCGCCTGAAGAACCCTTGCACCGATCCCCTTAAGGCAAATTTCATCCTCTCCAATTTAATAAACCGCGCCATATCGTTGATCCAAGATTCCACTTGGGGGCCTCGCATCCTTCCACTGAAGAAGAATCCTTCACCGGGCTACCAGGGACGCAAAGGCCAGAATACCGGCCACTTTCGCCTCCTCCACTCCCGGCCTCCTCTGCCACCCCAAATATTGCGAGGCCCCAGCCCGGCTTGACCCTGGAACCTACCACCCTCGACACCGTCCTCACTATACCCTTCCAAATGTCCTCCAGCGCTGGGCACGCCCAGAACATGTGGGTGTGGTTTGCTGGGCTCCCTGAGCACCTAACACACCTATCCTCGCACACAAAGCACCGGCTTATCCTTGCCCCGGTCATGTGAGCCTTATGCAGCACCTTAAATTGTATGAGGCTGAGCCTCGCGCAAAAGTTCACTCTCCCAGGGCATCCGTCCACGTCCCCTCGTCAATCTCCTCATCCAACTCCTCCTCCCACTTACCCTTTAGCTCCTCCAGCGAGGCCTCCTCCTCCTCCTGCATCACCTGATACGTTGCCGAGATCCTCCCCTCTCCAACCCACACCCACGACAGCACCCTGTCCTGGACCCTGCGTGGCGGCAACAGTGGGAACTCCACCACCTGCCGCCAAACAAAGCCCTTACCTGCATATATCTGAAGGTGTTCCCCGGGGGGGAGCCCGAACTTCTCCTCCAGCTCACCCAGGCTCGCGGACTTCCCGTCCACAAACAGGTCCCCCATCCGTCTAATACCTGCCCTGTGCCAGCTCAGGAACCCTCTGCCAACCTCCCCGGGACAAACCGGTGGTTCCCCTGAATCGGGGACCACACCGAGGCCCCACCTCCCCCCTGTAACGTCTCCATTACCCCCAAATATTGAGGGTAGCCGCCACCACCGGGCTCGTGGTATACCTCGCTGGAGGAAGCGGTAGTGGCGCCATCACCAGTTCCTCCAGGCTCGTGCCCACGTGGGACGCCATCGCCAGCCTCTTCCATGCCGCCTCATCCCCCTCCATCACCCACTTACGCACCATCGCCACGTTGGCAGCCCAATAATACCCACAGAGGTTAGGCAGCGCCAACCCCCTCCCCCCCCCCCCCCCCCCATCCCTACACCGCTCCAGGAACACCCTTCTCACCCTCGGGGTCTTCTGCGCCCACACAAACCCCATAACACTCCTGTTAATCCGCCTGAAGAAGGCCTTAGGGATCAGGATGGGGAGGCATTGGAACAGGAACAAAAACCTCGGGAGCACCGACGTTTTAACTGACTGCACCCTACCCGCCAGGGAGAGTGGCAGCACGTCTCACCTCTTAAACTTAATTTTAGTTATTCTTATTAACAAACTCAATTGAGTTTAAATTTACAAACCTGGTGACTGTAGTTATTGGCCAAAAACTTTGGGTGATTTTACAAAAAAATATTTATTAATTTCAATTGTGTTGTGACTCGGGGTTAACTGGGGCTGGAATTGATGGTGCACTAGCCCAGGGGGTCGTAACAATATTGAGCCCATGCCATTGAACATGCAGCGATCTGTCACATGACAGCATGAACACAAACCTGCGAGTTGTGCTTGCTTTGTATTCACACAGTAGTTTAGCGGGACCACGGTGTGATTATTGACAAACACTCATTACCCTGCATTCGTCGGAAGCCTGCCAAGTTTACGTACTGCATTTCCATGGCATCTGGGAGAGAGACATGGCCCAGTCAGCTTTGACATAGCAGTCAATGATAACCTAGTCTCTTCATAAATACTGATGAGCAGTCAGGAGGTGTGCCAGAGTATCACTTTCGTACCAGTGCAGTCCTTGACAAGTCAATTTGTGCTATGCACCTTATGACACTGATTGCATAGTCACGTAATGAAATCTATATCGATTGGTGCTCTGTGACCTCACAAAGGGATCCCGTCAAGCAACGCTAGGCAACTGTGCAACAGTAAAGTACGCTCCTCACAGGTAATTGGACAGCTTTATCAGGATGAGCACACACCTCTGACATCACACATTCACGCCTGTCTGGCAATCAGTTCAAGTGTCATCAAGTGGAACCAACTTCCTTTGTTCAGCGTCATGCATGGGATGAGTGGAAACTAAAAAGGAGTAATGTTCAGCCTTAAAAGTGGAGAGACAAAATAACATTGCAGAGGGACATGGAAGGCTGTGGCGCTCGATGATTCACAATACTTTTACCAAAACCTCACAGTCATAAAATTCACAATTCACACCTCTTTAACCTGGGGTTACCCCATCTCTGGATCTGTAAAGATTTAATCACCTGCTAATGCTCGCATTCCAAGCATTGTCTGGCATCTTTGAATCTGTCTATATATATGTTTCTGGAACATACCTCTTCATTCACCTGAGGAAGGAGCAGTGTTCTCTAAAGCTAGTGACACCGAAACAAACCTGTTGGACTTTAACCTGGTGTTTTAAGACTCCTTACTGTGCTCATAAAATAAAGGCCATTTTAAAGTTCATGTGGGTGAAAAGGCCCCAGCATGGGTCACGATAAATAATTACAACATCCACAAAGAACAGACTTCAGTGTGGCAGCATTAGGATAATCAGTAACCCCTTCCATGAACAATTCTCAGGAGGTCACAATGTGTGTCTGAGATGCAAGGCTTACATGTTCATTGTCCAGTCATTTTCATATATGTTCATGTCGCTGATGTGGAACTTGGCAATTGATTGTGATAAGATTGAGAGAGACTTCATAGAACTGAGGGACAATATGGGAGATAATTGGGGGGGGGGGCATTTTGTACCCTTGAATGAACGCAAGACCTTGCATCACATCAATGAGCCATTCAAGACCTGGGACTTGGAGAGGGATAAAAACAAAATATATTTACAATAGTGCAGATTATATAGAGTGAACTAATACCTATACCACCGTTGTGCGTTCAAAACTTATTAAGTTTCCCTGTTCTGACTCCAGACCCACAGCAATGTGGTTGACTCTTAACTGCCCCCTCAAGGGCAATTAGGGATGGGCAATAAATGCTGGCCCAGCCAGCGAAGTAAACGTCCCATGAACAAATTTAAAAAACTTCCCTGGGGGAGTGGATCAGATAATTCAACCTTTTCCTGCACTGCAGAGCGTTTCTTTTTTGGTGGCCACGGGAGCTGACCTCCCTGGTGACCTCCTCCCAGGCTCGCACGGTCAGGTAGGAGGACCTCCTGCTCACAACCTTTGGAAAGATGACCTCCTGCCTTTCCTGTACAGCCTGGAGGAGAATCTCCAAGACGGATTCAAAGGAGTGTGGAGCAGAGGGCTTCATTCATTTGGTCGGCATTGTAATGTATAACTTCAGCACAGACCTGGCCCGGCAGTGAGTGCATGTGTGTGTGGGTGCCATTTAAATATGGCACCAGGACTTCAATCCCACGAGCTATAGCAGGGCAGAAAAATCACTGGCTGTCCCTCCACGAGATTTAATGAACTCCTCACTGATGCACAATTAATGAGCTGAAAAGCAGAAGATCTGGCGCAAAAATCCATTCCACCACAGTGCAGGAATCACATCGACCTTCCTGTCCATCACATCACCACACTCAGCTTCCAAAATGGAAAATTCCACCCTTAATCCAACATTTACACTGGAGATGACATTGAGATTAACATCCCAGAATTAATTGGAAAAGCACTGGAACAAAAGAATCATATTTCGTGTGGGAACAGAGTGAGAATGGACCAGTCCCACTTTTTTCACCAGCTTTTTGAAGAAAATCTAAATGTGCCCCAAGAAGAAAAGTGAAAATGTAAATATACCAAGGTGCAGCAGGGATGGTAAATAATTAGTTACCCACTAGAGGATGTCCTGTTTCTTAGAAATCAGACTGCAATCTATCAAAGAATAATTTATTTGCAAATGAGTGCAACAGGCTACAGGAGAAAAAGAAAAATAGCAATTTGGCATTTTAAATCAGCTTGTTGACAACCAGGGCAATTTTATCACATATAATCCACAGCGGCAGAAACTGCCTATTCATTTCTGTTTATGTATAACATCAGATTATTGGTCCACAATGGCACTTTGGGGTAGAGTGTAGATCATAGGTATAGATCCTGAATACAGCAAGACTATGACCCAGCCTGCCATAGAGCCCCATAGTATTAGTCTTTTAGTGGTTTTAAAATTCATCTTGATCAGATACCGCCGCCCCTCAACCACGCCCCTTGATCAGATACTGCCGCCCCTCAACCCCCTCGACATGTTTTGCGGTGGCAGTGGTGGCCCACCATTGGCTAGAGGTGGGATCTTCCTGTCCCGCCACTGGCAACAGGGTTTCAGGTTGTTTGCACCCTTTGCCGCCGGTGTGAGTGAGAACATTTGTAGCTCTTAACAGTTGTTCTGCACATACTCTTTATAATCCAAATTTTTCTCTCTATCCCTGTTCTCCATCAGTTCTATTGCTTGCCCATCTCATATTGTTAATCACTTGGCAGGACTGAACTTGGGTATTGCTGAAAAAAGAGACATGCTGAAGAAGCTTTTCATATTGTACTTATCAGGACAATGCAAGAATGTCAAATTTCAAAGGAAACATTTTATACTGCATGAAGAAATGGGTGCTGATTGGTTGGCAAGTCAGTTCGGTTTGGTTGATATGTTGCCATGGTGAATGAACCAAGAAGCTATTGTTCCCAATGCTTTTGTTCATTCAAAAAAGGTGTAATGTTGACATATTCCTTTTGCCTGTGGAGGACAGGTTCCCTGCGTATGAATATCTGTAGCTTCTAGCATTCATTAGTGAGCTACAATACGAGCCCAACTGATCATCTTAAATTGGATGTTATGGCAATTGATAATTCTTGTTCAGCAAATGCTGCCCAATCGCGAAATCATGTCAAACATTAGACATAATGTTCCGAGTTTTGGAGGAATGGGCTGGTTGCGTACAGTCAGCTAATTGCAAACAGCTAAAGGGACATGCTGTTTGACATAATCCACCAGTCGGACATACAGCCTACGAACCTGGCGCCATACTGCCACTAAAATCCATGTACTGTGTTATTTATTTGTCTGGTACACAGAACATATTTTTGGCTTGCTCCTGTTAGCGGAATACACTATTTGTGTTGCCACTGCACAGTAGCAGCGTGAACCAGCTGGCTTCACCTGTTGCTCATACAAAAGCATGGGGACAATAGCTGCCTGGTGCATTCACCATGTCAATGTCTCGACGAATCACAGCTGACTTGCCAACCAATCAGCACCCTGTTTCTTATGCAATATAAATGGCAGTTTCCTTTGATATTTGGCATTCTTGCATCTGTCCATTCATATTGTTGACTCAATACTGGAGAATGGCGCAGGTGTTCTCTGTTTCTTCATCCAAGTAGCATTCATTTCAATGAGTCTTGATTGTGAATGTCAGTAGTTATTCGATGATGGAAATCATCGCAGTTGAGCCAGATTGTGGATTGGATCACCCATTGGCACTCCCAGTAGCAGTTACAGATGCATCACCTGTAGCTCTGGCCTGCTCCACAATACTCCCTACCTGTCAAATCAGGCTCACTTCCAGAAAGGAGTTGCGCACTGTGAACATAAAATTCCTGAGCATGCAGAGAATCCTGTATTTCCAGGTTTCATGTCTGAAACCCCCTCCCCACCAACAACACAATCCCATCCCTGTCGATATCGGGGGACCAGATGTCCAAACGGTGAGCTTTTAAAAAATTTTCATGGGTTGTGGACATCATTGGCTAGGCCAGTATTTATTACCCATCCCTAATTGCCCTCCAGATGGTGTTTCTAAGCTTGTTCTTGAACCACTGCAGATCATGTGCTATAAGTACATCTGCAATACGGTGAGGAGTTCCAGGATTTTGACACAGCGACATGAAGGAATGGTGATATAGTTCCAAGTCAGGATGGTGTGTGGCTTGGAGGAGAACTTGGTGTTCCCATGCATCTGCTGCCCTTGTCCTTGAGGGTTTGGAATGTGCTGTCAAAGGACCCTTGGTGAGTTGCTGCACTGCACCTTGTAGATGGTACACATGGCTGCCACTCTGCATCGATGGTGAAGGGAGTGGACATTTAAGGTGCTGGATGGATGGGGTGGCAATCGAGCAGGTTGCATTGTCCTGGATGGTGTTGAGCTTCTTGAGTGTTGTTGGAGCTGCGCTCATCCAGGCAAGTGGAGAGTATTCCAACACACTCCTGACTTGAGCCTTGCAGGTGGTGCACTGGCCTTGGGGAGTCAGGAGATCAGTCAGTTGCTGCAGAATTCCCAGCCTCTGACCTGCTCTTATAGCCACAGTATTTATATGGCTTGTCGAGTTCAGTTTCTGGTCAGAGATAACTCCCAGGGTGTGATAGAAGGGGATGCAGCAAAGGTTATGCCATTGAACATCAAGGAGAGATGGTTAGATTCTCTCTTGTTGGAGCACCTGTGCTCACAAACCAATGAACGTACAGCTGGTGTGTGATCATGAGCTGCACATCATGTACGTCTGTGTGCGACAGTGTGTAAGATGCCTTCATCGTGGCACACTCAACGGTTCCTGACACCTTTGAGGCGCACCCCCCGGGTGAGAGGTTAGCTCTTGGGTGACAAGGTCATGGTTGATGATGCCTATCAGGAGGCCACAGATCGACGCGGAGAACCACTACGATGATGCCCATGCCATGAACAGGATGCATTGGCATCCTGAAGATGCAGCTCAGATGGGGAGGCAGTGGCCTAGTGGTATTGTCACTGGACCAATAATCCAGAGACCCAGGATAGTGATCTGGAGACCCGGATTCGGAAGGTGGGTGGAATTTAAACTCAATGAAATATTTGGAATTAAAAGTCGAATGATGACCACAAAACCATTGTCAATTATCGTACGAACCCATCTGGTTCACAAAGAAAATCTGCCATCCTTACCTGGTCTGGCCTATATGTGACTCCAGACCCACAGCAATGTGGTTGACTCTTAAATGCCCTCTGAAATGACCGAGTAAACCATTCAGTTGTACTCAACTGTTACGAAAACACAAAAAAAAATGAAATCAGACAGACCACCCGGCATCGACCCAGGCACCAGAAACAACAACGGCAAACCCAGGCCTGTCGACTCTGCAAAGTCCTCCTTACGAACATCTGGGCACTTGTACCAAAGTTGGGAAAGCTATCTCACAGACTAGTCAAGCAGCAGCCTGACATAGTCATACTCACAGACTCATACCTCACAGAAAATGTCCCAGACACCCCTATCAACATTCCTGGAAATGTCCTGTCTCACAAATAGGATAGGCCCAGAAGAGGTCGTGGCACAGTGCTATACAGTGGGAGGCAGTTGCCCTGGGGGTCCTCAACATCCACTCTGGACCTCATGAAGTCTCATGGCTTCAGGTCAAAAATGGGCAAGGAAACATCCTGCTGATTACCACATACTGGCCACCATCAGCTGATGAATCAGTACTCCTCCATGTTTAGCACCACTTGGAGGAAACACTGAGGTTGGCAAGGGTGCAGAATATGCTCTGGGTGGGGGGCTTCAATGTCCATCACAAGAGTGGCTCGGTATTACCACCACAGACCGAGCTGGCCGGGTCCTGAAGGACATAGTTGCTGGACTGGGATTGCAGCAGGTGGTGAGGGAATCAACAAGACGGAAAAACATACTTGATCTCATCCTCACCAACCTGCCTGCTGCAGATGCATCTGTCTATGACCGTATCGGTAGATGTCACCATCGCACAGTCCTTGGAGAGACAAAGTCCCGTCTTCACTTTGAGGATACCCTCCATCGTGTTGTACGGCACTACCACCATGATAAATTGGGTAGACCTCGAACAGATCTAGCAACGCAAGGCTGGACATCTATGAGGCGCTGTGGGCCATCAGCAGCAGCAGATTTGTATTCAACCTCATGACCCAGCATATCTTCAGCCACAAGTGCCGAGTGGATGATCCATCGCGGTCTCCTCCGGAAGTCCCCAGCATCAAAGATGCCAGTCTTCAACAATGATGTGGAGATGCCGGCGTTGGACTGGGGTGAGCACAGTACGAAGTCTTACAACACCAGGTTAAAGTCCAACAGGTTTGTTTCGATGTCACTAGCTTTCGGAGCGCTGCTCCTTCCTCAGGTGAATGAAGAGGTATGTTCCAGAAACACATATATAGACAAATTCAAAGATGCCAAACAATGCTAGGAATGCGACCATTAGCAGGTGATTAAATCTTTACAGATCCAGAGATGGGGTAACCCCAGGTTAAAGAGGTGTGAATTGTATCAAGCCAGGACAGTTGGTAGGATTTCGCAGGCCAGATGGTGGGGGATGAATGTAATGCGACATGAATCCCAGGTCCCGGTTGAGGCCGCACTCATGTGTGCGGAACTTGGCTATAAGTTTCTGCTCGGCGATTCTGCGTTGTCGCGCCTCCTGAAGGCCACCTTGGAGAACGTTTACCCGGAGATCAGAGGCTGAATGCCCTTGACTGCTGAAGTGTTCCCCGACTGGAAGGGAACATTCCTGCCTGGTGATTGTTGCGCGATGGTCGTTCATTCGTTGTCGCAGCGTCTGCATGGTCTCGCCAATGTACCACGCTTCGGGACATCCTTTCCTGCAGCGTATGAGGTAGACAACATTGGCCGAGTCGCACGAGTATGTACCGCGGATCTGTAAAGATTTAATCACCTGCTAATGGTCGCATTCCTAGCATTGTTTGGCATCTTTGAATTTGTCTATATATGTGTTTCTGGAACATACCTCTTCATTCACCTGAGGAAGGAGCAGCGCTCCGAAAGCTAGTGACATCGAAACAAACCTGTTGGACTTTAACCTGGTGTTGTAAGACTTCGTACAGTCTTCAACAAATTCAATTCATTCCACATGACATCAAAAAAAGGCACTGGATACTGCAAAGGCTATGGGCCCTGACAATATTCCAGCAATAGTCGTGAAGACCTGTGCTCCAGGACTTGCCATACATCTACCCAGCAATGTGGAAAAATTACCCAGGTGTGACCTGCACACAAAAAACAGGACAAATCCAACCCAGCCAATTACTGCCCTATCAGTCTACTCTCCATCATCAGCAAACTGATAGAAGGAGTCATCAACAGTGCTATCAAGCAGCACGTACTCAGCAATGACCCGCTCACGCATGCTCAGTTAGGGTTCCGTCAGGGTCACTGAGCTCCAGACCTCATTACAACCTTGGTTCAAAAACAGACAGCTGCTTCATTAATGACCTCCCTTCCATCATAAAGTCAGAAGTGGAAATGTTTGCAGATGACTGCACAATGTTTAGCACCATTCGCGCCTCCTCAGATAATGGAGCAGTCCTTGTCCAAATGCAGCAAGACCTGGACAATATCCAGGCTTCGGCTGGCAAGTGGCAAGTTACATTTGCGCCACACAAGTGCCAGGCAATGACCATCTCCTACAAGAGAGGATCTAACCATCGCCCCTTGACATTCAATGGCATTACCATTGCTGAATCCCCACAATCAACATCCTGAGGGTTACCATTGGTCAGAAATTGAACTGGGACTTCCGGTTGCGGCTATGCGGAGCTAAGCCGCACGATTCGGCAGCTCCCGCGAACACGGACTTTCGGCCTCGATAGAAGAGCCCCAACGGAACTTTTTTCACAGCTGACCCGTGGGGAAGAGAGGAGAGAGGTCCCCTACTAACTTGTATGGACCGGACCCGCAGCGAAACAGCGGCCAAAAAAGTGGCATTGGAGCAGCGGGAGAAGAGAGGGAAAACAAGCAAAATGGCGGCGGCCGGGGACAAAGAGGAGATGCAGGAATTCATCATTCAGCTGCTTCGAGGAGCTGCGTAAGGAGATGGTGGCGCCTATGTTGGCAATAATTGAAGGACTGGGGACAACCCAGAAAGCCCACGAGGTGAAGATCCAGGAGATCCAGGACAAAGTGAGTGAGAATGAGGACGAGCTCTTGGGCCTGGCAGTGAAAGTGGAGCAGCACGAGGCGCTACACAAGACGTGGGCGGGAAAACTCGAAGACCGGGAGAACAGGTCGAGGAGGAGTAATCTGAGGATCCTGGGTCTCCCAGAAGGAGTGGAGGCGGCTGACGCCGCGGCATATACGGGCACAATGATTGGGGCGCTGATGGGCGCGGAGGCCCCCCTGAGATTGCTGGAGCTGGAAGGGGCGCACCGAGTGCTGGCGAGGAAGCCCAAGGCAAATGAGCCGCCAAGGGCGATGGTGGTGAGATTTCACCGGTTTACGGACAGAGAATGGGCCAAGAAGGAGCGGAGCAGCAAGTGGGACAACGCAGAGATCAGAATATACCCGGACTGGAGCGCGGAGGTTGCTAAGTGGAGAGCGGGTTTCAACCGGGCCAAAGCGGTGCTGCATCGGAAAGGAGTGAAATTTGGAATGTTGCAGCCAGCACGACTGTGGGTTACACATAATGGCCAACACCACTACTTCGAAACGCCCGAAGAGGCGTGGACCTTTATACTAACTGAAAAGTTGGACTCTAATTGAGGGTTTGTGAGGGTGGGGGGTGCTTGAGGGTTGAAGTATGATGGTTGTTGTATATAGGGGGTCAATCACGCGCAGGGAATGTTATATGGGCTGGGGGAGAGAGACGAGGCCGCGACAGGAGCTGCGCCAGAGGGGACGCGGCAGGCTTTGGAAAGTGTGGGGTTCTTTTCCCGCACGCGGGAAGAAAGGCGGGAAGGGGAACGAAGGAACGTATATTGATGGGGAGACTCCCACACGGGGGGGGGGGTCAAAGGGATGGCGGGGGAAGCCGGGGTCAGCAGGTGTCAGCTGACTTACGGGAGGGATATGGGGGGAGCAAAAAAGCTAGACAGGGATCTAGCGGGGGGGGGGAAGGGAGGGGGGGAAGGGGGGAGAAAAAGGGTTGCTGCTGCACTGGCCGAAAGGGAATGGGACACAGAAGAGGTGGTCGGGACGGAGGTCCCCCGGCTGGGGGACTGGAGGGTGAGGGAGACGCGGACACGGGACTGGCCCAGCAAAGGAGATGGCTAGTCGGGGGGGGGGGGGGGGGGGGGGTGAGAGCCCCTCCAATCCGGCTGATAACGTGTAACGTGAGGGGCCTGAATGGGCCGGTGAAGAGGGCTCGAGTGTTCGCGCACTTGAAGGGACTGAGGGCAGACGTGGCTATGCTCCAAGAGACACACCTGAAGGTGGCGGACCAGGTTAGGTTAAGAAGGGGATGGGTAGGACAGGTATTTCACTCGGGACTGGACGCGAAAAATAGAGGGGTGGCAATTCTGGTGGGAAAGCATGTGTCATTTGAGGCCAAGATTATCGTAGTGGATAATGGAGGGAGATATGTGATGGTGAGTGGGAGGTTGCAAGGGACGTGGGTGGTGTTGGTAAATGTATACGCCCCGAACTGGGATGATGCTGGATTCATGAAGCGCATGTTGGGGCGCATTCCGGACCTGGAGGTAGGAGAACTGATAATGGGAGGGGACTTTAATACAGTGCTGGATCCAGCACTGGACCGCTCCAGATCAAGGACGGGAAAGAGGCCGGCGGCGGCCAAGGTGCTCAGGGGGTTTATGGATCAGATGGGGGGAGTGGACCCATGGAGGTTTGCAAGACCGCAGGCCAGGGAATTTTCTTTCTTTTCCCACGTGCACAAGGCCTACTCCTGGATAGATTTCTTTGTTCTGGGCAGGGCGCTCATCCTGAGGGCGGAGGGGACGGAGTATTCGGCCATAGCCGTTTCGGACCATGCCCCGCACTGGGTGGAAATGGGGCTGGGAGAGGAGAGGGACCGACGCCCACTGTGGCGGCTGGACGTGGGACTGCTGGCAGATGAGGTGGTGTGTGGGAAGGTGAGGGGGTGTATCGAAAGGTACTTGGAGGCCAATGACAACGGGGAGGTGCGAGTGGGGGTGGTATGGGAGGCGTTGAAGGCGGTGATCAGGGGAGAGCTAATCTCCATCAGGGCTCATAGGGAGAAGACAGAGGGCATGGAAAGGGCGAGGTTAGTGGGGGAGATTTTGCGAATGGACAGGAGATACGCAGAGGCCCCGGAGGAGAGATTACTTGGGGAAAGGCGACGGCTCCAGACGGAGTTTGACCTGTTGACCACGGGGAAGGCGGAGGCACAGTGGAGGAAGGCGCAGGGGGCGACCTACGAGTACGGGGAAAAGGCCAGTCGGATGCTGGCACACCAGCTCCGTCAGAGGACGGCAGCGAGGGAAATAGGGGGAATCAAAGATGGAGGGGGAGCCACGGTTCAGAGTGCAACGAAAATAAACAAGGTATTCAAGGCCTTCTATGAGGAGCTGTACAGATCCCAGCCCCCAGGGGGGAAGAGGGGATGAGACGATTCCTAGACCAACTGCGGTTCCCGAGGGTGGAGGAGCAAGAGGTGGCTGGTTTGGGGGCACCAATCGGGTTGGAGGAGCTGAGTAAGGGTATGGGGAGTATGCAGGCGGGGAAGGCCCCGGGGCCGGACGGGTTCCCGGTGGAGTTCTACAGAAAGTATGTGGACGTTTTGGCCCCGCTACTAGTGAGGACCTTTAACGAGGCAAGAGAGGAGGGGACCCTGCCCCCGACAATGTCGGAGGCGACAATTTCCTTTATTCTGAAGCGAGACAAGGACCCACTGCAATGTGGATCGTACAGGCCGATTTCGCTCCTCAATGTGGACGCTAAGTTATTGGCAAAAGTGCTGGCCACGAGAATTGAGGACTGTGTCCCGGGGGTGATACATGAGAACCAGACAGGATTCGTAAAGGGCAGGCAATTAAACACTAACATGCGGCGGCTCTTAAACGTGATAATGATGACGTCGGAGGAGGGAGAGGCGGAGATAGTGGCAGCTATGGACGTGGAAAAGGCCTTTGACCGAGTAGAGTGGGAGTACCTCTGGGAGGTGTTGCGTAGGTTTGGGTTCGGGGGAGGGTTTATTAGCTGGGTTAAGCTCCTTTACAGTGCCCCGGTGGCGAGTGTGGTGACAAACCGGTGGAGGTCGGAGTACTTTCGGCTGTACCGAGGAACGAGGTAGGGGTGCCCCCTGGCCCCCCTGTTGTTTGCATTGGCGATCAAACCCTTGGTCATATCACTGAGGGAGTCTAATAAATGGAGGGGGGTGGTCCGCGGGGGAGAAGAGCATCGGGTGTCGCTATACGCGGATGATCTGCTGCTGTACGTGGCAGACCCAATGGAGGGGATGGTGGAGGTCATGCAGACTCTGAGGGAGTTTGGGGAGTTCTCGGGCTATAAGCTCAATGTAGGGAAGAGTGAGCTTTTTGTATTACAGGCAGGGGGCCAAGAAAGAGGGATAGGGGACCTACCGCTGAGGAGGGCGACGGGGAGTTTTCGGTATCTGGGGATCCAGATAGCCAGGAGTTGGGGGGCCCTACACAAATTGAATCTGACGAGGTTGGTGGACCAAATGGAGGTGGACTTCAAAAGATGGGACATGTTGCCGCTTTTGTTGGCGGGTAGAGTGCAGTCAGTCAAAATGGTGGTCCTTCCGAGGTTTTTGCTTGTGTTTCAGTGCCTTCCCATCGTGATCACCAAGGGCTTTTTCAAGAGAGTAAGTAGGAGTATTATGGGGTTTGTGTGGGCGAATAAGACCCCGAGGGTAAGGAGAGGGTTCCTGGAACGCAGTAGGGACCGAGGAGGGTTGGCGCTGCCAAATCTAGGGAGCTAATACTGGGCAGCAAATGTGGCGATGATCCGCAAGTGGGTTATGGAGGGAGAGGGGGCGGCATGGAAGAGGATGGAGATGGCGTCCTGTAAAGGAACGAGCTTGGGGGCGTAAGTGACGACACCGCTGCCATTCTCGCCATCAAAGTATACCACGAGCCCGGTGGTGGCGGCAACGTTAAGGATCTGGGGCCAGTGGAGACGGCACAGAGGTGCAGTGGGAGCCTCGGTGTGGTCCCCGATCAGGGGTAACCACCGGTTTGTCCCGGGGAATATGGACGGGGGTTTCCAGGGTTGGCATCGGGCGGGGATTAGAAGAATGGGGGACCTGTTCATTGACGGGACATTTGCGAGCCTAGGGGCACTGGAGGAGAAGTTTGAGTTACCCCCGGGAAATGCATTTAGATATATGCAGGTGAGGGCTTTTGTGAGGCGACAGGTCAGGGAATTCCCGTTGCTCCCGGCACAAGAAATTCAAGACAGGGTGATCTTGGATGTATGGGTCGGGGAGGGCAAGGTTTCGGCAATACACCAAGAGATGAAAGAAGAGGGGGAAGCCCTAGCAGAAGAGTTGAAGGGTAAATGGGAGGAGGAGCTGGGGGAGGAGATCGAGGAAGGTTTGTGGGCTGATGCCCTGGGTAGGGTTAATTCCTCCTCCTCATGTGCCAGGCTCAGCCTGATACAATTTAAGGTGGTTCACAGGGCGCACTTGACGGGGGCGAGGTTGAGTAGGTTCTTTGGGGTAGAGGACAGATGTGGAAGGTGTTCAGGGAGTCCGGCGAACCATGTCCACATGTTTTGGTCATGCCCGGCACTGGAGGGGTTCTGGAGAGGAGTGGCGGGAGCAATATCTCAGGTGGTGAAAGTCCGGGTCAAGCCAAGCAATATTCGAAGTAGTGGATGAGCCGGGAGTGCAGGAGACGAAAGAGGCCGGAATTCTGGCCTTTGCGTCCCTGGTAGCCCGGCGAAGGATCTTGCTAATGTGGAAGGAGGCGAAGCCCCCTAGCCTGGAGGCCTGGATAAACGACATGGCCGGGTTCATGAAGCTGGAGAGGATTAAGTTTGCCTTGAGAGGGTCTGCGCAGGGGTTCTACAGGCGGTGGCAACCATTCCTAGACTACCTAGAGGAAGGCCGGTCAGCAGCAGCAGCAACCCTGGGGGGGACGGGGGGGGGGGATTGTTTGAGGGGATGGATGAGCGGGAGATAACATGGAGGGTGGGGGAAACTGCCACATGCGGGCGAGAGCCAGTGTATAAAGCTAGGTAAATATACAATTTTGCCATGTATATATCTTGCTCAGTGCGATTTTGTGTTATTTTGTTACGGTGGGGGGGGGGGGGGGGTGTTATTGTTTGTAAGGGGAAAAAATTGTGTTGTTAAAAAATCTTAATAAATATATTTTTTTAAAAGAAAGAAATTGAACTGGACTAGCCATATTAAAACTATGGCTACCAGGGCAAGTCAAAGGATAGGTATCCTACAGCGAGTAACTCGCCTCCTGACCCCCCCCCCCCCCAAAGCCTGTCCACCATCTACAAGGCACAGGTCAGGAGTGTAATGGAATACCCTCTACTTGCCTGGATGAGTGCAGCTCCAACAACACTCAAGAAGCTCATCACCATCCAGGACAAAGCAGCCCACTTGTTTGCTCCCTCTTCCACAAACATTCAAACTCCCCACACCGACGGACTTTGGCAGCCGTGTGTACCACCTACAAGATGCACTGCAGTAACTCGCCAAGGTTCCATAGACAGCATCTTCCAAACACACGACCACTACCGTCTAGAAGGACAAGAGCCTTCAGCAAGAAGTGCCAAGTGGATAATCCATCTCGGTCTCCTCCAGAGGTCCCAGCATCACAGATGTCAGTCTTCGACCAATACGATTCATTCCATGTGACATCAAGACACCTGGGGAATCCACCATCTGGAGGTTCCCTCCAAGTCACTCACGATCCTGACTCGGAAATATATTGCTGTTCCTTCACTGTCCCTGGGGCAAAATCCTGGAACTCTCTCCCTAACAGTACAGTGAATGTACCCACCTCAGGGACTGCAGTGATTCAAGCAGGCAACTTACCACCACCTACTGAAAGATAACAAGGAATGGGCAATAAATGCTGGCCTAACCAGTGATGCCAACATCCCATAAATTAATAAATAAAAAAAGAGGGGCCCTCCAGTATAGTGCGAGGGGGGTGGGGGGGGCACATTGTGGTGGCCTGGTTGTGCTCTCCACAACGGCGTGCTGGAAGAGGGGGATGAACACCAGACCTTGTCCAACGAGGAAGATGCGGAGATAGACAGGATGTGCAGGGCATGGGTCCCGGGCAGGCACAGGAGGCCGCACACGAGTGCATCTGGGCCAGCCCGCACGAGGCATTCTAATTGCCTCCAGGTTCACTGATTAGGTGACCCTGACCAATGGCACAAACATCCCATCCCATCACCCCCCCAGCCGACTCCCTAGCTGTCTCATCATGGAGTGCGGCTCTGGGTTGGCAGTAACAGCGGGTCTGGTAATATTTCTATGCCTGCATGTGTAAAACCTATAGTCAGATTCATGCTGGACCAATGTTTGTATGTGTGTGGGTTGGTTTCAATTCCAACTGTGATTCTATTGTGCACAGAGAGGGCAATGACGTGAAGAGTAAATAAACCAGCAGTGGCTGCCTTGCAACTGGAACCTTGTAAAGTAGAGAAACTTTTAAATGTTAGTTTAGCTAATTTGATTGCAGTTGGAGATGGGTAGTGAGAGAGAAGGCTGCTCTCGCAGCTCTGCAAGAAGCAGTTGGTTTTAGAAAGCTAAAGAGGGAACATTTCTCTCAGCCTTGATAGAAGAAAAGCCGTACAATGGAGTAATGGTTAGGAGTACAGATGCCGGAGACCTAAAGTCCAGCTGGTTATGGAAATTTTAAAAATGAAGAGAAGTTTCCAAGAAGTCTGGAGATAAATGAACAGAGAAAACTGGGAACCAGAACAGATTACTGTAAAGTCACAGAGAGTTGAAAAGGCATTGGATTGTGAGAATCTAGAAAGACACCTACAGTAGTGATCAGATTTGTGGTAAGTTACTCCAGTTTTGGAGACATTATTTGAATTAATTGTGGAAATCAGTGTCTGGACCTTGGAGTTTGTGTAAAAGTATTTAAGGCAAAGCAAACCTGGAGGGAGAGTTGTAAAACCTGTAAATGAAACCTTACTGGAAGCAGCGGAGGAATACCACAATCTAAAAGAAGATTTGAAAGTGTGGCTTTTGAAAGCAAAATTTGAAATAACGTGTGTGGAAGCCAGGGTTCAGTGAGACAAAGTGACTTATGGTATAAGAATCACCTGGGGGGATTTTGAGGAGAATTCCACAGACATCGATATGGATTCAGAGAGGAGTCACCTCTTGTGCTTAAAAGCGACTTTGTGTATTAATGAGACCATTGTAGTTTAAGATGTACTTGTATAATCCATGTTAATCTAAAATCTGTGTGTAATTCTTAAACTAAAGGCAGAGTAAAGTACAATAACTTTTCATGTTTTTAAAAATATTTTTATTCAAACATTTTCCATTTTATACATAACAAAACAGCACAAACCGCCCAACCTCCCAAACCTTCCCCACCCCCCCCCCCCCCCGAAGCAAAAAGACCTACGACAGAACCACCCCCACCCCAATTCCCCCTCCCCCTCTCTAGCAACTAATGGTGACCAGCTATTTAAAGTACAAAATTAAAGGCTGCCATCTTTGGTAAAACCCCTCAATTGCCCCCTCGCCCCCCTCACGGGGTACGTGACTTTCTCAGGGTGTGTCTTAAGCCAAGCCTCGCACACAAAGAGGTGGCATTCACCCTTCGCATGGCTCACTCCAAACCCTTTCCTCCAGTTCCAGCCCCAACACGTCCTCCCACTTGGCCTTAACCCCCTCAACCGATACTGCCTCTTCAATCATAATCCTTCCATAAATACCCGATGTATTCCCCTCCGCACCTGCAAGCGATAACACCCTCCCCAACAACCAGGATGGTGGCACCACAGACCACATCGAAAGACCTGTTTCACAATATTGCGAACCTGTAGGTATCTAAACGCACCAGACACAAGAGCCAAAAGTTCTCCGACAACTCCGCCAAGCTTGCAAGTCACCCCTCCACAAACAAATCCTTTCACCTCCTCCCTTGTCCTCCCATCCCCTAAACCCAGCGTCCAACTTCACAGGCTCAAACATATGGTTGGAACAGATCGGAGCCAACCTCGACACAACCCCCAAGTGTTGCCGAAAACGACTCCAGATCTTGAGGGTGGAAACCATCGCTGAATTAGCCGAATATGTCCCTGGAGAAAATTGGAGCAAAGCTGTCACTAACGCCCTCAACCTTGACCCCCCCTACACCATACTGACTCCATCCACACCCACCTAGCCTCAGGAACCCCACACCACCCCAACACTTTCTCAGCATTTGCTGCCCAGTAGTAATGTATTAAGCTTGGCAACGGCAAGCCCCTTAACAGTCGATCCATCTGAAGGACCGTCTTTCAAATCCTCGCTATTTTACCCTCCCAATTAAAGGACAAAATCAATCTTTCAACTGCCCCAAAGAAGGACTTTGCAGAAACACTGGAATAGAAACAGTGTAAAATATTCATCTTGACCTACTGAATTCTGCCCACCACGGACAGAGGGAGACTATCCCACCTCTGCAAGTCGACCTTGACCCAAATCACCAAGCTCGTAAAGTTCAATTTACGGTGCCGAGCCCAATCACACGCTACCTGAACCCCCAGATACCTAAAGTGCAAACCTTCGGAACGGCAACATCCTAAGTTAGCTTAACTCCCTGGTGCGTGACTGAGAAGCACTCACTCTTTTCCGAATTCAGTTTATACTTTAAAAATGTGCCAAAACGCCTCAATTGCACCATTATATCACCCATTGCGGGTTTGGGTTAGTCACATATAGAAGACGATCATCCCCCTTTATTATTCCCCTCCACCTATCTGACACCCTTAAGGCAATGGCCAGAGGCTCTTTATTGCCAATGCAAACAAGAACGGGGACATGGGGCACCCCTGCCTCGTTCCCCTGTTTAGCTAAATACCCCAAATCCACGTTATTTGTGCAGACACTAGTCTTCGGTGCCTTACATAACAACCAAACCCACGACATAAAGTTCTCGGCATCTAGTGCAACAATAACCGTCCCGTCCGACGAGGACAACACCACATTTAACAGCCGCCACACTTTAGAGGACAATTGCCGACCCTTCACCAGCCTCATCTGATCCTCCCCAATAAGACGAGTCCTCCAACCTCAGCACTAACACCTTGGCCAAAACCTTTGCATCCACATTTAATAAGGAAATCAGGCCGTACGACCCACACTCCACCAGGTCCTTATCCATTTTTAATAGAAGTGAGATGAATGCTTGCATCATTTTCTCTGGAAGAGAACCCCATGCCTCCGCCATTTTTATTCCCAACGGACTCCGCACCCTTCCCAACTCCGCAGAAGGGCTAATGCTTGTACCCTTCTTCCCAGTATTTTTTCTTACATTCTTTGACATCCTGCAAAAGGGATGAATCTGTCCACCAATTACCCCCCAGGATCCGTGTGAAAAGGGCCAAAAGCAAGGACTCTGGCGGGAGCTACCTTACGTGCGGCCCACTCTGCATGACGCCACCCGAAGTCCCCCAACGTTTCATGTTTAATAAATGTTTTTTTCTTGGTGTTAAAACTAATTAGCGGTCCTGTGATTCTGTTCCTCCATATTGTATGCAAAAAAGTAAAAGTGTCTATTGAGCCAGGGTTCCATTCTTGGATCTTTCCGTCCAGTTAAATCATCAACTGGGATCACCACAATGATCTTCCTTTGCGCAAGCCTTACTTAGTTAGGCATTGTGTAAATTTATGGAGCTATTGGGATTATATTCCTTTTTCCCCCCAAATTCTGATTTTAAAACAGTTCAGAACGTCTTCATTGTAAAAATATAATTATAAAGAAATAGCTGTGCTACTGATGTACATATATAATTGCTCTATCCTGTTCGCATAGTGATGCTTTGTAAACTGCTGAAAACAAAAAAGACAGTAACTAGTGGCACTTATGCTTGCGATTTTCTTTGAATGGCAAGTCCTCATGTTACCTACACCTTGTTATAATGACAGCTAGTTGATGGGTACCTGCTACACTTAGTATGATCTGGATGATGCCAAGCAGACACTGTCGCTGTATTTAGAGCCTAGACTGTTCTGACTGGTTACAGTGTATGGTCTTCTCAAATATTTCACAATGGATCCTTTTAATCCAAAAACAAGGTAATACATTGAAAAGTAATAATAGTAGGGTATTTAAAAATAGGTTCAGGCTACGACAAGTCACTTATTAATTTTTCATAGATAATATTCTATTTGATACATTTTGCCTTTGACCCTCATAAAAAAGGACATTTTTATTCCGTCCTTTTTTTCAGGATCAGACACAGATTTATTCTCTCCCTGATGCCTGCAGTGTTCAGATCTGGGAGGGTCAGGGAGGTGGGAAGAGTACAATAATAGATAAGATAGGGGCTCCACTGGGACTTGTCCACCGCACACTCTATCCATCAGCCGCCTCTTTCTCTTACCAAGGTCAACACTAATGAGGATGAGCCAGGGTCTCAGCCCCACGGGATCCTCCAATCAGCTCCCAGCAACACTCACACGCTTGCACTTACAAGGAGTCGCTTGCATACGACAGAGAATGTGACAGAAAACAGCAGCAAAATCACACACTTAACAACTGGCAGTGCTTCTCCAGTCAGCAGCACAAGTTCATATTGGTGAATTTAAAAGAGGAAAAACAGGAGAATTCTGCCGAATATCATTGAATACTTTATTATGTCAGATCCTTGCTTTCAAATGGCCATTGATAGACTCATTAGTAACGCAGTACAATCAATTCCACTTCAGTGAGTTCTTGTGTGAACTTGCCATATCTTTGAGAGATGAAATGTCACACAAACAAGCTGCAGCCTTATGTTGGTCATTCGCTGTTCTACGAACATCAAATGCAAATGGCTAAAAGTAAAATTGCTCAGATGTGGAATTATCATAATTGAATCACCACGGCAGCTATGGTGTACAAATAACTGACTATGGAATGCATTTGCTGGAAGGAAGATCAAACTCTTTTTGCCAATATTGAGCATTTAATAACTCCCACAGATAGTATTTTATTTTAATAACCAGAAAGACTTTTGTGCAGTCTACATCGCACGGTAGCACAGTGGTTAGCACTGTTGCTACACAGCGCCAGGGACCCGGGTTCGATTCCTGGCTTGGTCACTGTCTGTGCGGTGTCTCCCCGTGTCTGCATGGGTTTTCTCCGGGTGCTCCGGTTTCCTCCCACAAGTCCTGAAAGATGTGCTTGTTAGGTGAATTGGACATTCTGAACTCTCCTTCAGTGTACCCGAACAGGTGCCGTAGTCTGGCGACTAGGGGATTTTCACAGTAACTTCATTGCAGTGTAAGCCTACTTGTGACACTAATAAAAATTATTATTATCAGATATGTTGAAGAAATGTTGCTGCTCTTTTAAAAAATTGCATTAAAGAAGATGCTTTTGGGGAAACTTAACAGTGTAGCAGTTTCAGCTAGCATGAATAATAGCAGCACTTTTGTCTTCTGATTTGAAACACGATAACCACTTGATAACAAGAGTAAGTGATGGTACAAGGGGGAGAAATGATGACAGTGCTGAGAACTGATACAATGTATCCACAGCTGTGCCAGGTAATTTCTAACATGCAGCAAACCCAGACTGTCCATTCATACCAAACCACAATGTTTGTCTTTCTTGAGCATTATTGGAAAATTATATAGATAAACCTTAAAGGATATGATATTCATGAAAGTATTGGAAGTACAATATCAGCTTCTCACACATATGCAGTCGGTTGACTTCACTGCTTCTTCCATTGACACAAAGTTTATTGCCACATTCTTAAAATGCCTGCCTGATTTCAAGATCTTGATTAGCCAATTCCTTGTGCTGAATAATGATTGGCAAGACCATGGCGCAGCTTTTTGACTCCTGCCCCTTTGACTTCAATTTCAGTCAACCACCCAACTGCCTTCTCAAGCTGAGTTTAAAACCTTTGTATGCTGCACAGGTCTGAGCACAGCTTCATTCCCCACAATTCCTTCATGAACAAAAGCGCCAACCTTTAGCTCTGCAATATTTCCCACATATGCATGACCCCTTATAGTGCCAGAACTCCATCCATACTTTCATTATCTCACAACATTGCACACCTTCAATATCTTACTGTTTAGTCTCTAAGCATAGGAACATTTAGCCTCTTGAGCCTGTACTGCCATTCCGTGAGATCGTAGCAACTCTGCGACCTAAGTCAATATACCTGGCTTTGCCCCATATCCCTTGTTATCTTTGCATAACAAAAATCTATCAATCTGAGATTTAATATCATCAGTTTGCAACCTTGTCATATTTGATTCTGAGATGAGCTTGCAACTTCATATTCGTGCCATCTCTAAGACCACCATTTTCCACCTCTGTAATATTGTGCGAATCCACCCCCATCTCAGTTCATCTGCTGCTGAAGTACTCATCCATGCCTTTGTTACCTCTAGGCTTGACTATTCCAACACTAACTGATCTCTCTACCCTTTGTTCTACCCTTTGTAAACTTGAGGTCATCAGAAATTCTGCTGCCCGTGTTTTAAGGCCCGTTCCCCATCAGCCCTGACCTACATTGACTCTTGGACATGAAGGTATTGATTTTAAAATTCTCATCCGTGTCTTCAAATCCCTCTTCGGCTTTCCCTTCCTTTTCTCTATAATCGTTAACAACCTCACAGCCCACTGAGATGCTTGAGCTCCTCTAATTCTGGCCTCGTGTGCATTCCTGATCATAATTGCTTCACCATTGATGATCATGCCTTCAGTTGTCTAGGCCGAAGCTCTGGAATTCCCTCCCTAAACCTCTCTGCCCTGTACTTTGCTTTCCTATTTTAAGGCACTAATTAAAACCTACCTCTTTGATCAAGATTTTGGTCAGTGACCTGAGAAAAAACACTTTTACGCAGCAAGTAGTTAGAATTTGGGATGCACAATCTGAGAGCATGGTGTAGGCAAACACAATCGAGGTTTTAGAAAGGAGATTGGACAAGCACCTGAAGAGAAAGAAATTGGGAGATAGGATAGGAAGTGAGACTAGCTGAGTTGTTATTGCATAGAACCAGCATGTTCATGGTGGGCCGAATGGTCTCCATCTGTGCTTTAACTATTTTATGATTATTTATATCTGACCTAATATCTCCTTTGTGGCTTGGTGTGGCACTTTGTTTTCATATTTCTAGCAGTTTTCGATTCTGTTAGGAAAACAAAGATAGTTTTACAAAGAACAAAGAACAATACAGCACAGTAACAGACCCTTCGGCCCTCCAAGCCTGTACCGGTCATGATACCAACCTTTGCCAAAACCCTCAGCACTTCCTTGTGCTGTATCCCTCTATACCCAGCCTATCCATGTGTTTGTCAAGATGCCCTTTGAATGCCGTTAACGTATCTGTTTCCACAACCTCCCCTGGCAACGCGTTCCAGGCACCCACCACCCTCTGTGTAAAAAAACCTGCCTTGCACGTTTCCTCTAAACTTTCCCCCACAGACCTTAAATCTATGACCCCTGGTGACTAACCCCTCCACCTTGGGATTTGTATTTGTATTGGTAGCATGAGAAATAAGGTATAGTTTTAAGTGTTTTTACTTTCATGCTTCTGTACCTGAAAGGGTAAAACCAATGGTTAGATGCATGCTTGGCAAACGTGTTTGTATATGTCGGGTTGGTTATTTTCCTGCTGCGTTCTATTGTGTTTAGAGAGTGCTATGGCATGAAAAATAAATAAGCATGTTCTTAAAACTTGGGCCTTGTAAGGTAGAAAAACTTTTCAGTTTTAATTTTAGCTGAATTTGTCAGAAGTTGGAGACAGGACCTCAGGGAATGACATCTCTCAACTCTGCCAGAAAAAAGACTGGACAGGACGGGAGCTGCAAAGAGACTGGCTTCCAAAAGTACTAATTTCAATCCAGATAACCAGGGAATTGGGACAGAAAGAATGTTCAAGATGGCTGGAATTAAATGAACAGAGACCAAAGTATTGTTCAGATACTTCAGGAAGTGTTCTGATTTAAAGAGACAACTGCAGTAACCAGATTTAAAGTGGGACAGCAGCCTTCAAAGTTAAATCAAACACTTGGGCTGGGATTTTCCGGGGGTTGCGAGAATCGTGCCGGCCCAACGCCGGCTCGCCGATTCTCCGGCGCCGATTTTCGGGTGCCCATGGGATCGCCGCCACGCCGGTCGGGAGCCATTGAAAGCAGCCCCCCCGGCGATTCTCCAGGCCTCGGCAGGCCGAGTACCCGCCGAGTTCGTCCGAGTCCCGCTGGCGTAGGTTACTCAGATCCCACACGGCGTGACCTGGAAGTTGTGTCTGCATTAGCCGTCCTGGAGGGGGGCGGGGGGGGGGGGGGGGGGGGGGGATCTGACCCGGGGGGGACCTCCACGGTGGCCTGGCCAGCGATCAGGGCCTAACGATCGGCGGGTGGGCTGGTTCCATGGGGGCCTATGTTCCTCCGTGCCGGGCCCCTATAGTGCTCCGCCATATTGCCCAGGGGCCGGCGCGGAGACGGGAACCGTTGTGCATGCATGGAATCACGCCGGCCGTAGTGCGCATGTGCAGAATCACGCCGGCTGTAGCGCACATGCGCGAACTCCGCCAGCCCTTCCGCGCTGGCTGGAGCTGCGGGGACCACTCCGGTGCCGACCTAGCCCCCGAGGAAGGGAAGCATACCGGATGATAGAGGACCATTGACGCCGGAGAGGTTGGTGCCGCTTTTCACGCCGGCGTCAGGACTTGGCCGCGGGATTGAAGAATCCTGGCCCTGATGCCATTTCAATACAGACAGTGAATGGAGAGTTAAAGCAATTGTGAGCAGTTTGCACAGCAGTCAAGATGAGAAAATTCCAAAGGGGTTGGTGTAAAATCCTGGACTGGATTTACTGTTAAAAATGGAGAGGAAGCTTGGGTTAAAAGAGTCTTTTGTAAAACCTGGACTGGATATTTGAATACTAAGGGAATACTAAGGGAAAACATAATTATGAGAGGAGATTTTGAAGCGTGTTTTTGGGAGTGGAGTTTGGAAACTCATCATGCAACATTTATCTTGGGGGATTCTGAGGAGAACTCACAAACATTTGCTTCGGGTTCTGAATGGCGAGTGTATTTGCCACAGTCATCCTGTGTTCTTAAAAGGGACTTTGTGTTAGTGAGACTATTGTAGATTATGATGTACTTTGTAATCCATGTTAATCTTCAAATCTGTGTGTATTTGTTAAATTAAGGGGGGAGTACAGGAGTATTGTATTATAATTCAATGCTTTCATGTTTGATAAACGTTTTTTCATATTGTTAAAACTAATTAGTGGTCCTGTGACTCGGTTCCTCCACATGTTATTTTTTTAAAAGTAAAAGTTACAGCCTTTTGAGCCAGGGTTCCATTCTGGGATTTTTCTGTCCAGTTATAACTGGGATGATAACAATTCTATGACACTGGGATTCTTCAAGTGCAGACATGTTGAATTCAGTTTGCGAGGAATATTGTTGGTTTCCTCGGTATAGGCCGAGTACTGACATCTGCTGTAGCATACACACTCAGACTTTCCCTGAGCTGGAAGACACATTTTGTGAGGGCCACGAAGAATCCAGCACGAGTTTTAAGGATACAAAGAAATAACATTTATTTACAATAACATACATATACACAACAGCAGCAGCAGCAACTTTGCTTGCTGCTCACTCCTCCCTGCTGGTTCTAAACTGGCCAGCTTTAATTATACAGGGAATCTGCTAATGATTTCTCCGTCCCCCTCATTGGAGAAGCTCATACTCCCACAGGATTGTGGGATTGTCATTAGTCCCCAGCCAATGGTAAACAGGCAGGTTATAACATCCCTCCCCCCCAAAGTCCAAGGAATCCACCGAAGACCCTGGCGAAGGAGGGCGTCGGACTCGTTTTGCACAGGCCGGACACCATTTGCACGAGGCGCTGGATCGGGCGGCGTGTAACGAGACGGAGACCGGCGCTTCCGTGATGAACGGCGTAACGGTTGTACATCCACGGCCCGTGGGCCCGAGGATTCCCCCTCTGATGCGTTCTGTGTCTCCATCTCGGAGTCAGAGTCTTCTGCCTCCGTCACCTCGGCGTCTCTATCTCCACGCGGTTTTGTAACGACCTGCGCAGGCTTCGAGTGAGGCACCAGAGGAAGATTGTGAGGACTACTTTCCATTGTCTCTGGTCTCTGTGGCTGTAGAAATGAGCTCTGGGGGCGGGGAATATTTGGCAGGGATAGTCTTCTGGACTACATGTTTGCGCTGGCGACGATCCTGGGCTTGCACCTGGTAGGATATAGGGCCCGTTTGGCGAGAAATTACGCTAGGGACCCACTTGGCACCACCAGCAAAATTCCGAACGAACACTGGGTCTCCGGGCGCAAACTGCCGAATCGGCCGATGCCGAGAAAAACCATGTCCCTGCCGTTCTTGTGTTGTTCATCGATTAATAAAAGGAACATGGATCCGAGAAAAGGGCCAGCGAAATCCGCATGCAAAGCCGCCCTGGCCATTCCAAGTGATGTAGGGGCGCGGCTGGCGGAAGCTTCTGATGCTCCTGGCAAATGGAGCACTTTTGGCCCACCTTCTCAATGTCGGTGTCGAGGCCTGGCCACCAGACATAACTCCGGGCCAACATTTTCATTTTGGTCACACCTCGATGCCCATTGTTCAAGTCTCTTAGTATCAGCACCTGTCTTTTTTCCGGGACAATCACACGCGTCCCCCACAGAGGATGCCGTCTTCCATGCTGAATTCTGACAGCTTGGAGGAAAATGCCCACAACTCGCCTGGGAGCTGTCTATGCTGCCCACCATACAGAACTATGTGCCGAAGCTTTGACAGGACTGGCTCCGTATGGGTCCACTCACGGATCTGTGATGCGTGACAGGCAAGGTGTCCATAAAATTTAGGGTTGCAACCTCCTCACCGGTCGTGGGGATCGACATGGGGCCGTCGGCATTCGCTATCTGCATTCCTGGTTTGTGCTCCAGAGAATACTCGTATGCAGCGAGCAACAAAGCCCTGCACTGGATCCGTGCGGAAGCAATGGGCGGTATTGGCTTATCCTCTCTGAAAAGTCCCAGCAGAGGCTTATGATCAGTCATAATAGTGAAGTGGCGGCCATACACGTACTGGTGGAAATGTTTCACTGCAAAGACCACTGCCAGGCCCCCCTTCTCGATCTGCGCGTACTTTTTTCCCGCTGCAGTCAATGTGCGGGAGGCGAAAGCTATCGGCCGCTCGGCCCCGTTCTCCATCTTGTGGGACAGGACGGCCCCAATACCATACGGGGATGCATCACATGTGACGAGCAAAGGCTTTCCAGGATCATAGTGGGTTAGTAACCCAGACGACGACAATTGTTGTTTTACCCGCCGGAAAGCGGTTTCTTGCGGCTGACCCCAAACCCAGGTGTGATTTTTCTTTTGCAGAAGGTGCAATGGGGCCAGCGTATTTGCCAGATTGGGGAGGAATTTCCCGTAATAGTTTACGAGGCCGAGAAAAGAACGAAGATGCGAAGTGTCAGTCGGGGCGGGGGCCTGTTGAATCGTGCGCATCTTCTCTGCGACGGGGTGCAAACCTTCGCAGTCCACTCGATAACCCAGGTAGACTGCTTCCTTCGCCTGAAAGACGCACTTTGTGTGACGTAAACGGACTCCAGCCTCCGAAAAGCGTCTAAGGACAGCCTCCAGATTTCCCAAATGTTCCTGCTCCAACGTCCCTGTGATCAAAAAGTCATCTAAGTAGACAGCGACAGGCGGTAAACCTCTCAAAATGCCTTCCATAACACGTTGAAAAATAGCGCAGGCAGAGGATACTCCAAAGGGCAACCGTGTATATTCATACAGGCCCCGGTGTATATTAATCGTTACATATGGTCGGGAAGCAGGGTCCAGCTCCAACTGTAGGTAGGCGTGACTCATATCTAATTTTGTGAACGAGAATCCGCCTGCAAGCTTCGCGTAGAGATCCTCTATGCGAGGCATTGGATAGCGGTCGCGTCGGGAAGCCGTATTCTGTAAGTTTATAGTCGCTGCACAAGCGAACTGTGGCATCTGGCTTCATTACAGGTACAATTGGTGCTGCCCAGTTAGCAAAACGGACGGGCCTGATAATACCCAAACTCTCCAAACGAGTGAGCCCCCCTTCTAACTTCTCGAGCAAGGCGTAAGGCACCGGGCGTGCCCAGAAAAAGCGCGGTGTGGCTCCTGGTTCAACTTGGATACGGGCTACGGTCCCTTTTATTTTCCCCAAACCGGGCTGGAATACATCTGGGTATCGTCCTAGCACCTCAGTCAACCCTTCAGAAACTGTTTGGAGGATGTGCTGCCATTGCAACCGCAAATGGCGCAACCAGTCCTGACCCAACAGGCTGGGCCCATGGCCGCGCACCACGATAAGTGGGGAAACGCCACTCCTGGCGTCCATAAACAACAGTATCGTAGTTCCTGCAATGTCCAATGGTTCCACCGTGTAGGTGGCCAACCTGGCCTGTGTGTCGGCTAATGTAAGGGTCTGTATACCCTGCTTGATGCGGTCGAATGTCCTCTGGGCGATCACGGAGACCGCTGCGCCAGTGTCCAACTCCATCTCAAGCGGGTGACCATTGACCCGTACTGTCACCTTAATGGGGGCCACATGGGGAGCTGACACACAATGCATCTGCAGGCAGTCGTCCTCTGTCTCCACGTCCTCAGGAATAGTCGCCGCAGGTTCATCCACATGGAAGGTACGGCCCCTGGGCTGGTCCCAGTTTTGGTCGGAACGACGGCGCCTCTGGCACCCCCAGGACCGGCGTCCGCGACGGGGTTGGCGCCTACAAGTCTGACACGGACATGGTTCCTCAACAATTGGTTCTGGAGAAGGCTCCCTTCGGGGAGGAATGTCAGACGGCCACTGGCGTCGATCCGGACGTCGCCTCGCCCAAGGTACCACAGGTGTGCGGGAGGACGTCTTCGGACAGAAGGGGTTGCGCCCCAAGGCATGCACCTCCATTCCCTGTAGCTCCTGCACTCCTCGTTCTGCACTCTCTTGGGACAACACTATTTGAATGGCCTGTTGAAAAGTCAATGTTCGCTCAGCTAACAACTTTCTCTGGGTGGCTGCATTGTTAATACCGCAAACCAAATGGTCGCATAACATTTCTGACAAGGTCTCACCATAGTCACAGTACTCCACAGTCCTGCGTAGCCTGGATAGAAAGTCAGCAAGGGATTCTCCTGGGGTCCTCTCAGCGGTATTAACCCGGTAACGTTGGACTATCGTGGACGGGGTTGGGTTAAAATGTTGCCCCACTAAATTCACAAGTTCATCAAACATTTTGGTGTCCGGCGCAGCTGGGTATGTAAGGCTCCTAATCACCCCAAACGTATGCGGGCCGCAGGCGGTGAGCAATATGACCACCTGGCGCTCGTTTTCGGTGATATTGTTTGCCCGGAAATAGTAACGCATCCGTTGTGCGTACTGGTTCCAGCTTTCCAGCGCAGCATCAAAAACATCCAAACGTCCGTACAGAGGCATGGTGTAATAGAAAACAACTTCCAACCTGTACCCAACAAAAATACAGGGAGGTGGCTTCAGCAGTGTAGACAGCTATTCACTTTAACCCTTGTCGCCGGTTTTGTGAGGGCCACGAAGAATCCAGCACAAGTTTTAAGGATACAAAGAAATAACAATTATTTACAATAACATATATACATACAACAGCAGCAGCAAGTTCGCTTGCTGCTCACTCCTTCCTGCTGGTTCCAAACTGGCCAGCTTTATTTATACAGGGAGTCTGCTAATGATTTCTCCGCCCTCCTCATTGGGGAAGCTCATACTCCCACAGGATTGTGGGATTGTCATTAGTCCCCAGCCAATGGTAAGCAGGAAGGTTATAACAATACACAAAAGGCCAATATTGCAATCTCGCCAACTACTGCAAGACATGGTGCTTAAAGCCAAGCACCAGTAAAACATTTCACCTTCACAATGCCAACACAAAGAGGGAACTGAACATAATTCTGCATTGCCAAAGATTGAACCATCCTGTTTATCTCGGTCATAGCCTTAGAAACATAGAATTTACAGTGCAGAAGGAGACCAATCAGCCCATCGAGTCTGCACCGGCCCGTGGAAAGAGCACCCTACTTAAGCCCACGCCCCACCGTATCCCTTGAACCCAGTAACCCCACTTAACCTTTTTGGACAATAAGGGCAATTTATCATGGCCAATCCACCTAACCTGCACATCTTTGGACTGTGGGAGGAAACCAGAGAACCCGGAGGAGACCCACGCAGACACGGGGAGAACGTGCAGACTCTGCACAGACAGTGACCCAAGCCGGGAATCGAACCTCGGACCCTGGAGCTATTGACAGACATTCATGTATGGACAGAATCTAAAGAAGACTGTAAAAAAGTTTAAACCTGCAATAACCTCCTCAGTAAGCTGAACTCATGGAGAACCTAAGATCATGTTAGTTCTAATAATTTTCTCAGTCTCCTACTAATTGTTTTAAGCTCCTTACTCCCTTTCACCTCTTTGTTCACAATTATTTCTGGAACAATATTTGTTTCCTCTACAGTGATGACAGATGCAAAATATCTGCTCAATTGATCTTTCATTTCCTTATTTTCCATTAGTAATTCCCCATTCTCACTCTCTGGAGGATTACTTACTCTTTTCCCTTTTAAACTCCTGTCGAAACTCTTACTTTCTGATTTTATATTTCTAAGTAGCTTTCTTTTACACTCCAAATTCTCCCTCCTTATTAATCTTTTAGTCATTATTTGCTGTTCTTCATTTTCTTCCAATCTTCTGACCTGCCTCTCAACTTTGTGGAATTTTATGCATTTTATTTCAGTTTGATACTGGACTGGATTCTCCGATTCCCCAGCCGCCTGTTTCTCGGTGACGCGCCATTCACTGGCGGCAGGATTCTGTCTTCTCACCACTTGTCAATGAGATTTCCTATTGAGGTCACCCCACGCCTTTGGGAAATCCATGGATAGTGGTGCGCTGCTGGTGGGAACAGATAATCCCAACGGCTGGAGAACTCCAGCCACTATCTTGAACTTCTTTAATTAGCCACTCACTGAAATGTATCTTTTCTGAGTATTCTGAAATATTTCCTTAAATGGCTGCCACTGCAACTCTACTAATCTATCCCTTAACATAATTTCCTAGTTCACTTTGGCCAGATCTGTGTTTATGCCTTCATAACTGCACTTATTTAAATATGAAACACTACTCTTAAATCCACTCTTCCCGCCCTCAAACTAAAAATGAAATTCAATCATATTTATAATTATTGCTACCTAGAGGCGTCTTCACACATGCTCATTAATTAATCCTGTCTCATTGCACATTACCAGATCTAGTACAGTCTGCTCTCTGGTTAGTGTTAAAACATGCTGCTCGAAGAAACTGTCATGAAAATACTCTCTAAACTCATCATCCAGGCTACGCTCAGTGGGTTAGATAGCTGGTTTGTGATGCAGAACAAGGCCAACAGCGCAGGTTCAATTCCCGTACCAGCTGAGAATTCAGAATTCTCCCTCTGTATACCCGATCAGGCGCCAGAATGTGGCGACTAGGGGCTTTTCACAGTAACTGGACTGGTTTAGCACAGTGGGCTAAATAGCTGGCTTGTAATGCAGAACAAGGCCAGCAGCGCGGGTTCAATTCCCGTATCGGCCTCCCCGAACAGGCGCCGGAATGTGGCGACTAGTGGCTTTTCACAGTAACTTCATTGAAGCCTACTTGTGACAATAAACAATTATTATTATTAATTTACCTTTGCCAACCTGATTTGTCCAATCTATATGTAGATTTAAATCACCCATAATTATCACTGCACTTTTCACACAAACCTCCATTATTTCTTCCTGTATACTCTGTCCTACATTGTGGTTACTGCTAGGGAGCATGTAAACCACTCCCACAAGTGACTTCTTACCTTTACTATTTTGCATCTCTCGCTAAATTGATTCTACATTTTGATCTCCAGAACTAAGATCATCTCTCTCTATTGTGCTAATGTCACTGTTAATCAACAGAGCTACCCCTTCACCTTTTTCTAGCTCCCTGTTCTTCCTAAACGTTACATCTCCTTGAATATTCAGGTCCAGGTCTTTGAAATCCTGCAGCCATGTCTCTGTAATGGCTATCAGTTCATACATATTCATTTCTATTTGTGCTGCCAATTCATCTGTTTTTTGACTTTTTAACTCCTAGCTTTATCTGCTGTTGCACTCTTAGGTTTGTGCACTCTGTTCCTTCCTGCCACACTCTGATCATCATTTCTCTTATTTCTCCCTTTCTCATTTGCCTTGCTTTCTCTATTTAATTTGTTGTATTTTCTCAAACTCGATCCCTTGATCCACTCTCTTGTGCCCTAGTTATATGACTTGTCAGAAAAATCATCCCAACATGGTTTAGCTGATGACCATACCAACGATACGGCTCCCACTTCCCCAGTACTGTTGTGATAGATCTCTGTGTCTATTCGGAACCCTGGATATGCGTTATCTATCCCTTCTTAGTTCCCACATAACAAAAATTCAGGCTGTGTTTTTTGGCAAAGTTTTGTTGAACATTATTGTCAGCTTTAGTGTCTACTGGTAAACTCGTGGTTGCAATACAAACTTAGGTCAGATTGATTGTCTTTAGCGAATACAGTGGTTGAGTTTAAAATAAAAATTGTGGTCATTCTTCAAATCATGATGCACAGTACAAAATTACTGATTGATTTAAAAAAAAAGGAAAAATGGCGATAGCAAAGGGAACAGCAAAGATAGATTTCAGAAAGAGTTAGATTGATTGCGGAATGGATTTTTACACCCCGACAAGTGATTTTTAAGAAGATCATTATCTTAACGTTTCACCTTCTTTACAGCTGTGATTGGCTTCAACTAATTTATAATTTACTCAGTTCGACCAAACTGTCTGTCTGTCAATTTAAGAGATAAATGTTTTGGTGTAATTTTCCATACCCTGGCTTGCCAATTATGCCTCTAACATCAATTAGATTAACACAGTTTTTGAAAAGTCATTTGACCTTGACTGACTGTTACCATGGAAACGGACCCTGTCCATGCCTGGGAAGGCATCTACGTACAATGGAGTCTTTTTTCTCTGGCCTTGGATTCTCTGGCCAGTCTCGAGCAACTTGCAAAATGTGAAAATTTTGAGTCTCATCTGATTAGGTCCCAGCTAGTCTGCTTTCCTCACTCTCATGGTTAATATGATTTAGTCAATTACTCTTAATGATTTCTCAATTAAACCTTTTATCTATCTCATCTATAGCTAACCAGAAAAGCTGATTTCTATCAGTCCCCCCTTTTCATTCTTCTAAAGATTAATAAGATGAATCAAAATAACAAATAGAAATTAAGAAAGAAATGCGACAGGATAGGAATAAGCATGGAGAGGAACTCATTCACATTGCCTTTAATGGTTGAGAACCACCTTCAACAATGGAGCGGGCAAAGCTTTGCAAGCATTACAAATATTCTAGAATTATTTTATTCAAAAAAGTGATTATATCGTACAATAACAATTCAGTAATAATTGAAGTTGATTATATAATTCCGTGATAATTGGTTACTAATGCAATAATAATGCAGTAAATAACAGTTCAATAGCATGAGCCTTGTTCAATGCCATGGGCTGGTGGTGCAGTTGAACTACTATGAACCACTTTGATTGGTGGGGAATTATGGGTAGCCATACATTGGCCAATGCTTCTGATCTGCGAGATTACTACGTAAATGACAAGTCCAAATATGCAAAATAAGAGAAGTCCCTGAATGATGGAAATTCATGTGCCTCCCAACCATCCAGAGAGCCATCCCCAAAGAGTGTTGTCAGAGGGTTGGTAAAGGTTCCTAACTTCTTCTTGAATATGTGTTGCCAAGCTTTTGATTTCTTCTGAATTATCTGGAATGTAGATGCAACACTCTGCACCAATCAGGACACAGGTACCACCTTTATCGGCTCGCCAATAGTCAAGTGCCATCCGATTCTGTAAAGCCACAGTTCGAATGGCTAGCATCTCGGCTGAAATGCTACTTTGGGGTCAGGCAGTGTTATTGGCTATTTTCTCTAAGGCTGTGGCCAATTTAATGTATTCTCTGGTCAATACGCTGATGCCATAGGCAGGGATGAGAGCAGAAAAGAATTTCTCAGCCCTTGTGTTCTTACGTTTAGACCTTTTGATGATCTTGGGAGGTGGATATCTGTCAAACTGTGGGATTGTTGCTAACTTTTGGTTGGTTCTTAATTGGGCTCAGACACAGCAGTGAATGTTGCTCGTTGTGTCTTTACTTAATTTGCCCTGTTTTATAACCTTTGCTCTAGAGTCGCCAGGTACCTTTATGATACCACCACGAGGTTCAAGTTCAAGTCCTGATCAATAACTCAGTACACCAGTTAATAAGTTTCAAATCAAAACACATTTATTATACACAGTCAATCACTACTCATGCATAAAACTCTACTTACTAGACTATCTCTAACACCAAAAGGCCTATACTTAGCTTTGGAACTGGCCCACCAGGTCTGGGGAACAAATGGCCTTTCGTTCAGGTTCTGAGTCTGCAGGCTTCAAAGCTGGTATGGACTGGTGGCTAGGAGCACCTATCTCATAGCGTGCATTGACTGGAGACTTACTTGGTTGATGCAACTACTAGGCAGGTCACGTTCAAGGGTTGTTTTGAGCTGCTGAGAGACCCTGCCAAGAAGGACAAATTGAACATGGGGACTCTATTTTATAGTCCCCAGGGGCTCCGCGCCCTTTTGGGCAGACCCCGTACCTGGTTCCAAGTGATTGGACTAAGTTCTTGGATTGATTTCGCCAATACTGGAGCTGTTCCCAGATTGCTGGGCGGTTCCTAAGTGTCCGTTGGCCTTCCTTTGTCTTGGCTCCTGCTGGCGCCGAGGAGACTGGCTTGGCCTTGTTTACCTTAACTGTTTCCAATTGTTCCCGGGGATCACTCATTAATATGTAGATGGTTGTCAGTTTCAGTGCTGTCGGGGTTCCTGCAAGTTCTGATACACAGGAAACTTTGCACCTGCTTGTTTTTCCTGTGTTGACTGAATTTCCCTGCATTCTTTGCGGATCTCCATTTTAAAGTCGGGAAGTGACCAACCCAGGTGGCTACACTCCCTCCTTGTGATCCCTAACGTGAAGCGTGAAGGATCACATAACTGTGTCGTCTTCACTCCCTGACCCAGCGAGCACTCTTCCATGGCCTCTAAACTGACCATAACTATGTAAGAAAATTTTAACTGACAATTCTAAGTGGCGCTATGTCACAACAGGGGCATGCAGTACAACATTTAAAAAACGGTACCTCTAACTATCTTTCATAAACTACACTCACTTGAACATCCAATCATACTAACTTCCTAACAATACAAAAATAATAGCAGCATTCACACTTTCCTCTGGCTTGAAGGTCAAGCACAGAGTTGTACAATCTTTCTTTATTCACAAATGACGCAAACAAATGTCCTTTATTGTAGATCCAGGGGTTCGGGGTCCTGGTGAAAGCCGAAAATAGGGGATCTCATCCTGTATACCGGGGTGCGAGAACGGTAGGCTCTCCTTCGCCATTTTCTCATGCGGAAAGTCTGCACGATGCTGCAGAATATCGCCAATGCTAAAAGGGATTCAATTACGTATGAAAGGGAGTACCACGTTATAAACCTATCACACCATGATGGTGTGTTGTTACTTGTCACTGGGCGCTATGGGGAAGTGAATCATTGACGGCCGGGGGGTTGGGGTCAGGGTGTTCGCGTTCGCGCGTAACCGAATACACATTATATTGATAACGAAAAACACGTATGATGTCTTCATTGTTCTCTTCTTTCTTCTCTTCTCTCTTTTTTCGTCTCTTCTCTCTTCCTGGAGCTTCTGGAATTCTGTGGATCAAGCATAGTTTCTGTTACTATCTTGTTTAATATCTTGTACGTTAGCATGTCTGCCTTTTAGTGCCAATTTCCCTTTATAATTGGTCACCATGTGTGACTCCCTCATTTTCTTTTTTAAACTGAATATTTGGACTGGACATCTAAGAAAATACTGCAGTACTGCAAGCCGTCTCGCAGCCTGTGTGATTTACCATCCCATTGTTTGAGGATGTAAATAGCCTAGGGAAGCAACCTAAGGGTTGCCAAAACCAAACAAAAGAATTTTGAACGTAACGAGCCAAAATGGGGTGTGCATGGGCCGCGGTGGGTAAGATTTGGATGGAATCCCCGGGTAGGACGGTGATCAATGCCGTATGTGCTCTACCCGAGCGTAGCTGACCAGAGTGGGGTCCTCAGGCAGGGCGGGGACCAATGCCGTTGCTCCACTGCCTGAGCAACCGGCAAGAACGGGTAAGAATGTGGTCGTCGTGGGGGCTGCCTCTCGAGATTACCTTCAAATCAGGAGAGTAGTTATGATTGGTGTCTGCCGACAGACCAGTTCCTCTGAACTATTGTCTGGGACAAACTTGTTCCTTTAACAATTATTGGGCGTCAAAGGGGTGGTGACGTGGGGCCATGAAAAAAAACTTTCCGAGTTTACATACAACACTTAACGATAACACTAATCGAACAAACATTCAACAAACGTGCAGGTTCCATCAGAAAGGACACCGTTTCTCCCAAGCGGTTCCTTTTAAAACATCATCTGGACATCTCAGTTATCAGTTGCAAACAGGGTCGCAAAGGGGTTCTCGTTTTGGGAGTCAGACTCAATGTCATCATCTTCTCCCAGATGCCATACTCTTGAATGGATGAGGGTTGCTAAAGCTGCATGGTGTGACTTAGGGTCCCTCTCGTCGTTTCGGAAGAGCCTGTACGAATTGCCACGGTGCCAAATAGTCATGTCTAATTCTGTGGAGATGGAGTCGGGGTCGTCATCGTAGGGTGGTGGTCTTTGGTGAGGTTTGTTAAGGAATGTGATCAGGAAGGGATCACTCGAATCGTGTTCAGATTCGCTGGGTGTGGGGCCTGTTGCATGGGGATAATAGGGAGGCATGCTGTGGCTATCGGCTGTGTCGCAGTCGCTGTCGCTGCTGCTGCTGTCTGTGGGCGTTACGCGGCGGAGTCTAGAGTTCGGGGGTGGAGTCGAGGTCGAGTCCGTGGATGAGGTGGTCGTGTTGGGGGAGGGTAGGGATACGTTGGCTGTGGGCGGGGCGTAGTCTGCTGCGTCGAGCATGATGTGGTGTGCGTGGTTAGACTGCGAGCCATATGCCTTCAGCTGGTTAATATGAAACCACGCGGTCTTCCCGTTGGGGTACTTATTCTTATAAATGGAGGGGCTTACTTTGTCTGCAACGGAGTACGGACCCGAATACTTAGGTGACAGCAAGATGCTGGGGTTGTAAATAGAGAGCATGACCTGCTGTCCTACATCAAACTCAGTCGCATGCACTGTCCTGTCGAAACAGGCCTTGCTCTGGTGCCTAATTTTACTGCGGCTGCTAGCTGAGCCGTTTTTACATTTTCGACTAATTGTTTCACTGCGTTCTCGTGTGTGAGGGCCGTCACTTCGGGGCTGATCAAGTCTAAACCTAATAAAAATTCTGTGCCTTTCATGGGGAGTCCGGTCATGAGAGTGTGTGGGGTGTATCCTGTGGATGTCGAAACAGTGTTATGCAAAAACATTAGTGCAAAAGGGAGGACTGAATCCCAAGTGGTGCTGTTTTGTTGGACCATTTTCCTGAGGGTTGCTTTTAGGGTCCGATTCATTCGCTCCACGATACCACTTGACTGGGGGTGGTATGCGATGTGGAATTTTTGGGTAATGCCAAATATCGTGAGGACGTTCTCCATGCCACATCCCGTAAAATGGGAACCTTGGTCGGATTCAATGCTGCGGGGGAGTCCCAATCTCGTAAAGATGTGATGGGTTAAAATCTTAGCGGTAGTCTTTGCCGTGTTTGTTCTAGATGGGAATGCTTCTACCCATTTCGTAAACGTGTCTATAACAACTAAGACATATTTGTCACCATTCCTGGAAGGGGGCCATGGTCCTATAAAATCAATCTGGAGGTTAGTCCAGAGGCCATTAACGGGGCGGGTGTGGCTAAGCTGAGCTTTCTTCGCAGTTCTGTGCCGTTCCTGGAGGAGCACGGCCGAAAGGGTACGATCTGTGCTAGCTATCTCTATAGCATAGGGGGAAAGCGGGTCTGTAACCTGTAGTGCGGGGGCTGCAATGAGTGCGTGCTTTAAAGCATCTACAGCATCCGTGTGCTGTGGAAGCCATTCCAAAGGGGCTCCTTTCTTTAGGAGTTCCGAGAGGGGTGCTGCTTTGGTGGCGAAACCGTCAATATGGTTTTGGCAGTAGCCAACCAGTCCTAAAAACGACTGGAGGGCGGAAACATTCAGGGGAAGGGGCAATTTGACAATCAAGTCAATTATTTTGTGCTCGATCTCGCGTTTACCATGCGTGATAATCGTTCCCAAATATACCACTTTGTTTTCCAAAATTTGGGCCTTCTTGGGGTTCACTTTACATCCAATTCGCTGTCGGAGTTCCAGGAGTTCGGACAGAAGCGCATTGTGCTCTGCCTTGGTGTCTGTCTGCAGTATTAGGTCATCTACATACTGGACCAGACGTTCGGGGCGAGAAAATTTTGATAAACCATTGGCCAGCTGTCGGTGGAAAATGGAGGGGGTGTTGTGGAATCCTTGTGGAAGGCATGTCCACGTGTACTGCTGACCTTTAAAAGTGAAGGCAAATTTGTATTGGCACGCTTTTGCCAATGGAATGGACCAGAATCCGTTACTGATGTCCAAAACCGTAAAATATTGTGAGTTGAGTCCCTGTTTGAGCATGGTCTCGGGACTTGTGGCTACCGTGGGGGCTGCTGCGGGGGTGACTTTGTTGAGTTCCCGGTAATCGATGGTCAGTCGCCATGATCCATCGGGCTTTCTCACTGGCCAAATCGGGGCATTATTAGTAGAGGCTACTGATCTAAGTACACCTTGTTCTAATAAGCTATCAATAACTTTTGAGATTTCTCCCTCTGTCTCTTGGGGAAATCCATATTGCTTCTGGGGTCTAGTGTCAGGTCCTATTATTTGAACCGAACCAGCCATCCTGCCGCAGTCATGTTTATGACTTGCAAATGCGGTCCTGTTCTTCTGGAGGACTGCCCTAACCTGTTTGTCTGCGCTAATTGTGGTCGGGTCAAACCAAAAATCGCCGACTGCGCTAATCTTATTAGCATACGCACCTACTGTGAGCGTTGCGGGGGCTCTTGCTGACTTTGTCATTTTCCAGACACATTGATTTGCTGGGTCAAAGGACAGGTTGTGGGAGTTCATGAAATCAATGCCCAAAATGTGTTCTGCTGTGTGGGACAGATCGACCAAAACTATGGGGTGTTTTGTTGTAATGCTGCCAATTTGAATGGGTACAGGGGCTGTGATGTGTCCCTGCTGTGCGTGGCCTGTGAAGCCGCTGAGGGTGATTCTGGCTGTAGTGGGCCACGTGTCTTTTTGGAATATGGTGGAGGAATTAATTGTGGTGCGGGACCCTCCTGGCTCCCAGAGAAATTCGATGGGCTGTCCCCGTATTTTCACTGTAACGACTGGTCGGCCGGACCTATCCCAAAGGGTGTCGTAGACCCAGGTGAGGGAGCCCGAACACCGTCAGTCTGTTCCGTTCATGTCTGTCTGGTCTGAACGGGTGCTTACACTATGTATGGGCTTTGTCCTGTTATTATTCAGAGTGCCTGCCTGCTGGGCTCTCTGTGGCTTTCGTGGGGCATTGCACTCTTGTGCAAAGTGACCTAATTGAAATGAAATGAAATGAAAATCGCTTATTGTCGCAAGTAGGCTTCAAATGAAGTTACTGTGAAAAGCCCCTAGTCGCCACATTTCCGGCGCCTGTTCGGGGAGGCTGTTACAATTGTCCACAGTTGTAACACTCCTGTGGTTTCTGTGGGGGGCTGTTCATGCCTTCGTTCACCCATGCGGGGTTCTGGTACGCTTTAACTGCTTGGATATTTGCCTCTGCCTGCTGTTCTTCGGGTTTTCTAATCGCGGGTTTGTTGTGGACAGATTGCTCCCAGGAGCGGGACAACCTTTTTAAAACCCACTTTTCGTTGTGCGCTTCTTCCGAGGGGTCATAATTGGTACAGGCCATTTTTCCTATCTGAATGCTCTCTTTTAAAATTTGGAACGAGGGGTACTAAGGCGGTGCTGTAAGCACAGGTACGGCGTTCGCTATTTTCCGGAATACAAACTCCCGACAGATTTTCGCAACAAAATCTATCAGTTTTACCTTATAGCCCTGTTAGTTACGCATGCATTAACACGCTTCCGAATTATGAGAATTGATCAGAACTGCTTGAACACTTGTGAATGTTTCTGTTCCCAATTGGATTCTCAATTCAAATTTTGGGTTCTCTCGGAGTGGTTAGGCCACTTCTAAGTCGGGTCCCGTCAGATGTCGCCACTAAATGTTGCTAACTTTTGGTTGGATCTTAATTTGGCTCAGACACAGCAGTAAATGTTGCTCGTTGTGTCTTTACTTAATTTGCTCTGTTTTATAACCTTTGCTCTAGAGTCACCAGGTAACTTTATGATACCACCACGAGGTTCAAGTTCAAGTACTGATCAATAACTCAATACACCAGTTAGTAAGCTTCAAATCAAAACACATTTATTATACACAGTCAATCACTACCCATGCATAAATTTTACAGATTCTAATTTTGGTATGCGCTTCACATGTGACGTGTGAATCCAGGTTTTCTGTCCTTGGAGTTTCACGGCTGACTGGGTTGTGAGTAGCACCTGGTAGGGGCCTTCCCACTTGACCCCTAATGGTTCGTGCTGGAATTTCCAACACCTGTTGGAAAGCAGAACTGTAGTATTTGTTAAGTTTTGACAATAACTGAGTAAAGCATCACTCATCAGTCTGCCTTTCTTACGTCAATAGTTCCCAGCAGGGACAATGGTCTGCCAGTGATAACTTCAAATGAGCTTAGGCCTGTGGTTCTGTTTGGGGTTGCTCTGATACTGCACAAAACTAGTGGCAAAGCTTGAATCCAATTCATGCCGCCTTGGTTGTATTTGGACAATCGTTCTTTTAAAGTCCGGTCCATGCGTTCTACTTGGCCTGATGATTCTGGATGATAAGGGCAGTGTAGATTCCAATCGATGTACAATAAGCTGCACACCTCCTGGCAAACAGTGGGTCCATTGTCTGAGTCAATGCTAGCTGATACTCCCCACCTGGGAATATAATCTTTGCCTAGGACCTTGGCTGTATGGGTGGCTGTAGCCCTCATGGCTGGAGCAGCCTCTGTTACTTCCACACAGTCATGTTCTTCTTCTTCTCCCCCCTTCTGCTCCTCGGGAAGCAGGAGCAAAGATGATGGATTTACGGGGCTTGCACGGTGTAAGTAAAGATTAGGTGCTTCCAAAATTGCTGATGTTGGTTCCATGTTTAATAGGCCACAGTCATTTTTGTCCTTTGCCCAAATTGGGTGGTGCTCCAGTTGGTTCTTTTTGATATGTCTGATGGACCATGTGACATTTCCATTCTCAAAATTAAGAGAAGAATTTAATTGGGCTAGTATATCCATGCCCAGAAGGGCCTGGGTTACTGGGTCTATCCAGATGGAGGCCATCAAAATAACGAACAGAAAGTAAGCGCAGGTCCCCTCTCTGCCTGGAGTTGCATTCCGGAATGCTCCTTCCAAACTGTTCTAAACCTTTCCTCATAGTCTGTGAGATCCTCCAAATGTTTTTGAACACAGGATGTTATTTTACCCCAGTCAGTATTAGGTGGGTTGAATCTTAATAGCCATTCTTTAATTGTCTGCCATCCCGCTTCCAGATTTTTAAAATCATCGCCGAGGGCCGCCCAAACTTCTTTCGAGAGTATTTGACTATGGCGGGCATTAACCATAACCATCACAGACCGAACCTGTACACCATCTAACGGATGGAGACCGTAAATTTTCTGTAAGCGCTGTAGCTGTTCCCAGGTGGCTAAACCCCCCCCACTTTTTAGGGTGCGGGAGTTCTTTGGACCACCGATCAACTTTATCGGGGTCTGCCGGATCATGGACCCAATGTTGGGTGTACTGAGATTTAGTGATTGTTACATCGTTTTTAGTTGTTTCGGTCGCTTCAACCTTAACCCGTTTGGTGCGTAATGGGGCGAGTTGTAATGTTCCAGTCCTGCCACTAGGTTCATTTTTTGCGTCACTGTCATCGTCCGAGCTAACTAGTTTCCTTTGTTCAGCGCCTCGTGTAGTGATAACAGTCTCAGAGCTTGCTGAAGCTGCCCAAGGAGGCTTTTGAATCGGGGTTAGCTAGGTGTTTTGGCCGACTACACTCGCATTGTAGGAGGCTGTAGTGACTAGCTGAGGTTGAACGTTTGTGGGAACAAGGGCTATTGAACCCGGTCCGGACATGGGGAATTGTTGGCCAGATCACACCTGTGGAGTCTGTGTCAGAGGATTCATTGTCGCCATGGCAGTAGCGGCTGGCGGCAATGACGGTACTGATGCCGGTATAGTCGCGGTCAGAATTAATTCTAATTCTGCCTGTGGTGAAATTGTCTGGGCTGGAGAATGGGGAAATAGCTGAGGGTTTGCCGGCTTCAAAGCCACCAAAGTTTCTCTCAGCAATCTGTTATGACTCATCGTGTCGTCCATTTTAGCCTCCAGAGTATAAGTCTCTTTAAGTAACTGGGTATTTTCCTTTTTGTAGCCCGATATTTTGGGAATGTGATTCATCAGTTTGTGATAGTAATTGTTGAACTCTGGAGTCCGAGTCGGTTAATGAAGTTTTAATTTTTTTGCGTTCACTCAATAGGGTTTCTAATTGTTCAAGCTCAGGTTTTGACTTCTGCAATCGCTCACAGACTGCCTGGACTTGATCTTTGGCATTTTTAAGTTCGCGATTGTGGTTTGTGTTGGCTATTGTCTCCTGTCGCCTACGGAGCTGTCCCATTACCGCAAGAAACCATATAACACGCTGAAGGACCATTCGGGTAGTTTTCCCCCATACTCTGTTTATATTTTCATGGGACTATTGGCCCTTGGGAATGTTGTATTTTAATTCAATTTCCGTATTCGCGTCGGACAAATTAAACTGCTGATTAATAGAAGATTTAAGATGTCCGAACATATCATCAGTAGACACGTCTGGTGGAGCTCAGCTGCCCTTAAGAGGTTGTAGGGAGCTCTGCTCCACCCTTGGAAGCAGGGGGGACATCTGATTTAGCACGCTCACATGTAGGAGAAGGACTCCGGTAGCACTTTGGACTCTCGTCTCACATAAATCTTCTGAATAGGTTTCTGACCCGGGCCGCAAATCGTGGACTCTGTGAGTCGTAGGTCGTAATTCGTATACCTGTAGCGCCGTACCATATACCAAATTACACCGATATAAGACGATGATAATAGATTTGCACCCTCACCCAATTGCACATTTTTCTTTTCTTTTAAGGTTCTTTTGTTGGTAGGGGGAAGTTCCGTGAGCCGTTGCGACTTAAGACTTTATGAGGTAAAGGTGATTTCTTACCTCAGTCTCGCCGATCTTCGGATCAAAGTCAAAGTTCTGTCTTTGATTCTGCCTTCGGGCCTCGTCGTTAACAATTTGGTATCTTGTACTCTCACCTACGGCACGGTCTTTGGTCTCCTTCTCCCTACTTTTGTCTCGCAGCACCAGTTGTCAGTTGGCGTGGAGCTGCTCACACCGCCAGTTGATGGATCTCTTGTCTATTCGGAACCCTGGATATGCGTTCTCCCTTCTTAGTTCCCAAATAACAGAAATTCAGGCTGTGTTTTTTGACAAAGTTTTGGTGAACTTTATTGTCAGCTTTAGTGTCCACTGGTAAACTCTTGGTTGCAATACAAACTTTGGTCAGATTGATTGTCTTTAACGAATAAGGTGGATGAGTGTAAAATAAAAATTGTGGTAATTCTTCAAATCATGATACACAGTACAAAATTACTGATTGATTTAAACAAAAGAAAAATGGCGATAGCAAAGGCAGCAGCAAAGACATAGGTTTCAGAAAGAAGTTAGATTGATTCCAGAATGGATTTTTCCATCCCGACAAGTGATTTTTAAGAAGATCATTATCTTTCGCCTTCTTTACAGCTGTGATTGGCTTCAACTAATTTATAATTCACTCAATTCGACCAAACTGTCTGTCAATTTAAGAGATAAATGTTTTGGTGTAATTTTCCATACCCTGGCTTGCCAATTATGCCTCTAACATTAATTAGATTAACACAGTTTTTGAAAAGTCATTATGACCCTGACTGACTGTTACCATAGAAACGGACCTGTCCAGGCCAGGGAAGGCATCTGCATACAATGGAGTCTTTTGTCACTGGCCTTGGATTCTCTGGCCAGTCTCGAGCAACTTGCAAAATATGAAAATTTAGAGTCTGATCTGATTAGGTCCCAGCTAGTCGGCTTTCCTCACTCTCATGGTTAATATGATTTAGTCAATTACTCTCAAATGATTTCTCAATTAAACCTTTTATCTATCTCATCTATAGCTAACCAGAAAAGCTGATTTCTATCATGGTGCCAGTGCCCCATGAATCAAAATTCATTTCACCCACACCAATCTTTGAGCCATGCATTTAACTCTCTGATCTGAATTACCCCATGACAATTTGCTCCTGGCTCAGGTAGTAACCAGAGATTATTACATTTGAGATTATGCTTTTTAATTTAGCACCTAGCTGCTCATGCACCCTCTTTCCTAGTTCTACCTATGTCATTGATACCTACATGGGCCGCAAGCAGTGGATCCTTCCCCTCCCATTGCGACCACAACCACTGAATCCTCCACCTCTCCAGCCCAGAGCAGATGTTCAGAACCCTGGCACTGGGCAGACAACACAGCCATCTGGACTCTCCCCCTGCTGCAGGGAACTATGCCTATCCTCTTGATTATATTGTTCCCAGCTACCACTACATTCCCCCATTTGAATGGCTTTCTGTATCATGGTCAGTTTACTCATCCATCCACGTTCTTCCATACAGGGTACAAGGACCTCAAACCTGTTGGACAATACAAAGGCTGAGGCTCCTACACTTCTACCTTCTGGATCCCCATACCTGCCTCACTCACAGTCACATCCTCCTGTCTCTGACCACTGACCAAATTGGAAGACCCTATCCAAGGGCTGTGACTGCCTCCTGGTAACCTTCGCCCTCCCTTATGTACCATAGGGTCTGTAGCTCAGCGTCCAGCTCAATGACTCTGAGCCGAAACTCCATAAGACACTTACTGCAGACGTGTTTTACCTGGATCACCTCGGTGTTCAGGAATTCCAACATTCTGCAGTTGCAACACATCACCTGCCTGTCAATTAATTAATTTATTTATTCTTATTTAATTTATAAGTAATAAAAAAATACTACTCCTGCTAACATTTGCTGCTATTAGTAAACCTTATTACAACTTATAAAACCTTACATTACTCATAAATTACACAGGTTCTGAAGATGAATCCGTACTGGGGCTGGTTTAGCACAGTGGGCTAAACAGCTGGCTTGTAATGCAGAACGAGGTCAGCAGCACGGGTTCAATTCCCGTACCGGCCTCCCTGAGCAGGCGCCGGAATGTGGCGACTAGGGGCTTTTCACAGTAACGTCATTGAAGCCTACTTGTGACAATAAGCGATTATTATTATTACAATATTCACCAATCACTTAGTTAATAACCTTTCCTAATAAAATTGTAAAATCTTGTGTTGATTTTGATATCCCTTGCAAGTTTCTTTTTATATTCCCTTTTTGTAGCTTTCTTTACCTCACCATTTTCTGTTTCTTGTCTCTTTCCTATTTTCTAAGATCTGTGTGGAGTTTTTTGCATTCTTGTATGCTCTTTCTTTTAGTTTTATATTGTCCCTAACCTCTTTAGTTGTCTGTGGATTTCTTGACAAGTGAGGTTCTTGTCCCTTAGCAGGATAACCTGTTTCTGTACCACATTCAATTCCTTTTTTGAGCATCTCCCATTGATCTTCTGTCATTTTACCCCAGGACATATTTGTCCAGTTTACTGTAGACAGCCTCTATCTCATCCTGTTTAAATCAGCTTTACCTAAATCTAGCTTAGTTGCTGCTTTGTGTTTCTCTGCTCCAAACATGACATTTAACTCAATCATATTGTATTCAGTATTAGTTAAATGTTCATGCCCTATTAGCCTATAAAGCGAATCTGGCTTATTACGCATCATTAAATCTAATATGATCTGCCACCTTGTTGGTCAGAGGACATAGTGTTACAGAAACCTATCCTGAACACCTTCCTGTCATGAATATTAACCTTTCCTAAGTTTCAACTTATCCAAAATACTGCGGCCCAAACTCATAACCATGCTAAATCCCATATTTCTTATTCTGTTCAACTCCACTGGCTTCCCTCATGTGACAATTCCAAAATTCTTCTCATTATTTTCAAATCACATCAAAGCCTCACTGCATTAGTGATTTCTTACATCCTTGCGGCAGCCCTGCTCCTTCATCTTTGGTGTCTCTTCAACTCTCCTCCTTCCATGCCACCATTTGGGGCTGCACATTTGGACTTGCCAATTGTTCCTGCTGGAATTTCCTACCCAATCCTTTCTGCCTTGCCATTTCCCTTCCTGCTTTCAGAAACATCCTGACAATCTTCCTCTTTGACCATGGTTTCAGTTTTTTCCCCTAGTCTCTATATTTCTCTCGCCCTTTCCTTGCATTGCAACTTTTCCTCCTTTTGGTAAAGTGCTTAGAGGCACTTCCATGCATGTGAGGAATTCTATGTATAAATGTATACTATTGTTGAATGTCCTATAAACACTCGACCACATGATGTAAGATGTTACATGCCATTGCATCATATATGTGTGATAAACGTGACCCATCGGTCTTCCCAGAATCCGAAACAAAAAAGATCCATCTTGTTCATCTATTTTGGTGGAATGGAAGATAAAACTCATATTTTATATGACACATTTCATGACATCAGGACATGTAAAACATGTCACCTCAATCACGTCACTGTTGTAATGGCCAATCTTTGCACAGCGAAGTCCCATAAACATGAGTAAGATAGATAAGCAGATAATCCATTTCAGTAATGTTCATTGAGATATAAATGTTGGCCAGGACACTGGGAAAACTTCCTTCTCAGTAGTGCTGTGGAACCCTTTGCTGGAACCTTTGTGGAACCTGAGGTGGCCGTCTGTCATCTAAAAGACTGCACCTGGGTACGGCAACCATTTATTCAGTACTGCACTGCACAAGTATGTTCAAGTCTGCCTTTGCCTAAACATAGAATTTACAGTGCAGAAGGAGGCCATTTGGCCCATCGAATCTGCACCGAACCTTGGAAAGACCACCCCACTTAAGCCCACACTTCCACCCTATTCCCGTAACCCAGTAACACCTCCGAACCTTTTTGGACACTAGGGGCAATTTAGCATGGCCAATCCACCTAACCTGCACATCTTTGGACTGTGGGAGGAAACCGGAGCACCCGGAGGAAACCCACGCAGACACGGGAAGAACGTGCAGACTCTGCACAGACAATGACCCAAGCCGGTACTCGGACCCTGGAGATGTGAAGCCACAGTGCTACCCACTGTGCTACCGTGCCGCCCACACATTGGACGGGGACATGAAAGCTATCGGCTGACAAATCCAATCTGCACGATTACGAAAATGATTATTTCTGGAGAATGTTAAAAGAACAGGACCTTCAGTATTTTCTTGTCATTGCAAACTCTTATCTATCCTTCACCACCAGCTTTGATATTATTCCTGCTGTTAATATAACAAGAATAGTCCGAAGTACTGGCATCAGCAAACCAAAAATATTTTTTGACAGCAAGGAACAGCACAATTGGTTGGTATCAATAGATCCACAGTACTTGTACTGCAGCACAATATTCGCTTCAATATTGTGCGCAGATTTCTTTTCAAAATACAATCCGGGAGCACATCATTGCGTGCCCCTATTGAATATTTTAACCTCCAACGTTTTAAAATTTTCCCATAAACCACAAACAATTAAAAAGCCCAATGGCCCTCCCACCCCTCCCTAATTAGTCACAGTATCCTGTTCATGTGTGTATTGCTAAGTACTTCAATTACCATCCTGCTACTGTCCTTGTTAGTACAGACAGACAGGGCCAGAAGGGAACAATTAACTGAAAAGAAGCATGCAGGTGGAAACCTGTATTATGTACCTGGCCCCAAAGGGACAGTGTTACAGCATTGCACACTCTCCCAGCTGTGAATCAGATAGAATGGACCATGGGCAGATTTTGAGTTTCTCCATGCAAGTACAGAAGGTGAATGCATCTTACTGTTTTCATTATGAGCACTCCTGCTGCAGTAATAGTGACTTTTCACTACTCAAATAGGAGATTATTTCCTGGAGCATATTTAAAAAATATGCGTATATTTGTTCTAATATACATCTGCAAAAAGATTTACTGTAAACCTTTACTAATGAATAAAATAATGGAATTAAGGAAGTGTACTGAACCAAAAAACATTTTTAATCCATAAATTAGCTTTTTTATGTTCATTCAGATACATTAACTTATTTACTGTTTGGTCCAGAATCCATCTATTATTTATTAAAAAAAAGAGATTTTAACTCTGTATTTACCTTTTTTCAGAAATACAGCAAATAAATCTACAAAGCAGTTCCAATACAGAGAAAATGTTGACTATCATATTGGCCTAAATGTTTTGTTTCAATGGTTGGAGCTGAAGCTTGAGACTCCAACATCAATATATTATATACTCGGGTGTTTCTAGTAATCAACTGCATATCATTAATCAATACATTCGTAACGATTACGCCTCCTGATTGAATAGGGTATCTTGGCTCTCACAGATCACCACATCATTGATTAAGCCAACGGCTGCACACACAACGATGCTAGATTCACAATCTAACCTCACCTTAATGGCAATTACATACAAAATCAACTACCATTATTTTAGAACAATAAAAGTTATCCTGGAATAGTTTCACCATGAAACCTCATTCCAGAGCTCAGGTGGCAATTATAAATCTTTCAAATTATACACCATTAGTTTATCTATCAGCCAGACCTCTTGATGAGATTCAAAAGCAAAATCCTGCAGATGCTGGAAACCTGAATAAACAGAAAAAGCTCAACATGTCAGGCAGCCACTGTGGAGAAAAATAGAGTTAATATTTCAAGTCAATGATGACGCTCTATCAGGAATGCTGAAGAGTTATCATTGACCTGAAACGTCCGGTCCCACCAGTGTTATGGGCGAGGCGTTTTCAGAACCCCAAAATGTATCATGGAGTTCAACCAACCTCCCCCTTTAATGTATTTGTTGCTTTTCCTAGCACACGGCTTGTTCCCTAGGTGTGGGATTACAATTATGGACATGTGGGTTTTTAAACACAAAACAATGTTTATTACATGAACTCAATTTAACACCTTAAATAAACATTGGATCTCTTCACACCCCTTACTTCAAAGATAACTCCGAAAATATTGCAACAGTAAATAATTCCTCAAAATGTTCCTTCAAACTTCCAAGAGACTTAACACCTTTAAACAGAATCACATCAGGTTAAAGGCTTTACTATTATGAGTTTAAATCATCCAAATGATCCAGAGATAGTCTTTCATGGCAGAGATCCAGCTCACTGCAAACACAGACACTCCAAGCTCTTTTCAAACTGAAACTTAAAACTGCAAAATGGCTGATCTAAAGCCCAGCTCCACCCACTCTCTGACATCACTGTTTTCTTAAAGATACATTGCTTAAACATCCATGTCTTAAAGGTACTCTCACATGACACCAGCAGTGGGCGATTTGGTGGGCGGGGGAACTTAATTTGGTATACGGTCTAAAATCAGTTTCCTGACATTGGTATGAACATTAGGAATTCTGTTCCTGTTCTTAGAACTTTCAAATCTTTAAAATTATCTAAAATCCTTGCCTGATATCAGTCCTATATATTTATCTTAAAATAATTATAAATCAGTTTAACAATAATTTTTAAAATTTGGTAAAGAGTAATCCAAAGACTATTTATTCATCAGGTTGAGCTTCCTGATGAACAATGCCAGGAAGCCCTTTTGCATGCATTAGTATGTAATGCATGCTCATTAAAAGGCCATCTTTCCAGAATTAAGTTCCCCATCAGCAATAAATTTAGAATGTTCATTTTTACAATCGCACACAAGTGGCTAGCACCTGGTGAGCTTGAATTCTTCCATAGTTAATGGTGAGTTGCCACTGCATTATCCTGTTTGGGGAGTAAATACCACTCTGCATCAAGCATGGCTGACCAGAAGACTCTCTCACTCTTACACCATTGGCATGTCGGATAGAGTTGCAGGTTGACACTCAATCTGTCTGGCCATGTTATGAACACACTTTCCTTGGCCAGCAGGTCCTGGGGTGGGACTCTAACCCAGAGATTCAGGCTCAGAGTAGGGACCCTTGGTGAGATTACTAATTCATAATCACTCCTAGATCTATTATCTTTAACAAATTACATACCACACAGTGTATTGCCGAGTGATCATTGTGATATTGACCCGGATCTTCTATGAAGCTGCAATCACCATCAGGTTAGGAGAGGAGGGGTTCACTGCTCTGGTTGAGCTGAGCCAGTCAGGCAGTCAATTCTGTAGTTACCCAGGAATTAGACTAGGATTCTTCTACCCCACACTTCCTGGGTAGCTGTCCAACTTGTCATTCACATTATCTAAAATCCTTGCCTGATATCAGTTCTATATATTTATCTTAAAATAATTTAAAATCAGTTTAACAATAATTTTTAAAATTTTGGTAAAGAGTGATCCAAAGACTATTTATTTTACATAAGAAGAAAATTAAATTTAGAATAAAAATCACATTTCTTTGCATATCCTAAGCAATGTTAAGCACAGCTGAAAGAATTGAGGGGATAAATAACTACTTGGACTTATAGAGAATCTAATTTTAACATTCCAAAATGCTTCACATTTGTGAGGAGTAGTGGATGTTGTTATATGGCCTATGTATTGATATACATAGTGATATTATGAAATATTACCAAAGTTGCAAAGTATTTACAGAAGGGAGGGGCAGCATGATGGCACTGTCGTTAGGACTGCTGCCTACGGCGCTGTGGACACGGGTTCGATCCTGGCCCTGGGTCACTGTCCGTGTGGAGTTTGCACATTCTCCCTGTGTCTGCGTGGGTTTCACCCCCACAACCCAAAGATGTGCAGGTTAGGTGGATTGGCCACGCTAAATTGTCCCTTAATTGGAAAAAAATAATTGGGTACTCTAAATGTATAAAACAAAACAGAAGAGAAAAAAGGCAGTTAGTTCCATAGGTTGATGTTAGTGTTTATGCTGCACACGTGCTTCCTCTCAATCCTCTTCATCTAACCCTATCAACATCTATTCAGCTCCTCCTTGAATGCATCAATTACCTCTCAATCCTCTTCATCTAACCCTATCAACGTCTATCCAGCTCCTCCTTGAATGCATCAATGACATTCACCCCGACTATTCCCTGTGGTTGCGAGTTGCTCATTCTAGCCATGTTTTAGTTAAAGAAATATCTCTTGAATTCCTTACTAGATTTGTTAGTGACTATCATATTTATGCCCCTAGTTCTGGTCTTCCCACAGTGGAGAAATCTTCTTTGTGTCTACCCTATCAGATCTATTCATAGGTTTTATTTTACAAGAGTTTTCCATTCATAGACAATGGGCACAACAAGCCTATTGTTTCTTTTTCGCATTATTCTCCAAAGTAGCCAAATTCTAGTCATACTTTTCTCATCATCGGGGGGATAATTAATTGTAGAATAATAGTGAATTTAAGGTACTTACTGACTTATAACATTTTTCCCCAGGACCTCAACCCCAATGTTTGACTTGCTGGAGAATAAATTCCAGAAGGAATGGTTAGACGAGCAAAAAGTAAGAGACAACATCAAGAAGAAGAAAAAAACTCATCAGGTTTGTGTGCAGCTTTTAGCTTAGCTCAAGCTAGTGGTATATATTTACAAAATACTGGTCACACCTCCCATTACAGCACTGTAATCCAGGTGGCATTATTCCGATTGACCTTCCAATCTCATTCTAGAAAGAGAGAGATTAAATCCTGGACATTCTAGTGCAGGTATATACATTTTCCATGACACTGTTTACAAGATAATTGAACTACCTGGGACTGGATTCCAAATCTAAGTGACATAGCATATGCGTCCATGTCTGTTTTGTGTGTGTAGACACACACGTGTTCCTTTATGGCCTATGTTCCAGCTGGCAGATAAGCTCTTTGGTTTCCGCAGATACTCAAATTTGCAGGTTTTGAAGTCTAAGAGATCCTGCTATTGTCTGCGAGCTGAAAGTATTATTGGATTTGGAAAGCATGACTTTCCTCCATAATTATCCTTCACCTTAGTGTTAACCAGATAATTAGAATTTGTTACTGACGGGCGGCACGGCGACACAGTGGTTAGCACTGCTGCCGCATGGCGCTGAGGACCGGGGTTCGATCCCGGCCCCCGGTCACTGTCCGTGTGGAGTTTGCTCATTCTCCCCGTGTCTGCGTGGATCTCACCCCCACAACCCAAAGATGTGCAGGGTAGGTGACTTGGCCACGCTAAATTGCCCCTTAATTGAAAAAAAAGAATTGGGTACTCTAAATTTATTTTTTAATTCGTTACTGGCCATGTTAGATTCATAGAACCACAAAAGAGACCATTTTGGCCAGATGTGTCTGTGATGGCCCTCTGAAGGAGCAATTCATCTCATGTCACTCCATGCCTTTCCCCATGGCCCAACAAAGTTTGCTTTTGAAAGTCTCAACTGACCCTGCTTCTACCACATTCCCAGGCACTGCATTCCAGATCCTAAACAAATGGTGTGTGAAAAAGATTTTTCCTCGTGTTGCCATTGCTTCTTGTGCCCTCTGGTTCTCAATCCTTCCACCAGTGAGAACAGTTTCTCCCCATCTACTCTGTCAAGACCCTCATGATATTGAAAACCTCCATCCAATCTCCTCAACCTTCATTTCACCAAGGAGAACAGTCCCAACTTCTCCAATCTAGCTACGTAAATCAAGTTCCTCAGCCCTGAAACCATTCTTGTGAATCGTTTCCGCAGTCTCTCTAATGCCTTCACATCCTTCCTAAAGATCTGTATGCAATACTCCCGTTGAGGCCAAACCAGTGTTTCTGGAGATTGTTAGGTCAGAAATGTGTCACAGGCAAGGACAGGACTTGAAGTCATGATGAGCATGCTAAGTAGGGCCTGACTTGCAACAGGGGATGTTTAACTGTTAGCCACCCCAGAAAGTTGATTACATTGCTTTACTCCAGCTGTTTCAAGAGAAGAACTGTGTTTCCTTTTAATAAAATGAGTTTTACCATGTATTTAGAAAACAAAAAAGATGAGCTGTGAATTGCGACAAATCACACCCAAATAAACTATTCTGCTGTTTACTGGAACCCATGACTGAGCCCGGAAAATATGTATTCCCTTCAAATAGCAGTTATCAGGTGAAGCAAGAAATCATTTCAAAAATCAGTCAGCGCTGCTCAGAATACTTCTGCCAGATTGAACTTTTGGTTAAGTTTGATTATAACATAAACAGTATAACAGCAAAAATACCACCTGCAGGACCGTGGTAGTCATTCTCCCTTTGTACGCCTGGAGCTTAGTCACATATTCTTCTACACTTATTAGCCCATTACACAAATCCTAACCAAAGACCTTAGAAATACAGTATCACTAACAGATGCATTTTCCTATCTTTGTGATGCTCAGATTTCCTCCCCTTTTTGTATCGGAATAGTTAATAAGAGAGGGTAGGCTTTTTTCTTTACTATCTGTATAATATATTGAAATTATTTCCTCTAGGGCAGCACGTGGTGCAGTGGTTAGCACTGCTGCCTCACGGCGCCGAGGACCCGGGTTCGATCCCGGCCCCAGGTCACTGTACATGTGGAGTTTGCATGTTCCCCTCGTGTCTGTGTGGATCTCAACCCCACAACCCAATGATGTGCAGGGCAGGTGCTAAATTGCCCCTTAAATGGAAAAAAATCAATTCGGTACTTTAACTTTTAAAAAATATTTCCTCAAAATGCATTTACTTTGTGTGCTACTTGGATAGTGCAAAACCTTTATTTCCCTCCATGGCAGCAATCTGGAAGTTGGACTGGAAAATATGCTCATCTGGCCAATGTCCAATTAGTTACACTCAAATTTCCTGCCAATCTCTTGAATTCTATTTAATGTACAAATAAATATAAATCAGAGTTAAACAATTGAGCCCAAAGAAAGTGCACATATTCCTTCCTTAAATATGAAAATTAAGATTTCAATTCATTGATCCATCATTCAATTAGGAACAACATGTTGAAGAACATGCAATATCTGAAGTTTTTCAATGTTTAATGAGACTTTGCTGATGGAGGCAAGGAGAGTGCTGCAAATATTGCTGAGTATGTTCATCGGGGCCCGACTGAAGGATATTTCTTTGTTAATAAACCCAAATGTCATAAAAATGCATTAAAAGAAATAGAAAATACATTGCAAGTCTCAGTGGGGTTAATTTTTCCAAAACCCGAATATTGCAATGAGACACTGGAAGAATTATTGCTTTCGGCTATGCTTGGAAATCTGGTTGAAATTTGAAGAGATTCCCTGAGCAAGCACAATTGCAGGAAATCTGTGTCAGTGGCCTATAATCGAGGTAGGGTCATCATTATAAGGGGAGATGTGTTTGGTTGGAGGGATCTTAAAAGAATGACGCGCTTTAGCCATATTGTACTTACGGGCATAACTCACTTATGTACAAAGTTACTTGATCTTTTAGGCTTGTGTTTGTCAGGAAGAATAACACAGAAAATTCCATCTCTGATATCTAGGATCAATTTGGATCTTCACTATATTACATTTCAGCCACGCTGCACCGGAAAAGCAGCTCGCCACGGCGTAGCGTGGCCATTGAAAGCCAGGAGACCGCCCTCCTGGGGTTTAACCGGCTCGCAACGCCTCACGAGATTCAACGCAATCTCGCAAGACGTTGTGATGTAAATCTCACCCACAATGGGCAGGATCAATTTTCAGCATATCTGCATATTTGAGCGAGATAGTTAGCCTCACTCTAATGTGCAGATTCCCAAGGTACTTGAGGCTTTGGGATTCAACCACGTCACCTCAGAGACCTCAGACAACCGGGGACCAGATGGAACGGCACTTGTGGGGGGTCTCCCAGGGGATCAGAGCTTTGAGCTGCATGCCCTTTGGACAGGGTGGTGCCTGGCACTGCTGGTGCCACCTGGGCACCCTGACTGTGCCAAGACCAGCTGGTAATGCCACCTGGGCACCTTGGCAATGGCAGGCTGCCACTGCCAAGGTGCCCATGTGGCATTATCAGCTGGTCTTGGCACTGCCAAGGTGCCAAGCTGGCATTTTTTTGCAGCCCCTGACACTAAAATATTCAACAAGCTTATGGATCTAGTAAAGAACTATTACGACCCAAGCTGTCCATAATCCTCCATCGTTTCAGGTTCAACACAGCTGGGAAGACCCATGAGGAACCCACGACAGAATTCCTGGCTAGATTAAGGAAGGTGGCAGAATACTGCGAGTTTGCCCCATCCCTCATCGAGAGGGTATGGGACCGGCTAGTGTGTGGAATCCATAATGCCGTGATACAAAATAATTGTTGGCAGACCCCACCCTAGACATCAAAAGAGTTATAGAATTAGCACTATCCTCGAAGAGCTCTGAGAAAGGGGCCCAAGAACTCCAAATGATGGTGGACAGTAGTGTTCGCAAGCTTGGGGGAGGGCAGGAGAATATAAAATCTTCAGAAGACCCAAGAAGGTGATCCAAACAAAGGTTTATTTTCTAATCAAAAGAAGTGGCTGCAACACAGCATATAGCACATAGGTCCCAACTGGGACCACTGATCATGCTGGTCCCAATCCAGCCAACCTTTAAGTGTTGGTTTCACGAGCCCTAGTTGATAGGCCACCTCCTATCAATGGGGGAGCTCGTATTTCAATAGCCCCATGGGGAAATGAATTGGGTCACACCCGTGGGTCTCATTAGAGTTAGTACAGGGAGGACCCTCATACTGAAAAGCCAGCATTCCCAGGAAAGGCTCCAATGTGCCTCACCGACCACTAACTCAACATTCAGCCAGATATTCTGGCATCTCCAATGATGCCGGGATAACCCTATAAGTGTCAGGGAAGCCCCCCCCCCCCCCCCCCCCCCCCCCCCCCCCCGGCGGACGTCAAGTGTCAGCTGCAAAGCTTCTGTAAGTGTGGCTAAAGGACACAACCCAGGCAAGGCTGCCAGGATCAGCAGTATGTGTGCTGCCCAGACTGGAAGCCAAAACCACCTCAGGCCTGGGTCTTGCAAGTCTATCAGCCCGTAGAAGATGGAATGATGCAACTAAACTGCATCATCGCCCCTAAGGATGCCATGATAAAGATAACACACTTGGTCAACGGCCATTGCCTGGAAATGGAAGTGGAGCTGCTATCTGCATCGTCGGGGAACAGACCTTGCTGTCTCCAAATGGGCATCTTGCCTCTGAGCCTTCAAGACACCAGGACCAGGTTGGCCACATATACAGGGGAACCTTTGAAGATTATGGGGACGACTATGACCCTGGTCACCTATGGATAGCTGATGGCCTGACTCCTGCTCATAGTTGTACGAGGACAGGACCCAGCTTCTTGGGCAGAGACTGGCTCCAGCGGACCTGTCTGGACTGGCTACAAACTTTTAAACTAGGAATTGGTGGATTGCGCAAGGCCATTGATAAAACTTCAAGGTATTCCAAGAAGGCCTTGGTGAAATGAAGGGAGCAAGGGCAAAGATTTATGTGGACCCTGACACCCGACCCAAATATTTCAGGAGACAGCCAGTCCCATACATTTTACTGACCAAAGTAGAGACCGAGTCTGATCGTTTAGAGAACTTCGGGATAATACAACCAGTGCAGTTCGCCGAGTCCCCGTCCTCAAGCCCGACAAGTCGGTCCACCTTTGCGGGGCTATAAACTAATGGCTAATAAATCCTCATGTTTAGATCGGTACTCCATGCCACGTATAGAATATCTATATGCCAAACTGGCAGGGAGTCAAACCTTCATCAAACTAGATATGAGCCATGTATAGCCCCCGCTAGAATTCGACAAGTCATCCAGGAAGTATGTGATGCATGCAGCATTTTTCAACGCATGATGGAAAACATTCTCCAAGTGCTACCTAAGGTGGAAGTATACTTAGACAATGTGCTAATCACAGGAACCACGAAAAAAGAGCACCTCACAAACCTGGAGGGGTTTTCAGATGATTTTCTGACACGTGTTCATGTCAAACGAGACAAAAGTGTGTTCCAGGCAGCCAAAATGATCTACCTAGGGTACCGAGGCAATAAAAAAACCTGTGGAGTATAAAGCTGAGGCCATCACAGGGGCACCGATCTCGTGAAATACGCCAGAATTAATGGGCGGGATTCTCCGATTCTGGGGCTAAGTATTAACGCCGTCGTAAACGCCAGAGCGTTTTACGAAAGTGTCATCTGCCCCCTAGGATCAGCGATCCTACGCCACACGGACCCAGCACGGCTCTAGAGTGCCTTATGCAGCTCCAGCTCTAGAGTGCCTTATGGGCGCAGTCGGTGCAAGTTCGCGCATGTGTGCCACGGCCGGCGAAGTTCGCGCATGCACGTGGGTTGCCTTCTCCGCGCTGGCCCTTGGACAACATGGGCCCGGCACGGAGGAACATAGGCCTCCCCCGGGGATAAGCCCGCCCGCCGATCGGTAGGACCCGATCGCGTGCCGGGCCACCATGGAGGCCCCCCCGGAGTCGGATCCCCCCTCCCTCACACCAGGATGGCCCCCACAGCATGAACGCCAAGTTCCCACCGGGTAGGACCACATGTGAACGGTGCCGGCGGGACTCGGCCAAACTCGGCGGGCATTTGGCCCGTCGAGCACGGAGAATCGCCGGGGAGGGGGGCCATGTTGAGCGGCCCCCAACCGGTACCACGCCAGCGCCATTGGCGCCGTTACTCTGGTCGCCGGAGAATCAGCGGACCGGCGTCGGAGCGACGTCACGTGATTCGAGCCCCCCTCCTCCCGGCACGGGGTTGGAGAATCCCGTCCAATATCCTTCCTAGGACTCGTAAACTACGATAGGAAATTTATCCCAAACTTGGCCACTTGCACACACTGTTAAAAGAACACCCAGAAATGGTTGTGGCAGGCACCACAGGATGAAGCCTTCGCAAAGGTGAAGCAGCATCAAACATCATGGCTCATTACAACTCCAAGAGAGAACATGTGGATTGGCGGCAGTTCTTTACCATCGATTGGACAATGGCAGAGAGAGACCTATAGCGTATGTATCCAGAACCTTGGCAGAAGAAGCTATTCTGAGATCGAAAATGAAAGATTGGCTGTTATTTTTGGGGTGGAGAAATTTCTCCCATATGTCCACGGCTAACATTTCACAATCATAACAGACCATAAACCTCTGCTGGGCCTTTTCAAAGAGGATAAAACAATTCCCCCCATCTCCTCAGCTCGAATCCAATGTTGGGCATATTGTTGGCAGCAATGAATACTCTCGTGACCACCACCCAGAAACACACGTTGCCAATGGGGAGACCCTGAAATGCCTCTGCTGCCCTCAAGCTTGGCCCCTCTGCTGGCTTTGGAAGTCATCAGGACTTTGAACTTACTGAACACAATTGCCTCACAGTTCCAGGGTCCTAGGTTCGATTCCGGCTTGGGTCACTGTCTGTGCGGAGTCTGCACATCCTCCCCGTGTGTGCGTGGGTTTCCTCCGGGTGCTCCGGTTTCCTCCCACAGTCCAAAGATGTGCCGGTTAGGTGGATTGGCCTTGATAAATTGCCCTTAGTGTCCAAAATTGCCCTTAGTGTTGGCTGGGGTTACTGGGTTATGGGGATAGGGTGGAGGTGTTGACCTTGGGTAGGGTGCTCTTTCCAAGAGCCGGTGCAGACTCGATGGGCCAAACGGACTCCTTCTGCACTGTAAATTCTATGTAAATTCTATGAACACCTTTCCAGTGTCCGCGAAGCAGATTTAAATGTGGACCCAGTAGGCCTCATACATGCCTAATATGATCCCCAGTGGTGGAATCTGAGGATACCCCACGGATGGCATGACGTCCTTCCTCACTAAACAACAAGAGCTGAGTGTAGAAGATTGTATCATCTCATGGGGATCCCGAGTAGCCATGCCCTGCCCAAGTCAGAGTCCAATTCTGACAAAATAACACAATGGATACCCCGGGTTTTCGAGATGAAAATGCTCACAAGAAGCTATGTCAGGTGGCCTGGGCTCAATACAGACATTGAGAGTCTGGTGAAGCAGTGCTCCTTGTGCCAGAAGAACAAGAAGTTCTTTGGCCTCTTTGCAGACAAGGGAATGGCCAGGAGGACCATGGGTGCAGGTATACGTGGATTTCACTGGCCCATTCTTGGGATCGATGTTCCTTATTCTGGTCAACCCCACTCAAAATGGTTAGAAGGACATGAAATGAAAAATGAAATGAAAATCGCTTATTGTCACAAGGAGGCTTCAAATGAAGTTACTGTGCAAAGCCCCTAGTTGCCACATTCCGGTGCCTGTTCGGGGAGGCTGGTACGGGAATTGAACCGTGCTTGCTTGCCTGCCTTGGTCTGCTTTCAAAGCCAGCGATTTAGCCCTGTGCTAAACCAGCCCCGAAAGTACATTGTATGTCCTCCACGACTTCTCAAGCAACAATAGAAAAATGGGGCAAAGTTTCTGTACTCAGGCATATCAGTGGTCCCCGTATCTGATAATGGTACCTGCCTTACCAGTGGAGAATTTCAGACATTCATGAAGTCGAATGGCAAAAGAAAAATAAAGGAAGTCAAATGGCATTATACACATCCGAAAAACTCTGTACCATCCATTGTCTAAAGGCCTGGCCAAAACAGGCAGTTCAAACATTCAAAACCAGAATGAATGAACAGCTGGTTCCCTGGATACAAAATTGAACCACGCCGCACACGATAATGTGAGTCGCATCAGCGGAATTGTTAATGGGATGACAACTGCCCATCAGACACAGCTTGCTGATTCCCAACTTGATGAGAGAAGATGAAGTCAAAACAGGAGACCCAAAAGGGACTATGACACTAGAAGACCAGAAAGGACCTTCAGAACAGGAGATGTTGTCTGTGGACAGAACTTTAGAGATGGCTCCCAATGGATCCCAGGAGCCATGCTGTAAAAGACTGGTTCAGTTCCGTACAAAGTCAAAGTCCAAGGGAAGGCCATGTAAAAACACCTGGACTACCTGAGAAGCAGGGAACCCACTCGAGCGGAGACTATTTCAGGAAAGACGAGGTCCATGACGTCTGTTGCGACAACCTCTGGCAAGAGACTCAGCCTATGGGGGGCCTGAGAGTCATTTCCTCCGACGATAAAGAATCCGAGTCCAAATGGAGACTGAGGAGATTATTTCTCCGCCAGAGGTCAGCATCAAAGGTGAGCCTCTGCCTGAGGCCCTTCGGCGCTCAACAAGTAAGCAATGATCCCCAGTCCACTTCACGCCCCCCCCCCGACACGGCTCCACCCGCGACCGACTCGAGGCCTTGTATCAAGCGATGAAAGAGGCCTCATTGCCACAGGAGTGAGAGGTATGATTCAGACTTGAGGAGGGAGGAATGTGATAACTCTCATAAGGACCACAGGGAATCGCTGAATGATCTCTCCATAGACTTCGTAGAATCTGAGTTCCCATGGTCTGCCCATCTGAGGCTTGTTGGCGGTGTCATGAGAGTCTCCCTTTAAAAAATGTTTTTGTCTTATCACATGGCTTCAGTGATGTCATTGTGTGGATGGAGCTGGGCTATGGCTTTGGGTTTTACTTTCGCTTTGAGTTTTGGACTGGTTTGAACTGCACAGGTTGAAAGAAGTGTTTCTCTATCTTCATTTAAAAGCTGTTTCCAGACTGCTTGATAACTTAAAAGAGATAATTGCATTCTGGAAGGAATACAAATCTGCTGTTTGGAATGGGGAACAAGAATATCACTAACAAGTCTTATAACAGTAAGAAAGCCGTGTGCTGGACCATACCTTTGAAAAGGGGTTCCTGGTTTTACTTGGATTTTGTTATTGAATTGGAACAGTTTAGGGGGAGTTCATTAAGGGTTATACATAGATTACTGTAGCTCTGTGGGGTTTTTATATTTGTAGTTGATAAAAATGCTTACTGTGTGTGTTTATACAAATGTTAACTAAATTTGTAGAATAAAACTTGTTTTTTGATTAAAAGCCCCATGAACTCTGTTGAATAACACCTGAAAGGCACGCTCTTGTGCTCATCCTAACCAAAATCCATAAACAGTTGTAGGTTATGTGAACTCCATGATATACTTTGGTGTTTTCTAAACCCTGGCCCATAACAGCGGGACCTTTAAATGTAACTCCCAGACCCAGTGGGCAGTTCCCGATAGTCCTAGGCTGGGACGTTTCTTTTGTGTGCCGCAGTAGTGGCTTTATTTTCAGTTTAAAATAAACCAGTTTGGCCTTTCACTCCGCGTCTCCTGGAGTTATTACAAAAAGAAAAACTGAGGTGTTACTTAACAGGAATGTCTTAAGTTTTTTAAAGTATTTTTATTCCAATTTTCTACATTTTACAATAACAAAAAAAACATACCCAACATATTCAACATCCTACATAATAAAAGAAAACTCCCCATCCCCCTTCCCCCTTAATGGTCGACAGTAACCAGCTCTCCAAAATGCAAAATGAACAACCCCCAACTCTTGTGGAGCCCATCATCCGCCGAGTTTGGGGGAGAATTTCACCTCCAGCGCCAAGAACTCCAATAGGTCCAGTGCTGGAGAAAGATTATGCCCAGAGGGCATGTGTTTAGAGTTAAGGATCAAGAAAGATGCAATTAATTGCTTTGTTTAGTCTACAGACCACCAACTAGCGGGAAGGCCGTTGAGTAACAAATTTACAAAGAAATTAGAGAGGTACAAAACTTGTAGCGTAATTATAATGAAGGACTTCAATTATCCTAATACGGTGTAGGATAGCACTAGTATATAGGGCAGAGACGGGCATGAGTTCCTTAAGTATGTTCAGGAAAATATTCTACATCAATAGGTTTCCAGACCAGTGAGAACGGAGGCGCTGGTTTTTGGGAATGAAGTGGGTCAAGTGGATCAAATGTCAGTAGGAGAACATTGAGGGGACAGTGATCATTGTATCTTAAGAATTAGGTTGGCAATGGAGTAAGTTAAACTTGGGTGGTGGGGAAACTTGCAGAAACAATTTGGTGCAAATCTGAGTTAATTAAAGAAAGCCAGCCTGAATTTGTTAAGGGAAAATCGTGTTTAGCTAACTAGCTGGAGTTTTTTTGAAAGAGATAACAGAGAGGGTTGATGAAGAAAATGCGGTTGGTATGGTGTACATGAACTTCCAACAGGTGTTTGATACAATGCCGCACAACATACTTGTGAGCAAAGTTATAGCTCATGGAATAAAGGTACAATAGCAACATGGATAAGATAGAGGTTTCAAAATCATGAGGGGTCCGGACAGAGCAGGTGGAGAGAAATTGTTACCACTCCTGAAGGGATCGAGAATGAGAGAGCACAGATTTAAAGTAATGGGCAAAAGAAGCAAAAGCGAATTGAGAAAGAACTTTTTTACACAGTGAGTGGTTAAGGTCTGGGTTGTATTGCCTGGTGGAGACAGATTCAATTAAAGCATTCAAAATGGAATTAGATTGTTATCTGAAAAGGAAGAACGTGTGGGGTTTTGGAGAGACGTTGGAGGTATGGGAGAGCCAGTGCAGACCGAATGGGCCAAATGGTTTCCTTCTGCACTCTAAGAATTCTGTGACATGCAGGTATGGGACCGGTGGTCCCAACACCAACAATGATTTCCACAGCCAATGCCATCAAGAGCCGCACTCAGGGAAAATGGCTCTGAGGAATGCCTGCAACAAAGAAAATAAGTAACTTCTAAAGATTTCTAAATATAGAACATAGAACATAGAACAATACAGCGCAGTACAGGCCCTTCGGCCCACGATGTTGCACCGAAACAAAGCCATCTAACCTACACTATGCCATTATCATCCATATGTTTATCCAATAAACTTTTAAATGCCCTCAATGTTGGCGAGTTCACTACTGTAGCAGGTAGGGCATTCCACGGCCTCACTACTCTTTGCGTAAAGAACCTACCTCTGACCTCTGTCCTATATCTATTACCCCTCAGTTTAAAGCTATGTCCCCTCGTGCCAGCCATTTCCATCCGCGGGAGAAGGCTCTCACTGTCCACCCTATCCAACCCCCTGATCATTTTGTATGCCTCTATTAAGTCTCCTCTTAACCTTCTTCTCTCCAACGAAAACAACCTCAAGTCCATCAGCCTTTCCTCATAAGATTTTCCCTCCATACCAGGCAACATCCTGGTAAATCTCCTCTGCACCCGCTCCAAAGCCTCCACGTCCTTCCTATAATGTGGTGACCAGAACTGTACGCAATACTCCAAATGCGGCCGTACCAGAGTTCTGTACAGCTGCAACATGACCTCCCGACTCCGGAACTCAATCCCTCTACCAATAAAGGCCAACACTCCATAGGCCTTCTTCACAACCCTATCAACCTGGGTGGCAACTTTCAGGGATCTATGTACATGGACACCTAGATCCCTCTGCTCATCCACACTTTCAAGAACTTTACCATTAGCCAAATATTCCGCATTCCTGTTATTCCTTCCAAAGTGAATCACCTCACACTTCTCTACATTAAACTCCATTTGCCACCTCTCAGCCCAGCTCTGCAGCTTATCTATGTCCCTCTGTAACCTGCTACATCCTTCCACACTATCGACAACACCACCGACTTTAGTATCGTCTGCAAATTTACTCACCCACCCTTCTGCGCCTTCCTCTAGGTCATTGATAAAAATGACAAACAGCAACGGCCCCAGAACAGATCCTTGTGGTGCTCCACTTGTGACTGTACTCCATTCTGAACATTTCCCATCAACCACCACCCTCTGTCTTCTTTCAGCTAGCCAATTTCTGATCCACATCTCTAAATCACCCTCAATCCCCAGCCTCCGTATTTTCTGCAATAGCCTACCGTGGGGAACCTTATCAAACGCTTTGCTGAAATCCATATACACCACAACAACTGCTCTACCCTCATCTACCTGTTCAGTCACCTTCTCAAAGAACTCAATAAGGTTTGTGAGGCATGACCTACCCTTTACAAAGCCATGCTGACTATCCCTGATCATATTATTCCTATCTAGATGATTATAAATCTTGTCTCTTATAATCCCCTCCAAGACTTTACCCACTACAGACGTGAGGCTCACCGGTCTATAGTTGCCGGGGTTGTCTCTGCTCCCCTTTTTGAACAAAGGGACCACATTTGCTGTCCTCCAGTCCTCTGGCACTATTCCTGTAGCCAATGATGACATAAAAATCAAAGCCAAAGGTCCAGCAATCTCTTCCCTGGCCTCCCAGAGAATCCTAGGATAAATCCCATCAGGTCCCGGGGACTTATCTATTTTCAGCCTGTCCAGAATTGCCAACACCTCTTCCCTACGTACCTCAATGCCATCTATTCTATTAGCCTGGGTCTCAGCATTCTCCTCCACAACATTATCTTTTTCCTGAGTGAATACTGACGAAAAATATTCATTTAGTATCTCGCCTATCTCTTCAGACTCCACACACAATTTCCCATCCCTGTCCTTGACTGGTCCTACTCTTTCCCTAGTCATTCGCTTATTCCTGACATACCTATAGAAAGCTTTTGGGTTTTCCTTGATCCTTCCTGCCAAATACTTCTCATGTCCCCTCCTTGCTCGTCTTAGCTCTCTCTTTAGATCCTTCCTCGCTACCTTGTAACTATCCATCGCCCCAACTGAAACTTCATACCTCATCTTCACATAGGCCTCCTTCTTCCTCTTAACAAGAGATTCCACTTCCTTGGTAAACCACGGTTCTCTCGCTCGACGCCTTCCTCCCTGCCTGACCTGTACATACTTATCAAGAACACGCAGTAGCTGATCCTTGAACAAGCCCCACTTAGCCAGTGTGCCCAACACTTGCAGCCTACTTCTCCACCTTATCCCCCCCAAGTCACGTCTAATGGCATCATAATTGCCCTTCCCCCAGCTATAACTCTTGCCCTGCGGTGTATACTTATCCCTTTCCATTATTAACGTAAACGTCACCGAATTGTGGTCACTGTCCCCAAAGTGCTCTCCTACCTCCAAATCCAACACCTGGCCTGGTTCATTACCCAAAACCAAATCCAACGTGGCCTCGCCTCTTGTTGGCCTGTCAACATATTGTTTCAGGAAACCCTCCTGCACACACTGTACAAAAAACGACCCATCTATTGTACTCAAACTATATCTTTTCCAGTCAATATTTGGAAAGTTAAAGTCTCCCATAATAACTACCCTGTTACTTTCGCTCTTATCCAGAATCATCTTCGCCATCCTTTCCTCTACATCCCTAGAACTATTAGGAGGCCTATAAAAAACTCCCAACAGGGTGACCTCTCCTTTCCTGTTTCTAACTTCAGCCCATACTACCTCGGAAGAAGAGTCCCCATCTAGCATCCTCTCCGCCACCGTAATACTGCTCTTGACTAGCAGCGCCACACCTCCCCCTCTTTTGCCTCCTTCTCTGAGCTTACTAAAACACCTAAACCCCGGAACCTGCGACATCAAATCCTGTCCCTGCTCTATCCATGTCTCCGAAATGGCCACAACATCGAAGTCCCAGGTACCAACCCATGCTGCCAGTTCCCCTACCTTGTTTCGTATACTCCTGGCATTGAAGTAGACACACTTCAAATCACCTACCTGAACACTGGCCCCCTCCTGCGACGTCAAATCTGTGCTCCTGACCTCTATACTCTCATTCTCCCTTACCCTAAAACTACAATCCAGGTTCCCATGCCCCTGCTGCATTAGTTTAAACCCCCCCCCCAAAGAGCACTAACAAATCTCCCCCCCAGGATATTTGTGCCCCTCAGGTTCAGATGTAGACCATCCTGTCTGTAGAGGTCCCACCTTCCCCAGAAAGAGCCCCAGTTATCCAGTAATCTGAATCCCTCCCGCCTGCACCATCCCTGTAGCCACGTGTTTAAATGCTCTCTCTCCCTATTCCTCATCTCACTATCACGTGGCACGGGCAACAACCCAGAGATAACAACTCTGTTTGTTCTAGTTCTGAGCTTCCATCCTAGCTCCCTGAAAGCCTGCCTGACATCCTTGTCCCCTTTCCTACCTATGTCGTTAGTGCCAATGTGGACCACGACTTGGGGCTGCTCCCCCTCCCCCTAAGGACCCGGAAAACACGATCCGAGACATCACGTACCCTTGCACCTGGGAATAATTCTATGTTATCAAATATAGAAAATTCTCTCTTCTCCCATGCAGGTAGGCAGGTAATTAACCATAATCCACGAGGGACCATAGGCCTCTCTCGCTATTAGACAGAGACAATTGGTTATATAATTTGAGGGACGCCAGTCCGTAGCAAGCATGAGCAAAGCAAGGAGGCAGGTTGCAAGCCTACCTCAGCCAGAACGGAATTGAACCCATGCTGTTGGTGTTATTCTGAACCACACACTAGCCATCTATTTACCTGTATCCTCTCCCTCCCATGTACTATTAATGCCAAATAGGTGTTTGGACTTTACCGGTATTAGCTTGTTACTCATCAACAGGCGGGTGAGAAAAAAACTGTTTGGGATGACCCAGCCTCAGATTTTTCTTGTTGTGCAAAATGGCTTTTCTTAGTTGCCTTCCCTAAAACATGGTTTAAATTGTCATTCTGCTGGCTGGGAAGCTGAGAGCCATTTAAACTCGCATCTTATACCTAATAGGTCAGCACATTAGCAATCCTATGTGCTGCTGGAGTGACTGCACCTTTTCTAGTCTGGTACCAGTTTTTAAAAAAATCATACCTGGAAGATTTCATCATTGCAACATCTCAGGTGAATATCTGCCAGATTCTTATCATAACTGTACTGTATCAAAAGCATGAATTTTGCTGGGGAAGAAATTCCACTGTTTTAGTTTATGTGGAACATATGTTTCTATCCATTGTATTATGATAGAACATTTTAATCAAAATACACATATCCTGTAGAAATGTTAATTCAGAAAATACTAATATGCTGAATTACATTGAATTAACATAACATTTGTTGCACACTAATCTGCATTGGACAGACATATTCGTGTTGACTAAAACAGTTGAGTTTGGTTTGATAGTGATAATTCTAATTCTAGTAGTTTTCATGTCCCCAAGTTTTTTTTTTGTAGGTCACGCTCGTAAAGAATTATCAAACCCGGGCAGCAGTGTTGAGCAAAGCTGTGCCAAAAGTTGACCCTGCACCGATAGTGCATCCAAAGCGCTACCAGAAGGTGAGCTGGTTGCTTTTTGTATTTATATTTTTTAAAGCTACTATGCCTGTTACTCATTACTTCTTTCTTTGGTGATGCAGTGAGTTAAAGAATGAACTAATGTATGATCCTCATTTCCACTACAACTCACAGAGATGCAAGGAAAGTTCCTGGTAAAGGGATTTATGTGATATGTCCAGTAACAACCCAGTACGGGTGCATGAATTCACAACATAAAGTTGCACATAATCCAGCACTTATTTATTGATGTTTATGTGAAGATAATATAAAGTGATTTATTGAACTATTTTAAATAATAATTATAACTAATAAATATAGTACTCATTTTATTGGTGGCTTTGCTCATGAGTAGGCCACAAACTCAAGTGTGTTTTTAATGGCCCAGATTTTTGCTCCGAGGGAGAGGCTCTCCATTGTGGCAAAATAGCAGAAATAGCCGACAATGCTAAGACCAGCCCCCGAATGTGGCATTTCCTGTTCTGGCGATTGCGGGACTAGAGTAGGGCTGGGTTTTACACCTGGTGTGTTTTATAGCGGCAGCTGTCCATTTAAATAATCAGCTGCCTCCACTGAAGTGGTATTTTGGTAGGCCAGGAGGGTGAAGCCCAGTGTTTACAGTTTAGACCAGGTAAGAGCTAATCTGAACTTAGTGATTCATTTGGAGAGGTAATATACCCCTTTGGATATGTTCCTAAAACATCTGTGAAGAGGTAAGGGTCCTTTAGATTGTTAAAAGTAAACATGATTGTGTGTAAAATTTGCATAAATTAATTGAAGCTGTCAAAGAACTGTCAAAACTCATTGGAACTGTCAAAGCTGTTAAAGAACTGTCAACCCTCATTGGAATTGTTAGGAACTCATTGGAATTGTCAAACTTGTCAATGGATTTAACCCAAGGCTTTGAATTGGAAAAAATCAATCTCGAATTCAAAGAAAAGTCAGTGATAATTTTTTCATTTTGTCTGTTATCATAAGCCTGATGGTTATCATTATAGGATTTGTATTGCAGGGACTGATTTTCCAAACTAACATTATCACAGTTCGGTGCCTGTTAGGTAAGCAGTTTGATTGACAGCTCCAAACAGCAGTTTGATTGACCTCCTTTGTAAGAGGGTAGCTGAAGGAATTTTTATATATTGAATGGTTTTTAATCAATGAGGTTTCTTTCTTTAAAATAATGATGTCATCAATAGATATAACTTTTTTTATTTCAGCATGTTTCCTCAGGTTTGTTCATGGTGCCGTTGGCATGGAGGGAGTATGGGCAAAAATGAGGGGTGGGGGGCATGATTGACATGAGTTGGCAGAAAGTTGGCATAGGGCTGTGAAGGGCCATGGGGATGTGGGGAGAATAAGGAGTATGAGTGACCATGGGGGTGGGTGGGGAGGCATGAGTTGGTATAGTTGGCATGATGGGGCCTGGACAGTATGTGGGGGGTGAGGGCTAGAGGTCTGTTCTTGGCTTTAATAATTTTTTTATTGAGTTGAACAAAGTGCCAGAGCAGAAAGGCAGGCCTTCCAGGCATGCGGAAGCTTCTGCACTTATTCCAGGGCAGTAGGCCCAACCTCTAATCCAGACCATCCCCATGGAATGAAAATTGGAACTGCAGGCGTATATTATTAAAGGTCATGGCCGAGGGTTTCTGCCCCCGATCATGTTGGGTATGTTCGGCGACAGGAGCAAAAAATATTGAAAGAATGACAAAGACTAATTTTACATCAGCATAAATATGGGATGCAATTGTCCCCTCCCCCTGGCAGTGATGGGGTGCATTTCCTGACATTGAAAGTTGGGGGACATCATTTGAGTATGTTAACATATAATTATCAGACCCCTGTGCCTAAATCCGCACCCCGTCAGGAAATCCATTCGTGTTGCATGTGATGACAGAATGGTGTGAATCACGACTGGTCTCCCAAGGCGTGCACTTGGCGAACAGACTTCTCAAGGAAGTTCAGGTGAGTGCAGTGCTCAGGGGGTTTGGGGTTGGGGGGGGGAGGCATGCCCTAGCACTGCCCCCGGCACTGCCCCAGCACTTCCCCCGGCACATCCCGGTGTGCACCACGCCTCCAGATTTACTTTCTTTTAAGTACTGCACAGTATGGCGAGTAAAACTGGCTATGTGGCCATCAAGCTGCATGCCACGTATCCTGCCTGAGCCAGAATTAGATGAAATAAGGGAAAATTGCATCCATATTTTTTTTTAATAAGAATATTTATTGAGTTTTTACATGTTATAAAATAACACAACAAAGTTACAAAAAAATACAACGCCCAAAGCAAAGATGGGAAAATAAAACAGGAACAGCCTGGCAAAGCCTGTCATCAACAGGTCCAGATAGAAGGGGGTGTCCGACCGACTGGTCTGCCCCTCTTTCACTTCGCGGCAGGGTAACAATGGAGAGGGATCAGCCGCTGTATAAGGCGCCCTTCAGACCCTTCATGCCCTTGGGACACCACAGGGGCTAGGGTGCCTTACTGACCTTTTTAATCACATTTTGGTTGAATGTGGTAAGTTTAATTTGTGATTCACTTTTTGTTTAAGGCAGTTTCCCTTTAAGGGACTGTCTCTTTAATTTGTCCCTCAGTTCATTTGATTTTGTTTACTTAGTTCTTTGTGTTGAACAAAATAGTTGGAGTAGGCACTTGAGAGTTGAGAATATTTTGTTTATTAAACGGTCAACAGTAACAAAGATTTGAAAATTAACCACGTAACATTCCACAGAACACACGAACCATTAAACAACAAGGAAACGTCACCGTTCCACATTGGTACCAATACAAAGTTATATCAGCTCATTTTCACACAAAAAAAACCCCTCTAAGGTTCTCCAACAGAAACGGAGTATACGCCTGAGAATGTGTTATCATGTCCAGAACATTGTTGTAGAAATGATCTGCCCATCAATGTGTGGCTTGTTCCACGTATCAGTGCCACTCTCCGTCCTGCTCCGCTGGAGCTGTGCAGGCCCCTCCCACACAGCCCAATCTCACCGTAACCAAATTCTGGCATCCACATATTCCACTGGCGCTCAAGGTGCAGTTGAACATCCTTTTTTTAAAAAATATGTTTATTCAAAGTTTTTCCAACAAAAATTTTCAACCAATTAAACCACCCCCCCCCCCCCCCCCCCCCCCCCGTAACAGAAAAGAAAAAGAGAACAGAACATAAACATATCAATCAAACATAATACAGAATTTATGCAGTGGGTTTCTCCCGCACATATTAACCCTCCCATATGTTTTTTTTAAACCAGTACCCCTAGGAAACCCCCCCCCCGAAAGAGACACCCCCCTACCCTCCCCTCCCCCCCCCCCCCTCCCTCCCTGGGTTGCTGCTGCTGACCGACCTCATTCTAGCGCTCCGCGAGATAGTCTAGGAACGGTTGCCACCGCCTGTAGAACCCCTGCGCAGACCCTCTCAAGGCAAACGTTATCCTCTCCAGCTTAATGAACCCTGCCATGTCATTGATCCAGGCTTCCACACTGGGGGGGCTTCACGTCCTTCCACATGAGCAAGATCCTCTGCCGGGCTACCAGGGACGCAAAGGCCAGAATACCGGCCTCTTTCGCCTCCTGCACTCCCGGCTCGTCTGCCACCCAAATAATGCCAGCCCTCAACTTGGCTTGACCTGGACTTTCACCACCTTGGACATAGTCTTCGCGAAACCCCTCCAGAACCCATCCAGTGCCGGGCACGACCAGAACATGTGGGCGTGATTCGCCGGGCTTCCCGAGCACCTCCCGCATCTGTCCTCCATCCCAAAGAACCTACTCAGCCTCGCCCCTGTCATATGCGCTCTGTGAATAACCTTAAACTGTATCAGGCTGAGCCTGGCACATGAGGAAGAGGAATTAACCCTACTCAGGGCATCAGCCCACAGACCCTCTTCAATCTCCTCCCCCAACTCCTCCTCCCACTTGCCCTTCAGCTCCTCTACCGAAGCCTCCTCCTCTTCTTTCATCTCTTGATACATCGCCGAAACCTTGCCTTCTCCGACCCATACACCCAAAATCACCCTTCCTGAATCCCCTGTGCCGGGAGCAGCGGGAATTCCCTCACCTGCCGCCTCACAAACGCCCTCACTTGCATATACCTGAACGCATTTCCCGGGGGTAACCCAAACTTCTCCTCCAGTGCCCCTAGGCTTGCAAACGTCCCGTCTATAAACAGGTCCCCCATCCTTCTGATCCCTGACCGATGCCAGCTCCAAAACCCCCCGTCCATCCTTCCTGGGACGCACCGATGGTTCTCCCGGATCAGGGTCCACACCGAGGCTCCCATCTCACCCCTATGTCGTCTCCACTGCCCCCAGATCTTTAGCGTTGCCGCCGCCACCGGACTCGTGGTGTACCTTGTCGGCGAGAGCGGCAGCGGTGCCGTCACCTGCGCCCTCAGCTCGTTCCTTTGCAGGACGCCATCTCCAACCTCTTCCATGCCGCCCCCTCTCCCTCTATTACCCACTTACGGATCATCGCCACGTTGGCTGCCCAATAATAGCCACCCAGATTCGGCAACGCCAGCCTTCCTCTGTCCCTACTACGCTCCAGAAACCCCCTCCTTGCCCTCGGGATCTTGTTTGCCCATGATGCTCCTACCTACCCGCTTAAAAAAGGCCTTGGTTATCATAATAGGAAGGCACTGGAACACAAAAAGAAACCTCGGGAGGACCATCATTTTAATCGACTGTACCCTGCCCGCTAGCGAGAGTGGCAACACATCCCATCTTTTGAAATCCTGCTCCACCAGCCGCGTCAAATTAAGTTTGTGCAGGGCCCCCCAGCTCCTAGCTACCTGGATCCCCAAATACCGAAAGCTCCTTTCCGCCCGCCTCAATGGTAGGTCATCTATCCCTCTTCCCTGGTCCCCTGGATGCACCACAAAGAGCTCACTTTTCCCTACATTGAGCTTATAGCCCGAGAAGTCCCCAAACTCCCTTAGGATCCGCATGACCTCCACCATCCCCTCCACTGGATCTGCCACATACAGCAACAGGTCATCCGCATACAGCGACACCCGATGCTCCTCTACCCCTCGAACCACCCCCCTCCATTTCCTAGACTCCCTTAATGCCATGGCCAAAGGCTCAATTGCCAATGCAAACAACAGGGGGGACAGGGGACACCCCTGCCTCGTCCCTCGATACAGCCGAAAATACTCCGACCTCCGCCGATTCGTAGCCACACTCGCCACCGGGGCTCTATATAGGAGCTTAACCCAACTGATAAACCCCGCCCCAAACCCAAACCTCCGCAACACTTCCCAGAGATACTCCCACTCCACCCGGTCAAAGGCCTTCTCCGCGTCCATAGCTGCCACTATCTCCGCCTCTCCCTCCACCGATGGCATCATAATCACGTTTAGGAGCCTCCGCACATTGGTGTTTAGCTGCCTGCCCTTTACAAATCCCGTCTGGTCCTCATGAATCACCCCCAGGACACAGTCCTCAATTCTCGGAGCCAGCACTTTTGCCAGCAACTTAGCATCCACATTGAGGAGCGAAATCGGCCTGTACGACCCACATTGCAGTGGGTCCTTGTCCCGCTTCAGGATCAGAGAAATCAGCGCCCCGGACATTGTCGGGGGCAGGGTCCCCCCCTCCCTTGCCTCATTGAAAGTCCTCACTAGCAACGGGGCTAACAGGTCCGCATACTTCCTGTAAAACTCAACCGGGAACCCATCTGGCCCCGGGGCCTTCCCCACCTGCATGCTCCCCAGTCCTTTAACCAGCTCCTCCAACCCAATTGGCGCCCCCAAACCAGCCACCTCTTGCTCCTCCACCCTCGGGAACCTCAGTTGATCTAGAAATCGCCCTCTTCCCCCGCTGGGGGCTGAGATCTGTACAGCTCCTCATAAAAGTCCTTAAATGCCTCATTTACTTTCACTGCACTCCGCACCGTAGTTTCCCTGCTATCCTTGACTCCACCTATCTCACTCTCTGCCATCCTCTTACGGAGCTGATGTGCCAGCATCCGGCTCGCCTTCTCCCCATACTCGTACGTCGCCCCCTGTGCTTTCCTCCACTGTGCCTCTGCCTTCCCTGTGGTCAGCAGGTCGAATTCTGTCTGGAGACTTCCCCGCTCCCTAAGTAGTCCCTCCTCGGGGGCCTCTGCATATCTCCTGTCCACCCTTAGGATCTCCCCCACTAACCTCTCCCTTTCCCTGCCCTCTCTCTTCTCCCTGTGAGCCCTGATGGAGATTAACTCTCCCCTGACCACCGCCTTCAGCGCCTCACATACTACCCCCCACCTGCACCTCCCCGTTGTCATTGGCCTCCAAATACCTTTCAATGCACCCCTGCACCCTCCCGCACACCTCCTCATCCGCCAGTAATCCCACATCCAGACGCCACAGTGGGCGTTGGTCCCTCTCCTCTCCTAACTCCAGCTCCACCCAGTGCGGGGCGTGGTCTGAGATAGCTATGGCCGAGTACTCCGTTCCCTCCACTTTCGGGATCAGCGCCGTACTCAGAACAAAAAAATCTATCCAGGAGTAGGCTCTGTGTACGTGAGAAAAAAAAAGAAAATTCCCTGGCCAAGGGCCTAGCAAATCTCCACGGATCTACTCCCCCCATCTGGTCCATAAACCCCCTAAGCACCTTGGCCACAGCCGGCCTCGTCCCCGTCTTGGATCTGGAGCGATCTAATGCTGGGTCCAACACCGTGTTGAAATCCCACCCCCATTATCAAGCTTCCTGCCTCCAGATCCGGAATCCGCCCCAACATGCGCTTCATAAATCCAGCATCATCCCAGTTCGGGGCGTATACATTTACCAATACCACCCACGCCCCCTGCAACCTACTGCTCACCATCACGTATCGACCTCCATTGTCCACTACAATATTCTTGGCCTCAAACGACACCCGCTTCCCCATCAGTATTGCCACCCCTCTGTTCTTTGCATCCAGGCCCGAATGGAATACCTGTCCTACCCATCTCTTTCTTAACCTGACCTGGTCTGCCACCTTCAAATGTGTCTCCTGAAGCATGACCACGTCTGCCTTCAGTCCCTTTAAGTGCGCGAACACTCGGGCCCTCTTAACCGGCCCATTCAGGCCCCTCACATTCCAAGTTATCAGCCGGATTGGGGGGCTTCCCACCCGCCCCCCCCCCCCCCCCCCCCTGCCGACTAGCCATCTCTTTTTCTAGGCCAGTCCTGTGCCCGTGCCTCCCGCACTCTCCAGTCCCCCAGACGGGGGATCCCCGCCCCAACCACCTCTTCTGTTTCCAGTTCCCCATCGGCCAATGCAGTAGCAACCCTATTCCCTTCCCCCCCCCCCCCCGCTAGATCCGTATCTAGCTCTTTTGCTCCACCCATAACACTCCCGTAAGTCAACTGACTCCTGCTGACTCTGGCCTCCCCCGCCGTCCCATTGACCCCCCCCCCCCCCCCCCCGTGGGAATCCCCCCTCCTCCCCAGCAACCAGTGTGCGTTCCTCCACACACACCCCCCTCCGTCCTTTCCTGAGCCGGCCCCGTCCCCTCTGGCGGCGCTCCTGTTGCGGCCTTATCCCAATTCCCCCATCCCCGGGCCTCCCCTCCCTCCAGCACCGGCGCCCACACTCTCACACAGTCTTCCCATCAGATCTCTTCCCCCATCCCCATCCATCACCCAACCCGTGGAACATTCCCTACGCATAGTTAAAACCCTGTATACAACCGACATCCCCCCTACAACCACAAACGCTCAGTTTGAGTCCAACTTTTCAGTTTGTATAAAGGTCCAAGCCTCCTCAGGCGTTTCGAAGTAGTGGTGTCGACCCTTAAATGTGACCCACAATCGCGCTGGCTGCAGCATTCCGAACCTCACCCCCTTCCGATGGAGCACCGCCTTGGCCCGATTAAAACCAGCTCTCTTCTTTGCCACCTCCGCACTCCAGTCCTGATAGATTCGGATCTCCGTATTCTCCCACCTGCTGCTCCGCTCTTTCTTGGCCCATCTGAAGACACACTCTCTATCCACGAAACCGTGAAACCTCACCACTACCGCCCTTGGCGGCTCGTTGGCCTTGGGTCTCCTCGCCAGGACCCGATAAGCCCCATCTAGCTCCAGGGAACTCGGAGAGGCCTCCGCACCCATCAGCGAGCTGAGCATCGTGCTCACATATGCCCCGGCATCGGCCCCCTCCACTCCTTCAGGGAGACTCAGAATCCGAAGATTCTTCCTCCTCGACCTGTTCTCCAGGTCCTCGAATCTTTCCGCCCACCTCTTGTGCAGTGCCTCAGTTGAACATCCTTGAACATCCAGCGTGTTCAACCCGTGGTGACGTTCCAGTTACTTGCAGCACTCACCACACCAGCAACAAAAGCACAGCAATCTGCAAAAGCATTTCTTCAATGGCGTTAGCTGGTGGCTTATTTGGAACAATGTCATGCATCAGGTCCCGCAGCATCTTCTTGCTTCAAACTAGATTGCCTTCCGGACTCATTTGTCCCCCTGTGCCCAGTGTCCCAGGCCCAGGTATTTTAGTAAAAAATTGTCCTCCTTTCCGGCTACAGAAAAGGAGGAAACAGCAACAGCAGCCTCCAGGCATTGGCAGCCACCAGCGGGAGCAAGCAGCAACCACAACCTGCAGCTGTGAACTCCGCTCACAACGAACAAGGCTAATTCCTCATTTGCAACAACCTTCAGCTGTGCAACTAGAGGCTGGTCACAGTGACTTGAAGTGAAATCGAAAGGCTCTGTCCTGGAAGTGTTTAGTCAGACAGACAGGCTGAAGATGCAGCTTGCCCCTGTTATGGGTCTCCACAATATTTAAAGATGCTTGAGGGGCAGCACGGTGGCGCAATGGTTAGCACTGCTGCCTTATGGCACCGAGGACCCAGGTTCAATCCCGGCCCCGAATAACTGTCCATTCTCCCCATGACTGTGTGGATCTCACACAACTGAAAATGATGTGCAGGGTAGGTGGATTGACCATGCTAAATCCACCCCCCCCCCCCCCCCCCACCCCCACCCTCCCCACTGAGTACTGGGCTAGCAGCTCCAGTGCCCTTGAGCTGCTTGCTGGAAAATGGAAATGGCTACTCACTTCCTCAATTCCCCTTAGTTGCCATTGCGCCAGCTTCACGTTTTTAAAAAGGAGTACTAAACGATGCCCGCATGATTTCTCGCTGGGGATTCAGTTAATGCCCAGGAGCCGCTGCATCCGACTACAGTCTCGCAAATTAGATTGAAATGAATGTAAATGAGGGTTAATGATATGTTCGTCATTTTTGGGCGAGATCCGGAACTCACCATTGGGAGTGGGCTGGGTGAATTGCAAACTGGTTTGCACCCGGTGTGAATCTCGATTTTGCCCTTCCCCAATATTTAACCAGCGCGCCCAGATCCACGCTGGGTGCAACGAGGTGGTTGAATCATGCCCATGGTTGCTAAATTTGCTGATGACATATAGATAGGTAGGAAAGTAAATTGTGAAGAGGACGTAAGGAGGCTACAAAAGGACATAGATAGGTTAAGTGAGTGGGCAAAAATCTGGCAAAATGGAGTATAATGTGGGCAAATGTGAAATTGTCCATTTTGGCAGAAGAATAAAAAAGCTTATTATCTAAATAGTGAGAGATTGCAGAGCTCTGAGGTACAGACGGATCTGGGTGTCTTAGTGCATGAATCACAAAAGGCTAGTATACAGATGCAGCAAGTAATTAGGAAAGCTAATAGAATGGTCTCATTTATTGCAGGGGAGTTGAATGCAAAAGTAGGGAGGTTACGCTTCAGTTGTACAGGGCACAAGTGAGACTACGGGCGGGATTCTCCGACCCCGCGCCGGGTTGGAGAATCGCCGGTGGCTGGCGTGAATCCTGCCCCCGCCGGTTGCCGAATTCTCCGGCACCGGATATTCGGCGTGTGTGGGAAATGCGCCCGTGCTGGTTGGCAGGACCCCCCCGGCGATTCTCCGGCCCGCGATGGGCCGAAGTCCCGCTGCTGGAATGCCTGTCCCGCCGGCGAGAATCAAACCACCTCTCTTACCGGCGGGTCAAGGCGGCGCGGGCGGGCTCCGGGGTCCTGGGGGGGGCGCGGGGTGATCTGGCCCCGGGGGGTGCCCCCACGGTGGCCTGGCCCGCGATCGGGGCCCACCGATCCGCGGGCGGGCCTGTGCCGTGGGGGCACTGTTTTCCTTCCGCCTTCGCCATGGTCTCCACTATGGCGGAGGAGACCCCCTCCACTGCGTATGCGTGGGGATGCCGTGAGCGGCCGCTGACGCTCCCGCGCATGCACCGCACGGCAAAGTCAGTTTCGCTCAAGCTGGTGGGGCACCAAAGGCCTTTCCTGCCAGCTGGCGGGCCGGTTGATCAGACTCATACCTGGAATGGGTGGGTTGTCTTCTGAGGAAACGTTGGACAGGCTAAGCTTGTATGGTTGGTGTTTAGTAGAGTAAGGGGTGATTCCCCGCTGGGTCACGGTCTGTGCGGAGTCTGCACGTTCTCTCTGTGTCTGCGTGGGTTTCCTCCGGGTGTTCCGGTTTCCTCCCACAGTCCAAAGATGTGCAGGTTAGGTGGATTGGCCAAGCTAAATTGCCCTTAGTGTCCAAAATTGCCCTTAGTGCTGGGTGGGGTTACTGGGTTATGGGGATAGGGTGCAGGTGTGGACTTGGGTATGGTGCTCTTTCCAAGAGTCGGTGCAGACTCGATGGGCCGAATGGCCTCCTTCTGCACTGTAAATTCTATGTTATTGGGAGTATGCAGGATGTAGATTTGAGGTTGCTACAAGATCTTGTTGAATGGCATAGCAGGCTCGACGGGCTGAATGGCCTACTCCTCATACTTGTTCGTTATGTTCGCTATCCTCTAATCCAAACCGCTGACCTCCTATTCTCCCAATCCCCATGGCCTCCAATCCTGACCCCAGGTTTCATTATCTGAGGACTGTTTCAACATTAGCCACAAAGCAATCCAGGCTTCCTCTTTGCTAGCTGGCTGTTTTTGCCTGCTGACTCTGTTGAAATGAGACCCAAGACCCCACGAGGGGACACGTCTAGCCTCACTATTCAGGTGCCAGGAGATTGCCTGAATTTCCACCCCATATTCTATGGTAAATTTGTAGTTCTTGCTGATATTGTCATTGACATATCACCGTGCCAGAACGTTTTTAGAGTCATAGTCATAGGCGTCTACAGCACAGAAAAGACCCTTTGGCCCATTGTGTCTGTGCCAGTCAAAAACAACCACCTAACTATTCTAATCCCATTTTGCAACCCTTGGCCCATAGCCTTGTATCGCCTGGCATCACAAGTGCGCGTCTAAATATTTCTTGCATGTTATGAAGGTCTCTGCCTCCACCACCTTTTCAGGCAGTGAGTTCCAGACTCCCAACACCTTCTGTATGAAAATGATTTTCCTCTAAACCTTCTGCCCCTTACCTTAGATCTCATTGATCCCTCCACCAACGGGAAAGGTTTCTTCCAGTCTACTCTATCTACAGCTCTCATAATTTTATGCATCTCAATCATGTCGCCCCCTCAGTCTCCTCTGCTCCAAGGAAAACAGCCCCAGTTTATCCAATCTCTCTTCATAACAAAACTCTCCATTCCAAGCAACATCCTGGTAAATCTCCTCTGCACTCGCTCTAGTGTTGTCACATCCCTCCGATAAAGTGGATTTTACTCATCATCAATGACCAGAGCTGGACAGCTAATATTCAGTATGTTCTATGTTTGACTGATTCCAACTTTAATGTCTGAATTCAGCACATTATAATGTCTATTTCCAGGTTTGACGCAAAGGTTTGATTTCCAGGTCCTCCTCACCAACATGAAACACTTTAATCCCAACAAACATTAATTAAAAATTTTCATTTAATAGTTTAAACTTTATAAAGGCTGAATAAATTAAAATAATTTCATTCTCGATGTTTTTCCCTCCCTCATCAATTGCTATTTAAAGAATCATAACAATTTTACAGCACAGGTGACCATTCAGCCCACCATAGCAATGTCATTTCAGATATACATATCAAAACATTCCATTCCTCTCTTTTCTCCATATCCTTTTAAATGTTTATTTTTTTAAACTATTTGTCCTTCACTATTAACCATAACTCCCATATTTAATGCTCTTGTTCCCACCAAGGTGCTCTCCATGTCCCACTCTTACTAACCCCTTGGTGTAGTTTAAACTTTAAATTCTGAAGTTCATGCAATGACTATAAAATTACTCCAAAACAAGAGATCCTTCTTGTTATCCACAATCCACCCTAACTGGATCATGTCAGACATTACCACACCTCCCAGCCCCCAGCCAGAACCTCCTACCACCTGAGGATAATCCTAGAGGGCAAGGACAATTAGCAAACTCTTCCCTTTGTGATATATCACTTTCTCAGAATCTCTTCCCCACACTTCCACCATCACTTCTAGCTCCAAGAATGAGGATGGCATGATTTTTTTTCAACTCCAAGAGTGAGAGCATCTGTGCAGATCCCTCCTACACTCCCTTGTAATTGACCTAAAACCCTCATTTACTATAGTTCTAACCCTCAGATATGTCCTTCCCTATCTTTTCACACCCTTCAATTCCACAAGACATGCCTCTTGTTCCCTCACCATCAAACACAGCCTGAGTCCCTATCTTTGCCAGCATGGTAAGTGGCTTCCTTGGCTCAAGAACTGTCTCTCTTCTTTTCGAAACTAATATTGGTTCACCCATCTCATGATATTCATCTATCATTTCTAACGTCAGACCAGTGCCAATATTTTGTTCTCTCCATGTTCCATGTCCATTTCTGAGAGGATGTATTTTGCCTTGCTTACAGCACTGAAATTGCCACAGTCACAGTCTCCAATACTAACCACTGAGACTGCAGCCCATTATCTCACCTTGTGTTCCCAACATCACAGCTGTATTTGATAGATATTTCTTCGAGGATAGATCCATTGGTTTATCTGTACATGCACAACAATGAAATTATACTTTGCTAAATGACATTGCATTGATTCTTACTCCACATTAAATCTCTAGGAATGTTTGGCATGGGCACAACTTCATGGAGGAATAGATTATGGTTTAAAAACAAAATAATTAAAATTAAGTAGATCAAAATATTTAATGATAGTAACTCTGACTAGTATATTCCAAAATGACATGCATTTTTTCATCATTAAGCAAACCCTGTAAAATACTCTTGCTGAAACACACATTTCAGTGTTGGTGTTTGAGGGGACATCAACTACATATTAGAACATTCGTCATCAAATTGTATCAGCAAATTTAGACTTGTGAAGTCTAAAGGAACCAGAAAGTTATGTTCCCTTAATGTAAAAATGTTTTAACCAATTATGTCAGGTCATCAAAGGTAATATAAAGAAGTTCCATTATGGTACCCGGTGCTCTTTACACAGCTGATGAAAAATGATTTCACAAATCTCTGAAGGTCACCAATATTTCACTACATCAAATATTCAGCATACTTATAAAATTAACACATCTTGTTCAACATTTCCAAATGTTTTACAACACACAGCAGAAGAAAATGATGCCACCTGGTGAAATAAGTAGATCCCTCAAAAAACAGGAATTTACTTAGATGTTAAATTAGTTTCCAAATGAAACTTATTCTGCCTGTATTTTATTTCCACACCACTCAGTTCACACTATCAATTGTGATATGTTTTGACATTGTGTAACAGCAATCAAAACAGACATTGTTTGTTTTAAAGATATATGTCATATCATTTAAATTCCCTATACCATCGCTGAGTTTGACTGTGGGCAAAAGCAGCAATTTCCATTTGGAAGAACAAAAGTACTGCTGACATTTTTGGGGCCATTTGGGAATGTTTGCATGACAACTTCAGTTACTGTTTTATTTCTCAACGTTTGGATGAGATGGAAACCCGTGCAGCAAGTAGTACAGTTTTTCAATACTGTCTGTTGAAAATGTCCCAGATAGTCACTCAAAAAAAAATTGTATTTTAAGGCTTCTTTGCAAAGCCCTGCCAGTCCTTTACCCACCCTGGTATCACAACCAAAGGGATCTCTTTCTGTGAATATTAAGTACTTGCCACTGGATGGCTCCCAATTTTTTAATGTTTTAATCAAGGTTAGGTGATGGGAAAGGTAAAAAAAAAAAAAGCCCTCAGTTGGTCTGAGAATAGATTGGCATCAGTGCTAGCAAAGGGATCCCCACAGCAGACATCATTGGAATGCAGCTTGGCCACCGGTTTGAACAAATAGAGGACAAACCGCTTCATGGAGGAGTTCTTAGTTTAAATTTTAAAATAAATATTCTTGTTTCTTTCAAAAAAATCGTGGGATGCATCTTGGATTCATTGAAACCATAGGAGTTCCCTTCAGCTTTAATTCTAGCCGAATCAAATGTAGGGAACATATTTCCTAGGTTATTCATTTGTTTTATCCTGGGGGTGGGGGGCTGTTGGCGTGGCGGGTATTGCATTTATTTATGTAGAGTGTGATGGATACATAGTGATGTCATTATGCATGAGATAATCTGCCTTGTATTACAAGGCATTAATTCATATAGGAGTTGTGAAAATCCAAGTCTGTTAATACTGTATAACGTCTAGGAGTGTAAGAATTCCTTGACTTCTAATTTGACTATTTTACAAATCTTGGTTCCTGTCATCAGACCGGCAGTGTTATATATTAGGGGCATCAACCAATAAAACAATTCTGATATTCTTTCGGGTGTAATGATGTGAGGTGAGAGGTGAATCTCTGCTGCTGTCTGTCATATAAACATATAAATCTCAAGCCTATCAGGTAATTCATAAATTGCAATGGCAGTTCTTGAATCCTTTATAACAGTGATTTAAAACTCAATGTTAGATTGGCACTGTAAATTATTTCTTAACAGATATCATTTTTTAGATGTGTTTTTTTTTAATTTTCTGCGTAGAAGGGGGAACCTTTAGGACATTCTACATTTATGCTAAAAATAATGTTCACATAAGAGGATTAATGATTTTGATGCATTGCAACATCATATACCTCAAAAATGAAGCAAGCAATCTCCAAGAATGTTGTACCCAGTGGGACAGAGTGAGGTTACAAATTAGGTCTCCAACCATATTAAGATTTCCCAAGGTCTTAGTGCCTGCTGCTTAAAAAACATTGGGATTATTAATTCAAGTGACATTTACCTTCAACAGCGGTATTTAATAGAGTGAGTTTATGGGGATGGGGGTGGGGAGAAAGAGCGGGACAAACAAGGCCAGAACAATTCACCTAATCATTCCAGTAAGACTACTCCTAGTTATAATTTTGAATAACAAAATAATTCCACACTGTATATTTTTTTGAAACTGAAAACTTAAATGCATTCAGGTATGTTGTTTCGGAATGAAAGCAAGAGCAGCTGGGAACCCAGTCCACCATATCTGAAATATTATAGATTGATTTTGTTCAAATCTGCAACATTAATTCATTGCACAATTTTAAAGGGATAGAATAGGAAGAAAGGAGACAGGAGAAACTCAAAAATTAAAAAAATAGGATCATCAAAATTGTTGTCATTGGAATAGGCTTTGAAGGAAACAAACTGTGTCCAAGCCCCATTCAAAATATCTCAACACGTTACATTTTTCAATTCCTAGGACACCTAGTATGTACGTGCCCCATTAGCATATGTCAGTAATCATTTTACAAGTTGCCTGTCAGCCCAAGGCTGTTCTACCAGGTAAAGTCAAGGAAAGAACACGACCCTTCAATGTTCAGCAGATTGTGTGAATCACTGGAGATCTAAGGGGGCAGCTTATACACTGTACTCAATCCCTCACCCTCTCTATCTATTTTATTGCCTTTCTGAGAATTTCAAAACTGCTGGGATACAATCATCTACATTTCCTAATAATGGTTATTGGGTCTATCCTAAATAAAGCAGATGGTAACAATGCCAGCGATAAAGAATGAGTTTGGCCCCTTTAAAGATCAGGCCTGAATGTACACAGCATCATAGTGCTACTGCTAAACTGTGGATTCCTGAATTAATAAGTAAGCAACTGAAACTCACAGCTACATCACCAACATGGCTGCAATCAAATTTGTTACTTTACTGGATTAATGGGGGAAAAATACTGAACAGCATGGTTAGTGCAGCACTTTGAAACACCAGTGTACTTCACTGGGATGGTGTCACATGAGTCCATTCATTACTAGGCAAAGCTAAGTTTTCAGTTTCAGCTGCACCGCTTTAGAGTGGTGTTTAATGGAGGTCAACTGGGAAAGAAAAGGAAAATCAGAGGCCAAATTCTTGGGTAGTCATCATTGTGGAGGTATTAGTCCCGATCATTCAGTCACCCTGTTTACTGAAGTTATTGTGTCCTGCACAAAAATGGAGTAAGGAAGAAAGGAATGCAGAAAAGCTTAAGCCACAGAGTAATTCAGAAAACAGAAACTAATGTATACTTACAAATTAAACAATCAAAATTAAATTACATTTTCTAAGTTCTGGCTGGCCATCATGAAATAATTATGGTTTCTTGCATTATTTAAAACTAAAAAATGAATTCAGAGCGGACGATTTGAGCCCGCATTAGCTATGCACACGATACGCAACACAGGCACAAAATCGGGAGAGAATCAAAAAATGCGATTTTCGCTGGCGGAGTAATGTGAAATATACCAAGGGACCCTGGGAACCGCATTTTAATACATTAGCATGTCATTAGTCAGCAAACACTCCGGGAATTTCCCCCTCACTGAATATTCAGCGGGCACTGGCATGACGCCAGCACAATTTACAACAGCTTTATCTACATCCAAAGGGGATATCGAAGGCAGCCATCACCTTCCTGGGTGTAAATTTCAGTGGGGGCACTGGCGAGGACGCAGGGAACCCAGATAACTTCAGCTCAGGGCTGCGTAGCAGCTCTGGGGAGGAAGGGGGTGGAGTGTGAGGACAAGAGGATAAGTTCAATTCAATTAGTTATGGAGGTTTGACTGTCAGGGAATGATGTCAGGGTAGATGTCTGTGGCTGTAACAGATGGATGGATTATTTAATCAGCAGCCCTTGTGACCTGGGGGAATGAGGGTGCCCTCTAAGGATGAGCCTGACATGGTAATTGCAGTCTTCACATGAATCAGGTATGCCTCACCAGTCACAAGAGTTTCATGATCAGCTTCCTGACCCTTCCTTGACGAGTCAATTTTGCCAATTAAGTCAGTACAGCTATACATGAGAGTGCCATTGATTGGAGCCCTTTTCTAAACAATATGGAAGCATTGAAACATTTGGCAGGTAGTCACTGGCACATCTGTATTTTTTTGGGCTTAGCTCAGTTCTTAGGACAGCTGGTTCAAGGTGCAGAGTGAGGTTAACAGCACAATTCCTGTACTGGCTGAGGTTATCCATAAAGGCCCACCTTCTCAAAACATATAAAATAGGAGCAGGAGGAGGCAATTTGGCCTTTTGAGCCAGCTTCGCTATTCATTATGAACATGGTTGATCATCCAACTCAGTAGCCTGATCACACCTTTCCCCCATATCCTTTGATCCCTTTCACAAGGAACATAAGAACTTGGAGGAGGAGAAGGCAATTTAGACCCTTGAGCCTGCTCTGCCATTCAATATGATCATGGCTGATCTCCTCTCAGCCTCAACTCCCCTTTCCTGTCCGTTCTCCGTAACCCTTCAACCCATTACTAGTTAAAAATCTGTCCATCTCCTCATTAAATTTACTCAAAGACCGCTACACTCTAGGGTAGTGAATTCCACAGACTCACAACCCTTTGAGAGAAGTAATTTCTTCTCATCTGAATTAAATCTACTCCTAAATTTATCCTAAACCTATGACCTCTCGTTCTAGATTGCCCAAAAGAGGAAGCATCCGCTCTACATCTACTTTGTCAATACCTTTTATCATCTTATATGCTTCAATTAGATCTCCTCCCATTCTTCTAAACTGGAGAAAGTATAGGCCTAAACTGCTCAATTTCTCTTCATAAGACAAATCCCTCATCTCTGGACTCAATCTAATAAAGCTCCTCTGAACTGCCTCTAATGCAACTGCACCCATCCTCAAGTAAAGGAAACAAAACTGTAAACAATACTCCAGGTGCAGTCTCACCAATGCCTGGTACAGTTGGAGCAACACTTTCCTACTTTTATTCACTATTCCTTTAGCTATAAAGACCAAAGTTCCATTTGCCTTCCTTATTACCTGCTGTAACTGCAGATTAGTTTTCTGAGATTCATGCACAAAGGAAGACCACACAAACATGGACCAGGTGTAATGGCACCTGGGAGGTTCCCAGGCCATTGGAGACCCCTGGGTGGTTGGGGACGGGAAAAGGTGGCCTCCTGGCCCTCCCTTTGGCACCCAGGCACCTTAGCACTGCCAGCCTTGCACCTTGGCTCTGCCACCTTGGCACTGCCACCAGGGTGGCACTGCCAGGCTGGCAGCAGCAGTTCTATAGTGCCTGGGTGGCACTGCCAAGGGTCTTGACCTGAGGGGTGCCCATGCCCATGAAAGGGCGGATGAGAGGGGGTGCGAAGGGTGGGGTGGATGATGGGTGGGTATGAAAGGGCCTCATAAAGATTAGGGGGGTTAAGGGTGGGAGTCCTGCAAGGGGAGTACCCGAAGGGGAGGGGGGCGAGTGCTGAAGAGGGGGTGGGGGCCCTCAGCGACCCCATAGTCGGGTGTCCTCACCTGGGGCGATGGGGGGTAATGCCAATGAAGAGTGTGTGAAGGGGTGCAATGGGAGACATGAGTAGGAAGACTTACCCTGGCCACACAAAGGTATTTCACCTTCTTGAACATTGTTGTCTCGTCCTCTTCTGCAGTGAGCTGGCACTCACTAAGGCTGCCACTGCCTCCCAGGCAGGTGTGACAACCTTGGTACATGGACATCTGTGGGAACGCAGATTATATATGAGGTCCTCCTGTCTCTGCTGCACATCATCCAGGAGTTTGGTCAAGGCTCCCTTGGAAAATCATGGGGCCATCTTCCTGATAGCTATCCATTGACTGCATCTGGAACAAAGGCAGGAGAGGTGTTTATATGGAGTTGTCCCGGGGCGAGCGAATCAGTGGTAGACACCACGAGCACGGTGTGATTCACATGATTAAAAAAAGTTTGCTTAAGAGGCTCAGTATTCCATGCGATTTCCTGCTGCCGTTGCTGACACTTTGCTAAAATACAGTAAGAGTCCACCCAGAATGTTACATCAACCCATCAAATGTAATTTTAAACTGTAATTTTTGCAAGTTTCTCAAAGAGAAATTGGAGTTGATTGAAATTGTTATAGCTTGTCTATAGTCCTCAATCATCCTGACTGAAAAATGCAAAAAATCATCTTTACAAAATTGATAATTTTCTAAGCAACACCTACCTCTCTCTCTATGTGAGAGGCACTTATTATGTGAGTAGTTGGCCTGTGATTTAATTAATGGTGACTCAGTCAAACAACATTTTCAGTCTCTTCCTCCAAACAATGACATTTCACAAGATTAGTCATCTTTCTCTTCCATGATTATACACAGAATTCAACAACTATTACCAGTCACATTCATCTATTAAATATGGAGTTATTTATTTGTGACACATCCTGCTTCTAATTCAGTTTTATTTTTCCAGATTAATTTAATGTTCAGTCACTGTAAATCAGATCTAATATTTTACTGAAATAACCAGACCTGTTAAGACCAGACTCACACCATTTTCATTAGAATAGAGCTAGAATAAATGGTGCCATTAATTAAAATCAAGATTTACATCTCAACTCAAGTCATCGAAAACCGCCATTCAGTTTTGTTATAATTTTCTGCTGACCTAATTGATTATGTTGTGGAGACAACATAAGATGTGATTGTTAAGATTTAACTTGTGCTTTTCAAGAATGGAGCAACTCGAATTGTCTGTGATCGCTATGTAACTGCCTTCATGAGACATAAGTCATTTGATGTGTTAATTTTTTGATCCAGGATGTAATAAGCCTCACTAACATGTTGCATTAGAGTAATAGGACCATTAGTTATTTCCTGATCGTCATGAACAATAGCAACAGATACGATTAAGAGGTCTGGAATTCATGAATTAAAAACTGACTGGAAGCGAGGAAACAGAGTAAGAGTTAAGGGCAGTTTCTCAGAGTGGCTAGAAGTGAGTAGCAGCGTCCCACAAGATTCCATTCTGGGATCATTTCTTTTCACAGTATAGATCAATGATTTGGATATGGAACTAGAGGCAATGTTGTCAACATTGCAAACAAAAGAAAAATAGCAGGGGCAGCTGGAAAATCGTGTGTCATTTTGGGCTTCACCATATGGTAAACATGTTGGGGCAATCAGATTAAATAGGATGTTAGGGTGGCACGGTGGCGCAGTGGTTAACACTGCTGCCTCATGACACTGAGGACCCGGGTTCAATCCCGGCCACTGTCCACATGTAGTTTGCACATTCTCCCCATGTCTGCATGGGTCTCACCCTCCCAACCGAAAGATGTGCAGGTTAAGTGGATCGGCCACACCAAATTACCTCTTTAATTGGAAAAAAAAAGAATTGGGTACACTAAATTTATTTATAAAAAGATTAATTAGGATGTTGCCCGGGATGAAGATAAATTTTAAAAATTGGAGCTGTTTTCATTAAATCAGAGGAGATTACATTTTTTATATATATTTTTATCATTTTTCCATTTTTATAAAAAAAATGCAACAAATCTTGAGGATTTGTACTGCACAACATAAGTGTCTCAGCAAACATTAGTTACAAAAAAGACAGGCGAACAACAACACAATAAACATTAAACTTGGTGCCTCCATATAAACGGATAAATTAGAGAATGAGGGAATAAAGCCATGAAAACAGGGTAAAATTGTGCACACCTTTACATGCAGTGAATGATCACACTGCCAAGGAAAATATAGGATAAGATTTTCGTGCCATGTTTGGTCATGCACAAAAACATATCTCCCTCAATTACAATTATACCAGAGGCATCAATAACACATTGTGATATATTTTTCTCAGATATAAAACCTTTCTGGACCTTTGCAGGAGCCAATCACTGATTATTTAACCCCAAAATAACGAGAAAACAAAACAAAAAAACAAAAAGAAAAAAAATCGCAAAATTTGCAAAATTAATTCCAAGAGGATATTTTACATATAACCACAAGACACAACAAATCCACAAAATCTAGCACAGTACAGAGCGATCATCGTTCCACACATTTATACAGAGAAGACCATCAAATATTCATACAGTGGGTTCAGATTGTAATCACTGCTGTCGGCGTCTCCCATTACGCTGACAATAACAGGATAAAAAGATACCACCAAAGAGGACTTCCGGTGACGGGAATGTGCTGCGCAGATGCACGAAAGGTGGCTCTCCTCCTGGAAATTAGGCACTTTTAATCCAAAAATAGACCATGAAACCCTGTTGGGGGGAAAAAACACCCTCTTCCATTCACCGCCACCACAAACAAGGCACGCCAGGCTACAATCTGAGGAATGGAAAGGACGGCAGAATCAGCAAAAGTCTGGAGAAGAAGATTGAGGCGATGACGAACACGCGGGGGCAACAAGGATTCGGCCACACGGGATAAGCTGCTATCACATATGCCGGGCTACCCCCTGTTATATTACTGGGTTCAGTAATATGTATCGTTTCTAGTTGCTGTATATCCTGAAGGTCTGATGGTGTGATCATGAAGAAACCATGAGTCTTCAATTTAAAGCAAACCAATTTATTAAGTAACGATTAATTATAATTGAGTTTGACACTCAACAGAACTATCACTAGTAATCAAGTAATTAAATATTAATGGATTAACTGATTCAAAACTACACGTGCTAACTATGCTGTGATCTATCTATCATACACTATTGCTGTCTAGTCACTCCTGGGTTGAAAGAGACCAAGATTCTCTGGGAGTTGATACTTATAGTAGGATCAGTGGTGGTGTTACAGCAAGATGTTATAATTAACCCTTTAGTTATCTACATGTATACATATCATTACACCCCCGATAAATGAATGGAGTAGCTTCCTAGCACAGGAGTTGTAAGAGGGCAGAGATGCCATCCTCATTCTTGGAGCTAGAAGTGATGGCGTTTGCGGATTTCGGAGGCGTTTGCGGACTTCCGGTGGTGTTTGCGAGCGGGTCAGCCGCATCGAGAGGAGCTCCCAACGGTGGCCACTATTTACAGCGTTTTCGGGGGCTTCCCCGATTCTTTGCTCTCCCCCCCGATTGTTGCCGGCTTTTGGGGCTGTTCCGGGCATCAAGCGGGGCCGGTTTGAAAACCGGCGAGGAACCCCACGCGGGTGTCGGGCGGCTGGAGCTGAGGCGTCGGGCCCAGCACACGCGGCGGTCGGACCAGCGGGGGCGAAGCCAAACGGAGGACGAGGCGGCAGGCCCAAAGCCAGGGCGCGATGTAGGTGAGATGTTCCACATTGGGTGGCTCCCGCCAAGAATGTTTTCAGAAGACTGAAGTCCGGTCACAGGGGAATTCTTGAGGAATACAAAAAAGAAGAGAAAGAAGTTTTAAAGAAAGTTTGTGAAAGTTTCTTTTTCTTGAAGGAAGAATTATTTTTTTTTGTAAAAAGATTGAAGAAGGAAAGAAGGAGGGGAAAAAAAGGAAAAATAATAAGTCTAAAGGATGCGAAAAGCAGCGTTGAAGAAGGGAGGAAACGCGGGCTTGCCGTTGAATGAGAGGACCAGCAAAAGCGCTGACAAGATGGCGGATGCTGGACCGCCTGGTGGGGCCGCACTGCTTAAGGTGGAGAAGATGACCGAGGTGATGGCTGTTGAGCTGGAAAAGCAATTTGTGAGGCACTTGGAGGCTTTGAGAAAGGAGATGGCAGTCGCATTGAAGTCATTGATGGAGGAGGCAATCGCCCTGGTGAGGGTAGCTGTGGCAAAGACATCAGCCGAGGTGAGAGAGCAGGGCGCGAAGATGAAGGAAGTGGAGGAGGCCGTGTCGCAGCACAGCGACCAGTTCACCTCGATGGGGGACGAGCGGAGGGTGGTGGAGATCAACAGAGGACTCCGAGCAAAGCTTGAGGACTTGGAGAACCGCTCGAGGTGGCACAATCTGAGAAGTGTGGGCTTGCCCGAAGGGACAGAGGGCCCAAGGCCAACAGAGTACTTCACTAAGAGGTTGGCAGAGTTCATGGGGGAAAGTGAGAACTCCTCCCGGTATGAGCTGGACCAAGCTCATTGGTCATTAAGGCCGAAGCCCAAAGTGAATGAGCCGCCAAGAGCAGTAATTATCTGCTTCCATAAGTACTGCATGAAGGAGAAGGTGTTAAGCTGGGCGAAGCACAAGTGCAAGGTGCAGTGGGATGGTGCTAGAGTTCAGATTTACCAGGACTTGACGGTAGAGTTGGCAAAAAGACGAGCGGCATTCGGACGAGTGAAGGCGGCTTTGTACAACAAGGGGGTGCGATTTGGTATGGTATACCCGGTGAAGCTGAGGGTGACGTATGACACTAAAGACTTTTATTTCAAGACAGAGGAGGCGGCTGAGGTGTTTATGTGGGCAGAAGGCTTGGGACAGACATGAGGAGTGGAGCTGGAAGAGAGACTGTGAACTGTGATTGGGGAGCTGGAAAATGCATAAATGCTATAACTTTCTTTTTATTGACATGTATTGTAATTTACTTCACTTCACATTGTTACAGAGTTCAAGTTATTGGTTGGGTTGATTGGCATTCTGTGTTGCAACGGTTATATCTTATTTTAGTGAATTGTATGGGTGGGATTGTTGTTTTTTTCTCTGGGACAGGGTGGGAGGGGACGATATACCTTGGGGAGGGGAGCCACCCGCGCTAGCTAACTAAAGTCGGCTAGTGAACGGAGGTGAAGTGAGAGGAGGGCTGCGGACATTGGAGCCTGGTTAGCAGGTTTCGATGGGTCTCCGAGGCGAGCAAGGTGGGAAGAAGGGATTGATGCTGGGAGATGTTTTTTCAAGAGGAAATGTTTTTGGGAGGAGGGAAGGGGTTTGATGTTAATAATGGATACGGGCGGGTCAGGCTCATGGGGCAGGGCCCGGTGGTATGATGATGGTGGATAAGAAGTGGGGGGGGGGGGTGTGAGACCCCCAGTTAGGATAGTCAAGTAGAACGTGAGGGGGTTAGGAGGTCCAGTCAAGAGGTCAAGGGTGCTTGCGCATCTTAAAAGTTTGAAAGCCGATGTAGCAATGCTGCAGGAGACTCACTTTAGGGTGAAGGGCCAGTTTAGTCTTAAAAAGGGCTGGGTTAGTCAGGTGTTTCACTCTGGATTTGACGGAAGGGCTCGAGGGGTAGCAGTAATGGTCAGCAAAAGAGTACATTTCCAGATGGAGAATGTGGTGGCAGATCAAGGGGGTAGATATGTGATTGTGACAGGGGCGCCGGAGGGGAGGTTAGTGGCGCTGTTAAGTGTATACGGTCCCAATTGGGACGATGTGGGATTCGCAAAGAAGGTGTTTGGGGCCATCCCCGACTTGGACACACACAAACTGATAGTGGGGGGGGACTGGAACTTGATGCAGGAGCCAAGGCCGCGCTCGCTGGTCCCATCAGGGGCGGCGAAGGCGTTGGCTGGGCTAATGGTGGAAATGGGAGGGGTGGACCCTTGAAGGTTTCTGAACCCGAGGGAACGGGAGTACTCGTTTTTCTCAGCAGTCCGCAGTCCATAAGGTATACTCGCGGATCAACTTTTTCGTGGTGGGGAAGGCTTTGCTGGCTGGGGTTAAGGGGTCAGAATACTCGGCAATTGCAGTATAAGATCACGCTCCGCATTGGGTGGATATGGTACCGGAGAAGGGGATGGCTCAGAGGCCGGGGTGGAAATTGGATGTGGGACTTTTGGGGGACCAAGTTCTGTGACAAAATTGAAAAGGTAATTGAGGAATATGTAGGCTTCAACTGTACGGGTGAGGTGTCGAAGGCAGTTTTCTGGGAGGCTCTAAAGGCGGTGGTGAGGGGTGAGGTGATCTTGTTTAAGGCCAGGGCGGAAAAAGAGGAGAGGTTGGAGCAGCAGAGGGTAATAGATGAGATGTTGGAGGTAGTTAGGAGTTATGCAAAAGATGGGGACCCAACAAAGTTGGAAAAGAGAAAAGAACTACAGGCGAGCTTTGACCGACTATCTACCATGAAGGCGGTGCGCCAACTGAGGCGAGCAAGGGGTGCAGTTTACGAGCATGGAGATAAGGCAGGGCGTATGCTAGCAGGTCAGCTCTGGAGGGAGGCAGCAGCAAGGGAAATTGTTCAGGTGAGGGACAGGGCAGGGAAGTTTGTGGTGGCTCTGGATCTGATTAACAAGATCTTTGAGGAATTTTATGAGAGGTTGTACAGATCAGAACCACCTGGGGGAGATCGGGAGATGCAGGAATTTCTAGATGGGTTGGAGTACCCAAGGTTAGGGGAGGGGGACAGGGCTACATTAGAAGGAGCAATAGTGGAGCAAGAGATAACAGGTGCGATTGGGAGGATGCAGTCGGGGAAGGTGGCAGGGCCGGATGGGTTTCCAGTGGAATATTATAAAAAATTCAAGGATAAGCTGGCACCTCTGATGGTGGGGATATTTGAAGAGGCGATAGGGAAGGAGGTGTTGCCACAAACTTTGGGGCAGGCATCGATTTCCCTGTTGCCAAAAAAAGATAAGGACTCGACGGAGTGTGGGTCGTATAGGCCCATATCACTTTTGAATGTGGACGCAAAAGTATTGGCGAAGGTGCTGGCGGGTACGCTGGAGGAGTGCCTCCCGAAGATGATAGGTGAAGATCAGATGGGGTTTGTGAGAGGGAGGCAGCTCTTTTCAAATATTAGAAGGGTATTGAACGTGGTTATGGCACCGGCGGAAGGGAAGGAAACAGAGGTGGTTGTGGCATTGTACGCTGAGAAGGCGTTTGACTGGGTAGAATGGGAGTACTTGATGGCAGTTCTGGAGCGGGTTGGGATTGGACCAAGATTTGTGAACTGGGTAAAGCTTATATACAAGGAGCCGAGGGCGAGTGTCCGCACAAACAGCATCAGCTCGAGATACTTTTCTCTCCACCGTGGGACTAGGCAGGGATGTCTTATGTCCCCCCTGCTGTTTGCACTCGCGATTGAGCCATTGGCCATCGCATTAAGAAGGTCGGGGATTTGGGAAGGAATAGTGCCGGGGGGGGGATAGAGCATAGGGTGTCGTTATATGCCGATGACTTGCTGTTATACGTGTCGGAACTGAGTGTGTCGATAGGGGGAATATTGGAGCTGCTTCGGGTGTTTGGGTCTTTCTCGGGGTTCAAACTAAATCTAGGCAAGAGTGAGTATTTTGTGGTGTCTCGGCCAGGGGTGGGGGCAGGGGTGGGGGGGGGCTGCCATTCCGTAGGGCAGGGACTCACTTTACGTACCTGGGGGTACAGGTTGCTCGAGATTGGGGGAGGAGAGGGTTCCGTAGGTACAACATTCCTAGTTTGGTGGGGAGAGTTAAAGCTGATCTGGCAAGGTGGGATGGTCTCCCTCTGTCACTGGCGGGTCGGGTACAGGCAGTTAAAATGAACGTGTTGTCGCGATTTCTGTTTATTTTCCAATGCCTGCCGATTTTCCTGCCAAAGGCTTTTTTCCAGAGAGATTGAGGGAATGATTACTTTGTTCATATGGGGAGGGAAGGTGGCCAGAGTTAGAAAGGTGCTGCTACAGAGGGGAAGGCAGGCAGGGGATTTAGGACTTCCGAACCTGATGTATTACTACTGGGCAGCGAATGTGAAGAAGGTACGGATCTGGGTCAGAGGGGTTGATTCCCAGTGGGTCAGAATGGAGGAGAGTTTGTGCAGGGGGGTCGGGATTGAAAGCACTAGCAACAGCGCCGCTCCCAATGGCCCCAGGGAAATACTCAGGGAGTCCGGTAATAATAGCTTCATTGAGAATTTGGAGGCAGTTTCGTCAACACTTCGGGTTGAGGGCAGTGTCAAGGGAAATGCCAATTTGGGGGAACCACAGAATTGAGCCAGGGATGTGGGATTGAAATTTTCGGAAATCGGAGAAGAAGGGGATTAAGACAGTAAAAGATTTGTTTCTTAGGGGTCAGTTTGCAGGATTGAAGGAGCTGGAAGTGAAGTGAAGTATGGGCTGGAGCAGGGTGAAATGTTTAGATACATGCAGGTTCGAGATTTTGCCAGAAAGGAGATACAGAGCTTCCCGGTGGAGCCAGCCTCCACATTGCTGGAGGAGGTGCTGACGACAGGGGGACTGGAGAAGGGGGTAGTGTCGGCGGTTTACGGAGCTATTTTGGAAGAGGAGAACTGGAAGGGATCAAAGCAAAGTGGGAGGAAGAGTTGGGAGAGGATATGGAGGAGGCGTTCTGGTGTGAGGTGCTCCGGAGACTGAACGCCTCCACCTCACGTGCGAGGTTGGGGTTGATACAGCTGAAGGTGGTATACAGAGCACACTTCATGAGGGCGAGGATGAGCCGATTCTTTGAAGGAGTAGAAGATGTGTGTGAACGTTGCGCCTGTTTTTCTGTCTCTTCTCTTACCAGGGCTGCACGTTGCGTATCCTGATAGGCCTTTTCATATTGCGACTGGAAACTACTTAAATGCGCCAGACAAGACTGGTGAGCCCGTTTGGCGTCATCCACGTCTCCATCTTTTGCTGCCAATTTCCTCCTTAATTCCATATTCTCTTTTTCAACTTCGCTTACATCGACTTTACTCATCTGATGTATGCCCTCAACTTCTTTGCGGAGCGTCTTGACGACCTCCTCTGTGCCTCGCAATTGTGCCAAACAGGACACGATTGCCATCGGCTTGCGAGCTTTTCCCAAGCTCTTTTTATGTATCTCGCTCAGGTTTTCCCACCAAGTATGCCCTATACTTCCGGGACTAGATTCCTCATTATCGCAGAAATCATTCCACAGGAGCCATCCTTTCCCCTTAAGATATTTCCGGATTTCCTCCTCCCAAATGGGACACTGCCCCACTCTACTGCTGCTAGTCGCTGCAACCGCAAATTCCTCAGGGTTCATGAGGCGCTACATTGCCTGCATGGCCATCTTTCCTATCCGACTGCTTCTTCTAAATTTGGAACAGGGGGCTAAGGCGGTGTTGTAAATGCGGGTACGGCTTTCGCTACTTTCCGAAAATACAGACTTCCGACAGTTCTGACGCAACAAAAATCTATCAGTTTTACCTTATAGCCCTGTTAGTTACGCATGCATACACACACTTCCGAATTATGACTATTGATCAGAACTGCTTGAACACTTGTGGTTTTCTGTTTCCAATTGCGTTTCTAATTCCAATTTCTTGGGTTCTCCCGGAGTGGTTTTCCACTTCTAGATCGGGTCCCGTCAGGATGTCGCCAAAATGTTGCTCGTTTTAGCCTTAGTTTAATTGCTCTTGTTCTATCACCTTTGCTCTTGAGTCACCAGGTATCTTTCTGATACCGCCACGTGGTTCAAGTCCGAGTAATGATCAATAATCCAACACAAGAGTTAAATCAACGCACATTTATTATATACAGTAATCAGTACTTCTACATTAATTCTACTTCTAAGCTACTTCCTACAACTAACAGGCCAATACTTAACTTTAGAAATGGCCCACCAGGTCAGGGAAATGAATGGCCTTTCGTATGGGTTCTGAGCCTGCGGGATTCAAAGCGGGTACAGGTCGATAGTCAGGAGTATAGCCTATCTCGTAGCGAGCGTTGGAGTAAGACTTACAGTTCTTGCGGCTGTTGTAGAAGGTCAGCAGAAGGGTCTCGAAGGGTGCGGAGAGGAGAAGAGAGCGATTTGAACTTGGCCCCTATTCTTATAGTCCCCAGGGGCTTCCCGCCTTTCGGGGCGGACCCTGTACCTGGTTCCAAGTGATTGGACTTCGTCCCAATCACTTGGTTCGATATTCTCCAACGCTGGAGCGATTCCTTGGTTGATGGGCGGTTTTGGGGTGGTCGTTCACCTCTCTTTTGTGTAGGCTCCTGCTGGCGCCGAAAGGTCTGGGTTGGCTTTGCGTGTCTAATTTGTAGCGTATTGTTCCCGGGGATTGCTAATTAGTATTCAGATGGCTGGTGTGTTATGTTGATGGCTGCAGGTATCGATTCTGTCTGGCCTCCCCAGTGGCGAATACACAGTTTTGCCTGCAGCTGCCTGTTTGAGTCCTGTTGGCTGATTTTCCCATCAGCCTCTTCCGTTTGCCATTTTAAATCGGGGTTTGGCCATTCTAATCAGGAGTTAGCCATTTTAAATGGCTACACCCGCTAATCACGTTCATATGTTTTGGTCCTGTCCGAAGCTGGAGGATTACTGGAAGGAGGTTTTTAGGGTAATTTCTAAAGTGGTGCACGTGAAACTGGACCCGGGCCCCCGGGAGGCCATATTTGGGGTGTCGGACCAGCCAGAGTTGGAAACCAGTGCGGAGGCAGATGTTGTAGCCTTCGCCTCGTTGATCGCCCGAAGGCGGATCCTGATGGGTTGGAGAGCAACCTCTCCACCCTGTGCCCTGGCGTGGCGGGGGGACCTGCTGGAATTCTTGACTCTTGAGATGGTTAAGTTTGAACTGAGGGGAAGGGTGGAGGGGTTCTACAATTCATAGGCATTATTCATTGTGCACTTTCAAGAACTGGATAACATCGAACATTAGTTTGGGGGGGGGGGTGGGTGTTGGAGGTTGGGGGAGGGGGGCTGTGTGTGTTAATGGCGACTATGGGAGATTCCTGATTCCTTTTTGTCATTTGCTTATGTGAACATGCGGGCTAATGTTTGTGGTTTGGTGGGAGGATGGGATCATATTGATACGGGGATTGACATATTTGTTACTGATTATTGTTTATTGTTGGTGGGTGTAAATTTGGGAGAAAATGTGAAAAAGGAGGAGAATAAAAATATATTTTTTTAAAAGCTAGAAATAATGGCGACAGTGAAAGCAGCGGTAGCGGAGGTGCTGCTCCCCCTTCAAGGTGCGCTGGAAAAGACAGAATGGCGACTAGAAACACAGGAGGTGACGATCAGAGTGCTGAAGAAGGCAGCGACTAACCAGAACGACCGGATCACCTCACTGGAGACAGAGATGGAAAGGGTGCTGGCAACACAAGGGACGCTAAGGGGGAAGGTTGAAGAGAACCGGTTGCACTGCAAATATCTCCGCATTGTAGGCCTACCGGAGGGTATCGAGGGCAAGACCCCTATGGAGTCCTGAGCCCAGGTGCTGGGCAAACATGTTGGAGGGGAAAGCATCCCCAAGCCCCCAGAAGTGGACAAGCCCACAGGTCACTCCGACCAAAGCCAGTGAGCAGCCGCGGGCCATCATCGCGAGACTTCACCTGTACCAAGAGCACAGAGTCCTGTAAGTGGGAGGGACACTCTATCCATGTGTACCAGGACATTGGGACAGATCTGGCCAAGAGCCAGGCGGAATTTAAAACTGGCCAAGGCAGCCCTTTACAAGAACAACACGCAGTTCGGGAGGCCGCCAAACTCTGGGTGACATTCCAGGCTAGGGAGTACTACTCCACCGCACCGACAGAAGCAGACAAATTCATGCACAAGCACAGGCTATGAAGGCAACGACACCAGCAGTGAACCAGAGCTCTAATTTAATCAGTCTAAAACAGGCATTGTCAAACTCGGGGCGTGACCCATGGGTGGGTCGCGGGCGGGTGTCGGGAGGGTCGCGGAGCCATCCGTCGCGGCACTCCCGATCGCGCAAATCCGCATGCAACAGGCGCAGCAGCTGGCTTTTACCTATGCCGTCTGCAAGCGGCCTTCAAAATGGCCACGTACATATAAACAAAATTCATCGCACTGCGCATGCACACTGATGATCGGGCATGCATGCGCAGTATGGCCGCATTTTTGTTCTGTACGGTCGCACCCTTATTTTTACAAGTTCGGGGAGCCATAGGGACCAAAGGGGGGGGGGGGGGGGGGAGAGAAATGCAACGGTTGAGTTAGATGTGGATCGATCCGGGGGAGTGCTGCCGCACTAGCAGGTGAGCTAGCGCAGGGAAATATGAGGGAAGGGAGGGCCACAACACAACTCCTGAAGGGGAGAGAGTGCATGGCAGCGGAGGGGAAGAAAATTCTAGATGGGGGAAAATAGTGGGGGAACGGGGGGGGAGAAGCTGGGGGGGCAGGGGAGGCCCACAGGGACTTGGAGGGGGGGGACAGACAGGCTCAGGAGGAAAGCCGAGGAGTGGGGGGCGGGGGGGGGAGTAGAAGGCTGGCGATGACAGATCGCACCACAAGCATTCATCTTGGAGGGCCCCCAAACAAAGGGAAACCCCGGAGTGCACGGGTGCATTCACATGGCATACACAATGGTGGCCATCTTGGTTGGCCCCTGGACAAAAGGAAAGCCCAGAGCGCAGGGGCACAGCGACATGTCGAGTATGATGACCACGGCCATCTTAAATGGTCCCCAAACAAAGGGAAACCTCGGAATGCAGGGGTGCATCCACAAGGCCCTCCTGAAGCTACAGTTCTATCACTGGACGGCTGGTGCAGAAAGAGTACGGGGATGGATGAAGGAACCGGGAGCAAAGTGGGTGAAGATGGGGGAGAGTTCTTGCAGAGGGACGCCCCACCAAGCACTAGCCATAGTGGCTCTCCCATTCGCTGCCGCCCCCCCATGGCCAAATGCTCAAGGAGCCCAGTGATAGTAGTCACACTTCGAACGTAGTAGAAAATGAGACAACACTTCAGCCTAACCGGAATGTCCACCATGGCTCCCATCTGCAACAACCACAAGTTCACTTCCGCAATAACGGATGCCACCTTCAAAAGGTGGAGACAACACAAGGGTTAGGTACATGTGCAAGGACGATAGAGTAGTGATCCTGGGAGAACTCAGGTAGACGTTCCAGTTACCAAGAGGAAACGACATGAGATACATTCAGGTCAAAAACTTCCTCCACAAGGAAGCAACGACATACCCACAGATACCAGCACACTCATTAGTAGAAGAATTGCTGGACGTGGGCTACCTAGGGGAGGGAATCTGTGAGGACTTGTACATGCGACTGTTGGAGGAAGTATACCCCACCCTGGAGGAGTCATGGAAAAAATGGGAGGAGGAACTGGCATAGAGATGGGAGAGTACTCTGAATCGAACCACTACACAGGGCGAACCTCCACGTGCGCAAGGCTGAGCCTGCTAAAGGTGGCGCACCTAAACAGAACCCGAATGAGTGGGTTAATTTCGGAATGGGGAAGACAAATACGAACGGTGACAAGGAGGCCCGACCAACCATACCCACATGTTCTGGGCTTGCCCCAGACTTGTCGGGTACTGGACGATATTCTTTGACGCAATGTCCAGGGTTGTGGAACTGAGGGTGGAGCCATGCCCTCAGGCCAGCCAGAACTCTTCATGGGGAGGAGGGCCTTTGCCTCCCTGATCACCCTCCGGAGAATCCTATTCGGCTGGCGATCAGCAGCATCTGGCTGGAATTTCTCAAGCTGGAGAAAATAAAATTTGCCATCGGGGGTCAAAAGAGGGCTTTCACCGAATGTGGCAGCCGTTCGCCAACTTGTTCCAAGACCTGTTCGTAACCAGCAACCAGTAGAGTAAGGGAAAGGGACACACGGACGAGCTACGGGACAAAAAAGAAAAGGAAAGTGGGAGGGGATTGAGAGGGAAGGGGAAACAGTAGGGGGGGTCAAAGGCATGCAAAGAGAAGGAGAGGGACAAGGCCATAGAGGACTGAGGATTTCTGTTTGTCTTTTTTTCATTTTTGCCGCATTGTTGCAATATGTAACTTATGAATTTAAATATAAAATTTGAAAATCCAATGGGGGGCAGCCCTAAAGCGTTCACCTCCATTTTTAAAAAGAATTGCTACCAAGAGCAGAGAATCTTAGGATAACGGGATACCAGCACATAGCCAGGAGCACGTGGCCCTATGGCATACGTCCCCACCATAAGACAAAAAAAAGAAAAAAACTGCACATTCAAACCTGCCTCCGCCTCCCACGAGATCCAGGACAAGAAGGAACATCCCAAACGCAGGGGAACAACAGGCTATCATCCTCAAGAGCAGACATAGCTTTGCATTGTACACTCTTGTATACAGGAGCCAGTAAACCAAGGATACCCACAGCATGCCAAGACTCGCTACACAACAGTCAGTGATGCTGTGACAGACAAAGAGTCCATGAAATTCAGGTTGCAACCACGTCATCTAAATAAACAGCTACACACGGGAGCCCCCTCAGGGTGTCCTTCATCACGCGCTGGAAATCAGTACAGGCAGAGGGTACTCCGAAAGGCAGCCGTGTATACTTGTATAGGGCCCCCGTGTGTGTTGATGGTGACATACTTGCGAGAGGCAGAATCCAACCTCAGCTGCAAATAGGCATGGCTCGTGTCGAGCTTTGTGAACAAATGCCCCCGACAGGCTTTGTGTAGAGATCCTCAAAGCGGGGCATGGGGTAGTGGTCCAACTGCAAAGCCGTGTTCACTGTTAACTTGCAGTCCCCGCATAAACAAACCATTTTGTCCGCATTTATGACCGGTACCACCAATGCTGTCGGGTCTCCACCTTTTCAAACTAGACAGTGGGAACCAGGTGTGCCCGGAAATATCGAGGCGGGGCTTCTGGGTCGATCTGTATGCGGCCACAGCCATACCAGGTTGGAACACTTTGGAGTACTTTCCCAACACTTTGGCCAAACCACCGGAATTTGTAGGTGACGCAGCCAGTTGCGGCCCAACAAGCTGTGCCCATTCCCTTTTCCCTCGATGAGCCGATTGGTGCCCATAAACTACCAGGGTCATAGCAGTACCTGTAATATCCAACGGTTCTCCCGTGTAAATAACCAATCTGGCCTGGGTACTTGTCAAATCCAAGGTCTGAACTTCCATCTTAATGCGGCCAAATATCCATTGATAGATCACGGAGACCACTGCGCCTGTGTCCAACTCCATGTCGAGCAGGTGTCCATTCACACATAATGCAACTTTAATGGGAGTCACTCAGGGGCTGCTACACAATGCAACTGCATGTAGTCGTGCTCCTCTGGCTCATCCAAATGAAAATACAGGCCCTGGGCTGGCGGTGGCCCTGACCTCTGGACGTGTGGTTCACCTATGGCCTGCTCATGCCAGGATCGGCGACCACAAGCCCCACAACGACCTGGCTCCCCCTCTATGGACTCTGGAGAAGATGCCCGCCGGGAAGGCTCGTTCTTCGGCCACAGGGTTGGGCCTTTCCGAAGTTCGCTCCAGGGCAAAGCGGCAGGATAGGGAGTGACTCTAGGAGGGGAGGGGGCAGCCCTAAAGCGTTCACCTCCATTTTTTGCATTTCCTAAACTCCATGCAAGAGTGTAATCTGTACGGCCTGTTACAAAGTTAGGAAAATTTCGGCTAGCAGCTTCTTCTGCGAGGCCTCATTGTTTATTCTGTAAACCAAGCGGTCACAGAATGTCTCAGATAAGGCCAACCATCTGCACAGAACTCAGCAATTTTTCATAGCCTCGATAAAAACTCGGTGATGGACTCACCCAAAATTCTCTCAGCTAATTAAACTGGTACCGCTGTACTATTACCGACGGGGTTGGATCAAATTGTTGCCCCACTAACTCCTCAAGCTCTTTGAAAGTTTTAGTGTCTTGGGCCGCTGGGTAAGTAAGGCTCCGTATCACTCCGAACATGCGCCACAGGCCGTAAGTAAAATGACTATGTGGTGGTTGTTCTCCGTGATATTATTGGCCCTGATAAAGTACCTCATCTTCTGTGCATATTGATTCCAATCTTCCAGTCTGGCGTCAAACACGTCCAAATGACTGGAAAGAGGCATCATTAAAAAAAAATTCTAACCTGTATCCAAGAGATATGGGGAAGTGGCTCAGCAACATCAATAGCGAACAGTCTTTATCCTCATTGCCAGTTTTATAAGGGACAATGAAAGGAGTTCACAGTGAGTTGTAGGGAAGAAATAAAACTTACTTTTATTTAACACATTAACTATATGCACAGCTCCAGTAGTTCCTTGGACTTAGTTATGGGTCCCCCACCCCCTTATCAGGGAAGCTCATATTCTACAAGCTCCATGTTGTAGTGGATCATCCTTACCCAGTAAGGCCCGTGTGGGTTATAACAGTATTTAAAATGTACTCCCTCCTTGCAAAGGCAAAGATTACAGCACATTAAAAAAATCTCGGTAAATATTGCACAACAATCATGTCACACTACAAACTCACTATGAGTTTTGCCATATAACAGGATAACAGATGACAACCGCCTCTGTGCTCATGTATTGTACACCCTTATCAGGATAAAAGGTAATAACATAAAATCAGCAGCATCATCACAAGGAGATAACGTTCAGGATTATTGAAGAATGTCGGATAATATCACCATCCACAGAGCTTGGAAAGGCCAAAACAGGTTTGATTCACGGCTTGGTCACTGTCTGTGTGGAGTCTGCACATTCTCCCCGTGTCTGCGTGGGTTTCCTCCAGGTGCCACGGTTTCCTCCTACAAGTCCCAAAAGATATGGGGCGGGATTCTCTGACCCCCGTGCCGGGTCGTATAATCGGCAGTGGGGGAGGGGGGGGGATTCAGGCAACACCACTCCGACGCCAGTCCGCCAATTCCCCGGTCACCGGAGAATTGCCGCCATTGCCGCGGTCGGCGCAGCGTGTTCGCGTAGCGTGGTCGGCGCGGCTCCTGCCGGGGGGTGCTCAACGTGGTTCACCCCCGGCGATTTTCCCAGCGCTATGGGCCGAGTGCCCGCCGAGTTAGGCCGAGTCCCGCCGGTGCCGTTCTCGTATGGTCCTACCCGGTGGGACCTCACCGTTCATGTTGCGGGGGCTGGCCTTCACGGTGGCCTGGCCCGCGATCGGGGCCGACCGATCAGCGGGCAAATTTATCCTGAAGGGGGCCTATGTTCCTCCGCGCCGGGTCCCTGTAGCTCTGCGCCTTGTTGCGTCGGGGTCGGCTTGGAGAAGGCAACCCACGCGCATGCATGAACTCGCGCCAGCCGTAGCGCGCATGCGCAGACCCGCAGCGCCCGTTCTGACAATCGTATCGGCAGCTGGAGCAGCGCGAGGCGCTCCAGTGGCATGCTGGCCTCCTGTGCGGCGCAGGATCGCTGCTCCTAAGGGCCAATGACGCCGTCGTAAAACCCTCCTGCGTTTACAACGGCGTCAACACTTAGCCCCAGGGTCAGAGAAACCCGCTCAGGCTGTTAGGTGAATTGGACATTCTGAATTCTCCCTCTGTGTACCCGAACAGGCGCCAGAATGTGCCGACTAGGGACTTTTCACAATAACTTCATTGCAGTGTTAATGTATACTTGTGACGGTAGCACGGTAGCATTGTGGATAGCACAATTGCTTCACAGCTCCAGGGTCCCAGGTTCGATTCCGGCTTGGGTCACTGTCTGTGTGGAGTCTGCATATCCTCCCCGTGTGTGCGTGGGTTTCCTCCGGGTGCTCCGGTTTCCTCCCACAGTCCAAAGATGTGCAGGTTAGATGGATTGGCCATGCTAAATTGCCCTTAGTGTCCAAGATTGTCCATAGTGTTGGGTGGGGTTGCTGGGTTATGGGGATAGGGTGGAGGTGTGGACATTGGGTAGGGTGCTCTTTCCAAGAGCTGGTGCAGACTCGATGGGCCAAATGGCCTCCTTCTGCACTGTAAATTCTATGAAATCTATGATTGGCAAACTTGGACATGTGACTTTCTATCCTATCATCCTATGAATATAGTGAATAATTGAGGCTCCAACACCAGTCCTTGAAGACAATACTTGTCACATCTTTCTCCTCCTGCTCAACCAATTTCCTAACCAGGTCAATAACCTGCCTTCATTCCAACTTTAGACACCAGTCTCTTTTAAGGTACCTTATTTAGTTGATGGACTATTTGAAAATTAATAGTAACTTCCAGAATAACCAATATAAGAACAATCAGCTGGTAGATACAAGGGGAAATGGGATTTTACTTAGGGAATTTTCTTGGGGTGGCATGGTGGTACAGTGGTTCGATTCTGACCTTGGGTGACTGTCTTTGCACATGCTCCCTGTGTCTGCATGGATTTCCTCCAGGTGCTCTGGTTTTCTATCCCGCAGTCCAAAGATGTGCAGGTTAGGTGGATTGGCCATGCTAAATTTCCCTTTAGTGTCCAAAAGGTTAGTTGGGGTTATGGCGATAGGGGGGAGGGGGGGGGGGATGGGCCTAGGTGGGGTGCTCTTTTGTCAATGCTGACTCGATGGGCCGAATGGCCACCTTCTGCACCGTAGGGATTCTATAATCAAAGAATATGAAAAAAAATGAGAGATGGATTTGGAACAAAGCGATTGGATAGATATCAATTGACAAAGATATGTTTAAGAAGGCAGAAGGATGATGAAAATACCATTAGGACTAAGTCTTATTGGATTTCAGAGAACCAAAAATCTAATACACCAGGTAGGAATAAAGCAGGATAGTACATATAATGGTTGAATAGATTGGAGCAATATAGAGGTTCTTTTACAATTTCATCAAAATCTATGTTTTAATGAAAAAAGCAAGAGGAAAATATATTCTTTTTAGATATTAGGACATTCTGTGAAAAGTAGATATGAGGCAGTGATTAAATGAGCCCAGCGTGAGCTCATGAAATAAATATGGAGTAGGAATTAGGGTAGATTGAATGTCAATAAATTTATTAACAGTAGCAAATAGAATGGCATAGGTGCTACCCAAGTAGAAAAGTGGAAGTGAAGACATTGCCGACAGTCAGCAAGAGATATTAAAGTTGGTACATTTGATTTTATTTAATGAAAGATTGAAAAGTTGTTGAGAGTATCTAAGTTGTAAGCGTAAAAACTGATCATTTTGTATGGTGAAGGAGAAATAGTTTTAGTCACAAGGAGTTACCAATCTTAAGAGGGACAATATTTACTTGGCTGCATTGGTGACACCCTTGACGGTGAAAGTTGAAGATTCAAGTTGGGCATATAATTTATGCTGACATTCAGTGCAGTACTGTACTGATGTCCTTCAGAAAATATGTTAGTTACATTAAAACTTTGTCCTGAATCCTTCGATCTCCAGAGCAGTGAAATCTAAACTTAGTTGCTGTTGCGCGCCGGACCCTGTGAAAGTCACAGCATTTTTAAACTTCTAATCGGTTCATTTGCACTGCCTGGACACTACACAAAAGTCTGAAAGTCTCTGACATTTATTTCAGTGTCAGAGACTTGGGACAGATATGCGAGCTTACCTAGACAATTACCTTGGAAATGTCATGTTGGTTACTATCTGCTATAACAAAGTGATTATTTAGCGTAACTGAACTGAGCACTATAAACCACCTTCCACCTCCCCACCTCAAACACTCCACCCAATCTGAATTACTCCCGACATTACTCTATTGGGTCACTGTCTGAGCGGAGTCTACACATTCTCCCTGTGTCTGCGTGGGTTTCCTCTGGGCGTCCGGTTTCCTCCCACAAGTCCCGAAAGACGTGCTGTTAGGTAATTTGGACATTCTGAATTCTTCCTCCATGTACCCGAACAGGCGCCGGAATGTGGCGACTCGGGGCTTTTCACAGTAACTTCATTGCAATGTTAATGTAAGCCTACTTGTGACACTAATAAAGATTATTATTATTCCTCCCCAACCAAACTATCCCCCAACCCAATCCAACTACCCCCCCTGGCCTTACCCTACTATAACCCAACTAATTCCTGACCTGACCCAACTACGAGGGGGGCCTGACTACCCACTCACTCACCTATTCACTCAAAGGCCTTTAAAACTTACCTGAATTCAGCAGCTGATGCTGAAAAAAGGGGACATGTCCTCTCTTCTTTTGTCTTCTCCTTCTCTCGCCGGTCTTGCTCTGGAGAGTCTGAGTTGACCCATTTCTGCTGCAGCCAGGATCAGAAGTCCCAGCTGAAAATGCAATGTTGCCAGACACAGAAACCCTCACTGGTAACAACAATACCGCCGAGCGGAGATCTGGGCCTCTATCTATCTCAAAGAACAAAGAACAGTACAGCACAGGAACAGGCCCTTTGGCCCTCCAAGCCTGTACCGGTCATGATACCATCCTTGGCCAAAACCCTCAGCACTTCTTAGTGCTGTATCCTTCTATACCCATCCGATCCATGTATTCGTCGAGATGCCCTAATCTTTTCAAATGAATGATAAAAAAATTCTATTGCCAAAATGCAAAGCACAGTAGTAGTTGACCTGGCTGATGCGACCATCAATTCACTCAAAGACACGAGGAGAAGTAAACCGTGGTTTTAATCAGCTTAGACCAGTGCCTGCCTGCGACTGGTACAATACTGGGGACTGCCTGTAGGTCAGCTGCTCTTTATACTTCCTCTTAAGGGGAGGAACCATGGGCGGAGCCCGTACATGCCCCAACATATCCCCCTGTGGGTGAAGCCCCACAATGGCCATAGGTGGAGCCCACAGGGTTAACAACATAACACAACAGCAGAACATAATACAAATCCACTGGTGAATTATTAGCACTATACTAATTCACCACACTGGCCAACATTTCTCCTTCAAAAACCTCACCAAGAACAAATTCAGTGCTGTAGTGTAATTTTACTGTACACAAAGACATTGCTACATTTGCCTACTTGGCAATGGTGACTGCACTTCAAAGTAATTCCTTGCATGTGGAGCAGTTTAGGATATTTCTAATATCAGATCACACCTGAAACTAACCTGTCTTTTGCTCTTTCAGATGTTCAGCGTGCATTTTAATGCCCTTAAAACACATTTAAAACGAAAGGATCTTTCAAGGAGCGAACAGAGGAATGCCATATAAATGTGTTAATTGCACAAAAATATAGCATGCAAGGACAGCCATGGGAAACTGAATTTTGAGATTGCAGCTAAATCTGACTAGCTGTCACCAATCTAATGACTGGAATCTATTGCATACTTATTGATTATTATATTTACCATTTGATGCTCACTTTCCTCCCCATTTCAGTATTATAAATGTGTCCTATCGAAAGGACAGGAAGATGGGCAGAGAGGGCGAGGTTGCATTGTTAGTAAGGAATGAAATTAAATTGATAGCAAGAAGTTATATAGGATCAGAAAGAGTCGACTCTGTGTGGTAGAGTTGAAGAATCGCAAAGGAAAAACTTTTCCGATGGGATCTACAGGCCCCCCAGCAGTAGTCAGGGTGTGGGCAGAAAATAAATCAGGGCATATAAGAAAAGCCATAGAAGATGGCAATATTACAATAATCATGCGGAACTTCAATATGCAGGTGGACTGGGAAAATCAGGTTGGTAGCAGATCCCAAGAAAAGGAATTTGCGGAATGTCTACGAGATGGGTTTTTTGGAGCAACTTGTGGTAGCGCCTACTCAGGAACAGGCAATTTTGGATTTGGTGATGTGTAATGAGGCAGACCTGATTAGGGAACTTAAGGTGAAGAAACCCTTAGGGGGCAGTGACCACCATATGATAGAATTTACCCTGCAGTTTGAGAAGGAAGAGCTGGAATCAGATGTAACAGTTTTACAATTAAGTACAGGTAATTACAAAGAATTGAGGGAGGAACTGCCCAGAGTTGATTTGAAGTAGAGCCTAGCAGGGAAGACAATAGAACAGCAATGGCAGGGGTTTTGGGGGGTTATTCTCGAGGCACAACAGAAATTCATCCCAAGGAGGAGGAAATATGCTAAAGGGAGGCAACCATGACTGAAAAGGGAAGTCAAAGACAGAATAAAAGCAAATGAAAAAACATACAAGGTGCTGAGGAATAGTGGGAAACCAGAGGATTGGGAAGCCTTTAAATGCAGGCAAAAGACAACTAAAAAAGCAATAAGGGGTAGAGAAGATAAATACAAGTGTAAGCGAGCTAGTAATATAACAGAAGATTGCAAGGGTTTCTTTTCAACATATAAAAGGTAAGAAGAGAGAGGCAAGAATAGACATTGGACAACTGGAAAATGAGGTTGGAGAGGTAGTAATAGGGAATAAAGAAGTGGCAGAGGAACTGAAAAGGTACTTTGCACCAGTCCTCATAGCGGAAGACACCAGTGGCATACCAGAACTTCAGGAGAGTCAGGAGGCAGAGGTGAGTGTAGTGGCCATCAGTAAGGAGTAGGTGCTGAGGAAACTGAAAAGTCTGAATGTGGATTAATCACCCGGATTGGATCAACTATACCCCAGAGTTCTGAAGGAGATTGTGGAGGCATTGATGGTGATCCTTCAAGAATCACAAGAGGAAGGGAGGGTCCCAGAGATTGGAAAATGGCTAATTTAATACCCTTGTTTAAGAAGGGAGGGAGGCAGTAGATGGGAAATTATACACAGGTTAGCCTGACTTTGTGGTTGGTAAGATTTTAGAGTCTATTATTAAGGATGAGATTGCAGAGTAAAATAGGACTGAGTCAACATGGCTTCTTCAAGGGGAGATCATGCCTGACAAATCTGTTAGAATTCTTTGAGGAAGTTAGACAAAGGAGAACCAGTAGACGTGGTTAATTTGGATTTTAAGAAGACCTTTGACAAGGTGCTGTACAGGAGGCTGTTGTTTAAGATAAGAGCCCATGGTGATGGGGGCAAGGTACTGACATTGATAGAGGATTGGCTGACTGGCAGAAGACAGAGAGTGGGTATAAAGGGGTCTTTCTCAGGATGGGAACCGGTGACGAGTGATTAGGGGCTGGTTTAGCACAGGGCTTAATTGCTGGCTTTGAAAGCAGACCAAGGCAGGCCAGCAGCATGGTTCAATTCCCATACCAGCCTCCCCGAACAGGCACCGGAATGTGGCGACTAGGGGCTTTTCACAGTAACTTCATTTGAAGCCTACTTGTGACAAAAAGCAATTTTCATTTCATTTTTCATTTTCATGTTCTGCAGGGTCAGTGTTGGGACCACAATTATTCACGATACACATTAACGATCTGCAAGAAGGAACTGAGGGCAGTGTTACTAAGTTTGCAGATGATACAAAGATATAGAAAGGGTCAGGTAGTTGAGGAAGCAGGGAGACTTCAGAAGGACTTGGTCAAGCTAGAAACATGGGCAAAGAAGTGACAGATGGAATTGATCGACCATCAATTCACACGAGACGAGTAGTAGAAGTGAACAGTGGTTTTAATAAGCTGGATCTATGCCTGCCTGCGACTGCTCTGTACTGAGTGACGCCTACAGGCTGCAGATCTATATACCACCCCCGAGGGGACGGAGCCACAGGAGGAGCCCACAAGGGCATCAATATAATACAACACATTACAGTGGTGAATTGTAGCAGCAATACGTTCACCACAGGAATACAATGTGGAAAAGTGTGGTTATGCACTTTGGTAGGAAGAATAGAGGCATAGACTATTTCTAAATGGGAAAAGGCTTCAGAAATTAGAACCGCAAAGGAGGAGTCCGAGTTCAGGATTCTCTTCAGGTTAACATGCAAGTTCAGTTGGCAGTTAGGATAGCAAATGCAATGTTAGCATTCATGTCGAGAAGACTAGAATACAAGAGCAGGGATGTACGATATAAGGCTCTGGCCAGACTCCATTTAGAATATTGTGAGCAGATTTGGGTCCTGTATCTAAGGAAGGATGTGCTAGCATTGGAGAGGGTCCAGAGGAGGTTCACAAGAATGATCCGCGGAATGAAGGACTTGTCGTATGTGGTGCGTTGAGGACTCCGGGTCTTAGGGTGGCACGATAGCACAGTGATTAGTACTATTGCTTCACAGCGCCAGGATCCCAGGTTCGATTCCTGGCTTGGGTCACTGTGCGGAGTCTGCACGTTCTCCCCGTGTCTGCATTGGTTTCCTCCGCGTGCTCCGGTTTCCTCACACAAGTCTCGAAAGCCGTTCTGTTAGGTGAATTGGACATTCTGAATTCTCCTCCGTGTACCCGAACAGCACTGGAGTGTGGCAACTCAGGGCTTTTCATAGTAACTTCACTGCAGTGTTAATATAAGCCTACTTGTGACACTAATAAAGATTATTATTAGATTATTATTATTTAAACTTACATAATACTGAGAGGCCTAGTGGAGTGGACGTGGAGAGGATGTTTGCACTATTAGGCGAAACTAGAATCCGAGGGCACAGCCTCAGACTGAAGGGACAATCTTTTAAAACACAGATGAGGAGGAATTTCTTCAGCCAGAGGGTGGTGAATCTGTGGAATTCATTGCTGCAGAAGGCTGTGGAGGCCAAGTCACTGAGTGTCTTCAAGACAGACATAGATTGATTCTTGATTAATAAGGGGATCAGGAGTTCTGGGAAGAGGGCAGGAGAATGGGGATGAGAAATATCTCAGCCATGATTGAATGGCAGAACAGACTTGATGGGCTGAATGGCCTAATTCTGCTCCTATGTCTTATGGATACCTTTTCAGCAATTGCGTGACAAAGTGATCTCTCCACCAAGAGTATGCAAACAAGCTAAAACCAGGTTGCAAACAAAACTGAATCCTACAATCCACCCATAGATAGGATAACGATCTGCATTACATACAAAGTAGTAAAATCCAACATAGCAATATCGCAATGTAGCTTTTTTTTAAGCTAGGTAAAGCTCATCACCACTCAAACTTACTTCCTTTATTTCTAAACTGTGACAATTCCACAACTGCAGTACTGAAAATGCTCAAGAAGAAAGTAATTGATGCATTCATAGCAGGAAACATCATCTTCCTCTCACAAAGAAAATAAAATAAAGCTTCACATAAGCCAACAGCTGCTGGATGCCTGACAGGCACAGCATACTGAGGTTTCACTGTGCCTGTTGGCAGGATAATCTGCTGGAATTTCTTGGCTCAAGCTATTTGCATAACCCTACAGCATTCCTGCCAGAGTTCTGCCTCCTGGCAGGGCCATGCACCCGGATCAGGGGCAGAGAGGGAGCAGAACAAGATCATAAGTCTATGTCTTCAAAGCCAGCAGCAGGATCGTCCCAAGAATCGTCAGGATTTGGGAAGAGGGGGTTATATTGATTATATTTCTAGTCTCCAGTGAACCTCTAGTGCTATTGATCTTCTGGGTGCTTCAAGAAACCTCTGCGACCCTACCACCTGCTCTCTTGGGCAAAGTCAGTAGGGAGTAAGGGGTTGGGGGAGGGGGGTTGCTGAGAAAACTCACTCCCACCTGATTTGCCGTGCCAAACTGGACCCGTGCCGATTCCAGGTACCGGTTCAATTCTGCCCACAATAGGAAACTTTGGAAATCTTAGGGCAGCGTCGTGGGGTTGGATGCTTGATAGAACATAGAACATTACAGCGCAGTACAGGCCCTTCGGCCCTCGATGTTGCGCCGACCTGTGAAACCACTCTAAAGCCCATCTACACTATTCCATTATCATCCATATGTTTATCCAATGACCATTTAAATGCCCTTAGTGTTGGTGAGTCCACTACTGTTGCAGGCCAGGCATTCCACGCCCTTACTACTCTCTGAGTAAAGAACCTACCTCTGACATCTGTCCTATATCTCCCCTCAATTTAAAGTTATAGAACCTACCTCTGACATCTGTCCTATATCTCCCCTCAATTTAAAGTTATGTCCCCTCGTGCTAGACATCACCATCCGAGGAAAAAGGCTCTCACTGTCCACCCTATCCAATCCTCTGATCATCTTGTATGCCTCAATTAAGTCCCCTCTTAACCTTCTTCTCTCTAACAAAAACAGCCTCACGTCCCTCAGCCTTCCCTCATGAGATCTTCAATGAGACTCTTCCTCATTTCCTCTTCACCACACCTGGGGACTGAGCATTCCTCTGGAATAAAGAGGAGGAAAATTTACTGAAAAGATGTGTAACTGTTGCAGTTTTACTTCTTGGGAGATAAATAATAATGATACTCATAACTACAACATTCAGTCGGCATCAACTTACCTTGAACATTTCTGCATCAGGTTCTTGAGCACAGGCAGGACCTGTGTAATTGGTTCTGATTGCATCCAGTCATATCCTGTGATTGATCTAATCGGTTCCTCTAACTTTCAGTCCTGCCCTACAAATGATCAGACCAGTTCTGGTAGATCCCAATCTAATTGATCGATTCTGACAACCTCCAATTTCATTGAAAAGACTGATTTTCCTTGCAAAATGCTAACAAGCTGACACATGGAATGAAATGCTAGCTGTCAGCTTGAAGTATGATGACTAACATGTATGCACCACTAATGTAATTCTGCACTGATCCAGCTGTATTTTCACTGTGTTTAAAAGGGGTTATTATCATAATATGTAAAACCAGGCATCCTCACCCCTTTTACAAACGTTCATGTTTATAACACCATTTTGCTGCAACTGCCTGTTGCTGGTTAGTTCTCCGATTACAGAACTTACAAAGTACACATTAGGACAGAACAGACATTAAATTTTTGGTATCAAACTTTCTTTGGAGACAACAAATTTATTTAACTGCATTATGACACAATTTCCTCATAGTGAATGCTCATCTGCACACAGTTGACCCCAAAACCCTCATATATTTACTACAGTGGTCAAATGAGTTCTAACCAGTCACCCTGTAGTATTTCTATGATTTTACAGGTTAAGCTGAATTTGGATGGAGACAAACAAGTGCCCACCAACTCTGCACTCAATTTGGAACAAATACCATTCAATTTTCATTCCAAATCTTTATCCTTATAATTAGGAATTTCACTGTTTCTGTCACAGTTCTTCATTCTTTGCTCATCTGATTCACCAGTAGTTCACGCAGTGTCAAAGAGCAGAAGCTTGATCAACAATTTCCACTCCAATTGGACGGAGCTTTGATCCAAGAATCCTCTTTTAGGCTTGGGTTCAATTTAGCAATAGTCCACTTTGACTCCTAAAGGCAACAAAGATTTCACTTGGAGTCAAACTGGCTCGATTTGGTTTGCTCACCTCAGTAAAGCTGATCAGTTTTGAAGCCTAACAGTTCTCATCTTGCTATGAACATACAGATAGTTAATCAAGGCCTTGCAGGCTGTAGGAAAAAATATATATAAATCACCTGCCAAGCTTTTTGTAGTCATATTGAAAACACTTTCCAGTGTGAGAAGAAAAACCTTTCAATTTTGTCAGACAGATTTTGAAGTAAGCCATAATCATCAATAGGCCCAAAGAAAGTGATGAAGCTTCTCACCTGGGCTCCGAGCACAAGCCTCCAATTAAAGAAAAATTGTTTGTTTTTAATGGTCTTTTACACTGACAAGTGGGCAATCATTCCAGCACCGATAGCTGTCAGGGATCCAGGAAAATCCTCAGTTGATAATGCCCAATGCTTCCAATTAGGAGCAGAGCTGCTCCTGGAGCGCTAACGATTCCCCAGTCTCCACAGGCCCTCGATCAGACTTTTACTGCAAATTACTGACACAAAACAACTTGTATTGATGGCGGAACATGTCGTCCGTGGCTGCTGAGTTTAATGAGGCGATGGAAGTTTGGTTTTGCTGAATTTCTTTGTTTGACAGCTGCTTGGGAAGAGGAGTGTTGACCTTATAAAAGATTTAGTGATTCTCATTATATTCTGTCAAGTAGTAGAGTGATGTGTTTCTAAGTAATTTGCATCCAGGCTCCTTGTGCATATTTTTCCAGAGCATTTCTATATCAAAAAAAGTAACTGTTGCAATCTTTCTGTCAGTTTATTTTAAAAAGTGTTTGTCCAAAAGCTGCTTTTTCATGAAAGGGGGAGGTGGGGGCGTGCAAGGAAAGAGGGTAGATGGAAGTAAAAGCAAGAGTTGTATCTATGCTGTAGCACACCTAAGAAAATGAACTCTATAGTTTAAGTTTTTCCTGGATATATTATAAAACTACCAACACATAGTGGCAGATGGCGTACACAGCAGGGAATACTGATGATAAGAGTGGCTCTGTATCTGTGACGCTTTCTGACACAAACCTGGACCACTTGCTGAACAAGACTGTAACTATAATAGGTTTTGTGGGTGTGATTATTTTTAACAAGTTGTCAACAGCTCTTGAGAGTTGCTGATAATTTTTCAGACCAACCTCCCTTTTGTTTGTTTTCCTGTGTCATGGAGTACACTGGATATCACTAACCTTTTCTGCACTCTTGCTGGCTTTTAGGATGGGGAGGGAACACAGCAAAGGAGTGCAATTAGTGATATTGAACAAGGTGTAATGTCTTCCTGTTGGCTATTTAAACCATCATTGCAATTTCTCCAGCAACCTGAATGGCCAAGGACAATGGTTCTCAAACCTTTCTGTCTGCAGAACATCCCATAGACCACTTGTCCTATCCCACTTGTCACTGCAAAAAATGTCATCAGAATTAATGAGAACTTATGGAAACTATAAATATTTTGCTTTCTTTTACTTAAATGCAATAAATATATGATTTTTTACTAAATATATGTAAATTATTAATTAATTAAGAAACAAAGGAATGCACATTTTCATATTTTTGTATACATGTTAATACTACCAAATAAGTGTTAATATGTTATAATTTTCTTTGAAACTATTACTTATCTTGCATCTTTATTAATTAAATAAAATCAGCATAGGTGTTACCTGTAAAACTGCATTGTTTTGCACATGCTTACAACAACTCACGCCACCGTAACAGCCTCCCCGAACAGGCGCTGGAATGTGGCGACTAGGGGCTTTTCACAGTAACTTCATTTGAAGCCTACTTGTGACAATAAGCGATTTTCATTTCATTTTTCATTCATTTCATTTCACGCACACACGAGCGGTGGGGGTGAGTTCTGCACTATTCCCTCGTGCAGCCTAGGCCATGGCATTGTGCATCAGGGTTTTGAATTTTGGAGCAGCCTGTTGACCACCTGGAGCACTCTCATAGATCATCAGTGATCTACAGAGCACACTTTGAGAACTATTGGTCAAGGACATTGTCACAGCGACTAAGATTTGGACAATAACATACAAAAGGTCTGAAAATTGCACACGTTCATCACAGATGTGGGTCTCTTTGAGTATCTCAGTACCTTGCCCACAAAGTTTTGCAGGACACATTACATTTGAAAAATCCTACATTCCTTTTTACTTAACTCTGTATTGCTTTCCCATATTACATTAGTGAATCCATTTCAAATATATAGCATTGGCTCTAAATCACTTTGGGGCATCCTAAAGTCATGAAAAATGCTTTTGAAATGCATGCTTTTCTTTCTTTTCAAAAATGAACATCCATATCTGCAAGTGTAACTTGCAATGATATAAAGCTATTGACTCTTAGCTGTTTATACTTGAAAGGATAAATACTGAAATTTCATCATTTGAATAATGCACATCCTAAGATTTCTATGGGTTCCTGTTTAAAACATTGCAGGTAACTTAGGAATTCCTCAAATTATCAGAGTACACACAAACCTGTGGCCCTGTTGCCATCATTGGTTAATTCGATTTCCAAGCAAGAAATGGGAAATAGGAGAATGATCAATCCTCCACATTTAATAAGGTGTCCAGCTTTTAACGAATTAAAAAAATGATTACTGGGGACAGAGGAGTTTAGCTGCCTCATGTACTCGTTCTGCAAACACTCAACCTGTGTTCAATTTGTGTCCACTGTTTTGACAACTATATACAGTTAATTATATTTGATTACTGCAAGGCCGAAGCACCTTCACTGCAAAGACTGCAGAGGGTCAAGAACAAAGGACAAAGAAAAGTACAGCACAGGAACAGTCCCTTCGGCCCTCCAAGCCTAAAAGGCGACTCACCACCACCTTCTCAAGGGCAACTTGGGAATGGGTACTAAATGCTTGCCTTGTCAGAAACACCCGCATTCTGTGAGTGAATAGAGAAAATCAGGAAAGACTTTTCTCTAGAAAAGAGAAGGCTGAGATGGCTCACCGGAAGTCTCAAAGTATGCAGCAGTTTGATAGGGTAGACTTATCGGGGTGTCCAAAACTAAGCACCATAAATGTAACACAGTTACCAATCCAAGAAATTTAGGATTTTTTTTGCCCAAAATATTTATAATGTGGAACTAATAGATGACTTTAAGAAAAAGCTATATATGTACACGAGGGAGGAAGGATATGCAGCTGGGATTAGATGGGGTAGGGTGGAAAGAGGCTTGTAAAGAACATAAACATCAGCACAGCCTATTTTGGCTGAAATGGCCTGTTTCTGTACTGTACATTCTACATAATTCTATGTAAGTATCTAATTAGGATTTAAATGCCATGGGGTTAACAACCACTCAAGGAGGAGGAGGAGGAGGAGGAAGGTCCATATGTAACCCCTTCCTGAACCATGGTAAACTCCAGCATGTAAGTGCAGGAGACAGGTTTGAAGGTGTTCCAAGCATCTTCAGCCAAAAGTGTTGCATGGATATTCCTACCTTGCCCCCTTCCAAAATAGCCATCACAAATGTCATTGTCCAACCAATTTAGCGCCCTGCTTGTGACATTCAGATACAGCTGAGGGCGCTGAAGCATAATGGGGCCTACAGACCTTAGCAGTATCCTGTGCAACAGCAATAGTGGGATTCAAACCTGGGTCCCCAGACCATTACCCCTGGTCTCTGGATTACTGGTGATAATACCGCTATGTCAATGCCTCCCAACCATCCAAACTATGGTTCATGACATCTCTGAGGTGCTTTAATCTCAGATTAAAGGGATGATCCTTTAAAACAGAGATGAGGAGGAATTATTTCAGCCAGAGGGTGGTGAATCTGTGGAACTCTTTGCCTCAGAAGGCTGTGGAGACCAATTCACTGAGTGTCTTTAAGTCAGATAGATTAATAAAGGGATCAGGGGTTATGGGGAGAAGACAGGAGAATAGGCATGAGAAAATATCAGCCATGATTGAATGGCGGAGCAGACTCGATGGGCCCAGTGGCCTAATTCTGCTCCTATGTCTCATGGTCTATAAACCACGACTCTGAAAAGCTGGCCTGACTCCATGAAAATTGCAGAGGACTAGGTCCTGCTTGTCTCTACAATGGAGCCTGCCAGGAGGCGAGTGCATGGACTTGTGACCCAAGATAGCTTGAACCCTTAAAAAGCACTCCTGAAAATTGGAATCCCTGAGAATGAGGTTGGGAATCCCAGAATTGTGTGCCGGCCTCCATTTTCACTCCCCCACATGGTCTCCCCGACTGCACGAAAATTCAGCCTACGATAAAGACAAACTATCTCAGTCAATCAACACCCCATTTTCATGAACCATTACTTTTCACATGTTTTAATGGAATTGCTATCCTTTTTTTAAAATTCTGATGAAATTGCGATGCTTGGTGTAGTCTATAGACTGCTAACTAGTGGGAAGGATGTAGAAGAACAAACCTGCAGAGAAAGGTGTAAACCTTTCAGAGAGATGCAAACATAGTAAGACTTTAGTTATCCGAATATAGACTGGGACAGTGGTAATGCAAAGGGTGGAAAGGGAAAAACGTTCCTAAATTGTGTTTTGGAATATTTTCTACAGCAGTGTGTGTTCAGTCCACAAAAAGGATGAACGGACCTGGTTCTGGGAAATGTGGTGGGCGAAGTAGATCAAGGGCGGGATTCTCCGACCCCACACCGCATTGGAGAATCGCCGGGGCGGGCACGAATCACGCAACGCCACTCCAATGCCGGTTCCTCTGATTCTCCAGCGACCGGAGAATCAGCACCATTGGCGTCGGCGCGCGCCAGTCGGGGGCCGCTCAACGTGGCCCCCGGCGATTCTCCCTGCGCGATGGGCTGAGTGCCCGCCGAGTTAGGCCGAGTCCCACCGCCGTCGTTCTCGTGTGGTCCTACCTGGCGGGACCTCGGCATTCATGCTGCGGGGGGACGGCCTGGTGGGGTGAGGGGGATCCGACTCCGGGGGGGCCCTCCACGGTGGCCTGGCCCGCGATCGGGGCCTACCAATCGGCGGGCGGGCTTATCCCGGTGGGGGCTTATGTTCCTCCGCGCGGGCCCCTGTAGGTTTCCGCCATGTGTTGGGGCCGGCGCAGAGAAGGCAATACACGTGCATGAGCGAACCCACGGCGCCCATGCTGACGCCGGCTTTCCAGTGCCGTGCTGGCCCCCTATGCGGCGCAGGATCACTGATCCTAAGGGCCAGATGATGCCATCGTAAAACGCTCTGGCATTTACGACGGCGTGAACACTTAGCCCCAGGATCAGAGAATCCCACCCGATGTGTCAGTGGGGGGTACATTTAGGAGGGAGTGATTATTGTAAGGTTTAGGATGACGATAAAAAAGGACAGTGGGAAATCCAGAGTAAGAATAATTAACTTGGGAAAGCCCTCTTCAAGGGCGCAAGAACTGAGCTGGGCTGGATAGAGTGGAACGAAATATTGGCAGGAAAAACTGTAGCTGATTAGGTACTTGAAAAGGCATTTACTCATGGAGGCAGGGGGCATGGCTTAAATATTAAATTAATACTTTGCATCAGTCTTTACCAAGGAGGTAGATGCTATACCATGGTGACAGAAGAAGAGTTCAAAATTGATAAGGAGGAAATATTGGATAGACTGTCGGTACTTAAAATTGGCAAGGCACTGGGGTGAGATGTATCCAAAGAAATTGGGAGTGAAAATTGCAGGGGCACTGGCCATGATCTTTCACTCTTCCCTAGACTCAGGAGAGGTGGCAGAGGACTGGAGAATTGTAAATATTATGCCCTTGCTCAAAAAAGGTTGCAAGGATAAGCCTAGCAAATACAGACCAGTAGGTTTGACTTCAGTGGTGGGGGAACTTCTGGAAACAATTATTTGGGGCAGAATCACATGGCAAATTGTGGGATGATTAGGAACAGCCAGCATGCATCTGTAAAGTGGAAATCGTGTTTTAACTAACTTGCTGCAGTTGTTTCAAGAGCTAAAAGAAAGGGTTGATGAGGGTAATATTGTTGACGTGGTGTACATAAAACTTCAAAAGGGACTCAATACAGTGCCACAGAACAGACTTGTGAGAAAAGTCTGTAGTTCATGGATTAGAAGAAACAGCAGCAAAATGGACACAACATTGGCTGAGTATGGGTGGCATGGTAGCACGGTGGTTAGCACTTGTTCCTTCACAGCTCCAGGGTCCCAGGTTTGATTCCCGTCTGTGTGGAATCTGCACGTTCTCCCCGTGTCTCCATGGGTTTCCTCTGGAGGTGCTCCGGTTTCCTCCCACAAGTTTCGAAAGACGTGCTGTTAGGTGAATTGGACATTCCGAATTCTCCCTCTGTTTACCCGAACAGGTGCTGGAGTATGGCGACTGGGGGATTTTCACAGTAACTTCATTGCAGTGTAATGTAAGCCTACTTTTGACAATAAAGATTATTAATTAAATCAATAGGAAAAAGAGAGTAATGGTCAATGGGTATTTTTCAAGCTGGAGGAAGTTCCCAGGAGTCAGTACTGGGACGGTTGCTTTGGAGGTGCAGGAGCAGAGGGACTTGAATGTATATGTATAAATCATTGTAGGTGGTTGATAGGTGGAGAGAGCAGTTAGTCAAGCATATAGTATCCTAGGCTTTATTAATTGGTGCAGAGAGTAAAAGTTAAATCTCAGCTGGAGTACTGTGTACAGTTCTGTGTGCTACACTATAGGAAGGATGTGAAAGCATTGGAGAGAGTGCAGAAGAGGTTTACAAGAATAGTTCCAGGTATGAGAAACTTCTGTAAGAAGGATGGATTGGAGAGATTATTACTGTTCTCCTTGGCGATATGAAGGCTAAGAGGAGATTTGATGGAGATGTTCAAAATCATGAGGGGGCTGGACAAGTAGATAGGGAGAAATTGTTCCTGCTCGTAAAAGGATCACGAATGAGAGGCAGGTTTAAAGTGATTTGCAAAAGAAGTACATGTTTTCACACAACTGGTTCATGCCTGGAATGCACTGCCTTGCCTGAAAGTGTGATGGAGACATGTTCAATTGAGGTATTCAAGAGGTCATTAGATGATTATTTGAATAGAAACAATGTGCAGGCGTATGGGGAAAAGGCAGGGGAATGGCACTCAGTCATAATGGGAATTTGGAGAGCTGGTGCAGACAGGATGGGCTGAATGGCCTCCTCCTGCACTGTAACAATTCTGTGATTCTGTGATATGTGTATGAAAATGGAAAATCTGAGACAATCCCTCAATTTATGGCTTTAAAAAATAGTGAAAAGCAAAACATGGAATCCAAAATAAATGCCATTGAAACTTACCTTTAATCGTCACTCATTCTTAGTTAAAGAGCATTATGATCAAGCGTGAGCAATAAAACATTACTGCCTGTGTTAGCTGAATTAATACTAATACTGATTGGCTTTTTTGTAAATTTAAGAACAGCTAAACATCAACAGTTTATTTGCAATTTGAGCTGTCCGTTTGCTCCAACTGTTGTATTAGACCACAGATTATGAACTTCAGGTTTGAGGTTGAAAATTATTCAATTAGGCAGTGCAGTATGACTTTTAAAACATTGACCAAAGGGACAGTTGCCTCTGACATTTCCTTTGATTTTTTTTTTTGTGCAGATTGGACCTCACCTGGATACATTCCGGAGCATTAAAGCTCGGCGTGCAGCTTTTGATGCTAACTGGTTGGATTCTGCTGCAAGAAGTGGTCCCCATGGACATGGTGTTTATGTCTTTGAATAAACCCGAACCTAAATTATCAGTTTTCTTTAACTTGCAAAATAACTAGAAGGATTGTAATTGTCCAATTTTTCAAATGTTCGAAATGTGTAATGATTTTAAATTAGAATTAAATTTGCCCTTTAACTGTCTTGATTACATCTGGTGTATTTGAAGGTTCAACTCAAGATAATTCCTTCGTACAGAGTGGGGGGGGGGGGGGGGGGGGGGGGGGGCGTTGGAAGCTATTGGGCTCTACAGTGGTTAAGTGCATTGCAGAGCAAACTGGGCCACTTAGCCAAACTCTGAAATAAAGTGCTAGAAAAGCCTTGCAGGCTTGGCAGCTTCTGTAGAGAGAGAAACACAGTTAATGTTTCAAGACCAATATGACTCTTCCTCAGGACTGAAATACATACTTTGGTTCTGTTCAGTACATACTTTGGTTCTGTCTTCACAAATGAGGACACAAATAATAGAATGACTCTCTTATGAACTGAACTGATCTCTTCACACATCTTCTCTACTGAGTACTTCTACAGTACATGTGCTTCACCCGCTGCCTGTGTCTATGTATTTACATTGTGTATTTATGTATGTCCTATGTTTTTTTTTCATGTTTGGAATGATTTGTATGGACTGTACGCAGCACAATACTTTTCGCTGTACCTCGGTGCACATGACAATAAATCAAATCAAATCAAAAAAATATACACCAGAAATGTTGGGGAACACAGGATTTAGTGCGAAGGAGGAAGTGAAGGAGATAAATATTAATAGAGAAACGGTGTTGGGGAAATTGATGGGATTGAAGGCTGATAAATCCCCATGGCCTGATAATCTACATCCCAGAGTATTCAAGGAAGTGGCTGTAGAAAAAATGGATGCATTGGTGGTAATCTTCCAGGACTCTATAGACCCTGGAACAGTTCCTCAGATTGGAGGGTAGCTAATGTGACTCTAGTTTTTAAAAAGGGAGGTAGAGAGAAAAAGGTAGAGAGGGAATTAAAGACAAGGAAGCCTGATGTTGGTAGTGGGGAAAATTCTAGAATCCATCATCAAAGATTTTATAGCAGAGCATTTAGAAAACAGTGGCAGGATCAGATAGCGTCAGCATGGATTTATGATTTGGAAATCATGCTTGACAAATCTACTGGAATTCTTCAAGGATGTAACCGGTAGAGTTGGCGAAGAAGGGCCAGTGAATGTGGTTTATTTGGACTTTCAGAAGGCTTTTGACAAAGTCCTGCATAAGAGATTAGCATGTAAAATTAAAGCGCGTGGGATTAGGGGTAATGCATTGAGATGGATAGGAAACTTATTGGCAGACAGGAAACAAAGAGTAGGAATGAATGTATCTTTTTCAAATTGGCAGGCAGTGTCTAGTGGGCTACCGCAGGAATCAGTGCTAGGACCCCAGCTATTCACATTATGTATTAATGATTTAAATGAGAGAACAATATGTAATATCTACGAATTTGCAGATGACACCAAGTTGGGTGGGAGGGTGAGCTGTGAGGAGGATGCAGAGATGCTTCCGTGTGATTTGGACAAGTTGAGTGAGTGGGCAAATGAATGGCAGATTCGGTATAATTTGGAGAAATGCGAGGTTATCTACTTTGGTAGCAAAAACAAGAAGGTAGACTATTATCTGAATGGCTATAAATTAGGAGAGGGAAATGTGCAACAAGACCTGGGTGTCCTCGTACACCAGTCGCTGAAGATGAGCATGCAGGTACAGCAAGCGGTAAAGAAGGCAAATGGTACGCTGGCCTTCATAGCGAGAGCATTTGAGTACAAGAACAGGGATGTCTTGCTGCAATTATACAGAGCCTTGAGGCCACACCTGAAATATTGTGTGCAGTTTTGGTCTCCTTATCTGAGGAAGGATGTTCTTGTTTTAGAGGGAGTGCAGCGAAGGTTTACCAGACTGAATCTGGGACGGCAGGACTGATGTATGAGAAGAGACTGTTGTAGTCAATATTTTCCTGCTTCTGTAGTAGAAAGATTCAACAACGCTCGTTGAGACAAAATAACAAGGCTTTATTTACAAAGAGACTGCATGCAGTAATGGCTGAAACTTGAGGTCAGAGAGCCATTAGTGAAAATGCTGATTCCTTCTCAAGTCCGCGCTTTTACAGAAAATCAGTTCAGTATTTATACATTATCATTATCAAGATTGCGTGACTACAGCTTAGTCAGGAATTCGATCGGAAGTAGAAACGGAAGCAATGCCTGCTGACCTTATTGGGCTCTTTGTCGCATCACTCATGCCATTATCTTGTCCTTGGAGGGAACATTGAGAGGTCGGAGGAGACTTATTTCTTCCTGACCTTATCTTGTCTTATTCCTACGGCCCTGGGTTATGACGAGTTAGTCTTATCAGGAGTTGCCGAGGTCCGGTATTTTGGAATGGCTTGACCTTCTCTGATCTTATTCATGCTTCAAGTTATGCAGAGTCGGCCTTATTAGTCTTACAGGGGTCTGAAATGGTTAGGCCAGCATTTCTTACATTGTATCAAATATTTTGACCAGTCTTCCCATTGACCAGTTTTCCCACCATGCCATTACTTTATTTGTACCATATCACAGACTGAGTCGGTTAGGATTGTATTCGCAGGAGTTCAGAAGAATATGGGGAGATCTGATAGAAACTTATAAAATTCTAACAGGACTAGACAGTAGATGCAAGAAGTATGTTCCCGATGGCAGGAGTGTCCAGGGATCGCAGTCTCAGGATACAGGGTAGACCATTTTCTTAAATCCCGCAAGGCATATCAGGTTTCACAAATCCCATGAGAAGACTCTTGCGAGATTCAACAGCCTCGACACGACACCAAGTCGGGCGCAACGAAGCCGCTAACTCGTTCTCTAAACTTCATAAGTACTGCATTGGCTGCAAAACACTTTGATTCACTTGGTGCTTGTGAAAAGCGTGAGATAAATGCAAATCTTTTTTTTTTCCTTCTTTCTGTATGTCAGTGTAGCATCCAGCTACAGTGCCCAGCAACAGATATGGAAATGTCCCGGTCTAGTTTATTTTCAGTTTTTCATGAATGATTCATGTTAGATTATACTTTGACTCCAGGCTGTGGGTAAGTGTGGCCTCTGATGCCAAGTCAAAGGAATATCCAGGCCTCCAGCAAAAGTGATGTCATTAAGCAGGGTAAGCACCCAGCACACTGAAGTCTTCACAGCAAATAAGGGAGTACAAAGCACTGAATTACTTCACTTTTATTTTTATTTAGTTTTACACATGGCAAATTAATTGATTGTGACATACACACTGGATTAAGGTAGAAGCTAAAATGTGATGAACAAACTTTTTTAAATTATCAGAATAGAGAAATTTGATATTCAACAAATATACTTTCAGGCCAGAGAGACTTTTTAATAGTAACTATGAAATGAGTACACGGTTAAAAATCCGGTTACACCTGCACATTCTATGAAGTGTAACTTTTTCAAAGGTCTTTACAGTGAGACTGATAGCATCAGTTCGATGTCAGGTTAATGATTTCTAATTGATTGCATTCTTGGGGGAAACCGCAAAAGTTTGGAATGTGGAGAAGCATAGGCCGGGATTCCCCGGCCATTTGTTGGTGGTGGATTCTCTGGTCCCACCGCCACAGGTTTCCTGGCGGTGTGGAGTGGCTTTAGTGCAAATTCACCTTGACAGCAGCAGGAGTGGAGAATCCCACCGCTCGCTGGTGAGAACACATGGCTGGGAGACCAGAGAAACCCGTCCATAGAGTCACCGAAAGGAACTCCTCGATTTCTGATTTAACTGCACAGATGTAGACGCTAGAAGTTACTGTCAATTTCAAACATGTAATAACAGTGAATGTTGACAGATTTACCATTATTACTACTGCAAAACCGGGAAAATTAATGCAGTGGTATTGTGTCACCTGCATTATCTATCCAACTGTTAAAGGTGCTTTAAAGTGGTTCTGTTTCCATTTGTTTAATTATTATTTGTGTACATTGAAGGTGAAACTTAAAAGTATAAAAACTGGAAAATTGATAAGCATATCCTACAAATACAGAAATACACATGGTGTTCCACTAATGTATCCCTTTTAATTTGGTTTTACAGTTAGCTTTTAATCCTTACTTCAGAGGACTGTCTACAATCTTAAAAATTGGAAGGCAAAGTCTTTCTCCTACTTTGCAACTTGTTTTGTCTACCTTTATTGATACTTTGCCTGGCAGCATCTCCCGACCTTTTGGGGTAAATTTTCATCATCCAGGTACCTGAATTGTGCTATGTATTTCAAGTTGACAGAATCCTGTGCTATGATTGCTGGAAATTAAAATTTACTCCTGTGTGACTAACTCACTGCAAATTTCCTTAGGGCTCTATTGACAAAACGGGGTCGATTAGCTCAGTTGGCTGGACAGCTGATCCATGATGCAGAGGGACACCAATAGCGCGGGTTCAATTCCGGCTGAAGTCATTCATGAAGGCCCCGCCTTCTCAACCTTGCCCCTCATCTGAGGTGTGGTGACCCTGAGGTTAAATCACCACGAGTCAGCCTAGGATCCTCTGGGCCGTGGCGACATATACATTGACAAAACATTACATTCATAACAATCTTTGTACGCCTTTTCAACACATGATGAACAGCATTGTCTCGTAAGTACACGTACAGTACAAACAATATAGCTCCTTACTTTCAGCAGATTCACCAACTAGGGCAGGTTTAAAATTTGGCATGAAGAAATAAATGGATGGTTGGATATCTACAATTCTTCATCGAAAAGATAGAGTTAACCAATTCCCATACTGCTTCTAGCAAAAAAACACAAGCGTTGTGCTTGTGTTAGCAAATGCATACCAAGACCGGAAAACTAATGAGGGGAAGAAAACGCCAATGTTTAAGATGATATCAAATAAATAGCCGACTTATTAGAGTTGGCTTTCTGTTGTGGAGACCTGGTAGGAGGCAGGCAGCTAAATAGCTGATAAAGGGCTTGATGGGTACATTTAAAGTAAATGACGGCATGTGAGACAAAAACTGTCTTAGTCTTTAAAGAGGCTGAAAATATTTTCAAAAAATAAGTAAACGGCATTTCTAAAGTCTTTGGGGTCTGGGGTAAGATGAATATAATTCCACAAGCTGGCATAATAGAAGGAAACAGTTTCTTGGTCACTGATGGAGCTTTCTGTTGGATGCCTCAAGTAAGTGGTACTGTTACGAAGTTAGAACGGAACCTGTCAAACACTGGTAGCCAGGGCCAATACTGCACACTGTACTTCTGTAATAACCCTCATGAGGCCCACGGAGATACCCTGACTGATCTCCCTGTGGGATCCGTGGAATATGAGCTTCCCCACTAGTGGGCGGAGACCCACCCAGCGGGGGCTCGTAAGAATCGAGTATAAAGGCCGGCCCGTAAAGGGACCAGCATGTTGATTGTCCCAACGGAACTGTGTTATGCTAATAGTTCGCTGCCATGGCCAGATTTAATCTGACCTTGATTAAAAACCTTTGTTCACCTTACCGCTGGCTTCCTGGGTTTTTATAATTTACAAAACACAGGAGTGAATGTGGAGGAAAATGGCACAGCTTAAAGACATGGTTAAGGTAAGTCTTTCCAAAGTTTCTGTGCTCCACAAAGCATTGTTCTGAACCTGGTGCTCATTTACTGCTGACCTATACCAAATGTTCACACAATCTCACATTGCCAGCCGTGCACATTCATATAGCACACATTACAGCTATAATTTACAATGGCAAGCCTGAAACTAATTTCACATCTTTAAAGAGATTCAGATATGAAAGCAGAACCTACGATGCAGTCATATAATCATACCCAGGATGGACTGCACCTTGAGCACATTGCGAGGGTGCACCTTCAACTATCCAACATGTCAAGATCGCCACTCCGCTTGCTCAGGCAGTTGGCAATGGTCCTAATATGAGGGAACAGTCCCAAAGAAGAGGAGAGTTCAGAAATGATTACCGCTGAACTTTCCTGAAGGAGGTCACTCTGATAACCGTGTGCCTAAGATCATAGAGGGGTCAAGAGATGCTGAAGCAGGGAAAACCTGTTACCTTGAGGAGTTGGATAATCTGCAAACCCTAAAGATATTGCCGCATTGAAATTCAAAACGGACTGATTCTTTTTTCAAATAATTCCCCTCCTTTTTAATTTACCAGTGCTAATATCCAGGTCTTTAATCTCCTCCACTAGGGAACAGGCTGACCAGGAAGAAGCTATTTTAGTACTGTTGCCAACAACGAGAAACGAATGGTGACCTGAATTTAATATCGGCTTTCAATTGTATTAAAATAACATAATACAGGGGGGCAGCACGGTGGTGCAGTGGTTAGCACTGCTGTCTCATGACACTGAGGATCGGGGTTCGATCCTGGGTCACTGTCCATGTGGATTTTGCACATTCTCCCCGTGTCTGCGTGGGTTTCACCCTCACAACCCAAAAAACAAAGATGTGTAGGGTAGGTGAATTGGCCACGTTAAATTGCCCCTTAATTGGGAAAAAAAGAACTGGGTACTCTAATTCTTTCAAAAAATATAAAATAAAAGAACATAATACAACACATTTAAAACATACTTTAATGATAAAATGGCTGTTAAAAGTAATGAAATTGAATTCTGCAATAATTTACCATTGCTTGGCAAGTTTTATACATCGGAAAAGACGTTCAATAAACTTTTTAAGGAGAAAATCTGTCTTGTATTAGTCTTTTTTGTCCTACCCCTAATTTTTTTTAGGTTCCCACTACCCGTGTAGAAGGTTAGGCAAGTAACTTACGGACAGGATTCCACAATGCAACTCTCAAACCAGTCACTTGTATCAGGCAGAATTTTCCATGATTTGGCTGAGTATTGGGGGCAGGAAAAGCGTCATCTCAGCTGCCAACAATAATGGCATGCTTTGGGAGTTGAGGAACCGGAGGGGGTTGGTGCGGGGCGGGGAGGAGCATAGGGTGTCGCTCTATGTGGACGACTTGCTGCTATATGTGGCGGACCCGGTGGGGGGAATGCCGGAAGTAATGAGGATCCTCAGGGATTTCTCAGGGTACAAGCTCAACATGGGGAAGAGCGAGTTGTTTGTGGTTCACCCAGGGGACCAGGAGAGGGGGATTGGCGAGCTCCCATTAAAAAGGGCGGAGAGGAGCTTCAGGTATTTGGAGGTTCAGGTGGCCAGGAGCTGGGGGGCCCTGCATAGACTTAATTTCACGGGGCTGGTGGAGCAAATGGAGGAGGAGTTCAAGAGGTGGGACACGTTGCCGCTGTCCCTGGTGGGTAAGGTGCAGTCAGTTAAGATGACGGTGCTCCCAAGGTTTTTGTTCCTGTTCCAGTGCCTCCCCATGTTTATCCCGAAGGCCTTCTTTAGGCGGGTCAACAGGAGCAGAACAGGGTTTATGTGGGCGCGAGGGACTCCGAGGGTGTTCCTGGAGCGGAGTAAGGATGGGGGGGGGCTGGCACTGCCCAACCTCTGTGGGTACTAATGCGGCGATGGTGCGCAAGTGGGTGATGGAGGGGGAGGGGGCTGCATGGAAGAGGCTGGAGACGGCGTCCTGTGTGGGTACGAGTCTGGAGGCGCTCCCTCCAATGAGGTATACCACGACCCCGGTAGTGGCGGCTACCCTCAAAATCTGGGGGCAGTGGAGGCGGCACAGGGGGGAAGTTGGGGCCTTGGTGTGGACCCCAATACGGGGGAACCACCGGTTTGTCCCAGGGAGAATAGATGGAGGGTTTTCGGGGTGGCACAGGGCAGGGATAAGAAGGTTGGGGGAACCTGTTCGTGGACGGGACGTTCATGAGCCTGGGTGAACTGGAGAAGTATGGGCTCCCCCCAGGGAACACCTTCAGATATTTACAGGTAAGGGCGTTTGCCAGGCGGCAAGTGGCGGCATTCCCACGCACAGTACAGGAGAGGGTGCTCTCTGGGGGGGTGGGTTGGAGTGGGGAAGATCTCGGAAACTTACCAGGTGATGCAGGAGGAGGCCTCGCTGGTGGAGTTGAAAGATAAATGGGAGGAGGAGTTGGGAGAGGAGATCGAAGAGGGGATGTGGGCAGATGCCCTAGGGAGGGTGAACTCTTCCTCGTCGTGCGTGAGGCTCAGCCTCATACAGTTTAAGGTGCTGCACAGGGCACACATGACCGGGACAAGGATGAGCCGGTTCTTTGGGGGTGAGGACAGGTGTGTTAGGTGCTCAGGGAGCCCAGCAAATCACACCCATGTGTTCTGGGCATGCCCAGCGCTGGAGGAATTTTGGAAGGGCATAGCGAGGACAGTGTCGGGGGTGGTAGGATCCAGTGTCAAGCCGGGCTGGGGGCTCACAATATTTGGGGTTGCAGGGGAGCCGGGAGTGCAGGAGGCGAAAGAAGCCGATATTCTGGCCTTTGCGTCCCTGGTTGCCCGGCGAAGGATTCTTCTTCAGTGGAGGGATGCGAGGCACCCAAGCGTGGAATCCTGGATCAACGATATGGCGGGGTTTATTAAATTGGGGAGGGTGAAATTCGCCTTAAGGGGATCGGTACAAGGGTTCTCAAGGCGGTGGCAACCGTTCTTGGACTTCCTGGCAGAATGTTAGACATTGGTCAATGGCAGCAGCAGCTGGGGGGGGGTTCTATTTTATTTTTGTGTATTTACCCTGGGGGATCTGAGGGGGTGTATATGTTTGCTATGTTTGCTTTGTGTTAACTCGGGGTGTTAATTTATTATTTATGTATAGGGGGGAGGGGGACATGGGGGTTGTTTTACTTTGTTCTGTATTTAATTCTACTGGGTTTCTTTTTCATTCTGTTGTTGATATTTTGTGAAAACCCCAATAAAAATTATTTAAAAAAAAAATAATGGCATGTTTTCGCAGCATTTTTTTTTAAATGTTTTTTTATTCTCCTCCTTTTTCACATTTTCTCCCACATTTACACCCATCAACAATAAACATTAATCAGCAAGATATGTCAATCCCCATAATAACAACAATCCCATCTACCCACCAACCCCCAAACCTTAGCCCACATGTTTACATAAACAAATGACAACAAGGAATCAGGGATTACCCATAGTCACCCTTAATCTACACAGCCCCCTCCCCCCACCCCCCCCCCCACCCACCCCCACAACTAATGTTCGATGTTATCCAGTTCTTGAAAGTGCATAATAAATAGTGCCCATGACTTGTAGAACCCCTCCGAGCTTCCCCTCAGTTCGAACTTAACTTCTCAAGGGTCAAGTATTCCAACAGGTCCCCCCGCCACGCCAGGGCACTGGGTGGAGAGGCTGCTCTCCATCCCAGCAGGATCCGCCTTCGGGCGATCAACGAGGCGAAGGCTATGATATCTGCCTCCGCTCCCGTTTCCAACCCTGGCTGGTCTGACACCCCGAATATGGCCTCCTGGGGACCCGGGTCCAGTTTCACACGCACCACCTTGGAAATTACCCTAAACACCTCCTTCCAGTACTCCCCTAGCTTTGGACAGGACCAAAACATATGAACGGGATTCGCGCCCCCCCCCCCCCCCCCCCCGCAACGCTCACACACATCCTCTACTCCTTCAAAAAATTGGCTCATCCTTGCCCTCGTGAGGTGCGCTCTATATACCACCTTCAGCTGTATCAGCCCCGACCTCGCACATGAGGTGGAGGCATTCACTCTCCGGAGCACCTCACACCAGACCCCCTCCTCTATAACCTCTCCCAGCTCTTCCTCCCACTTCACTTTGATCCCTTCCAGTGGTGCCTTATCCTCTTCCAGAACAGCTCCGTACACCGCTGCCACTGCCCCCTTCTCCAGTCCCCTTGTCGTCAACACCTCCTCCAGCAATGTGGAGGCCGGTTCCTCTGGGAAGCTCTGTATCTCCTTCCTGGCAAAATCCCGAACCTGCATGTACCTAAACACTTCTCCCTGCTAGCCCATACTTCGCTTCCAACTCCCTCAATCCTGCAAACCGACCCCGAAGAAACAAATCTTTTAGTGTCTTAATCCCCTTCTCCTCCCATTTCCAAAATCTTCCATCCCACCTCCCTGGCTCAAATCTGTGGTTCCCCCGAATCGGCATTTCCCTTGACCCTAAACCCAACCCGAAGTGTTGGCGAAACTGCCTCCAGATTTTCAATGAAGCAATTATTACCGGACTCTCTGAATATTTCCCCGGGGCTATCGGGAGCGGCGCTGTTGCAAGTTGCCTTCAGCCCCGACCCCCTGTACAAACTCTCCTCCATTCTGACCCACTGAGAATCCACCCCTCTGACCCAGCTCCGCACTTTCTCCACATTCGCCGCCCAGTAGTAGTACAACAAGTTTGGGAGACCCAAACCCCCTGCCTGCCTTCCCCTCTGTAGCAGCACCTTTCTCATTCTGGCCACCTTCCCTCCCCATATGAATGAGGTAATCCTTCCCTCAATCTCCCTGAAAAAAGACTTTGGCAGGAAAATCGGTAGGCATTGAAAAATTAGGAATCGCGGCAACACATTCATTTTAACTGTCTGTACCCGACCTGCCAGTGACAGAGGAAGGCCGTCCCACCTTGCCAGATCGGCTTTCACTCTCCCCACCAAACTAGTGATGTTGTACGTGCGAAGCCTCCCCCACTCCCGGGCAACCTGCACCCCCAGATACCTAAAATGAGTCCCTGCTCTACGGAATGGCAGCCCCCCCCCCACCCCTGCCCCCACCCCCGGCCGAGACAACACAAAGTACTCACTCTTGACCAGGTTCAACTTGTACCCAGAGAAAGACCCAAATACCCGCAGTAGCTCCAATTTTCCTCCTATCGATGCACTCGGCTCCGACACGTACAGCAGCAAGTCGTCGGCATATAAGGACACCCTATGCTGTATCCCCCCCCCCCCCCGCACTATTCCTTTCCATGCTCCCGAACTTCTCAATGCGATGGCCAGCGGCTCAATCGCAAGTACAAACAGCAGGGGGGACATAGGACATCCCTGTCTCGTCCCACGGTGGAGAGAGAAATATCTCGAACTGATATTATTTGTGCGGACACTCGCCTTCGGTTCCTTATATAATAGCTTTACCCAGTTCACAAACCTTGGTCCAATCCCAAACCGCTCCAGCACTGCCATCAGGTACCCCCATTCTACCCGATCAAACGCCTTCTCGGCGTCCAATGCCACAACTACCTCTGTTTCCTTTCTTTCCGCCGGTGCCATAACCACGTTACGCACCATATTTTTAACCAGGCTAAAGAATATTTTTCTCCACGGGTTTCATGCTGCATCCTTGGTGGACAGCCTCTGATTCGCCTGCCCCATCATCTGCTGAGCACTTCTGTCAGTGGGACGCTCCATTAAATGACCGCCCCAGCACTCCCCCCAGCTACTTCTTCATGGCCCACCACAAAGGGTGCCAGCTGAGAAGTCTGCCCCAAGATTTTCAGAGGCCTCCCTCACCAGACTGCTGGATGCCGTGGAGCAACGTAATGGCATTCTCTACCTGCACACAGGGAGTAGACCAGCAAGCAAGGAAACAAACCCAGAATGGGAGACGGTGGCAGTGCTGGTAAGGGCCAGCTCCCTGCAGAGGAGGATGGGCATCCAGTGCGGGAAAGGATGAATGATTTCCTCCGTTCAGTCAGGGTGAGTCACACCACCCATCACTCAATTCTCATGCTCATACACCCGTCACACCTCCACAGGGATCTCCCTCACTGCCAGCTTAAGGGACATCACCATTCACTCTCCCGCACACATCATCATCTCCCTGCCGGTCGTCACCTTCCTGCTCCCAATCGCCATTCACACAAGCCAGGCATCCTTACCACCAGCCCTGGCACTTGGCCTGCTTACAATCTATCCATCTGTTTTCATGGCTCACAATAAGAGGGAGAGATCCCCAATGGGCAGAGGAATGCCTGAGCTGAAAGTCCGTACTGAATTCGAGGAGAGAGGCGCCCATCTGGCTGGGGAGGAACTCGGCCGCTACTGCACCCAAGGACGAGGTGGGTGCCAATAAACTAAGTGGGGACCCACAGCACCATCATCCATCACACCAAACTAAAGTGAGTCCTGACTCCTCTATCTGAATACCCCTGTCATACACTAATGAAATCTCCCTTCTCTTGCAGGCACATCAGGGAGCAGCCCAAGGCCTCCATAAGCCAGGTGCAAGAATCACCTCAGAGGCCGATGTAGATGACTCCTCGGAAATGGAGATCGAAAAGCTGTCAGAGCGCACCCCCACCCCCCAACAGCAGAGGCACAGACCTGGGTGGAACTTAGTATTAGAGAGTCCTCAGGGTCACAAACCAGTGCGCACCTCACTTTTGCTGATCCACAACTGGCGGGGTTGTCGCAGAGTGCTGGCACTTGGAGGACTGTTGGAAGCCATGAATCTGCTGGTGCCCAGTCAGACGATGAACCTCTGGACTTGGTCATGCCTCAGTTGCTGGAGCTACAAAGACAAAGCGGGGAACATCAGGAAGGAATGCCAGCTACACTACTCAGATTGAAAGTCAGAATGGAGGAGTCCTACCGCCTTCTGTCCAAAGAGACAGTGCGACACTCCGAGGCAGCCAGGTCAACACAGGAAGGATGGCGGCTGCAATGACTTCACTAGTGCAGGACAGGCATTCCACCGTGAAGGTACTTGTGGACATCCGTGAGTGCCAACACGAGAGGAAGGAGGCTTCAGAGAATCATAGAATTTACAGTGCAGAAAGAGGCCCTCCAGGGATGTACATAGGGTGCCAGACAACAGGATGTGGTAGAGAGCAGGCTGCATCCATCCCTGTAGTGGATCCTGGGGATACACCAAGACATAGTGGTAGGGTTAGAAAGGTTAAGAAGGTCTAGTCGCACATCATGGGCATGGGTTCAGGTATTTGTAGTAGCGTCTGCCTCTGTAAATAAGCACCCAGCTCTATAAATAAACTCTAAATTATTGCAATCTCTCTATGGCTCCTTGTTCTTATGAGACGTCTTCCTGAGGAACAATGCACTGTTCCCAGTGCAAGTCTTCATCATCCTCCTGCAACATAGGGTCTATTGGCACCTGTTCCCATGACACGAGCCTTATCAGTGAAGGTGTGTGCTCCCAGCAGTCAGGTAGCAGAGCAGTGCTCATGGAAGGTACATCAGGATGACAGGACGTGATCATTGTCCCTAATCATCACCATCCATGACTCAGATTGCTATGAGCATGTCCTGTGCTTTTCTGCCCCCAGCTGGCCATCATCACAGCCTCATGGCTGACATCCTCTCCTGCCAAGGCCTTCTCTTCATCACCCACCTCAAGGTCCTCCTCAGACAAGGAAACATGCCGCTCCTCCATCTCCTCCTCAGAGAGTTCCTCCCCCAGTGGAAGCATCAGGTTGTGAAGGGCGCAGCAGATGACCACGATGCACAAACACCTCTTTGGCCATATTGCAGGGCTCCACCAGACCAGTCCCAGTACTTGAACCGCATTTCCAACATCCCGATGGTCCTCTCCGCTAAAGTGTGAGTCGCAGCACGAGCCTCATTCTATCTGGTCTCAACTTCACTCTGTGGCCTCCGCACAGGGGTCATCCGCCACCCCCTCAGTGTGTGTCCCTTCTCCCTGAGGAGCCAGGCCTGTAGCCGCTGCGGACACTCAAGAACGTCAAGGATTTGAGAGCAACTCAAGATGTGGGAGTTGTGTACACTTCTCAGGAACTTGGAGGATTTGCTTCATGTGATCGCAGACCAGCTGAACATTTAGAGAGTTGAAACCTTTGTGGTTGATGGGCTGCACTCCTTGTGGTTGATGGACTGCACTCCTTGTGGTTGATGGACTGTACTCCTTGTGGTTGATGGACTGTACTCCTTGTGGTTGATGGACTGTACTCCTTGTGGTTGATGGACTGCACTCCTTGTGGTTGATGGACTGTATTCCTTGTGGTTGATGGACTGTACTCCTTGTGGTTGAAGGCACCCTGCACCTGTGGAAAACCTGCAATCTGGGAAAAACCCATCCCTGTTGCATTCTGACTAGCCTGATCCCCATTGAAATGGACGTAGTTATGAGCCTTCGTGAAGAGTCTATCCATCAGCTGCTTGATGAGCAGCGGCTTGCGAGATGCCATAAAGGTCATCCATGGTGCCCTGGAAGGAGCCAGTCGCGTAAACGTTTAGGGTGGCTGTAACTTTCAAAGCGTTGGGCAGTGCATGCCCGCCAAGTCCCTGCGATGCCAACTCCTGCAGAAGGTTGCAGCAGTAAACCACCATATTCCAGGACAGGCAAAGTCTTTATCGACAGTGGTTGTCGTTCATGAAGATCAGCCACCGGCGACATGGGAGCAGCTGGAGGCGGCTTCATGTAAAGGTACTAGTCTGGGAGCTTTGATAACGGCTCCTTTGCCATTCTCGCCGACCCGTTACTCCACAAGTCCGGTGGTGGTGGCGACACTGCGGATCTGGGGACAGTGGAGGTGGTACAAGAAGGTGGAGGGAGCGTCGGTCTGGATCCCGATATGTAACAACCACAGGTTTGTCCCGGGTAGGATGGATGGTGGGTTCCAGAGCTGGCAGAGGGCAGGGAGATCTGAAGGATGGGAGATCTGTTCATAGACGGAAGCTTTCCCAGTTTGAAGGCGCTAGAGGACAAATTTAATCTGCCGCCAGGAAACGCCTTTAAATATCTGCAAGTACGAGCCGTCCTGAAAAACAGGTAGTGGCCGTTCCGATGCTGTCGCCACTGAGGATACAGGACAGGGTGGTCTCCGGACCTGGGTGGGGGGGTTGGGGGGGAAGGTGTCAGATATCTACCAGGAACTGCAGGAGGCGGAGGAAACCTTGGTGGAGGAGCTCAAGGGCAAGTGGGAGGAGGAGCTAGGTGAGGAGTTGGAAGCGAGTCTGTGGGCAGAGGTCCTGGGCAGGGTTAATTCCTCTCATCATGTGCCAGGCTCAGTCTAATTCAATTTAAGGTGGTCCACGGGGCACACATGACGGCAGCGAGAATGAGCAAGTTTTTTGGGGTGGAAGACAGTTGTATGAGATGCAAGGGCAGCCCTGCAAACCATGTCCACATGTTTTGGGCATATCCGGAACTTAGAGAGTTCTGGCAAGGGTTGGCGAGGGCAATGTCCAAGGTGCTTAACACACGGGTGGTGCTGAGTCCAGAGAAAGCGATCTTTGGAGTGTCAGAAAACCCAGGGGTTCAGGGGGCGAAAGAGGCCGACGTCTTGGCCTTTGTCACCCTAGTAGCCCGTAGATGGATTTTATTAATGTGGAGGGACTCGAAACCCCCTTGGGTTTGTGACATGGCTGGGTTTCTCAGCCTCGAGAAAATAAAGTTTGCCTTAAGAGGGTCTACGCTGGGGTTCTCCCGGAGGTGGCAGCCGTTCGTCGACTTTCTCGGGGAAGATTAAAATGTCAGCAGCAGCAATCCGTAGGGGGGGGGGTGAGTGCTTCATTGGGATGGTGTGGGAAGACTGAGTCGCATGGGGTAATGTCTATTTAATTGTTATTGTATATTGTCTTTTTGCACTATGTTAATATTCACCCTTGTTTGTTTTGTTAGTGGGCAGCACGGTAGCACAGTGGATAGCACTGTGGCTTCACAGTGTCAGGACCCCAGGTTCGATTCCCCGCTGGGTCACTGTCTGTGAGGAGTCTGTACGTTCTCCCCGTGTCTGCGTGGGTTTCCTCCGGATGCTCCGGTTTCCTCCCACAGTCCAAAGACGTGCAGGTTAGGTGGTTTGGCCATGATAAATTGCCCTTAGTATCCAAAACATTTAGGAGGGGTTATTGGGTTATGGGTATAGGATGGAAGTGAGGGCTTAAGTGGGTCGGTGCAGACTCGATGGGCCGAATGGCCTCCTTCTGCACTGTAGGTTCTATGTAATCTATTGTTACTACTGTTTTATTTTGAAAAATTCTGCAAAACCTTAATAAAAATACTTTTTTTTAAAAAATGAATATCAGCCACCATCTGTAGACCCTGGGTCATGGAAGGTGCCTCTGAGTGAACACACTCTGGGGTCCTCCTGTGGCAGCGGCTCAGGCTCTGCCACGTCTTCCTCCTCAGGATCCTGCTCCTGCTCCTGGAGAGCCAGACACCTCCATTGACATCTTCTCTCCTCTCAATGTGTCATGTCGTGTGGGAGTACCTTTAAAAAATGGGTGTTTGTAAATGGGTATGTATATAAATATCTGTAGTGAGAGTACCTTTAAGAAATAGGTGTTTAAGAAATGTACCTTTAAGAAATGGGTGTTTATTAGTGATGTCAAAGTGCGGGTGGAGCTGGGCTGTCTGTCAGCTTTTTACTTTCATTTTAGGCTGTTTGCTGCAGGGTGTGTTCTAGTTTCATTTTCAGAGCTGGATAGCTGCAGTCACAGCCAGAAGGTGTATGAATCTCTCTCTGTAATCTAAAGACTGTAAATCGATCTTGGTGATTTAAAACTAATAACAGTAGTGATTTTAACTTGATGTGCTTCTGGTAAAAGGTGTTTTAAGTTGTTTGGATGTTGAAAGGAAAGCTTAAAGGATTACTTAGTGTTTTAGACTTTGGGGGTTGTATTTGAATTAATGGTTGCCAAGGTGTTCACCGTATGTTTTAAAAAGGTTAACTTGAGTTCATAGAATAAACATTGTTTTGCTTTAAAAAATACTTTTCCATTTCTGCTGTACCACACCTGTAGAGTGGGCCATGTGCTCCCCATACCACAATCTATTAAAAGTTGTGGGTCAGGTGAACTCCATGATGCACTTTGGGGTTCTCTAAACCCTGGCCCATAACAAATTGGGGCTCGAGGGGGATAAAAGCCTATCAATTGGATTGGCTTAGTGAACGTAAAGACAGTGAGGGGTGAGCATATTGTGGTTGCTTTTCAGGTGTGGTATTTTAGTTTAAGTAGGAAGTGTGTTGTGGACAATGGCTCTTTCAGAGGCTCTGAAGTTTTTGGGGGTGGAGACGGTCACACGCAGTACACTACGGACAGAGACTAAAAGCAGACTGTTAGATTTGGCAAAAACATTGCAGTTAACATTACCTGACAAAATGCGAAAAGATGAAGCAATTATGGCGGTGGCTAAGCATTTAATGTTGCCTGAGATACAGTTTGACTCATTGGAAATAGCAAAGATTCAGTTGCAAATTAAACAAATAAAACATGAGAAAGAATTAAAACAGCTTGAATACGAAAGAGAGATAGAGGAAAAAGAAAGAGAAAGAGAAAGAGAGAGAGAGGAAAAAGAAAGAGAAAGAGAGAGAGGGGAAAAAGAGAGAGAAGAAAGGAAAACAGAAAGAATAGCCCAGCAGAACAAAAAGAAAGAGAAAGGGAGATACAGATCAGGGAAAAAGATCAAGAAAGAGAGTTTGAACTTCAGAAAATGGCCATGAAACATGACAGTCAGTTAAAATTGGCAGACGTAAAAGGAAACATACGGTTGGTTGATAGTGATGAGGATTGTGAGAATTCATGTGGAAGAGCAGAGGGTTAAAACTGTGAGATTAGCAGCAGAAATGGCAGGTGATTATGAATTAGTTCATAAATCAAAGCTTGGTTTCCGACATAAGTTTCAGCCTGTGAGGGATAGAAATTGGGGACATGAGAAATACTCAAGTGGTAAAGCTAAAGTTGATCTGATGGGAGATAAATGGAGAGTGTACCTCAGATTTAAAAAGAAATCCAGGAGGCTGGAAAAGAAATGAAAAGTTTCAAATGTTTTCACTGTAATAAACTAGGCCATGTAAAGTCACAGTGTTGGTGGTTGAAGAAAAGCACTGGGAAGGCTGATGTGGTAAAACAGGATAAGACAGTAGGGTTTGTTAAAGTGGTAAAGGAAAGCCCAAGTGAAGCAAAGGATGTGCAAAAGATTGTACAGCCTGATCAAGAGGTGATTGATAAGAAGGTGCCAGATCTCTTTAAAGAATTTACTTGTGTGGGTAAAGTTTACTCATGTGTATCAGGAGGAGTAGGTAAAGAAGTCACAATTTTAAGAGATACGGGAGTTAGTCAATCTTTAATGGTAAGAGATGAGGAGTTATGTAGTTTAGGAAGAATGTTGCCAGAAAAGGTGGTAATATGTGGAATTCAGGGTGAGAGGAGTAGTGTTCCATTATATAAGGTAAGGTTGGAAAGTCAATTGAAGAGTCGTGAAATGGTAGTAGGAGTAATAGAGAAACTATCTTGTCCAGGAATACAGTTTATCTTGGGTAATGATATAGCTGGATCACAGGTGGGAGTGATGCCTACTGTGGTTGATAATCCAGTGGAAAATCAGACAACTGAAGTGTTGAAGGACGAATATCCTGAGATTTTTCTGGATTGTGTAGTAACAAGGTCGCAAAGTCACAGGTTAAGACAAGAGGAGAAATCAAAGAGTGAAGATGAAGTTGAAGTGCAATTATCAGAAACGATTTTTGATCAGATGGTTGAAAAAGAACAAGAACAGGTGGAGGATGAGGCGGATATTTTTAGTTCAGGAAAATTGGCAGAGTTACAACAAAAAGATATAGAAATAAAATGGATGTATCAGAAAGCATACACGGAAAAGGAATCTGAGTGTATACCAGAGTGTTATTACTGTAAAAGTGATGTCTTGATGAGAAAATGGAGACCTTTACATATGCAGGTGGATGAAAAGTAGGCAGAAGTTCATCAAGTAGTATTGCCGGTAGGGTATAGAAAGGAGGTGTTGCAAGTTGCACATGAGGTACCAGTGGGAGGTCATTTGGGAATAAGGAAAACTCAAGCTAAAATGCAAAAACATTTTTATTGGCCTGGGCTACATAAAGATGTAGTTAAATTTTGTCAATCATATCACACATGTCAAGTGATAGGGAAACCTCAAGCAGTGATAAAACCAGTGCGCTTAATACCCACTCCAGCATTTGAGGAACCTTTTACAAGGGTCCTAATTGATTGTGAAAACGAAAAGTGGGAATCAATATCTTTTGACGATAATGGATGTGTCTACTAGGTTTCCAGAGGCCATTCCAGTACGTAATATTACAGCTAAAAAGATTGTGGAGAAGTTACTTAAATTCTTTACTCGATATGGACTACCCACAGAAATACAATCGGATCGAATTTTACCTCAAGGCTATTCAAAGAAGTTATGGATAGCTTAGGAATAAAACAATTTAAATCAACTGCGTACCATCCAGAATCGCAGGGAGTGTTAGAAAGGTGGTATCAGACATTAAAGACAATGTTGAGGGCTTATTGTCACGATTATCCAGAGGATTGGGATAAAAGAATTCCATTCGTACTGTTTGAAATTAGGGATGCACCTAATGAGTCAACCAAATTTAGTCCTTTTGAACTAATTTTTGGTCATGAGGTAAGAGGACCACTTAAATTGATTAAGGAAAAATTGGTGAGTGAGAAATCGGAAATTACATTATTGGATTACGTGTCAAATTGTAGGGAACAATTAAATAGAGCAGGTTAATTGGCTAGACAACATTTAAAAGTTGCACAAAATGTGATGAAGTGGGTAGCGGATAAGAAATCCAAAGTTAGTAGTTTGCCTGTGGAGATTAAGTTTTAGTGTTGTTACCAGTGGTAGGTGAGCCTTTAAAAGCTAGGTTTTGTGGATCTTATCAGATTGAAAGGACATTAAGTGAGGTGAATTATGTGGTAAAAACACCAGATAGAAGGAAAACCCACTGAGTGTGTCATGTGAATATGCTTAAAAGGTACTTTGAAAGGGAAGGAGAGAAAAAGGAGGTTTCAGTGATTCTAACTCAAAGTGACGAACCAAATCCAGATGACTGTGAATTTGACATACCTGAAATTAAATTGGAAAACGAGGATGTTCTTAAAAATTGGGATAAATTGTTGAGTTACCTTCCAGAGGAAAAACAAACTGACCTGAGTTACTGATGTCACGTGGGCAAGTTTGTAGAGGTAAATTGGGAAGTACTCAAATGGCTATACATGATGTAGATGTGGGAAATGCTGTTCCAATCAAACAACATCCATATAGACTTAACCCTTTAAAATTGGCACAGGTTAACAAAGAGATTGAGAGTATTCTTAAAAATGGCCTAATTGAAGTGGGATGCAGCCAATGGACCTCACCCATAGTGATGGTACCTAAACCAGACGATACCCAATGGTTGTGTGTGGACTATAGAAAGGTTAATGCAGTTACAAGAATGGACTCTTATCCTATCCCACGTTTGGAAGATTGCATTGAGATAGTGGGACAATCAGCTTTTATTTCCAAACTGGATTTATTTAAAGGTTACTGGCAGGTACCTTTATCCGAAAGGGTGAAGGAGATTTCAGCTTTTGTGACTCCAGATGGTATATACCAATTCAAAGTTATGCCATTTGGCATGAAAAATGCCCCAACCACATTTCAACGGTTAACTAACAAAGTCGTTTCAGGATTACCCAATTGTGCGGTATACATCGACGATCTGGTAATTTTCAGCCAGACATGGAAAGAACATTTAAAACATCTGATGGAGTTATTTGATCGACTTCAGGAGGCGGGTTTGGTGATAAACCTAGCCAAAAGTGAATTTGGAAAAGCCCAAGTCACTTTCCTTGGCCATACAATCGGACAGTATCGAATGGCCACACAGGATGTGAAACCAAGTTATTGAGGAGTTTCCGATACCCTCAAGACGAAGGGAAATAATGCGATTTCTTGGCATAAGTGGATTTGATCGAACATTTGTGCAAAGGTTTTGTAGCGTGATGCTCCAATGATGGACTTGCTGAAGAAACGTCAAAAATTTCTTCTTTTTTTAAAAATATATTTATTAGTTTTTTAACACAATTTTTCACCCTTACAAACAATAACCCCCCCCCATAACAAAATAACAAGAAATCGCACAGTGCAAGATATATACATGGTAAAATGATACGTTTACATAGCTTTGTACACTGGCTCTCTCTCGCACGTGCCAGTTTCCCCAACCCTTCATGTTATCTCTTGCTCATCCACCCTCCCAGGCAATCCCCCATTCCACCCCCCCCCTCCGCCCCCCCCTCCCAGGACGTCCCCCACGTCAAAAACTTCAGTGGACAGCAGACTTTCAATAGGCATTTGATGGCCTGAAAGCTGTGATAACCAATACTCCTGTGTTGGAGAATTACAAGGGACTCTGTGATCAGATTGAACTGAAGTATCTGACTTTAAAGAGACATGCCGAGGCGTAGAGAAATGGATGGATCGTGCAGAGGCCTTCTTGTTCAAAGAGACTCAATCGAGAAGGAATTTCAGTTGGAGGAAGATAAACGGGAAAAAAATGGACTATATTATTATACCTGTTTGCGTGTTGTTTTTTTAAACGAAAAAGTATATTTACTGTGTGCATTTCTTAAAGAATGGTGAAAAGGTGAAAAATGAAACCATCTTGAAGTTGATGGTTTATTTTTTTTTCTTGGGAGGAGGGCTCATGTGGGAGTACCTTTAAGAAATGGGTGTTTAAGAAATGTACCTTTAAGAAATAGGTGTTTATTAGTGATGTCAGAGTGTGGGTGGAGCTGGGCTGTCTGTCAACTTTTTACTTTTGTTTTAGGCTGTTTGCTGCAGGGTGCGTTTTAGTTTCGTTTTCAGAGCTGGATAGCTGCAGTCACAGCCAGAAGGCGAATGAATCTCTCTCTGTAATCTAGACTGTAAATCGATCCTGGTGATTTAAAACTAATACCAGTAGTGATTTTAACCTGATATGCGTCTGGTAAAAGAGCTTTTAAGTTTTATGGATGTTAAAAGAAAAGCTTAAAGGATTACTTCGTGTTGTAGTCTTTGGGGGTTGTATTTGAATTAATGGTTGCTAAGATGTTCACTGTATGTTTTAAAACGATTAACCTGAGTTCATAGAATAAACAATGTTTTGCTTTAAAAAGTACTTTTCCATTTCCGCTGCACCACACCTGTAGAGTGGGCCGTGTGCTCCCCATACCACAATCTATTAAAAGTTGTGGGTCAAGTGAACTCCATGATACACTTTGGGGCTCTCTAAAATCTGGCCCATAACAGTCAGAAGAATGATAGCCAGTACCACGGGCTCCATCTCTTACTTGCGCTAATCGCTGCTGAGAAAAAGATAGAAAGAGAGTTAACGGAGAACTTTTGCTTCAAGGTTTGACCCTTTGTCCATTCACCTTTGGTAGCTGCGACTCAACGGACAATGTGTGCTCGCCCACTTGACCAATACTACAGAAAGACGATAGGAGTCACAGAATTAGGACATCAGGGCACCAAGGGTTTGCTGCTGTGCAGCAATCAGTGGCACTTGCACACATCAGTGGCGAGTTAGTGGGCATAATTGACTTAGCTGTCAGACTGACAGAATGTTGATTGACTTGTAGCTGAACAATCTCAGCGCCAAGGGAATGCTCATTGCTGACATGCCTCTCCATTAGAGTTGACATTGTCAGTAATTAATTCACAGGCAACCATCAACCCCCCACCCATATGAGTGGATCCTTCAGCCAACGCACTAGCCCAGGGCTTCCCGTCCAGTATTATGACACCCTGTGCTAGGGCGCGGTCAATTCCAGCCTCACTTGACACATGTCCATTAATCATCCATGGATCAAAAATGATAATGGCAAAATAAACCAGTAGCACGGCCCTCCAAGAAGGCAGAGGCCCAGCTGCTAAATAATGCAGCCTCAGGGTGGGTCAGCTTAAAACTTAGCTGTCTCCCCCTTCTTGGCCCAACTTTCCCCCCACTTCTAAAACCAGACCCTTGTTCCATTGTCCCTGCAGCTCCATTACTTTCATTCCCTCTGCCTTCAGTCCCTTAGCCCTCAGCATTCAAGCCTGATGCATTGGCCCCTTCTGATGCCAGTGCCCATGACTGATGCCCCCTCTACCTATTGTTCCCTCCACCTGTTGCCGCCTCTGCCTGTTGCCCTCCGCCAATTACATAGAACATAGAACAGTACAGCACAGAACAGGCCCTTCAGCCCTCGATGTTGTGCCGAGCATTGTCCGAAGCCAAGATCAAGCTCCCTGTCATTCTGGTGTGCTCCATGTGCCTATCCAATAACCGCTTCAAGGTTCCTAAAGTGTCCGACTCCACTATCACAGCAGGCAGTCCATTCCACACCCTAACCACTCTCTGAGTAAAGACCCTACCTCAGACATTCCTCCTATATCTACCACCCTGAACCTTATAGTTGTGCCCCCTTGTAACAGCTACATCCACCTGAGGAAATAGTCTCTGAACGTCCACTCTATCTATCCCCCTCATCATCTTATAAACCTCTATTAAGTCGCCTCTCATCCTCCTTCGCTCCAATGAGAAAAGCCCTCGCTCCCTCAAACTTTCCTCATAAGACCTACCCTCCAATCCAAGCAGCATCCTGGTAATTCTCCTCCAAGGCTTCCACATCCTTCCTATACTGAGGTGACCAGAACTGCACACAATACTCCAAATGTGGTCTCACCAGGGTCCTGTACAGTTGCAGCATAACCCCACGGCTCTTCAACTCAAGCCCCCTGTTAATAAACGCTAACACCTCACACTACCTGTTACCCCTCTCTACCTGTTGCCCCTCTTTCCCTGTTATCCCGCTCTACCTGTTGCCCCTCTTTCCCTGTTACCCCTCTCTGCCTGTTGTTCCTCTCTGCTGGTTCATCCCCTTTGCCCGAGCAGCCTTGCCAGCTCAGCCCCTTTCCCCCATACAGCCCAACCGGCTCAACCACCCCCACCCTCCCACCTGAGCAACCTTGTTGCTTTGCCCCCCTCTTCCACTTCACCCCCTCCAACCTCTCGGCCAATATCCGCTTCACATTCCCCTCCAACGCCTCAGCCAATTGCTGCCTCCCCCTCCCTTAAACCCAAGGCCCTTTGCCACTTCACAGCCGTCAACTTTGCTGCTTCACATGCCTTCAAACTGGTTCCGCCTACCCACCCTTGCTGGTGCCCTCTCTCCCCTGGTAGGCAGCGTGGCCGGTGGCAAGCTGTGTGAGCTCATCAGCTGGCACCATCGTGACATCACTTTTGAGAGTGGGTGTGGGGAAGGATTGCTACTGGGAGACCCGATAATGTATTAATGTATTAAAATGAAGTTCTTGATGTAGCATGGCAGGAGCGCCGTTATGTCACAAGCTTGGGGGGGGGGGGGGGGGGGGGGTGAAACAATCGAAACAGGAAGGCGATTTGGTCCCCTTGCGATATTTTACGACCCTATCGCCATTTACGCCTGGCTCCTCTGCAATCTATTACCCCGATCAAATCTTGCATCAGATTAGCAAGGCAGGTTTCCATCCCTAAAAGAAATTAGTGAACTAGTTGGATTTTTACACAATCCAACAATATTATGGTCACTTTCATGGAAATTGGCTTTTTATTCCAGCCTTTTTTTTAAAAGGAGGAAAATTTTCAAATACCCATGGTGGGATTTGAATTTACATCCTCTGGATTAGTGTCCAGGCCTTTGGAACATTAATTCAGAACTAAATTACATACTTTGAATCAAACCCACGTATTTTAAAACTCTATTATATCTATTTATAAATTGAATTCTTTCCAACAATATACATTCAGCTATAGGTAGGACGGTAGCACAAGTGGATAGTACTGTGGCTTCATCAGCACCAGGGTCCCAGGTTCAATTCCCCGCTGGGTCACTGTCTGTGCGGAGTCTGCACGTTCTCCCCATGTCTGCGTGGATTTCCTCCGGGTGCTCAGGTTTCCTCCCACAGATGTGCAGGTTAGGTGGATTGGCCATGCTAAATTGCCCTTAGTGATCAAAAAGGTTAAGACGGGTTATTGGGGTACGGTGATAGGGTGGAAGTGAGGGCTTAAGTGGGTCGGTGCAGACTCGATGGGCCGAATGGCCTCCTTCTGCACTGTATGTTCTATCTACAGCACCCAAAAAGGGTGGTAGGTAGAACTCTCTTCTGCAGATGACAATTAATGTTAGATCAGTTGTTAATTTTATGTCTCAGATTGATAGATCTTTGTTCACCAAGATCCATAGAATCTCTATTGTGCAGACGGAGGCCATTCGGCCCATCGGGTCTGCACTGACCCTCCGAAAGAGCACACTACCTCGGCCCACTCTCCCGCCCTATCCCTGTTACCCCGCACAGTGATCATGGTCAATCCACCAAACGTGCACATCTTTGGACTGTGGGAGGAAACCGGAGCACCCGGAGGAAACCCACGCACACACGGGGAGAACATGCAAACTCCACACAGACAATCACCGAAGGCTGGAATCGAACCTGGGTCCCTGGCTCTGTGAGGCAGCAGTGCTAGCCACTGCGCCACCATGCCGCCCTACATAGAACAAAGATGGGCATCTGGACTTAGGTCTCAGATCATCCCTGATTTCATTAATTACTTGAACAGACTCAAGAGGTTAAATAGCCTCCTGTTCCCATGCTCCTAATTTATTTATTTTTTTTAAAAAATATTTTTATTAAGGTTTTTTAACAACACAATTTTTTCCCCTTACAAACAATAACCCCCCCTGTAACAAAATAACGCAAAATCACCCTGAGCAAGATATATACATGGCAAGATGGTATATTTACATAGCTTTATACACTGGCTCTTGGCCGCACGTACAGTTTCTCCCCACCCTCCATGCCATCTCCCGCTCGTCCATCCCCCCAAACAATCTCTCGTTCCCACCCCCAGGGTTGCTGCTGCTGCTGACCGACCTTCCTCTAACGCTCCGCAAGATATTCTAGGAACGGTTGCCACCGCCTGTAAAACCCTTGTGCAGACCCTCTCAAAGCAAACTTAATTCTCTCCAATTTTATGAACCCCGCCATGTCGTTAATCCAGGCCTCCAGGCTAGGGAGCTTCACCTCCTTCCACAATAGCAAGACCCTTCGCCGGGCTACTAGGGATGCAAAGGCCAGAATTCCGGCCTCTTTCGCCTCCTGCACTCCTGGCTCATCCACTACTCCAAATATTGCTAGTCCCCAGCTTGGCTTGACCCGGACTTTTACCACCTGGGATATTACTCCCGCCACACCTCTCCAGAACCCCTCCAGTGCCGGGCATGACTAAAACATACGGACATGGTTCGCCGGGCTCCCTGAACATCTTTCACATCTATCCTCTACCCCAAAGAACCTACTCAGCCTACACAGTCCTCAATCCTAGTGGCCAGTACTTTTGCCAATAGCTTAGCATCCACATTGAGGAGCGAAATCAGCCTGTACGATCCACATTGCAGTGGATCCTTGTCTCGCTTTAGAATCAAGGAGATTGTCGCCTCCGACATTGTCTGGGGCAGGGTTCCCTCCCCTCTTGCCTCGTTGAAGGTCCTCACTAGTAGCGGGGCCAACAGGTCCACATATTTTCTATAGAACTCCACTGGGAACCCGTCCGGCCCCGGGGCCTTCCCCGCCTGCATGCTCCCCAAACCCTTACTCAACTCCTCCAACCCAATTGGTGCCCCCAAACCAACCTCCTCCTGCTCCTCTACCCTCAGGAACCCCAGCTGGTCCAGGAATCGCCTCATCTCCCCTTCCCCCCCTGGGGGCTGGGATCTGTACAGCTCTTCGTAGAAGGCCTTGAATACCTTATTTATTTTCGTTGCACTTCGAACTGTGGCTCCCCTTCCATCTTTGATTCCCCCTATTTCCCTCGCTGCTGCCCTCTTACGGAGCTGGTGCGCCAGCATCCGACTGGCCTTTTCCCCGTACTCGTAGGTCGCCCCCTGCGCCTTCCTCCACTGTGCCTCCACCTTGCCCGTGGTCAGCAGGTCAAACTCCGTCTGGAGCCATCGTCTTTCCCCAAGTAATCTTTCCTCCGGGGCCTCTGTGTATCTCCTGTCCACTCGCAAGATCTCCCCCACTAACCTCTCCCTTTCCATTCCCTCTGTCTTCTCCCTATGAGCCCTGATGGAGATCAGCCCCATGCTCCTAATTTAAATGGAACATCTTCGAGATCCAATAGGAAACCAATAGAGCAACCCGGGTATTCAAAAAGTTAGGAAACAATTTTCTGCTTTGGGAAATCATTTCAAAGCAGAGTGTCGAGCATTTACGTCACTAGCAAGGAAATAATTACTCCTTGGTGTGTTCTATTTTATTTACTGATGCACTTTTAATAAAATTCTGTGACAAAGGAATTTTATGTCATTCACATAAACGTTCCACTTGTAGAAACTAATATCAACAGCACTAAGCATGTCTGCTATCCAGCATTAACCCATGATGTGTTTAATACAGTTTTCATTACGTGGGAACTGTTTCCTTTTCATATATAGAACACGTCATCTGCAAATGTTTGCTACACAAATTTAAAAATGGCGAGCACATCAACAATTGTGCAGTAAAATGATCTCAGTGCCAACCCTACCACAGAGCGTCTGCTTGACATTTTCTTGAACTATAATTTGACATCTGCTGGAGTTTGTCAGCAGCATGTTTTTGATAAAAAGAGCCACTTGAAACATCGAACAGGTAATTAACTAACATTGAGAAAGACTTGCCTGTTTTTAATAATATAAAATACTTACCTTCTCAATTAATAAGTAGCTAATAATTAAACTTATTACAATAGATGATGAAATGATGATGATCTAGAAGTGGTAAACGTCTATTTGCTTGATCTATCAGCGTGATATATCGGAAATCATAAAACCTTTACAGCACAGAAAGAGGCCACAGAAATTATTGTACTTCCCTACTGCTTGCAGGTTTAATTGTAAAATATTACAAACATGCTTTGAGAAGTTCTCACAAGCTGGTATGAATGGTTTGGCTGCCTCAGTCCTGATCATTATCCTCATACCACTCCAGCTAAACCAATAGGGCAACATTATCATTTGAATGGGCATTATGTTAATTACTGGTCCTGAGGTGCTCATTCCTAATGGGACCCTTCGGGTTTATAATGGCTTTAATGCCCGAACAAAATTATACCGATCATTCATCTAAGCAATATGTATAGTTTCTAATTCTGTGTCCACTTTCGTATATTTGGGTAGAGATCTATTTGAATCAATTTTTGAAGGTTTGCCTTGACTGATTCCGAGGTTCTGTTTTGAGTTGCCCTTTCTGGCAACTACTTCAGTTATTAAGCATTCTTGTGTGAAGAAGTGCTTTCTAAAATTGGTTTGGAGCTTGTCTTACACCAGTTTACCCCCCTCCCACCACCACCAACAACAACCTCCAGCAATGATGTTATTCTACTTGAGCCTCTTGTATTCTAGTTGCGTTCAGAAAGTCCTTTCTCATTTCCCTTTCAAAGCTAACAGGTGCAGCATTTTCTACTGTTTCTCGTATCAGAGTCTTCTGTCTCTGTCTATATCTCGTCTGGAAATTGGATGGTGGAGCCATTGATGCCAAAAGCATATCCGATACAATTGTCAGATGAACCTGTAGATTGGTGACCAGCTTGTTGGCTGTAACAGATAGGACGTAGCTTACATACGAAAATCAAGGTCCGACTGTAAGGTCAGGATTGCAATTTTCACATTCAGATGGATGGGCTGTGCACGGCACACATCTGTACCTGCATTGAGCAGCCCAAGCAGTGACCCATCATTGGACTCCGGTAGGCCACTCACAGAATTCCCCACAAATCTTTGAATGATTTCCAATAAGAGTGATCCTCTTGGGCCCACAATAAAAACTCCAGCCAGCTGTTTAGGAGTGTCGCTGATGTGGTTAGTGAGGGTCAGGCCTGTTTATTTAGTATATTGACGTTCCTAACATTGGACGGCCAGAATAAAGTTGCCAAAACAATCGCAAACCTGTGAATTCAGGGCATTTTAGAATTCTGCAAAGGAGGACCAAGAAAAAGATTAAGAAAGGGAAAATAGAATACAAGAGTAAACCAGCGAGAAACATGAAAACGGACTGTAAAAGCTTCTGTAGGTGTGTAAAAAGCAGGTCCATTGCAAGCAGAGTCAGTAGAATTTATCATGATGAATACAGAAATGACAGAGCAACTAAACAAATACTTTGCATCTCTCTTCACAGTGGGAAAAACTAAAAATAAACAGGAAAATCGTGGGACTAGTGTAAATGAGGAACTGCAAGATATTAAGTTTAGGAAAAAAGAAGTACTAGAGAAATTGATGGGACTTAAAGTGGCTAAATCTCCTGGACCTAATGATCTGCATCCCAGAGAGTTGAAAGAGGTGGCTGCAGATGCATTGGTGATTGTCTTTCAAAATTCTAGACTCTGTAATGGCTCCTGCAGATTGGAAGGTGGCAAATGTAACCCCATTATTTAAGAAAGGAGGGAGAGAGAAAACGGGGAACGACAGACCTGTTAGTCTGACATCAGTTGTAAGAAATATGCTGAAATCTATATTAAAGGATGTGATGACAGGACACTGAGAAAATAATGGTATGACTGGGCAGAGCCAACATGGATTCATGAAACGGAAATCATGTTTAACAAACCTATTAGGGTGTATTGAGGATGTAACTAGTAGAATAGAGAATGGGAACTGGTGGATGTGGTATATTTAGATTTTCAGAAAGCTTTTAATAAAGTGCCACATATGAGGTTAGGAGACAGAATTAGAGCACATGGAACCGGGAGAAATATGCTGGCATGGATTAAGAACTGGTAACAGACAGAAAACAGAGTAGGAATAAATGGGTCAGTTTTAGGTTAGCAGGCTGTGAGTAGTGTTTGGTTCCCTGCTATTCACAACCTATATCAATCATTTGGATGTGGAGATTGAATGTAATATTTCCAAGTTTGTAGAGGATACAAAACTAGGTGAGTTCTGAGGAAGATCCAAAGGGATTTTGAAAAGCTAAGCAAATGGACATAAATTAGGCAGATGGAATACAATGTTGAGAAATGTGAGGTTATTCACTGGGAATCCAAGGGCGGGATTCTCCGTTTCTGAAACAAAGTGTTGATGCCAATGCAGAATCTGTGGACTTTTACGATGGAAAATCATGTTGCACCTGGACCGATTCCACTACTATTAAGGGGCTAGCACTGGTGCTGAGTGGAACACAATCAATTCCAATGAAAAACAGTATGAGATTTGCAGGGTCCATGATTGACACTAAGGAGGCTGTCAAGCTGCAGTCGCACATACACATTACAATCAGCCCAGCCAAAAAGATGGTACTGGTTGCGCTGGAGCATGCCAGTAGAGCTGATGGGTTGGCTGAAGCCAGAGGGCACCCAGCGGGAAAACATATATGACCCGCGGCACTAGGTGCAAAGTGGGCTGTTAGCGGTGTGCACATCTGCATGGCTGCCTTGCCAGCTGTGGCAATGTTGCTCTGTGCCCATCCACCCAATCCCACAGCCCACCTCCTGGCCACCCCCTGCTACTCCACCAGCCATGGCAGAAGCCCCCACGCCCAGCAGCACAACTCAGCAAACTATGGCGATGTTGGACACTTTCCATATCCCCTGTCTCTCACCCTCAGCAGCCGCCACGCCGGTTTTACGATTTTTAAAAGCACAAGTGAACTGCGCCATCGGGATTTTGGCCCATTGGAGGTGGAGAATACCAAGTCGGACCCGCTAATGATATACAAACGGTGTTTACTGTAGGTGCGTTCCGGACCGCATTGACGCTGCTGTCGAGATGCTGGAGCATTGCGATTTAGTGTCAAATCGGCACCTGCCGCGATTTTGGTGTCGGAACCAATTCTCCGCCCAGTCGCTTTTCCCGATTTCGGCGTCAGCTAATGGAGAATCCCGCCCAGAGAATTTCTCAAATGGTGAGAACTGGGATGTGTTAAACATCAAAGGGACTTGGCTGACCTTGTTGATGAGTCATTGAGGATAGGTACAGTATGCAATTAATGTGGCATGTTGGCTTTTGTTATAATAGGATTTGAATACAGAAGAAAGGATGTCTTATTGCAATTATATAAAGCCTTGGTGAGACCAGACGTAGAGTATTGTGTGTAGTTTGGGTCACCTTACCTAAGGATAGATATACTTGGGATAAAGGGAGTGTAATGAAGTTTCACTAAATTAAATCCTGGGATGGAGGGATTGTCCAATGAGGTGAGATTACATAGATTGGGGTAGGTCCCGCCACACCGTTTTCCGGTGCTGCCCGCCCCCGCCGGCAGTGGGATTTTCCATCCCGGCAGCTGGCTAATGGGATTTCCCATCGTGGGGAAATCCGCGGATGTGAGGAGGATTCCACCAACGGAGAATCCAGCCCACGGCCTTTATTCGCTGGAATTTAGAAATATGAGAGGTGCTTTTTTTTTAGTCTTTCCCGGGATATGGGTGTCACTGGCTGGGCGAGCATTTATTGCCCATCCCTCACTGAGGGGGCACTTAAGAGTCAACTATATTGCTGTGGATCTGGAGTCACATTGAGACCAGACTGGGTAAGGATGGCAGATTCCCTTCCCTAAAGGACATTAGTGAACCAGCTGGGTTTTTACAACAATCGACAATGGTTTCATGGTCATTATTAGACTTTATATTCCAGATTTTTATATTCAATTCAAATGTAACCATCCGCTGTGGTGGGATTCGAACCGAGGTCCCCAGGGCATTACCCTGGGTCTCTGGAACATTAGTCCAGTGATGGTTACAATACCACAATGCCATTACCTCCCATTAGGCGCTCTCATTCAAACATATAAAATTTGTACTTGGTTCAACAGGGTAGAGGCAGGAAGGATGTCTCCACCGGTTGGGTGGGTCTCAAACCAAAGGATTTCTTCACTCAGAGTGGTAAATCTTTGGAATTCTCTGCTCCTGTGCTGGCTGGGCCATTGAGTATGTTCAAGACTGAGATCGCTAGATTTCTACATCTCAAAAACATCAAGGCTTATGGGGTAGTATAGTAAAATGGTGTTAAAGTGGAAGATCAGCCATTATCTTATTGAATGGCAGTGGATTTGAAGGGCTGAATGGCCTACTCCTGCTCTTATTTCTTACATTCTTATGTTATGTTCTTATGCTGTATCTTTTCAGAGCAAAGCTCTGTCAAAACAGACACATAACTTCTGCAGTCTCAAGTGGCGCTTAAACATTTTTAAAAATACAGTGGCTTGCAAATCAGGTGAACAATCAGGTGACAATCCAGGTAAGCACAACGAAGATGTCCCTGTCTAATGCTCCAGTGTAGAAAATGAAATTCTAAACTATCTTGCATGGGGCCCACGCACAGAGTAGCAAACATCTTTACAGCAGCACTGACTGCATTAAGGGACTGGTTAGCACACTGGGCTAAATCACTGGCTTTTAAAGCAGACCAAGGCAGGCCAGCAGCATGGTTCAATTCCCATTATCAGTCTCCCAAACAGGTGCTAGAATGTGGTGACTAGGGGCTTTTCACAGTAACTTCATTGAAGCCTACTTGTGACAATAAGCAATTTCCATTTCATTTTCAACAGGTGAGAGATTATTTGGTTGAACTTCACTTTCCCATTTTGGTACTGGATTTGCATTCAGCACTGTCTTCCATCACCTGCCTGGAACTCAGTTTTCTAAGTTTTTTAAAGATCTTCGTCATGCAAATCACAAGGTCAACATTAACTTCTTTTGGCAAGATTTCTCATCCATTAGGTGAAAACCCCCACCATCCACCTCCAATAAATACAGTGATTGTTAAATTATAGGCATTTAACAGTGAAGTTACCAATCTCAGTGTTATCTATAGGTATTACTGAAATGAAATGAAATGAAAATCGCTTATTGTCACAAGTAGGCTTCAAATGAAGTTACTGTGAAAAGCCCCTAGTCGCCATATTCTGGCACCTGTTCGGGGAGGCTGTTACGGGAAGAGGAGTATTACTGTTACTGCAGATAGTACAGTATTATATTATGATATTGTATTGCATTTTCCCACTGAGAAAATATGACATGGAAATGTTCACTGTATTTCAGAATGAAATATTGTGATTCATTTAGCATTCTTAATGAATAACAGATTGGATTAGTAGACATTAGGAGTTGAGAATAGCACATCTTACGATTTCATATTCTCAACTGTCCATTCAATTGTTCAAGCCTCTCACCACTACTCAATAATCAAAGGCTCAAACTTCATTGTCTCTCTTACAACGTTTTGCTCATAATTCAAAACCCATATGAAGTTACCGACGTAGTCCGGCTTCAAAACTTGGTATCGGATTGAGTTAAGTGAAATTATTCACTAACAGACCAATGATCTAGATCAACTATAAACCATAAGAAATAGGAGCAGGAGGAGGCCATTCAGCCCTTCGAACCTGGTCCGCTATTTAATAAGATCATGGCTGATCTAACACTGCCTGGGTGATTCTTCCCAAAGTTGCACAGAGTGCCGGATCAGGCGAGAAAAACTGCGTGAAACTCTTTGGCTTCTCCTTTTCTCGCCTGATTAAACAGCACTCTGCAATTTCAGAGTGCTGTCAAAGATCATACAGCCAGCTGGAGGGGCGGGGCGTAAACACGCTGTCAAAACTGGGATTCTGAGATTGGGACGTTACATTAAAGACCCAGTGTAGGTGGACTTTATAGCATAAAGCTGTTTAAGAATATTTTGTTTTATTAAAATTCAGGGTGCAATCAGGTTTACGCCCAGAATCACATCATCAGCGAGGAGTGGTGAACATCTCGAACCAAGATTTACCCCAAATCTCGTTATGGACCTCTCTTGAGATTTAGCGTCCGTAATGGGATTTGTGCCTGCGGCGGACGGGCCCTCTAAATTCCACCCACTAAGTCCACTTTCCTGCCTTCTTTCCATCATCCTTAATTCCCCTGCTGAGTAAAAACCTATTGATCTGAATTCTGAAAATCTTCAAGGACTCGGCCTCCACAACTTCCTGGGGCAAAGAATTCCAAAGATTCATCATTAAGAGAAGAAATTCTTCCTCAAATCCATCTTAAATAAACAGCCCCTTATTCTGCGACTATGCCCTCTGGTCCTACACTCTCCCATGAGTGGAAATATCCTCCCAACATTGACCCTGCTGAACCCCCTAAGAATCCTATGTTTCCCCTGTGTGGTCCAGGCATCCAAATTGCATCTTCAGCAGTCCAATTATCTGCTCTAAGAGGGAGCGTGTGGTGGCGCGAGCAGTATTGGATGCTATGGAGAAAGAATGGGAGCAAGGGACTAATGGATAGTTCTTTCAAATGAGCCAGCACAGAGATGATGAGCCAAATAGCCTTGGCCGGTTCTGTTAGATTATAAGGTTCTATGATTTACTGAACACTGTTGCCTTTTGCCATTAGTTCCAGAGTGTGCTGATGCTGATAATCGCTCCCCAGCATTTCGTACAACCACAACAAGCAGAGGCTCTCTACGGATTCTCTGATCTTGTTCATTGACGTCCCAGAGAATTTGCCACTCGAGCCAAAACTTCATTCACTTTCAGTGGGACCAGAGAACTCTAGCTGCCAGCAAAGTCGGACAATCCCAGGTTCATTGGTTCACGTGCTGCAAAGTACACACTTCCCTTTGCTTTCCAAGTGGATTGATTCAATCTCTGGATTTAAGGAGATGAATCGGGGAGGAGATGAATGTGATGGGATGGATGTGGGGAAATGGATTTGAGCAGATGATTTTTAAGATAAATTTGGGGTGATGGTTTTAAGATGGATTTGGGGGTGATTGTGGTTTTTTTCCCCCCCCATTTTTCCAATCAAGGGGCAATTTAGCGGGGCCAATACACCTACCCTGCACATCTGTGGGGTGAGACCCACGCAGACACGGGGGAATGTGGAAACTCCACATGGACAGTGACCCGGGTCCCGGATTGAACCCGGATCCTCAGCACTGTGAGGCAGCAGTGCTAACCACTGCGGCACTGCGCTGCCTGGAGGAGATGGTTTTTAAGGTGGATTTGGGGAGATGGGTGGATTTGGGGAGATGGATGGATTTGGGGAGATGGGTGGATTTGGGGAGATGGGTGGATTTGAGGAGTTGGATGGTTTTGGGGAGAAGGGTGGATTTGGGGAGATGGATGGATTTCATACATACAATTTACAGCGCAGAAGGAGGCCATTAGGCCCATCGAGTCTGCACCGGCCCTTGGAAAGAGAAGACCACTTAAGCCCACACCTCCACCCTGTCCCCGTAACCCAGTAACCACACCTAACCTTTTTTTGCACACTAAGTGCAATTTAGCATGGCCTATCCACCTAACCTGCACATCTTTGGACTGCGGGAGGAAACCGGAGCACCCGGAGGAAATCCATGCAGACAATGGGAGAACGTGCAGACTCCTCACAGACAGTGACCCAGCCGGTAATCGAAACTGGGGCCCTGGGATGAACAATGTGGGGGTGAACGATGTGGGGGCAAACACTGTGGGGGGTGAATGATGTGGGGGTGAACAAAATGGGGGTGAACACTGTGGGGGGTGAACACTGTGGGCGCGAACACTGTGGGGGGTGAACGATGTGGGGGTGAACGATGTGGGGGGTGAACACCGTGGGGGGTGAACACTGGGGGGGTGAACACTGTGGGGGGGTGAACACTGTGGGGGGGTGAACACTGTGGGGAGGTGAACACTGTGGGGGGTGAACACGGGGGGGTGAACACTGTGGGGGTGAACACTGGGGGGTGAACACTGGGGGGGGTGAACACTGTAGGAGTGAACACTGTGGGGGGTTGAACACTGTGGGGGGGTGAACACTGTGGGGGGTGAACACTGCGGGGGGTGAACACTGTGGGGAGTGACCACTGTGGGGGTGAACACTGTGGGGGTGAACACTGTGGGGGTGAACACTGTGGGGGGGTGAACACTGTGGGGGTGAACACTGGGGGGGGTGAACACTGTGGGGGTGAACACTGTGGGGGTGAACACTGTGGGGGGTGAACACTGTGGGGGGTGAACGATGCAGGGGTGAACACTGTGGGGGTGAACACTGTGGGGGGTGAACACTGTGGGGGTGAACACTGGGGGGTGAACACTGGGGGGTGAACACTGTGGGGGGGTGATCACTGTGGGGGGTGAACACTGTGGGGGAGCTGAACACTGTGGGGGGGGTGAACACTGGGGGGTGAACACTGGGGGGTGAACACTGTGGGGGGGGTGATCACTGTGGGGGGTGAACACTGGGGGGGTGAACACTGTGGGGGGGGGTGAACACTGTGGGAGTGAACACTGTGGGGGGTGAACACCATGGGGGGTGAACACTGTGGGGGGTGAACACTGTGGGGGTTGAACACTGTGGGGAGTGAACACTGGGGGGGTGAACACTGTGGGAGTGAACACTGTGGGGGTGAACACTGTGGGGGGTGAACACCATGGGGGGTGAACACTGTGGGGGGTGAACACTGTGGGGGTTGAACACTGTGGGGAGTGAACACTGGGGGGGTGAACACTGTGGGAGTGAACACTGTGGGGGTGAACACTGTGGGGGGTGAACACTGTGGGGGTTGAACACTGTGGGGAGTGAACACTGGGGGGGTGAACACTGTGGGAGTGAACACTGTGGGGGTGAACACTGTGGGGGTGAACACTGTGGGGGGTGAACACTGTGGGGGTGAACACTGTGGGGGGTGAACACTGTGGGGGGTGAACACTGTGGAGGGTGAACACTGTGGGGGGTGAACACTGTGGGGGTGAACACTGTGGGGGTGAACACTGTGGGGGGTGAACACTGTGGGGGTGAACACTGTGGGGGGTGAACACCATGGGGGGTGAACACTGTGGGGGGTGAACACTGTGGGGGTGAACACTGTGGGGGGTGAACACTGTGTGGGGTGAACACTGTGGGGGGTGAACACTGTGGGGGGTGAACACTGTGGGGGTGAACACTGTGGGGGTGAACACTGTGGGGGGTGAACACCATGGGGGGTGAACACTGTGTGGGGTGAACACTGTGGGGGTGAACACTGTGGGGGTGAACACTGTGGGGGGTGAACACTGTGGGGGGTGAACACTGTGGGGGTTGAACACTGTGGGGAGTGAACACTGGGGGGGTGAACACTGTGGGAGTGAACACTGTGGGGTGAACACTGTGGAGGGTGAACACTGTGGGGGGTGAACACTGTGGGGGTGAACACTGTGGGGGTGAACACTGTGGGGGGTGAACACTGTGGGGGTGAACACTGTGGGGGGTGAACACCATGGGGGGTGAACACTGTGGGGGGTGAACACTGTGGGGGTGAACACTGTGGGGTGAACACTGTGGGGGTGAACACTGTGGGGGGTGAACACTGTGGGGGTGAACACTGTGGGGGTGAACACTGTGGGGGGTGAACACTGTGGGGTGAACACTGTGGAGGGTGAACACTGTGGGGGGTGAACACTGTGGGGGTGAACACTGTGGGGGTGAACACTGTGGGGAGTGAACACTGTGGGGGTGAACACTGTGGGGTGAACACTGTGGAGGGTGAACACTGTGGGGGGTGAACACTGTGGGGGTGAACACTGTGGGGGTGAACACTGTGGGGAGTGAACACTGTGGGGGTGAACACTGTGGGGGGTGAACACCATGGGGGGTGAACACTGTGGGGGGTGAACACTGTGGGGGTGAACACTGTGGGGTGAACACTGTGGAGGGTGAACACTGTGGGGGGTGAACACTGTGGAGGGTGAACACTGTGGGGGGTGAACACTGTGGGGGTGAACACTGTGGGGGGTGAACACTGTGGGAGTGAACACTGTGGGGGTGAACACTGTGGGGGGTGAACACTGCGGGGGGTGAACACTGTGGGGGGTGAACACTGCGGGGGGTGAACACTGTGGGGGGTGAACACTGTGGGGGTGAACACTGTGGGGTGAACACTGTGGAGGGTGAACACTGTGGGGGGTGAACACTGTGGGGGTGAACACTGTGGGGGTGAACACTGTGGGGGGTGAACACTGTGGGGGTGAACACTGTGGGGGTGAACACTGTGGGGTGAACACTGTGGGAGTGAACACTGTGGGGGTGAACACTGTGGGGGGTGAACACTGCGGGGGGTGAACACTGTGGGGGGTGAACACTGCGGGGGGTGAACACTGTGGGGGGTGAACACTGTGGGGGTGAACACTGTGGGGTGAACACTGTGGAGGGTGAACACTGTGGGGGGTGAACACTGTGGGGGTGAACACTGTGGGGGTGAACACTGTGGGGGTGAACACTGTGGGGGGTGAACACTGTGGGGGTGAACACTGTGGGGGTGAACACTGTGGGGTGAACACTGTGGGAGTGAACACTGTGGGGGGTGAACACTGTGGGAGTGAACACTGTGGGGTGAACACTGTGGGAGTGAACACTGTGGGGTGAACACTGTGGGGGTGAACGATATGGGAGTGAACACTGTGGGGGTGAACACTGTGGGGGGTGAACACTGTGGGAGTGAACACTGTGGGGGGTGAACACTGTGGGAGTGAACACTGTGGGGTGAACACTGTGGGAGTGAACACTGTGGGGGTGAACACTGTGGGGGTGAACACTGTGGGGTGAACACTGTGGGAGTGAACACTGTGGGGGTGAACACTGTGGGGGTGAACACTGTGGGGGGTGAACACTGTGGGGGTGAACACTGTGGGAGTGAACACTGTGGGGGGTGAACACTGTGGGGGTGAACACTGTGGAGGGTGAACACTGTGGGGGGTGAACACTGTGGGGGTGAACACTGTGGGGGTGAACACTGTGGGGGTGAACACTGTGGGGGGTGAACACTGTGGGAGTGAACACTGTGGAGGGTGAACACTGTGGGGGAGGTGAACACTGTGGGGGGGTGAACACTGGGGGGTGAACACTGTGGGGGTGAACACTGTGGGGGTGAACACTGTGGGGGGTGAACACTGTGGGAGTGAACACTGTGGAGGGTGAACACTGTGGGGGTGAACACTGTGGGGGTGAACACTGTGGGGGGTGAACACTGTGGGGGGGTGAACACTGTGGGGGGTGAACACTGTGGGAGTGAACACTGTGGGGTGAACACTGTGGAGGGTGAACACTGTGGGGGTGAACACTGTGGGGGGTGAACACTGTGGGGGTGAACACTGTGGGGGGGTGAACACTGTGGGGGGGTGAACACTGTGGGGGTGAACACTGTGGGGGTGAACACTGTGGGAGTGAACACTGTGGGGGGTGAACACTGTGGGGGTGAACACTGTGGGGGGTGAACACTGTGGGAGTGAACACTGTGGGGGGTGAACACTGTGGGAGTGAACACTGTGGGGTGAACACTGTGGGAGTGAACACTGTGGGGGTGAACACTGTGGGGGTGAACACTGTGGGGTGAACACTGTGGGAGTGAACACTGTGGGGGTGAACACTGTGGGGGTGAACACTGTGGGGGGTGAACACTGTGGGGGTGAACACTGTGGGAGTGAACACTGTGGGGGGTGAACACTGTGGGGGTGAACACTGTGGAGGGTGAACACTGTGGGGGGTGAACACTGTGGGGGTGAACACTGTGGGGGTGAACACTGTGGGGGTGAACACTGTGGGGGGTGAACACTGTGGGAGTGAACACTGTGGAGGGTGAACACTGTGGGGGTGAACACTGTGGGGGTGAACACTGTGGGGGGTGAACACTGTGGGGGGGTGAACACTGTGGGGGGGTGAACACTGTGGGGGTGAACACTGTGGGAGTGAACACTGTGGGGTGAACACTGTGGAGGGTGAACACTGTGGGGGTGAACACTGTGGGGGGTGAACACTGTGGGGGTGAACACTGTGGGGGAGGTGAACACTGTGGGGGGGTGAACACTGGGGGGTGAACACTGTGGGGGTGAACACTGTGGGGGTGAACACTGTGGGGGGTGAACACTGTGGGAGTGAACACTGTGGAGGGTGAACACTGTGGGGGTGAACACTGTGGGGGTGAACACTGTGGGGGGTGAACACTGTGGGGGGGTGAACACTGTGGGGGGGTGAACACTGTGGGGGTGAACACTGTGGGAGTGAACACTGTGGGGTGAACACTGTGGAGGGTGAACACTGTGGGGGTGAACACTGTGGGGGGTGAACACTGTGGGGGTGAACACTGTGGGGGGGTGAACACTGTGGGGGGGTGAACACTGTGGGGGTGAACACTGTGGGGGTGAACACTGTGGGAGTGAACACTGTGGGGGGTGAACACTGTGGGGGGTGAACACTGTGGGGGGTGAACACTGTGGGGGTGAACACTGTGGGGGGGTGAACACTGTGGGGGGGTGAACACTGTGGGGGTGAACACTGTGGGAGTGAACACTGTGGAGGGTGAACACTGTGGAGGGTGAACACTGGGGGGGGTGAACACTGTGGGGGTGAACACTGTGGGGGTGAACACTGTGGGGGGGTGAACACTGTGGGGGGGTGAACACTGTGGGGGGGTGAACACTGGGGGGTGAACACTGTGGGGGGGTGAACACTGTGGGGGGGTGAACACTGGGGGGTGAACACTGGGGGGTGAACACTGGGGGGGTGAACACTGTGGGAGTGAACACTGTGGGGGGTGAACACTGTGGGGGTGAACACTGTGGGGGGTGAACACTGTGGGAGTGAACACTGTGGGGGGTGAACACTGTGGGGGAGGTGAACACTGTGGGGGGGTGAACACTGGGGGGTGAACACTGTGGGGGGGTGAACACTGTGGGGGGGTGAACACTGGGGGGTGAACACTTTGGGGGTGGGGTGAACACTGGGGGGGTGAACACTTTGGGGGTGGGGTGAACACTGTAGGGAGTGAACACTGTGGGGGGTGAACGCTGTGGGGGGTTGAACACTGTGGGGGGTGAACACTGTGGGGGGGTGAACACTGTGGGGGTGAACACTGGGGGGTGAACACTGTGGGGGGTGAACACTGTAGGGAGTGAACACTGTGGGGGGTGAACGCTGTGGGGGGTTGAACACTGTGGGGGGTGAACACTGTGGGGGTGAACGCTGTGGGGGGTGAACGCTGTGGGGGTGAACACTGTGGGGGGGTGAGCACTGTGGGGGGGTGAACACTGGGGGGTGAACACTGTGGGGGGGTGAGCACTGTGGGGGGGTGAACACTGGGGGGTGAACACTTTGTGGGTGGGGTGAACACTGGGGGGGTGAACACTTTGGGGGTGGGGTGAACACTGGGGGGGTGAACACTTTGGGGGTGGGGTGAACGCTGTGGGGGGTGAACACTGTAGGGAGTGAACACTGTGGGGGTGAACGCTGTGGGGGGTGAACGCTGTGGGGGTGAACACTGTGGGGGGTGAACCCACCCCCCACTGACCCCGCCCTTTAACCCCCCCCCCCCCACTGACCCCCCCCCCACTGAGCCCCCCCACTGGTCCCTCCCACTGACCCCTCCCACCACACACCCCTAACCGGCCCTTACCCCCTGACCCACCTCCCCACCCCCACAGCCCAATCCCCACCCTATCGCAATCTAACTCACCCCCAACCCCTGATCCATCCCCACCCCCTGACCCACCCCCACTCCACTGACCACGCACCCCCACCCTCTGACCCACCCCCACCCCACTGACCCCCCCGACCAACCCCCCACCCCCAAACCCCCCTCACTGACCGACCCCCTCTCCCGCCCTGACCGGGCACCCCTTGTCCAGATGTCAGTGCCGTTCCGGTTCCCGGGAAGAGCGATGTTTCCGGCTCCTCCCGACAAGAAACAACAAATATCCTCCTGAACACAGCCCCTTGTGCAGGTTAAGTGGATTTGGGGGCGAGCAGAGCGCTCGGTGCTCCATCCCCGGGAGAGGCAGCAGCATCTTCCCTCTCTGCCAAACTTCCCACATATTACAGGTGGGGATCCGGGCTGAGCTCCTCCTCTTGAGGGTTCAGATCAGCGGATATACAGCAGAGGTTCCTGAAACGTTTCCTAACTGGCCGGGGGGGTGGGGTAGTAGAGTGGAGCCTCTGATCCCCCTCCCAAACCCCCAGACAGTCGCATCTGTCTCCACTGGGGCCGGGGGGGGGGAGTTTCAGTCTGTGTGGGGGGGGGGTGAGCTTCAGTCTGTGTGTGTGTGTGTGGGGGGGGGGGGGTGCTTCAGCCTGTGTGTGTGTGTGGGGGGGGGCTTCAGCCTGTGTGTGTGTGGGGGGGGGGGGTGCTTCAGCCTGTGTGTGTGTGGGGGGGTGCTTCAGCCTGTGTGTGTGTGTGGGGGGGGGGTGCTTCAGCCTGTGTGTGGGGGGAGGAGGAGCAGGTGTTTGGGGATGTTTAGGGGTGGGAGGGTTAATGGGGGGGTTGAGGATGTTTGAGGTGTGGGGGTGGGATGTTTGGGTTGATGAGGGTGGGGGGAGGGAGGAGGGGAGGAACTAAACAGAAGAGAGTAAAAGCCATAAAGGAGGAAATACATTTCAGGGAAGTGGCGTGATGATTGTTTTAAAAACTTGGCGAATCCTCCAGTGATCCAGTTCCTGCAGCGCGACATTAATTAACCAGAGGGACAAAGTTATTGAGAATGAAAGAATTTATTGTCTCTGAAATTAGTGAACATTTAAAAGAGCTCAGGGCGCTGATGGGCAGAAAGCGAGCATTTCAGTTTGTCTGGATGAGGAGGTTCTGTCACTGGCTCTGCTCTGGCTCCGGCTCTGACACTGGCTCTGGCTCTGACACTGGCTCTGGCTCTGACACGGGCTCTGGCTCTGACACTGGCTCTGCTCTGGCTCTGACACTGGCTCTGGCTCTGACACTTGCTCTGGCTCTGGCTCTGACAGTGGCTCTGGCTCTGGATCTGGCTCTGGCTCTGACACTGGCTCTGGCTCTGACATTGGTTCCGGCTCTGACACTGGCTCTGCTCTGGCTCCGGCTCTGACACTGGCTCTGCTCTGGCTCCGGCTCTGACACTGGCTCTGCTCTGGCTCCGGCTCTGACACTGGCTCTGCTCTGGCTCCGGCTCTGACACTGGCTCTGTTCTGGCTCCGGCTCTGACACAGGCTCCGGCTCTGGCACTGGCTCTGACACTGACTCCGGCTCTGACTGGCTCCAGCTCTGACACTGGCTCCGGCACTGGCTCTGACACTAGCTCCGGCTTTGACACTGGCTCCGACACTTGCTCTGACACAGGCTCAGACACTGGCTCTGGTTCTGACTCTGGCTTTGACACTGGCTCTGGCTCTGACACTGACTCTGGCTCTGACCGGCTCTGACACTGGCTCTGACTCTGGCTTGGGCACTGGCTCTGACACTGGCTCTGACTCTGGCTCAGGCTCTGACACTGGCACTGACTCCGGCTCTGACACTGGCTCTGACTATGACTCTGGCTCTGGCTCTACTCTGGCTTGGGCTCTGACTCTGACATTGGCTCTGACTGGCTCTGACTCTGACACGGCTCTAGCTCTGGCTCTGACACTGGCTCTGACTCTGCACTGGCTCTGGCCCTGGCACGGCTCTGGCTCTGACACTGACTCTGACACGGCTCTGGCTCTGACACTGGCTCTGACACTGGCTCTGGCTCTGACACTGGCTCTGGCTCTGATACTGGCTCCGGCTCCGGCTCTGACACTGGCTCTGGCTCTGGTGCCAGCTCTGGCTCTGGCTCTGACTGGCTCTGGCTCTGGCTCTGACACTGGCTCCAGCTTTGACACGGCTCTGGCTCTGACACTGACTCCGGCTCTGACACTGGCGCTGGCTCTGGCTCCGGCTCTAGCTCTGGCTCTGACACTGGCTCCGGCTCTGACTCTTCCACTGGCTCTGGCTCTGACACTGGCTCGGGCTCTGGTTCTGACACTGGCTCTGACTGGCTATGGCTCTGGCCTCAGGCTCTGACACGGCTCTGGCTCTGACTCTGACTGACTCTGGCTCTGACACTGGCTCTGGCTCTGACACAGGCTCCGGTTCTGACACTGGCTCCGGCTCTGGTTCTGGCTCTGACACTGGCTCTGGATATGACACTGGCTCTGACACTGGCTCCGGCTCTGACACTGGCTGCGACACTTGGCTCTGCTCTGACACAGGCTCCGACACTGGCTCTGACACTGGCTCCGTGTCTGACTCTGCCACTGGCTCTGGCTCTGACACTGGCTCGGGCTCTGGTTCTGGCACTGGCTCTGACTGGCTCTGGCTCTGACACTGGCTCCGGTTCTGTCACTGGCTCTGGCTCTGGCTCAGGCCCTCGCTCTGACTCTGGCTCCAGCTCTGACACTGGCTCCGGCTCTGGTTCTGGCTCTGGCTCCGGCTCTAGCTCTGGCTCTGCCACTGGCTCCGGATCTGACTCTGCACTGGTTCTGACACTGGCTCTGGCTCTGACACTGGCTCTGACTGGCTCTGGCCCCTGACACTGGCTCCGGTTTTGTCACTGGCTCTGGCTCTGGCTCCAGCTCTGACACTGGCTCTGGCCCTGACACGGCTCAGCTCAGGCTCTGGCTCTGACACTGGCTCTGGCTCTGGCTCCGGCTCTGACAATTGGCTCTGACTCTACTCTGGCTTGGGCTCTGACTCTGACACTGGCTCTGACTGGCTCTGGCTCTGACACGGCTCTAGCTCTGGCTCTGACACTGGCTCTGACTGGCTCTGGCTCTGACATGTCTCTAGCGCTGGCTCTGACACTGGCTCCGGCTCTGACTCTGCCACTGGCTCTGACAGTGGCTCGGGCTCTGGCACTGGCTCAGACCTGCTCTGGCCCTGACATGGCTCTGGCTCCGGCTCTGACACTGTCTCTGGCTCTGACACTGGCTCCGGTTCTGTCACTGGCTCTGGCTCTGGATCTGGCACTGGCTCTGGCCCTGACACGGCTCGGCTCAGGCTCCGGTTCTGTCACTGGCTCTGGCTCTGGATCTGGCACTGGCTCTGGCCCTGACACGGCTCGGCTCAGGCTCCGGCTCTGACACTGGCTCCGGCTCTGACTCTGCCACTGGCTCTGTCACTGGCTCCGGCTCTGACACTGGCTCCGACACTGGCTCCGGCTCTGACACTGGCTCTGTCACTGGCTCCTACTCTGACACTGGCTCCAGCTCTGACACCGGCTCTGACACTGGCTCCGGCTCTGACGCCGGCTCTGGCGCTGGCTCTGACACTGGCTCTGGCTCCGGCTCTGGCGCTGGCTCTGACACTGGCTCTGACGCCGGCTCTGGCGCTGGCTCTGACACTGGCTCCGGCTCTGACACTGGCTCTGGCTCCGGCTCTGACGCCGGCTCTGACACTGGCGCTGGCTCCGGCTCTGGCGCTGGCTCTGGCTCCGGCTCCGGTTCCATGAGTCGGTGCGGCCAGCACTTTCACAATCTGAGCAGACCCTTATTCCCGGATCCGAGAAAACAGGAAACAGCCGCAGCTCCTGTGATCCCGGTTCGGCCCCGACTCTAAACCCGGATTAAGTGAGCTCTGTGTCCTCAGAGGACTTTAACTGGATCCAATCCAGGTCTCGCTACCTCACCTTCGCCAATTGCAACACTTTGCACCTCGCACGGGATATTAATCATGGTGAATAATTTAACATTATGAAAGTTATATATGTTATTAATTCATTTAGCAAAGTGTGACATTTAAACACTGCCCTGCTCTCTCACACATCTCATCTTTTACCCCTTGTTCAATTTTGAAAAACACTTTGAATGTTGAAAAATGTTAATTCCCTATCCCGGAAAGGGGTGAAATCAGATTGCAAAAGGCTCCGGGATTCGATGTAAATGTTTTGGAATTCTGACCCTTCCCGGGTTCTGCTGCTGCAGGAATTGTTCCAAAATCTTCAGACTAACCTGGAATAGAGAGTTAGATTGGGAATTATGTAGATGTCGGTTTAAACTCTTCAATGATATCCCACCTTTAATGCAGAAAGCTCTGACACTGGCTCTGACCACTGGCTCCGGCTCTGACACTGGCTCTGACACTGGCTCCAGCTCTGACACTGGCTCCGGGCTCTGACACTGGCTCTGACACTGGCTCCGGATCTGACACTGGCTCTGACACTGGCTCCAGCTCTGACACTGGCTCCGGCTCTGACACTGGCTCTGACACTGGCTCCGGATCTGACACTGGCTCTGACACTGGCTCCGGCTCTGACACTGGCTCTGACACTGGCTCCAGCTCTGACACTGGCTCCGCTCTGATGGCTCTCAGCTCTGACACTGGCTCCGGCTCTGACACTGGCTCCGACACTGGCTCCGGATCTGACACTGGCTCTGACACTGCTCCAGCTCTGACACTGGCTCCGGCTCTGACACTGGCTCCGACACTGGCTCCGGATCTGACACTGGCTCTGACACTGGCTCCAGCCTCTGACGCTGGCTCCGGCTCTGACACTGGCTCCAACGCTGGCTCTGCCCTGATACAGGTTCTGGCACTGGCTCTGACACTGGCTCCGGCTCCTGACACTGGCTCTGACACTGGCTCCCACTCTGACTGGCTTCGACACTGGCTCTGACCTGACACAGGCTCCGGCACTGACTCTGGCTCTGGCTTTGACACTGGCTCCGGCTCTGACACTGGCTCCAGCTCTGACACTGGCTCTGGCACTGGCTCCGACACTGGCTCTGCCCTGACACAGGCTCCGGCACTGCCTCGGACACTGGCTCTGGCTCTGCTTCTGGCTCTGGCTTTGACACTGGCTCGGCAGCAATAGCTGGAGAAAGTGGCCTTGAACTGGTTTAACCCGGATTCCCCAGTGAGCTGCAGAGTCGGTGCATTGTCGGTGTTACCCCCCCCCCCACACACACACACACACCCCAGCTCCACCCACCACCCACACACACACACCCACACCCAGCTCCACCCCCACACACACACCCAGCTCCACACACCCCCACACACCCAGCTCCACCCTCCCACACTCCCACCTCCCCCAGTTCCACCCCCCCCCCCCGCCCCCCCCCCCCCACAGTACCCCTCCCCCAGCTCCAGCCCCCAACACACACACACAGCTCCACCACCACCCCCCCACACACACAGCTCCACCCCCCCCCCCCCCCACACACACACACACCCACTCCCCCCCCCCCCACACACACACACACAGCCCCCCAGCTCCCAATCCGCGGGCCCTCTGTCTGGTTGGTCACACCTGGAAGCTGCTTCCCTGGGAAGGTGCTCAGTGTTATCCAGGTAAATCCCCCTCCCTGTCCCCACATCCACCATCACCTCCAGTCTCAACCTGCGGCCAGACTGCACCGTCCTGGGCGTCATTCCCCCAAATTCTCCTGAACTTCGTCCAGCTCCCAGAGAGAGGGAGGGGAGGGAGAGGGGTAGGGGAGGGAGGGGGAGGGGTACGGGGAGGGGGTGGGGAGGGAGGAGGAGGGGAGGGGAGGAAGGGGGAGGGAGGGGGTAGGGGAGGGGGAGGGAGGGGAGGGGGAGCGGGAGGGGGGAGGGGAGGGGGAGCTACACCGTCACTGGGACAAGCCCCAATCACAGAGGCTTTCGCCCAGACACGTGCTGGAGACATTTCGAGGAGAGGAAAAGGGGGCAGGAAAACCTCTCAAAGTGACACAAGTTACTTTTAGTGCCAAAGTGTTGTTGCGGAGGGGGGTGAGTGGCGGTGCTGGCGCTAGCGGCCGGGCGGAGGAGGGATTCCTGCCCCTGTCCAAGGTGCTGAAACCGGGGCCAGGGCAAGTTTGGGAGCCGCCTGCAGCTCCCTTTCTGCAGCAACTTTGTCCGGAGATTGCACTCCAACGGGCTTCGACATTTACTCGGGATCGCTCTTTGGGATTGCCGCAGCTTCCCGATGACCAGGTGAAGGGTGTCCAGGTTTATGGAAGTTTCCAACGGCTCCAGTTTTGGATTGACTCGATTTTATCCCAGCGGCCGCCCAGCCCCGTCCCGCTGATGGGGGAGTGCCGCTCCCCCCAGGAGGGGAAGGGGGGTCTGAGCCGGGCTCGGAGGCGGGCAGCGAGCAGAGCCCCCCATCGCCGGCGGCCGAGGCGGCGGGAATGCCGCCCGGCGGGATGGACTCGCTGCTGCTCCCGCCCAGGACTGCTACCTCCTCCTTCCTCATCAGGGACATTCTGGGCGACTGCAAACCTCTGGCCGCCTGTGCCCCGTATTCCAGCAGCGGGCAGGCGGCCCAGGAAGCCGCTCCCAAACACGCCGAGGAATTCCGGGACAAACCCGACAAACGGGAAAACTTGCCCTCAGACACGGAATATAAAGGTAAGGAGGGAATTCCGGCTCTGTCTGGGAGAGGGAGAACTATACAGAGGGAGGGGGGGGGGGGGGGAAGACTGAATGATGGTCAACAATAATATTCAGTGATTAGAGGAAAGATGTTAAAGGAAAAGCCAAAATCCTGGGAATAACTTCCCAATATCTCCGCCTGTGCGGCTCTGGAATGTAACAACCTGGAGAAATTGTGCCAGGTAGTGTATCCCTTTCTCAGCAGACGGAAACTAACAAATAGTTTGTTTTAATGTCCCTTTTAGTTGAGTGTCTCGCTCGCTTTTGCAACAAAGATGTCGCTGGAATCTGTCCCTTAAACTGCAGAATCAGACAGTTTAGTGTCTCAAACTGGATCTTTCCCACTCACTTTACCCTGAGGCTGACCCGGGAGAAAGTTTAAACCCGCAGCAGGGTTAGAAATAGATTTAACATTTACAAAAACACACACAGGGATGGAGGAAATGAATCGACGATGTGCCTTTATCTGTCTCTCCTCTTGAATTGGTCCAATATGCAACTCTCTGCCGGAATAGGGGAGGGGGCGAGATTTATTTAGCAGATTATAATATTTGTAATTCATTGACAAGATCATGGTCGTAAAATAGGAACTGTTACCTTTTAGGAAACTACATTTAAATTCTGTGTAATCCGGGCCGGTCACTTTTACAATCAAACAACCCCGCCGCCTGCTGAACATGTCACCAAGTGAAATATTTTATCAGCCGGTCACTCAGAGTCAAGCCAGGTTTTTAGGGGGAAAAAAACCACAGACCAGCGGTTCTGGGATCTGTCTGACGCTGAATTATAATGAGAATATTGTCCATTTCAAGAGTTGATTTGGACTAAGTCAGATATCAAAGAAACATTTGTCAAACCAGAGAGGGGAGTGGGATTTCACTGAAATTGACCTCATTCAGGGATTGGGGATGTGAGTTACAGACAAGACCAGGGAAAAGTGATTGAGCAGAAGCGGGTCTTTTGTTTAAAGATACAACGCCCCAAAAACGGTTTTGTTGTTAAAATCAGGCGAACGTTAACTGGCGGCACCACCCACATTGAAATATTGAAGGGGGAAAGCTTTGATCGCCTACGGTAAGATGAAAATATCAGCCAATGGTAATAAACCCGTAACGAATACTCTGAAGAACCTGGATTTAGGGAGGTCTGTAACGTTTCTGAGCAATGTTCCCAGACACAGAAATTCGGCTCCATTTCTAAATGTATCTTTTTTATCGTGCGAAAATAACTGAGTATTTACTCCAAGACAGACAGTAACCATTACCAAAAACATGTGTGTGTGTGTGTGTGTGTGGAGCGGAAGGGTGGCGGTGTGGTTAAGGAGGGAAGTTATAAAAGTTTACAGAGTAAAACTTTAAAAGGAAGATTAGGTTCGTGTTTCGGCCCAACATCAGCAGCGTTGGAACAGCCGAAAGGGCAGGAATAAATAAACGCCTTTTGGAAAGGATATCCTGTCAAAAGTTGGTGCAACTTGACATAAACGAGGGGCGGACACAATTGAGCAATAAATTCGAACCGGCCGGGACTCCTTCAGTAAACGGAACGCGGCTCGACCAGCTCACAGTTTCTCACAAAACACTAAAAATAAGTAAACTTTTCAATCCCAGAAACAGGATCAAATCCCGAGATTGCCAAGACCCCCGGGCCTCTTCCTGCCGCGGCAGATTTAAAGGATGATTTTCCGAGATTCTCTAACAGTCAATATCTCTGTTGTGTGAAATTGACGAAAGGCTTTTCACAGCAACTTCATTGAGGCCTACTTGTGACAATAAGTGATTATTATTATTATTAAAGGTGCGAGATCGAAAATTCAACACTCTGGGACCGGGAATTTCCCAAACATATTTATTTCGGGGTGATCTTGAAATCTTTCATCGGCTTTACCCAGTTTTCTTTGAATGTTTTGTTTCTTAATTCTGTATTTCGATGTGTTTCAAAAAGTTGCAAATGCTGTAAATGATCTGAGTATTTCAGGGTCCTTGAAAAAATGTTTTTGGCGTCTTATGCAACCGGTAGATTGGGGTGAAGGCGCTTATTCTTCTTCACGTTCGTTAGACCATTTTCTCTGAAGATTTGATATCATGTCCGAACCATTCCTATACTGTACCTGGACCAGTGCTGACTTAATCTCCCTCGCTGGTGTTTGTTTTTTTTAAATTAATGCAACAGAAAGAGGTTACAACTTTCTGTCAAGTAATTACACAGGTCGGGAAATATTAAATGTTGGCTTCTGAATGTATTTACATTTTCAGAGGCAACGAGGGTCTCCCATTTCTCGACCACTAACTCTGCCCTGCATTCCCCTATCTGGATGCAGCAAGTAGAATAACAGTTAAGTTTGAACTCAGACTGGGCAAGGCGCTGAAATGGGTTCTGTGACTCCTAAAGTTTGAGAGGGAGATTTGCCGAGGTGATTTAGGAGCTGTGTTCATTTGGGGCGGACGATTGTATGCACCTTAATCCAATTGAGAATAGGTTGAATGAGTGTTGCAAAGAGAAGAGGGCCTTTTGCGATGCTATTGCACACACGTGTCAATAAAATAAATACAGATCGAGATCGATTGATGGAGCTGAGATTTGGACAGAGAAAGATAACGATTCTAAATCTGTTCGAGATAAAATGGTGTTCAGATGATGTGGGTGTGGGTGATCAGGGCAGGTAGATGGCTCCTTTAGTGTGTGTTTTACAGGAACACATTTCAATTAAAAGATGTGACTTTGCGAGAGAGAGAAAGGGACAACAGACACGATTTAGCATCAACAAATTATCAAGTGGGGTTGGTCAGGAGAGCGTTGGGTTTTGAGTTCAATGTTTCACAGAACAGCGCCGGATTTGGGGACAACCCCATCAATCACATCCCAGTAATCAAGTTCTCCCTGGGAAGGTTTCCCTTTAATTTGCGGAATAATCCTGTGATCAATTTTATTTCGAAGGATCTGCTCCTTAATCTGAAGGAGGGGGGGGGGGGGGGTTTAATTTGTGGAACATGACTTAAATCGCCGCCGTTTTGTGCAGGATATGATAGTCTGCTCCACTTAATTGGTGCAAATTCGCTTCGAGGAACCCGTGCGATTTGCAAAATGATCATTGTGATGGGATTTAAAAAAAGGGATAATTCGATAATCGGCCGGATTGCTGCTTTAGACAAACTAGGACCATTTCCCCTGGTGACTCAATTAAAGGGATTATTTTTTTTCTTGCCGGTTTCTGGAATTAGATCCACCTCTCCTGTCTCCTTTGTGTACTCCCACCCCCCCTCCCCAGTCTCTGTTTCCCATTACACCCATTCGGTAAATGCAAACAAAGAGCTTCTGTATCCTTTCCCCCAACAGAACAGGAACCCGGTGTCTGGGACCCGCGGTGCCCCCGAACCCGCTCTTTGCGAATATTAAACTCGCTCAGCTCCTCAATGTGGCATTTCAGAGTAACAAGAGGAGGGAATTTTCACAGGAAACTGTCAGATAGACTGACACACACAGAGAGAAACGGGACGGCGTGGCTGAAACTTCAGTAATTCAAACACAGACTGGGTTTAAAAAGGGGAGACATCGGACAATATCTCTTGTCTTTGGAAGGAGGGAAGGTGGGAAAGAAAGAATCACCGGTTAAATGTTAACCGTCTGAATGGTGTAAATTCAGGACCGATTTACTTTGGTGGCAAATTAGTCCCCAAACAAAAAAACAACCCTTCCGAACTGACAATCTTGGGCGGTTTAAACAATATTTACCAACCCTTCCGAACTGACAATCTTGGGCGGTTTAAACAATATTTACCATTATTCATGACCATTGTCAAAGTTTGCAATTTGTGGAAAAGTATCTGAGGAAACTCCCAGGGAACAGCAGGAATTTCACTTGGATTAGTTTCCAGATTCCAAAGTGGGAACTTCTCAAAACTAAAATGGTTGAAGGCAGCTTTGCTGTGGAATTGTGCATTGTCGACAAGGGATTGCATTGTAACTGTCCTTTGTATTTTTCCCCCTTCTCCTCCTCCCCTCCACGGACAGTCAAGGAGGAGGCAGAGAGGGAAATCTCCAGTAGCCGGGACAGCCCGCCTGTCCGGTTGAAGAAGCCTCGCAAAGCCCGCACCGCCTTCACCGACCACCAACTCGCCCAGCTGGAGAGGAGCTTCGAGAGGCAGAAATACCTGAGCGTGCAGGACAGGATGGAACTAGCGGCGTCTCTCAACCTGACCGACACCCAGGTCAAAACCTGGTACCAGAACAGGAGGTGAGAACAAAAAGCACCACATCAATAAATATCCCAGCCAAGAATCGAATCAAACATCGAAACTCGCACCCAACTTAACTGCAGGACAGCGCCGGAAGGTGTTCTTACAAATGGTCACATTCTCAGTATAAATATCATTCCCTATCAGTGCAGACTGTAAATGTGTAAACCATCATCTCTCTCCTCACCATTCCCCAACTCTGGGAGCAAGTCCACCGGTCACAGAAATAAATGATCATAATTCTGAGGATTGTAAAAATCACAAACTCCCGAACTGCGTTAAAGTCAGCTAGTGCTGAGGAACCCGGCCTCGCCTGTCCCCACCCCGCTGTGTCAGGCCACCGATCGCGGGTACTGGGTGGGGGGGTGGGGGGGGGGGGGCGGGGGTGAATGAGTGAGTGAATGAATGAACGAGTGAGTGAGTGAATGAGTGAGTGAGTGAATGAATGAACGAGTGAGTGAGTGAGTGAATGAGTGAGAGTGAATGAGTGAGAGTGAATGAGTGAGAGTGAATGAGTGAGAGTGAGTGAGTGAGAGTGAATGAGTGAATGAGTGAATGAATGAATGAGCGAGTGAGTGAGTGAGGTGTGGTTGACGATTTTGTAACATCACGAATTATATCAGATACTGCAATTCTTCTCGGGATTCCTGGATCGGGAGTTTATTTCCTTGACAAGGGCGAAAAATCCGATAAAATCAGGGGTGTAGGAGCTAACAATTGTTAAATATTAGCCCAGGAAATCAAAATAAAATGAAAAAAAAATCCAGTAACCCAATCCATGCCCAAATCAAACACTGGGTGGACACACCTCAATAACACAGATCACCCAAACTGCCTCAGATCTCAGTCCAGGAACTGAGATAGATAACGTTTACAATGTAATCAATGGCGAGGAAATTGTGCAGTTACCAATATGAATTGTCCCTCTCTGCGGGACCAGGGAGCTTTTCAATATCACTGTCAGACGAACGATAAGGTCAACGTTATTTTAAGTATTGAGGTGAGTCCCGAATAGAACAATTGGTGCAAGCAACGTGATTGGAGACATCACAGAGCAGCCGCTCTATTGTAAAACACACACTGGGGGGGCAAGGTGCCAAAATGCATTTAAGTAAGTAATCGGGATAAAAATTACTATATCGTGCACTGAAACCTAAACAGCCCCCCCCCCCCCCCCCCCCCGCACACCCGTCCCACATCCGGCTCTATAAACAAAACTCTCTCCACAACCAATCCAGATGTCGGTGACATTTTGATCCAATGTTTATGGTCTACATATTAACGGCATTTGGACAGACTCCTGCATTGGGCAATTCAACCTGGATAGCGCCTGGGTTTACTGCTAGCGAAAGTGAGGAGGAAACATCTTCCCTGTGGCTAAGCAGGGAGGGAGGGAGTGAGGAGTGGGATCTTCATGTGGGTCCAGCACATCGCAATATCCAATTTCTCGCCGGCTTGTTAACATCTACACAGTTCAGGCAAATAATTAGAACGAGTGGCTTTTTAATCACAGGGGTTTTGCCTGGGGATTAGGCAGCCACCTGTCATGCCCCCCCCCCCCCCCCCCCCCCACATTCACTATTTCATGTTAGCAACACCTAGACTGAGGGCCCATCCTCACGCATCAGTTATCAAATCGAATCTGTCGCAGAATTTGGGTGCATAGCGTTTATTACCTGGATTTACTCAGTGTCTCCTTTAAGAAATCAGCTGCTTTAGTCCCAGGGGAGACTGTACAATCCACCCACCCTCGGCCACAGGAAGTTACACACCGCCAGCTGCAATTACCCTTAAATATCATTCAAACTACTTCTCCAAACCGAGCCCAAAAGAGATGATGAAAACTGTCTCCACCTAAAGATCCAGATGCAACAGCACAAAGGGGAAGCGATCATCTCCCGGCCCCCCGGAGCGAGCAGTTACATAAAGCTGTCAAATTAACTAGGATTGAAAAATCTGTTCGGGGCCAGGACAAGGGCGCCACCTGAAACAGAGTCTGTGTCGTTTCAGCGTTATTTAACAATAATCTAGATTATACACAAGATCTATAACACACAGATACCTGCACACGTGTGTGCGTTATGTTAGTGGGACGATCATTGAGAGTTTTATGAATGTTTTTTTCATGTTATTGCCCCATTTAGTGTTTACCAGCTCCCGATGGCCACTGTAAAATCCACCAATTCCAGCGACCACTTTTCTAAATTCAATTATTTTACGAGATGTGGGCGTCGCTGGTTAGGTCAGCATTTATTGCCCATCCCTAATTGCCCTTCAGGAGATGGTGGTGAGCTGACTTCTTGAACCGCTGCCGTCCATGCGGTGTAGGTACACCCACTGTGCTGTTAGGGAAGGAGTTCCAGAATGTTGTCCAGGCGACAGTGAAGGAACGGGATATATTTCCAAGTCAGGGTGGTGAGTGGCTTTGAGGAGATTTCCAAGTGGTGGGGTTCCCAGGTATCTGCTGCTCTTGTCCTTCTAGATGGTAGTGGCCGTGGGTTTGGAAGATGCTGCCTAAGGAACCTTGGCGAGTTCCTGCAGTGCATTTTATAGATGGTTCATACGGCTGAAACTGTACGTTGTTGGTAGAGAGAGTGAAGGTTTGTGGAAGGAGGAACAATCAAGCGGGCTGCTTTGTCCTGGATGGTGTTCAGCTTCTGAAGTGTTGTTGGAGCTGCACTTATCCAGGCAAATGGAGAGTGTGCCATTATACTCCACACTTGTGCCTTGTAGATGGTGGACAAGCTTTGGGGAGTCAGGAGGTGAGTTACTCACCATAGGATTGCTAGCCTCTGACCTGCTCTTGTAGCGATGGTAATATGGCTTATCCAATTCCGTTTCTGCTCAATGGTCATTTCCAGGATGTTGACAGTGGGGGACTAAAGTGATGGTAATGCCATTGAATGTCAAGGGATGGTGGTTTGATTCTCTCTTTTTGGAGGTGGTCATTGCCCTACACTTGTGTGGAGACCAGTGGAGAGTTTTCCCCTGATATCCATTGGCTCCAGTTTAGCTAGGGCTCCAAGATGCCATATTTGGTTCAAAGCTGCCTTGATATCAAGGACAGTCACTCTCACCTCACCTCTGGCATTCAGTTCTTTTTTCCATATTTGAACCAAGGCTGTAATGGGGTCAGGGTCAGGGGTGACCCTGTTGGAACCCAAACTGAGGGTCAGCGAGCAGGTTATTGCTGAGGACTGTTAGATAATGTTTACAATCTAATCAATGGCGAGGAAATTGTGCAGTTACCAATATGAATTGTCCCTCTCTGCGGGACAAGGGACCTTTTCAATATCCCTGATAGCACTGTTGATGACTCCTTCCATCACTTTGCTGACGATGAAGAGTAGACTGATAGGGCAGTAATTGGCTGGGTTGAATTTGTCCTGTTCCTGGCGTACAGGACACACCTGGGCAATCTTCCACATTGCTGGGTAAATGCCAGTGTTGTGGCTGTACTGGAACAGCTTGGATAGGGGTGCGGCAAGTTCTGGAGCACAAGTACCTATTGCCGGAATATTTGTATCCAGTGCCTTCAGCCACTTCCTGTGGGGTGAATTGAATTGGCCGCAGACTGGAATCTGTGGTTCTGCTCTGGAGGAGGCCTCGATGAACCATCCGCTGAGCACCTCTGGCACTGATATGCTGGGCTCCTCCATCATTGAGGATAGGGCTATTTGTGGAGTTGTTGAATTGTCCACCACCATTGTCTACTGGATCTGGCAGGACTGCAGAGCTTAGATCTGCTCCGTTGGTTGTGGGATTGCTTAGCTCTGTCTATCACTTGCTGCTTATGTTGTTTGGATGCAAGTAGGCCTGTGGCGTAGCTTCACCAGGTTTCACCTTATGTTCTGATATGCCTGTTGACAGGACAGGGATGGTGAGAGTTATCTGTAAGGTCTGATTCCGTCAGTATGACTATGTCAGGCTGTTGCCATCCCAAGGGGACTTGGTGGTTTCCAGGACCTCCCTTTTAGACTTTGTAGCGGCCTTTTCAACCGACACTGGTCATCCCTAGACTTTTAATATTCATTGGTTCAATTTCCACCATCTGCCCCCCCCCCCCACCCCAGTCTACAGATTATGACCCTGAGTCTCTGGAACACCAGCCCAGTGACAATATCATACACCCTTGTCAAACCCCTTATAGAAAGGGGGTAACTCCTGCCAATGTGCTTCATGTCATCGAATGGCCATCCCATCTCCCAGCAGAGCGGCTTCAATGTCAATGTCAACGTACAACTGGTGTCCGGGCCTCCTGCACACTAAATTCTATCATTCTAGGATCATTCCAGAGACTCAACTCTCTCCCGATTGGTTAAAAGTGTCATTTATCCCCCTTTCCTTTGCACCAACATGTATCTCTCTGTGGACGGACCTGGCATTATGTTGAATCCCTGCAGCACCAACTCGAACCAAGAGTTTAGAATATTAGCAATATCCGCAACTGAATAATGTGCCGCGCGTCAACAACCCTCTCCCATCCCCGGAAAAGTAAGTTAAGGAGGGATTGGTACAGATATCGACCGGGAACACGACCCCAAGGTCTCAGATGTGAGTGTGTTATCGGTGGCCACTTTCGGAGATGCCCCCCCCCCCTCCCCCACCCCCCTGTCCCCCCAACACCTTCTCCACTTAGTCAGGATTTACTCGGTAATCGCATCACTTACACCCACGGGGAAGGGCTGATTCCACCGGTAATGACCGGTTACGGGGAGGGACAGAGAGAGATGGTAGGAGAAGGCTGGGATGTGTTCCCGGTGGGAGAAGGCTGGCCTGTGTTCCCGGTGGGAGAAGGTTGGGGTGTGTTCCCGGTGGGAGAAGGTTGGGGTGTGTTCCCGGTGGGAGAAGGCTGGGATGTGGTCCAGGTGGGAGAATGTTGCGATGTGTTCCCGGTGGGAGAAGGCTGGGATGTGTTCCCGGTGGGAGAAGGTTTGGATGTGTTCCCGGTGGGAGAAGGTTGGGGTGTGTTCCCGGTGGGAGAAGGCTGGGATGTGGTCCAGGTGGGAGAATGTTGCGATGTGTTCCAGGTGGTAGAAGGCTGGGATGTGTTCCCGGTGGGAGAAGGTTGGGATGTGTTCCCGGTGGGAGAAGGCTGGCCTGTGTTCCCGGTGTGAGAAAGCTGGGATGTGTTCCCGGTGGGAGAAGGTTGGGATGTGTTCCAGGTGGGAGAAAGCTGGGATGTATTCCCGGTGGGAGAAGGTTGGGGTGTGTTCCTGGTGTGAGAAGGTTGGGATGTGTTCCAGGTGGGAGAAGGTTGGGATGTGTTCCCGGTGGGAGAAGGCTGGCCTGTGTTCCCGGTGGGAGAAGGTTGGGGTGTGTTCCTGGTGTGAGAAGGTTGGGGTGTGTTCCAGGTGGGAGAAGGTTGGGATGTGTTCCCGGTGGGAGAAGGCTGGCCTGTGTTCCCGGTGGGAGAAGGTTGGGGTGTGTTCCTGGTGTGAGAAGGTTGGGGTGTGTTCCAGGTGGGAGAAGGTTGGGATGTGTTCCCGGTGGGAGAAGGCTGGCCTGTGTTCCCGGTGGGAGAAGGTTGGGGTGTGTTCCTGGTGTGAGAAGGTTGGGGTGTGTTCCAGGTGGGAGAAGGTTGGGATGTGTTCCAGGTGGGAGAAGGTTGGGATGTGTTCCCGGTGGGAGAATGTTGCGATGTGTTCCAGGTGGGAGAAGGTTGGGATGTGTTCCAGGTGGGAGAAGGTTGGGATGTGTTCCCGGTGGGAGAATGTTGCGATGTGTTCCAGGTGGGAGAAGGTTGGGATGTGTTGCAGGGGGGAGAATGTTGCGATGTGTTCCAGGTGGGATAAGGTTGGGATGTGTTGCAGGGGGGAGAAGGTTGGGATGTGTTCCCGGTGGGAGAAGGTTGGGGTGTGTTCCAGGTGGGAGAAGGTTGGGATGTGTTCCAGGTGGGAGAAGGTTGGGATGTGTTGCAGGGGGGAGAAGGTTGGGATGTGTTCCCGGTGGGAGAAGGTTGGGGTGTGTTCCCGGTGGGAGACTGGGACAGGTTGAATCTGTCTCTCTTTCCTATTCACTGTCGGAGATGTGCCGGAGGCGAGTGTGACACATTCAATCTGAGGCCATTAAGACATCTTTGAACTGTGGACGGCGAGGAGCGGGACATAATTAAAAGATAATCGATCGATTGATTGGTGACAGGTCTCGGATCCTGGGAGAGCGCGGCTGCCTTTCCAAATGAAGCTGGTTGACAAATCCCCATTAGTGGGACTGGTGACAGCTCAGAAATCCATTCATGGGGAAACTCCAACCATTATTGTATCCGCCAAACACCCCCTCCCCTTCCTTAAGCCCACTGTCAAGGCATTTGAGAATTTGTGTTTTCTTTCTAAAGCAGCAAGTTAGTTTAATAAAAGACTCAATTTCTTGAGGAATAAATAACATTGCGGTTGCTGCGGTTCCAGATGGTTAAATGGGACTGATGGCGATGTGCCCCCGAAATGCAGCAGATTTGCTCGGGTGGGATTAGAAAATCCAGAAAGAGAAGGCAGAATAACTTGTTGAAAATACCCGGGGTTAGCAGCGGAGATTGGATTGTTAATAAAAGTATTTTCTACCTGAGTTCACAGCGTCCGGGTTCCAGGTCAAGAAATCTGCTCCTGATCCGCACCATCTCCACCCCTCAACCTGAACACTACTACCCGCAATAAATGAACATTTCAAAGTACCCGAATAGGCAATGACAGATTTAATTGGATGACAGACAGTTTAGAACGATTTTAAAATTGGACGAATATCAGCAAGGGGATTTTCACAGTAACTTCATTGCAGTGCTAATGTAAACCTACTTGTGACACTAATAAATATTATGATTATAAACCTCCCGTCTCACACCAAATGTAAAAAAGGTTTTTCTTTCAGCTTCACTCCTCTGCAAAATTTAAACATCTTTAACAACCGGTTAACGTGTTGTTTGGAAATGATGCCCCCGAGTGAGTTTTGCCAATTCTCCCTCCAGCAGCTTAAAGTTTGCAGGAATTGGCTGAGGTCTGGGTGAATATTGTAAGAGTTTGTGGTTAATTCCTCTCTCCCCCTCCCCTCTCTGCAAACAGCCCCCGGGGCGGGGGTGCAAACCCGGGCTCTGCAATCGGGTGAATTGAGAGAGGACGGCGGTGTTCCCGGTTATGGGCAGCTCCGGGATCTCTTTCCAAACCGCCTCCGGTTATTCTGCGGCCTGTTTGCGGAGTTGGGATTAAAGTGCAGAATTAATGCGGAAAGGACTCGAAACGTTTCTCTCCCCACAGATGCTGCCAGACTCGCTGAGTTTATCCAGCATTTCACGTTGTTAATGTGTGTGCATTATATCAAATTAGAGAATAAACTGGTTTAATGTTTTGTGCAATTGATTCTAAAGTGTTAAACTCTGATACACTGTAATTCAGCTTTAACTACAGCTGAGGAATTCATTCTCTCCCCCCCCTTTTCTCTCCCCCCTCCCCCCATCACCAAACAACAGAACGAAATGGAAAAGACAGACGGCGGTGGGACTCGAACTCCTGGCAGAGGCTGGAAACTACTCTGCTCTGCAGCGCATGTTCCCGTCTCCTTACTTCTATCACCCGAACGTGGTCTCCAACCTGGAGCCGGCGGCCATGTACATGTACCGGGGACCGGCCGCTGCCCACCCCGTCATCCAGCGACCCATCGTCCCGCGGGTCCTCATCCACGGACTGGCAGCGGGGGGCGAGGCGTCCATCCCCGGCCTAGCTGATGTCCTTCCCCGGCCGCCGCAGCCGCGGTGAGCCTCCCTACCGCCCCTGCCTCCCTCCCCGTTCCTACCAACCCCTCCTCTCGCCATCCACGGCTTGGACTTCAGTGGGAAACCCCACCAAAACAAAAAACAGCAAAATCAACAAACACACAAAACACACAACACACAGAAAATGCTCCAGTATTTAAAAAAAAGTGAAACAATTTCTAAGGAAGATTGTATTCTACGCTATTTATGCCTTTTATTTTCAAATCCCCCTGCAGAAAAGCGAGGGTTTTTTAACTGTGATACAAATTTAATTTAAAATCGTTTCGATTGCTCATGTAGCCTCTATAGTTTATTATTTTTCATTTGAAGATATTTATAGTTTTTTACAAAGCGATTTCATGCTCTGAAATCAGTCATTGGTGATGTTGCACTATTTTAAGAAGAGAAAAAAAACTTTTTGTTGCTTCCGAACACTTAAATTGTACAATTTATTTATTTTAAAATAAGTTAGGACGGTCGACGACGTGTTTCCCTATGATTATATCTGTAAATATCCTGTTGGAGATCTTGAGCTTGGTTTAATAACTAACCCGCGTGCATCTTTTGGTGCGCCTTGATGTGTTTTTGACTTTAGCTGGGCGTAGATTGAAGACGGGAGAGTTCACTGCCCCCCCCCCCCCCCAACAAAACCTCCTTCCCATTTATCACAAATATGATTATTTATTGAATACTGAAGCAGCAGTGAAGCTGGGACCCGGCAGCTGTGAGCACGCCAGCCTGGAAGCGGCGACCCGGCTCCGGGAGCCAGACAGATGGGTAGCGAGACCTTGGCATTCTCCCTAACAGAAATAAACAAAGCATCAAAAATGACAAGTGTTTATAAATATACACACACTCACACACACACAAAAACAATCCAGGGACTGTTTAGTTCCACTTCTGAAAATTCAACAAGTCAGCAACTGCGAGTTTAAAATGGTTTGCAAAAATTCCCAACCAGTTCTATCGACACCCGCCCTTTGATACGTTGTCCCGGCTCATTTTGTCTGAAATTGCTGTGAAGTGAATACGTCCCTCGTCGTCCACACCCCCCCCCCCGCCCCCTCCCATTCAATTATTGGATCTTAAAATATTTACAGCATTAATTACACCGTCAGTTTCCACCGCGCGTCTTGCAACCTGGCTACACGACAAAGTCGCGATAAACAAAGAAAAGTTTGGGATGCTGGAAAGAGTGGAATAAGTATCCCCCCCCCCCCCCCCCTCCCAGCTTTACACGTGTAATCCCTGCAGCTGTCAGCCACACATCAGTATTCCACCTAATTGCAACTGAACGCGACAACAAGGGAAGGAGAGGGGAAAGGGGGACAGACGGCTGCGGTTAATATTCGGCTCCAAGAGTTTCCAAACATTCGTTATTTTTATATCAATCGATTGTCAACGGAGGATTTCAACATGTCAAGACATTCCTTACTTGGCTTTCCCAGAACCAGTGGCTCTTTCCCGCCTAAGTTCCTGTTTTGTGTTTACATTGTCATTTGTAAAATATTGAAATGCAAATTATGGAAGAATGTCCAACACAGTTCATTTTTTTTAAGATTATATATCGGTCAATAAATGATTCGCTCTTATTTATTAAAAAAAAGTGTAATAGCAAAACTCAGGTGTGTATGATCAATTCTAGGAACCCATCAGGGTTCTAAAGCACAACTCTTGTTGAATATGAGCATTGCAGACATAGTCTGATGCTGGTTTGCGTGGGGGACCCAGAGCTCGGACACTTCTCAAGGGCGCCCTTTCCAGGTCAGCACTATTTTTTGATTTCCTGATTTTTTTTGTTGGCCCTTCCTGAGCTCCACAGGGCGAGCAGATGATCTACTCTGAAGTCTTGGCTCTGCTGCTTTGTAAACTCGCTCTTTCCATTTTCTTTACCCTGTGCGGATAGGTATGCCCCCCCCCCCCCTCCTTTAAGTTGGACCAGTAAAGTGTCGAGTGACAAGTTATCCTGTTAATTTAGTGCTGGGGATCTCATATTAGATTTTTTTTTTTAAATCAGGGTATTAATATTAATTAGACTTCATAATTGTCAGATACTTATGGGTCACTTAACGGATGTGTGGAACATTTTCTGTGTCATCATCAGGCTTGGGCAGTTTATGTCCTAATGCAAGTTACACTCCTGCAACTGCTGTGCTTTGATGTAACTTTGTAATACTTATTGCAATGCGAGAGGGGCAGGGACATTGTCATTTCGACAGGGGTTATATTTCTTTAGCTTTCCGCTGCTTTATGGATCACACTGGGGGCATTTACGGGGACCAGGGGATATATTTGCTCTAAGATGGATTTGTAACAACCAAGTTTGAAGCTGGACTAATATCTTTAGTGAGACCATTTAATCGGAACTGATACTTGGCGGTACCAGGACAGTCGGCCAGAGTTAGTGATCATCCCAGCGGCTATGAAGGGGCAAACGGGGCTTCTTGCAAACCGGTGGGCATGAATGCATGTCTATCTGTGACGAAGAGCGTAGACAATGTTTTCCTTGCGTTACCAACCAATATCGGTTTTATTTGCTTCGAAAAATGTTGCATCACAAAAACGATTCTAAACTTGGTGTTCAGTGTTTTCAAATCATAATTTATCATATAACCAGGGCCTCCTTCATACACCGATAAGGTTTGAAAAGGAATTTGAACTTCCAGTCCATAAAAGCAAATTACTGCCGATACTAGAATCTGAAACTAAAGAAAAAATGCTGGAAAATCTCAGCAGGTCTGGCAGCATCTGTGGGAGAGAAAAAAGCTCACGTTTCGAGTCCAGAAGACCCTTTGTCAAAAACTTCCACTCAGTAGCCGAAAAAGATGACACCAGATTGCATTTTAAAACATTTACTGCAACAAATGACTAAACCATTAGTGACCAAACAATGTTCTTCTTGTAAGCAATGCATACTTCAATGTACAGTAAAGGACATTCTCAGTTTAAAGCTTATCACACTCAGCACGGGATTAGAGCCTTTATAGAAAACAGTCCACATTTGCTCGTAGCTTATAAAAGATTCCTGTATTTCCATTTTGCTGCATAGTAACGTCAAGTGACCATTTGCAGGTATTTTCCTTTGCAATGAAGAGTTCTTAAATCCACCACCAGCAGTAACGCCTGGTCTGATGATTTGTCTTCCTCAAGCTGGGCCAGGACAAATCTCCCTTAATATTTAGATGGCTGCAGATGCGTCTCCTGGACAAGAGGTCCTCACCTTCCCACATGTGGCTGTGATAACTCACAATGCCAAGCAGCCCCTTCTCTCTGCTGGCTTTCCCTGATATTCTTTGATTTATAGGAAAGCCTGCAACCTGGATCTCAAAAATAATTTCCACTGACCTCTTTCCCATAGAAATGTGAAACATATTAACCATGCAACCAGGCAGAAATGCTAATGAGCTATCCTTGACCTCAACTCACTTCCACCTTAGAACAAAACGGAGAGTTTACTGCACCCACCAATGTTTAAAACCCGATATCTTCAATACCTTTCTGGGACTTTGGGGGACTCCAGTCCACTCATTGTAAACTCACAGACGGCTGCCATTGTCTCCGGTTGTAAATACCTTGCACCTTCCCCTCAGTAAAACGATCGAAGCCTTTCTTTGATCTCTAACAATCAGATCACCCACATTTACTGGCAGGCAGGCAGCAGAACAGGTCATTTACCCTAAATTTAAAGCTGGTCCCAAAACATCTTAGAAACCTCATTATTGTAACAACAAACGCAACCTGTTACTGCGTTTAAACAAAAGACGATTTGTAAAATGAATGAAAATAAAAAGGATTTGGAAATAACGTTAAAAATGCCAAAAATGAATTGTTTGGAAAAACTTGAAATGGAATTTTTGATTTCATTTCTAAACGAGAATCCAGACCACTTGATGAACCCGTATGTACATAAACCGGTCATAGTAACACACTCTGAACAGCAACACAATTCTCCTTTTATAAAACTTCACGGTGTGTTTGGAAATTCAGAGTTTTCCCAAAGTTAAGACCGCCCCCCCCCTCCCCCAATTCAAACAGTTGCAATCATGGTCAAAGTGCGAGGTCTGGCTGGTTGCTTGTACTAGATCTTGTACACTGCCTGTGGGTAGGGAGACACGTTTGCCATTGCACTGGGATGTGCTGGCTTGTCCATTGGAAGTTTAATCACCATTGCATCGTCGAAGGACAATTTCGTTGTCAGGCTCAGTGGGTTCAGAGGACAGAACTCGGCGCATAAAGTGCTGCGTTCCTGGAGAATTCGCAGGATGTAGTATACCCGATGAGAGAGTCATAAGCAAGCTTGCAAAAACAAACCCAGCAGTGTTGGCCTCTGCAACCGAATGCGACACAGCTCTCATTGAACTGACGGAACATAGCACATAGTTTGTCAACGGTGTTGCATTTCATGGCATGTATATTATACACTATAAATATTCATCGGTGTCCTTTTACACACCCGATTAGCTGGCGGTCGTACCAAGTTTATTAAAGAGCAACTCATGAATTACTTGATGTATTTTCTGCATTTAGTTCTGACCCCAGTTGCTTGGAACATGGATGTAGAAACCCTTTCCTTCCCAAACCCCTCAGCCGCTAATAGTCTTTCGCTGTAAATTCAGAATGGTTAGCTTCAGACTTTTAAACATGGTTCAAGTGTCCGGTTCGGATATCACTCTGGAGCTGAAAGTCCACATCGCGATGCCGATGTTAATCACAGGTGTAGCTCCCCACCCTGTCCTTTCCAGTTGTACAGAGCAGATGTTACCTGGCATGGTGGGTGGTCAGGCTGCGCCACGACGCGAGGGCACCGGATGATATTCAATTCGGGGGTGAATGCGATTCGAATTATATCAGAGACTTGAAATGAGAACGATTAGCAGATCCGAAATCTCTCTTTGCCTCCTTTTAACAAATGACTCGTGGCCCCGTTAAAGTGAGAGAGAATGAAAGTGAGAGAGAGAGAGAGGAGGAGGGGGTGGGGGGTATTTCAGACCAACATGGTTAACATATCCCCAAATAGCCCACTGGATCCATACTGAGGTCTTCATCAAAACAAGGGTGCAGATGAAATGGACAAAAGTGGAATTTTCAAAGTAGCCACTTGACTCTCTCCCATTTGGAAATTGAGGGATGGACTCGCCGTATCTAGAATACGAGGAACGACCTCTCCCTCGCTCTGTATCTGAGACACTAGCGATAAGGGTGATGTGATCAGAATCTCTTGAACGGCCATTAATAATCACCATTGAAATTAACCTGGGTTATTTTAAATGCACCTTGTTTCCCTTCAAATAAATGGCCTTGGTAAATTAGCATTTTCTAGCCAGGGAGGTTTGATCTCCTCGTAATGAACAATGAAATTATATAAACATCTTTAATAGGTGGAGTTTGAAGGACAAGAGGCAGGCGGCCACTGATCAGGATTTGCCTGCCCCGAATATAGAAGAGACTCTCAGCATCTCAGGGTCGCCTCCTTAAAGGAAATGGAGGGGGTCGAAGTTAGGAGAGGGGTGGGGGTCTTCTTTCAATATTAATGCTGGAACAACACAGCTGAGAACAAGGCGACCTGTTCCTCCAGCAATGAGATTTTTAAAGTGCTTTTCTCTCTCTCAACAACTGATGTTAAGTATGATTTTTGAACAATGGAACGAAATTTCGTTACCATCGTCACCGGGCAAGTTAATAGCTGGAGGGCCAGTTAATGTGGAGTTAGTGTTAATTTCGCAACCCGAAGCTCTCCAAAGTTGGCAAACATTAAAAAAAAACCACAGTCGACAAGTTCCTCAATCTGTTGCTAAAAAGACTACACCAATAAGGAGGATTCTGCTTGCATTAGGAAGTACCACCATGAGCCGTATCAAGTCCAGGAAATCTCGGAACACACATTCATCCACTCACTAAATGGTAAGTTTGTGAACAGCCTCTCCCGCCCTCATTTTGAACGAAGCGATACAAAGTCTCACCCTCTCCAGTCTGAGGGCAAGGAACCGGCAGAGAGAAAAAAAAGTAGGAGGGAAGTCGGAATGTTCACTAAACAAATCACAAATGTAACCAAAAGGTAAAAATAACTATCCGCCTGTGTTCTGGAAGATGGCAGAGCTGGAGGCTCTGCTCCATGGTTAGGTGGTTCTGGAGGGTTGACTCCTCTCCTCCTCCTGCCCCCAGCCTGCCTCAGCGTCTGAAGATGCCACAGACCGTCTGCCTGCACAAAAGGTTATTTATTATTCCCCGGAAAGAAGCAAATAAACATAACTCCGCATCAGAACAGCCCGCGTCCTGTAAGCTTGATTCAGGTCACCCAGCTTTGTGTCAATTGCAGCCCTCCAATAAAACTCACCATTAATGGACGGTCTGTTTCCCCCAGCACTTCACCCACACATTAGTTTGAAACAACACAGGCGAGAATATGAACATACAGTGCAGAAGGAGGCCATTCGGCCCAGCGAGTCTGCACCGACCCACTTAAGCCCACACTTCCACCCTGTCCCCGAACCCAATAACCCCTCCTCACCTTTTTGGTCACGAAGGGCAATTTATCATGGCCAATCCACCTAACCTGCACGTCTTTGGACTGTGGGAGGAAACCGGAGCACCCGGAGGAAACCCACGCACACACGGGGAGAACGTGCAGACTCCGCACAGACAGTGACCCAACGGGGAATCGAACCTGGGACCCTGGTGCTGTGAAGCCACAGTGCTACCATAAAGGACAAGGCGGTGGGGGTGTTGAGATGGCGATGGGAACATCACGCTCTAGTTTTGCTTTTGAGTTTTAGGCCAAAACCTAAACACCTTCAGTGGTTTATGACAGATAGCCCACCCTCAGAGAGACTACCATACACCACCCACCCTCAGAGAGACTACCATACACCACCCACCCTCAGAGAGACTACCATACACCACCCACCCTCAGAGAGACTACCATACACCACCCACCCTCAGAGAGACTACCATACACCACCCACCCTCAGGGAGACTACCATACACCACCCACCCTCAGAGAGACTACCATACACCACCCACCCTCAGAGAGACTACCATACACCACCCACCCTCAGAGAGACTACCATACACCACCCACCCTCAGTGCAAGAGACTTTTAAAAAAATAGAACACATTTTCAACAAACACCCCCCTCCTCCCCCAACAAAAAGAAAGGAACAAGAACACAACAATCAGAAATTATACATTGATTTTCCCCATATACAATAACCCCGATATAACATTTAAAAACACAAATAGGGAACACCCCCCCCTTCACCTAAACACCACCCCAAGAGAAACCCCCCACCCCTAGGCTGCTGCTGACCTCCTAACGCTCCGCGAGATAGTCTAGGAACGGTTGCCACCGCCTGAGGAATCCCTGCGCAGACCCTCGCAAGGCAAACTTTACCCTCTCCAGCTTGATGAACCCTGCCATGTCATTGATCCAAGCTTCCACACTAGGGGGCTTCACATCTTTCCATAGTAGCAAAATTCTCCTCCGGGCTACCAGGGACGCAAAGGCCAGAATACCGGCCTCTTTCGCCTCCTGCACTCCTGGCTTGTCCGATACCCCAAATAATGCCAATCCCCAGCTCGGCTTGACCCGGGCGTTCACCACCTTGGACATAGTCCTCGCAAAACCCATCCAAAACCCATCCAGCGCCGGGCACGACCAGAACATATGGACGCGATTTGCCAGGCTCCCCAAGCACCTCCCACATCTGTCCTCCATCCCAAAGAACCTACTCAACCTCGCCCCTGTCATATGCGCTCTGTGAGTAATTTTGAACTGTATTAGGCTGAGCCTGGCGCAAGAGGAGGAAGAATTAACCCTACTCAGGGCATCAGCCCACAGACCCTCATCTATCTCCTCCCCAAGCTCCTCCTCCCACTTGCCCTTTAACTCCTTCACTGAGGCCTCCTCCTCTTCCTTCAGCTCCTGGTAAATTGCCAAAACCTTGCCTTCTCCAACCCATACACCCGAAATCACCCTGTCCTGAATCCCACGTGCCGGAAGCTGCGGGAATTCCCTCACCTGCTGCCTCACAAACGCCCTCACTTGCATGTACCTGAAAGCGTTTCCCGGGGGTAGCCCAAACTTCTCCTCCAGCGCCCCGAGGCTCGCAAACGTCCCATCGATGAACAGGTCCCCCATTCTTCTAATCCCTGCCCGATGCCAGCCCCGAAACCCCCCATCCATCCTTCCCTGGACGAACCGATGATTCTCCCAAATCGTGGACCAAACAGAGGCTCCCACCTCGCCCGTGTCACCTCCACTGCCCCCAGATCTTCAGCGTCGCCGCCACCACCGGACACATGGTGTACCTTGTCGGCGAGAGCGGCAATGGTGCCGTCACCAGTGCCCTCAGGCTTGTGCCCACACAGGATGCCATCTCTAGCCTCTTCCACGCCCCCCCCCCTCTCTCCATTACCCACTTACGGATCATCACCACATTAGCTACCCAATAATAGCCACACAATATCGGCAGTGCCAGCCCCCCCCCCCCCCTATCCCTGCTACACTCCAGAAACACTCTCTTCACCCTCGGGGTCTTATTCGCCCACACAAATCCCATGATGCTCCTGCTTACCCGTTTGAAAAAGGCCTTGGGGATTATAATGGGAAGGCACTGGAACACAAAGAGAAACCTCGGGAGGACTGTCATTTTGACCGACTGCAACCTACCCGCTAGTGAGAGTGGCAGCATATCCCATCTTTTAAAATCCTCCTCCATCTGCTCCACCAACCGCATCAAATTGAGCTTGTGCAGGGCCCCCCAACTCCTAGCTACTTGGATCCTCGGTACCGAAAGCTCCTTTCCGCCCTCTTCAGCGGTAGCTCGTCTATCCCCCTTCCCTGGTCCCCTGAATGCACCACAAAGAGCTCACTCTTCCCTACGTTGAGTTTATACCCCGAAAAGTCCCTAAACGCCCTAAGGATCCGCATGACCCGTTGCAGACTCGATGGGCCGAATGGCCTCCTTCTGCACTGTAAATTCTATGATACTCCCCTCCACTGGATCCGCCACATACAACAGGTCGTCGGCATACAACGACACCTGGTGTTCCTCTCCCCCCTGGACCACTCCCCTCCATTTCCTGGACTCCCTCAGTGCCATGGCCAACGGCTCAATTGCCAGTGCAAACAACAAGGGGCCTCGTCCCCCGGTACAGCCAAAAGTACTCTGACCTCCGCCGGTTCGTAACCACACTCGCCACTGGGGCTCTATATAGCAGCCTGACCCAACTGATGAACCCCTCTCCGAACCCAAACCTCCGCAACACTTACCAAAGATACCCACTCCACCCGATCAAAGGCCTTCTCCGCGTCCATCGCTGCCACTACCTTCGCTTCCCCCTCCACCGAGGGCATCATAATCACATTGAGGAGCCTCCACACATTGGTGTTTAGCTGCCTACCCATCACAAATCCCGTCTGGTCCTCATGAATCACCCCCAGGACACAGTCCTCAATTCTCGTAGCCAGCACCTTCGCCAGCAACTTAGCGTCAACATTGAGGAGCGAGATCGGTCTATACGACCCACATTGCAATGGATCCTTGTCCCGCTTCAAAATCAAAGAAAACAGCGCCCTGGACATTGTCGGGGGCAAGGCCACCCCCTCCCTGTCCTTATTAAAAGTCCTCACTAGCAAAGGGCCCAGCAGGTCCACGTATTTCCTGTAGAATTCAACCGGGAACCCATCCGGCCCCGGGACCTTCCCTGCCTGCATGCTCCCCAATCCTTTAACCAGCTCCTCCAGCCCAATCGGCGCCCCAAACCAGCCACCTCCTCCTCCTCCACCACCCTCGGGAACCTCAGCTGATCTAGGAATCGTCGCATCCTCTCCTCCCCCCACTGTGGGCTCAGACCTGTACAGATCCCCATAGAAGTCCCTAAATACCTTGTTTATTCTCACCGCACTGCCCCCTCTATCCTTAACTCCACCAATCTCCCTCGCTGCCTCCCTCTTACGAAGCTGATGTGCCAGCATCCGACTCGCCTTCTCCCCATACTCATACGTCGTCAGTGCGAGACTTGACCAAACACTACATTGCCCTTAAGTGTCCAAAAGGGTTGGGTGGGGTTGCTGGGATGGGGGTGAAGGTGTGCTCTTTCCAAGGGCCAGTACAGACTCGATGGGCCGAATGGCCTCCTTCTGTACTGTAAATTCTATGATAAACCCCCCACCCTCAGAGCGAGACTTTACCGTATGCCCCCCACCCTCAGAGCGAGGCTTTACCGTACACCCCCACCCTCAGAGCGAGACTTTACCGTACACCCCCCACCCTCAGAGCAAGATGTTACCGTAAAACCCCACCCTCAGAGCGAGACTTTACCGTACACCCCCCACCCTCAGAGCAAGATGTTACCGTAAAACCCCACCCTCAGAGCGAGGCTTTACCATGCACCCCCCAACCTCAGTGTCAGAGACGTTACATTACACCCCCCACCCTCAGAGCGAGAGACTTTACCTTTTCTTCCCCTGTGTATAAAGGGGTTTAATAGTTTCTAATTTGTGGAAACTCATTCTTAGTTAGGACATATTTCTGATTTTACATACTTTCCAGGTTCAACCCCTTGCAAATTAGATGGCACAAAATGTACCTGCTCCCGGTTTTAATTTCTGTCACATGCTTCCCAACAGTCACATCTCAGCACTGAGTACACTGATGCCGGCTTTGATGTGTTGATGAATAAAACTGGTCTCAAATGGAATGATTTGGAAAAAGGAAACAGGCAAAGCTTGAAAGAAAACACAATAAAAAGATTTGAGAAATGAGGGCAGTTTAGTTTGGTCCTTTCATATCTTTTGAAACCTTCAGAATCCACATTCAATCATCCTACAATTCAAAATGAAAATGCTCCCTTTCTAATGTGGAAGATCTGAGCCGTGCACAGCGCTTAATGTATTCTCTGAACAGAAATAAAATAAAATAAAATATATTGGCATGTTTACATTGGTGCAGGAAGATGCTTGCAGCTCTCGAAGGGCAACGAGAAAAGTAAGTTGCTGAAGTGTGTAGGAGAGAGACATGGCTAAGTGCACAGTAGCTGATTAAATCAAGAAGTTTAAAAAATATATATATTTATTTGGAGAAAATCCGCTGTTTATCTGTGCTTGTTAGCATGTGAAAGGGTTTGGCAAATCCCTGCGGCCTTGAACAGGATTCTACCCGACTCAGGGTTAATGCAGTGACGGACAGAGTCTCTCAGAGGCTGGTAGAACAAAAACGCAGCACAACAAAACGAGAGGATTCTGCAAGGATTGACTTAAACCCAGGGGATGATGAGGGGGGTTTCATCTAATCTCATTGCTTAATAATGAAATCAAATAAGGGCACAACAAAGTTTTTTGAAAAAATAAATTTATAACCTATCAAACCCCATCTCCAAGAATAAAAGCTCATCCACTCCAGAGGATGAGGTTTACAACTAACCTATAATTAAAACCTGAAGATTAATTCGTTTTTTGTTTTTGTTTTAATGAGTTACAAAACTATACCAACAGCTTTCAAAAAATATATAATGTACACAACCTACAACACGCCAGCCCAGCCAGGTAGCACAGATGAGTTTGAAAACCTTCCGAGAAAAACTCAAATCACCATTAAAGGTAATAAAAGAACAGATCTTTGAAAAGCCAAGGATCAAAACTGGACAACAGTTGAAAATATTCAATATATTTATTTTATACCATCTTAGTCGCTGCTAATATTTGCTTCAAATAAAGACATTTTGGTTTTTAACAAAACAGCCAAGTTATGACATGGGATTAAAAACAAAAGACCTTTGATACCAAAATTCTATGAAATTCCTACCTTAAAATTCATTTGTCTATTCCTTTAATTTTTAAATAAATATCAGTCCCATTCTTTAAATAACCTTCTTTCTGCTCGTTTTGAAATTTCACAATAGGCACTCATTTTATCAACATTGTGCCTTTGTATTTAGACCACAATTAGATAACAAAATTGATCGTGTTCTAGGTCATGGTAGGCCTTTAGCCTGGATTATACTTATTGTCAAAAGGGTCTTCAGACTTCATGAAATTTCTTCAGATGTAGGTGAAAACATTTTATATGGTGGGGCTGAAAAATAGGGAGCTAACACAATACAAACCTCCGGTATAAGCCGTCTGATGGCAGCATGGTGGTGCAGTGGGTTAGCCCTATTGCCTCACGGCGTCGAGGTCCCAGGTTCGATCCCGGCTCTGGGTCACTGTCTGTGTGGAGTTTGCACATTCTCCCTGTGTTTGCGTGGGTTTCGCCCCCACAACCCAAAGATGTGTAGGCTAGGTGGATTGGCCATGCAAAATTGTCCCTTAATTGGAAAAAATTAATTGGGTACTCCAAATTTATTTTAAAAAAGGTACAAGTCATCTGACGTCCACAGCAAGCCCTCTTACTAGAAGGCAGTGACCTACAAAGGGAGCATATGGAATATTGGAGAAATCGAGACTGTGCAAATCATACATTAGATTTGATTTACCCAAGACTTAGCTATCTGATTATTCAGCCTGTTAGCTTCCTGCATCAGTCACCTGCCCATTTTCAAGTAATAATGGTGAATTTTGTTATTTTTGCTTTAGATGAAATACTTAGGAAACTGCACCTGTGATTTTGCTCCACTTTGCTGAACACCAATCTTCCTCGTTTGATATAGAGCTGTTTGCAGGGGCGTAGAACATCGATCCTCTTATGTCTGGGTTTGTATCCCAAGCAGGTAGATGGGATTTGTTTCCCCAGATGCGTGAAATGGAATACTTCAAAATGGTAGAATACTAACTTTACATCTTCAGGATGTGGGTTTGTATCTGATTTGGGAGCGGATTGGAGATGTCCTTGTTCCAAGTGCTACAAAGCATCGTATGGGAAATTCATAAAAATCCATTTAATTCAAGACCATTTTCTTCACCTTCACACAAATACATTACAAGCATTTAAAAAATAAAATTGACAGGCAGTTTACTCTGCCCTTCAGTTCAGGACTGAGATTCGGGACAGTGATGATTCTGGAATTTCCTGGACCCACTTCAATGCTGTTCATTTCATTTTGACGTCACTTGACCTGGGTTAAAAGCACCATGTTTGACGATGTGTCCCCAGATGTTTTTAGCTCACTTCAGATGTTTTCTGACTGTTGTCTGCGACTTCTCAAAGGTTTTCGAGGCTTCTTTACCTTATAAAAATCTGCTCCAAATCCATTTGAATATTCAGACTGTAGCAATGAAGCCACCTGGTTCCTGGCAAACAGATGTCCATCCAAGCCAGACCTGAGAAAGGAAGACAAAATTTGAAAGGGGGGACTGTTTAGTACAATTAACATGAGGGACTGCAAGAAGGACCTTCTGAAGGACAACTAGGGATGGGCACTAAATGCTGGCTGGCTTACAATGCCCACAATCCCGTAAACTAAGAGTTTAGACAACAAAATACTAAAGACATAAGACTAATTTTGTGTAAATTATGTGAACAAATCTGGATTACATGGAGATTCTCTGCTTGCCCAGAAACATTTGCCGTAGCATCAATTTAAACTATCCCAATATCGTACAACTTGATGTGCATAATTTCTATATCTGGTGCAAAAATACAGCAGAAAATATTTACGTTATAAAATTGTTGCAATTCAGACATGTATATTAACATAGCATAAATTTACCCCGAGATCTAGTCTTGTTCCCGTATTTATCAATAACCACCTTAAAGATAAAAGGTTACAAAAAATAATCTGCAATTCTATATTTAGCTCCATAAAAGGAGATGTGAATATTGGTGGTACAAATTTCTGGGCAGAATTTTCAAACTAAAAAAAGTTGAGCGTGGAACACAAGAATTCGCTTGCATCCATTATTTATCGATCTTAAATACATTTGGGAGATCTCTTTTCTTAAACAAAAATGAGAAAGCAGTACAAGCATTGGAAACAAGTGGCATAATAAAGACTGAAAAAGAGAGGATGCAATGTAATAGATACTCCAATCTGAAGAAACTTTTAAAGAAAAAAGTTGTTTTCGATTTGGTGATGACTCCTTGATATGCAGATAGACCATGGGTTACATTGTAGGGGATGTCGCCTGTGAGTCATTTGTCTCGTATAGTATCTACTGGTTTTTAATTTATTATACAAAGCTCATTGTCTGTGAAATGTTACATTAAAAAAAAATGTCTTGCTTTTCTTCAAAGGGGTGGTTTGCGATTCAAGCAACATGAGCCAGTCTAGTTTAATATATTATGTGGAGTTTATCAGGTGCAGAAGCTTCAGGACACATTTTAAAAAGCCTTTTGCTCTTGGTATAGTTCTAGATGCAATTTTAATATCTGAATTAATTGATATTTTTATACTTTTTAAACTGATAACATTGACAATATCGAATATGCCTACTGAAGTAATCAGCTCAATTGTGCAGGAACACTTTGTAACACAGCAAGGACTCCACGTTCCCTTAAATATTCTGGCTACTGTGCTGACAAATAAATGGTTAGTACCCCCCCCCCCCCCCCCCCCCCCCGCCCCGTGTTAACACTAGGGAACGTGCAACATTAGGCATTACTGAAATATTGAAACATTTGTAAGATGTGGTAAAGGATTCCTACAGGGATGACATCCAGCTTAAGAAGTTGGAGACTACACCCCATAACTAAAACATCCTCTACCCATAGTGATTGTCTGGGTTCTGTATTGTATTTTTACAGCAGGCAAATTTGTTAGCCAGTTTTATTACATTTTAAAATTTCCACAATACCCCAAATAAAAGTCCAGTTTCTAATCAGGACCGTGTCACATTGCTAATCCCATCAGTCCCTGTATTGATCGACACCTGTACATCTCAATCACACTCCAGAAATTCTCTTTTCCCCTGAATTGAATACCACGGTCAACAGTCCCTTGTGATCACTGCACAGGATGTGGGCTCACATAGACAAGTTCACTCTGCATGCAATGATATAAAGTGTTGCTGCACAAAACACAGCATTTCACCAACAGCCTGTAGAGGAACATTCTGTCCCGGTCAACCAACAGCTAAGGGAAACCCTGGGATAGAATCCCACTGCCCATCTGACTGGGTTTAGATGGTCACAGATACGACTACCGCCTGTTTCTTTTTATCATGGAAATAATTTGCCTGGAAAACATGAAAATGTAACTTTCATAGAGTATCGCATGCCGGAGTGACAGACACGTACAGAACAACTGTACTTGAATGCATCTTGTTTACTCTTTCATTTTTAAACAATACATGGAAATATATTTGATGTGTATCTTGATGTGATTTAAGTGAGAATTCAATTACAGGCCTGCGCCGTTCCTCTTGTAAAGGGAGAAATAGCCCAGATGACAGGCTGGCACATCATTGGTTGTTTAATTACCTTATTAGAAAGGTTCATGTCAGTAATTGCTGGCTGCAACTGAGAAGAGCACAGACAGGCCTCATCAGATTCACACACATACCTGTAATTAGGCCATGGATTTCTGTGATAACCAGGCCATTGGCACTGCACGACAGCCAGGCGGGGGAAGAGGAGGAACGCTTTAAATGGGTAACAGATTATACACCTATTTAGAGTTCTAGATTACAGAGCTTTTAAAAAAGATAGTTTATTCGAGGTATTTTCAAATATATACAAAAAACAAAGACTGGGAGAATCATAACATACCAACAACAGTGTCATAACACACCTAACGCTAACGTAACACAGTCCCTCCTTATCCAGATTACTCCTCGAACCCACTCCTTCTCCCCTAACAAAGAAAAGAATAAAAGGAGAGAGAAAAACCACAACGCCCCCCCCACCCCACTGGCGCTTTATAGAAGTCGATGAACAGCTTCTACCTCATGGAGAACCCCTCGCCCGTCCCCCTAATGGTGAACCGAAAAGTGAAGAACGTCTGCCAGCTCACTCACTCATGTCCCTACCCTTGGTGGCTCCGAATCCCTTCAACCCAGCAAGATCCTTCTCCGAGCTAGCAGGGAGGCAAAGGCCACTGTGTCATCTCTTTCCCCCAAAAGAGCAACCGGACCTTCCGACACTCAAAAGATTGCTACCCTCAGTGTAACCTCCACTCCCAGTGGATCCAGTTACCTCCACTCACAGTGGGCTCGGTGTTACCTCCACTCCCTGTGGGCTCGGTGTTACCTCCACTCCCAGTGGGCTCGGTGTTACCTCCACTCCCACTGGGCTCGGTGTTACCTCCAATCCCAGTGGGTTCGGTGTTACCTCCACTCCCACTGGGCTCGGTGTTACCTCCAATCCCACTGGGCTCGGTGTTACCTCCACTCCCAGTGGGTTCATGTTACCTCCACTCTCAGTGGGCTCGGTGTTACCCCCACTCCCAGTGGGCTCGGTGTTACCTCCACTCTCAGTGGGCTCGGTGTTACCTCCACTCTCAGTGGGCTCGGTGTTACCTCCACTCTCAGTGGGCTCGGTGTTACCTCCACTCCCACTGGGCTCGGTGTTACCTCCAATCCCACTGGGCTCGGTGTTACCTCCACTCCCAGTGGGCTCGGTGTTACCTCCACTCCCAGTGGGCTCGGTGTTACCTCCACTCCCAGTGGGCTCGGTGTTACCTCCACTCCCAGTGGGTTCATGTTACCTTCACTCCCAGTGGGCTCGGTGTTACCTCCACTCCCAGTGGGTTCGGTGTTACCTCCACTCCCAGTGGGTCCAGAGGTACCTCCACTCCCAGTGAGCTCGGTATTACTTCCACTCCCAGTGGGCTCAGTGTTACCTCCACTCCCAGTGGGCTCGGTGTTACCTCCACTCCCAGTGGGCTCGGTGTTACCTCCACTCCCACACTGGGCACGGTGTTACCTCCACTTTCAGTGGGTTCGGTGTTACCTCCACTCCCAGTGGGTTCGGTGTTACCTCCACTCCCAGTGGGTTCGGTGTTACCTCCACTCTCAGTGGGCTTGATGTTACCTCCACTCCCAATGGGCTCAGAGTTACGTCCGCCTGGGCCTCGGGCCTTCCTGGACTGCATCAACCCCACGCACTTCATCACCACTGGGGCCCCCAGCCCTTGCACTCATAACTGCTCTATACTCGGACCAACCTATCCGGAAAACGGCTTCTTGTCTTGTCCCTTGGCAGGGGTTCCAGCCAGTATAGTTTACGGTAAAAGGCCTCAAATACTCTGTTAAATCCCCTCTGATTCTGTTACCACTTTGCCATCCTTGTGTCTCAACCGACCAATCTCCCTCGCCGCTTGGATATTAGGAGATGAAACTCTGTAAAGAGTCCCCATTAACTGTAAAAACATTCCAGACAGCTTGTAATGATAACACACTTCCTAATCTAAAGAAAAACAAAACGGAGTCTCTAGAGAGAAAAGCTCTGTGCATGAAGACAATGATTAACATACTTTGTAACTCATGTTTTCCCCCTTCCCCAATACAGCTTCACGTAGTTAAACTGTTCACCGTGGGCAATCAACTTCAACTATTTCTGGACCTCCCAGGAGATGCCTTTGAATAGCGCAAGGGCAACCGTGGGCAATTCTATCCTCGCCACTGATTATTCATTTAAGAATTGTGGCATTGATACTCCAGAGGAAACCACTAGTTTTCAACATGAACCTGCCCACTGCCTTAATGTTAATTAGAAGCTTTAAGGATTTTGTTTTCTACCATCAAGGCTACTGCAATCGATGCTGAGTCAAGGAACAAAGTAAAAATAAAGTTGAGGATCAATGAGACGGTGGTTACATGAGGCTAATCTACCAGAAAATAAAGGCCCAACAGCTTCTCCTGTTCGCAAATGTTTTAAACCCTCGAGCTGTTCCTTCGGCAAAACAGAGTACCATCTAGGATTGAACAACATAGGTCAGGGACAGCATTAACCTATCTTTGCATATGCAGCTGACCGGTGAGTGAAATGCATAGAAACTATATGAACTCAGCAAAAATGTTAGCAAACTGATAAAAGATCTAAATGAAGAAGCCCTAACCCAACTTTATCTAGACCTGTTGTAGCTCTTCGTCCAGTTGGCTCCTACTCTACCAATAACTCCTATGCTGGCCAAACTTTGCAACGGTATATGACAGTTCATGGTAGTGGCATGGAGTCCATTGTAAGAGTATAATAAAAACAAAATACTGTGGACGCTGAAAATTTGAAATAAAAACAGAAAATGCCAGCAGGTCTGCCAGCATCCAGAGAGAGAGGAACAGAGTTAATGTTGAGAGTGTGTATGATTCTTCTTCAGAGTTGAAGAGTCAAACAGGCACGAAACGCTAACCGTTTCTCTCTCCACATATGCTATCAGACCTGCTGGGTTTTCCAGCATTTGCTGTTTCAGCAGTTGGTTAAAAAAAAGGTCAACTCGTATACAGTTTCATCCTGACAGGGTAAAAGGCACAAGACATTTTCCACTCCAGTTCTTCAATGGAAGGGTTAACATAAAGTATCCAAATACATATTTTTCCTGTAAATTCAATTCCAGTCAGTATGTAATCGGAGCGGAAATGGACTTAGTAACTGTCTACATTTATCATGGTGTAACAAAGATAGGCAAGAGGAGTGGAATAAGTAAATAGAATACAACATGAATTATAATCGGATGTCTCGAATCAAAACTGTGACAGAGAGTAGCACAGGGAACCAAGCAGAAATAATAAAATCACGTATTGCTTTCTGGCACTATCATAATGCTAGAAATCATCCCGTGTGGACATACTACTGACAGTCAGTAAATGCAGGCAACCTACTGAGATACACAGAACTTTGGTTTTAAAAATAGGATAACTATAAATTACTGTACGAACCATATCTGTCCACAGCCCACTCCATAACCCAAATTTTTATACTTGTTGTTTGAGATCACATTCTGAAAGTGTGAACCATATTGAAAAGCAATTCCCTGCTAACTGCCTGAAAATAGAATTGAATTTATCAGCTAATCAAGGTCGAGAGGCATTTGTCCAACCAGGTCAATATTTAAGAATGATTTCTGAATGCCCAAATGGGAAGAGATGTTGTTGGTAACTCTTTACATCAAGAGTATATGTTAGCGAGATAATAGCACTCCACAGTTTTAAATCATTGTGTCCAGACGCTTCTGTTTCAAGGAGATGCTGTACTTTCATATTTTTTTGGTTGGTCTTTTCTAGCTGAGCAGGCACATACATGTGCGATGTACTCAACTCCTAACAATGCTATACTGCAGCCAGCCACTAGGAAGTGCACAAGTCCACCCAGAGGGCTTGTTACGTGATTCCGATTCCACTCCTCTCCTCATCTCGAAACACATCAACTATCTTCTCAAAAGCACAGGAAACTCAGGAAAGATCAGTAATTGGGCAAGTGAATGGCCTGTGTTTTTGCATTCAGCGGAGGAGGGAGCACACCATTTCACATCCCACATCTATCCACCCTGGAAGGACAAACACGCCTATTCACTCTGGATGGACAAACACAACTGGAAAGTAAATAACGCTACTGCATATCTTTATAATTCAAAACACTATCTAAGCAAAGTGCTATCCAAACACATTAACACCACACTGACAATGCCCATAGAACAGATTCATACCATATAACAGCACATTCAAATTGTTCTTTCACTCACAAGGTCTACACAGTTCACTCATGGGAGAGGATTCATTGACATTTGATGGAAGCAAAATGTTTCAGTGTATGGTTGATGAGCTCTCTCTCCCCATTGGATTCTTTGTCTGCAAAATCCTTTTTCCAAGGCCACACTTGAGAGCAACGGCAAGACTACCAAGCACAACAGAATATTCCACATGAATCTGGTTAGAATTTTTCTTCAGAACAGAAATAGCTATCAGCCCTCAAAGGGTTAAAGCCAACAGCAAACTGTGTAATCCTGTGATACACTGCTGTCCCTCGTCACGGAGCATCCCACTGCACTAACGACAGTCAGTGCATTATTACTGAGGATCAAAGCCCCCCAACCCTGTCTCACATGCTCTTTATCAGCTAATCACTCTATTCATCTCTGAATAATCACTCTGCTAAATCCTCTCCCCATCTCCCAGCACATGGGTATTTGATTCCTGATGGCCATCTGCCGGTAAGGGTCAAGCAGCAGAGTCGAGCCTCTTGTCCCCAGTGGTTTCTCTAGGGAAGTCTGGTCCCTGTCAGTGCTTTCTACTCAGCATTGCAGACACATTAGTGATGGCTGCAAATGAGTTAAAAGACAATTAGGGAATCAAGGTGATGTCACCTTCACAGATTGGTGAATCTGCATTTAAATTTGTTGTCATCATTGAAAATCAACCTGATAGCGCTAATTTGTTTTTTATTGCTTATTTACTTTCATAGTAAGTAATTTAAGTAAATGCGTTATCAATAACATACTATGTACCCTGAGGCAATTTATTGATTCAAGTGGATAGAAAGGCTCCTTCTTACAATAGACTTTACTAGTTTGGTTATATGTTTGTATGAAATTCTTCTGTCCGTTGTTTTAAAGTTAGCTTGTTTACAGCTCCTTTTTAACCGACACATTATAAATGCAGCACAGCACAGCTTCCATCGTAGTGACATTACATTGTTGCAAAACTGGAAGTTTGGTCTCACTTTCCTCCCACAGTCTAAAGGCTTTTAAAACCTAACATTATTGATTCATCTCACTTCCTCTCCTGTTCCTCTTAGTCTGATGGCCTATGGGTCTTTGATCTTCGCCCAAGTCACTGAATTAAAATAGAAGATGCACAATTTTTCCAATTCTCACCTTTAAGAAGTACTTAATGATCCAAATCCACGTGAATGGAATAAAAAAAATGTCAATGTCCATGTGGAGAATTATCTAAAGGTCGCTTCTTTATTGAAGAACGAGAGTCAAGGGTTATCCTGAATGCAATAGGAATCACAACAGCAAAACAGCGTTCTAGGGCACTGTATCATTTTATCACCGCCACATATCAGCACCATAATCAATCCATATATATTCGCACAAGTGACATCAAAAGACTGAATGTGAATACTGCACACTGTTTAAAAAGGCCATATCCAACTACTAAGGGCACAATCTTAAAATCGGCAAAACTGCTGAAAATTCTAATTCCTCATGATTATGAACATGATTTGTTTGTAACTCGAGGGGGGAATAGTTTTTCATTTGTGAACATATACGGTGCCTTAATATGAGAAAAACGAAAAGCCAATGGGAGTGCTGAACTTCCTCAGAAATCTATGTGAAATAAAAAGTAGCAGGCCATTACCAAAGCAAAATACAACTGCTGCCTCACTCTTCCACGCTTTAGTGTTCAAATGGGATTATGGGATAACTGGCTGGTATGAGCTGCTGTGTCTGCCATGGCTGTCATCAATACTGCTTTATGATGGACAGATGAGAGGCACGTTTCCCCAACGGCTCACATTGTGACGCTGGGCACTCCTTCGTCAAAAGGTCGCGGCAAAAAACTGCCACAACTTATCCGATGCAGTTAAAACAAAATCCATCTTCAATTGAGACTTGCATTCCAGGGGTGCAGTGAAGTCGATATGAACTGAAATTTTGAAACATAAAAATAACACTTTGCCAAAAATACAACACAAGGTATAAAGGTAGAATGCTATTAATCATTAATTGTTTAGCAGTTGCTTGTAGTTGCAGTTGGTTTAGTTTCTTGCTGAATGGAAAGGAACTCCATTTATAACGTGCTACACAAATGTTGAGGGCCTGGATAAAGCTGGCCACGGATTATTCGTACAATTTTCTTCAGCAAAAGAGATTTTACAGAGCAGCCACTAGAAATGGTCTCTGTATTTACAGAAGGCAAAGTAAGCTGTATTGATATGCAGTCAATAAATATAGGCCCCTAAACTGCTGCCAACAGTCAAAGCACAAGCAGACACGAAACTCAAAGAATGGCAGCTACATGAGAGAAAGGTTTCCCACTGTTTCTGTGTAAGGATTATAGAATAACTCCTAAGGGACCCCTGCAACAGAGGGTGCGCCATTCACAAACAGACAGCAGCATGAGGTACGAAATACAATCTGATCAGTTGAATGGGAGCCAGTTAGTGGCTTAGTTTGCGACCTACCCTAAACCACATTTGTTTTGTTCTCACCATTTATTTTTGATCACTGATTTCTCGGTCTTGCAGGCCATTCACCACAAGCTCTTCTCAGATTTACGCAATCTGCACCATAATCATTTAATCACTGTCCTATATTTAGCCAGCAGGAGGTGCAATTCACTGGAGGCAATTTGTACAGTAGCAGGCTAATGGAGAATTATGAAATGCCCCAAGTGAAGTTTAGGAGACAAACGGGCCAGGCAATGCTGGAATTTCAAACTCTGCTGGCCACCTTAATGCTGGGTGCCAGTGACGACTCTGCTCAGGTTACAAGATAGTTGAATATTAAATGTAGGCGGCACGGTAGCACAGTGGTTAGCACTGTTGCTTCACAGCGCTAGGGACCTGGGTTTGATTCCCAGCTGGGTCACTGTCTGTGAGGAGTTTGCACGTTCTCCCCGTGTCTGCATGGGTTTCCTCCGGGTGCTCTGGTTTCCTCCCACAGTCCAAAGATGTGCAGGTTAGTTCAATTTGCCATCCTAAATTGCCCTTTTGTCCAAGAAAAGTTAGGGGAGGTTACTGGGATAGGTGAAAGTGTGGGCTTAAGTAGGGTGCTCTTTCCAAGGGCCAGTGCAGACTTGATGGGCCGAATGGCCTCCTGCACTGTAAACTGTATGATTCATTAGGTAGATATTTAACTGAGAATGTTATAACATGGGAGTGCAACGCAAGAAGACCAGCCACCTGACTTAGACTCCTGCACAGAATCTACTCTTCAGTGTCAGATCTTTATACGGTTGTACGGGTATTGTAGCAAAGTGAAGGACAGAAACATACGAATAAGAAAAGGAGGAAAAGGGTATCTAGCAGCTGGAGTTCACAAATGCATTGGGAAAGTCACATATCTTCTCATACAAGTTACGCAACAGAAAGATGTGATTAGGCGCATCGAGTTTGCACTGCTGAGATTCTCCATATAAAGTACCTCGATTAATCAGACCCCTGCTTGGTTCATATTCCCTTTAATATTCTTATTAAGCTACATGATGATTCCCTATTAAAGTATTAATGGGCATTGCTGCAGTGACAATTTGCGGATGAGAATTCTGCATTCTTACTATCCTTTGTGAACATTGTTTCCCTCTCACCTCCCCTTAATTTAAGGTATCGATAAATAATTAATGACTCCCTTTCAGTGTGTCAGTGAACAATGGAAACCATCATTATTTACGTATTCCAAACCCTCTCGTCGTGACAACATGGAGAGAAGAAGATTAAGAGGAGACTTAATAGAGGCATACAAAATGATCAGGGGGTTGGATAGGGTGGACAGTGAGAGCCTTCTCCCGCGGATGGAAATGGCTGGCACGAGGGGACATAACTTTAAACTGAGGGGTAATAGATATAGGACAGAGGTCAGAGGTAGGTTCTTTACGCAAAGAGTAGTGAGGTCGTGGAATGCCCTACCTGCTACAGTAGTGAACTCGCCAACATTGAGGGCATTTAAAAGTTTATTGGATAAACATATGGATGATAATGGTATAGTGTAGGTTAGATGGCTTTTTGTTTCGGTGCAACATCGTGGGCCGAAGGGCCTGTACTGCGCTGTATTGTTCTATGTTCTATTCTCAGCTACAATTAAAAGCCCTAATTTAAGTCTTTCTTCATAACTTCCTCTTATCCCTGGTAATATATGAGTGAATATACTCCGCCTCTATTCAATTGTTTTTATATAACATCGAAGGATATCCAAAACAAGTCTTGCTTTTGTACTCTGTGCCTCTAGTTTAAAAAACAAAAGGATTCTGCCAGCCTATTCCATGGCCTCATGTCCATCACTGTCGCCTTTAATGACTTGTGCACCCGCAGAGCCTAGTCTCTCTACTCCATTGCCATTTAGAATCTGATCAGTTAAGATGTACCTCATTCCCATATTCTTACTTCCAAAATCTATTATTTCATATTTATCTTCAATGAATTGTATCTGACAACTATCTGCCCACCTTGCTCAGCTGTGGTCCACTGCTGTAGTTCTCATTATGATTTGCCATATCCCCCAAAAGTAACACAATCACATTGTTCCTTCAATACCAAAGTCTAGTTAATTTATGTTTATAACAAACAATACTGTGCCCAACAAACCCATGTGGAACATTATTTACCATGTCTCCAGTCTGTGAAACTTCCCTTTGCTTCCATCCTTTTTTGTGCACCCTCCAAAATCCACCTCTGGACAGAATATGACATGACACAGAAAGAGGCCATTCAGCTCATCATGTTTGTGACAGCTCTGTGAATTGGCCACACTCCCCATAATTCCATCTTTGCTGCAAGTCCCTTATGTGATATTTCTGTCAAATACCTTTTGAAAATCGATGCAAAGCACATCTACATTTAAACTGTTTTTACAGAATGACAGAAAAGAAATTCAAAAGAATTAAATAAGTATGTCCTTGTAGCATTCTCTTGTCCAGCTGGTTCTTTTTATATCACACAAAGTACCTACTGCCCAACCTTCAGGGTTTTAGTACCTCTGTCAGTTCTCTTCAGCTCTAAAGACAATTACCCTGGCTTCAAAGTTAACTCCATCTTTAGGTAATTTCCCCTGAAATTACATTTCTTTACAAAACAATTGACAGCTATTTTTAATGTAGAGAAAAGTCACAAGGGACTTTGCGGGAGTGATATTTGGAGGTATAGAATCCCTACAGCGCAGAAGGAGGCCATTCGGTCCACTGAGTCTGCACCAACCTTTGGAAAGAGCACCCTACCTAGGCTCAGGCCCCCACCCTATCCCCATAACCCAGTAGCCCCACCTAACCTTTTAGATACTAAGGGGTAATTTAGCATGGCCAATCCACCTAACCTGCACTTCTTTGGACTGTGGGAGGAAACCAGAGCAGCCGGAGGAAACCCACACAGTCACCCGAGGTCGGAATTGAACCCGGGTCCCTGGCGCTGTGAGGCAGCAGGGCTAACCACTGCGCCACCCTGTGAGAAAAATCTTGGTCAAAGAGCTGGGCTTGAAGGAATGTTTAAGCAGAAGGAGCAGATAGAGAGACAGATGGTTCAGGAAGGAATTCCACAGTGTTAAACCTGGATGACTGAAAGCATGGCCAACAACAGCGAGATGTGGGTTGAGCGAGGTGAGGCACACACAAGAGGCTGCAATCTGAGGAACAAAGAGTTCTGATGATATAAAAGTAGATCAGGCAAGACTTGTACTTGTGGGTTTTGCCATCCATGAATCTGCAACCTCAGCAAGTCAGTGGCTTCAGAACAGGTGGGGGGGGGGAAAAGTTGCACAATAAATCTTGTTGTCATATTGTCTTTGATACTTTAAGATGAGGATTCCTTTCATTTAAACTTCTAACTTGAAGACAAATGTAAATCAACAGGTCAACTCGCACAGGCTGCAAACCATCAATGCTCTCATTTACACACTAGGCTTGTAATGGAGCCCTGTGATATGTTAGGAAAAGTATAAAAGGGCAGAAGAATTCCCTTTAAAAGGGAATTTTCCAATTTGTGGGCCTGTTACTTTCAAGGAACAGCCAAAGCAAAATAGGAAAATAACTAATTATAACTCAAACATAGGCTATTAAACAAAAGTAGGATGACCCTGGTGTGTCTTCTTCACCAGGGAGCCCAACAGCACTAAATGACAACGTTAGGTTTCACTCAAAAGAAAGTGGCCCAACTTGCCAGCTGACAGGAGCATCCTTAACTAACAGGTGTTCAGTATACACAAAACTCTTTTTGCTTATTGTACTAGGTAACAGCTGTTTACTGCACCAGTTTCCCCCAAGCAATCCCCTGACACACAGAGGGAGACAAGTGAGTGTTTTGAATCGGGTCAAATTTAAATCGTTGTCTATTCTATTAGCTGCAGCACAAGCTGTGATCTGACACATTACTACAAGCATTACATAAAAGGAAGATATTGTCAGTAAACAGACCTTTCATATAAATACCTTTAAAATAGACCTTTTAATTAACATTACTCCTTTTAATGAACATGATAGAAGAGCAATTGGGACTACTCTGTGCATAATGGCATTGATTCTTTGCTTACCTCCACTCAGCTTTAGAAGGGCCCTTATTGCTGTATTGCATTGTCCAGTTGTAAAGTTCAGATGCAGATAAACAAACATGAAGGGTTGTATTTGGGATTGGGAAAACATTTTGAAAGGTAAAGATCTCAATTCTCCCTCTTATTGCACAAGGTGACCAAAGCAGGCAGAAAGTTCGATACATCAAAATTGTTGCCGTTAACAATGATACTCACAAAACAAAATGAGCAATACTGAAGTGTTTCTAAAGTTTGTGCTCTGTAAAGGTATAGTGATGCAGCAAGGAAACTGAACTACTCTTTTCCTGTTGACAGACCCACAAAATCAAAATCGGCCAACCCCCAATATTTAGCTATTTTTGACCTAAAGACTGTGGCGAAAATCTTTTACCTCCCACCTTGTGACGTTAAAGAATGTAAGTTTTCAATGCAAATCCAACTCCAAACCGCTCATTCAGGGTTTTAATGGAGAGATGCCACTCTCGGGTGGGTTGGTCAGTAAAATCTTTTTTTTTAAAAATGTTTTTATTGAAGTTTTACATTTTATACACTGTACATTCAACAAGAGTATGTGCATCGGTTACAATATACAAGACCCCCCCCTCCTTTTGTTGTTTCAGAATATTTTCTTGGGTCGCTTATTACACAGGAGGCAGTTATCTTCTATTTATAGCTATGCGGTGCTTTCCCCTTCCCCATCTCCCCCCCCCTTTGTTGTTTGGCCCTTCCACCCCCAATCTCACTGTTTCTTAGGGGGTTCTGTTTCTTGTGGCCTTGCTCTGGGCCCCCTGCAGATTCGTAGGCTCCCATGTGCCATCGCACCACCCCCCCCCGATTGGTTGTTGGCCTTGAAAAGGTCCTGGAACAAGTTGGTGAATGGCTTCCATGCTTTGTAGGAGCCATCCTCTGACCCTCAGAAAGTGAATTTGAACTTCTCCAGGTGGAGAAGTTTTGACAGGTCTGCCAGCCAGTCTGCAGCCGTGGGTGGTGCTGCCGATCGGCAGCCGAGCAGGATTCCCCAGCGGGCGATTAGGGAAGCAAAGGCAAGGGCATTGGCCCTCTTCCCCATGAATAGTTCGGGCTAATCCGATACCCTGAAGACTGCCACTCTTGGGCACGGCTCCACCCTCACCCCCACAACCTTGGACATTGCCTCGAAAAAGGCTGTCCAGAATCTGACAAGTCTGGGGCAGACGCAGAACATGTGGGCATGGTTGGCTGGGCCTCCCTGGCACCGCTCACATTTGTCCTCCACCTCCAGGAAGAACCTACTCATACTGGTTCTTGTCAGGTGCACCACTTTCAGCTGCATGAGGCTTAGCCTTGCACATGAGGAGGTGGAGTTGCCCCTGTTCAGTGCTTCGCTCCAGAGTCCCCACCCTATTTCCGGAGTAAAATCTTTTTAAGGAGGCTCCATGTTTTACTCTTAAATTATATTTTTATTTTTAAGCCAGAAGGACAGGTTTCCTGGTGCTCTGGAAACCCGGCAGGTAAGAGTACTGTGATCACCCGCTCGCCTCACACCCTCCTGCCTTGTGATCAGCAACTCAGTCTACACCCTCCCCACCCCCACAACCTCACTCCACTGAATTCACCCATTCAAACCATACCACCCCAAACTCATTAGTCACCCATTTGGCCAATATACCCTTGCCCCACAGTCACCAACTCTATGTACTACCCCCCACCCCACTGTCATCCCCAAATTGGTCAACAAGGCCCCACCAGTCCCCACCACCCAATCCATCCAAGAAATGCCCCACAATCATCCACTCTGTGCCCCCTCCCACCCCCTCCGTGCACACCCCCACCACAAATCGCCACCTCCATCTAGCCGACGGGCAGAACACATGATCTTAAATTGAGGAATGAATTACATTTATGCACATCGGTCAAATTATTTACTGTCTTCCAACCAATGAAGACTGCACCTGGCCTTCGCTGTGCACAATGGCAGGCTGACAATTTAGATATTTAAACAGTGCACCACATTTCAACAGCCCCGGGTATAAACAGCAATGTCTAACTTTCAGTGGATTTTTATAATCACAACTTTATTACAGTGACTGATTTAGTCTTTCACTGAAATAAAAGGAAAGACTCACATTTACACAGCCACAGGATATCCCAAAGCACAAGGCCAATCAAGTTCTTTTGAAGTTTGGTAACCGTTGTAATATACAAAATGTGGCAGCTAATTTGCAGACAGCAAGCACCCTCAAAACAGCAATGAGAAAATGAGCTAATAATATGTTTTTGCAATGCTGGCTGAGGGGTGATATCGGTGATACCAGGGCTAACTCTTCCCTTTTTTGAAATAGTGCCATGGAATTATTTGTATGCACCCGCGAGTGCAACGTGGCCTCAGTTTAATGTCTCATCCAAACAATGGCACCTCTAACAATGCAGCACTCCCTTACTACTGATGCATTAATACATCAGCCCTGATTTGTATGCTCAAGTTCTGCATATTAAATGACATAAAAATCATAGCTAATGGTTCAGGTTGGGATGCCGCCAGACTTCCTGAGTATTTCCAGCATTCTCTGTTTCAATATTAGATTTCCAGTATCCACAGCATTTTGCTTTTGCAAATAATATAACCTGGTTCAGACTCTGGTTACTTCAATAACATTTTCTTACTCCAGCCCAAAGGTGTGTTTGTTAGGTGGACTGGCCATGATAAATCACCCTTTAGTGTCCAGGGATGTGCAGGTTTGGAGTTACGGGGGTAGGTATGGTGGACTGGGATGTGGGCATGGGTAGAGTTCTGATTCGAAGGGTCGGGGCAAACGTAATGGGCCGAATGGCCTCCTTTTGCATTGCAGGGATTCTATTCTGAAAAAACACTGTAGCCCTGGAGTGAGCACCTTCCATCGTCCAGCCCTCGGTTACATTTCTCCTGACCCTTGACAACACTCTTCCTTAAAGGGGACCTGGGGTCTATTCTTTTACTTGCTACGATCCCAGTTGATGTTATAACTGGATGGAAAGATCCCAGAGTGGAACCCTGGCTCAAAAGACCGCAACTTTTACTTTTCTTTTATAAAACGTGGAGGAACAGAGTCATAGGACCGTTAATTCGTTTTAACAACAAGAAACAAACATTTACTTAACATTTACTCCTAATTTTATCTTAACAATTACACGCAGGTTTTAGGATTAACACAGATTACAAAGTACATGTTAAGCAACAGTGTTCTCATTAACACACAAAGTGCCTTTCAAGCATACAAGCTTATTGTGGTCAAGTACACACTCCGCTCTGAACCCAAGTTAGTGTCTGTGGATTTCTCCTCCAAATCCTCCCAGATGTTGTCACATGAGTTTCCAAACTCCACTCCCAGAAACACGCTTTAAAATCTTTTCACATAATAATGCTTTCCCTTAGTGGTTTGCATTCTGAAATCCAGTTGAGATTTTACAAATGACTCTTAAACAAAGCTTCCGTTTTTTTGTTTTTTAAAATAAATTTAGAGTAGCCAATTATTTTTCTTCTCCAATTAAGGGGCAATTTAGCGTGGCCAATCCACCTAGCCAGCACATCTTTGGGTTGTGGGGGCGAAACCCACGCAGACATGGGGAGAATCTGCAAACTCCACACGGACAGTGACCCAGGGCCAGGATTCGAACCCGGGTCCTCAGCGCCGCAGTCCCAGTGCTAACCACTGCACCACAACCCCCCCCCCCGTTCCACTTTTAACAGCAAATCCACGCCAGGATTTTACCCAACCCCTTAAAAAAATTTTTTGTCTTGACTGCTGTTTAAACTGTTCACTTTAACTCCCGCTGCCCAGACTCTTATTAGAATGGCATTCTTAGCACTGTTGTTTCGCAGAGCCAGTGACCCCGGTTTGATTCCCGACTTGGGTCACTGTCTGTGCAGAGTCTGCATGTTCCCCCCATGTCTGCGTGGGTTTCCTCTAGGTGCTCCGGTTTCCTCCCACAAGTCCCGAAAGACGTGCTTATTAGGTTAATTGGACATCCTGAATTCTCCTTCAGTGTACCCAAACAGGTGGAGTGTGGCGAATAGGGGATTTTCGCAGTAACTTCATTGCAGTGTTAATGTAACCCTACTTGTGACACTAATTAAGATTATATTATTAGAAGTCTGTTGTCCCACATTAAATCTAGCAACTGCAATTATCTCTTTTAACTCGGAACACTTTACTCTTCCTTGAATTCTTCTGAACAATACCTTGGTCTTTGTTCACTTAACTTCAGTCATCATAAACATTCTCTCTACACCAATTCCCTAATTATCTGGACTGTAACTTGTTCCTTTGGAAGCTCGCATCTTTGCAACTCGCTTGCCTTGTCCAACTTCTCATGGCAGAGTTGAGAGAGGTTCACTCCTCGGTGTCCCGACTCCAAATTGCCAACAAATTCAGCTAAAACGAAAACTTAATAACTTTAAAAAAAATCCTTATAAGGGTCTCCAGTTGCTAAGCAACCAATGCTAGTTTATTTACTTTTCATGCTGTAGCCCTCGCTAAGCACAATAGAATCACAGTTGGAATTTAAACCAATTGCCACACCTTTGTCCAGCACAAATCTAACTATAGGTTTTACCTTTCCAGACACAGAAACAATAAATTAAACCCACTTAAAATTATACCTTATTTCTAATGTTTACCAATACAACTATAAATCCCTTAAAACTATCTTTGTTTTCCTAACATAGTATAATATAATCTTGGTCTGTGCTTACATAATACATGCTATGTAATGCATAGAATACACATTTATCTTAGGGCATTTAACCAGTTTATATCTTTCAGTCATTGCCTCATTGCTACAAGCTTTAGTCTAACAACCCTTTGTGGAGACTGTGATCACTAAGAAATTCACCAACATTGGCATTTCTTGAGTGGGCATGTGTTAAAGGTTTGGGCTTGGCAGGTGTTAACAGATATGACAGATTTCCATTCCCGAGGATCAGGAGCAATGCAGATACATGGGAGGGCCTGCAAGGCAGGAGCTAGGGATCCTGGATTTGTGGTGTTCTCTGACATCAGGCAAAATTCTGCAGTTAAAAGGAACTGGCTGTGATTACATAATATGAGAGTCTGAATTTCTAGTTTGCAGGTTTAGCTGGGGCCTCCTTTTTAGTTGCTAACACAGTTTATAATCCTTTCAGCCGTTGCTTTTGTGCTGCAGCTTTTTTTATAATAAGCACTTATCCCGTTTCCAAGACCTGTGTTTTCACTCTCTGCCCATGTGTTTCAAAACTGTCAGTTGCTCATATATAGAAACAAGATTAAGATTTCCCTTCCTCACACATTTGCTCTACAACAAAATATACTGAATGCTTGGATAGATTGACTTTTTAAAATCATAGTGAGACATTCTAGCAACAATAAAAACAAAGAAAGCAGCATTCACATTGGTGCACAGGGGTAAGCTGTGGAGAATTGAACATATAGCTGTCTGTCTTTCCCTCTCTTCCCACACTTCAATCTGTTGCCTAAAACCCAAACAGCATGAAAGTGAGGCAGAAATGAAAGAAGCAAACCTAAAGGAAATGTATTCATCAATGTGGTATTTGTCTAGCTTTTAAACAGTGAACACTTTACAATGACAAAAATTAGTTTCAGGAAATCTATCCAAAATATATTAAAATTCACACACCGCCTGTCCACAAATTCTTCCTCCTTGTCGTCATAACATAAGAACCAGGAGCAGGATTAGGCAATTCAGCCCCTCGAGCCTGCTCCGATATTCAATATCATGGCTGATCTCATTTTCGCTTCAACTCCACTTTCCTACCTGTTCTCCATAACCCTTCAGCCATTACTAATTAAAAATCTGTCTATCGCCTCCTTAAATGTACTCATGTCCCGGCATCCACCGCACTCTGGGATAGTGAATTCCAGACTCATGATCCTGAGAAGTAATTTCTCCGCATCTTGGTTCTAAATCTGCTAACCCTTATCCTAAAACTCTGACCTCCCGTTCTGGAGTACCCCTCAAGAGGAAGTATCCGCTCTATGGCTACTTTATCAATACCTTTTATCATCTTATAGACCTCAACTGGATCTCCTCTCATCCTTCTACAACATGAGAGCATAGGCCTAAACTGCTCAATCTCTCTTCATAAGACAAAGCCCTTATCTCTGGAATCTATCCAGTGAACCTCTTCTGAACTCCCTCCAATGCAACAACAACCCTCCTCAAGTAAGGGGATCACAACTGTACACAGTACTCCAGGTGTGGTCTTACCAATGCCGTGTATAGTTACAGCAACACTTCCCTACTTTTATACTCTATTCCTTTAGCCATAAATGTCAAAAATTCTTTTGATTTCCTTATTACCTGCTGCCTCTGCATGCTAGCTCTCTGCGATTCATGCACGAGGACACCCAGGTCCCTCTACATCGAAGCACTCCCAAGTTCCTCTCCATTTAGATAACAAGTTGTCTTTCCATTTTTCTGGCCAAACGTGGATAACCTCACACTTACCCATGTTAAACTCCATCTGCCAAATTTTGGCCCACTCACCTAATCTAATCCACTTGTAAATTTCTTATTTCCTCTGCAACTTACTATCCCACCTACTGTAGTGTCACCTGCAAATTTGGCTATAGTACATTCTATCCCTGCATCCAAATCATTAATATAGATTGCAACTAGTTGAGGCCCTTTCTGCCTCCCTCCTTTGACTAAGGATAGCATATTCTCCCACCAATAGCGCTGAAGCAGCTAAATATTGTGCCTTGGAGATTCACAATCTCCAACTGCAAATAAATGTATATGCTCTGATCAAATTTATCTCTCAGCTTCCTAAGTAAGGATAGGAATTATGACTTTACACATGGGTCATCAAGACATATTTCATTTTCCCATCTTAATTAATGTAAAAAGTATAAATGAAAAATAAGGATACAATGTATGATTTAAAAATATGGACTGTGAGTTTTGGTCCAATTATGCACCACCTCTCAACTATGCTTCACCTGGGGGGTAAACCTGCCTTTGATTCCTCATGTGTTGTATAAAATATTGTTGCATTATACCTTCTCAGTACAAATTTTAGGAAGATCAATGCACTGGATTTTAAAATGAAGGTATGGCTGGTGGTCTTGTGGGAAATCCAATACATAATAATGCCTGTGATTTTCATGAGGCACTTAAGAGGCAGCAGTGGTCAAAGTTTCCAGTAGGCTTTGTATTCGACTTGAGCCAGTAAACAGATTATCAGAGGATGGAAGGTGCTTTCTCTTCTCACTCCTTCTCAGGTGATAGAAATAATTAGTATTCATCACCAGCCTGTTCAAAAACAGCTTGGGCTTTCTTCAAAGTCCTTGCCCAGTATGAAAGATCTTCTTTGATCTGAGGTGTGATATGCTCCTTGGAGATGCATTTTTCTTGCTAGCTCTCCTAAATTCTTGAGTTCACTTAGCTCAATTGTATGGCGGTGAAGCAAAACTCTACACCCACTCAAGACTTGGGTAAAATACTCAGCAGAAAAAAAGCTCAGGAATTTTTGAAATCTGTTATTTTGTGTAGAGCGCAGCTCAGTAATGGTACCCACTGCTGAGTCAGAGGGTTGAGAGTTTAAAGCCCTCCCCAAGACTTCAGTGTATAATCTCGGATGACATTTCACTGCGATACTGTACTGAGGGAGAGCTGCATTGGTCGAAGTGCCATCCTTCACACGGGACATCAAATGTTCAGGTGAAGACAAAAGATCCTATGGCACTATTGGAAGAAGAGGGGGCAATATTCAGGCTTAGGCTGACAAGTGGCAAGTTACATTTGTGCCACACAAGTGCCAGGCAATGACCATGTCCTACAAGAGAGGATCTAAAAACCGCCCCTTGACATTCAATGGCATTACCATTGCTGAATCCCCCACAATCAACATCCTGGGGGTTTCCATTAATCAGAAACTGTACTGGACTAGCCATATTAAGACTGTGGCTACCAGGACAGGTCAAAGACTCGGAATCCTATGGCGAGTAACTCATCTGCTGACCCCCCCCAAAAGCCTGTCCGCCATCAACAAGGCACAAGTGTGGAGTATAATGGCACACTCACTATTTGCCTGGATGAGTGCAGCTCCAACAACACTCGAGAAGCTTGACATCATCCAGGACAAAGCAGCCCGCTTGATTGCTACCCCTTCCACAAACCCTCCACCACCGACAAACTGTGGCAGCTGTGTGTACTATCAATAAGATGCATTGCAGTAACTCACCAGAGTTCCTTCGGCAGCACCATCCAAACCCATGACCACTGCCATCTAGAAGCACAAGAGAAGCAGATATCTTGGAACAGCACCACCTGGAGGTTCCTCTCCAAGTCACTCTCTACCTTGACTTGGAAATATATCGCCAGTCCTTCACTATCGCTGGGTCAAAATCCTGGAACTCCCCCCGAACAGCACGGTGGGTGTACCTGCACCTCAGGGACGGCAGTAGTTCAAGAAGGCTATTCACCACTACCTTCTGAACGGCCACTAGGGATGGGCAATAAATGCTGGCCTAATCAGTGATGCCCACATCCCGTAAATGAATTGAAAAAAATATTCTTCTTGTTTCCGTTTATCCTTCAATCAGACAATCACATTAATGTAACGGGTCATCTATGCCACTTGCTGTTTGTGGGATACTGTGTGCAGATTTCCATCATAACAGTACTATATTCAAATGAAATCCATTGGCTATGATACTTTGGCACATTGAGATTATTATGGTTTCAGGAAATGGTGTCAAGTATCACTTTGTTAAAAACATGTTGCAGGACTTCCGGTTGCGGCTATGCTGAACTAAGTCGCACGCTCGGCAGCTCCCGCCAGAAATTGACTTTTGGGCTCTTTTTAGGGGCCCCAGCGGCATTTGTTCGACGGTTCCCAGTGTGGGAAAGTGACAGTACGAGTTCCCCGGCACTGTATGGATTGGACCAGGAGTGGAGCGGTGAAAAAAGTAATTCTGGTGCAGCGTAAAGTGCGAGGGAAGAAAGCCAAGATGGCGGCGGGTGGAGACCAGGCAGCGTGGGCGCAAGAGCAGCAGGAGTTTCTCAAGCTCTGCTTCACGGAATTGAAAGCAGAGCTGCTGGAGCCGATGAAGGCTTCAATCGACAAGCTGGTCGAGACCCAGAAGGCCCAAGGGGCGGCGATCCGGGAGGTGCGGCAGAAGGCCTCGGAGAATGAGGACGAGATATTGGGCCTGGCGGTGAAGGTGGAGGCTCACGAGGCGCTGCACAAGAAATGGCAGGAGAAGTTCGAGAACACGGAGAATCGGTCGAGGAGGAAGAACCTGCGGATTCTGGGTCTTGCGGAGGGAGTGGAGGGGTCGGATGCTGGAGCATATGTGGCCATGATGCTGAACACGTTGATGGGCGGGGGTGCCTTCCCGAGGCCCCTGGTATGGGGCCCACCGAGTCCTGGCGAGGAGGCCCAAGTTTAATGAGCCACCGCGGGCAGTATTGGTGCAGTTCCACCGCTTGGTGGACAGGGAGTGTGTCCTAAGATGGGCAAAAAAGGAGCGGAGCAGCAGGTGGGAGAATGCAGAGGTCCGTATATACCAGGACTGGAACGCGGAGGTGGCCAAGAAGAGGGCCGGGTACAATCGGGCTAAGGCGTTTCTGCATCGGAAAGGGGTGAAATTCGGGATGCTGCAGCCGGTGCGACTGTGGGTCACGTTTAAGGACCGGCACCATTACTTTGAGACGCCGGAGGAGGCGCGGACCTTCATTCAGGCCGAAAAGTTGGACGGACTGTGGGTCGGTTGTGAGGGGAAGTCGCGGGGGACTACTGTGCTTTGGGGGATGTTCTGTTGTTCTGTATTGTTTCCTTGAGTGCTGGGTGGGGTAGGGTGAAATGGTTCAAAGTGGGGGTTTTGAGAGAGTGTGGCCGTCGATGGTTGGAAGGACGGGGCCCCGTTGGGGGAGGGGAGACCCGAGGTAGGGGAGCTGTGATTAGGCCGCAAAAGGGAGCTGCGCCAGAGAGGGCGGGGCTGGTTTGATGGAAAGCGCGGGCTTTTTCCCGCGCTAGGGAGGGAAGGGGCGGGGCCAGGGGGGTGGAAGGGCAGTGTTGGAGAGGAGCGCCCGCTGATGGACGGGGGGGGGGGGGAAGACTACCACACTGGGGGGCCGATGGAGTGGCCAGGGTCAGCAGGAGTCAGCTGACTTACGGGAGTGCCATGGAGGGAGCAAAGCAGCTCGGGGGGGACCTAGCTGGGGGGGCTGGAACTGCGTTGCTGCTGCATGGGCCAAAGGGGAGCTGGAGCTCGGAGAGAGAGTCGGGGCGGGAGTCTGCCGCTGGGGGGAATGGAGAGTGCGGGAGGTGCTAATTGGCCGGGGGGGGGGGGGGGGGGGGGGGGGGGGGGGGGGGGGGGAAGAAGAGGAGAGGGGAGAGGAGAGAGGCGGGAAGCCCCCTGATCCGGCTGATAACTTGGAATGTGAGAGGCCTGAACGGGCCGGTCAAGAGGGCCCGTGTGTTCGCGCACCTGAAGGGACTGAAGGCAGATGTGGTTATGCTCCAGGAGACACATTTGTGGGCGGTAGATCAGGTTAGGCTGAGAAAGGGGTGGGCAGGGCACGTTTTCCACTCGGGGTTGGATGCAAAGAATCGAGGGGTGGCGATTTTGGTGGGGAAGCGGGTGTCGTTTGAGGCGCTGAACATCATGGCAGACAATGGAGGTAGGTATATGATGGTGAGTGGTAAGTTGCAGGGTGTGCGGGTGGTATTAGTGAATGTATATGCCCCGAATTGGGACGATGCCGGATTTATGCGGCACATGTTGGGCCGGATTCCGGACCTGGAGGCAGGGAGCTTGATAATGGGGATAATGGGGGGGGGGCTTCAACACTGTACTGGATCCAGCATTGGACCACTCCAGGTCCAGGACGGGTAAGAGGCCGGCGGCGGCCAAGGTGCTGAGGGGGTTTATGGACCAGATGGGAGGAGTGGATCCATGGAGGTTTGTCAGGCCGGGGGCCAGGGAATTTTCTTTTTTCTCACACATCCATAAAGCCTACTCCCGGATAGACTTCGTCGTTATGAGCAGGGCACTAATCCCGAGGGTGGCGGTCACGGAATATTCGGCCATAGCCATCTCAGACCATGCCCCGCATTGGGTGGAGCTGGAGCTAGGGGAGGAGAGGGACCAGTGCCCGCTGTGGCACCTGGATGTGGGCTTGCTGGCGGATGAGGTGGTGAGCGGGCGGATCCGGGGGTGCATTGAAAGCTATCTAGAGGCTAACGATAATGGGGGAGGTGCAGGTGGGGGTGGTCTGGGAGGCGCTGAAGATGGTGATTAGGGGAGAGCTAATCTCCACTAGGGCCCACAAGGAGAAGAAGGAGAGGAGAGAGAGGGAGAGATTGGTGGGGGAGATTTTAAGGGTGGATAGGAGGTATGCAGAGGTCCCCAAGGAGGGACTACTCAAGGAGCGACAAAGCCTCCAGGCCGAGTTCGACCTGTTGACCAGCAAGAATGCAGAGGTGCTGTGGAGGAAAGCGTGTATGAGTACGGGGAGAAGGCTAGCTGGATGTTGGCACACCAGCTTTGGAAGCGGGAGGCAGCGAGGGAGATTGGAGGAGTTAGGAATGAAGGGGGGAGCACGGTGCGGAGTACGGTGGGAATAAATGGGGTATTCAGGGACTTTTATGAGGGGCTGTATTGGTCTGAGCCCCCGACAGAGGAGGGGGGGATGCGTCGATTTTTGGATCGGCTGAGGTTCCCGAGGGTGGAGGAGCAGGTGGCTGGGGAGTATGCAGGCGGGGAAGGCACCGTGGCCAGATGGGTTCCCGGTGAAATTTTACCGTAAGTACATGGACCTGCTGGGCCCTCTATTAGTGAGGAGTTTCAATGAGGCGAGGGGGGGGGGGGGGGGGCCCTACCCCCGACGATGTCCAGGGCGCTGAACTCGAAGCGGGACAACGACCCATTACAGTGTGGGTCGTATAGGCCAATCTCTCTCCTCAATATGGACGCGAAGCTGTTAGCGAAGGTGTTGGTTACCAGAATTGAGGACTGTGTCCCGGGAGTGATTCACGAGGACCAGACGGGTTTTGTTAAGGGAAGGCAGCTGACTACCAATATGCGGAGGCTCCTTAACGTAATCATGATGCCTGCAGTGGAGGGGGAAGCGGAGATAGTGGCGGCGATGGACGCGGACAAGGCCTTCGATAGGGTGGAGTGGGGGTACCTTTGGGAAGTGTTGAGGAGGTTTGGGTTTGGGGAGGGGTTCATTAGTTGGGTTAGGCTACTTTATGAAGCCCCGGTGGCGAGTGTGGCCACGAATTGGAGGAGGTTCGAATACATTCGGCCGTACCGGGGACGAGGCAGGGGTGCCCCCTATCCCCCTTGCTATTTGCATTGGCAATTGAGCCTTTGGCTATGGCTCTAAGGGAGTCCAGGAACTGGATGGGGCTGGTCCGGGAAGGGGGGGAGGGGGGGGGGGAACGACACACACACCGGGTATCGTTGTATGCCGATGACCTGATACTGTATGTGGCGGGCCCAGTTGGGGGGGGGGGGGGGAATGCCGGAGGTGATGCGGATCCTCAGGGAATTTGGGGACTTTTCTGGGTATAAGCTCAACGTGGGGAAGAGTGAGCTCTTAGTGGTACACCCAGGGGGACCAGGGAAGGGGGATAGACGAGCTTCCACTGAAGAGGGCGGAAAGGAGTTTTCGGTACCTAGGGATCCAGGTGGCCAGGAGCTGGGGGGCCCTACACAAGCTCAACTTGACAAGGCTGGTGGAGCAGATGGAGGAGGAGTTTAAAAGGTGGGATATGCTGCCACTCTCCCTGGCGGGTAGGGTACAGTCGGTGAAGATGACGGTGCTCCCGAGGTTCCTTTTTATATTCCAGTGCCTCCCCATCCTGATCCCCAAGGCCTTTTTTAAGCAGGTCAGTAGGAGCATCATGGGATTCGTGTGGGGGAAAAAGACCCCGAGGGTGAGAAGGGTGTTTCTGGAGCGGAGTAGGGACAGAGGAGGGTTAGCGTTACCTAATGTGTGTGGGTATTACTGAGCTGCCAATGTGGCGATGATACGCAAGTGGGTAATGGAGGGGGAGGGGGTGACGTGGAAGAGGCTGGAGATGGCGTCCTGTGTGGGCACGAGTCTGGGAGCGCTGGTGACAGCACCGCTGCCGCTCCCGGCGACTAGGTACACCACGAGTCCGGTGGTGGTGGAGACTTTGAAAATTTGGGGGCAGTGGAAACGCCACAGGGGTGAGGTAGGGGCTTCGGTTTGGTCCCCGATCCGGGAGAACCATCGGTTCATCCCGGGGAGAATGGATGGAGGATTCCTGAGCTGGCGAACCTTGGGGCGCTGGAGAAAAAATTTGGGCTTCCCCCCCAGAAATGCCTTCAGGTACATGCAGGTAAGGGCGTTTGTAAGACGGCAGGTGAGGGAGTTCCCGCTGCTTCCAGCACGCAGGATCCAGGATAGGGTGCTCTCAGGGGTGTGGGTTGGAGAGGGCAGGGTCTCGGCGATCTACCAGGAGATGCAGGAGGAGGAGGAGGCCTCGGTGGAGGAGCTAAAGGGTAAATGGGAGGAGGAGCTTGGGGAGGAGATAGACGAGGGTGCGTGGACGGACGCCCTGGGTCGGGTTAATTCTTCCTCCTCTTGCGCCAGGCTTAGCCTGATACAATTTAAGGTTCTTCACAGAGCACATATGACAGGGGCGAGGCTGAGCAGGTTCTTTGGGGTGGAAGACAGGTGTGGGAGGTGCTCGGGGAGCCCAGCAAATCACACCCACATGTTCTGGGCGTGCCCGGCGCTGAATGGGTTCTGGAGGGGTATTGCGAGGACGGTGTCTAAGGTAGTGAACACCCGGGTTAAGCCGAGCTGGGGGTTAGCACTATTTGGGGTATCGGACGAGCCGGGAGTGCAGGAGGCGAAAGAGGCCGGTATTCTGGCCTTTGCGTCCCTGGTAGCCCGGCGGAGGATTCTGCTACAGTGGAAAGATGCGAGGCCCCCAAGCGTGGAAGCCTGGATCAGCGACGTGGCAAGGTTCATTAAATTGGAGAGTAAAATTTGCCTTGAGAGATTCTGTGCAAGGGTTCTTCAGGCGGTGGCAACCGTTCCTAGACTTTCTAGTGGAGCGTTAGGAGGTGGTCAGCAGCAGCAGCAACCCAGAGGAGGGGGGGGGGGGGGGGAGAAAGAGGGGGGGGGGTGGGGGTGTACTTTGTGTTTTCTACAGTGTTTATTATTGCTCAATGGGGGGGGGGTTGTATATTGGGGGAATTCGTGATGTGGTTGTAAGATGTTTATTCATGTGTTCTTTGCTTTTCTTTTTTCTGTAAGGGGGTGAAAATGTGTAATTGTTGAAAATATGTAAAAAGTTGAATAAAAATATTTCTTTAAAAAAAAATGTTGCAGTTTATCTGCTGTATATTGCTATCATATAAATTAAAGCCCTCTGATGAACTTTGGTTTGTAGCTTTAGCTTGCATTGTCGGGTCTAACAATACTTTTTTTGCCACATAAAAGTGAATGACAGAAGGCTCCTACATCTTCCAATACAAAATCAGAGTAATTCGTACATATGATCAGAGACATCATCATAAGAGTTTGCAGTGCAGAAGGCCATTTGGCTCATCAAGTCTACACTGGCCCCTGAAAGAGAACCCGACCCAAGCCTACACCTCCACCCTATCCCCGTAACCCAGCAAGCCCACCTAACTTTTGAATACGGAGGCATTTTAGCGTGACAAATCCACCTAATTTGCACATCTTTGGACTGTGGGAAGAAACCGGAGCACCCGGAGGAAACCTTTTGGAAGATAAGGCAATAATGCATATATTTGGTTCAGTGTTTATTGTGAGAACTCAGATAGCCAGGTGGTGAAGGAAAGAACACTACAGACCACTCCAGCTTCAATTTACAGAGATGCAGACTAAATACCATACACCCCAATCATCAACCCTCTTTCAGCCTGCTCCAAATTGCAGCGAGTCCTCAATTGATACCACATGAATGCAATTAGAACATAGAACAACAGCCAATTGATATACATTTAACAAATGACAACTGAAACGTAGAAACAAATTATAAGACAAATACAGAATAGGGTTCATCCACGAGGGTATAAAAATCAGAATTGCACACAGACAAGCACAGTGCTACTGCAACAGCTAGTAGAGCCATCACTATGCCTGGAATAATTTTGTGCATAAAGTATATATGTTAGCTGAAGCACACTCATTCTGACATAAACTGGAAAAGTACCAAGCACTCCGAATCGCTATACAACTAAACCATGCTTACAGGTGCCATAACACAGTCTTACATAGCATGAAGTGGCTGGACATATTGTGGAAGATGGTATTAAACTATTCATCTAGCATTAGGTTAGCAACACATAGGTAAAGGAAAATCGTCTGCATGTATTCCGTCCAGTCACCATTAACAAAATGACTCACCAGCAATTTCTCCGTCATTGTAACTGGCAGTAGTTTGGCAGAAACTCCATTAACAGAGGTTTCTGTCAAAATCATGGCAGCAGAGCAACTGAAGCCCCAAGGAATGACTCCTTTGATCCTGAAGCAAGTAGCATTACAAACTAATATAGGGAACAAAAATAGGCTCCTTCCCATCAATTTAAACTTCTGAAGGTCAAGGAAAATTTACAACTGCACATTATTCAAACATTGTAAAATTCCAAAGCAACTAAACCAAGATTTCAGGGTATATTCAAATTAATCTTCAAGCAAAGGCCAACACAATTTTATTTGAATGCCACGGATAATGCAAAACTAGATAATACAAAACTGAAAGATAACAATGCAACATACATAATTTTGTTGGAAGCTCTGCTTCATTATTGTTTCTAGCATTGAAACAGAGGTCAGAAATAACACAATAAGATGCTTTTTGTAAGCTCTAGCTTTTAGTTAACTAGAAAACCCCAAAATGCACACATACATGGACACAGACATAAATATATATAGATATAAATCGGCAACATTTTTTTATTGTTAAGTAACTTAATAATAGATGCAGAGTCAAGGTCCTCACCTTTTTACCCTTGGTTTAAAATTCTTCTTCGGCTGATTGGCCATTATTGTGCTGCTCAGGTTTTGTGGGGCATCTCGGAGTCCAAAGCTCTTGGCAGCGTGTCCAAGATGAAGCGTCTTCACATGGAAGACATGCTTTAAATTTGTTGGATATGTGGCATATGCTCGAATGAATGACTGTAATGCTGAAAAATTAAAAAAAATATTAGGAATCAACCACATTTTGGTAGCAATTATACATGGAAAATGAAAATAAATTATACATATTGCTACATGTTTTAAGGGAACCTGGAAGGATTTACTGTTTCTATTCTACACTTCCGTTTGTGATAGAAAAAAGGTATGTCAATTTCAACATATTTTAATTCAACTTTTTCCATTTTAGATATAATACAAAGCAAAACACAACCAAACCAAACAGAACAACGCACTCCATTCCCACAGCAGTTCCAAGGGATCTTAAGTTAGCTTCTAAAAATTGTAAGGTGTGAAAATTATGAAGCAAGTGTTGAAAGAAATTGGGAAGCACCTCCTTCACACAAAGCGGAAAGTAAACTACGTTGTGCCCTGCTACAGTATTGCAGACACTATGGGTGCGATTTCCCCACAATTCAGCCAATGGTGGGTGAGGAAAGTGGTGTTGAAGCTGCCGACAACACTGGCGGCTTTCTTCGCCTATAGTGCAGCATTTTTAAAAAAGACTTCAAAGTTCGCGTCCACAACATAGTGTTGGCGGGGCAGACTCTATTTCGCCTGCCGTATGAGCAATTTAGAAACGCAAGGATCGGGCTGACATTTTTAAAGGCACCTCTTTCCCGCCCCCCCCCCCCCCAAGTGATCAGCAAATTATTAATCCACAGCTGACTGCAAAATCTGGCCCAATATATTTAAAATCTGCAGCACCAACACTGGCAGGAGGGTGCAATTACACAGACAGTTTAAAATAATTGTTTAGAAATAATCGAGGACTTTAAAATAGGGGTTGAATTCTGACTGCAGGCCTTTTTTTTTTTCCACAATATCCATTGGTCTTAAACCTGCTTTACCTGAAACTTTAACTTGGTCTTGACCACATTGGCAACATCAAAGATGATAAATGATTTACCAGCTAGATTGGTGTGCAATTCCACAAGAGAACTTGCTGAACAAGGAGATTGTGATTTAAAAGCCAGAAAACACAAATAATATACAAAGCGATTAGAACATTTCTTTGCACAAAAAAAAGAGCAAATTACTTCCATCTTCAACAGTCTCTTTTGGGCATTGCCTGCAGTAAACGATCAATGGGAAGGATTCACAATCTATTCACTCTTCACCCAATAATGCAGTGCTGAACTCCTCTCAGTATTTGATGCATGGATTTCCAAGGCACAAACTTCATAAATTGTAGATATTAGAAACTATTAAAAAGGGAACATTAAACATTGCCAAATCGATCTTGTGAAAAAATTATTCACTCAAAATAAACAAAAATACAAATGGGACTGGATACTTGCAAGAAATTGGGCTTGGTAGTGCCTTGTTTTATGTTTAAGGCTTTAGAAAAGCCTTAAGAGTTCTAACATGGCAATTTTTGCTCCTATGCACACAACTGTTAAGTGAATTGCACTCGATGTTATTGTGATGCAAACATTAACACTCGTGCAGTGAATGCCCACCAAAGTCTGGAGAGCAGGTAGGTTCCGACTTTACAGCATGCAATGCTCTTTCATAAGACCACAGAGCTGAACAAGTGTTAAGCAACGGAAAGCATCCCCATCAGCGCTATTTAAAAAGGATCAAATATGTACTGATTAGTTGCTGCTTCTGGCTATAATTCCACTTGTTTTTGCCGATTTCATTGTCGTTTGTAAAGTCTACACAGGGAGATGGGTGTAGATGCTGGTAAGTACCTTTTTGCTGACTCCAAAGCTTCTGCACAAGCCAGTTGCTCACAGTAATGGGAAGAAGGAACCATACCTGGCCAGAATATTCAAAGAATAACTCTCCTACACCTACCTCAGGGAGAAACAACGCAAGATGCCTGTGTTTTGCTGAGATCCTCACTGAAGTCTGTCAACTGCTGCAACCACAATACTCTCAGACCAGGGTACGAATTGCACTGCCAGTGGCTGTGAAGGTATCTGCGCCGATGAGCTTGTGCATTTCACGCCTTCCCAGGTGGTGGCGGGGATATTAGCAATATCTTGCAGTTTGCCATGAACTGCTGCATAAGGGAGGTCACTGAGGCTTTCTAGTCAAAGAGAGCCAACTTCATTTCATTCTCTCTTGCCAGAGACAAACAGGTGGAGTGAGGACAAGTGTTTGTTGGGATTGCAGGGTTTCCTATTGTGCAGGGAGCAATAATTGCACGCACATTGTATTCCGGGTGTTCCATGCCAGCTCTGCCATGTACCGGAACCCATCAGGATTCCACTCCCTCAATGTCCAGCTGGTGTAAGGCCAGGGGCAGCCAATCATGCAGATCAATGCTCGATATCCTGGCAGTAATACTTTCATTCTGAAGAAGTCTCCATGGCAAACCAAAGGGCAGCTAGTGGTGACGGGTGTTAGCCTGCTGACAACATGGCTCATGACTCTGCTGTGCAACCCAAGCCCATGCTGTGCAACCCATGCCCAGGGGTGCGCCATGCATACAATGAAAACCATGCTGCCACAAAGAACGTGACAGAGCACACCACTGGTGCGCTGAAACAATTCCTCAGTTTTAAGCAATCTGAAGGCCATGCTGCACAGCCTTGCTATCAAGAGGAGACAGCCCTCTCCATGAGCAATCAGGCAAAAACAAAAGGAGAAGGAAACAGCCGCAGAAGCGAACGGAGGTGGCAACCTAGAATACCTTTCAGCTTGGGCTACTTGTGAAGAACTAATTCGACTAAGACACAAACAGATGAGTGAGGAGGAGCAGGCTACACGGCCCTATGAGCCAGATCCACCCACTTGCCTCGGAGTAGCAACATGGTGAAAAATTTTATTTTAATGGGCAACACGATAGTAGTGGTTAGCACTGTTGCTTCAGAGCACCCGCGACCCGGCTTGGGTCACTGTCTGTGCGGAGTCTGCAGTTTCCTCCCAGTGTCTGCGTGGGTTCCCTCCGGGTGCTCCGGTTTCCTCTCTCAGGTCCTGAAAGACATGCTGGTTAGGGGAATTGGACATTCTGAATTCTCCCTCAGTGTGGCGATTAGGGGATTTTCACAGTAACTTCATTGCAGCGTTAATGTAAGCCTACATGTGACACTAATAATAGCTCATGGCAGCTCTTTTTTAATTTTCAGTGTTTTAAGCTCTTTTGCTTTTTCCTCTCTAATTTCAGCTTCCACATTTCAATTTCCATTTGCAAAGTTCCATCTCTTTCTTTTTGTTGCATTTCCATTTCTCTCTCCTGTATTTATAAATGTTTTAAATTGGGTTTTTGAACAAAGTATATTTACCATTATGTACACAGAATAAGATATATTCATATACAAGAGAAGGGCACACACAAACATACCAAGAAAAAAAAACTATTAATAAAAAAGAAACAAAAAAATAAAATAACTGGGAAGGTATTATGCGCCAGCTCAACAGCAGCAACTCTGTACAATTGGCAATATTATTTACAACACATAAGTAGGCATCTGTTTGTTGGGGGGGGGGGGGGGGGGGGGGGGGAAAACTGTGGAGGTAGATATACATTTGGGTGCCGGAGAACAATTACAGTGGGCAATACTCGAATGGGTCTGGTGTTGGTGTTGTCATTTGCTTCTCCCGGACGGACTTCGCCGCCGTTGTCGTCTCGCGCTCACCTCCGATTCAGCCGTTCGTCCCGTCTTTCCTTGCTCTCTGTTCCTGTAGATGCCAAGTTTGTTATTGTTTCCCGTGCCCTCCTTTCGGCTATCATTCCCCTGCCTCCCCCTCACCTCTCTGGTTCTCCTCTATTGTTCCCCGTCTCTTCACCCCCCCCTCCTCTCTGGTCCTCCTCTATTGTTCCCGGTCTCTTCACTCTCTTCCTTCCCCCCCACCCCCCCCATCTGTATTTATAATTGTTTAACTTGTAACTGGGTCTTCGCTAATTCCACTGATTTTTTTCCCCACAACCCAGGCTGTGTTTCTGGCATCTCTTTCAAATTTAAATGTTGAGTGATTGCTTTAATTATCTCTACTTTCCAAGCTTTAGCCGGCACCTCTATCTTTAATTCACTTGCCAATTCAATTAGCTTGTCTTTTGGAAGCCCTTGTAAATAAACCAAAGTCAAGTCCTCCTCCTGAAGAAATGCAGTTTCCAGAGGCATCACGTTATGCTATTACAAACCTGATGTCTTGTTTTAATAAATATAGTACTCCATATTGCTGTCTACCGTTCCAAAGATCCCGGATGATGCCCTTAAACTATGTTATGACATCCTGGGCCAGTGCGCGGCCAATTCCAGTCCCCGCGTACAGCACCTCAGGGCGAAGGTGGTGCGGCCTCGTTTGGGGACTCTGCCCTTCTCTTGGGGTATGTTGCTGTAGTGCTGCTTGTGGGCCCCCCATGCCACTGTACACCTGTCGCTTTACCTGTATATGGCGGCTACCTACTCCCCTCCCTCCCACTCTCTCCCCCATCCCTACCCTCTAGTTCTTCGTCCTCACCCCCACCCAGTTGCTGGTCACAAGTAGGTCCTCAAAGATGTTGAATTGTTTCCACATATGATGGAATCCTTCCTCCAACCCCTGGATGGTAAATTTTATTTTTTCCGGTTTCAGGAATTCCGCTAGGTCCGACAGCGAGTCTGTGGCCTTGGGTGGCGCTGCCAACCTCTATCCCAACAGGAATCTCCGGCGGGCTATCAGGGAGGCAAAGGCCAGAGAATCAGCCCCTCTCCCTGTAAAGAGATCTGGATGCTCCGAGACCCGAAAGAGCACCACTAAAGGGCTTGGCTCCACACTCACGACCTTGGACATAGCATTGAAAAAGGTGGTCCAGAACCCGATCAGCTTGAGGCAGGATCAGAACTTGCGGGTGTGGTTGGCTATACCTCTCTGACACCCCTTGCATTCGTCCTTCCCACTTACACGATCGCGTGCTCCTCGCCCACCTCAGAACCTGTTTCTTGTCGTGGAATTTGTGGAGCTTCACTATTATTGCCTGGTAGTTCTCCTCACTTGGGTTTTTGGCGGAGTGACCCCTGGGCCCGATCCACCTCTGGGTGCTTGGCCAGTTTTCCAAGCATCTGCAAAATTCATTCCATCGGGTTCCTACTCTTTGCACCCTCCGGTCGCCAGACGATCCAGAGGTTGTACTGCCAGGACTGTGTTTTCTTGGTCGTCCACCTTCCCCTGGGTCATCACCAACTTTGCAACCTCAGCTTTGAGTGAGGCGATCCACGCGTCCTGGTCAGTGGCAGCTTTCTCCAGGTCCTGCACCGTCGCCTCCTGGGCCTCCAGTCTCCTCTCCACTCTGTCCAATGTTCCCTTTAGGGGGACCAGCGCAGCCTCTATTGCCAACTTCATTTCCAGCATGAGGTTCTTATCATCTCACTGTACCTTTGGAACTCTGCGGGGATAAACCTCTCTATCGCCGATTGGGCCGGCGTTGGCGATCCTGCTGGGTCTGCTACGCTCAGATCTGGGTTGCCACGCGGGTCCCCGTTCTGGGGCTGGGGTCCTCCTCTCTTTCCTCTTGCTAGTCTTGCAGTCTGGCTGCTGGCATCTCAATCGGTTGGGTAGTGAGTGGGGGTTACGTTCGGGAACTTATTTGTACTTTTGCTGCCCAATGGAAAGGTTTAATGAGAAGTTTCTAGGAGAGAGCCTCCTTTTGTGCGACCTCTCAGCTCATGGCTGCCGCCAGAAGCCCAATCCCAGCCCCACTTGACCCGGAGTCACAACACGATTGAAATTAATGATCCATGGACTAAAAATGATAAAGACAAAATTAAAGGAATAGGAACTAAGGGAATCAACGTGAAGGGCCCCTTACACCAGCTCTGACTTAAAACTATTTAAAGACTCGGCTTCCACTGTCTTTTGGGGAAGAGAGTTCCAAAGAAAATATGTCTCCTCACCTCTGCTTTAATGAGAGACCCTTTATTTTATATATATATTTTTTTAAAAACAGTAACCCTGGATCTAGATTCTCCCACAAGAGGAAAAATCCTCTCCACACTACCTGTGACTACCCCTCAGGATCTTAAAGGTTTTGATCAAGTCACCTCTTACTCTTCTAAGATCTAGTGGATAAAAACCTAACCTCTCCAATCTTCCCTCATAAAACAACCTGCCCATTCCTGGTATTAGTCCAGGAAGCCATCTCTGAATTGCTTCTAATGGATTTACATCTCTCCTTAAATAAGGAGACCAATACTGACACAATACTACAGATATGGTCTCATAATGCCCTGTCAGAGACCATATCTGTAACCTCCCTACTTGTGTAAGCAATTAACCTCACAATAAATGTGAACATGCTATTAGGTTTCCTAATTATTTACTGTACCTGTATACTAGCCTTTTGTGATTCATGCACAAGGACACCCAGTTTACTCTGCACCTTCAAATTCTGCAATCTCTCACAATTTAGATAATAAATTCTACCTGCCAAAATGGGCAATTTCACATTACTCCATTTGTCAGATGTGCCCACCCACTTAACCTATGTCCCTTTGTATCCTCCTCATGTTCTCTTCACAATCTACTTTCCTACCTATCTTTGTGTTGTCAGCAAAATTAACAAACATATCTTCATTCCCTTCACCAACTTATTTATATAAATTGTAAAAAGTTAAAGCCCCAGCACTGATCCCCCCTGTGGCACACCACACGTCACATCCTGCCAACCAGAAAAACACCCAATTTGCCCTGTTTCCTGTTAGTTAGCCAATCTTCAATCCATGCCAATATGTTACCACTCACACCATGAGCTTTTAATTTCCACAATACCGGTGTGGCACCTTATCAAAAGCCTTCTGGAAATCTAAGAACAGTATATTCACTGGTTCTCCTTTATCCACAGCACATGCGACTCCTTCAAAGAACTCCAATAAATTGGTTGAACATGGTTTCACAAAACCATGTTGACTCTGCCTGATGTTAGACAGATTCAAAAACAGCTTCTTCGCCGCTGTTATGAGACTCCTAAACAACCCTCTTATGCAGTGATCAGATCTCTTCACACATCTTCTCTACCGAGTAGTACTACACTCCTGTATGCTTCACCTGATGTCTGTGTCTATGGATTTACATTGTGTATTTTATGTTTGCCCTATTATGTATTTTCTTTTCATGTACGGAATCTGTCTGAGCTGTATGCAGAACAATACTTTTCACTGTACCCCGGTACACGTGGCAATAAACAAAGCCAACATTAGGAAAATTAGCGAGGTTAAAAGTGAACTTCTAAAGGCAAGGAATTTGAGAGTGGTAGACTGAAAGCATAACTGCGAGCACCCTCATTAGGGAAAGAGGCTAGCTCTCCATCCAACATTCAGAAAGGCCAGTACCATCTATGATCCGAGCCACGGAGACCTGTTCCATCTAACATTGGGAGGCATGGTAGCACAGTGGTTAGCACAGTTGCTTCACAGCTCCAGGGTCCCAGGTTCAATTCCCGGCTTGGGTCACTGTCTGTGCGGAGTTTGCACTTTCGCCCCGTGTCTGCTTGGGTTCCCCCCGGGTGCTCCGGTTTCTTCCCACAGTCCAAAAATGTGCAAGATAGGTGGACTGGCCACACTAAATTGCTTTTAGTGCCCAAAAAGGTTGGGTTGGGTGGGGTTACTGGGATAGGGTGGGGGTGTGGGCTTAGGTAGGGTGCTCTTTTCAAGGGCCGATGCAGATTCAATGGGCTGAATGGCCTCCTTCTGAACTGTGAATTCTATGATACTATGATTTAGAGCCACAATAGAGTGCAGATAGTCTTCTCTAAACGACACAGTTTCATGCCTTCGCTGAACCAACAAGAGGTTTTCCCAGACTTGGTCACATAAGCGGTATTGTGTGGTAACTATTAGCTGGATTTGATTTGTAGAGTGACTAAAATTGGATGTTGATTGGGAAAATTGTGTGTCAGTGAGCTCAGGGAACATGGGTATATTTTGGCAACGAGGTAAGTTCAGATAAGGCGCGTGTTTAGTTAATATACTCAAATGTCATTAGTTTTTTGTTGTGTGTTGTTTCCTTTCTTTTACGTTAATAAATATTCTTTATTAATTGTTTACACAAAGACTGGTCTTGTTCCTCACTGGGTTGTACATTGTTCCTCACATTAATTCAAAAATATACCAGTGTTTCAAGCTATCCTTTGAGGGTTTTGAGACTCTCAGTTATAAGCAGGTGTAGCGATCTCTGTATGTACATAAAGGGTTAATGTGTAATCAGTAGAATCAGATGATCACTAGAGGTCTGTACTAACAGGGGTACAAAAGAAAGCTCATTCTGTTCCCTGGCATCTTTTAGGTGTACTGTGACGAGACAGCAGGAGTGTACATTAGCTCAGAGTGTTAGTGTAGATAAACACAGTTACTGAATTTAGATCTTATTAACTATATTGCTAGTATTAAAGTAAATAACTCACAAAAGTATTCTTTTAGTTACTCAATAAATCTTTTGCTATTACGGACGACTTCGAGCGTTTCCCATCAAGATTCAGAAAACCTCATCAACAACAGTATTGAGTAACCTATATTATATTCAGTAGTATAATTGCCTTGAATTTAACAAATGCCTTGCCGTAACATATCTAATAATATTCTAACACTGTCCCTCTAACAAATGCGAGTATCCTGCTTTCTGTCTCCCAACTTGCCTCACAACCTCAGGGACCTGGGTTCAATTCCGGCCTCGGATGACTGTCTGTGTGGAGTTTACACTTCCTCCCAGTCTCTGCGTGGGTTTCCTCCGGGTGCTCCGGTTTCCTCCCACAGTCCAAAGATGTGCAGGTTAGGTGGATTGGCCATGCTGAATTGCCCCATAGTGTCCAAAAGGTTAGGTGGAGTTACAGGGTTACAGGGACAGGGAGGAGATGTGGGCTTAAGTAGGGTGCTCTTTCCAAGGGCTGCTGCAGACTTGATGAGCTGAATGGCCTCCTTCTGCACTGTAAATTCTATGATTCTAACTGTGTCACTGAGTTTCATGCTTCATGTTTGAGCCTTGTAGCCGTCATGGTTGAAAAGGCAACGTGCGGAGGGTGCGTAATACGAGTGCGAGATGAAGCATATGAGTCCTGATTGCTCGGTATTGCTGGTAAGTGAGTGATGAGGTGTGGTGATTTGTTTTGTGGCTTAGACTGGTGGTGTAGTTGGGTGGATATGGCATTTTAAAAAGAATTTACTCACCTTGCCTACTCATTTGGGGTCATTAAACTAGTTGGGGTACAGCATTCAGGGCCTCAGTACTATACACTTGACACTGACCTCGGTGGATATCTGTTTTCATTGTCTTTACATTGTGCCTGTAGGGCCTGTTGGTCCTTGCAGATACAGGACAACTCTTCTAGTTTTCACCACCTCCACCAAGACCTCCAATGCTGCGCCAGAAAACCTGGATGCCTGCATTCTCATGCAGAGCGATTCTTCTAGCATTCGCAGGTCAGAATCAGCTTACACAGGTCTTCCTTTGCCTGCTCCAGCCACAATGCACTTCTCCTTTAAGAGGTGTAGGTTAGTTTAAAGCAGTGTATTAACTAATGCTAGCAAGTATTGATTTTAGGCCCCCACTTACACGTGCAATCAAAATGAACCTTTAGCTCTGGTTGTTTGTAGATATCATATAAATGATCAGGTAGCATGAAGATGGTGTGTTCCTGCATTATATTTAACGGATGTTGGTCAATCGCGCATCACTATTCCCTTGCCCATTTTCAGGGGCTATCCAATTTAACCCAAAGTCTTTTACCTCTGGTGCCGGAGTTTGAATTTCTACTAAGCTGATGGCAAAAATGTCTTCTTTTCTGGATTCCGCAAAAGTTGTATACGAGTAGGTCAATGTCTGAAGGGGATGGAGGGAGGGTACAAATTTGTCCTCAATTCAATATTATTATTCAGAAAGGCTATCTGGATGGGTGTGTGTCAAGTGGAAAATCTAGGAAGGGAGGTGCCTTGACTTTGGAGTTTATACCAATGTTGGGCCAGGGTAGAAAAACATCCTCGCTCTGCCTCTAGTTTGTGCTGTACTGGGTGTACAAATACTTGTTATTTGGGACCAGGTGTTAGATTGTTTCATTGCACAGAAAAGGGCACCCCTCACTTGATGAGCACAAATATCTCTTATAGAATACAGTTAGGAGTTGAGTGTAATAACTAGTGTAGGAGAGGGGCCATAAAGTGGCGGACTATGGGCTTCTTCTGGAAGAAATTCCAACAAGTCTGTATTACATTCGAGCATTGAATATGCAGAACAGAAACACCCAATGCACATAAAACAGAAAATCACTGCCAATATATTAGATAGGTACAGACAACCAGAATAGGAAGGCACAGCAAAGAGTGCAGTACTCGTCTAAAAGGAAATTAGATAATTGTTTAAACAGGAACATAATGAGATAGAATACAAATTAATACTGAAATACCTTGTTTAAAATCAAGTCCATGGTAGAGTTAGAAAAATACTGGAAAAATTAGGGAGACAATGAACTGCTGTCAAAACATTTTCTGCTGTGGCAAACTTCAACTGAAAATCTGTTTGCACAAAGTTTAAGTAGAATTGAGCGAGAGCAGCCAGTCAGTGTTTATGAACAGTAATAAAATGTGTCATCTTATGGATTTGCGGCTGACAGGACCGAGGGAATATTTTAAAGCTCTGTTTACAAGGAAAAGTGCGCTTATTTCAGATCAATACCATCCGAGTTAAAGCTCCAATGCCTTCTAAGCACTTAAATAATTCATTCACCTTTTTATTGCACACATGCACTCTTTAAGATAAGGGACGGCCAGAATGAGAAATGAAGCATTTTCCCCGTCAGATTTTACCCACAGGCAGAGAAGGCACGACAAATTTACTCTGAATTTAACATTTCCTCATTTTACAACAAATGATTTATGTGGACCTGGTTCAGGTTGCCTTTGTTTCAGCTTAAAAAACGTCTCCCACAATAACAAAGTTCGTAACTGCATTGCTTCGTGAGGAACTAAATCATTCAAACCATGAAGGTCTCAGATCTCATTCCCGATTTGAACAACCGAGCATAGCCAGAGCAGAAAGAATTTTGGGCTTAACCTCAGTGCCCCAGCTGACTTTGGGTGTGCGGAAAAAAAAAAAGGGAGGGGAAAAGTAGGAACGTAGGACTTGGGAGCAGGAGTAGGCCATTCGAGCCTGCTCCAGTCAGACCACGGCTAATCTGGCTGTGGTCTCACTTCCACCTTTGAGTCAGGCCCCATAACCCTTGACTCCCTTGTATATCAAAATTCTGTCCAACTCCATTTTGAATAAATGTAATGATCCAGTCTCCACCGCTTTGTGGGGAAGCAAATTCCACATACTATCAACCCTCAGAGAAATACAATTCTCCTCATCACTGTCTTAAAAGGAGATCTCTGATTCGTAAACTGTGTTCCCTAATTCTAGACTCCCCGATAAGTGGAAACATTCTTCCAGTATCTACTCTATCAAGTCCCCTCAGGATCTTATCTGTTTCACTAAGATCCCCAGCAAGTAACCAGCAATGTTTTGTGAGCTAGCCGCTTTCTGTGGATGTCAGATGAGAAATGTGCTAATTGTGTGCGACATATTAAATAATTCTTCCCGGGCATTTAAAGTATTGTTTAGTAACAAGTGCCAATTAAGTGAATATTAAATTACTCAAGGAACACTACACAATATGCATTACTTATCAAAATAAATAATTGCAACATTCATGTTTACATCTTTTTTTAAATGTCACTTTAGTCTAGTATGTACAGTTTCAAGTGATACAACATTGTTAAAGAGATTGTCGGATAAGTATCGATAAACTTTCTGGGTCTTTATGCTTCTCCATTTTCATAACCGATCAGGAATTTCTCCAGAGATATGAGATAACTGCAGGAAGTCATATATAGCATGCATTCAAATTAAGAATAAATATATTTTATTTCAGAAGATATTTGCCGGTTTCAATTTAGGAGATGCTGCCATGCATCTCTCTGGCAAGGAGAACAAGTTTAAAAAAGTTCAAAAGATTCAGCACCATCATTTTCTGTAGCCATTATGCATTGGAAATCAAGGCAAACTTGTTTATTTTTTTCCTGTAAATACAGGTTTGATGAAGTCATACATTGGTTCATAGCATGGTCACCTGATTTTGAGCAGTATGTTACTAAAGATTAATATCAGACTTCTAATATCTGTCATCATCCAGTTGGGTTAGGAGGTGCTTCCATGGTGGCAATGAATACTGTCATTTGAGTAATATATTCTCCACTCTTTGCAATAACAAATCAAATAGCTTGTTCAGTACAAGTAAAACAGGCATTGCAAAAAGGTTCCGCAAGAGTTAGGGAAACAATGACTGGTATAGGCTAATTCAGTTTTGGTCGAGTGCATTGACTTGTTCAGTCTAAATTTATCCATTAGCTATTTGGTATTGATGTGGATTTATTGCCGTATCCATGATCCCTTTAGTTTCTTAGTTTAGAAGAAACCTGTGAACATCAAATTATTCTATTGCTTGTGTTTTTTGGAGTAAGAGAATAGATAATTACTAGCTTCATCGTCAATGATGGACTAATCAAAGGTTTCCACACTTATAACCAACTCCTAATTCACATCTGTGAATGAAAATTCACCAATGGTTCCATAGGTTATAGCTAAAGAATAGTTAATAACAACTAACCTTTCTTGGCTTGCAGGAGGCTTTCTTTGGTTGAATGAACATAGTTCTCATACTCGCTTTGCAAGGTTGTTGCTGATTCCCTTACTTCTTGCAGGATAACCGACTATGTGTATATGTGAAAAGAAAACACTCTTTTAACTATTCAAGTTCATTTATTTTTGAAACTTGCAGATTATAACCTGGGTTATCCAATGTGCAGCATTTTCAGCAATTATAAACTCTCATTCCTAAAGCAAATGCAGAGGGAGAGGGAGAGATGTACCAAATCAAAAAAGCTTCCTTTACTCAGTATTCTCCAAGCATTTTAAGAAATAAATTAAAAAATTGTAATTGATGTGAGACTTTCATTCTGATTGACAAACGGCACTGCAGTTATTGAAGGGCTAACTAAACAAGGAGTGTTTCAGTGAGAAATAATGGATGGGTTTATAACAGATTCAATAACAAGAAAATGACAGAATAATCACAAAGGGGCACAGAGGTTAATCCCTTCAATATTACTGAAAAGAAATAATATAATGTAGCTAAAGATCACATTGAATAAGACAGCTTGGTGTTATTTGTGGACTGCAACAGCTCCCACCCAGTGTCTCTTGCAATTTCTCAGCTTTTAATATGAATGTCAAATTACTTTTTAAAGGATGATTGACCTTTCCCTGAGGACCGAGCGTCATGTTATTAAAGGAATAAAAAATTTTAATAATGGAAGGTATGTGTTTTCTTTCCTTTTTACTGTTTAAAATTAATGAGAAAGTGTAACAGTTGCTGGCATGAGATTGAACTCAGCAGCCAGTACCAAATAAGAGTGGAAATCCTTCTGAGCACTGAGCAAACACAAATTCGGCTGCTGATCCCCAAGCTGGATATTGTATACAATGTGTTACAGTCCTTCGAATAGATCAGGGGGGCTGACTGGTGGAAAGGTCTTAGATTTCTAATAACCACTTTTATATTGAAGATGGCCTCCATCAAGAACTAAGAGCTTACTGTGGATTCCAGCATAAATTGGGTCTAATCAGAGACTTGCAAGTGATATTTGTCTGGGATATAGAATGGGATTTAAACCTTTCACACACAGTAGAAGATTGGATAGTAACAATAACTTTTAATGAGTCTGTAGAAAACACAATCACCTTTAACACGAGTTGCTACACAGTACTTTGATCACGTATACATCATGACTTACAAAACACACCTATTATTGGTTAGTTATAATAGTTTTTCATTTTATGAAAATCAGAATTACATTTCAACATGATCCTATCAATATTGTAATTAGAAAGAAAGAATAAATTTATGATGCATGTGCTCTCCCCTCGCTCTACAATTCTTTGCTTAAGGAACGCTCATGTAAAATTAACCTGTTCTCATTTTGGACATAAAATCTTAAAATAAACATAATGACAGGTCAGGTGATCACGTTTGTCCATGTTGCAGTAAAATTAAAGGTGCAAGATGGACCACCAGCTCCTGCTGCTCTGTGGATACAGGCGCCGCCTAGTGTAGTACAAAACAAATAGTATTGAGTCCCACAGATCAGAAGGTCCCAGGTTTGATCCCATGACAGTGCTGTTAGCTGACTTCAACCAAAGCAATAACAAGACTGGTTGCAATTCCTCAATCGCCGTTGTAGTAGAGAGAAGGGAAAGAAACATTGCTGGATTTTGAATGTACGTGAAAATTAGGTAAGTTTAGAAAAAACACGGCTGCGATACCCTCTTTGGCTGCTAAGTTTGCTAAATTTTAGACCACAGCACAAATCAGGGTGAAACCCTAAACCATGCGACAAAACAGCAACCTCAAGGGGGTTTCTTTCCCCAGTAGTGCAACAGAGATTGTAACTGAATATATGAGGGATAACAGTCACAATCTGCAGCTTAGCACTTGTGACAGCTTATAACAGCAACATTAGCAAATCAACACCAAACCACATTGTCTATGCTCACTATTTCAACATGGAAATATAGAAAAATGGAAGCATGTTTTGTTATTTTGAACTGGAAAATTTAATACAGCATTGATAGGGCTGTTTTACTGTACATAGTGCTCTTTGGTGTGATGCAACTTACAAGAAACACGCTATCATTTTGACTGCACAATGCTAATGTGTCAATTTATATTTTTTTAATAAATATTTTTATTCTCCTCCTTTTTCACTTTATCATATTTACAACAACAAATTATTAACAACAATAAATACAAAGGCAATCCCCTAGCCAACAATCCGCTCATCCCACCTATCCTCAAACAGCTCCCAACAAAACATCAATGAAAAAGAATCATTAATTTATACATTCCAATCCCTCTCCGCTAATGTTTGATGTCATTCAATGCGTGAAAATGTATGATGAACAAGGCCCATTAGTTGTAGAACCTGTCCATCCTCCCCCTCAACTCAAACTTTACTTTCTCGAGTGTTAGGAACTCCAGCAGGTCGCCCCGCCATGCCGAGGCACAGGGTGGAGTAGCCGACCTCCACCCCCACCGAATCCGCCTTTGGGCAATCAGCGAGGCGAAGGCGGAGACATCTGCCTCCACACCCGCTTCCAACCCCGGCCGATCTGACACCCCGAATATAGCTACTAGGAGACCTGATTCGAGTCTCACATACACCACCCTTGAGATTACCCTAAAGACCTGCCTCCAATACCCCTCCAGTTTTGGGAGGACCAAAACATATGAACATGATTTGCGGGGCCTCCACACAGCGTTCACAAACATCCTCCTCAAAAAGTTGGCTGTCAATTTATATTTTAAGCACCAATTCAGCCTTAGCCTGATGTATTGTTTACTGTAATTTTTATGTATGATTTTCCAAATTGTGAAAAGTTGCCCTATTGTTTAAAGTTAAACTTTCAATCAAATGAACTTACACCAGGAGGCCAGTGAATAGGGCATTGTATGTATGTTTAAATGTGTGTGCAGAACTTTTCAATGCCCAAAGTGGTGCGAGCAGACAGCATAATGGCTCATCCTCCTAGAGGGGTAGGTACTTGCTATTCTCAGGCAGACCAGCAAAGAACAGTGAAAATCTGCCCCAGAATATATGCAGAGGAATAACCCATCTGATCTATTTATCTCCACACACAATCATCTTATGGAACTATAGGCACCAGCGTGTCTCCAGTAGATTTTGAAAACAAAGATACTTCAGATTATTTTTTGAAAAGTTGCTTTTGAGATCATGAAGCTGTTTGATCTATTCTGTTATCTGAGTTTTCTCTTGTGCAGTGTAATTATCTTTTACTGTTTTTTCAAATGAGTTTTCTGTCAATACAATGACATTATAATTAATTGTAATCCATTAAAAGCTAATTAATCATTAAAAAAGTAATTGATTTGAACATTCATGAATGTTCTTTTCTCAGGAAATGTAGATTTCCCAAGAAATCTCAGGAAAATGCAGATACTATATTAGGATACCATCTCATTGCAATGCAAGATGTTGGGTACACGCCTAACCAGGAAGTGCAGCAGTACCATTTGATGGTTTAATGTATCCAAATACTCAATTTGTCTTTTCATCAATCAATATAACATTCAATTACAAAGAGAATCAGTTGATACCTGCTTAATGTAGCAGGCCCAGCCCAGCTGCTCTAGATACTGAACTCCAGCAGTGCACATTAAATGCTGGGGAGGCAAGTGACAGCAGCCCACGAATTAAAGTCTGAAGCTTAATTTCTCAGAAAAACTTGAGTAATTAAAGTAATACAGGTCTGAACTTTGCAGTATAGAGGGCCTGAGCTATAATTCAATACATTTTAGCAACATGTTATAAACCATTATTATTTTTTGACTTATCAGTAAAGATCAAATTTTGGCATTTTAAATGGATTTTTCCTATTGAATGGAAGAACTTTGTGGATGACTCAAAATTATATCAGGGCATTATCATGGAACAAATTAGGTTTACCAAGGTTAATTCATCTGAATTTACCAAGGCACAAAAAATGCCTCTACTGTGGATTTAAAAAAAAAAAAAGCAATGTCATTTTCCAATTGACAAGATATTTGATCCCAAGAACCACGCAGCTGTTCGCAGAAGAAACCTACAAGGTGCAACCTAGTAATACCCAAAGCTTTTGGAGCTAGTCAATAATTAGGTGATCCAATCAGATGTGGAATATTTATTCTTTTTAAAAATAAATTTAGAGTACCTAGTTCATTTTTCCAATTTAGCATGGTCAATCCACCTAGCCTGCACATCTTTGGGTTGTTGGGGCGAAACCCACACAAACACGGGGAGAATGTGCAAACTCCACAGAGACAGTGGTCCAGAGCCGGGATTGAACCTGGGACCTCGGCGCCGTGAGGCAGCAGTGCTACTCACTGTGCCACCGTGCTGCCCCCGGAATATTTATTCTGCTTGTATGATTCACTTATGCATCAAGTAGCCAAGAAACCAAGAAAGTATGGAAGGAGGCAAGGTCATTAGGCCCAACTGATACTCTCTTTATAGCCCAGAGACAAATTGTCCCATCATATATTCAATAGATTTAGGGTAAATTAATCTGTTATGCAAGCCTGAGCGTCCACATAAGTTTGGGGAATTGGCACTATAGTGTGACCCTAATTCTGACCTGTGTATGATCTAATTTAAGTTTCCTGTTGGTAGTGCAAGATTAGTCAACTCTGAACTTAAATCTCCTATGTAGAAACTCTGTTTTTTTATTTTGCCTGATCTCAAAAATATGCTCATTTGAAGTTAATCTCTAGAATGTGATGCTATGTTCCACAACCTTAATATTTAACTGGTCTATTGCTTTCCAGAGCCAGTCCTGCTGTGCAATAAATATTTGATCATCTTTTTTCCTTAACCCAATAACTTTCAATCCCATATTCACCCGCACACTCATTCAGCCTTCTCTGTTATTTTTCTCTCCAAAGTGCAAGTTAATCATAAACTAACTGCTTCTGTTGGGTGGAAATTCCACTGCTCCACAAGGCTGAAGGAGAGAAGGATCCTCTAACCTCCAATTGAGGTGTCTTACATTTTGAATGAGTGTCTGCCAGCTCCTTACTCACCAGCCAAATTAATGGACCTGGTTAGATTTAATATTATGGATGCTTCACAGCATTTTAAAGACATCAATCCTTTTTCTCCAATGAAAATAAATTGCTATTCTTCAGAACTTAAGTGGCGGGATTCTCCAACCCCCCACCGGGTCGGAGAATCCCCAGGGAGCGGCACGAATCCCGCCCTGCCACCAGCTGCCGTATTCTCCGGCACCGTTTTTCGGGTGGGGGCGGGGTTCACGCCATGCCGGTCGGGGGCCGTTGGTGGCGGCTCCCCCGGCAATTCTCTGGACCCCGATGGGCCAAGCAGCCGTCCGTTTTTGGCCAGTCCCGCCGGCGTGGGTTATGCATGGTCCCACACGGAGGGACCTGGCAGGTAAGACGGCTGGGGTGGTCCTCGGGGGGGGGGGGGGGGGGGGGGGGGGGGGGGGGGGGGGGGGGCTGCCCGCGATCGGGGCCCACCGATCTGCAGGCAGGCCTGTGCCGTGGGGGCACTCCTTCCTTCCGCGCCGGCCTCTGTAGGGCTCCGCCATGGTCGACACAGAGAAGAGAAACTCCCACGCATGCGCCAAATCACAGCGGCGGTTCCGTGCATGCGCAAGCTCATGCCGGCCCTTTGGCGCATGCGCGAACTCGCGCAATCCCTTCGGCGCCGGCTGGAGTGGCGCCAACCCCTCTGGCGCCCACCTCGGCCCCGAGAAAGTGGAGGTAAGTGGAGAATTCCTCACTTTCGGGTGCCGTTGACGCCGGAGTGGTTCGTGCCGGTTTTCACGCCAGCGTAGGGTCATTTCAGTGTAAAGCGGAGGATCCCTCTGAAAGAGTCCCTCGTTCTAAAATAATCCCCATTTCTCTTTTCCAACGCATCAATACCCTTAAAACAGGGTGTCCAAAATGGATGCATAACAAAACACACAAGGAATTCAGCAACATTAAGATCATTAAGCAACAGTGGAGGAAACAAGTTTGCACTCAATCAGCATTATTCTCAAATGGAAGATTCAGATATTTTTGTACTGACTGTAATACTCTGGAATCCTATTTGGCGCCAATGCATATGATTTTGCTCAAAAATGACAGTTTAATACTTGTGGATTTGCAATGCCAAACAAATCTAGAAAATGTGACTTTCAGGTGAGTGACTGAGTCTAGTGAGCTCTTTCGATGTTCCCGGGGGTGCCGCTACCCACCCTGCTGGAATGGATTCTTTCCTGCGCAGGGTTAGCAGAGGGCGGTTCATCCGGGTTATATGGTCAGATCATGTAGAAAAAGCAGGTTTCGGTGGAGGAGGTGAAGGCTAGGTGGGAGGAGGAGCTGGGTCCCATTTTGGAGCAGGCGGTGTGGAGCGAGTCCCTCTGCAGGGTGAATGTTATGTCATCTTGCATGAGGCTTAAGTTTGATCCAGCTCGAGGTGGTGTTCAGGACATTTCTCACCAAGCCCAGAATGAGTTTTTTTTTTTTAAAAAGAGGTTGAGGATAGGTGTGAACGGTGCTCGAGAGGGCCTGCGAGCCATGCGACATGTTCTGGTCCTGCCCCAAATTGGTGCGTTTCTGAGGGTCTTTTTTAAACACCATATCGACAATTTTAAATATGGATTTGGAGCCCTGCTCATTAGTAGCGATATTTGGGGAAGCGAGACCAACCAAAATTGAGGACGGAGGTGATGGCGGATGCTTTGGCCTTTGCCTCATTGTTGGCTTGGCGACAGATTCTGCTGCGTTGGAGGCAGGCGGCACCTTCTAGTGCCACAGTGTGGCTGGGTGATTTGATGGGAGTTCTTGCACCTTGAGAAGGTCAAGTTCACAGTGAGGGGAGCAAATGACAGGTTCTATCGTAGATGCCGACCCCGTTTACATTGCATTGCAAGGATCTGATTACTGTTAGCTGTTGGGGGGGGGGGGGGTTATAATTGTTGGAAGGGCTTTTGTTTCAATAAGTTTGTTGATACACTACACAAAGTTAATAAGAAATAAATGATGAATTAGACAAATAAGAGTTAAAACATTTCCTAAATGAGCTTTTCTTGTACTACAAGTATTTGCAATATTGTGTCTCCCAAAAAAAACATACCCCAGGTGACGAGGAACGAATGGCAGCAGTAACAACTAGCCACAAACACAATTGCCGTTTATGAATGGAGTAAGGATTTTCTTATAGGAAAGTGCAATTCCAAGGGCAAGCACTTGGAAGTACTTATCCCTAGATAGGTTCTATGATTTCCCTACAAATTGGTTTTTAAAATAATCGCCTTTTAATTGCCCCTCTGTAGAGTCCTGAAGGTAAGCCATTTGCTGTGGAAAACAATGAAGCGGACGTAATAGAGTGATGTCAGCCAAAGGGAGTCCCGCCGAGTACGCCTGTGTCTTCAGTCTGTTTCCTTCTCCATTCTGGCAACTGAGAAATATTGTTTTTGAAAGAAGATAAAAAATGCCAAAGAAATAGAGAAAAACTGGATTTGTGCTCACAATTCCTCGTATACTTGAGTTTCTAGTCACAGCTGTTCCTTATGTGTGAGTACAGGATAAGAGGACAGGAATTGATAAATACAGGATTGGAAAAGGAGCCATAATTAGCCCAGGTAGTGCTCATGTACTGCATCACAGATCAACTTTGCCAGAAGTACTAGCCTGGCTGCCCACCTACTATTTTGTAGGCCAATGGAGTACTGGAAAAATGTGTATTTAACATTCAAATGTACGTACATACTTGCACATAAAAGTATTTGTTTGGTGTTCGAACACAAACTTCTATCCTAATAGCATAACAAGACAGAGATAGATAGGTTCCTGATTAATCAGGGGTTATGGGGAGAAGGCAGGAGAATGGGGATGGGAAACATATCAGCCATGATTAAATGGCTGAGCAGAACTGATGGGCTGAATGGCCTAATTCTGCTAATTCTCATGGCATTAACAGTACAGCAAGACGGAGAGGAGAAACCTTCAGTCAAAGAATAATAATTAAAGGACTAAACCTTTTCAGGTTACTTACAGCCAAACAATCTATCACTTTTCTCCATTTGTTTGTCCTTGACACGCCGGAGTTAACACTCAGAGAGAGGGGTACATATCTGCCTGGGAAGGATGACAGGGCTTAACAATGCTATCTGGACCTCCATGTCTTAATTCAGATATTAGATTAGGCAGAGAATAACCCAAACTATTCTGTTTTCAAAATGCAACCTGTCCATTATCAGCTACCGGACAACCAGACGTGGGGAAGATGAATGTCCACACCTGGACTGTTTTATATATAGCAAGTGGCATTTGTGCTACACAAGTGCTAAGCGATGACCATCACCAACAAGAATCTAACTATCTCCCCTTGAAATCAATGGCATTCCTATTGTGAAATCAGCCATCACCTTTGACCAGAAATTTAATTGGACCAACCATATGAATACTGTGACAACAACAGTAGGTCAAAGGCTGGGTATTCTGCGGTAAGTGACTCAGCTCGTCACTTGCCAAAGCCATTTACCGACCCCAAGGAACAAATCAGGAGTGTGATGGAATACTTTCTTTCCACTTGCCTGGATGAGCCCAGCTCCAACAAAACTCAAGAAGCTCAACACCATCCAGGACAAAACTATCTACTTGATGGCACCCCATCCACCTTTTTATAAAAACATTCACTCCCTCCACCACTGATGCAATGTAGTTGCAGTGTGCACCATCTACCTGAGCCATTGCCGCAATTCCCCAAGGCATCTTCAACAGTACCTCCCAAACCCATGATTCCTACCACCTAGAACCAGGGAAACAGGCAAATTGAGTGTCATAATCTCTATGTCACACAATATTCTGACTTGGAGATTATGTCACCGTTCCTTCATTGTTGTTGAGTCAAAATCATGGAACTCCCTTTCCAACAGACTGAGCAGTTGTAGGGCAGTTGTAATAAATGATGGTGTTGTTAGTGACATTCAGATCCTGGTTGGGTTAAATGCCTTTTTCTGTGTTGTAAATTCTATATAATTAGTGTACTCCCAGTTTCTTTACAGAGGTGGTTTTGGCACCGTGTCAGGGTACAAGCAGGTAATTACCGAGTCTACTGTTGTTTGTTATGTATATTAATAATTTGGATGAGAATGTAGGAGGAAGTTTGCAGATGACACCAAGATTGGTGGCATAGTGGATGGTGAAGGAGGTTAGATAAGATTGCAACAGGATCTTGACCAATTGGGCCGGTGGGCCGATGAATGGGAGATGGAATTTAATTTGGATAAATGTGAGGTGATGCATTTTGGTGGATCAAATCAGTGCAGGACCTACTCAGTTAATGGTCGGGAGTTGGGGAGAGTTACAGAACAAAGAGATTTAGGGGTACAGGCTCATAACTCCTTGAAGGTGGAGTCGCAGGTGGACAGGGTGGGGAAGAAGGCATTCAGTATGCTAGATTTTATTGGTCAGAATATTGAATACAGGAGTTGGGACGTCTTGTTGAGGTGTACAAGACATTGGTAAGACCACACGTGGAATACTGTGTTCAGTTCTGATCACCCTATTATAGGAAGGATATTGCTAAACTAGAAAGAGTGCAGAAGAGATTTATGAGGATGCTACCAGAAGAGATTTACGAGGATGCTACCAGGACTTGATGGTCTGACTTATAAGGAGAGGCTGGATAGGCTGGGACTTTTTTGTAAAAAAAATAATTGGGAACTCTAAATTTTTTAAAAAAAAATAGATATGGTAGATAATCAATATATTTTCCCAAAGGTAGGAGTCTAGAGCTAGAGGGCGTAGGTTTAAGGTTAGAGGGGGGAGATATAAAAGAGACCAGAGGGGAACTGTTTTCACACACAGCGTGGTGAGCATCTGGAATGGGCTGCCAGAAGCAGTGGTAGACAAGGGTACAATTTTTTCCTTTAAAAAGCAGTTAAGACAGTTACATGGGGCAGGGTGGGTATAGAGGGATATTGGCCAAATGCGGGCAAGTGGGATTAGCTTAGTGATAGAAACTGGGCAGCATGGACAAGCTGGGCTGAAGGTTTTATAAGATTGCAACTTTTTTAAATCTTTGTTTTAAGCACTCATGTTTTAGTTTGATACAGTCCCAGCTCTTCACTTTTGATAATAATAATCTTTATTGTTACAAGTAGGCTTACATTAACACTGCAATGAAGTTACCGCGAAAAGCCCCTAGTCCAAATGACCTAACAGCACATCTTTTGGGACTTGTGGGAGGAAGCTGGAGCACCGGAGGAAACCCACGGAGCCACAGGGAGAACGTGCAGACTCCGCACAGACAGTGACCCAAGCCGGGAATCGAACCTGGGACCCTGGTGCTATGAAGCAACAGTGCTCACCACGGTGCTACCGTGCCGCCTTAACAGCTTTCTGGTGGGGGTTGGGCTAAGGGAAGAAACACCACACTCTAAAAACAATGCAATGGAATCCTTAAGTAAAGAACCGTTTCAGTCAGAAACGTCAATTGTTGTGTGACTCTGTTCAGATATAGTGCAGGTTTACGGTTTGCTAAGGCGACGGGCTGAACTAGAGCCAAGAGAAATAGTTTTCTGGATTTTCTGAAATAAGAAAACCACATTTGCAGATGTGCAAAAAGGGGAGGCAGGCCCTAGGTATTATTTAAATATACTTTGTGGACATTTTCCCATTGAGAATATACCCATTATTTCGAATCGTGTCACATCTATTATTCCCTGATCTTGGTATAACACATCAAGAAGGGCCAACAGAGTTTCAAGGATGTGGAGAATAACGTTTTTTTTAAGATGTTAACCAATTTCCCTCAACAGCTAAGCCACAGTTTCACTGGGATAACTGTCAAAACTTCTCTAATAATTTGTGCATTACTGGGCTGGCATAGATTTCTAGTCATCCATGTACAGACTTTGAAAGTCAGTCTTCAACAGGTAACTGAAAATGGGCCAATTATTTTTCCCTTTAAAATGAACTTTTTCAGAGTTCTGCCACCCAGAATGAGCCCTTTTATATAGTCTGCAAAACAATGAGTTAGAAGATTTTTCCATCTCTAGGTCACAAGGCACATTCTCTCTGGCTTAGGCGCAATAAACCTTTTATATCACCACATGGACTGGTTGAGGTTGAGTTACTTTATTCGTATTTTGTCTTTGACCAACAGGGTCATGAGATTCACTTAAGGTCTTGTCTTTACCAGAAAATTAACAATTATTAGGTCAGGACTCCCAGTCCAGAAATACCCACAGTTACATATCGGAGGGGGTAGACGTTAATGTCTCATCCCAAATGTGAGCCTCGATATTGTGCTCAAGTCTCAATCTCACTTCACCACACACACAGATAAAGAGAATGTACTGTCTCCAATTTATGATCTGCCATGTGAGAGGCTCCTTGCTTCTTGAATGGATTTGATAATTTAAAATTGAAGTGAGGGTCTTGTAAAGCGAAGGGTTCACCGCACGTAGTGAGGATTATTGTAGTCAAATATCTAGGAGGTTGGCTCTCAGGTGAACTTTGAAACTGGAAAAAGTTAAGTACTTTGGCTGTTTAATGACTTGCAGCTAGTTTCAGAGTCTGGTTCCCAGACTGGCTGATGACTGATGGTTTTTATGGATCCGCTGAGATCCAGGGGAAGGATACAGTCGCTGATACTAGTTTCAATCACATGATCCCTGGGTTAACACGTTTGAGGCTCATCCTGACCCAGTTTGGTTCAGATAGGGGGTGACTATCACAATACAATAGGAAGTTGATAATGGCATTGATTTCAGATCTTCCCCTTTGTCCAGTATGAAACATGGAAACAGGCAGTTTGGAAACTCTATAGTATTTAGGTGTTGGCTCATCTTTAAACATTATTATTATTATTATTAGTTGTGTGAATTCCACAAATGGCTGTTAGGCATCCCCATGTCCATGTTTAATTATGATGTGGAGATGCCGTCGTTGGACTGGGGTGAGCACAGTAAGAAGTCTTACAACACCAGGTTAAAGTTCAACAGGTTTGTTTCAAACACTAGCTTTCGGAGCACTGCTCCTTCCTCAGGTGAGAAATAATATCTCATGATTTGAGTCACAAAAATCACAATTTGCAGCTGTCATCTTAACAAGTTTTGACTGAAGTGGCATACATAATATGAAATACTGGGCATGACACATCTACAAAAACATAAACCCATTTCATCATTCTGTACTTGCTAAAAATATTAATCAAAGATTCTGAACATTTCATGGTACTGGCACTCCCACTCAGTGTAATTTATGCAAACTCTGAACCTTGTAAGTAAACATAAGCAGCTAAACTAGAATAGTAGTTACATTTGGGGAGAGAAATATTTTATTTGTTCTCTGATATACCACTTTTCCAAGTTGTGGGCATCTGGAATAAATTCATACATTAAAAAAAAGTTGTTTACGGCAACATCAAAACCAGGCAGTTTAGTCGTAGTTCATATGATGACTGAAAACCAACTGATTATAAACTTTGGGAAATAAACTGCCATTATGTTGTCCAGGACGAGGTCTACAAAGTGTTGAAGGTCTTATACCTTCTGCCTTTACCCTATCAGGAAGTATCAGCTGTCTTTACCCTATCAGGAAATCTCAGCACTCTTAACACAAGATCCTCAATATAATCATGTCTGAATACAATGTTGCAATGCAGAAGGAAACAAAAAAAATCACAAACCTTGGGTCTGGATCGTTTTCTTGTAAAGTGCTCCACCAAAAGTGTTGAAAGTATGCCCTCCATTTTCATTTCAGAGACACTGAAGGAACAGAAAAATAAATATATTTCCCGCTGACAGCTAGTAGTAACAGCTATTGCTGTTGAGATATTTATTCTTCCAAGGGAGTTGGAAAGACATGAAGATGGGATTAATTTGCTCATCAGACAAATTTATTTTTGCACCAATCTCATTATTTGTGAAATTAAAAAAATTTTTTTAGAGTATCCAATTCCTTTTTCCCCCCAATTAAGGGGCAATTTAGCACGGCCATCTTTGGGTTGTGGGGATAAGACCCACGCAGACACGGGGAGAATGTGCAAACTCCACACGGACAGTGACCTGGGGTCGAGATCGAACCCGGGTCCTCAGCGCCGTTTTATTTGTGAAATTCTACCATGTTATGATCACTCTTACCTACAGACTCATTTACGATGAGGTAATTTATTAACCTTGTCTCATTACCAGGTCCAAAATAGCCTGTTCCCTGGTTGGTTCCAGAACATATTGATCTGACAAATTGTTCCAAATACCTACACATCTACTGAATGCCTCTAGGCTTCAGCACCCGGGTCTCACTATCCCTGGCTCCCTCTCTTTTTTCATTAAAGGCCAGTACACCTCCTGCCTCATTGCACTGAATTCCCTTACTTAAAAAAATTCCTAGATTTAAGCACTCGGCTTCACTGCATTTTATGTGAATAAATGTAGGTTTTTTTGCTATTGTTATACCCCTCATTGTTTGCATCCTTGTACCCTTATTTCTAATTTGGTCAGCATTTTCTTTAAAATTTCTCTACTGTCTGCTTTTGCTTTTCTTTTAGTTTGCAGATTGCCCCTTTTTCCTCTTTTAACATCAAGTTATTCAACATCCAGTGTCAGGCTGTTCTAAATCCACGTTTCCTCATTAACTATGCATGTGTCTGGGGTACATTTAAGTGAAATGTACTGTACGACAATTATTGCGAAAGGTTAATGAAAACATCATGGATTAAAATGGTGGGGAGGAGGGGGTAATAGTGATAGCACTGATGATTCCATGCCATTCTCTCCTGGCAGCCTGCCAGGCACCAATCTCCAAGATATTTGAACTTAATCATAGCAGGAAGCCATCATCCAAGTGCCCGTGCCAGGCTTAAGCCACACTTGTCTTAATGAATCAGTGAATGAGCAATCACAGAGCTGCGAAATTGCAAGGCTGGCTGTGGAGCTTCTGTGAGCAGTTCACAAACAGAGCATAATGTACGCAATACAGCAAAAAGGGCGGTGGGGGAGTGCGGTGGAGACCCGTGCAACACAAGAGTATACTACCCGAGTTTTAAAATTTATATTCAATATAAGGTATTGTAAACTCAAAGCTGGCAAAATCATGAAATGAAAATTTTTCCCCAACACCAGGGGGAAACAATAATGGCGTTTCTCAACTGCTGTGCAAAAAGATTTTAATTGTAATTTTGATTAGAATTGCTAATTAAAAATGGTCATAGGCCACCCTGACCAGCAATAAGTGCAGCCTGAGGCAAAAAGCCAATGGCACTGACAGCAGCAGGATAGCAGGTGGTCTATTCTATTGACCTGCTCATCCTTCTTCCTGATTGGAGGAAATATGAAAGCAAGGCAGCAGTCCAGATTATTTAGTTACAGGCTCTGCTGATTTGTGCGTTTTGCTTCAATAAAACTCACACCTGAACAGGAAATGCATGTGCAACTTTAAATCTTGTGTGTAAAATAACATCAACAAATTTCCAGGTATACTCATCAACTCCAGATCACTGCTCCATTTAACACATCCTTTCCAAGGGTCTGAAAACCCTACAGCCTCATACCACCCCAGGACTTCCTTCCTACAAAGGGCATTTAGTACACATCCACAAACCATTATTTATTGATTTATTTTCTGTTCTATTCACTGTTGGTAATCGTCTGCCCAACTGGCTTTACTCTAGGGTTTTCAAATAAGCACTTTTAGCAGCTATCCTACACTCATTCACATTATTTACTTATTTAGGCATTTACTAGCTCACTTTTGCACAAATCCATGAACAACCACCCACACACAACTGCTGCTCCAAGCTGGCTTCAGTGATCTTTACACTGAAATTTTCCAATGTCGAGAGCCTGGAGCAAGAGTAAAAACAGGTAAAAATCCTGCCTACAAACTCCTCACTGATATATAAAGATTATAAGTGACTTGTTAGTTTTTTTAATAACATTCCAGTTAAGAGACTTTCTTTTGCATTTTATGCTGTTGCTATTAATAACCATTTCCACAAACCTCTGCTACTGACACAGCACATGATTGTTGCCATCAATGAGAAGCAGCTTTCCCCTCTTCCGCCCAAATTACTGACACCAACGCTGCAATGCTTTTGTAGCTTTCTCTTTGTTTCCCTTCACCCGGTAAATCAACTTAAACAGTACAGTGCAAGCAAATTGGGAGAAAAATTTAACTCCAAACAAATTAGCCACTTAGCCCTGTAAACATATTATTGTGTCCAGAGGGCAGATTTAACCCATGTACTTGAGTCACAGAAATTTGATTTCACTGTGAAGCTGCTTTCAATTTATTTTCATTCTGAACCTAAACTGCAGTTATCCAACAATTAATTGGGAACCAACAACATTCCTAAGCAGTTAGGTATGTGATTTTAGGCCAACCAGATAAACTTTATGGACTTCAAAAGCAGGAAGGCTTTGGATTGAGAAAGTGAAAGGCCAATTACATCAAGTTACTGGACAAGGCCACAACATTTATGATAATCATGTTCACTATGAAATAGGAATTTTGAATACATGGGAAAACTTAAAATATATTCCCTTTTCCAAAGGTAAACCAGATAACTTAAAAGATTACTGAAAAGTTTTGAATTTTCCCATTGCAAGATTACCCTCTGATGTACCTTTGCTTTAATGACTGTTATAAAGGGACCTTAAACAACGTAGACTACAGTGGACAAGCTATGCAGCAAACAGATGACAGCTGAGTTTACGATCAGTGCTAGGAACCATACATGCCTGACTCAGTGAATGAATGAGCGGACAGTGAAAGCTGATAAATTGCACCAATGATCCATAAAGGCAGTTTGCAGCATGGTGCAACACACGCCGTCAAAATAAATTGCTGTCCAGTATTATAAGCAGAGAATTATGGAGACAGTTCTGTCAATTTAATTTAAGATTTGGGCCAAAAACCCAGTGTGTAGTTTTTTTTGCCTGGTACAGAGGACAGTAACAGAATGCTTATAAAGGATTTGCTGTTTGCATCATCTTTGCAATATAAGTCGCTGACCAATACTAGTACAAGACTCCTCAACAAGCAGAGTTTACGAAATAACAATTAAATAACTTATGAAAACTGGTGTAATCACTTTTCAATATAAGCATTTGCTCAATGCTTAGCATGATTTTGTCAATCCAAAGTACACTTCTGATACAAATTTACTGAAGCTGTGATATTTTGGACTGGTGCTATTGCTAGTCAAAAGTATGGTAAAACAGTATTATATTGATCCCATTCCAGCAGATCAAATCGCTCTGGTCCTAAGTATGTCTATCAAAATGACCAAAAAAAAAGCTTGACAGACTGTGCAAAGTATGCAGCTCCATGGAATTCAAGGGCAGAAAACAAAACTACATTATTTTTTAAAAACAAATTTAAGTGTACCCAATTCATTTTTTCCAATTAAGGGCAATTTAGCATGGCCAATCCACTTCACCTGCACATCTTTGGGTTGTGGGGGCGAAACCCACTCAAACACGGGCAAAATGTGCAAACTCCACACGGACAGTGACCCAGAGCCGGGATCGAACCTGGGACCTCAATGCCGAAAAGTACATTATTTAAAGGATCATCATTTGTAACAGAGCTAAACCCATTCTTGATTCCTGACCCACCAGACTACGACCCAATTTCCAACTCCCTTCTCTGTTCCAAAACCCTTGAATGTGTTGCTTCCCAAATCCTGTCCTAGTATGACTGACATGTGACTCCAGACCCACACATATGATAGTCTCTTAATTGCCTCTGGAATGGCCCAGCAAGCCACTGAGTTTAAGGACAATTAGCAATGGGCAATACTAATGGCCCAACCAGCAACACCCAGAACAAATGAATTAAATTATTTTTGGATATGTTTTTTAAAAATAAATTTAGAGTACCCAATTATTATTTTTCCAATTAAGGGGCAATTTAGCATGGCCAATCAACCTACCCTGCACCCACACAGACAAGGGGAGAATCTGCAAACTCCACACGGACAGTGACCCAGGGCGTGGATTTGAACCCGGTCCTCAGCGCCGTATGCCGCAGTGCTAAGCACTGCACCACCGTGCTGCCCCGTTTTGGATATGTTTTAGTTAAATTTTTAACATTTCATACAAAATTACAAACCATACCAACAAATATCTTCAACCAAACATCAACGCAATACAAATCCCCCCACAACCTTCTAACAGTTAAAAGTAACCAATTCTCTGACATACAATATTTAAACTGCCCTTCCTGGTAGTACTCTTCCATCGACCCCCTCACGGTGTATTTGGCCTTCGCGAGGTACAAAAACCCGGTCAAATCCCCTAACTACACCCAGGCACTTGATGGTGTCGCCAATCTCCAGCCAGCAGGATACACCTCTGTGCCACCAACGAGGCAAGGTAAGGATATCCGCCCCCAGGTGTACTGCCTCCCTCCGACCCCGAACAGGAAAGAACTCTCTCCAATAAGGAAGATGGCGGCACCATCGGGAAACCCGGGAAAAGCCTCTTAACAAGCTCCGCACCGGGAGGTACCTAAACATATCCGAGCCCAACAGCCCAAATTTCTCCTTCAGCTCCTCCAGGCTGGCAAACCGCCGATCCAAAAATGAATCCCCCACTCTCTGTACTCCTCTTGCCCTCCATTCACCAAATATGGCATCTAATCTTGCCGGTTCAAACAAATGGTTAGCATAAATGGGAGCTAACATTGGAGCTGCCCCCAACGTCAAATGCTGGCGGAGTTGCCTCCATTTAGCGTGGACACCCGCCAACCGAAATGGCAACCCTCCCAATCTGGCTCCCTCCATGATCACCAACTACAAAATATTCACTCTTCCCTATGTTCAACTTGTAACTAGAGAAGGCACCGAAGCGTTGCAAAATACCCATAACATTCCCTATAGACGACCCCAGGTCCCTAATGTACAGCAGCAAACCGTCAGCATATAACACCTTATGTTCCACCCCACCTCTAATGACCCCATTCCATGCATTTGAGGCCCTCAAGGCAACAGTCAACTACTCAATTGCCAATGCAAACAACAAGGGAGACATCAGACACCTCAGCTTTGATCCCTGGTGCAATCGAAAGGGCCTGGAGCTCTGGTGTTGGTACAAACACTAGCAAACAGGGCCACATACAACAACCTCATCTACAACACAAACCCAGGACCAAACTCAAACCTCTCCAACACCACAAAAACGTACCCTCAACTCCACCTTCTCACATCCAATGATACAATTATCTCTGGTACCGGCCCAGAGAATGAGTGTGCCCCAAACTGGGATAATGCATCGTTTATGAAAAGTTAGTGTCAGATTTGGACGCCTACCAATTGACCTTGGGGGGGTGATACGAAATGTGTGTTGGACCCAAAGGTGGATCGCTCCAGGCCAAAATCGTTATTCCTGGCTGGGATGGCGAAGGTTTTGTCTGCACTTATGGAGGAGACGTGAGGGGCAGATCCGTGGCGGCTTACACATCCTGGGGAGAAGCAGTTCTTGTTTTTTCCTTTGGTACACAAGGTGTTTTTGAGGATTGATTATTTTATTATGGGTCGGACTCTTCTCGCAGCGATGAAGAAGACTGAGTACTTGATGGTGATCATTTGAGATCATGCCCCACATTGGGTGGACTTGGTGTTGGAGGTCGGTCGGGAGCACCATAGCGGGTGGCAGTTAGACGTAGGGCTGCTATCGGACTTGGGATTCTATGTGAGGATTACGAGGGCTATATGGGAGAGTGTAGAACATAATGATAATGGAGAGATTTCCCCTCAATTTTGTGGAAGGCGCTGAAGGTGGTGATCAGGGGAGAGATCTTAGTGCTGATCTGGTGGAGGAGTTTCTAGAGGTGGATCGTGGGTATGTAGAGACTGTAGCCATGTAAAATGGCTGCATTCCGATTAATCTGGCCAAAACCCAGTTTAAAATGGCTAACCCGAAAGACTGCTGGGAAAAGCAGCCAAGAAGACACAAGCAGGCAGCTGCAGACAGGTTCGCATATTCAGCTCTGGGAACGTAGCCCAGATCGATACTCAGGGCTATCAACAGCCCTTCAACCCAGGTATCCGCAGTTTCATTCAGGACTGTTTACACCTAATCAACTCAGACATCCACAGTTAAATCGGCTATCCCCGGGAACAATTGCAACGTATTAGCAATTGAATACCGGGCCAGACCTGTCGGCGCCTGCAGTGGCCGAAACAAAGACAGGTGAGCGACCACTCCCCGATCGAGGAATCGCCTCACCATTGGACACATCGACCCCAGAGACTGGGGACAGAATCCAATCACTTGGGACTCAGGGTTAAGGGCCGCCCCGGGAGGCGGGAAGCCCCTGGGCCCTATAAAAGTAAAGGTCCAAGTTCAGATCTCGCTCTCTCTCATCTTCGCCTGCTCGAGACCGTCGGAAGACCAGCCACCGGTAGCAGTAAGTTTGAATCCAACGATCGCTATCCGGTAGAGACACCTAGCCACCGACCTGTAGCAGCCTTTTGAATCCCGCGGGCCAGATTTGATTGGACAAGCCATTCGTTTCCCTGACCTGGTGGGCTCTTTCTAAGTTAAGTATTGGCCAGTAGTGATAGGTTTGTTATATAGAAAGTAGTATTAGGGTATTAATATTGCTTGTTGTATATAATAAATGACCGTTGTTTTAATCCTTACTAAGCGGTGTGCTGTGTTATTAATCATAACCTAAACTTGAACCACGTGGCGGTATCATAAAGATACCTGGCGACTCATGAGCAAAGGTGACCTAAACAGAGCAAATAGAATAAAGCTAGAAAGAGCAACAAGACCCGACCCCGGAGCTTTTGGTATGCAGGAAAAAAAAAACTGCAAATGCAGTTTGACTTGCTGTCCACTGACAGGACTGTGCGGCAATTGAGGCCGGCGAAAGGAGCGGTGTATGAGTATGGGGAGAAGGCCAGCCGGCTCTTGGCACACCAATTAAGGCGGCAGGGGGCGGGTGGGGAGTGTTCAGGTTGGGGATTTGGAGGGTAGAATGGTCTCTGCCCTGGAGAAGGTGAATGGAGTGTTTAGGGCTTTTTATGAGAGGTTGTATAGGTCGGGGCCGCCAGAGTGCGAACGAGGTATGGTAGAGTTCTTGGGGGGGTTTGGAGTTTCCCATGGTGGGGAGGATTTGCGGAAGGATCTGGAGGTGCCATTGGGTCTGGAGGAGATCCAGGCAGCATTGAAGCATATGCAGCCAGGGAAAGTAACCGCGGCCGGATGGATCTTCGGTGGAATTTTATAAGAAGCTTTGGGATCAGTTGGGTCCGTTGTTGCTGGGTGTGTTTAGGGACTCTTTGGCACGGGACACCCTCCCACAGACACTGGGGTAGACGTCCATCTCGCTGCTCCTGAAGAAGGATAAGGACCCCACAGAGTGTGGCTGGCATCCTCGGATCTCTCTGTTAAATGTTACTGGCCATGGTCCCTCCCAATTACCATATCAATCCCCCCCGATATACCATCCCCCATGATCCTAGCCTCCAGACAAAAATTCCCCCACCATCCTAGAAAAACAAGAACAAAAAACATAACACACTATTTTGCAACATTTACAGCCATCCCAACCCAACTTTCACATACAGGAAAAAATCTCACAGGCCCTCCCCACACAATCCCAGTCCTTGATGAAGGCCTCAGCCTTTCCCAGCATGTCGGAATAGTGATCCCAAATCCAGCGAAACTCTCAGCCTCGCTGTATTCACCGCCCTGAACCGCACACACATATTGTACAGCACCACCTTCGCCTTATTGAAGGTTGCCTGCCACTTTGCCAGTTCAATACTAATGTCCTGGTAGATCTGCACCATGTGCCCATCCCAATCGATGTTCTGACCCTTCTTGGCCCACTCCAGTCCTGCTCCTTCCTCTGGTAACTGTGAAATGATGATCACTGCCCACAGTGGCTCGTTTGGCCGCGGCTTCCGCCCCATAGCCTGATGTGCCCTGTCCAATTACAGAGCAGCGAACACTTCATCCCTGCCCACCAATTGAGAGAACATTTTGGAAAAATACTCTTGTTGGTCTTGGGCCCTCCACACTCTCTGGCAAGCTCACCACTCTGAGGTTCATGCGCCTCAACCTGTTCTCCAGATCTTCAACTTTGGCCTTCAGGCCCTTATTCCTGTCCGCCATGAGCAGCATCTCAGCTTCCAACGTGGCAAGCTGATCCCCGTGCCTCCTCCATGACCCTCAGTATCTTCCCTTGCTCCTTCACAGCTTTGGCAGTCTTGCCCAGCTGCTCTCATATCGGGCTCAACGCCTCCTCGATGGTGGCTTTAAACAATTCTTTAACCTCCTTCCCTTGTTGCTCAAAAAGGCCATCCATCTGTCTGCCAAACTTCTCCAACTCCTGCACCATCACCCCAGCCAGTGTTTCTAATGTGATGGGTGTGGCCACCTCCACCATCTTTCCCCCCCAGATTTCTTTGTCGGGCTACCAGGCGGGGATTTCTTTCCCATGGCCATTTTCGACTAGACTTTTGATATTCCTCAGTGACCTTTCCACCCCAATCTCTGGGTTAGAACCCAAAATCTCCCGAAAATAACAGGGCAAAAAGGATCAAAGTACTGGGATCGTGGTTGGAGCCACCATTTGTGTGACCTGCTTTCACATGCCGTCACCGCAAGTCCATCCCATGAATTAATAATAAAATTAAAAACATATTTTTTGCATTTTCATGTTTAATGGCTTCAAATCAGGTTTCTGACTTTGCCACAACACTGAACTGGCCTTTTCTAACGGCACAAATCATTGCGATGTATCAGCTCTCCCTCTCTTCCTAAACTTCAATGCAGCCTTTGACATAGCAAACAACACCATACTCCTTCCCTTTCTGTCTTCTGTTATTCTGGATTTGCATTCGTTTGGTTGCTCTCATACACGATTGTAGCCAGAACATCTCTGGCAATGATTTTTCTCCTTGCCCCAGTCAGTCAATTATTTCTAGAGTCCCTCAAGTATCTATATTTTGCCCCCTCCACTCCCTTATCCTTGCTATAAATACAAGTTACCAATAAAGGAGTCATGTACTGATGACATACACCATGACTGTTCCAAGGTCTTTGCATTGTCAGACTGATTGTTCAATGAGCTTCAACTTCTTCCAGTTAACTTTGAGGAAGACTGAAGCTGTTGTCTTTGGATTCTTCCATAAATTCCATATCCTCGCCACTGATTCCAGCCCCCTCTGCAAACATTGCCACAGGCCAAACCAGACTGTTTGTAATCATGACTTCTTAACCCTGAGATGAGCTTTCAATCCCACACATTCATAGAACATAGAAAAATACAGCACAGAACAGGCACTTCAGCCCACGATGTTGTGCTGAACCTTTGTCCTAGATTAATCATAGATTATCACTGAATTTACAGTGCAGAAGGAGGCCATTCGGCCCATTGAGTCTGCACCGGCTCTTAGAAAGAGCACCCTACCCAAAGTCAACACCTCCACCCAATACCAAGGGCAATTTTGGACATTAAGGGCAATTTATCATGGCCAATCCACCTAACCTGCACGTCTTTGGACTGTGGGAGGAAACCGGAGCACCCGGAGGAAACCCACGCAGACACGGGGAGGATGTGCAGACTCCGCACAGACAGTGACCCAAGCCGGAATCGAACCTGGGACCCTAGAGCTGTGAAGCAATTATGCTATCCACAATGCTACCGTGCTGCCCTTAAGAACAAATAAATCTACACTATATAATTTTACCGTAATCCATGTACCTATCCAATAGCTGCTTGAAGGTCCCGAATGTTTCCGACTCAACTTCTTCCACAGGCAGTGCATTCCATGCCCCCACTACTCTCTGGGTAAAGAAACTACCTCTGACATCCCCCCCTATATCTTCCACCATTCACCTTAAATTTATGTCCCCTTGTAATAGTTTGTTCCACCCGGGGAAAGAGTCTTTGATTGTCTACTCTATCTATTCCCCTGATCATCTTATAAAGCTCTATCAAGTCGCCCCTCATCCTTCTCCGTTCTAATGAGAAAAGGCCTAGAACCCTCAACCTTTCCTCGTAAGACCTACTCTCCATTCCAGGCACCATCCTGGTAAATCTCCTTTGCACCTTTTCCAAAGCTTCCACATCCTTCCTAAAATGAGGCGACCAGAACTGTACACAGTACTCCAAATGTGGCCTTACCAAAGTTTTGTACAGCTGCATCATCACCTCATGGCTCTTAAATTCAATCCCTCTGTTAATGAACGCTAGCACACCATAGGCCTTCTTCACAGCTCTATCCACTTGAGTGGCAACTTTCAAAGATGTATGAACATAGACCCCAAGATCTCTCTGCTCCTCCACATTGCCAAGAACTCTACCGTTAACCCTGTATTCCGCATTCATATTTGTCCTTCCAAAATGGACAACCTCACACTTTTCAGGGTTAACTTCATCTGCCACTTCTCAGCCCAGCTCTGCATCCTATCTATGTCTCTTTGCAGCCGACAACAGCCCTCCTTCACTATCCACAACTCCACCAATCTTCGTATCGTCTGCAAATTTACTGACCCCTTTCAACTCCCTCATCCAAGTCATTAATGAAAATCACAAACAGCAGAGGACCCAGAACTGATCCCTGCGGTACGCCACTGGTAACTGGGATCCAGGCTGAATATTTGCCATCCACCACCACTCTCTGACTTCTATCGGTTAGCCAATTCGTTATCCAACTGGCCAAATTTCCCACTATCCCATGCCTCCTTACTTTCTGCAGAAGCCTACCATGGGGAACCTTATCAAATGCCTTACTAAAATCCATGTACACTACATCCACTGCTTTACCTTCATCCACATGCTTGGTCACCTCCTCAAAGAATTCAATAAGACTTGTAAGGCAAGACCTACCCCTCACAAATCCGTGCTGACTATCCCTAATCAAGCAGTGTCTTTCCAGATGCTCAGAAATCCTCCTTCAGTACCCTTTCCATGACTTTGCCTACCACCGAAGTAAGACTAACTGGCCTGTAATTCCCAGGGTTATCCCTATTCCCTTTTTTGAACAGGGGCACGACATTCGCCACTCTCCAATCCCCTGGTACCACCCCTGTTGACAGTGAGGACGAAAAGATCATTGCCAACGGCTCTGCAATTTCATCTCTTGCTTCCCATAGAATCCTTGGATATATCCCGTCAGGCCCGGGGGACTTGTCTATCCTCAGGTTTTTCAAAATGCCCAACACATCTTCCTTCCTAACAAGTATTTCCTCGAGCTTACCAGTCTGTTTTATACTGTCCTCTCCAACAATATGGCCCCTTTCATTTGTAAATACAGAAGAAAAGTACTTGTTCAAAACCTCGCCTATCTCTTCAGACTCAATACACAATCTCCCGCTACTGTCCTTGATCGGACCTACCCTCGCTCTAGTCATTCTCATATTTCTCACATGTGTAAAAGGCCTTGGGGTTTTCCTTGATCCTACCTGCCAAAGATTGTTCATGCCCTCTCTTAGCTCTCCTAATCCCTTTCTTCAGTTCCCTCCTGGCTATCTTGTATCCCTCCAACGCCCTGTCTGAACCTTGTTTCCTCAGCCTTACACAAGTCTCCTTTTTCCTCTTAACAAGACATTCAACCTCTCTTGTCAACCATGGTTCCCTCACTCGACCATCTCGTCCCTGTCTGACAGGGACATACATATCAAGGACACGTAGTACCTGTTCCTTGAACAAGTTCCACATTTCACTTGTGTCCTTCCCTGACAGCCTATGTTCCCAACTTATGCACTTCAATTCTTGTCTGACAACATCGTATTTACCCTTCCCCCAATTGTAAACCTTGCCCTGTTGCAAGCACCTATCCCTCTCCATTACTAAAGTGAAAGTCACAGAATTGTGGTCACTATCTCCAAAATGCTCCCCCACTAACAAATCTATCACTTGCCCTGGTTCATTACCAAGTACTAAATCCAATATTGCTCCTCCTCTGGTCGGACAATCTGCAATTCTCCATCCCAAAGATTGCCTATATCCACATCCGTCACATCTACAGCTGAATTGCTCATCAATGCACAGTCTCCTCCAGATTCAAGTATTTAACAATCTACTAGTCGACTTCCGATCTTCAGCTCATCCAAAGCTCTGCTGCTTGTATCCAATCTGGCTCATCTTTGGTCCCTGTCTTGATAGCCTACATTGAGAGACGGTGGCATAGTGGTATTGTCACTGGATTATTTCCCCAATTTCTCTGTTCCTCTACTGCCCATTTATGCAACCACCCACCTTCATCCACCATTCACGCTGTCCAGGTTCTGGAATTCCATCTTAAACTCTCCACCTCCCTCTCCTTTTAAAAGGCCACTTTAAAACGCACCTGTTCATCCTTCCTAATAGCTCCATCTTCCTTTATTGTCTAATTATTTCTTTGGGACCTTTTTATATTTTCAATGTAATATACAGCTGCCTGCTGTTATATAAATTGGGTGTGAAAATTCAAACGGATTCCTAATACAAAGACTCCCTCATTCTACTTTGCTTTAGTATCAGGCCAGATCCAGGCGCTGAATTCAGGCAACTGTCATCATAACTGTAGTGTAAACGTAGTCTTAGATACATCTCAATTCTAAAATGCTACACCATTTGAGCTCATTGCTGTTATCATCAACTGGAGAAGTTTCAATTTCTGTTCAATTATTTTTCTTCTTTGAGCAACTAACTATCCACAAAATAGTACACAACATTTGATATTGGAAAGGAACAAGGTTAGGGAAACCTCACCCAATAATAATAATAATAATAGCTTATTGTCGAAAAGCCCCTAGGTTTGGTTGTGCCTAAAGTCAGCACTTGGCATGGACAATAGTTTCACTTCACCACTATTTTCCAACATAGCCATCTCTTACATTGAAAATTAATCAAAACACAAATTCAGCAAAAAAGAACACCGGGCTTAGGACAATATCGAAATATTTGACATTATTTATTACATGCAAGGATACAACTTCCAATTCAACTATTATTTTAGTTTATACAGAGTGCCGAGTTTTCTATTTAGAAGGGCTTCAATAGACATGAAAAGTTGATTTGAATAGCGACTGGACTGTTCTTTATAATTTTCAAACTAAATTTCACACCACTGCAACCGATCATGCACCAGATTCTGAGTATTCCAGTCTTAACCACAAGGCTGCTAACCAGCTTTGTCAACTGATTAAATGTATTTCTGGAGGCTTCATCACACGACTTGCCTCCAGTCATTCATGGACCAATATGTTCACCTTTGTGATGTACTGCATTCCTACACCAATTGGAAAGCAAAAAGACTCATTATCCAATTGGATGGGGCATGACCATCATCCCAACAGCCTTTCCCCCCCTCGCCATTTAAAAAAAAACTTTTTCATCTGGTAAAGAGAAAAGTTCAAAGACAATTAAAAATATATATTTTTTAATGCCGCTGTGATTTATCTCTAGGATTGCACTCAGCAGTGATTGACCTTCAACTCCTGGAATCACCAGGCCAATCCTGGAGATTTGGCAACTCTATTGCTGACAGGTCAACAAGCAGTAAGTAAAGTCACCATAGACCCAGATGACAGTAGGCTGCTTTTCCTTATGAGGGGGAAAAGCTGCCTGGTGATGATTTAACCTGAGGATCACCACACCTCAGGCAAGGGGCAGGGTTGAGATGAATAACCTCAGCCACCTCGGAAATTGAACCTACGCTACTGGCCTTGCTCTGCATCACAAGCCAGCTGTCTAGCCAAGTGATCTAAACCGGCCTCCAATAAACAAGCAATCATAGCAGAAAAGGGATACTCCACCATATAAAATAACTTCAATTAATTAAAAAGTTGAATAAAACAGTACCAGAAAAAGGAAAATGTATTTGTTCCTTCCGGTTTGATATTACTGACCTGATATGGTGAGACACAAGAATATTTGCATATTCTGCTTCGGAGGGAGTGAGGAAAAGGAGACTACTTCCACAGGATCCAATCCGGGCTGTCCGTCCCACTCGGTGAACATACTCTGCAGGGGAGGTTGGAACATTATACTGTAACATAGAAAGAAGAAAAATGCTTTTTAATATTTATTCATTCCCCAAAACAAGGCTAAGTGGGGTTAAAGCTTTCTCTTTTTCTGAAAAATGGGACAAATTTCCAATGCTTCCAGCCATTCCAGGTGGTAAGTTGGCCACTGCCATGTCAATGAGGCCACTGACATGGTCTCATTCTGCCACGGGTGGACAGCGAACTGAAACCAGCAGGTTCCTGCAGGTAGTTATAATCCTCCAATGGTTTTTGAAATGTGGACTCTCTACAGAAATGGAAGAACCAATTGCAACAATGGTCCTCAAGCATCTAATGAATCCACACCTTCTGGGGCATCAAAAAGTTAATTACTATATCTGTAGGGCAGCACTTGAGTGAGTGTGTGTGTGTTATGTATATGTGCCTAATGGCTCAAGAATTGAGAAGAACTTGTTTCAATTACCATGCCTTTATGTTCTGAAAGTGCTGTCCTGAAGCAATGTGAGCAGATAATTGCTGAAAAGGCCATGATCAAGAGTAAGTCATTTGATACCTCAAATCTGTTCCTCCATTCAATTAGATCCTGTTTGATCTGCACTTCAAGTCCATTTACCCACCTTTGCCACACATTCCTCTAATAAGCTTATTTAACAAGAATCTTTTCTGCTCAGTCTTGAAAATTTCAACTGATGCAGCAAATCCCCAAATAAGAAAAGACACAAAGGTTAGTTACCCCACTGAAAGGAAAATATGAAACCTATTACATGAAGAAACTGACAGCATATGGCAAACCAGTGGAGAGAGAACCTGGAAGGTGTTGGAATGCAGAGAATTATCAATTTATTTATTTTACATCTGTTCTACGATCTGCACATTGATATGATATTGGGAGAGGCAAGTGCAGTATGCTTGTGTTGTTTCTTTCGAATTATCCAATTCATCCCATTCTCCTATTCTTACCCCATAATCCTGCAGTTTCCCTTTTCAAGCATATGTCCAATTCTTAACACATGTATACAGCATATCCATGTCACTACTGGTACAAGTAATTACAATATTATACTCAAATAGATAACTATGCTTCGGCACTCAATGTCCTTCTGATTCCTTTAGTTAAATAGGAATCTAGTGGGTTCACCAGATAAACTGGAAATCAACACCTACCTGAGCAGCAACTATCATCCCATCTCACTATGAAGTTGAGAAATAATGAGATAGTGAGACTTTAAGCACTGTTGAGGAAGGTGCAACAATGGTGAGGTTAATGAAGGGTCAGCTGGGTAGAGGTGTAACATGCCAAATTCCCCTCTTGTTGTTGAATGACACTAAGCCCTGGTGGGCCTGGTTTTGAACCAAGGTTGCTAGAACATCAGCACTGCATTTCAAGGTCAGTTGTGCTTACACACACTGTTTGAAGATAGCCTGTGTAGCACAGGGGAATCCAATACCTGTGTCCTCATCGTTTCACACAAATGACATTAATGCAGGCAATGGTTCTCTCCATGTAATCTGAATTGACAAGTGTTGCAACTGATTATACCAAGAATCACAGCAACTCCAAAAAAGGATCAAAAGAATGTCAGAATGATTTGTATTTAAAACAAATGAAATCAGTTTGCTTTTAAGAAACTACAAGGAGCAATTTTCATTCATGACCTACATCAATGGTTTTAATTATGAAGCTCAGCGGATACACTAAACCATCCGAGCAGCTTCTCACTTCCATGAAAGCTTTTGTGTAGATAAGTGAGTAATGGGAGCTGCTCAGCAAGAAAATGGCCCATTGCTATTCTGGTTATTTACCTATCTATATGATGCTAAGATGACCTGTTCACATATTAATAGAGGAACAAACATATAAGCCTCATCACCGCTTGCAATGTAAAATATGTTGGAATTCAACAATATAAATTTTTGTTTGAAAGAATTCAGAATAATTGATTTGGCCATTTTGGCTCAGGTAGGATTTTGGTGAATCAAACACAATGACCCATTTCTTCCACCAATACATACTAAAACATAACACATGTATGGTGAGCTGAGAAAGTAACTAAATAATAGAGATACTATGCAGATGTGCGGCCAGGCAACAATCTGGAATGTACCACACAGCCCAATAAATTGGCTGCGGACAACAAAGAAAAAGGTTAGATAGAACATTGTCCCAGGTAACAGCTATAATTAAATTCCACTTTTGAACAGCTGTGGGTGACCGTGTGGAGTTTGCATGTTCTCCCAGTGTCCGCATGGGTTCCTCCGAATTCCTCCCATGGTACAAAAATGTGCAGGTTAGGTGGGAGTGCGGGGATAGGGAGGAGTGGGCCTATGAGGGGTGCTCTTTCGGAGGGACGGTGTAGACTTGATGGGCTGAATGACTTTCTTTTGCACGGTAGGGGGTTCTATGGGTAGTCCCTATGCCACATTTTAAGACACAGCAGGATTTCAACATGAAGTTAAAAATGTGTCCCTCAAGGTTTGCAAGGTTGCTAATATGACCATTAAATAAAAAGATGTTTGTCATTGAAGGGAAAAAAATGTGTACACACAAGCCAAGGTTGCAGAATTGCCATTCATCTCCATGGAAACAGGAGGCAGCAATGTCACAGTTAAACTGTGGCTGAAGCCAGTGAAACAGACCCAAAATAGCCCACGCATCTTACACCTCGGACAGGTTTCAACATCTTGGCCAAGTTGTCAAGCTGTTGTAGTTATAACTGCTTATTTGTGAAAGCAAATAATTACTCCCAAAAGGTCACCTTCAGCGGGCAAAGATTCTGAGTGTGCAAACTTCCGATTCCTCCACCCATAGGGTACCCTGAAAGGAATATTCTAGTCAACCTCCCTAGATTGCAATTACAGCCCAATTTCACTGTTCAATTCCTGGGAAATATTTAACCAGTATGCACAATATGATACAATCTCACTTAGATGGCAGGGAAGGTACTGGGTTTCTTGGGAAATACAGTCCTGGAGTTCATTACCGCTCCCACTATGACATTTAGTGTTGTAGAATCCTCACCATGGAGCTCATTGGAAAGGCACAGCCTTCAGTTTAACACCTAATTTGAAAAGGTAATATCACAGGGGATGCAGTCAAATAACACAATTACTTTGTTTAAAAATACAGCAGATAAATTTGATGAACTACAAATTCAAAACTTCTGTGTATTTAACTTCAGCTAACCCACACAAATTTAAATTTCCTGTAAATCAGCACAATTGTCTGTTCCAAACCCACAGAGGCTTATAGCACAGGTCTTTCAATCCTGTCCATCAGTGACAACTTTATGCTGGAGCAATCATGGTCCTACATTCTCCTCTGATTAAATAGTTATCCACTTTGCTCTCACAGGACGCAGTATTCTATGGCTCAAATGTTCTTAGCAGTAAATTATTCCATATCCTAATAACCCAACTCGCTAAGAAATTTCTCCTACCCGCTTATCTTTCTTCTCAGTCTTTCAATATCCACTTATCTTTTCCTGCTTAGGTACAAATTGTCCCAGCATCTTTAAACCTCCCCTGATGACCTTTTGGTTTTCCTAATCTTGGTGAACCTGCACTCTGTCTATGGTTTTATTTTCTGTTCCGGAACAGGGCATTCAAATACTGCACACAGTACTGCAACTTTAAAGAGCACTCTTGCAAATTTACCATCATCTCTTTTATTCTTTAATTCTATACCTTTATGGTTTTACCAGTAGGTACCTGCAGAATATTGTGCATCAGAGGCCTCGAGGTTTCTCTGTTTATTCATGCCCTTTCAGTATTGTTTCATTTTGTGCATACATCCAGTAACCTCTTGGAAGGGTTTTCCTTCCAAGATTAACTATTTCAAACTTCTCCACATTAAAGCACATCTGCCATCTCTCTGACCATCCCACAAACCTTTACGTATTTGCCAAACATCCTCACTATTTGCCCAATCCCTAACTTTTGTGTTGTCGTCAAAGTTTGAACTAATGTTTCGTGGACCAAAAATGGATCCAAGTGATTCCTGGGTTGCACAACATCTAACCCGTCTCTACTCCCAGTAACATTCAAATTCAAACCCTTGGTTTCCTGTCCTGAAATGATTTCTCATTCACACTGCTATATTTTTCAAATACACATGAATTATTGTAACAAGCCTGGTGTGATTTTTGCAGAGTGCAGCAGCAGGTGCGAAGAATGGTGTGGAAGACACTGGCCCCAATGGCGGCTTCCTCCGCTGTATTGTTAGGGACTCAGAAAAAAATATCCCAAGGGCTGGTCCTACGATGTCCTACCGGCTGGACTTGCTCAATCGCAACTTATGTTCCAAAATATTGGAGCACCCGTTTTAAAGGGTGCTCTGATAAATAGAATCCCCCACCCATGCACTGCCCTCGACTGCCAGAGAGCAGTGCCAGGGGGCAGGGCAAGATATGGCCTGGGCGGGCATGACCTTCACCCCCTTAAAACAGAGGGACTCAGAGGAGCCAAAAGAATACAACAGTGTGAGAAAGAGCGAGATTGAAAGTGGTGCTGTGAGGATAAAAGAGTGTGAGACAAGAGTGAAGTGGAGCTGTGAGGATAAAAGAGTGTGAGACAAGAGTGAAGTGCTGGCTTGGAGTTTGGAACTCCTGAGGTGACATCAGGATTCAAAAGTAATGCAGGGCAAGTGGAAGCAGCGGATTGGGCGAGTACGGTCAGGTAAGTATTTACTACTTTTATCACATCTAGATTGTGAGATCTATATAGTTTGTAAGGGCTGTATTCTGCAGTAATGAGGACGAGGGGAGAAGGACCCTCGAGTAATTGATGTTTTTGATTTTAAGTGTCTTCCAAAAGGTTCAATTTAAAGGATCAACTAATGGCAGGAGGGGTCAAAGCTGCTGCATGCTCCTCCTGCTCTATGTGGGAAGCCAGGAACATTTCCTGTGCGGGGCCAGCATGTGCACAGGAAGTGTCTCCAGTTGCAGCTCCTGGAAGCCCGGGTTTCGGAGCTGGAGCAGTTGCTGAGACCACTGTGGAACATCTGTGAAGCGGGGAGTACGTAAAGAGAGGTGGTCACACCGCAGGCTCAGACTCCACAGGCAGGAATGGCATGTGTGATCACCAGGCAGAACAAGAGGATAAAGCAGGCATTGCAGGAATCTCCTGTGGCCATTCATACAAGAGAGGGGGTGGTCCTGGGCTCAACTTTAGGTAACAAAGCCAGACAAGTGGTTAAAGCATCAGTGGTGGAGAAGTTTGCACACAGCGATCAGAACGCCATTAGTTTCAATGGAAAAGGACATGGATGGGTCTGAAATCAAAGTTAGAAACTGGGGAAGGCTGTCTTAATAAAATCAGAAATGATTTGGCCGGATGGACTGGGAGCAGACACTTTCAGGTAAACTTGTAATAAAGAAGGAAATAGGGAGAGTACCGGGCCAACATGTTCCAATAAAGAAAAAGGATGGGGCTAACAAATCCAGTGAGTTCTGGATATTGAGTGATAAAGAGCATTGGTTAAAAAAAAGGAGGCTTATGGCAGATATCGAGGGTTCAAAACAGCAGAAGCCCTAGAAGGGGTATAGAGTGTGCAAGAGGCAACATAAAAAGGAATTTAGGAGAGCAAAAAGGAGACATGAAAGGATACTGGCAGGTAAAATAAAGGAAAATCCTAAGCTGTTTGACAAGTACATTAAGGTTAAAAAAAAACTAGTCCACTAAGGACCACAGTGGTAATTTATGTGGGACAGTGTGGGTATAGAAGTCAGGGAGAAGAACTGTGATAAAATGACAGAAATTAACATAGAGAGCCATAGAGTTAAAGAGGTTTACAGCATGAAAACAGGTCCAGCATGAAAGCAGGCCCTTTAGCCCAACTTGTCCATGCCGCCCAGTTTTTACCTCTAAGCTAGTCCCAATTGCCTGCATTTGGTCCATAACCCTCTATACCTAGCTTTGCCATATAACTGTCTAAATGCTTTTTAAAAGACAAAATTGTACCCGCCTCAACTGCTGCCTCTGGCAGCTCGTTCTAGACACTCACCACCCTCTTTGTGCAAACAAATTGCCCCTCTGGACCCTTATATATCTCTCCCCTCTTACTTTAAATCTATGCCCTCTAGTTTTAGATTCCCCGACCTTTGGGAAGAGATGTTGACTGTCTACCTTATCTATAGAGGAGGTTATGAGTGGTCTGGCAGACACTTAAAAGTAGAGAAATCTCCAGGGCCAGATGAAATGTGTGAGTGAGGCAAGGAATAAGCAGAGACACTGGCAATAATTTTCAATTCCTCTCTGGCCACAGGAGAGGTGCCAGAGGAATGGAGGATAAGAAATGTGGTACCATTATTCAAGAAGGGAGGAAGGGATAAACCAGGAAACTACAGGCCAGTCAGTCTAACTTCAAGTGGTGGGGAAACTATTGGAAGCAATTATGAGAGACAGAATTAATCTGCATTTGGAGAAGCAGCGATTAATCAATAACAGTCAGCATGGTTTTGTTCAGGTCATGCCTGACCAACTTAATTGAATCTTTTGAAGAGGTGACCAGGTGTGCAGATGAGGGCATTACATTTTACGTAGTTTACTTGAACTTCAGCAAGGTTTTTGATAAGGTCCCACATGGGAGACTGATAACAAAGGTAAGAGCCCTGGGATCCAAAGAGATTTGGTACATTGGACCAGAATTGGCTGAGTGGCAGGAATCAGAGGGTGATGGTCAAAGGGTGTTTTTCTGACTGGAAGCCTGTGTCCAGTGGGGTCCCACAAGGATCAGTGTTGGAGTCCCTGGTGTTTGTGGTTTATATAAATGATTTAGACTTGAATGTAGGAGGGTTGATCAGCAAGTTTGCAGATGATACGAAAATGGATAGGGTGGTAAATGGTGAGGAGGTTAGCCTTAAATTACAGGAGGGTATAGACCAGCTGGTTAGATGGGCTGATCAGTGGCAAATGGAATTGGATCCGGTTAAGTGTGAGGTGATGCACTTGACAAGGACAAACAAGGCAAGGGAATACATGATGGATGGTAGGCCCTGGGAAGCACTGAGAATCAGAGGGGCCTTGGTTGTGCATGTACAATGACCCCTTAAGATAGCAGGGCAAGTGGATAAAGTGGTTAAGAAGGCATATGGTACACTTGCTTTTATTAGCCAAGACATAGAGTTTAAGAGCAGGAAGGTTAAGCTGAAGCTGTACAAAATGTTGGTTAGGCCACAGCTAGAGTCTTGTGTGCAGTTACGGAATCCACATGATCCGCACGTTAGCGACCTTTAAGAAAGTTAGCGACCTTTAAGACTTATCTGGATAGGCACATGAACAGATGGGGTATAGAAGCATACAGGCGGTTGGTCTAGATAGGGCATGTGATCGGCGCAGGCTTGGAGGGCCGAAGGGTCTGTTCTTGTGTTGTATTGTTCTTTGATAGAGGACTGTGATAATACTGAAAAGGAGATTTACCAGGATGTTGCCTGGACTGGAGAGTTTTAGTTATGAAGAGAGACTGGATAGGCTGGGGTTGTTTTCCTTGGATCAGAGGAGACTGAGTGGGGACATGATTGAGATGTATAAAATTATGAGGGGTACAGAAGAAACTGATTCCTCCACCAGAGGGAAAAATGACCAGGGGGCACAGATTTCAGCGAAGGGGCACAAGGTTTAGAGATGATGCAAGGAAAAACCTTTTCATCCAGACAATGGTGGGAGTCTGGAACTCACGGTCTGTAAAAGTGGTGGCGACAGAGACCCTCATAACAGGTATTTAAATTTGTACTTTTGATGCAAAGGCATAAAAGGCTATGGGCCAGGTGCTGGAGAATGTGATTAGAATTCTTAGGTGGCTGTTTTTGACTGGTGCGGATGGGCCTTTTCTGTGTTGTAGACCCCTATGACTATGAACCCTGCAAAACAGATATACCACTTTGGATATTGTTGGGGGGGGGGGGGGGGGGGGGGAACGGCCTCTCATGTTAACCTCCAATCATAACACTATAATAAGAACTAGAAAGCAAGTCTTGACTTCTGCAACATTTCTAAGTTTGTGTTCAAAAATCACAGAGCAGTACGGTAGCACAGTGGTTAGCACTGCTGCTTCACAGCTCCAGGGACCCAGGTTCAATTCCGGGCTTGGGTCACTGTCTGTGCGGAGTTTGTATATTCGCCTCGTGTCTGCGTGGGTTTCCTCCGGGTGCACCGGTTTCCTCCCACAAAAGTCCCGAAACATGTGCTTGTTAGGTGAATTGGACATTCTGAATTCTCACTCAGTGTACCTGAACAGGTGCCATATTGTGGCGACAAGGGGATTTTCTCAGAAACTTCATTGCAGTGTTATTGTAAGCCTACTTGTGACACTAATAAAATATTATTATCCTCCAATATTCAGTGCCACTTGTATCCCCTTTATATTTATATATATGTGTAGTGTGTCAAATAACTTTGGTCTATTAAACAATTAAAGCTTCAATTCTAACTTAAGCACTGGAGATCATTACGTTTTCCTAACATCTCAGGGCAAAGCAGCAACAGCCAAATTCGTCACACGGCTCGGCTGCACAGGGGAGGAGTAAAAAGTGTGGGAATGCAATAGTTATGGGGGTTCAATTGTAAGGGGAATAGATAGGCTGTAAACGAGACTCCAGGATGATATGTTGCCTCCCTGGTGCTCGGGTCAAGGGAGTCTCAGAGCTGCTACAAAAGATTCTGGAGAAGGAGCGTGAACAGCCAGTGGTTATGGCACACATTAGTACAAACATAGGTATAAAAAAGGCATGAGGTCCTAAAAGCAGAATGTAGGGAGTTAGCAAGCAAGTTGAAAAATAGGACCTCAAAAGGTCTTAGGATTGTTACCAGTGCCATGTGCTAGTCAGAGCAGAAATAGCAGAATATATCAGATGGATACGTGGCTGAAGAGATGGTGCAAGTGGGAGGGGTTCTGAGACCGGTTCCGGGGATGTGGAACCAGTACAAACTGGGCGGGTTACACTTGGGCAGGACAGGGACCAAGGTGGAGTATTTGCTACAGTGGTTGCAGAGGGTTTAAACTAAAATGGCAGGAGGATGGGAACATATGCAAGGAGTCAGAGGAGGGGGAAACGCAGACAAGAACAAAAGACAGAAAGGGGAATAAGAAAATGGGCAAAGAAATCAAGGGCCAGATTCAAACCAGACCATAGTGAAAAATAATGGGGAAGGGACAAGGAATGTTAATAAGACAAGCCTTAAAGTTTTGTGCCTTTATGCGTGGAGCATTCGCAATAAAGCGGATGAATTAATTGTGCATATACACGGGTATGATAAAGCTGGAATTATGGAGACATGGCCGCAGGGTGACCAAGGATGGGAATTGGACATCCAGATGTTATGGGCCAGGGTTTAGAGAACCCCAAAGTGTATCATGGAGTTCACCTGACGCACAATTTTTAATAGATTGTGGTATGGGGAGCACACGGCCCACTCTACAGGTGTGGTACAGCAGAAATGGAAAAGTATATTTCAAAGCAAAACAATGTTTATTCTATGAACTCAAGTTAACCTTTTTAAAACATACAGTGAACATCTTAGCAACCATCAATTCAAAACAAACCCCCAAAGAATACAACACTAAGTAAACCTTTAAGCTTCCCTTTTTAACACCCATACGACTTAAAAACACATCAGGTTAAAGTCACTACTGAAAACATTTATAATTCTGAATTCACCAAATGATCAAGAGATAGTCTTTTGATGGCAGAGAGAACAGCAATACACCTGCTTGGTCTGGCTTCAGCTCCAACACTGAAAACGAAACTAAAACACACCCTGCAGCCTGCTCAAAAACGAAAGTAAAAAGCTGACAGACAACCCAGCACCACCCACTCTCTGACATCACTGCAGTAGTAAACACCCATTTCTTAAAGGTACTCTCACTACAGATATTTATATACACACCCATTTATAAACACCCATTTCTTAAAGGTACTCTCACGTGACACAGAGATATTCAGTATTTAGGAAGGACAGACAAAAAGGAAAAAGGCAGTGGGGTGGCATTGCTGGTTCAAGAGGGAATTAACGCAATAGTGAGGAAGGATATGAGCTCCGGTCCCATGAAATCTGTATGGGTAGGGCTGAGAAACACCAAAGGGCAAAAAACATAATAGCCCCCCAAATTGTAGTGATGCTGGGAATGTTGTCTGTTTTCATGAAGGAGTTAGATATGGCGCTTGGGGTTAAAGGGATCATAGGATATGGGGGGAAAAGTGGGATGATCAGCCATGTTCATAATGAATGGCGGAGTTGGCTTCAAGGATTGAACGGCTTACTCCCGTTCCATTTTCTATGTTTATATCTTATTACATACCTTCTAAAATCTATCTATCCCACAACAAATGCATTTACTTTAAACTATCCAGTCAATTACATATTTAATAGAACTATTAGCCTGATCAAAGACCACTTCCATTTAACAATCCTTTATTCACCTATGCATGTTTAAATACTCAGACCATAAGACACAAGTGCAGAATTAGGCCATTCAGCCCATCGAGTCTGCTCTGCCATTCAATAATGGCTGATATTTTTCTCATCACCATTCTCCTGCCTTCTCCCCATAACCCCTGATCCCCTTATTAATCAAATACCGCTGTCTTGAAACCCCTCAGATTTGGCCTCCACAGCCTCCTGCGACAAAGAGTTCCACAGATTCACCACCGTCTGGCTGAAGAAATTCCTCCTCATCTCAGTTTTAAAGGATCGTTCCTTCAGCGTAAGGCTGTAGCCTCGGGTTCTAGTTTTTCCTACTAGTGGAAACATCCTCTCCACGTCCACTCTATCCAAGCCTCTCCGTATCCTGTAAGTTTCAATATGATCCCCCTCATCCTTCTAAACTCCAACGAGTACAGACCCAGAGTCCTCAACCGCTCCTCATATGGCAAGCTCTTCATTCCAGGGATTCTAGTGAACCTCCTCTGGACTCTTTCCAAGGCCAGCACATCCTTCCTTAGATACCGGGCCGAAAACTGCTCACAATACTCCAAATGGGGTTTGGCGTAATTTTACTTTGAATTATAGATTGTTTGGGTAGAATTTTAACCTCAAGAACACGAAGGTTCAGGTAAGTGGGTGGAAAGCTCATAAAATTTTCCAACATGATCGCCCTCACCTAGTGGTCATTTCCCACCATGTTCAATCTGCCGAACCCTCCGAGGTCCAACCAGCCCCCATCCTAGCCTTACCAAACATTGCTCACAAACTGCTTTCCCACCCAAAGGCAGCCTTTCAACCTGGCTGGCTTTGGGTTGGAAACCTCTTGAAAATCCTGCAGTTAATTTCTACCGAACCGGTGAGAAACCCATACTTCCAGGTTTCCCGACTGAAAACTCTATCCCCGTCTTTCCACACCCGTCTAGCGGTCTTCATTTCCCCGAGTCAATACTGGGGTGTTGAAGTTTGCCCAGAACTGTCATTAGAGTATCTGGACTGTAGTTAACCAACCAACTTGTCGTCCTTCATGATCAGCTATTACATTTTTCACCTTCCAGTTCCCTTATATGATGTGACTTCATATTTATCATTTGAAAATGTAGTCCATTTCAGCTGTACCATTACAGGAAGCTATGCAGCAGGGATCAGGCATTCTCTACCTGCCCTCAGTAAAGGTCACTGAAAAGCCCACTTGGAGCAAATAGACGAGAACTCAAAAAGACGCCACCAATGACAATGCAGCACTCCTTCAATACTGCTCCAGGTTGCCAGCAGATAAAAAGATGAAGTATTTGACCGTGAGCTTGCACTCACAATAGAATTCTGTTAACTGAGCCACACTGACACCAGCTGATGCTGTTTGCAAAACAATGCAGGCACATGTCTTTGAATGGACAGCATCATGGTTAAAAATAAAGGCCACATCCCCATTCTCCCACCCTGCCCTTCACCTTCCCCCAAATAATTTCTTCAAATTTTGAAATCAGTTAGCTGGATTAGAGGAAATAACCTTGGCAGAACTTGTTTGGGAAGAACCTCTTTACCACCAAAAAAAACACAGAAATATCTGTCAGTGATGTTACTTTAAAAATACCACATGGTCATTATCTTAGAAACATAAAAACAGGTAGATAAATGTCTAATACAGTAATTGATAAAGGGAGTAAATTCAGGATCATTTGAAAAATACTTATTCATGCTTCTAATTCGTTTTATGTGCTTTATGAAGGTAGGCTGTTTGCTGTTTAAGAACTGACTCTTACCTGAACAATCCATGTGACTTCTGGCAGGTCCAGCCCACGCGCTGCTACGTCCTTTCAGAGGAAAAAGACAGACAGAATAGAAGATTACATGGTGCTGAGACAAGGCCCCAGCATGCCACTTGGTGGGCTACATGATGCCTGAAAGTACAGATGGACCGCAGGGCAATCGGTGCCAGCTTGTCAGTTGGATTCAAATGACTCATTTATTTGGTGCAGAAGCTTGCAAAGTGAGCAAGCTAATGGAGATGGGGAACCTAACGATTCACTAGGAGGGGCCACCATTTTGCCACTGTCATCCCAACATCCTGCCAAAAGTCATTATTGCCTTTTGCAGAAAGTCAGCAGCAGGGTAGTGGCCCCCATCGCTAGGGCGACAGATTGTACCATGCTATCAGTGAAGGAATAAGAGGGAGTTAAAGCTGTCAGAAGCGCCAACAACTGCTTGAAACCAGAGGAAATTGGCATCTTAAGTTAGCTCTTCAGTCCAAGGTGCACAGTATTCATATGAATGACCTTTTCTAAAACTGTACCATTACCAAAAAGAACAGGGTCCAAATGAACAATTACAGAGACAATATTATATGTAATTAAAAATGTGTGTAACATTTTAATGTGAGCAGGCTTGACTGAAGCAAATCAACACTGCTTTTCTAGGAATAAATCCAAAATGAACTGAAGCTTTTTAACCTCAAGCTGGGAAAATTTCCATCAAAAAAATTACAAAAATGGGGAATCTGCATAGAGGTTTAACCAAACAATTAAGGTATCATTAGACGTTATTTGTAAATTTCAATCAGCTATTGCGCATTTAACTGCTGCAGGCAACATTACATTTGGGTTTTACAAAATAGATACTGCTTAAACAAAATGACACGTGGGACCAAAAATTAAATGCTTCGCAGAAAAAAGGAGAGAGAGGTCGTTTCCCCCCACAATAAATTATTTGGTTAATTTTATTTCTGTTTTTTGTGGACTCTGACCCATATCATAGCCTAAACAGAATCAACTTTGTGACATTATTCCAACAATTTTGCTTGGTAACTAGGATAAAAGTGTAAAGTGTATGAAGTTCAAGAGGTAATGGCGGCTATGGGGTCAAGATCACGAACAAGGCTGCTGGCAATGGGTGGGGAGACACATAAATGGAAAAGGTGGGAAATTTCTACCTTCATTTTGTTCTCACTGTAACACCATCACCAAAATAAGATACAAAATAAGATTAGAAGGGAATTACTCTGACACTAATTTCTGACTTGGTCATTCATCAATAGGTTTAAATAAGCATTTGGTAAATAAATAATGGACTTTGATGAACTATACTGTTTTGCCCCAGAGAAAAAAGGGAAAACTGAAAGATGGCTCAACATGCAGCATTAGCAATGGTCCATCCATAGGCTGCCAAACAGAAGTAAGGGTGATGGGGTTGGTGAGGTGGAGGAAGCCGGCAGTGTGTGAAATTGTGAGGAAAAGCTCAAGAATCAAAAGGTGAATTGGGCGAGTTGAACTGTCATATAGGAGACCAGCGTGTTGATGAGTTTCTCAGTGTGGATCGGTGATATTGTCAAAAGAGAGAGGATTGAAGAGACTGGCTTAGGCAGCAGACTGTATGGCTACTCACAAGAGGATTTTCAGCATTTTTAAATTTTGTATAATTCACTGGTTGCTGTGTTGGATAGAAGGGGACAGTCTGGCAGGAACTAGCACGGAGTGCTGTCAGGGGTTAATCGAGGTGACATGCACCAAGCTGGATTAAGCTCATGCTGAAAGTTTACTTGGGTCATCTGTTCTGGTCACAATGTTATTCACTGGTTATAATTTATTAGTCCTTGCTACTACAGCCAGCTCAGAACCCACCACATGGGGAACTGTAGGTATGTACCCACATTCTGACATGTCATGGCGTACCACAACAATATATGGGTCCAAGTTTAAATTTAAAAAAATAATTTCAAGGGTATAAAATACAAATTTTTGTAAAAAAAAAAGATAGATAACCTTTGTTAAGCTGACCAAACATACAAGCAGTCAGACTTCTGCTTCAAGTATTTCAATACTTTTCGCAGTACTACTGTAGCTCAAGGGTAAAAGTTAACACGTTTACAGCACTACATGTGTGTGCACATACACCTATTTTAAACAGGGCTTTTTAAAAGCTTTTCTATTAATCTGGTTAATATTTGTAGCCATACATCATTGTGTAAATTTTCTGATGCTAATTTTTAAAACTATAACTATATATGAAACCCACAGGTTATTAACTACACAAAAAAGCAAGTTAATCAAAGTTGTGCAAATTTATGCAAGTTTTAGCATCTCCTAAAAAAAAGCCTTCATGTTTACGTGTTTCACATGGAATTTTAACAGGGTAGGCATGATATAGTATCATAGATTGTTATGCAGACGGGACAGCTCTGCATACCTCTTTCTTTTAAGCTGCACGTTTTCATATATTCATAGACTTAAAATCTTTTTACGAACTACATTCAAAAGAATTTTGTGCTGAAACTTGAAATGATCTAATCAAATCAAGCATGAAAAGCAAAATCAAAGCTGACATAGTAAAACGCAGTGCTCTTTTCTCAGTCCTGCTTCTTTGGTGACAGCTTGCCTTGAAAGAGCAGTTCAGGAGTGCGTCATTACAAACAGAATGAGCTCGGAAGGGTTTATCAGCGCTAATTACTCCCGATAGCTGTAATTTACACTTTTTCGGTGGGTGGAAATAGTCAAGATTCACACGTTTAGAGATCAGCATCTGCCACCTTTGGAGTGCAGAATGCCACCTTCTGCAGTCTGAGCAGCAGTAAGGAGAGCCAAAACAATCCAACACAAGGCTCAGATTAATACCTGACAGCATCAGCGTGGTCATTTTTAGAGCTAGATGGACAAGACACACCTGTCTCTTTATTATACAAATACAGTTAGCTCAAAACAAACAGAAAGAAAGAACAGAAGCAACTGAAGGTAGTGCACATAGTCTTAAATTTACAAAGCATGACAGTGCAGTGCTGAGACCTACAAATAAAACCCTGGTATTCCACGGAGTTTTGGACACAGCCATGCTGTGTTGGGAGATGACAAGCAAAGACCTGCAAACTTCCCATAAGGGGAAGTCACCAGGTTGCCATCATGTGTCTTCAAGCAAGCAGATGAAGAACACAGTTTGTGTAGGCTTGGGAACAAGTCTGGGAACACTTGGCTGCAGGTGGAAATGCCTGGTGATACCAGAGTGAGCGTGGGAGGCAGCAATGAAGCATGAGGAGGAGAAAGAGAGTTTTTATATCCTTCCGTTAAAAAAAAGTCAAGAACTATTTTTCAATATACAAGATTAGCATATTCTATGCATTTTTGGCAACTGAATTTTAAAAAATAAATTTAAAGTACCCAATTCTTTTTTTTCTCCAGTTAAGGGGCAATTTAGTGTGGCCAATTCACCTGCCCTGCACATCTTTGGGTTGTGGGGGTGAGACCTACACAAACACGGGAAGAATGTGCAAACTCCAGACGGACAGTGACCCGGAGCCGGGATCGAACCCCAGTCCTCAGCGTTGAGGCAGCAGTGCTAATCACTGCACCACCGTGCCGCCGGCAACTGAATTTTAAAGAATTACATTCTCCCAAACTTTGGAAAGAGCTGAACAAATAAAATGTGATTTTGCAGAGTATCTTGGAGATTTTAATTCTGTAAAAAGTAACAAATCAGGCCATCTGCTTTTCTTATATCACATCCAGTAAAATTATCACCCATGAGAAAACTAGGCCTCAGGAATTCCGACAACTGGCATCAATCCGTAACAATAAAAAAGCATCAGCGCTACGGTGATAATTACTACTTTCAGCACTTGGGTAGTAAACTGGGAGAGTTCTACAATTGGTAGACGACCCACTCTGCCAGTTCACTGTCCAAGCAGTGAAGGTAACAATTCCCTCCTGGCTTCAGCTGTTGCTGCCGGCATGGTCAAATCACAGAAAAAAGGGCTTTAACCCTACATACTACTACACCAGAGTAAATAAATGAGCAGATTGTTAAAATAATGGCACTGTCATTTTCAAGTATATTCAACCATATACCCACCACTGTTGTGTTATTTAATAGCTGCACTACCTTTAGTGAGTTCTTCGTCTCTACTGCTTAATTTTTTATATTCAAGTCTCCGATATCGTAAATATTGATGACATTTTTCAGGGTTTGTACTAATCTATCACCCATTAATTACAGAAATGACTGAATGCATGACTATAAATGCATACACAAGACATTTCTTAAACCTTTGAGTGGCCACTTACCATTAACAATTCCAAACCGCAACCAACAATTCTACTGCATGAAATACAAATTCAGTTAACTTCTGAATTTCTGTTCCTGAAAATAAATCTGGCTTCTGAAGCAGTACAATTTTTAACTGGTCAATTTTAGATCCAAACAAAAAAGGTTAGGATGAAGGGCCTAGACCTGGAAACACGAACCTGCCTTTTCCCTTTTTGGATGTTGATGGATCTTTGCATTTTTAATTTCATATTTGCAGATTTCTCCATCCTTGATAATAATAATAATAATAATAATAATAATAATAATAATAATAATAATCGCTTATTGTCACGAGTAGGCTTCAATGAAGTTACTGTGAAAAGTCCCTAGTCGCCACATTCCGGCGGCTGTTTGGGGAGGCCGATACGGGAATTGAACCTGCGCTGCTGGCATTGTTCTGCATTACAAGCCAGCTGTTTAGCCCACTGTGCTAAACCAGCCCCATGAGCTGTCCCAGCCAATTTATCCATGTGTGTGCAAACTTCTTTCGCTTGAACATCCTTACGGTCGATCTATATCCAAATTCCATTCACCCACCTTGGCCATAATCTACTTGGCTAACAAAAATCTATCAATCTGGGATTTAAAGTTGTTACTAACCTAGAATCCATTTCTTTTTGTGGAGGAGAATTCCACATTTGGAATGTTTCCCAACTTTCTTGCCGAATGACCTGGACGGAAAAAGCCGCAGACAGGGGTGTGTTGCTGGCGGGACCAGAGAATCCCACTGCCAGCAAACAGCCAGAGAATTCCGGCCTATTGTGTCCTCGTTCTGGACTTCCATTTAAGATGCATACTTACCGTGCAAAGAAGGACACCCATTTTTGACTGTGAAAATTCCAGAAAAACTTGCTTCCGTATCTGCAAGATAAAGCAAGTGCGAGTATTGCTGTCAGAGTGTACAAGCGTACAGTGCATTCCTATACTTCACACCATCATTCAGTTCTAACAGGGGCAGAAGCTTAAGGCTCAATGTGGCTTTTGCAGTAAGATAATACAAATGTACCACTTTGAAATAAAATTGCTGTCACAAATCACCTGGTAATTTGTGACAGTATGAATTACATGCCCATTTCAATAAGGTTGTGAGCATTTCTATCCAATTATTGGGATATGAAAATGATAAACCGTGCATTTTTAGCATGCATGAAAATGCTCTAGAAAAAGAAAAAGACTAATACAAGGAAGTAATGGATATTCTTATGGTCGCGGGAACAGACTAAAAAGATCGGGCAACTTAAGTATCAGTTAGCAGCAAGTGACAACAAATAATGACAGTAAGAGGCATCTCACTGTATCTGAAATGCAGCAGTGCATCCGCTCAGCAGTACCATATGGGGTATGCTATTTAGCTCCATTGAAGCTCTAATTTGAAGACATAATGCACTAATTATACTCAGGGTAATAAACATTAAAATTCTTCCCCTGACACCCATCCACTTAATCTTTGTTTTGCTAGATAACAGCTGGTCAGGGTGTGTGCGGCCTACATACACGGCCTGCTCTGACTCACAAAGTACAATAGCTACAATGGCACAAAATGGTCAGTTTTCAAAACAAAATCTATTTTTGCCATATGCACACTATCTTCCACAATTACAGAGATAGGGTAATTTAGTTCCAATAATGGAGGTGTGGAAGATTCCCCAGCCAGATTTCCCTTCTTCTTGTACTTACATTGATTATTTAGACAAGTAACAGTCAATGATTTGGAGTTTAACTTTCATTTCCTGGTTGGAAATCGTAGGATTTTAAATGCAGATTACCCCAGAATAGTTTTTTAAAAATATATATAATTATCCTTGGGCAGCCACATTCATAATCAACCATTTTGAGTTTACCCAAATTATAATGCTTAAATGCTGCCAAAAACTTTGGTCCTCCGAGCACACTGGATTGGATATAGAAATGGCTCAGGTAGCAGTGGTCAGCACTGTTGCTTCACAGCGCCAGGGTCCCGGGTTCGATTCCCGGCTTGGGTCACTGTCTGTGCGGAGTCTGCACGTTATCCCAGTGTCTGCATGTGTTTCCTCCGGGTGCTCCGGTTTCCTCCAACAAGTTCCAAAAGACGTGCTGTTAGATGAATTGGACATTCTGAATTCTCCCTCAGTGTACCCAAACAGGTGCTGGAGTGTAGTGACCAGGGGATTTTCACAGTAACTTCATTGCAGTGTTAATGTAAGCCTATTTGTGACAATAATAATTATCTAGAGTGTATCGAAAGCTACATCAAGGTTTCTCACACAGACTGCAGCGATAATGGCTACTTAAAAATAAAACTTCTTTGGGTCTTATGGAGTTCCAGATCCTTTTTCTCCTACAATGGTTTTCTTCATCTGCTAGAGAAAGAACTCTGCAATATAGCAAGATATTTTCCTTCTAAAAGCCTAGCCAAGAATCAGCGCGTTTCATCGACTGGGGAGTTTCTGCAACCATTTAAGTTAGATCCAATGACTGTCTGGCAACCTGCTGATGCATATTGCCTGCTGCACCATGGTGCTTCTTCCCCGCAGTTCCCCACACAGAGAATTTCTGATCTCACCCACGCAGTCTGGGTGATAAATAGTAGAATCAGCCACGGCACTCCTGCACACCTCCTAGCAGCTGTTTCAAAAGTAGCACAAGTAGAGGGTATGGAAACTGCCAGGGTTAGGGAATGGTGTTGATAGTGCAGAATCAAAGACAGCAAAAGGAAAATCCTTTCTTAATGTCAAGGTGTCAGTTCCTTCATGCCTCAACTCACAAATAAAAGCACACTCACCTCCTGTTCCATGTTCCCATGCAATCGCAGAAACAGCATCTTACAAGCTGAGAAAGGTAACTGTTTTTGCATCATGCTGTCGGAATATGGAGTAAGGACATTTGCGAAAAGGTTGTAGTGAAACTCCACAGACTCACAACTGGAGAAAAATATGATCATTTTCTGTTTCTTTTCAAACTGTAAAGAATAGAAAGAATTAGCAGACATGTGGCTGAGCCCAAGTAAAAGTAGATCCTTTTTTTATATTCTTTGATGGAACTTGGGGTGTCGCCAGCTGGGCTAGGGTTTATTGCCCATCTCTTAATTGCCCTTGAGGACGCAAGTTAAGAGTCAACCACAGTGCTGTGGATCTGAAGTCACATGTAGGCCAGACCAGGTAAGGATGGCAGATTTCCTTCCCTAAAGAACAGTAGCAAACCAGATGGGTTTTTACAACAATTGACAATGGTTTCAGGGTCACCATTCGATTTTTAATTCCAGATTTTTATTGAATTCAAATTTCACGATCTGCCGTGATGGGATTTGAACCCAGGTCCCCAGAGCATTACCCTGGGTCTATGGATTACTAGCGACAATACCACTAGGCCACTGCCTCATTTAATTGGAAATGCTGCACAGGGACCCGAGTGGTCTCTTGTTCTTCGGACAGTCTTGGAATTGAAACTTAGTTTGGTTGGGTCAAACAGGACAACATGAATCAAATGCAAGACAAGATTTCCCTTTTTTAGTTGATCAACCCAGTTAATTTCAAATTCTCAAACCGTCATGGTGGTATCTGAACTCTAAACCATTAGTCTAAGCCTCTGATTCACTACTCCAGAAACATCTAGTACAGTAATACTGCAGTATTCAGAGTCATTTCTTACTTTGCATTTCTGGAGTACGAATGCTGAAAGCGTAACCAGTCGCAGCTTGCTGGGAACTATCATCATAAACTGTTGAAGTTGCTCCGGAATTGAATAGCATTCGGAATCTTCCTTTATGCTCTCTTGGTTGGTCTTCATTCCTTTTGTCACCAACTCAGTCTTGGACTGGCATGTTTCCGTGATATATATATTGACTGGCTCGTTTAAACTGATCCCAGCTAAACGATTCACTCCTGAAAAGGTAGAAACAAATGTGTAGTTATGTTACCCTTGTTTTCAGTAAGTTGTGATGGGCACAGTTTCATGAACAGTGCCTAATATTATCCTTGACTGGAGTGCTGAAGGTAAAAGAATGACTTGGGGCATTGCATTGTGTCTGAAAGAAAATGTCCCGGAAACCTAAGCAGCCAGGCTAGAATTTTATTCCAATGAGCTTTGTTCTACTCGGCCTTGAATTTTAAAAAATTAATTAAAACATAAAACTTTTAAAACCAATGGCACTGTGCAGAGTCATGTGACATTTTAGTAGCTTTCACTGTACGCTGCTTTTGGTGTGTTCCATAATGGCAATGTGAAAAAGTACAAGGGTGGAAAAAACACTGCAGCCCATCTAATCAGTACCATAGACTGAAATCTATTTTTATTCATTCTGGGGATATGGATATCGCTAGCAAACTCAGCGTTTGCCAGTGAAGTGGCGATGAGCTTTCTTCTTCTTGAACTGCTGCAGTCTGTGTGGTGATGGTATCCTCTAACGCTTTTAAATAGGGATTTCCAGGACTTTGACCCAACAACCAAGATGGGAGCAAAATTCATAACACGTCAGATTAAAATTTAAAGCAGTCCTGGGACTAAAGGTAGCAGCAGAGGTTGATATTTTAATGGCTGTATAACTGCACACACAAACACCCTTCTCAAAAAATATATACTTATTCACCAGAAAGTAAAGCCTCACCATCTGTTAAGGTGGCAGAGAGGAGAATGTTTTGCCTCTTTTCACATGCTGCATTTAGAGCATTCAGTATCGCAGTAATATCTTTCTCAAATCCCAGGTCCAGCAATCTGCTCAGAATAAAAACAAAAACACAAATACTGTTGGTTGTAAGAATTATTGTTGTAGTCTTGCGAAGATATTAAATTATTTGAAGTGAGATTGAGCTTAATTATACTCCTGCACACCAGACATTAGTTAAGACTGCAAGGAAGACCTAGAAATTCAAAGCATCATGAGGAACAGTTAGTTTGCACCTGACTCAGGTCACAACATAACACCCCCACCACAAAAATACTTTTCTCAGGTTTGTTGTGATGGACTGTAAAATACAATAGAGACATCTAGTGGGTGTAAAACATTACTGCAAAAACTTTAATATTATTGTAATTCTGCTGTAGCAAGCATTAGCAAATAGGTTATTCCTGCTATCTCTTACTGATATAGTTAGCAGAATTGAAAGGTATTCAGATGCAGTTTCCAAATCTAAGAACCAAAATCTATAAATCTCCTTCTAACAGATTATAATAGCACGGAGATTACATTAATTTTCACAACCACCACTTCAGATGAGGAATCAAGAATCATAATGTTGAGAGAAAATCTGAAACCCAATTTTAGTTTAACATACTAAGCCGCAAGTTGGAAAATTCTTGCCTATCTTGGGCGGCACGGTGGCATAGTGGTTAGCACTGCTGCCTCAGCGCAGGGGCCCAGGCTCGATTCCGATCTCGGGTGACTGTATGGAGTTTGCGCGTTCTCCCCGTGTCTGCGTGTTTCCTCCAGGTGCTCTGGTTTCCTCCCACAGTCCAAAGATATGCAGGTTAGATGGACTGAGCATGCTAAATTGTCCCTCAGTGTTCAAAGGTTACGTGGGGTTACTGGGTTATGGGGACAGGGTGGGGCTGTGGGCCTAGGTAGGGTGCTCTTTCAGGGGGTCGGTGCAGACTCAATGGACCAAATGGCTTTCTTCTGCACTGTCGTGATTCTATGACCTTGACTGGAAAAAAACAATGCATCTATATAGCGTCTTTCACAACCTCAGGATGTGCTGAAGCATTTTACACAATATTCTTTTATTCTTCCATGGGATGTGGGTATCGCTGGCTAGGCCAGCATTTTGTTACCCACCCCTAATTGCCCTAGAGAAGGCAGTGGTGAATCACCTTCCTGAACTGCTGCATTCCCTGTTGAAATACTTTTGAAGTGCAGCAGATATTATAATGCAAGAACCACCCACAATAATCAGCATCACCAAAAACAGATTGAGGGATTAAATATTGCTTGAAGGAACCAGTATAAAATCTCCCGCTCCTCTTCCCATTAACGGCAGGAACAGTTTCTGTCCATCTGAGAGAGCACGGCAGGTGTTAATGTCTTATCTGAACGAGGCCATCGTTGACAGTATTGCACTGGAATATCAGTCGAGACTTTTCTGCTCAAGTCTCTGGTGGGACTTAAGCTCAATGCCTTCTCACTCAGAGATGATTGTGCCACTCACTGAGCCACCGTTACCACAGTAGCTATAGGTACACGCACACTTACCTGTCAGCTTCATCAATAATGAGCCACTGTACACGGGAAAAACAAATGCTCTTTGTGTTTTTTATGTGATCCACTAGTCGTCCTGGAGTTGAAACAAGTATATTTATACCTTTACGTAACCTGGAACATGAAGATATTATAATTATAATTTTGAATTTATATAGCCTCAAACTTCTTGACGTACTGCGCATAGAGTGAACTGAAGTGACAGAGGCAACACCAGCAATTATTTTGTATGGCAAAACCCTACAAAATACAATGAAAATAACCAGTTAACCTTTCTTTGAGCACTTTTGAGGGCGGGATATCGAGGAGGGTGTGCGGAGAATTATTCTATTTTCTTCAAACAGTGTTATAGGATTTTTAACATCCATCTATAGAGGGATCTGGGCCAAATGCAGGCAAATGGGGTTAGCTTAGATGGGCTTTTTGGTTGGCATGGACCTGTTTGGGCCGAAGGGCCTGTCTCCATGTCGTAGATTCCATGATCTGGATCTCAGGAACTGATAGGGTTGGGGTTTAATATCCCATCTGAAGGATGGCACTTTAAACAATATAGTAGTTTCCAGGTACTGCACAAGGCTTTTGGCTCAAGGCTAGAAATTGGCCTAGAACTCAATTTTTGCCTTTAACAAGTGGGCCCAGCTGGCATTACACCTCCTACAAACAATAAAATACTCTGATGCAGCAATGTGCAACAATTTCATGTTACATGGGTACACCTACACTTTACCATTAGTATGACCAGGTGAGAAAGGTGAATGGGCTCCCTTCTCTTCAGCCTTCTCGGGTTGACAACAACAATTATTTAAATTTATTTTATACAAGAGTATTTACCAAGGCCAATCCACTTACCCTGCATATCTTTGGGTTGTGGGGATGAGACAATGGTTAAAAAGATACTTCTGATAGTTAAAGTTCAAATTCTATAGTTTTTCATGAGCAAACTCACCGTGCATACACAAAAGTTAGTTGTCCACACTGGCCTTTTTCTCAGCAGAGCCTAATTCTTGTGCGCTTTGCTTCGAACTCACATTCTTTAAAAAATAAATTCCAACTGAGGGGTAATTTAGCGTGGCCAATCCACATACCATGCACATCTTTGGGTTGTGGGGACGAGACCCATGCAGACTCGGAGAGAATGTGCAAACTCCATACGGACAGTGACCTGGGCCGGAATCAAACCCAGGTCTTTGGCGTCGTGAGGCAGTTGTGCTAACCACTGCGCCACCGTGCTGCCCAGATATCCCTTTTCCAAATCAGAATATGTTCAACTATTTAAGCAGTGAGCAATTCGGAACAAATTAAAGAAGCTTTTGTTGAGTCAATGAGAGAGCAAATTAACCATTAAATTTGAGAGTAATAAAATTATAATAATAAAAACGTGACAAAAAGAATTTCGACATCATGCAGACATTAGGGCACGCAAGCACACAGGCATGCACATCAGAAAAAATTAGGAGAGTTCAATTAAAAAGAAAAGAATATAAAATTAAGTGCCCTTTGACTGTCCTTGGGGCAACGGTGCAGCATATTTAGGATCACTGGTGGGTTTCCAGATCGAGTGCACGCGGGGAGAGAGGGAGGGAGGGAGGAAGGGAACGGGCGAGAGAGAGATTTGTTGGGATCTGGATTGTAGGAAATGTCTCTCTCTTTCAAGTTCCCCAAGGATAATTTGCTCTCAATACAAATTGTAAAAGTTCCACTCAGTAGAAAGTGGAAATATTGGGCGGGATTCTCCGGCTGCACCCGCCTGGCAACTGGAAATTCCCGCCCGAGGTCAATGGACCATTGTGGTCAGCATCCCGCCCGTGGCGATCCTGCGACGGGCACGGCCAAAGTATCCAGCTCATTATATTTAACAAAATAATGGGGCAGATCTCATAACTATACAACCTATTGCACTCTCCCAGTTTTAACTTATTCATAAAGAAGCAATTTTTTAAAAGGGAGTAATTATTTAAAAACATTTTTTTTTTTTTTTAAAAAGAGTATCCAATTCATTTTTTCGAATTAAGGGGCAATTTAGCGTGGCCAATCCACCTACCCTGCACATCTTTGGGTTGTGGGGGCGAAACCCACGCAAAGTGGGCTAAACAGCTGGCTTGTAATGCAGAACAAGGCCAGCAGCACGGTTCAATTCCCGTACCAGCCTCCCCGAACAGGCGCCGGAATGTGGCGACTGGGGGCTTTCACAGTAACTTCATTGAAGCCTACTTGTGACAATAAGCGATTATTATTACATGGGGAGAATGTGCAAACTCCACACGGACAGTGACCCAGGGCCAGGATTTGAACCCGGGTCCTCAGCGCCGTAGTCCCAGTGCTAACCACTGAGCCACCGTGCTGCCCCCTAAGGGAGTAATTATTTACATACAAAACCTATCTCCAAAATGCCAATAAATCATCAATGTGTTCTTTTTAACTCTGGTAGTTTTCTTTAGAAGTACATCAAGTTGCAGATTTTGACGTTCTGTTCTCATTTAAATACACCTCACAACGTCAACAGTTTTGCTCATTGAATGGTGTGCGCTTGTGAATCTCCAATAACAAAGTAAGAAATGAGTCGCAACGGAAGTTGGCAACCCCAGATCAGCTGTCCCATTGTAGGGCTAAAACACACAAAGCGTTATAAATGGGAGCGAGAGGTCGTGCATTTCCTACAACTATTATGTGGGTGTGTCTTTAATTCTGCAAATTTCTCTATTTCTGATAATATATAATATATATAACTGCCAATCAAGGATGAGTAAAATGTAAAAATAGTTAAGTAACGAGTTGAAACATACTACTTCTGGAATCATACAGGAAAGTAGGAGGCCATTTGTCCTGGTTTTGATGGTTCTTTGAAAGAGCTATCCAATTAGTCACACTAATTTTCCACACTATGAAATAGGAATCAGAAAACTGGGAAGTGTTCACCTTTGTTTGGTTTTCTCTATTCACTTCACTCATCAAGCCGGGCATACCTTGCTTTCTCGGATTTTCGTTTCTCTCCTCCCATCAACACTCCTGGCACAATCCACGTAAATGGCTATTAAGTTAAAAAAAAAAAATCAATGTAACTGTTCATGCTAGAAATAAACGTTTAGTTATGTCTTCTTCACTGGCTTTATAAATAGTGGCATAGGGTACAATAGTAAAAGGACTAATGATAAGTCTGTACAGACATTGGTTAAGTCTCTTAGTGTTGGGTGGGGTTACTGGGTTATGGGGATAGGGTGGGGGTGTGGGCTTGGGTAGGGAGCTCTTTCCAAGAGCTGGTGCAGACTCGATGGACTGAATGGCCTCCTGCTGCACTGTAAATTCTATGAAGTCAAAGTTAGATTACTGTTTGCCAAATTAAGGAAAAATCATTCCACTCATCGGGCAAACAGTGTAGATTCACACTGAATATATTAGGGATAGGCAAGTTTTAAAACCAGAGTGGCTCGGAATATTTCCACTGGAGCAGCAAAGGAGAAGGTGGAGAAAATAGAATTTTTTTTAAAATTATGACAGGTTTTCATAGAGTGAATAGGGACCATCTTCTCTACTGGAAGATGGCAATGAAGGATCAACAAATTAAGATGTCACTGAGGACTTCCGGTGGCGGCTATGAAGGAGTAAGTCTCATATTTGGTGGCTCTCGCTCGGGTGGGACCTTTGGACCTTTTCCCCCGATTTTCTACCGGACCTGAATTGGAAAATTGATGTTAGAGACAATTGTGTACTGAATTCCCACATTGGTGCATGGAGAGGAGGACTAGAAGTGCTCGTAAAGGCAGAAACAGAAAGACAGAGAAGGCTTGGGCTGAAGCTGCAGCAGGAGACAGCATGGCGGAGGACCGGTCCTCTGGCTTGTCCACCCAGCGGTCAACGGAGCAGCTGATGCAAGTTATTCAGGACGGCTTCGCGAAGCAGAAACGGGACTGCTTGGACCCAACAAAGGAGTCAATTGAGCAGCTGGAGCTTAGATTGGATGCCCAAGATCGGGCGATCCAGAAGGTAGAGAAGGCACTGGCTGAGCAGGAGGAACATCAAACGGCGGTGGAGTTGGAGGTGGGGATGCTGAGAGACCAGCAGAAGAAGCTCCTGGAGAAGGTGGAGGACCTAGAGAATAGGTCCTGCCGGCAGAACTTGAGAATCATTGGGCTCCCGGAGGGGTCCGATGGAGCGGACACTGGGGCATACATTGCAGACATGTTTGAGAAGCTGCTGGGGGATGGGGCATTCTCACGACCCTTGGAGGTGGACAGAGCTCACAGAGCGCTCGCGAGGAAGCCGCAAATGGGAGACACCCCTCCCCCCCCGGCGGGCAATGGTGGTGAGATTCCACAGGTACTTGGATAAGGAGCGTATTTTACAGTGGGTCAAGCAGACACGGAGCTGTAAATAGGAGAAGCGAATCCTGCGGATCTACCAAGACCTGAGTGTGGAGGTGGCCAGGAGAAGAGCTGGCTTCAACCAGATCAGGTCGCTCCTTTTTAAGAAAAAGGTGAAATTCGGACTGTTGTATCCGGCCCCTCTCAGGGTCACGTACGAGGAACAGCACTTCTATTTTGAGTCGCCTGAGGACGCGCTGGACTTCGTGAAAAAGAAAGGACTGGTGGTGGACTGAGAACTTTTGACGTTTGCTGCAACGTTCGTGATTTTTAAAAAATGTTTCTCGTTTTTCGGTTTGTGGAAGCTGTCTGCAGTGCCTTCTGGGGGGGGGGCGGGGTGGCCATAGGTGAGAGGCTTTTTGGCGGCAGGGATGGGGGGCCACCAAGCTAGCTGGGTGGGCTAGCCCATGGAAGCGTAGTGGGGGGTGCATATGTTAGGTTTATTAAAGTGGTTGGGATACATTGTGTTGTTACTGGGGGGGTAAATGTTCTGCTGACGAGGGAGGGACTTGGGCTAAGGGACAGAGAGGAGGTTGGGGGCGGAGGCTGCCTGGGGGCGGGCCGGTGGAGGCTGGCCCAAAAAAAGGGGATAGCTGATCGGCGAAGGGGGGGGGGGGGGGGGGGGGGGGGGGGGAATGAGCCCCCCCAAAGAGGCTGATCACCTGGAATGTTTGAGGGCTAAATGGGCCGGCCGAGAGAGCACGCGTTTTCGTGCATCTGAGGGGACTGAAGGCGGACGTGGTAATGTTTCAGGAGACGCACCTTAGAGTAGCTGACCAGATTAGATTGAGAAAAGGCTGGGTCAGTCAGGTCTTTCACTCGGGACTGGATTCAAAGACTAGAGGGTCGCGATCCTGATCAATAAGCAGGTGGTGTTTGAGGTGGGCGGAATAGTCTCGGATGTGGGAGGTCGGTACATTATGGTCAGTGGGAAACTGGATGGGGTGCAGGTGGTATTAGTAAATGTGTATGCACCAAAGTGGGATGATGTGGAGTTTATAAAGAGGATGCTGGGGAAGATACCAGACCTGGACTCGCACAAGTTGGTCATGGGAGGGGACTTCAATACAGTTATTGACCATAGCTTAGAACGGTCAAGCTCAAAAGCGGGCAGGGTGCCAGCAATGGCAAAAGAACTAAAAGGGTTCATGGAGCAGATGGGGAGGGGGGCAGCTGAGGGTGAAGGAGTTCTCCTTCTACTCACACGTGCATAAAGTGTACTCCCGGATTGATTTCTTTATTCTGAGCCGGGCTTTACTGACAGGTGTGGTGGACACGGGGTACTCGGCGATCACAATCTCAGACCGTGCTCCGCACTGGGTTGACCTGCAGGTTAGTAAAGACAGTAACCAGCGCCCGCATTGGAGGTTAGATGTGGGACTTTTAGCTGACGAAGGGGTGTGCGAGCGACTGAGGAAATGTATTCAGAACTACCTGCAGGTCAATGACACGGGGGAAATTTCAGCAGCGGTGGTCTGGGAAGCACTGAAGGCGGTGGTTAGAGGGGAGCTGATCTCGATACTGGCCCACAGGGCGAAGGTAGACAGGGCAGAGACGGACCGACTGGTAAAGGAGATACTACAGATCAATAGAAGGTATGCGGTGACCCCAGAGGCAGGGCTTTTAAGGGAACGGCGGGGCTACAGGCGGAGTTCGGCTTGTTGACCACAGGGAGGGCGGTGGAGCAGCTAAGAAAGGTGAGGGGGACGATCTATGAACATGGAGAGAAGGCTAGCAGAATGCTTACACCGCAGCTTAGAAAGAGGGAGGCAGCCAGGGAGATGGGGAAAGTAAATGACAGAGATGGGAACCTGGTTGGAGATTCAGCAGGGATGAATAAGGCGTTTAGGGATATTTACAGTAGGCTGTATGGGTCGGAACCCCCAACCGGGCCGGAGGGAATGAGGCACTTCTTAGGGGGGCTGAAGTTCCCAAAGGTGGACGGGGAGTTAGTAGAAGGGTTGGGGCCCCCGATCGGGTTGGAAGAGATAGTGGAGGGTCTGAAGGCCATGCAGTCGGGTAAAGCCCCAGGGCCAGACGGGTACCCAGTGGAGTTCTATAAAAAGTTCTCTGGGATATTGGGACCGTTGATGATGAGGATGTTCAATGAGGCAAGGGGGAGAGGGGTGCTGCCCCCGATGATGTCACAGGCCACGATTTCGCTGATCCTGAAGCGGGACAAGAACCCGGAGCTGTGTGGGTCCTACAGGCCGATATCCTTGTTGAACGTGGACGCCAAACTACTGGCCAAAATTTTGTACTCCAGGATTGAGGATTGTGTTCTGGACGTTATTGGGGAGAATCAGACGGGGTTTGTTAAGGGTAGGCAGTTGGTGGCCAATATAAGAAGGCTATTAAACGTGATCATGATGCGCCCGGAAGGTAGGGAGGTGGAGGTAATGGTCGCAATGGACGCAGAGAAGGCTTTTGATCGGGTAGAATGGGAATATCTGTGGGAGGTACTAGGACGGTTTGGATTTGGGCGGGGCTTTATTGACTGGGTCAGGTTGCTGTATCAGGCTCCTGTGGCAAGCGTAGGGACGAATAGGACAACATCGGACTACTTTAGACTGCACCGGGGGACGAGACTGTGATGCCCCCTCTCCCCACTGTTGTTCGCGTTAGCTATAGAGCCGCTGGCAATTGCTCGGAGAGCCTCAAGGGGCTGGGTGGAGCACAGAGTCTCGCTTTATGCAGACGACCTGCTTCTGTATGTATCGGACCTAATAGTGGGGATGGAGGAAATCATGAGGATTCTAGGGGAATTTGGCAGGTTTTCGGGGTATAAGCTAAATATGGGGAAAAGTGAGATGTTTGCGGTCCAGGCGAGGGGACAGGAGAGGCGATTGAGGGAGCTGCCGTTTAGATTAGTACGGGGAAGGTTTAGGTATCTAGGCATCCAAGTGGCGCAGGAATGGGACCAGCTGCATAAATTAAATCTGGTCCGACTAGTAGACCAAATGAAGGATGATTTTCGGAGGTGAGATGCGGTCCCGTTGTCACTAGCTGGGAGGGTGCAGACGGTGAAGATGGCGGTCCTCCCGAGATTCCTGTTTGTATTTAAATGTCTTCCTATTTTTGTTCCGCGGTCCTTTTTTAAACGGGTCAAAGTGATCACTGGCTTTGTTTGGGCGGGCAAGACCACGCGGGTAAGGAAGGTAATGCTTGAGCAGAGTTGGGGAAAGGGCGGGCTGGCGCTGCCAAATTTTAGTAACTATTACTGGGCGGCGAATATAGCCATGATCAGGAAGTGGGTAGTGGGGGAGGGTCGGCATATGGCGGCTTCATGTAAGGGCACCAGTCTGGGGGCGTTGGTAACTGCGCTGGTGTTGTTCTGCATGAAAACCAGCAGCCTAGCCCACGGAGCTAAACCGGCCCCTTGGTGGCTCAACACCAAGAATGGCTCAGTAGCACCACTACTGACTGAGCTGGCCAAGTCCTAAAGGACATAGCTGCTAGACTAGGTCTGCAGGAGATGGTGAGGGAACCAACAAGAGGGAAAAATATACTTGACCAACATGCCTAACGCAGATGAATCTGTTCTTGACAGTAGTATCTGTCATAATATGCACCCATGCACATCCTGAGGTAAAAGCAGGCAGTGACAGACACCCTGGTGAGCCAATCAACATACAGAACAGACCACGACCAATCACCAGACAGAATACCAGAGGAGGGGCTTCCAACTATAAAACACACCCAGAGTACATTCTAATGCCCTTGTCTCTTTCCATTGGTGACAACTGTAGTGACAGTCTGGGTGTACAAAACATTCAACATCTTCTACACGTGGATCAGAGCTAGCCTGGTCTAGATAGTTAATGTTAGTTTACTTAGAGTAGTAGAAAGTCAACCCACAGGCAGCTGAGTGCTTCGTTTCTGAAGTTCAATAAATCTTATTGAACCAACGCCTACGTTTGGTGTATGCTTGATCATTTAACTGCATCGTGTTGCAGTCCGTGTTACTCCAGGGTGAATAACACGACATGATACCAGGAGTGGCTGCTGCTTCTAAGTAATTTACCTTCGAAAATTCACGACGACCAGCAACTGCCTTCCAGCAACATGGAAAAGATCCAGGCACCTCCACAGCTCCTGATCTCCGGGAACCTTGGCGCCAACTGGCGGGTCTTCAAGCAGAAATTCAGTTTATACCTTAAGGCCTCGGGCCTCGAACGTGCGACCGATACCCGAAAAATCACACTGCTACTGTTGACTGCGGGGGGCCAGGCCATCCAAATCTTCAATTCGCTCACTTTTACCGACGGTGACGACAAGACCAAGTTCCAGACCGTCTTAGCCAAATTCGACAGTCACTGTGAGGTTGAGACGAACGAAAGCTTTGAGCGGTATGTCTTCCAGCAGCGCCTTCAGGGTAAGGATGAGCCTTTCCAGTCTTTTCTCACTCATCTTCGCATTCTAGCACAATTCTGCAACTACGGTGACACCACTGACTCCCTCATCAGGGATCAGATCATGTTTGGTGTCCACTCCGACGGCCTGCGGGAGCAGCTCCTAAAAATATGACCCTGCCAGTGGCCATCGAGACGTGCAAAGTCCACGAACAGGCGAAAAGTCGCTATTCCCGCCTTAAGTCGGCAGAGCAGGACCAACTTGCCTCCCACGAGGCTGGGAGTGTACAGGCCATCGCTCGAATGCGGCGCCTGAGCATCGATGAAGGCGGCCATTTCGCGCACTTTTCGACGGGTCCCACGCATGCGCACCACCGTCGGGAGAACAAAGCGGCCGAAGACTACACTGCGCAGGTGCGAGCAGCAATGGCCTGCAAGAGGCAGGTGATGTCTCAACTGCAAGAAGCTTGGCCATTGTGCGGCTTTGTGCAGGTCTGCACCTCCGATAGGGGGCCAGCGATCACAGTTCCAATGCAGACGTGCTCGAAGTGTGCAGCAAGAGCTGCTGGATTTGGAATCTGATCCCGTCACGGACCCAGAGGACGACTGTTCTGGCCATTCATGTACCTGACCTGGATCACCTTCCAGTGCTGCAAAAGATGCAGCAGGTCAGAACCCGGCAAAAGCTAACATATGATGCTCATGCTACTGATCTGCCCGTGCTCTCTCCGAAGAACGCTGTTCGCATCAAGTTGCCTGGTGGAGGCTGGTTAGCTCCAGCTGTTCAACAGGCTGCTCCCAGGTAGTTTGTGGTTCGCATGGCTGATGGATATTACCAGACAGAACACCAGAGGGGGGCTTCCAACTATAAAACACACGAGGCATCAGCACTCTGCCTCTTTCCACTGGTGACAACTGTAATGACAGTCAGGGTGTACAAATCATTCAACACCTTCTACACGTGGATCAGAGCTAGCTTGGTCTAGATAGTTAATGTTAGTTTACTTAGAGTAGAGTAGTAGAGAGACAACCCACAGGCAGCTGTGTGCTTCGTTACTGAAGTTCAATAAATCGTATTGGACCAACGCCTACGTTTGGTGTATGCTTGATCATTTCACTGCATCGTGTTGCAGTCCGTGTTACCCCAGGGTGAATAACACGACAGGATCAATCCTGGTTCAATAAAGAGTGCAGGAGTGTATGCCAGGAGCAGCACCAGGCACACCTTAAAATGAGGTGTCAACCTGGTGAAGCTACAACTCAGGGCTATTTGCGAGTCAGCACCACATGATAGACAAAGCAAAGCAATCTCACAACCAACGGATCAGATCTAAGCTCGGCAGTCCTGCCACATCCAGTTATGAATGGTAGTTGACAATTAAACAATTCACTGGAGGAGGCGGCTCCACAAATATTTCCATTCTCAATGATGGGGGAGTCAATGACGGCACATCTGTGCATAAGCTATAGTTGAAGCATTTGCAACAATTATCAATCAGACGTGCTGAGTGGATGATCCATCTTGATTTCCTCTAGAGTTCTCCAGCTTCACAGATGCCAGTCTTCAGCCAATTCGATCACAGGATATTAAGAAACATTAAAGGAACTGGATATTGCAAAGGCTATGAGTCCTGACAATATTCTGGCAATAGTACAAAGACTTGTGCTCCAGAACTTGCTGTGCCATTAGACAAGCTCTTCCAGTACAACTCCAACACTGGCATCTACCCAGCAATGAGGAAAAGTGTCCAGGTATGTCCTGTACACAAAAAGCAGGACAAATTCAACCTGGCCAAATGTTGCTTCATCAGTCTACTCTCGGTCATCAGTAAAATGATGGAAGGGGGTCATCAAGCAGCATATCAAGCAGCACTTGCTGAGCAATAACGAGCACACGGATGCTCAGTTGGGGTTCTGCCAGGGTCAGCCAGGTCCTTGGTTCAAACGGATTACTGTAGGGTACTGTTTAAATATACACTGTAGCCATGATGTGGAGATGCTGGCATTGGACTGGGGTGAGCACAGTACGAAGTCTTACAACACCAGGTTAAAGTCCAACAGGTTTGTTTCGAATCACTAGCTTTCGGAGCACTGCTCCAATCACCCGAGGAAGGAGTAGTGCTCCGAAAGCTAGTGATTCGAAACAAACCTGTTGGACTTTAACCTCGTGTTGTAAGACTTCTTACTGTAAATATACACTGTTTACTGTAGGACAATTGGTATTCTTCACTAACAGGATGCTGCCGTCAAGCCAAGAAGATTTTCTGCCAATCACATAAATGAGTAATATGAATTTCAGTGCCAGTGTGATGCTAGGTATGTAGGCCATACGTCCCCAAGACTGGCCGATTGTATCGGACAGCATGTCCCGTCTGCTATTTGCAACAGGCAAGGTACAGACCGCACCCAACCAGCACGTGCTTGCAAATCTCAAAAGTGTCCAACTTTAGATGTAATCCCACGATTGGACGATTAAGTAATCCTCAGTGCGCTAAGAATTACGCCGACAACCAATTTAAGATTTCAGTTGGGCTTGCAACGTGGTGCATTTGAGTGTACTGGAAGCTACATTTATTAATATATAGGACTCTATATATTTGCAGACAAAAAGAACATTGTGCCTGTTTCAGCAAAATGAAACAATCAACGGCTGGTTCATTCCTCAGTGAATCGCCATGGCGATTTAGACCTATTTTAAATTTAAATTTTTAAAATAATTAATGGAATATCGCCGTCACTGGCTGGTCCAGCATTTGCTGTCCATCCCTAATTGCCCCTGAACTGACGGCATTTACGAGTTAAGGAGTCACTAGACCAGGCAAGGACGGCAGATTTCCTTTCCTACCGGGCAGCACGGTAGCACAAGTGGATAGCACAGTGGCTTCACAGCGCCAGGGTCCCAGGTTCGATTCCCCGCTGGGTCACGGTCTGTGCGGAGTCTGCACGTTCTTTCCGTGTCTGCGTGGGTTTCCTCCGGGTGCTCCGGTTTCCTCCCACAGTCCAAAGATGTGCAGGTTATGGATTGGCCATGATAAATTGCCCTTAGTGTCCAAAAAAGTTAGATGGGGTTACTGGGTTACGGGGATAGGGTGGAAGTGAGGGTTTAATGTGGGTCGGTGCAAACTCGATGGGCCGAATGGCCTCCTTCTACACTGTACATTCTATGTTCTAAAGGATATTAGTCAACCAGATGGTTGATTTTATAAGAACCAACAATGGTTTCACCATTAGACATTCAATTTTTTCTCCAATTCAAATTTCACCATCTGTGTGGTGGGATTTGAGCCCCAGTCTCCGAATTAATGAAAATTCCACAACGCCATCCCATACTTGGCAGTTAACTGTCAGTCACCATCAATTGATGCATTCTTCATGGTAATGTCTCTCCTAATCAGAGTCCACTTGTCAACCAATCAGCACCATCTTCTCATACAGTATAAATTTGCTGTTCCTTGCATTGGTGTTCTTGCAAATTATCCTAATGAGTGCAAGAGAAAAAGCTTTGACACAATGTCACTTTTTTTCCCCCAACAACACTCAGGTTCCAAATTACCAAACGACTATTTGGATATGCAATTGTTCTGAATGTCACACTGATATCAGACAATAACCAAATACCAGAATAAAGTAACTGTTAAATGATAGCTCTTTTAATGTTAATACTTATTACAATTATGATAGTGCCATCCTTTGTGGCTGCTTGCACGAATTACTGCTCCCATATTGCTTTTCATTAGCACAGAGAACAACCTTATTCCACCAATAAAGGCATTGCCGATTAAGCAAATAAACAAAGATAAATTATAATTAATCCTGAAGGGTCTTCAGAGGGTGGATATGGAGAGGATGTTTTCTCATCTGAGGGAATCTAGAGCAAGGAGTCACCGTTTAAAATAAGGGGTCGTCCATTTAAAACAGAGATGAGGTGAAATGTTTTCAATCAGAGAATTATGAATCTTTGGAACTCTGTTCCTGAAAATGTTGTGGAAGCAGAATCTTTGAATATATTTAAGGCAGAGATGGGTAGATTTTGCTAAGCAGGGAACCAGTTCATGATATATCATCTTTTGAAGAAAATGTCCAATAAAGTCAATCTGAAGAGAGTATGGATAAATTATTACTCATTCCTGATAAAATTCTCTTACCTTGATCAATTTTTGAATGGTAGCAAAGCTTTGCAGGGCCAGCTGACGAGGAGAGTAAAGAAAACATTAATGTTTAATTTCTCTGAATACGCAAATTACATCCAACTTCTCTTGAATGTGCGAATACTTGCTCTGAATGAGTATCAAATCATTTTCCATGTATTACCCAGTATTAGCATCAGTGACTCTTGAGTTAGCACATCATCCTTCTGGGATGGGATGACACGGCAGGACACGAACAACTCCTCTTCCTGCTGGCTGTGAAGTCAGCTCCTGTTGGGTGCAGGCTCACAGCTCAAAAGTGCCCAGTATTTGACATTAATTGGCAATCTCATTCCAGCAGATGCAAGAGGTGAAACAGTTCACACTAGTGCATTAGGCTGCTGTTCTGAGGTTAAGAGTTTGAGCTTACTGCTGGTTAGTGTAAAACCAACTTTGTGATACAGTCAGTGCCTGTTATATCTCATCCGGTAGTACTCAAGTATTACATTCTCAGGTAAATTTAAATACAATGATAATTTTAACACTTTTTGTTGCAAATAGCATACCTCCCTGGTTGGAATGACGATTACAGCATATGGTCCATCACTGCGCTATGAAACAAAAACAAATTAATATTTAAGATTGTGTATTATAATTTCCCTATTATTATTTCCCCTCAAGAAGTATTTTTGGGTGGTGAATGTACATACAGTTAATGGACAGGTAACTGTTACACGTTTAGCTGCTGTTGTATAAAGGGTCAAAAGTTCTGCTCCTTTTCACAAACACCTTTATTTCACTTTAACAGACACTGCACAAAACTCTATCATCACATCACCTGACACGAAGGCCACCTGAAGCCTCTTTACATATCAGTGTCAATTATTGGATACTTAACATAAATGACACAACTAATTGGAATGTTTCTTAACCCATTACTTAACAGTCTCCCCTTCCTTGGAGAAAAAAATGAATAAATAGGTGAAATCAAAATTACAAGAAACTCAAAAACAAGCAATTTCTCCCCTTTTTTTTTCATTTTGTGGAAGAAAAAAAACATTTTTGGAAGAAACAAAAAGTCACAGAAACAGGTGCCCTTCATTAACAATATCCAAAACTTTCTGTGAACTAGCACCTCTTTTTGTAAAACAGTCTGACAATTGATAGCTATTGTTGACCCATTGAATTTTTGCTATTTCCCCTCTGTCCAACATCTGCTTCAAACTTGCGATGTCTATCCTTAACATTTTTTCATTGACACTTTTGTAGAGTGCACATTTTCCCACAGGGATTTATTGTCAATATGAGATTCAAAGGTATATTACCCAAATCCCCTAATCCAAAATTTCTGTCAATATCGGAGATATATTAACGGCCATGTCCACCACCTCTACAAGGCTTAACGTCTCAGCAGCCAAAGTGCTTTTGACCACTCTCCTTATTTTCTTTGTTTCCCACACAAGAGGGCAACATTTACCATTGTTCCCAAAAAGGAAAATTATAAAACCTCCTGCGCTTGAAACCCCATCACACAGATTTGCATAGGACACATCATTATAAACTATAAGTTTCAAGTGCCTACGGTCACCTAAAACCAGGAACCTCAAAACACACTCCTGCATTTTTAGTTTGACCAATGTTTTATTTGCTCTTATTATGTCTTCCACTTTGGGATCATTCATTTTTGTACTCAACTCCAGGACATCAAAACTCACGTCCGGTCTAGTCTGTCTACCTAACCAATTCAGTTTCCCAATTAAACTTCGCAGTTGCTCATTTTCCATCTTTGAAACCATTGCGTCCTTTTGTGAAACCCAGCCACGACTAATTGCTATTGGGCTGATGCTTTCCAAATAAGAATGCTGACGTAAAGTTGCCCCCAGCTTAGTCTGTCCAATTTCCAGTCCAATATATTTAAATGCACCGGAAGCCTGACTTCCAACCCTGAATTCTTTCCTCAAACCAGAGATTACAACAGCTTTGAAATCACTAGTCCCACCCCACAAACAATCATCGACATGCATCATAAAGATGCCAGAAAGATATCCTTTATAGTGCCAGTAAAACATTGCCGGATCTTCTTTCAACTGGCAACAGCCTAACTTTAACAAAACTGACCTTACTGAAAAATAACAGACTCTAGTTGCATCATTTAATCCATATACACATTTGTTCAACTTCCAGAGTACCCCTTCTGTGTTAGCTGCCTCTTTAGGAGGACGGAGAAAAATGTCTCTCTGGAGCGGATGCCCCTGCAAAAAGGCAGCTTTTATATCTACAGATTTGCATTCCTATGCCTTTGTGTATAATAGAGCCAAGAAATAACCTTTCCTGCTGTAGGTAAATCTACCCTTAAATCCTGATCATCTAAGTTTTCTTCAAATCCCCTTGCCACAAGCCTGGCCTTTGCCTTATAAGTTCCATCCGGAAGAACCTTTTCCATCTGTGGGATAGAGCTCTTTGTCCCCTATCCGGTACTGTTCTATGTTCTACCGTGTATACCCCAAATTCACTCCAACGAAGCAGTTCTTGCCGTTTGGCATCTTTGATAACTTTTTCATCTAATTTATTGGAAGCCACCAAAATCTCACGTGCATGTGGGCTTCTACTCCTAATAGTATTCGAGATCTTGATAAGCTACGTCCCTCCCCCGCCTGGTATCTCGTTCTGTACTGCTTGATCTTTCCCTTCAGCTGTGGGATGTCCTTTCAATAGTTCTCGACCTTTTTCTGCGTACCTGTTCACTATCCGATGTACTATCTGAACTGGCACTGCGTTTCTGTGCCCTCCATTTTTGAACTTTGTGTTCCCAGTCCATTGTCTTGAGTCCCTCCCTGAATGCTGTACATTCAACCAATGTTTATACTTTCCAGTGGCCTTCCCTGCTCTACTAATAACAGTTGCATCCTGCCATTGACTAGACCCTTCAGGCAAGTATGTCACTTTTGTACCAACTTTTGGCAGTTGTCCTTTCGGAAAAAATGGCCTGTTCTAAATCATCAGAAGTGCTGTGTTCCTCTACAGAAACTCTGTCTATATCAGTTAACTGGTCCTCATAGTTCTGTAACACATGCGTACCAGATGACTCTGGTTCCTAGTCATGTCTGTCTGCTCTGACTAAATTTTAAAATTTGTAATCTGTACCCATTATCCTTGATGAATGTACCCTAACAATTTGATTGCCATGTTTCAAAATAATTATTTTGCCATCTATGCCTATGATCTTCCCTGGGCCTTTCCATTCATTAAAATTGTTTCTCTTATAGTATACTATGTCTCCTTGCTGAAAAACGGTATTTGATGGCCGTACATTATGCCTTAAAGCTCTGCGAATTCTTTCAGAGACTTCTGCTTCCAAAAAAGCTATGTAATGTATTTAAATGCTCAGCAAAGGCTGAGCTAATTGTAGTCCCTTCCCAAGCTGGAGGCTGGTCATCCAAAATGGACGGAATTTTAGGATTTCTACCAAACACTAATTGATAGGGACTATAGCCCCCAACCATCTGCAATGAATTATTTGCATGTACCGCCCATGCTAAAGCTGAATCTAGCTTGCAGTTTGGTCTGTCTGCCAACATTTTCCAGAGCATGTCATCTATTACCGCATTGTGTCTTTCACACACACCATTACTAAATGGTCTTTCTGCAGCCGTATTCAGAACTGTGATATTCACGTTTTTACACATATCCCTAAACTCAACACGAGCAAATTCTCCATAAGGAATTTTGCAGGTGGGCCCATTCCTGTCCCTATCCATTTTTCCAAGATTTGATCCAGAATTACTCTCTTTTCTTTACTTCGTACAATCGTTGATTGACTAAATTTGGTTGCTAAATCTACAAAATGCAAAATAAATATAGAACATAGAACAGTACAGCACAGAACAGGCCCTTCAGCCCTCTATGTTGTGCCGAGCTTTGTCCGAAACCAAAATCAAGCTATACCACGCCCTGCCATTCTGGTGTGCTCCATGTGCCTATCCAATAACCGCTTGAAAGTTCCTAAAGTGTCTGACTCCACTATCACAGCAGGCAGTCCATTCCACACTCTAACCACTCTCTGAGTAAAGAATTGTTGCTAACTTTCCGGTTGGTTCAATTGCTCTGTTTTATTACCTTTGCTCTCGAGTCGCCAGGTATCTTTATGATACCGCCATGAGTTTCAAGTTCAAGTAATGATCAATAACTCAATATACCGATTAGTAAGGTTCAAATCAAAGCACATTTATTACACAGTAATCGCTACTCATGCACAAATTCTACGTCTAAGCTACTTCTACAACTAACAGGCCTATACTTAACTTCGGACTGGCCACCAGGTCAGGGGAACAAATGGCCTTTCGTTCGGGTTCTGAGTCTGTGGGATTCGAAGTTGGTACGGATTGGTAGCTTGGAGCGCCTATCTCGCAGCGAGCGTTGAATTAAGACTTGCTTCTTTCGGTGGTCACTGCACCGGTCAAGGTTGGTTCGCGTTGCTGGGTGACCCGGGCAGGAAGAAGAGAGAGCGATTTGAACTTGGTGCTCAACTCTTATAGTCCCCAGGGGCTTCCTGTCTTTCGGGGCGGACCCTGTACCTGGTTCTAGGTGATTGGACTCCGTTCCAATCGCTTGGTTCGATTTCTCCAATACTGGATAGGTTCCCTGATCGATGGGCGGTCTGGAGGTGCTCGTTAACCTCTTTTGTGTTGGCTCCTGCTGGCGCCAGGGAGTCTGGCTTTGCTTTGTGTGTCAAAATGTTACTTATTGTTCCCGGGGATTGCTCATCAGTATGTAGATGGCTGCTACATTGTTATGCTGATGGTCGTTGGTATCGATGCTGTCTGGGCTTTTGCAGAGTTAAATACACAGCAAACCTGCACCTGCTGGTTTCTGTCTGTGTTGGCTAACTTTCCCATCAGCCTTTGCCGTTTGCCATTTTAAATCGGGAGTTGGCCAATTTAAGTGGCTACAGAACCTACCTCGGACATTCCTCCTATATCTCCCACCCCAAACCTTATAGTTATGCTCCCTTGTAACAGCTACATCCACCTGAGGAAATAGTCTCTGAACGTCCACTCTATCTATCCCCCTCATCATCTTATCAACCTCTATTAAGTCGCCTCTCATCCTCCTTCGCTCCAATGAGAAAAGCCCTAGCTCCCTCAAACTTTCCTCATAAGACCTACCCTCCAATCCAGGCAGCATCCTGGTAAATCTCCTCTGCACCCTCTCCAATGCTTCCACATCCTTCCTATAATGAGGTGACCAGAACTGCACACAATACTCCAAATGTGGTCTCACCAGGGTCATGTACAGTTGCAGCATAACCCCACGGCTCTTAAACTCAAGCCCCCGGTTAATAAACGCTAACACACTATAGGCCTTCTTCACGGCTCTATCCACTTGAGTGGCAACCTTCAGAGATCTATGGACATGAACCCCAAGATCTCGCTGTTCCTCCACATTCCTCAGAACCCTGCCGTTGACACTGTAATCCGCATTCAAATTTGCCCTACCAAAATGAATCACCTCGCACTTATCAGGGTTAAACTCCATCTGCCATTTTTCGGCCCAGCTCTGCATCCTATCAATGTCTCTTTGCAGCCTACACCAGCCCTCCACCTCATCCACTACTCCACCAATCTTGGTGTCATCAGCAATTTACTGACCCACCCTTCAGCCCCCTCCTCCAAGTCATTTATGAAAATCACAAATAGCAGAGGACCCAGCACTGATCCCTGTGGTACACCGCTGGTAACTGGTCTCCAGTCTGAAAATTTTCCATCCACCACCACCCTCTGTCTTCTATGTGATAGCCAGTTACTTATCCAATTGGCCAAATTTCCCTCTATCCCACACCTCCTTACTTTCTTCATGAGCCGACCATGGGGAACCTTATCAAACGCCTTACTAAAGTCCATGTATACAACATCAACTGCTCTACCTTCATCTACACACTTAGTTACCTCCTCAAAGAATTCAATCAAATTTGTGAGGCAAGACTTACCCTTCACGAATCCGTATTGACTACCCCGGATTGAGCTGCATCTTTCCAAATGGTCAGTAATCCTATCCCTCAGGACCCTTTCCATTAACTTACCGACCACCGAAGAAAGACTAACCGGCCTATAATTACCAGGATCATTCCTATTCCCTTTCTTGAACAGAGGAACAACATTCGCCACTCTCCAGTCCTCTGGCACTATCCCCGTGGACAGTGAGTACCCAAAGACCAAAGACAAAGGCTCTGCAATCTCATCCCTTGCCTCCCAAAGAATCCTAGGATATATCCCATCTGGCCCAGGGGACCTGTCGACTCTCAGGTTTTTCAAAATTGCTAATACATCGTCCCTCAGAAATGCAGACCAATTGTCCCAAAAACCAATTATCCCCAAAATCTGTTCCTTGTTCAAATTATATATAATATTGGTTTTATCCCAGACCTTAAGATCCATGGCCACAACGTCGTTAAAATCCCTGGCCAAAGGTAGGGTTACTATCGGTCGTGCTGGTGTCCTTCTGTACTTCCTACAAACTTCACAGCAATCACTAACCTGTTCTATTAGCTTAGTATAGTCTTCATCCCTTACCCCTTTAATAAATTTTTCAGCCTCCGAGGAGACGGATGTGCAAATTGCCTATGCAGTTTTAATACAAGCAGCTTTTTATCAGCTAAAGTCCCATTTTCAACTGCCATCAGCACATCCTTAACAACTGCACCTGAAATATTATTTGTCAGTAATGGAATACAATAGTGTCCCAACTCTGTAAATTGTAAGTCCACCGTCTTTCCAAAAACTGTTGCCTTATCCGGTTCCATATGTGCTTTCTTCATCGACGGTCTGCTCAGAAGCAAAGGTATCACTTGATACAACATCCGTGCTAATGAAATGATTCACTCCGGCAATATTGCAAGGGATCACCACTCTTTTCAGCGACTTCAGAGTATTATCATCCCCAAACCTGAAACTTGTGGAACTTTCAAATTCCTTAACCTTGTTACGATTTTCAGCATTCAAGGAGTCCAGGTAACATTTTAACCAGTCAATTCCACACACAATAGATGTGCAGCCCGAGCCCGTCCAATACAGCACAATTGAAGGATTCTGTAACCAACACCCTCATTACTGGCATAAAACTGCTTGTTAATAAGACAATGCCTTCTTTCTGGTCATATCTTTTTCCTCTTCTGACTCTTCCGTGTCATGTGTTGCTTCAAACACTATTATAACGTGTTGGACAGTTGAAAGCATAATGGCATTGAGAGTCACATCGAAAACATCGATTTTATCATACCCCGTGCATTTCTGGGGCTCATCTTCCTATTGTAGGTTCTAACTGGGTTTCTGTCTTCATAATTTAGAGGTCCTGATCTCCTTCTATAGTTTGTAGCCGTACTCATAGAACATACAGCACAGGAGGCCATTCGGCCCATCGAGTCTGCCACGACCCACTTCAGCCCTCACTTCCACCCTATCCCCGTAACTCAATAACCCCTCCTAACCTTTTTTGGTCACGAAAGGCAATTTAGCATGGCCAATCTGTGGTGATGTGCATCAATGTAAATGCATGTAGGCTAGCTAGACACGAGAGGGGGCAGCAGAAACATCACACACACACACACTCAACCAGTAGGTCAAGTAGATAGGACATGACCAATAGACATTCACGATACACAAGGAGGTGACACGACCACAGGGGGGCACTACACCAACCCATATATAAAGGACACCACACACATGATCTGCCTCTTTCCAGTGGAGACAGTCAGTGAGTAGACACACGGGGTTGATTCAATATTACACCCACCACGTGGATTGCAGCAGCTGGTTAGTCAGTCTGGGAGCTATAGTAGGATTAGCAGTAGTGTCGAACCCGAGTAATAGAAGTGTAAATAGTTTAATAAACGCGTTGAAGTTATCTCCACGTCTGAAACCTTCCTTTGTCAAGTGCACCACAAGGAAGCCGCTTATGTTACACCTACAACATAACAAATCACAATCCACTTAACCTGCACGTCTTTGGACTGTGGGAGGAAACCGGAGCACCCGGAGGAAACCCACGCAGACACGGGGAGAACGTGCAGACTCCGTACGAACCTGGGACCCTGGCGCTGTGAAGCCACAGTGCTAATCACTTGTGCTACCATGCTGTCCTGTTAGTAGTGTATCTTCCATATACTGCTTTATTGCAGACTGACCTATTTGGGTCATCAGAGCCATCGGAATCAAATGTTTCCCCAGAAACTTTTTTAAAGCTTCTGTCATCTGATCGAATAAGGTATCCTTATCTGCAAACTGAACTCCTGTCAAAACCAGGAGCCTATCCATGTTGCTCACTCTAGCACAGTCAAGTAATTTAAAGGCCAACACAGACTGTGGAAATTCCAGGTTGTGTTTCTGCAGCCTTTTATATAGTCTGCCAAATTCCATTATATAGTCTTCCATGGAGAATTCCTCTATTTTCCGGAACTTATCAAAATCCGACCATGCTTCATACGCACTTAACAAGTCATCCTTTTCATAAATCTTATCCAAACAACGTAATAGAGTCTCCAGACCTTCTTCGGAGTCTAACTCTTCCAAATCCAGCTCAGAAAACAGTTTGCTTTGGATTTTACTGTCATAAGGTGGAGAAAGAGCCAATGCCATACCTTATTTTCTCTTTCCCAAGGCAGTTACCTTAGTCTACATAACTACTGCACTTCTCCATTGGTCGTACGATCCCCTTTCAGAAAATATGGGGGGGGGGGTCATATCTGGCCATCTTTATCCTAGGTTCAGCCATATATCTTTTTTTTTCTCACCGACTCCTTGGTTTGGTCTGGAAAAGTTGTATCTTTCAACCCTTCACATTTGCACAGCAACCATGCGTTAGACGTTTAGCTGCTGTTGTATAGAGTCAAAAGTAGTTCCTTTTCACAAACACCTTTATTTCACTTTAACAGACTTGGCACAAAACTCTTATCATCACATCACCTGACACAAAGGCCACCTGAAGCCTGTTTACATATCAGTGTCAATTATTGGATACTTAACATAAATGAGACAACTAATTGGAATGTCTCTTAATCCATTACTTACCAGTAACTTCCTTCCATCCTTGGTGTACAACCAGCTCAGTAATACTCATTAAGTGTTACAAGATACAATATATGATTAATCTGCTCTTTTCACTTGAGCTTCGGAAGCTTCTGAAGATCAGATCACAGGACAAAATACCAGACACTCAGATGCTCACACAAGCTGGCATGCCAAGCATTCACACCAAGCTGAGATAGTGACAACTGAGTTAGGCTGGTCATGTAGCCACAATGCCCGACACTGGTTTACCAGAGCGAATCAGAGAGCTCAAGTCTGGGGAGCTCTCTCATGGCAGTCAATGGAAGTGCTGCAAGGACACTCTGAAGGCTTCACTTGGGAGCTTTGATATTGACTTCAAGTCCTGGGAGAAACTTGCCCAGTAATGCTATACCTGGCGCAACCAAATCAAAAAAATAGTGTGGCCTCATTTGAAAGTAAGCTCACGTCAGGCAGAGAAATTACAAGGATAGGAAATCCAAACCAGAAACCTGTCCAAAACACAATCACCTGCCCTATCCCGTCCCATTGTAGCAGAACCTTTGAGACACAGATATTTGGCCTCAGGAGTTACCTACGTACCTACTGGAACCCTACCAAATATTTCAGAAGATGAACGTGGTCATCCTCGTCTCGAAAGACGAACAAGGCAAGATTTCAGCTCATCCGGAGTTCAAAATAAATGATATGGTAATTTTACAGAGAAAAATGTTAGGGAGAAATGTATTTTTTCCCAAACATTTTTATGTGGGTATACAAAGGAATCTCATGCAGAGTTCCTCTGTTGTGAGTACTGGGGAACAGGGCTGGACAGAGGTTATCAGGCTCGTGACTTGGAAGCGTTATAGTCTGACCAATCCAATACATGCCACTTTGGGTCAAATAGATAGGAAAGCACCAGCCTGGATTGATGTCAAATTAGGAGGTCAGGATGGGAGCAGCCAGAACACAAGAGATTCAGAGTGGATAGTGAGGCAGAATAGCCTTGAATCTCAGCCTATAACTCAAGAGGAGGGCAAAGAGGTTTTAATTGACAATAATTGAGGTAAAGTTTATCACGACAGTCACTGGGGGAAATTAAAGACATTATTTTTATTCTTTTCTCAAATTAGCTTTAAACTGTGGACATTTTAAAAATGGTTGCCAGTGGTGTTTTGTAGATTTAGCTGCAACTAGATGGTCAGTGGTGCCATATGGATCATCAGGATAGATTCACCTAGTTAGTATTAGTAAAATGGTCACCCAGACACACTTTTAAAATTGATCTTTTGGTTGTCTTTACAGAATCAATGGTGCTAATTTTCAATTTGTGCCCTAAATGGGGCAGCTGCTGTGACCACAGATTTAGCTGGCATGAGGCTTATGCTATTTGAAACCCAGCCCTCATTAACATGCCTTCAAAGAGCAGAGTAATGGTTGGAGGGACCCCAACATTAGGGACACCCAATGCAGATTAAGCCATCACTTTGCCGGATACCTCAATTTAGTCTGCAAGCACGATCCTGAACTTTCGGTCGCTTGTCATTTTAATTATCTGCTCATCTCCCACTCTGGCCTTGACCTCTTGTACTGTTCCGCTGATGTCTGAGGGACATCACCTTATCTTTCAGTTAGTCACTCTGGAGCCTTCAGGACTCAGCACTCAATGATTTCAGATCATAACCGTTGTTTCTCATTTTTCAGACACTGTTGTGAGTGAAACTGGGTGCTAACCGGTTTCCCTGGGATTCTGTGGCTATGACTCATCTTTCATTCTCACTCCACAGTATAAATATTTCCCACTTTCTCTGTCTGTTAGCTTTGACAAAGAGTCATCGAACTCGAAACGTTAGCTCTTTTCTCTCCCTACAGATGCTGCCAGACTTGCTGAGATTTTCCAACATTTTCTCTTTCTTTTCATAATATTTTGCCTGTTCTTCATAGATACACTTTAATTTTCCATGGATTTTAGTAGAAACATCCTATAACCAATTAGAACACTATCACACATTTTACACAAACTGGAAGAGGCTGTCAACAGCACTCAAATATTTACTGATCATCAAGCAGGCAACAACGTACCTGGATTTTCGGTTGAACAGACTGCAAAGACTGGACCAGAGGGACACCATATGCTAATGTTTTGCCTGCATATAAACAACAAAATGAGATTGGACAAGTGACAATCTGTTTCCCCTCTGCAATAATTAATTGCAATAATTAGTTGCTATCATACACTAATTAACCAAACCTATAATTATTGATTTAATTTATTAGACAAACTAATGTAGCTCAATTATCCTTTTAAAAGCAAGATTTATCAACTTTTTCTAAAATAAAGAGGTACATAGGTGGGTACTCATACCGGAGTTGCTGAATTGACATTTTTGTTAATCTTCTATGATTTACTAGCATCTCTCAGCACCAAGCACAGTTTATAGTGATCTGTTGAACTGTGTAAACAGGTCACTGAAAATACTCTTGCCTTGCTTAATAAAAATACTTTTTGTTGAAGCTTTTTGTTTTGCACTCAGCAGGACAATTTGCAAAATACCAATTTAAGTGAAAACAACAAATTCATACTGTATGAAAAGAGCCCGTGGATTGGTTGGCAAGCGGACTCTGATTGGTAGAGGCATTGCCACAGAGAATACACCAGTTGATGGTCTCTATCTTCAGTAATACTCAAGTTCTGTATTACCAAATGGCTAATTGAAAAGTCTCAATGGCAATGTCAATGGGATATATGCTGGGGCCTTCATACCTCTAATATGCAGATTTTTCTTACTCGTGTAGTTTTTCAAGATTCTCCAGTTTTTATTTATGTAAAATTGCACATCCACATTTAAGATCAACCATGAGTGGCACACCATGATCATATGGAGAACCTGCAATGTTACTTTCAAGAGTTGTGCACTACATTTAAACAAATGCACTCCAGATGACATTCAGCATACTTGCTGTTTACAACACTGTTGTTATTTTTATTCCAACAACAATACACCCCGGTATTCAAGGCATACATACTACAAAGGGTGTAATTTCATAATAAATGTTAAAAAAGCTCATGAATTCAATGTTAATGTATCATTGGATAAAGACAAATTACTGCAAATGCTGGAATCTGAAACCAAAGAGAAAATGCTGGAAAATCTCAGCAGGTCTGGTAGCATCTGTAGGGAGAGAAAAGAGCCGATGTTTCGAGTCCAGATGACCCTTTGTCAAAGCTTTGACAAAGGGTCATCTGGACTCGAAACGTTAGCTCTTTTCTTTCCCTACAGATGCTGCCAGACCTGCTGAGATTCTCCAGCATTTTCTCTTTGGTTAATGTATCATTCATTGTCAAGCATTAAGAACATTACTATATACAAATAAAATCTCAGTATCATAGCCAACAGCAACAGCTAGTGAAGGGATCATTCTCAGCTCTTTTAGGGAATTTCAAAAGCCTCTCATTCTTCAGAGGCAATCTTTCTTTATTTTAAATATTCGTTCTGGGGATGTGGGCGTCATCTGCAGGGCCAGTATTTATCACCCTTGAACTGAGTGGCTTCCTAGGCCATTTCAGAGGGTATTTAAAAGTCAACCATATTGCTGTGGATCTAGTCAGGACAGACCAGGTAAGGACGGCAGATTTCCTTCTCTAAAAGGGCATTAGTGAACCAGACAGGTTTTTAATAACAATTGACAATGGTCATCATTAGACTTTTCATTCCAGATTTTTATTGAATTCAATTTCACCATTTATTGCCACGTTGAGATTCGAACCTGGTTCCCAGAGCATTATCCTGGGTCTCTGGATTGCTAGTCCAGTTTCAATTTCAATCCGCCATTGCGTCCCCTTTTGTCTCAATTTTATTGACTTTGTTTCTTATTTCAGCTACTTGTGGCCGTCTTTTGTATACGTAAAACAATTAAACAAAACATTAACGTCCAAGTACCTGAGCCAGTCTGTGATTGTACCAGAGCATCCTGCCCATCAAGCAACACGGGAATTGCGTGCTTCTGAATGCTTCAGGGAAAAGAAAAGTTTATGAAGGGTTATTATTTCTTAAAAACCAACCTAGGCAATAAATATTTTTTCTTCAGATTTAAGTTATAGTTATAAAGCTTTTGTATGAAACCAAAATCTCTTGCACTCAAAGTATAAATTTACATCTCCACACACAAGTTTATCAAATACCAATCTGTTATTCTCAAGGTAGCATTAGATTTTGATTAAATAAAAACATTGGATTGTTTAAGATGAGCTTCTAGAAGCAAAACCAAAAGTTGATTTGGTTGAATTGATACAGGCACATAAGGTCCATGGGTTATATCTTTTTTTTCTATAAATTTAGAGTACCCAATTCATTTTTTCCAATTAAGGGGCAATTTAGCGTGGCTAATCCACCTAGCCTGCACATCTTTGGGTTGTGGGGGTGAAACCCACGCAAACACGGGGAGACTGTGCAAACTCCACACAGACAGTTACCCAGAGCCGTGACTTGAACCTGGGACCTCGGCGCCGTGAGGCAACAGGGCTAACCCACTGTGCCACCTTGCTGCCCGTCCATGGGTTATATCAATTGAGCATTGATAAGAATCCCCATTGCTGTAAAATCTTTAAATGGTAACATACTTTATAACCACGGTTATCAAAGGAACTAAGGGTTCTGGGCCTTACCTGGTCATGTTAGAGAGCTTGAGGACATTGTGGAGTGTAGAGACCTGATTAATAAGGCAGAAAAAGAATATCTGATCAAACAGGGTGATGCATTTTGCACCATGAATCTAAATTAAAATGATCCTCAATCCCTCAGTCCTCAAACACCACACAAACTAATTATGACTCATCACTAAATGCAAGACTCCTCACACAGTAGCACTTATAAAGTAGTGATACCCATGCTGCTGGGCAATAAGAAAATAAATACACATAACAGTTTAAAATCAGTCCACAGGCCAGTTATATTAACAGCCCAGTTACTTAATTTACACATAAAAATATACCAAATTTGATCTGGGATGAGACTGATATTCAGGTTTTCGTTTTTCTCCCTACCATTTTTGACTAAAATTAAAAAGACATCAAACCTCAAAATTGTTGTCAGCATTGGTCCAGTACCAAATCATTAAGTGCCCACACAGATAATAAACAGTTCAACTTTAGCCCATTATTCTTGTGGTTAAATAACCAATGGCAGATGAACCCTCTCCCTACCAGGTGTGGATGGAGATTGAGCTCATCAAAAGAGTTTGTTGTAAAAATCTTTTCCTTCAATGTTTTAACGGTCTGTCTGAGAATAAAAATCAGAACAATTAGAAAATTAGAAAAAAAACTTGTAAAGATAAATTTTTTTCACATTCATCGTGAATAATTGATTCCCTCAGTTGTATTTAAATGACAAATCCAACTTACTTTAATTACTAAATATGTTTTCAGATTGACCACGTACGGAAACTATTACACATTCCCATTTTATTTGCTGATTATCTTCTGTCAGGGAGAATTAACAGAGTGTGGAAGAAAAACAAAAAATATGTTCTTATAATAATCTTTATTGTCACAAGTAGGCTTACATTGCAATGAAATTACAAAAGCCTCCTCTTGTGAAGGTGTTTATTCGAATTGGGGTATATTCCCATGGGTATCGGTAGCCCTCTAGTATCTGTCAATGGACTTTCATCATGTTAGCTATAAGAACATCTGCTATTACAGTGACGGGAGACAGACAATTCACTCATATCAGGAATCACAACCAATTGTTCTTACAATTCCAATTTCCATACGTCTCTCAATTTCACATGGTCCATCTCTGATTCTGCCCTCTCATCACTTCCTTGTCTCTATTTCTGGCAATAGGTTATCAACTAGTATTTATTAGAAGGCCAGCGACTCCCACAGCTACCTTGGCTACATGTCCTCACACCCTACATACACCCTGAAAAGACTTCACTCCATCCTACCAGTTTCTCCATCTGCTTCACATGTTTTGATGATGCAACCTTCCATAACAGTGCTTCTGAAATATCCCTTTTCCACAACTGAGGGCTGCCTCACCCACCCCACCCCACACGGTGGTTGCCAGGTTCCTCGAACCATGTCAGTCACATTCGCCGCACTTCTGCTTTCACCCCTTGCCCTGCCTCCCAAAACCACAATGGGGTTTGCTGTCTTTGCCTTCCACCCTACCAACCTCTGTACTGACAGATAATTTGCTAATATTTCTGCCACTTTCAACATGATGTCACAACCAAACACATCTTCTCTTCCCCTCTTCTTTCAGCATTCCAAAGGGACAGTTACCTCCATGATACCCTGGTCCATTCCACAGTCACTTCCAACACCCCATATCCCCTTCCCACTGCACCTTTTGGTGCAAATACAGATATTACACCTGCCCTTTTATCTCCTGTCTCCTCACCCCAAACATCCCTCCCAAGTGAAACAGGAATTTACATGTCCATCTTTCAATCTGGTTAGCACTGTTGCTTCACAGCGCCAGGCATGTCCGATTCCCGTTTGGGTCACTACCTATGCAGAGTTTGCACGTCCTCCCCATGTCTGCGTGGGTTTCTCCGGATGCTCCGGTTTCCTCCACATGTCCCGAAAAGACGTGCTTGTTAGGTGAATTGGACATTCTGAATTCTCCCTTTGTGTATCCGAACAGGCATCAGAAGGTGGCGACCTTTGGGTCACCTGGACTCGAAACGTTAGCTCTTTCCTCTCCCTACAGATGCTGCCAGACCTGCTGAGATTTTCCAGTATTTTCTCTTTTGCTCGTTTCTTTTCTTGTCCCATCACCATTCCCTTTGGCCCTGGAAGACTAACACTCCTATCATTCAATCTCCCCTGTCTTCCATTCCATCAGTCCTTCCTTCTGCTCTTATCACTCACAATCCTTGCTCAAAACCCATTAAATCTCTAACCATGCCCAGTTCTGATCACAGGTCACAGGCCTGAAATGTTGACTTGTGTTTTTCTCTACAGATGCTGCCTGACCAACTGAGTGTTTCCAACATTTTCTGATTTCATTTCAGGTAGCCAGCATCTGTAGTATTCTGCTTTTCGATTCTTGTTCCTACAATCATTTCATCTACACACTTTCTGGAACAAAATCAATTTGCTGATTAAGAGTGGGGTTGGCTGGTTGGCTTGGGGAGGGTGCTTTGTTATGCTGGTATGCTCTATCCCACTTGGCAGCTTAAAAATAGCAAAGATGAAGAACTGTATCTTTTGTGGAGGAAATGCGCAAAAATAGCTTAAGAAATCCCTATTTTTTCTGCTCCTACCTAGATATCTCTGGGACCTCGGGGTTGTGTCTGAACAAAGAAGAGGTTTTCACAGGAGCTACTTCTTTTTTCTCCACTTTATCCACTAGATTTCTCTCGACTTTCCTTCTCTTTGGAGCCAGGCTGGGTAACCGTTCACATGAAGGATGTTTCTTGGCACTCTTGTATTTTCTTTTTGTAGTAGGAATTGTTTGATTTGTTTGCTTTGAAGAGGAAAGGTCACCTCTCGAGCTCCCCTTTAGTTGGTGATTCACTCCATTGGGCTGTGTCTGTTTCTGAAAGTAGCAAAAATGTCAAAGCTTAGAGATAAACAATCAAAGCTGAGATAAACCATCAAATCTTAGAGATAAAACGCAATAAGAGTGAAGAAAAAGTTTTGTATTCAGTACATCTCATTCCTCTCCAACTCCATGGATATCATGAACCTTTTAGGATTGAGAGAGTGGCGTTATTGCAAAGACATGGCTAGATGTTAAAAATTCAATATTTGTGGCAGCAAGAACTGTATCACCTGAACCATTGAAATGTGCTCATCTTGGAGGGGATGAAGGGGGTTATTGGCCTGAATTCTGCCCTACAAGCTTGGGTGGCCTGGCTGTTAAAGACTCCCCATATTGTTTTACTGGGTAAAAGGTGCAAGATATTCACACCTATAGAAAATGGCAAAAGCATCTGTAGTGACTGTGGGTAGACTGTTGGTCTCCAAGTCACACAGGGAAGTGTTAAGAATGTCAGGGGTTGCTAGTTCCATGACGATAAGAGAGCGAGCCAGCCAGTCTCTATTGTTTATTATGCAGAATGCAGGTGGAAGCTCACACTCAGAATGAAGAGACCAAGTTTAAGACTGGAAGATTTGCCTAGCTTGGACTAGAGGGTGGAATCTAAAGGGTAACCCTCACCATGAAAGTCAGTTTGGAGATTAGAAGTTATTCAACTGGAAACCGAAAAGGGAAGCAAGCCATCAGGAGCCGAGAATAGCTTTGGGCTGGTACTGGAGAATGAAGTACCCACTTAAGGGATAGAATAAAACACAACCATGGAGGAGGATTTTGGCAATTTGCAAAGTTAAATGGGGGATCTTTTCTGGAGCTTAAAGTATAGGTTACCTACTGAATAGTGTTTAGACAATGTTGGTCTTAATTTGTTTATTTTTGATTACATGTAAAAGTCTAAAACTTGAAATCTTGTCATGCGATCCACACTGGAAATTCAATTATCATTTTAAAAGTTGTTGGTCTCTGCAGGGGTCATAACAAATGATATGGCAGTGCAGAGGCAGTTTGATATATCATCTGATTAGTGATAATTGGCCTGAGAAAACGCAATGCTGTTATCAAGACCATTAAAAAAAAACTATCTTTACCCGTCAAACATTTTAATAGAATTCCCAATCAAAAGAAAATAATGTTCTGGAGATAGAACATAGAACAGTACAGCACAGAACAGGCCCTTCGGCCCTCGATGTCGTGCCGAGCATTGTCCGAAACCAAGATCAAGCTATCCCACTCCCTGTCATTCTGGTGTGCTCCATGTGCCTATCCAATAACCGCTTGAAGGTTCCTAAAGTGTCCGACTCCACTATCACAGCAGGCAGTCCATTCCACACCCTAACCACTCTCTGAGTAAAGAACCTACCTCAGACATTCCTCCTATATCTACCACCCTGAACCTTATAGTTGTGCCCCCTTGTAACAGCTACATCCACCCGAGGAAATAGTCTCTGAACGTCCACTCTATCTATCCCCCTCATCATCTTATAAACCTCTATTAAGTCGCCTCTCATCCTCCTTCCCTCCAAAGAAAAAAGCCCTAGCTCCCTCAACCTTTCCTCAAAAGACCTATCCTGCAAACCAGGCAGCATCCTGGTAAATCTCCTTTGCACCCTTTCCAATGCTTCCACATCCTTCCTATATAGTGAGGTGACCAGAACTGCACACAATACTCCAAATGTGGTCTCACCAGGGTCATGTACAGTTGCAGCATAACCCCGCGGCTCGTAAGCTCAAGCCCCCTGTTAATAAACGCTAACACACTATAGGCCTTCTTCACGGCTCTATCCACTTGAGTGGCAATCTTCAGAGGTCTGTGGACATGAACCCCAATATCTCTCTGTTCCTCCACATTCCTCAGAACCCTGCCGTTGACCCTGTCATGCGCATTCAAATTTTTTCTACCAAAATAAATCACCTCGCACTTATCAGGGTTAAACTCCATCTGCCATTTTTCGGCCCAGCTCTGCATCCTATCAATGTCTCTTTGCAGCCTACAACAGCCCTCCACCTCATCCACTACTCCACCAATCTTGGTGTCATCAGCAAATTTACTGACCCACCTTCAGCCCCCTCCTCCAAGTCATTTATGAAAATCACAAATAGCAGAGGACCCAGCACTGATCCCTGTGGTACACCGCTGGTAACTGGTCTCCAGTCTGAAAATTTTCCATCCACCACCACCCTCTGTCTTCTATGTGATAGTCAGTTACTTATTCAATTGGCCAAATTACCCTCTATCCCACACCTCCTTACTTTCTTCATAAGCCGACCATGGGGAACCTTATCAAACGCCTTACTAAAATCCATGTATACGACATCAACTGCTCTACCTTCATCTACACACTTAGTTACCTCCTTAAAGAATTCAATCAAATTTGTGAGGCAAGACTTACCCTTCACGAATCCGTATTGACTTTCCCGGATTAAGCTGCATCTTTCCAAATGGTCATAAATCCTCTCCTTCAGGACCTTTTCCATTAACTTACCGACCACCAAAGTAAGACTAATCTGCCTATAATTACCAGGATCATTCCTATTCCCTTTCTTGAACAGAGGAACAACATTTGCCACTCTCCAGTCCTCTGGCACTATCCTCGTGGACAATGAGGACCCAAAGACCAAAGCCAAAGGCTCTGCAAAGATGCAAGTGACACTATCAAAGATATATTTATTGCCCATCCTGGCTGCCCTAAGGAGGTGGTGAGCACATTTATTCTCATTTTCTGTTACTCTGAGACCATGAAAATGGTGGTGGGTTAGCACACTTGAGGGCATTAAAAGCCAATCACATGTGGATTAGGATCACGTATATACAAAATACCCTTCCTTGAAGGATGCTGGTGAACATTCTGAGTTTTTATGATAATCTGGCAACTTTCATGTGGTGCCTCTGGCGGTGGCTCACAAATCATTAGATATATTGAATTTAATTTCAGTTTGTAATGATGGGACTTTAACTCTGAAGCTCCTGGGCTCAATACCGTAACCACTACACATTCAAACCAAACATCTAAAAATTGAATTAAGAAATTGTTCTCCGGGCGGCATGGTGGAGCAGTGGTTAGCACTGCTGCCTCAAAGTGCTGAGGACCCAAGTTTGATACCGGCCCCAGGTCACTGCCCGTGTGGAGTTTGCACATTCTCCTCGTGTCTGCGTGGGTCTCACCCGCACAACCCAAAGATGTACAGGGTAGGTGAATTGGCCACGCTAAAATGAAAATGAAATGAAAATCGCTTATTGTCACAAGTTGACTTCAAATGAAGTTACTGTGAAAAGCCCCTAGTCGCCACATTCCGGCGCCTGTTTGGGGAGGCTGTTACGGGAATTGAACCGTGCTGCTGGCCTGCCTTGGTCTGCTTTCAAAGCCAGCGATTTAGCCCTGTGCTAAACATCCCCTCAATTGGAAAAAATAATTGGGTACCCTAAATTCATTTAAAAAAAAGAGATTGTTCTCCACTAGTGTTTTATGTCTAAAAACACTATACCTACCAAATTAGTAATTAATGCTTTCTTACACAAAATATGCTCTACATGGTTGATTGTCACTTGCGGGTAAGCATTTCAATACAAGCCAGATCAAATCCCCAGTCATGTAAAATGCTTGCATTTCATTGCTACATTTTCACAATTTTTCTTTACATAAATTAAGATTTTCTGAATATTTGACAAACAGTACCTTGTGCTATTGCAGTGGTGGGAAGAAAGGAAGAGTAAATTCTAACTGTTCTTTCCAAGGGCTGGTGCAGACCCGATGGGTCGAATGGCCTCCCTCTACACAGAGGGGTTCTATGAAACACTGGAGGAATCGCCAGTCTGGTTCCTCATATCAGTTGTCTGAGACTCTGAGTTACGGGGAAAGACTCTGAGTTAAGGGGAAAAGGAGAGAATTGGGCTATTCAGCCGGGAAAGGAGGCTTGCTCGTATAATAAACATATGAGATGCCGGCGTTGGACTGGGGTGAGCACAGTAAGAAGTCTTACAACACCAGGTTAAAGTCCAACAGATTTGTTTCAAATCACTAGCTTTCAGAGCACTGCTTCTGCCTCAGGTGAATGATGAGGTAGGTTCCAGAAACATTTCTATAGACAAATCTTTGTCTATATAAATGTTTCTGGAACCTATCTCTTCATTCACCTGAGGAAGAAGCAGTGCTCTGAAAGCTAGCGATTTGAAACAAATCTGTTGGGCTTTAACCTGACTTCTCATCGTATAATAAACGTTATGGAAAATGTTATTAGCAGCATAAATTATATAAGTTGAACAAACGGACAGGAAGTGATAAAAGGCAAACTTTAGGAAACATATCAGCAGAACATTGTTAATGAAGCAAGTAATCAACTGGTGGAAGGGACTGCCAGCCACACACAAAAAGAGTGGCAGAAGCAAAAAAACGTAAAATCAATTAAGGAAAAAAAAAAAGAGAGGTAGAAAGAACTTTGTTTTGGGCTCGCGGAGTATGGGCCGATCCTCATCCCTACACATGGTGAAAAGGGACAAGATGCCAACATAACCGGCCTCCGAAACCGAACAAACTTTTATTCTTCGCTCCCTGTAAATAACCCGCTAAATCCGCGTGAAATCCGCCTTACCGCCTCTCTCCACGCCCCGCGCTGCTGACAACCCGTCTTCTGCCCGGTGCTGAAAGCGGGTGCCCGGGGGTGGGTGGTGATGTTTAACATCAAACCGGCATCGGCCATACCCGCCGCTCAATTCGGTTCGAAGCAGGTTTTCAACTAAACTCGGGAGGGTTTGTGACCAGCTCACGTGAGGAAGCCGGGCCTGGTGCAGTTTGGGCGCCTATAGGACCAGGTTAGAAATGATCGGCAGCCCAGAGTTTCTAATCGTTAGAAAACGGGTTGATTTAACCGATAAATAGACCGAGGGGCTCCCTCCTTCCAGTTCCTCGCAGCAGCAATTTTTTTTAACGTCCTCCCCTCACAGATGTAGTCCGTCGGCCTTTCGAGCGGAATTACTTCACATTCCGGCTGCTTGGTGATATCAGGCGATATCGACGAACCGCCCGGTTGCTAAGAGGAAGTTGCTTGGGTGGGGGGGGTCCATCGGCCGCGGGCGGTCGCGATGTTTGGGCATCACTTCCGGGCGCAGGGGTGGGCTTGTGTAAGATGGCGGCGGTGTCTGCGGCCTCGGCCAAGAAGAAGAGTGGCGGCAGCCCGGCCGAAGGCCGGGCGGTGGCGACGAGCAAGCGGGAGCCCAGCGTCAAGCTGCAGTACCCGGTGAGCGGACCCGAGCCGCTCAGCTGGTCCGAGGACAACCGGCTCTCCATCACCACCGGCAAAAACATCTATGTCCTGGAGCAGATCTGCGACATCCACAACAACGGGCTGGACATGGTGATCCACAGGACCTCGGTCCCTGCGCCCAGCCAGAGCTGCTCTCTCAAGGTAAATCCCTCCCCTGGCCACGGGAACCAGCCAACAACGCCTCAACAGACTCTCTGGATTCCCAGACCCATAAGCTGCCATCTCCTTCGGTCAGATGCACCACTTGATTATCCAGAGAAGCTCTGGAGAAACATTGTTTTTTTTTTAATGCAATTTTCCAGCTCACTGAATTTGAGTTTTAATTCGTAATTTGGTAGCAAAATGACTTGATATGTTCCCATTGGAGAATATAAAAATCAGAAGATTCGATGGTGCACTTGTAAATTCTCATAATTTGCCTAGGGCTTGTTTTTATAAAAATTTCCAATTAAGAGGCAATTTAGAGTGGTTAATCCACCTATCCTGGACATCTTTGGTTTGTGGGGTTGAGGCCCAATACAGACACATGGGAGAATGTGCAAATTCCACACGGACAGTGACCAGGTTCAAACCCAGGTCCTCCGTGCCGTGAGACTCTGGCTTGTTTTTGCTTTGAATTTAGTTTCGTCAAGATTTGAAGAACCATGGGTTTGCGTACTCTCGCAAGTTTGAGTGCTTTTTGTTTTCAGGCATTATTGACCAGTCAGGAATATTTTGTACCTGATTTGCCAAGCAGACAGGATGGATGCTCTATTGTTTTTATGGTCACCCCTCTATCTATCTGTAAACATAATCAGATTTCAAAAGCAATGTGAATGAATCCTATCCTGCATTGCTTTTCATTGTAATTGGTTTGATAATTAGTTGGGATGGTGGGGAAAAACTAGGATGGCACAATGGCGAGCACTGCCTCACAATGCCAGGGACCCGGGTTCGATTCCAGCCTTCGGTCACTGTCTTTGTGGAGTTTGTATGGTCTCCCCGAGTCTGATTGGATTTCCTCTGGGGGCTCCGGTTTCCTCCCACAGTGCAAAGATGTGCAGGTTTGGTGGATTGGCCATGCTAAATTACCCCTTAGTGTCTAACGGTTAGGTGGGGTTACTGGGTTACAGGAATATGGCAGGGGGAGTGGGCCTAATTGGGGTACTCTTTCAGAGGGTCGGTACAGACTCAATGGGCCAAATGGCCTCCTGCACTGTAGGGATTCTATGATTTTGTGAGTTGTTTGTCTTACGATTTCAGATCATACTAAATTGGGCACTGCACCTTCAAAGGGGATATTAGCCTTGGAAGGAATGAAGTACGGGTTCTCTAGAATGTTCCCAGTGCTCCAAGGGTTAAATAAAAAGGCGAAGTTATACAAGCTGGGCTCATACATATTCTTTGAAATATAAAAAGGTAAAAGGTGATTCATATAAGTTTTAGGATTTTGAAAGGGGTTGATAGAGTAGGAGGAGACAAACATTTCTTGCTGATAGGGGAGTCTTAAGAGCCAGACCATTTAGATGGCAAGTTAGGAAGCACTTCATCAGAGAATAAATGGTAGAAGCATGGAATTCTCCATTTAAAAATTACTGGACGCCACTTCAATTAATCTTTTAAATCTAAATTTGATAGATTTTTGCTAGCCAATGGGTGTGGGATTAAGGTGGTAGAGGGTGCTCGAATGCAAATCAACAGTGATTTCATTGAAATGTGTAATATGTTTGAAGGGCTGAATGTCCTGTTGCTATTCCTAGAATAATAATATGATGATGCTATATAACAGGGATGCAGTTATGCAGAATGTAAGATTTTACTTACTATTCCTTTCTCTTTGAGTTGTTCAGTACGTTCAGGTTTATTTTGCCTGGGGTGGGTGGAGGTCGTTCTGAGGGGACAGATTCAGATTGGATTTCCTAATGGCTAAGGACCTAAAACTAGCTGCTCTAGCATTTCCATCCGAGTCAAACTTCACTAGACTTCTGCATCTGTACGTATAGCTGGAGGAATGAAGTTAAACCTATAGTTCCCAGCCCTCAGTCTCTAACACTAGATTACTGTTTATTATCTGCTCCACTATTAAAAGTTATCATATTTTAGACACTTCGTCCTTGCTCTATGGAATTTCTTTCCAAAGCCCTTGACACAGTTCTACCTTCTAAAGATGTGATAGCCCTGGAAAGGGGGCAGAGGAGATTTACCAGGAGGCTGAGTAGGCTGGAGAGTTTTAGTTCTGAAGAGAGATTGGATAGACTGTGGGGTTGTTTTCCTTGGAGCAGAGGAGACCGAGGGGGGACATGATTGAGATGCATAAAATTATATGGGGCATAAATAGAGTAGACATGAAGAAAATTTTCTCTTGGTGGAGGGATCAATGACCATAGATTTAAGTAAAGGGCAGGAGATGTAGAGGGGATGTGAAGAAAAACCTTTTCACCCAGAGGAGTCTGGAACTTGCTGCCTGAAAGGGTGGTAGAGGCTGAGATCTTCAAAACATGTAAAGGTATTTAGATGTGCACATGTGATGACAAGGGTATGGGCCAAGTGTGGTAAATGGGATTAGAATAGCTAGGTGGTTGCTTTTGACCATCACAGATGTGATGGGCCGAAGGGCCATTTCTGTGCTGTAGACCTCTATGACTCTTCTTTCAAAAGCCTCGTTTGTAAAAAAATTTAGTGTATCCAATTCAGGGGCTGTTTAGCGTGGCCAATCCACCTACCGTGCACATCTTTGAGTTGTGGGGGGGAGACCTGTGTGGGGGAGAATGTGCAAACTCCACACATACAGTGACCCGGGGCCGTGATCGAACCCGGGTCCTCGGTGCCGTGAGGCAGCAGTGCTACCCACTGCGCCACCATGCCGCCCTTCAAAAGCCTCCTAAGAACGTAACTCCTGAATGATTTTCTAACCCTTTCCCTTGCACCTTTTAATGTTTCCAGTCTCCTGTTTGGCATTTTCCTCTTCCCTTTGTAGGCTGTCTGAAATAGTTTTTGAGGACTGCAAGTTGTAATATTAATATTTTCTAACTACAATTTACCTAGGTTTTTAAAAAAATCACTATTCCTCGGTGAACAATGGAACTTGAGACTTGAAATTAATCTACAATTTCCTCATCATTCCACATTAAAATTTGCCTGTAATGTACGCGTAGGCTTTGTTTATTTTCACATGAACCCTATTTTATCAGGGATAATTTTCATGCTGATGGGAAATGTTAATTTTTATATTTATGTATTTTAAGGTTGGCTCTCAGGCAGAAGTAAGTGGCTGCAAGGAAAAGTTCCTGAGTAAAAAAGATCCAACTCTAAGTCATTCCCTAATGATGGACAGAGTCTTTAATCCTGAAGGGGGTGCTTTATCGCCATTGCGAGGGTTTAAATTTACCAGCTGGTCTCCCTTGGGTTGTGACTTCAATGGAAGGTGTCTATTGGCATCTTTGACACTGGACAATAGACTGTCCATCCAGGTGAATGTGAACAGGTTGCAGTGGACGCCAGCTTTAGACATTACGGAGGTATATGGCGAGATGCTGTACGAGAACAAATATGGGCATTTGGATGCGGACCTGGGTGGGGAGTTGAAGAATTTCTCTGAGTTCCAAAGGCGACATTATATGCAGACTCCTGTTAGGATGGAATGGTCCAGTATCTGCAACACCCAGCGTGTAAAAGCCAACAATGAGTGTGAAGACGTGGGCACTGTACTGTTGGCCGTCCTACTTGAAAATGGTGACGTTGTTATATGGCAGTTTCAAATCCCATTTCATGGCAAAGGTTCTATCATTGCATGCAGCACCATTGAATCAGGTATTAATGACCCAAGTGTTCTGGCATGGTGGGAATATGAGCATGGTAGTCGCAAAATGAGCGGGCTGATTGTTGGCAGTTCCAAAGGACCTGTCAAGATTCTGCCAGTCAACTTGAAAGCAGTGAAAGGATACTTCACACTCAGACAACCAGTGGTTCTTTGGCAAGAGATGGATCAGTTACCTGTGCACAATATTAGATGTATCTCTCTCTACCACCCCTATCAGAAGTGTAGCTGCAGCCTGGTTGTGGCAGCCAGAGGAACCTATGTTTTCTGGTGCCTGCTATTGATATCCAAAGCTGGACTGAATGTTCACAATTCTCATGTGACTGGCCTCCACACTCTACCCATTGTTTCTCTGACAGCCAACAAGCAAACTGCAAGTTTCTACACCTGTTCTGTCGATGGAACCATCCGAAAGCTGACTCCTCTTTTCACAGATGTAGCGGTGAAGTTTGATCATACCTTAATTAAACTGCCAGAGTCAATTGGCACAGTGAGACTTCATGGGATATGTCTCAGCCCAAATAATGCATACCTCGCTCTTGTGACAGCAGAAGGCATAAATAATGGCCTCCACCCAGCCAGCCGCACGTACCAGGTGCAGTTTATCACGTTAAAAACTCCAGAAGAAGCAGCTTCTAAAATGTTAGAATCTTCCATCCACAATTTATTCAAACAGGTGGACTTACTTGACCTCGTACGCTGGCGGGTGTTGACAGAAAAACGTATTCCTCCAGAGCTTGATGAAGCTCTCGACCATAAACTCCAGACAAATCCGTCTAACTACTTATGGCGGTTAAGACTTTTTCTCTTAAAGGTTTTATTTCAGACTCTACAGAAGACACCCTCTGAATCGCTTTGGAAACCAATTCATCATGAGTCAAAGATTCTGCTTTGTGACAACTCTGCATTGTTAGGCGAGGATAGCCGACAGCCAGATGAGGCAGAGACAAGTACAAAAGGTAGTCAGCCAAGCACAGAGGTTGGGAGTCAAGCAGAGGACTTGACAGTTGACCCAAAAGAAGGCAGTGATGAAGACCAGATTCGGGAGAGGATCGCAAGGAAATTGACTGCAATTCAGACGAACATTGAAGTTGTAGAACTCCACCTGACACGTGAACACATGAAGCGAGTTCTGGGTGAAGTGTATCTTCACACCTGGATTACTGAGAATACCAGTGTCCCAACCAGAGGCATTTGTGACTTCTTGACCTCTGACTCCAGCTATGATGATAGGACGGCGAAGGTAGGTCTTTGTTTTGGTTTAATTCTCCCCTCTATTCCACTCCTCCATCCCCCCCCCCCCCCCCCCCCCCATCCTCCCCTCTCTTCCTGGCCCCTTGTTCATGAAAGGTTACGCAGTTAAACGGTTTGTGATGATCATTCAGTCATTGAAACTCTGCCACCCGGGAAGAATGGAGCTGCTAGATTCAGCCTTCAACAGGGAAGGATCACCAGGGCAGTTGAACGTCACCAGAATATATCTGCAAATAGGCACTAACCTTAATGGCTCTGCAATGGAGCATAAAATTATATTTTCTGTCTTTAATCCTCCACCAAGTTCCTTTATATTGGAAAGGATTGTACATTTAATATTTCTGCTTTTTTGTAGCTATTTGAGGTAACATTAAAATAATTTCACCGGAAGTTTCAAAGTAGATCTTGCTGTGCTGACTGTCACTCAAAATTCAGCCTGTCTCTTTTTTCTTCTGTTATATTTTTCCTTCAGCTTGCTAAATTAACTTATGGAACCAAGGCTCCTTGAGAGAACAAGAAAATAAAAAAAAAATTTTCACTGCTCCCCATTTTCCCCCAAAATCTTACGCTGGAATGGAATTTCTTGCACTAGAGCTGTCATCCGGAAAATTAAATTAAAAGCAATAACTAGATGTTAAGGAAAGTCTATTGAATTCCCCCTGTTAGTATCACAACCACCAACATATATAATGACTGAGATATAATTGACCTAACCATCCAGTGGAAAATGGATCCAAATAAGGTCTGGGCATGTGCCCAGTGCTGGACACGGCTGTGGTGTTGAATCAAATTTTCCAGATCTTGATCTAGTCACTAATTTGCAATCTCTTGCACAAACTAAACTCTCCAGTTAAGAGGGCAAACAGGTGGCAAATGAAATTTAAGAGTGACAAAAGGAAAAGTACTGCACAGTGGATGAACACAAGTACAACGAGGAAACTGAAATTAGAAGTTCTTCAAGTAAAGGAAAAGCGATGAAAAGTTTTGGATCATATTTGTGTTAATCCTTAACCAGTTTCATCCCTTCATAATTGTTACTACTGTTAACTGTGTGTGTGAAGCACCTCTGTCACTTTAGCATTCTCAGCAGTGAAGGATACTCATAACTTGCAACCCAGGATTTATTTGAAGACATCCATGACGTGAACGTGTTTCTTAGCACCTAGATGCAGTGCCTTCTTTTTAAAAGAACAAAGCCTCAAAGGGAAGGTAGAAAATAAGGGAGCAGAGTCACCTGTAACAAAAGATGAGCCACCATCTACATTGCAGCAAATAAAGGAGATGTAGAGTCGAGGTATTATTGGGAGGAAGGCATGTGAGCAAAAACCTTTTGTAAAAATTAAACTGCCAATCGCTCATATAAATCAGAAAGGTGCCTCCTCCGCTATTACCAATGTCCTGCAGATTTTGGCACGTGTTCTCTGCTAATGAAATTTCTTCGATTTCCCAGTAATGTCTTGGAGGGTGCAGTAAAGTTCTGCATTTGCCTTTTATTGATCAATCCTGGGTTTCTAAGTTGAACATTTTTTGCATGTAAACCTCATGCTTCGAGCTTCTGTAGATGTGACATTTAAAATGGAAGCACCAGCCCCTGTCCTTCTCACTTTTAGAAGTTGTGTGCACACAACAGCTTCCCACTTTTAGACGGGCCATTTATTTTGCACCACAAAACAAAATCATTCTTTTAATTGGAAAACGGTCTTGAATTCTGTAAATCCAAAAGAGAGATTTAAATTTGTTTTAGGTATTACAGGCATGGCTAGCTTCATAGAGAATTAACGCCTTGTTTGCACAATGATATTCTGGAAATCTGTAAATCAATGAGTACACCGTTGAATATAATTAACCCTAAGTAAACCTGTCAAAACTTTGTCTCCAGAATGAGAGAGAATGATCCAGATTTTGCAGTGGGAATAACAGTGAGGCTGACAGCGCTCACAGTTATTACAGGTGAATCTGACAGCAACTTCCGACGTCCTCACACGTGAACTTAAATGTTGAAATCATGAAATTGCTGTTTGATTTGCTCTACTGCTCCACAAGCTTCACTCTATCGTTATCTCGTCGAGAGACCCAGCATTAAAGTACATGAAGGATGTCAAGTTGCAGTGCTAGACTAAAGACACTGGAAAAAGTTAGGGTTTGTCCATTCAAGTGTAAGTGAATTTTTAATAGTGTGATAATTTTTAATTAATATCAAACAACCTATTACTGAATTTAAAAAAAAATGTAGAGTCTTTTTCAAATTTTAATCATCGTTGAAGATTTAAAAAATAATTTTACTGTTTCCCCCTCTCTTATCTTTGTCTCTCATTCCCATATTTCATTTCCTTCTCTGTATTTTGCTTTCTGCACATCATTAAATATTTTTGTTTGCAGTTCCTAATTTTAGATGTCTGTGTCTCAGTTAGGATTCTTTAGTCTGATTGGTTTGAGAGACAGGCTTTTGCTTATCCTTTTTCTAAAGGTCCCAGATACCCTGTCAGACTCCCGATGGGCTGCTGAGCAGAAGCCCATGAAAAGTCTGGGCCGCTGTCAGTGTGACGAATGGTTCGCTTGCTGCTGACTACAAGATCCGTGCCAGTGTAATTGAAGATTATGTCATCCCCCTATTGTTATTAATGTGCTGACCTTTTCCATCTATATATTGGGTAATTATGGACGAACAGCATCTAGCACATTTTAATTATTTGTGAAGGACCCTAACAGTACACTTTCTGTTGCAGCATTTAATAGTTTCTTGAATGATTCCAGAGTTTTGGCTTCCACTTTCTCTATCTGCAAGTCTGTTACTTATGTTTATCCTGTTTGAGTAGTATGTGGAATAAACTCCCTGATATCAGCCCAAGTTTATCTATTATTAGTTTGAACCTGTGACTTTTTGTGCCACTTGTGGTTAAAAATGAAATTCTAAAATTACTTTATCTATGCCCTTCACTCTCTGATTAAACCTCTCGAATGCCTGCTTTCTAGTCTGAAATATCCAGCTTTTTCAACCGTCCCGCAACTTCGACCTCTTCCACTAGCGATCAGTCTCTTTGCTGTGCTCTGCACTCGGGTTTGTTTCCAACAAGCCAGAACAGCGGCAACATTCATGGTGTAACTAGCCAGAGCACTATAAAATGTGGTCCCTCTCTTCTGGCTCATAGTCTGAAGTTTGTAGTTCAATCGCCTAATGAGTTTGTTGATTGTCGCACTGCATTGGACAGTTTAGTGTCAGTTTCAGCCGCTAAGATTCCTGGATATTGAGTATTTGTAAAGATTACTTGTGTGCAAATATTAGAACTTTGTGCATGTGGCACTTGAGGGGGGTCATACATTGTCTATTACAGATTTGGGCATCTTAGTAGTGAAGCAAGAAGGAAACAATGGCAGCCACTTGGGATGTACAAACACGTTCTTCAGCAATAAAGATATCATTGCCACTATGCCTGATGCTTGGTAATTTGCTGGTGTATAAAATCTTCCAATGTTTACTCAGCAACACGTACATTTATTTAGGCTCAGTGACACAGCCTTATCTTAGCAGTTGATCATTACATCGATATTGCTCCTTGTTCTTGCCAAACAGCACAACTGATTCACTTGTGGATGATGTCAATAGAAGATAGTTGTGACTCGTCTAACAGAATATATTGTGCATTCAAAGCCATGATTACAAACAGCCTGAAAAATGACAAGTTAGCCAGAACTTAAATCTATATATTTTCATGATTGCCAGCTTTTTTGGTCTGGTCAGTTTTTCCGACTATCCCCCTCCTGCCCCATTTTAGTTCTCCTCCCCTCCCTGTTAAACATTACTGCAGATTTTGAATCTTAAATATTTTCTATTGGAAGCTGGACTTTTCCAGTCTTTAAGGTGTACTGGAAAAAACTGAAATGTGTGCTGATAATTGATAAGTTAATTTGGTTTTATGGACATCAAAGTCTCATACATAATAACAGTAGAAAACCAACTTCTCATTGCTTTCTAAAAATGGAAAAATATCCCATCTGGGGATGGGGCTAGTTTAGCACAGGGCTAAATCGCTGGCTTTGAAAGCAGACCCAGGCAGGCCAGCAGCATGGTTCAATTCCCGTACCAGCCTCTCCGAACAGGCGCCAGAATGGTGACTAGGGGGCTTTTCACAGTAACTTCAATTAAAGCATACTTGTGACAATAAGCGATTTTCATTTCATTTCATCTCTTTCATGGGCTGTCTGGCCTGTTTTTTGGCAATACCTTTCCTACCTCGACAATTATTAATTGCAGAAACTGATCTCCTTTATCACTACTTCAAACTCACAGGCTTTTGCACTTCTGTACTTCACTATCTCCTGGTTTAAACTTGACAGTCTGTGTATCTTTTTTCTCCTATTCTTTGTGTCCATTGAACCATAGCCTCCCTACAGTGCAGAAGGAGACTTTTCGGCCCGTCATATATGCACCGACCCTGCGAAAGAGCACCGTACCTACTCCCACGCCCTATCCCTGTAACCCACACATCTTTGGACATTAAGGGGCAATTTAGCATGATCAATCCGCCTAACATGCCCATCTTTGGACTGTGGGAGGAAACCGGAGCACCCGGAGTAAACCCACTCAGACACGGGGAGAATGTGCAAGCTCCACATAGTCACCCAAGGATGGAATTGAACCCGGATCCCTGGCGCTGTGAGGCAGCAGTGCGAACCATTGTATCCCTTAGATCTCTTTTCTCGTTCAAGATTTACCTGCAGATATGTCAATAAAAGCAGCTACCTCTTACTGTTGCCGTGAGCCTTGAGCCATTTTGTGTTATTCCCAATGAATAAGGATCATCCTGGCATGTGTTTCATTGTCTATTGCAACTGGGAGTCATTGCATTTCCACAAACCTATTTGCTACAGCCTTTGGTGTTTTAAACCTCTGCAAATTCATCACTTAAAACTCATTTTTTAGATGGAAACATATAAATTCCAAAACCTGGCATCTATTTTTTTTGCTTCCAGCACAAAATGCTACTCCTTGATTTTTCATTAGCAAGGTGCATCTCAAAGCATAACTGCCACATTAAAAAAAATCCTGATTAAGAAACTACTTATCTAGGAGTCAGTGGTACAGTACCTGCCTCATTGCGCAAGCCCAATTTTATCATTCACTTACCTCAAACCAAAGCAAAAAAACAACATTTGCAGCTGCTGTCGTCTCTTCACAACATTATAGTAGAACAGAACTTATAGTGAAACAGAACATTATAGTGGAACACAACATTATAGTGGAACGCAACATTATACTGGAACACAACATTATACTGGAACACAACATTATAGTGGAACGCAACATTATAGTGGAACGCAACATTGTAGTGGAACACAGCATTGTAGTGGAACACAACATTATAGTGGAACGCAACATTATACTGGAACGCAACATTATAGTGGAACGCAACATTATAGTGGAACGCAACATTATAGTGGAACACAGCATTGTAGTGGAGCACAACATTATAGTGGAACGCAACATTATAGTGGAACGCAACATAGTGGAATGCAACATTATAGTGGAACACAAACAGTGGAACGCAACATTATACTGGAACACAACATTATAGTGGAACGCAACATTATAGTGGAACGCAACATTATACTGGAACACAACATTATAGTGGAACGCAACATTATAGTGGAGCGCAACATATAGTTGAACGCAACATTATACTGGAACACAACATTATAGTGGAACGCAACATTATAGTGGAACGCAACATTATAGTGGAACGCAACATTATAGTGGAACACAGCATTGTAGTGGAACACAACATTATAGTGGAACACAACATTATACTGGAACACAACATTATAGTGGAACGCAACATTATACTGGAACACAACATTATAGTGGAACGCAACATTATAGTGGAACACAGGATTGTAGTGGAGCACAACATTATAGTGGAACGCAACATTATAGTGGAACGCAACATAGTGGAATGCAACATTATAGTGGAACACAAACAGTGGAACGCAACATTATACTGGAACACAACATTATAGTGGAACGCAACATTATAGTGGAACACAACATTGTAGTGGAGCACAACATTATAGTGGAACGCAACATTATAGTGGAACACAACATTATAGTGGAACGCAACATTATAGTGGAACGCAACATAGTGGAATGCAACATTATAGTGGAACACAAACAGTGGAACGCAACATTATAGTGGAACGCAACGTTATAGGGGAACGCAACGTTATAGGGGAACGCAACGTTATAGTGGAACACAAACATAGTGGAACACAAACATAATGGAACACAACATTATAGTGGAACACAAACATAGTGGAACACAAACATAATGGAACACAACATTATAGTGGAACACAAACATAGAGCACAAAACATTATAGTGGAACACAAACATAGAGCACAAAACATTATAGTGGAACACAAACATAGTGGAACACAAACATAATGGAACACAACATTATAGTGGAACAACATTATAGTGGAACACAAACATAGAGCACAAAACATTATAGTGGAACACAACATTATAGTGGAACACAAACATAGTGGAACACAAACATAGTGGAACACAACATTATAGTGGAACACAAACATAGTAGAGCACAACATTATAGTAGAACAAAATATCTGAACAACGAGGTACATATTTTCAACAAATTCGATTGAATTTTTAAAGGAGATGGCCAGGTGTGTAGATAAGGGCAATGCCATTGATGCACTTGAATAAAGCTTTTAACAAGATCCCGCATGGGAGACTGATCAAGTAGGTCAGAGCCCATGGGATCCATGACAAATTGGATCCAAAATTCGCTAAGAGGCAGAGGATAATGGTTGAAAGTTATTTTTGTGACTGGAAGCCCATGTCCAGTGGTGTACCGCAGGGATTGGTGCTGGATCCCTTGCTAATGACCCAGATGTCAATGTGGGGCACGATCAATAAGTTCGCAGATGACATGAAAATTGGTGTAAATGAGAAAAGCGTTAGATTACAGGATCATATAGACAGGCTGGTCAGATGGGCAGCGCAGTGGCAAATGCAATTTAACACTGAAATGTGTGAGGTGATGCATTTTGGGAGGACTGACGAGGCAAGGGAATGCACAATGAACTGTAGGGCATTAGAAAGTACAATAGACAAGAGGGACGTTGGAGTGCACGTTCAATGTCCCTGAAGACAGCTAGTTAATAAGGCATATGGGATACTTGCTTTTATGAGCCGAGGCATAGAATATAACAGCAGGGTGGTTGCAATCGAGCTGTATAAAATGCCCATTAGACCACAGCTGGAGTGCTGTGTGCAGTTCTGTTTGCCACACTATAGGAAGGATGTGATTGCACTGGAAAGGTGCAGAGGAGATTCAGCAAGATATTGCCTGGGCTGAAGCGCTTCAGCTATGAAGAGAGGCTGGTTAGGCCGGGGTTGTCTTCCTTCGAGCAGAGAAGGCTGAGGGGGACCTCATTGAGGTGTATGAAATTATGAGGGATATAGATAGGGTAAATAGGAAGGCCCCTTGGTAGAGGGGTCAGTAACCAGGGGCATAGATTCAAGATGATGGGCATGAGATTTGGAGGGGATTTGAGGAAAGACTTTTCCACCCAGAGGCTGGAGGAAATCTGGAACTCCTGCCTGAAAGGTAGTAGAGGCAGGAACCCTCACCACATTCCAGAACCATTTGGATGAGCATTTGAAATGCCATCGTATACAAGGCTGCAGAGCAAATGCTGGAAAATGGGATTAGAACAGATATGTGATTAATGGCTAGCACAGGCACGGTGGGCCAAAACGCCTCTTCCTGTGCTGCAAAGCTCTCTGACTCGATGGGTGGAAATATTTCTAAATTCACTTGTGGCGGGTTTTTCAGCTAATTTCCAGCCGGCTGTGTCGGCGAGCTCCCCACCGTTATCCAATGACACACACACCTCTCTTTTGGGGCCTGGGGTGTTTCTCACCCGTTTAGCCCACACCGGATTTTTTTCAGCACTGGGGAGCTGAACTCCAAGATCGGGCTGTCATTTTGAAAGGGTGCCCCAATCTGTAAGTGAGCGCTTGTGGGTCCCCCCCCCCCCCCCCCCCCCCAATGGACATCAACCCCCAACACACACACACATGTGCAGTATCCCACCCCCACCCAAGTGAGGACACCTTGCTATGGAGTCCTTGGGGGGGGGGGGGGTCTCCTCCATCTCCCCCTGGTCCAGGATCCCATCTATCATCATCCCCAATCTCCCAGAAGCCCCTAATTACCATGCAAATACCTCCATCCTTCACACATACCCACCCTGCATCCTTCTTTCATGGGAATGGCCCTTGGCAGGCAGTGCACCCTGACACCCTTGCACTGGCATTCTGGCAGTGCTCCTACCAGCTTGGCAGTGCCACTCAGGAACCTTGGCAGTGCCAGGCTAGCGGTGCCAGCTGGGTAGTACCAAGTGTCCTCGTTCCAGAGGGAGGGTCAGGGAGTCACCCTGCACTTTCCCTGACCGCCCAAGGGTCTCCGATAGCCCAGGAGACCCCCAGGGTGCCGTTCCACCTGGTCCACATTTGTGTGGAGCAGTTCTGAATGGCGCCCGGCTGCGGCCTTGCTGGAGTGGTCAGTGGATCCGGGGTAAGTTCGCCAAAGTTGGTTTAAAACCAACTTCGGCGCATGTTGTTTGTCCCGTCCTATTTGCACGGGGCTCTGACTCGGGTAGATCCCGTGACGTGTGAAGGCTGCTGGGAAACCCGTGGGAGGCCTCTCCCGGCATCCACTGGCAGCATCGTGCTCGAGCGAGAGCAAAAATCGGCTGGTGGATCGTGCCGTATGACTCCCAGTATTCCCAGCTGGGTACACCGTGGCTTAGATGCACCACCAATATGCTTTGACTTACACAAATCCTCCTACTGTACTGCTTGTGATGGCTCCATTTTACATCTCTGAGTTTATAGCTGAGAGATTAGCCCAGGTTTGAAATCTGCTTGGGCACATTCCTGAATTTCTTAAGTTTTTGCTTTAAGTCCTCATTTTCTTCACGAATGTTTGTGGTTCTGCTGCAGGTGTTTACCCTCTGGTAGTGTGAATACACCTGCACTATTCCATACTAATAACCCTCAGTTTATGCACTTGAATCTCCATTAGCTGATCTAATAATGTATGCCAGTGGTGAACATTCTGTTCTTTTCAGCCAAGGAGGACACGATACATGGTTTTACCAACACTAGAAAGATATATCAGTTTATGTTGGTTACGGGGCGGCTCAGTGGTTAGCACTGCTGCCTCACGGCGCTGACGACCCGGGTTCGATTCCGGCCCTGGGTCACTGTCCGTGTGGAGTTTGCACATTCTCCCCGTGTCTGCGTAGGTCTCACCCCCACGACCCAAAGATGTGCAGCGTAGGTGGATTGGCCACGCTAAATTGCCCCTCATTGTGGAAAGAAAATCATTGGGTACTCTAAATTTTTTTTTTTAAGTTATGCTGATTATGTAGCACAATTAATATAACAAGATGATCATTATTGCTGCTTCTGAGTGCAACATCTGTTTGTCCACGATCAATGTAATAGAATCCAATATGGAAGAGAGGCCATATTTGTTTCTTAAAAGCTGTTGTAAAATGCTAAAACTCCAGCTTTTTCTAATTGATGGTGCAGGAATGCTATTCTAACACAGCAGCCTGGAATACCCACTAGGTTGCATCAGCTTTCTCAGCACAATTTCTTCAACCCAAAATCGGTCAAACCAGAACAAAATATCGAGGGATTTCGAGCACTGATTGTTCCTGTGATCTTTTATGCTAGTTGTAAAAAAAAAAATTCACGAGAAGTCAGCCAGAGCCCCACATCGAATTAATCATCAAGTCGCATTTCCTCTTTGCAGCCTCGAGGAAACTCTTCGAATAAGGTTTAAAGTTATTCTTAACTTACTAAAAAAAAAGCTGACATCCGCCATTACAACCAGTGAATGGTTCTGTGAAAATCTCTGTCATTTTCACTGATTTTAAAATTGGGTGAGGGTGGCACGGTCGTTAGCACTGCTGCCTCACGGCGCTGAGGACCCGGGTTCAATCGCGGCCCTGGATCACTGTCCGCGAGGAGTTTGCACATTCTCCCCGTGTCTGCGTCCCCACAACTCAAAAGATGTGCAGGGTAGGTGGATTGGCCGCGCTAAATTGCCCCTGAATTGGGGGAAAACATTTTAATTGGGATTTTCACTGGTGGTGGAATAAACCCCATCTAAAATGTTTTTTTAGTTTTCAGATGTATAAATAAAACTGCACCAGGTTTTAAATAAATATTGAAATATGTTCTAAAATGCAATGCATTTGTGCTGTTTTATGGCAAATTTAACATCTGAGGAGAAACCGGAGCATGAAAAGCACTTTTTAAAAACGAGTGTAATCTAGAGCACAGTTTGTGTCCATATCACCGATGGTTCCCAAAGTGGAAAATCCTGGTCAGCAAAAAAAAAAACTATGACAATTTTTCTTCTCTGATACTGAAAAATAGATGGTTTACTGGAGCTGCTTGAAGTAATGTGCAGAAATCTGCAATATTAACAATGGTACTTTGTAAGGGTTTCTATTTTTGATGATGTGACGAGTGGTAAATCTCTTTCCACCCTCCTTTGCTCCCTCGGTGCAGGTTCTGATTTCTCACAATTTGAAGAAATTGACCAAACAGACATTTCCTGAGCACTGTTCTCTCTGTAAAGAGGTTCTACCATTTACCAATCGACGCAAGGCTGTCTGCTCCAATGGGCACATTTGGCACAGGTAGGCATGATCAGTTGCCAGAGGCATAGGATGTGTTCTATAAGGGTAACCCAATGACTTTTATATCTTGTGCATATATTACTCACATATTTTGTATACTTAAAATTCTCAGTGGTATTGCAACATTTTCTACCAGATTTTAAGCTTTGTTTTATGGTAAGAACTTCATTCGGCAGCCTTTGGGAATACTTAAAAATGTTACTATTTTCATTGGAGTATTTTTTTTAAATGTAGCTTTAGACAATGGCAATTGGCGGTTGAGCTTTTCTTTTGAACATGAATGTTGAATATTGATGCAGACAGGTATAAATTAAATACGTATAAGGCAGCACAGTGCCGCAATGGTTAGCACTACTGCCTCAGCGCCGAGGACCCAGGTTCAATCCCGGCCCCGGGTCACTGTCCGTGTGGAGTTTGCACATTCTCCCCAAGTGTGTGTGGGTCTCACCCCCCACAACCCCAAAAGATGTGCAGGGTAGGTGAATTGGCCACGCTGAATTGCCCCTTAATTGGAAAAAATAAATTGGGTACTATAAATTTAAAAATTAATTAATTAAATAAATTCATATTGAAAAAAATGATAGCATAAAGTTCACATACCAATGTTGTTTGTTAATGTGACTGTTCACTCCTTAGCTTATTCTCCATAGTTCACCCCTTTTATTCATTCGTGGGATGTCTGCATATTGCCAATTCTTAATTGCCTGTGAGATTTTCTTGACCATAGGGTAGCCTATGTTTGGTGGGTGGGAGGTGAGCATTTAAAAGTCATCCACATTGGTGTGCATTTGGGCAAACTGGATAAGGAGAGCAGATTTCCTTCTCTCAAAGGACACTAGTGAACCAGACGAGTTTTACAATAGTCCAACCGTTGCATGGTCACCATTACTATGGTCACCATTATTGAGACCAGCTTTGCATTCCAGATTTATTTAATTCACTGAATTCAATTCCCCAGCTGCCATCTCTTGCCGTTCACTGGTTGACTTGAGGAGCAAGTGACGGAGGACCATCTTTCTGAGCCGCACCACTTGAGCAGATGGTATTCCCGTGTTAGGTTGGTGGGAAATTCTAGGAATTTGACCCACTGACAATGAAGGAGTGACAAAATGTTCAAGTCATAGTGGCGTTACTTGGAACAAAAGTTTGATGAAGGTCCAGTTTTGAGAAAGAGATGCTTTTGAAGTAACCTTAATGACTTGCTTCAGCTCATCCTGTGGATGGTATGTATCGCAACAAAATGGTGGAGGAAAATGGATATTGAAACCAGTGGTTGAGGCGCCCATCAAGCAAGCCGTTCAGTCTTGGATGGTGTTGAATATCTTGAGTGGTGGTGTTGCCGCAACCATCCGTGTAAGAGATCCTATTCCAGACTGGTGATTTAGTGCTACAGCGAGGAAATGCTGCACCTCTGGAGGTGCTATTGGATGAGACATTAAACTGAGACCCTGTCTTTTCTAAGGTGGAATAGAGTTAAACAGTGGATCTAAAGGTATAATTGACAAACATGTTATATTTACAGTATTGATAATCTATTCCAACTCATTTTACAGATGTGTTTTGACATACCATGCTTGTCAGAGTCTGACCTATCGTAGATGTCTGTTACAAGACAGCATTGCTCGGCAGCACTTACCCTCAGGTGAGCTATCTGTAAAGAAAATTTCAAAGCCTTCAAATAAATCGATCTTAAAGCCTTGCATTTTTCAAATGTCACTGATTTAGGTTTGTGAGTTTGAATGTTTTGCTGCTGGGTTCCATTCCCCATTGGACCGGCGAGTCAATATTCTAAATGAGCTGAAAGATGGTGGGGTGCTGGCACACCTTTTCCTTTTTAAAGTGCACACGTGTGTGTGTTCCACATTCTTGATCTCTCTAACGTTGCACACTGTTCATTAACTGCAATTCTGTACTTCACATTTTTGGCTGTAATAAACTTTTTATAAAGTGGCTGTCAATGTTAACCTCGGTTAATTTGTTCATCAGGGAAAACTATTTTTTTTAACTCTGTCCCCCGGGGAATCATATATGACGGGTACCCCAAAGATGTGCTGAGGGTATCCTTGGACGTCGCCACACGAGGACTGCTTGGCAATTGCTTTGGAAGTTAAGACTTCTGTTGAGCAATACCCTGCAGTGGGAACCATCTGATACTCCAATTTAAATCGGAAATTGTCTTACCAGATTTTGATTTATTGTCACGTGTACCGAGATTCAGTGAAAAGTATTGTTCTGTGTACAGTCCAGGCAGATTGTTCCATACATGAAAAACATGGGACATACGATAAATACACAAAGTAAATACTTATGTATTTACTTTGTTGAAGCGTACGGAGTGTAGTGCTACTGTCATGGGAATGTCACTTTAAGAAATGTTTGTCTGCTCACATGGCTGCAGTGATGTCAGAGTGTGGGTGGAGCGGAGCTCTGGCTCTGCTTTTTAGTTTCGCTTTGAGGAAAAGCTTGGGTGTGTCTTAGTGTTTTTTAGTTTCGTTTCAGTGTTAGAGCTACAGCCAGCCAAAGAAGGTGTAATTTTAATATCTGCCAGCTAAAGACTATCTCCAGATCATTTGGTGAATTCAGAGTGATAACTGCTCTCAGTGGAGAATTTAAACCTGATGTGCTTATGTAAAAAGAGTTTTTGTCTTATGGATGTTAAAAGGAAAGTTTGAGGATTACTTAGTGTGTTGTATTCTTTGGTGGTTGTATTTGAATTGATGGCTGCTAAGATGTTCACTGTATATTTTAAAAACATTGTTTTGCTTAAAAAAATTACTTTTAGATTTCTGCTGCACCACACTGTAGGGTGGGCCTTGTGCTCCCCATACCACAATCTAGTAAAAGTTGTGGGTCAGGTGATCTTCATGGTATACTTTGGAGTTCTCTAAACCCTGGCCCATAACACTACTCAGTAGAGAAGATGTGTGGAGAGATCAGATCAGCCCATAAGAGGGTCATTCAGGAGTCTGGTAACAGCAGGGAAGAAGCTGTTTTTTAATCTGTTAGTGCGTGTTCTCAGACTTTTGTATTTCCTGCCCGATGGAAGATATTTACCCAGGAAACATTAGAAGAATTAAAAGCAATTCTAACTTCTGGGTAACTACAGTACTAACACCACTCCCCACCCCTCTTCAACTATCTGAAAATGCAGTTGATAGTAGAATCTCTGTGCACTCTGGCAGTACAACTGTCTGATATAACTGAGCAAACAACAACCAGAAAGAAGGAGCTTACATTAATTCAGCAGCTTTCATCACATTCCAGGATGCGTTGCTTATAATGAATTATAGTGATTGTTAGGCAGCTACCTGACAGCTGATTGCCTGAAAGTCCTACAAATCATGAATGACCTGAATGACCATTAATCTGCTTTTGATGGACTTGGTTAAAAAGAAAGGAAAAAGGATGTTTCATTTACATAGCGTCTTGCATGATCTCAAGACGCCCCAAAGTGATTTGCAGCTAATTAAGTGCTTTGAACTACAGTTGCTGTTGTAAAGTCAGAAGCATGGCAACAAAATCACGCACAGAAAGTTGATACTACTGGACAGGAAAGTCCCAGAATGGATCCCTGTCTCAGAAGACTGTAACTTTACTTTTTTTTTTAGAAATGGCAATTCGTTTGTAACAAAAAAATTATCGAACATGAAATATTTTGACTACAATACTTCACTCCCATTTATCTTCACACATGTACACATTTTAAGGATAACAGGTTACAAATTATATCTCATGCTATAAGGTTTTCAGTTAACAGGCTAACTGCAGTCAGACAACACTCCACTCTGAAACCAAGTGGCAGATGCCACTCAATTAATCTTCTGTGGATCAATCCTCAAATCCCCCGCCCAGGATGACAAATATCCTATGAACCAATGATCTCACTAGACTCCGGATTCCACCTGAATGTTTCCAAACTCCACTCTCGAACAGACACGCCTTGGAAACTTCTTTCAAACAGCATTGTTTTCAGCGAGGATCCGGCTCCAGGTTTTCCAACTCATTTGAGTATTCCTCTGTTTTGAACAGCTAGGAGCGTTCATACTTCACACATCCATCCAATTTCAACATTTTACTTCACAGGCGGTAGTAAGATAGCACCAAAGTTAGGAGTGATTCAGATATCACTGGCATTTTACTAGCTAATTCCACCAGGCCTGTACTTTTCAACTCTAGCTTTAACTTCAACCAACACTATCCTGCTCTAATGGTAGTTCCTCTTTGTTCCTTTTACTTTCAACTTCCTGGCAACCTTTCTTCATTCTTTAATTTCTAGAACTAACTGTCCTTTAGCTCTGGATTTGCTTTCTTGCCCATTACTTCATGGTATGGCTTTTCTTCCAGCAGATGTGAGAGAGCTGTTCCCTCTCTAGCTTCCTAGCTCCGACTGCTATAGTTTCAGTTTAAAACTAAACTCCAAAAGCCTTCCGAATGTAAAAGGTGGTCCCTGGTTGCTAACATAGAACATAGAAAATACAGCACAGAACAGGCCCTTCGGCCCACGATGTTGTGCCGAACCTTTGTCCTAGATTAATTAAAGATTATCATTGAATTTACAGTGCAGAAGGAGGCCATTTGGCCCTTTGAGTCTGCACCGGCTCCTGGAAAGAGCACCCTACCCAAACTCAACACCTCCACCCAACACCAAGGGCAATTTTGAACATTAAGGGCAATTTATCATTGGCCAATTCACCTAACCTGCACATCTTTGGACTGTGGGAGGAAACCGGAGCACCCGGAGGAAACCCACGCAGACACGGGGAGGACGTGCAGACTCCGCACAGACAGTGACCCAAGCCGGAAGCGAACCTGGGACCCTGGAGCTGTGAAGCATTGTGCTATCCACAATGCTACCGTGCTGCCCTTAAGAACAAATAAATGTACACTATATCATTTTACCGTAATCCATGTACCTATCCAATAGCTGCTTGAAGGTCCCTAATGTTTCCGACTCAACTACTTCCACAGGCAGTGCATTCCATGCCCCCACTACTCTCTGGGTAAAGAACCTACCTCTGATATCCCTCCTATATCTTTCACCTTAAATTTATGTCCCCTTGTAATGGTTTGTTCCACCCGGGGAAAAAGTCTCTGACTGTCTATCTATTCCCCTGATCATCTTAGCAATAGCTTATTCGTTCTCCAAGCTTGTGTTTACTTTCCATGTTGTAAATTGCCCAAGCACAATACACAGTTTGAACTGAAACCAAAAGAAAACCCATGCAAGCAAAAATCTTTGTTCAACATGATTCTTAACTAGAGTTACAGGAAAACACTAAATTAAACTCACTTTGAATCTATACCTTATTTCGAATATCCAACAATACAAACACAGATTACTTACAACTACCTCTGCTTTCTGACACCACAAAAAATGTAATGATGATTGGATATTTATTTAGTGAGAAATACAAATTCATCTGAATCAAGCTGAGACCTCGGCTGATAAATAGGATGTAACTTACCCCTACTGTTCCCCACATGGCGATCTGTAACATGTTCTTTCTTTCCAGTGTGACAGAGGAAAAACAAAGCATAGAAGCAATGTACTTCCTTGATGCTACAAGTTCAAAGACACCATTCACAAAACTTAACTGCTTTGCTTTTTTTTTGTTGAGTTCATTTGCACTGTTTAAAAATAAAATGAGGACAAATTCTGCACGTAATGCTTCTGCTAGAATGATTTGAGTTTTAAGATGGCCATATTCACAATCCGGGCTTTATAAAGCTACAACTTCCTGCTGAGCACTATAATTACAGTAGTCTGTTGGGTTGCTTACTGCCTAGTTTAGTAAGTAAATTGATGAGATTTTTACTTGTTGGCTATTAACTTTGGAGGTGAAAACCATTTCATTAAAAATTGGCCAATAGCCAAAATACTAGTCCGCGGAGGCCCAGAAATGTGAAAATTGACACGGCAGCCCAACACAAACCAGGTCAACCTTTGATGGGATTGTATTTTTTTAATCTATTAAGAAGTTAGTACAACTGCATGCAGTTCCAACAGTGCAATTGAGTCTCGACAATATTGTTTGTTGGCAGTACGACCGAGGTTAGATCACACATGTTTGTATTTGGATAGGGAGGGCCTACAGAATATTTATCTTTAACGCTGACTTCTAATGAGTTACACAGTTGTTAAATTACAAGCCCCAGTTGCAAGTGAATTATGAAAGGCTATCTTTCATGTGCCTTACAGATGAGATTCTACAAATTTACACATTTTTCAAAATCAAATTTAAGTATGTTGTGCAATGCATTTTTATAAATAAACCAGTGGCGCATAGCATGATGGCTCTTTCACATCAAACTTTTCTTCAGACCTGAATTGATTTATGTATTATCCAACATGCATGGTTCATACAGTACACCAATGAATTTAAACACCTGTAGCACTTTTGGTGGAAGATGGTCTGACTGTAATAGATTCAGTGAATTAAACATGTTGTTTAAACCTTGATTCAATAACCAATTTTTTTTTTTCAAAACCGAAAGCTTTTTGATTTCAATTTATTTTAACATATTTATTTTGTGGTGTGATGCTTTGCTTTAATTGACCTATTGTTGAAATGTTTTTTTCTCACATTCCAGACCCTGACTGGATAAAGCGCCTGCTGCAGAGTCCTTGTACATACTGTGACTCTCCTCTCTTCTGATAAGCATTCAAGCTATTGGACAAAGAAGGCTCAGAGCGCACATCTGTATCTTAGGTTTATCATTGGAAACTGATGCTTAAGATATTTACTCCATGGTTAGGGGAGTATTGTGTTTATTCAATAGTGACATTGTCTTCTATCCAAAGACGTTCAGTTGCAGCTTTGGGACACTAAAAGAAAAATTGAAGGCTTCGTGGCACCTTCCCACCAACATCATGTTCATGAATTTCAAGGGCATTGGAGAGGACAGTATGTTAATCTTCCTCATCAAATTTCCTTATTCTTCAGGAGTAGGAAATGAATGTAAATTATTGTTTCAGTCTGAGAATAAAAGGGTGCTGTAGATAATGGGGATATTTCTCGCCCAGTTGAGCAGAGCCAGTACAGGAGTAACGGAGAAAATGATCGGTTCGAAGTAGAGTCAGATTTGAACGGTGAAGTTTCTGTCTGTCCTGGTCAAGTTTTCACTTCATGGTGGAAATAACTATCTAAAAGTTAACCTATGTCACAATTTTCTGAAGAACACTTGCCTACTTTTGTATCTGCAAAACTAGTTGCACAAGACTTGAAGGTTGTCTGTGGGAACAATATGAAAAGGAAGTTCCTATATTACTTCATCATTAGAGGATTTGAGTCATGTATGATACATGTTGGAAGTTGGTATAACCAGTGTAGCTTAGGTAATTAGAAGACCTTTTGCAAAATGCATTTCTCCTGGCCATTGATGAATCCCACAAATATCAGGCCTATAATGGAATTATAATCCAAGATTTGAAGGGAGGGGGGTGCTGTGGCATGGTTTGGGAGGAAGGGGGAGGGGCCGTGGGTTTGAGGTGGGTGGGGGGGGGGGGGGGAGGTGGTGTTGTACCTGAGCTGGGAAAGATACAACTCTATTGTAAAAGTTAGGCTGGGGAAAGTGAAATTCAATAACACACTATTGGCCTTCAGAGGATCAGTGCCAGTCATTAAGAGGCTGGTATGTCACTAGTTTGGGACAGTCCATTAGACTTTCTCCATCGTCTGTCTCCCTTTAATGTATGTTTTCACGGTTTTTAAAGTTTTTGTTTAAATTTTGGTTAACGGCTGCAACTATTGCGTACATTTGTGAACGCAACTTAAAACGTGATTAAACCACTTTTTTTGTACAATAAGAATTGTTTTCTCAATAAATCTGTTACAGTTTGGATGAAATGTACCATCTTGTGAAATATAAACAAAAGTGTCTTGGGCATTGTTATTTTTTTAAAGTATGGCTGAAGCTGTTAAATTGCAGTTTCATTATTGCACACCAGTTTTCAGATTACTTCCATGAAGCAAAACCTTGAGCTGTTCATTTCAAACGCTATTCACATCGCTTTCCTTTTTGAAGGACAAAGGATCATATGCCAATAGGAACCATGGGTTTCTAAAGCCAGTGTCAGGAATTAGATAACTTGACACTTCTCACCTGTTGGTCCTTCTGCCCTGATGTTAGTCAACAGCTAAATGTTACTTATCTGTAATGAGCAGTGGTACCTTTCATAGATCATCCCAAAACAGGAAGGTTTTGATTTTGAGGGAAAAATATTTTTGGGTTGAGTCCTAATCCTTTAGTTGAGAATCATCTGTCTCCATCATTCAATCATCCAACAGTTAAGCTTTAAAACAAAAGTTAGCACACTTCAACTTGAGACCCTATATATAAATATTGTACGAAAAATATAAGATTGAATATGGCTCTTATGGTTGTCAAAATAGTAGAAATCGAACCCGTTCTTGGTGTCCCCACTTTAGCTTTAGATTGTATTTAATGATTGACATAAGGAGAGAGTCGGAACAGTCAAAGACACTAGGTGCTGAAATGCTGGAAGAGCCCCATCAATTAACCGTTGAGAATTGGAATCTTGCACAGGAGCCTTCTTTCCTTTGGGCTTAATTGGTCTGGTTTCAGGACCTGAAGAAGTTGATGGGATTGATAGCCTATCAATGCGATAAACCATTGAGAATTTTAGCAACAGGCGATCTCCTGATCAGCAGTTCTATCTGGGTGTTCTGGCGTCTTGGACAAATCTTTGACTCCCTGTGATTCCACCAAAAAGCTGAGCTTGGCAATGCTGTTTTTGTGGGCGTTTTGCTTTGGGGGTTAGCTCTACCTGGACAGATGCTTCTGTGTAACTTGATCACTTTCTCAACATTTTACAAAGAGCAATCTATCAGCTAAAGTTCTCCCGGTGCACATCCAGCTAAGCGCAATGATAAAATATTATTGGAGTTAACCCCTCATACATTCTTTGAGAAGAATCACATTCTTGATTGCCATCTGACACACTATCAAAGTTCACAAATGAACAGTGGAGAACAGTCCAATGAGTGTACAACTTTACCTCAGTTAGGAGTAGAAGTCTACCACAGGGGAAAACATTAGCCAAAAATGCTAATTCAGCAATATAATTTTACCTGGTAAGAGAGACAAATAACTTTTTTTTAAATTTAGAGTACCCAATTCTTTTTATCCAATTAAGGGGCAATTTAACATGACCAATTCACCTAGCCTATACATCTTTGGGTTGTGGGGGCGAAACCCACGCAAACACGGGGAGAATATGCAAACCACACGGACAGTGACCCAGAGCCGGGATCGAACCTGGGACCTCGGTGCCGTGAGGCAGCAATGCTAACGACTGCGCCACCCTGCTGCCCGCAAATAACATTTCTTATCTTTGGCCACACAGGAAATAGTGCCTCGGTGATTTTCATACGTGGAATCACATCAGTTAAATCATAAAGTGCCAAAATAAATCCAATGGTTAGTTTTAAAAAAGCTTCACTCCGAAAACTATTTCAGCTGTCTGTCCACAGGCGGTGGTGGTATGATCGTAGGAAACGTCAACCAAATTTATATTCTAAAAGTGTCTTTAGATCTTGGTGCTGTTTTATTGGCTAGGGTAGATGATACAATGAATCATATGATTAATGCGAATGAGTAATTTGACACTTGATTAGAAAATGCTTGTGTTTCATCTCGAGCTTCTCATGGAAGCATCATCAATGTTTTTAAATTTGTAAATAAAATAACCAAAATGTTTTGAATCATATTTTTATTGCTTTTTTATTCAATGCCTGGCACCTGCTGAGAGTTTGCGTGCATGAAGTGGAGACAGAATTATGAAAGTACAGAAAAAGGCACTTGGTGAGAAACGACCCAAATCAATGGGGCAAGATCTTCTGGCTGTTCGTGCTGGCGGGATCTTCCAGTCCTGCCGACGGTGCACCCCTACAGTGGGTTTTCCAGCAGCATGGGGTGGATTCAATGGGAAATCCCATTGGCAGCAGCGGGACCAGAAGATCCTGCTTGCTGGCCAACGGCAGACTGCCTCCTGCTGCCGAGAAACATGCTAGGGGGAGGCCAGAGAATCTCACTCACGGTTACTGTTTTAAGTTAGCACATAAGAACAGAAAAATAGTACGGGTATGCCATTTAGCTCACTGAGCCAGCTACGCCATTTTTCTGGTTTTGTACTTCAATTCTACCTTCCTGCTCTAGCTCCATTTCTTAATTCCTGAGTATCCAAAAATATATATATCTCTGTCTTGGCTATAAGCAACTGAACATTCCAACAAGCCTTTGGGTACAAAATTCCAATGATCCACAACTCTTTGAATTAAGAAATTTCTGTTAATCTCATTTCTAAATGGCTGACCCTTTATTTTGAGACTGTGATCTTTAGTTCCAGAATCCCCAGCCAGGGAAAGTATCCACCCAGCATCAACGCTTAAGAATTTTATTGTGTTTCAGTGAGGTCACCTCTTGGTCTGCTAAATTCCCAGTAATATAGTCCCAGTCTACCCAATTTTTCCTCAGGGCAATCTGTTGGAATAAGTCTGCTGAATTGTTATGCTCCTTCTGAGGTTAGGATATCCAGTATGTAGTATTTGTTCAAATGGAGGTTGGTTCGTGATGTGGAGCAACATCAACAGCATAGGTTCAACTCCCTTACTGGCTGAGGTTATTCATGCTGGTCCAGCTCTGTCTTCTCAACCTTACCCATTGTCTGAGGTGTGGTGACGCTCAGGTTCAATCACCACCCGTCATCTCTCAAAGGGAGTGCAGCCTATGGTCCTCTAGGACTGTGGTTACATTTATTTGTTCAAATGTTTGTTTTCTCAAAGATGAGCTGTTTCAGTTGTGGCTCGCAAGCCAGAAATTACAAGTAAATGACCAAATTTGTAATACTGAATCAAAGATGGTTGTCTCCAGACAAGTTTTATTGTAATTTCTAGTGACCATACTCTTGAATAGCAGCAAGAACAATATTAGCATAGTAAATATTTTCTATCATTGTACTTTTAGAACTGCAAAAACATTGATATTTTAAAAATGGAGAACCTCCCTGTGTCCATGATTATTTTGAGCTAACTGCTGTGTCTACACAGGAAACAATGCACTGTTAAATTGAAAATAAAATGAATCATTCATTTCTTAGCAATCTGACCTCCGTACTCTTCCCCTAACAAGCTACCATGCAATGCTAGGCCACATGGGTCAGGCAGTAAAAGTAAATAGAGCAGAAATACAGGTTTTCTGTAGGAAATTGGATTTATTGTATTTTCCATTTTATGGAGCAAGCAGGTTGTAGAATTCTCTTAGGGAGAGGTCGCACACAAGAAGCTTGTTTGGTGAAGGCAGGTGGTATCAGCCTCTTTGAGGTTCATGTATAATGTAGCTTTACGTGATTATTTCTTGTTCTTTAGTTTCTGATTTTGTTTTAATTTTCTAATATATAATTGTATCACAAAATGGCATTTCAAAAAGCCCAAAATTATTCCAAAATAAATTTATCATTTATTCCACTTCGGTGCAGAGGAAAACGCTATTGCTTTGCAAATTAAGCATTTGCTATAGATTGTCTATCTTTTAATACCCAAAGCAGTAATTAGGCTGACTTGGTACACAGTTATAACGAAGAGCAATCTCTGTTGTTCTCCATTTCTGAGGGATCGTTAAACAAGAGTATTAACATGTTCTGCTGCCCCACGGCTCAGCGCTTGTTCTCAATGCTTGTTCCCAGTGGATCCCAGAGGTCACTGACTGACCTGAGTCTGCATGTACAACATGGAAAGGAGCAGTCACAGAGAGCACAGTTCCTTGTTTGCATTCATCTATGCGCTCACCAAAGTGGGGAGAAAATGGAGATACTGCATAAAGCAGGTTTACTACAAATGTGCTGTCATTAAGAGAATAGCAGATTGCATAATTGGTATATTTACTTAATGTATTTTATCATCAGCTGGCACAACAGTGTCAGTGAGAGAAGAAGCTCCATCAATAAAAGCAGCATATATTTAAATAACAAATATATGCTATTTATTTTCTGCTTCTTTGATACCTACTACATTTATGTGCACAATTGCTTAAGTACCTGTGAAACCAAATACCGACAATAGAATGTAAGATTACAGAAGGGTAGAGTTCCGCAGCTAATGAAATACATGGTTCCAGGTTCAAATCCCAAGGCTGCCAATCTCTTAAATTTACTCAGATATTGTACTTGGCACCTATGTGAAATAGATGGGGATTGGGGCGACACCGTGGTGCCGTGGTTAGCACTGCTGCCTCACAGTGCCGAGGACCCGGAATCGATCCCAGCCCGGGGTCACTGTCTGGGTGGAATTAGCACATTCTTCCCATGTATGTGTGGGTCTCACCCCCACAAGCCAAAGATGTGCCTGATAGGTGAATTGTTACGCTAAATTGCCCCTTAAATGGAAAAAAAAGAATTGGGTACTCTAACAAAAATTGCTGGGGATCTGCATGATGGCCCCAACAAAAATTCTGGTAGGCGGATTACAAGGAGGAATGGGGCAGGAATTTTAGTTGCTTGATTTTCAGAGCATTGCCAGCCTGAAAATAGGGTCAAAAATCATGCCCTCACTTCTATAATCTCCAAACTAAAAGAAAGAGTTGCATATATAGTGCCTATCAGTTTCAGCCTGTGGGAAATACCTTTGGAAGCTGAGTATGTGTTCAACACAAATTAAAAGTATCTGTAGAGAACCTATAGCAGAAACTCTGGAAAAGAAGACAAGTAGGACTGCAGAAGATGTTGCATACAAAATAGGGTTCAATTTGATGAAACATTTGTAAAGAGGAATCGGATGTCTCACCGTAGGTTGCAAACATCATTTTGTGTGATCGACACTATACTTTGCACATGTCATTGACTAGTTGTCACCATATATCATTACTCCAGTGCATTAGTAATTATGGTCTTTCATTTGGTCTTGTAACAACAGTACATATAACTTCCACATGTGGACTGCAACAAGTTACAGTAAGCAAGGAAAGTAACAACAAACAGGCGTACACTGGCAATTTTATTCAACCTTAGCTCCATCCATCACCTGGAGGCTGTTTAACCTTAGGTGTCAAAGCTACAATATTTCTGACATAAGCCTTGATTTTATCTTGTTTATTGATTTAGTACCTGTTTTGAGAGCTGACTGATTATGTCTACAGATCTGGAAATGTTTTAACATAATAATAGCTTATTATCACAAGTAGGCTTCAATGAAGTTACTGTGAAAAGCCCCTATACACCACATTCCGGCACATGTTCAGGGAGGCCAGTACAGGAATTGAACCTGTGAAGCTGGCCTTATTCTGCATTACAAGCCAGCTGTTTAGCTCACTGTGCTATAAGGCACAGCATTACCAGTCCAGAAAATAGCTTTGGTTATATCCAGCAACAGAGGTACTATGCTTGCAAGTCAAAATATATAGAATAATGGTAGACAGATAAAAATCTGATGACCAAATAAACCCCTTGTTCGTGCATCAAGATCAGAGGTTTGCAATATGCACCATGAAAGAACATTTTCTCAAAGGTTTATCCTGTCGAGTCCAATACTCAGACTTATCACACCAAAGAATGATTAGAAGATCACTACGATCGTAGGTTGTTACCCTAGCTCTAAAGAGTCTTATAAAAAGCATTAATGTAATGGCCGCAAACCAGAGATCAAAAAATATGTCATTTTCCACCAAGTTATTTGTGAGAGATTTGCGTTAAAAAAAGCATCATCAATGTAATCTCCAATGATCAACTCATATTTGTTCAGAAATGTTATTGGCAAAATCTGACAGAACAAAGGAAACCAAATGTGTATTTAGGGAAGGAGTCTGTAATTAAAATTACTATTAACTAAATGACTATCAATAGAATGTAAGTGTGCAGAATACGTAGGAAAGACAATGCAATTTTACTCAAACAAAGACATTTGTGTGTTTTGACAGTGGTTTGACAACACAGCTCTCAATGTATTCAAACACCGTATAAGGATCCTGGTCTGCATTCACATGGATGACAGCGTTGTAGAACTCCTCCAAGTCCACAACATTTGCATGATATACTTCAAGTGCTTGTTGCACATTTTCCTCGGAATCCTTTGGATGTATTTTGCAGCGACTGTAAACCTCACTGGTTGGTGCTGGTTTGTATATAGAGTGGTATCTAAAAATCAAAATAATAATTACATTACAAAAGAATAAATTTCATGGGGAATCTGAACTCGTCCTTTTAACTTCACAACCTGGGTTAAATCAAGCCCTGATTGATGTTACTACAATTTTGCATTTCTGATACACAAGTTATTTGTTAAATCTGGTTCTAATTTGAATTCAGTAGAAAAGCCCAAGATGGTTTTTAATTCAGCAATAAATGATATTCTTAAAGTTGAATGATTTCGGAAAATCATGTGGAAATTTGAAAAATGTTACTTTAATAATTAATTTTAAAACAATACCTTGAAAATGTAGTAATTTTGTCATGTAGTTCACAGGGCACAAGTGGAAATTAAATAATATTTTTGATATAAGCGTACAAGTTAATAAATTAACATTAGGAAAAAGTGCTGAAGATATTGAATGCTACCACAACACGGGCATTAATAGGATAAATCTCGCAGTATTGTCAGGGAATATTCAAAACAACTTTGAGAACATTAAAATTATGCATAACACATTAGAGATAATAACCAGATCTATAGCAAATATTTATGCTCAATCATATGGCAATAATTTAAATTGAGATAATACCTGCAACAACTAATTAAATATATAATGTAATAAATATCATAAATTCCTGAGCATTATGCTGAGCTATGATGTAATAAATAGTTAATGACTAATTAGTTAATGTATATTATTGTTTTGCTAATTATATTTGACAAAAAATTTGTAAATAATTCATCGTATGGTAATTGGAGTTGCCTCGATTAAACATAAAGACAAATCAAACCTAAAGGAAAAGCAATAATGGATGTCACAGGCAACACATTATCAGTAGATACTGCGATTAGAATGGCCATGTTAATTGATGTCTTTGAAATAAACTTGCATTAAACATTTATCCAATTTAAAACACAATAGGATTTTTTTTTTGTTCAAAACTTTGAAACACTACTGAGAAAAGTCAAGACAGCCACTGGCTGTAGCCAGCACTGCACTGGTTTGGAGCCACCTGACGATTCATGAAGAGCACGGTAGCACAGTGGTTAGCATAGTTGCCTCACAGCTCCAAGGTCCCAGGTTCGCATTCCTGGCTTGGATCACTGTCTGTGTGGAGTCTGCATATTCTCCCTGTGTCTGCGTGGATTTCCTCCGGGTGCTCCGCCTCCCGCAAGTCCTGAAAGCTGTGCTGTTAGGTCATTTGGACATTCTGAATTCTCTGTGTACCCAAACAGGCGCCGGAATATGATGACCAGGGGCTTTTCACGGTAACTTCATTGCAGTGTTGATGTAAGCCTACTTGTGACAATAAATTATTATTATTATAAGAAACATTCTACTGTGATGCAAACATGGGGGTCATTTATGGGCCCAGCACGCTTCCGCTACGCCACTCTGCTCCTCATGGGGGTAATTTATGATGTGCGACTATTGAATGGATGTCCAACGGCCGTCCTCAACCAGAGGTTTGGATCAGCGAGAGAAAATAATGAGAAATTAACACACTTTGTTTTATTCCCCACCTCTTTCACATCTAATGGGCAGATTTCCCGGTCCACCAGCAGCGGAAATCTCGGAGGTTCAGGGGCATTTAATCTGGCAGGAGGCAATCTGTTCCCGGTGGTGGGATAAAGATTAGAATTTTACTCTTCCGACTTTCAAGACAGATCGAGCTTAACGACAAACAATCATAGATCATAGAATTTACAGTGCAGAAGGAGGCCATTCGGCCCATCGAGTCTGCACCGGCTCTTGGAAAGAGCACCCTACCCAAGGGCAGCACCTCCCCCCTATCCCCATAACTCAGTAACCCCACCCAACACTAAGTGCAATTTTGGACACTAAGGGCAATTTATCATGGCCAATCCACCTAACCTGCACATCTTTGGACTGTGGGAGGAAACCGGAGCACCCGGAGGAAACCCACGCACACACGGGGAGGATGTGCAGACTCCGCACAGACAGTGACCCAAGCCGGAATCGAACCTGGGACCCTGGAGCTGTGAAGCAATTGTGCTATCCACAATGCTACCGTGCTGCCCCAAACAATGTTGAGAACTTCATTTGCATTTATTATCAGGGATCTAGACGCTGCTTTCACCTTCTTGTGAACCTTGTGTAACTTCACTTACATCCAGTTCTGGTGGTAAAAGCTGCACCAAAGCTGGAAATGGGAGACATGCGAAGGCTGGAACGGAGGGCAGGGGAAGAGTGGGGTGGGGGTAAAAGAGTGTCTGGGGAAAGTTGGGGGGGGGGGGCAGTGTCCAGTCTCCTGGGGAAGGAAGGAGGTTCCAGGGAAAGAGGGGGAAAGAGTGCGTGAGGAAAGGGGAGAGAGAAGTGTCTGGGGAAGGATGGGAAATAGTTTCCAGGGAAAGGGGGGGGCTAGGAGAAGGTGGGGGAAGAGCACCTGGGAAAGGAGATAGACAGTGTCCAATGTATGGGGGAGGTAGAAGAATGTGTGGGGAAAGGGGAAGGTATCCGGGAAATGAGAGCATATCTATCAAAAGAGGGGAACATGTGTGTGGGGCGAAGGAGCAGATAGTATCCGGGAAAGGGTGGGGGGGGATGGGGAGGGAGAGTGTCCAGGGCAAGAGGAAGGGGGAGACACTATCCACGGAAAACAGAGGGGAAGAGTTTCTGGGGAAAGGGGAGGAGTGAAGAGTGTCTTAGAGAGTGGGGTCAGTGGTGTCGACAGTGGGGTTCTGGTAATCTCAGGATAATGGGAGGAAACCGTTATTGTGAGGGGGGAGTGGAATACGTCAGGTTTGCTTGCCCAGAGTGAGAGTTTAGAAAGCGAAGGGGTCATGGTGGTTGAGTTAACAGGAAAGGGTAGGATCAGGTTGAGCATGGGGATAGTAACGGGTGTTGGCTCTGAGGAGAGGGAAGGTATGTAGAGGTGGATTGTAATAGGGCCCAGGATTATGTTCAAGGATGTCAGAGGAGAAATAAATGGCGATATTGGGTGGGTGAAGTGTGATGAGGGGAAGTTGGTGGGTGATAGGGGGACCCAACCAGAAGGTGGTGCACAATTTCTGCACCCCCCCCCCCCACAACTCACCCGCCATGAGAGCCACCGTGCTCATAATTAATAAGCTTAACAGTGGAAGATCATCCATGTTCAGCTGTCCTGCTGGAAGTATCATAGTATCGCTACTGTGCAGGAGGATTTCATTCGACCCATCGAGTCTGCACTGACCCTCAAACATTCGACCTAGGTTCACTCACCTGACCAGCTTGCCCTACCCACTTAATCTAACCTGCACATCCCTGGACACTAAGGGGTAATTCAGCATGGTCAATCCACCTAAGTAGCACATCTTAGACTCTGGGAGGAAACCGGAGCACTCGGTGGAAACTCACACAGACATGGGGAGAATGTGTAGACTCCACACAGACAGTCACCCAAGGCCAGAAATGAATCTGGGTTCCTGACACTGTGAGGAGCAGTGTTAACCACTGTGTCATCAAATCACACTGACTTTCCCACCGTCTACCAGACTGAGACTCCAGAATGGAAGATTCTGTCCAAAGTGTTTATAAGCCAAACTTTGTAATCCTAATAATTTAGAGGGACATTACTACTCCTAAACGTAACAATTATTTAAACTGCAAAGGAAAATAGACCATGTAGTTTAAAATCGGAGGTAGAAAATCTAATGTAATCCTTACTCAAAGATGTAATAGAAAAAACGTTTAGAAATTGAAAATATAATTAATAGTCAGTACAGATTCTAAAAGGGAAGGCCTTGTTTGACCAACCTTCTTGAATGCTTTGATAAAGTAACTGAAAAGGTAAATAAGGTAATGTAGTAGGCATAATATATTTAGATTTCCAAAAAGCCCTCAATAAGGTAACATACAGTAGACTCATGACTAAGGTCAGAACCTGTAGAGTCGGAGAATGGACACCAAGGTGACTAAACAGAAAACATGGGTTAAATGGCCGTTATTTAGAGTGGAAAATGGTGAGAGTTGGTGTTGGATAAAGATTTGTGCTGGGACCACTGTTGTTCACCATTTACATAAACAATTCGGACTTAAGAATTGAAAGTACAATTTCAAGATTTGCAATTGCAACCAAATTGGGAGGACTAGATCCACCTTCTAAATACAGGAAGACATTAATAAATAACAACTGTACTTAACAGTGGAAGGCTCTTCAAGGAGCACTATGAACCAAAATTTGATACCAAGGCACATAAGGGGATAATGGGACAGTTGACCAAAACCTTGGTCAAAGAGGAAGGGTTTTAAGGAGCATCTTAAAGGAGGCAAGGGATATCTTGCAGAATGGGTGTGATTGGCAAATGAACTTCAATATAAATAAGTGTGAGATAGGAAACTTTAGTAGGAAGAATACTCCTTGGAAATTAAGTCGATACATGGAATAGAGATTTGGGAATCAAATATAGATATCATTTTGTGGGCATTTGCCGTCGTCATCTCTCTAAATGTGACTGAACTTCAGGATTTAGCAGGTGTAGATTAACATGGAAATCCTGGGTGGATTCTCCAGCGCACGTGGCGGGATTGGCGCCTGGACCCCTGCTGGGGGCAGGATTGGAGTTTGCACTCTTGCGCCTGCGGGAGAATGTGGGCTCCAATTCCTCTGGGCCAGGAATCAGGTGGGTGGAGATTACTATAGGTATCACTAAATGTGAACCTGACGTGGTGGACCTTGCAGAGAACGGGGGTAACTCGCGGTGGGCCAAGGAGCCATCCTCCTCCAGCACAATGCACTACCTGCCCAGCCCCTCCCCAACAGAACCAACCCAAAAAGACCTGCTAAAATGGGAGACCCCCCACAGTGACCCCCAATCTAAAGGAACCCCCAAAGAGACCCCTAAATAGTGAGACCCCCCCTCACCCCTAAATAGGGAAACCTCTCTAGAGGGACCTCCATACTAAAGCAGCCCCCCGCAGAGACCCACTAACTAAAGGGACCCTCCCCCCCCCCCAACCTTAGGGACTCTAACTAAAGGGACACACACAGCTCCCCACCCCCAACTAAAGGATCAACCCCTCAGACCGCCCCCAGAAAAGAGACCCCTATCTGGAAGCAAGAGAGCAGTCTAGACAGGGGCAGTGAAATAAATTAGTTGTAACATTCACCTGGTAGCACCACTTGTTAATTTTGGAAAAAGAACAGCTGTGACATGTGTTTAAAACCCTCAGATCCTTTAGCTGCAAGCCATCATTCATTTCTTGTAGTGGGTTGTGATTGACAACTTCCATAAAATAGCTGCGAACCTTGCTTCATTCATCTTCTTTATGGATGAGTAATTCTAAGTGCTGTAACCGCAATGTTTACAAACACCAACCACATCAAAGAGAGTTAAGTGCTGCCAATTTCCAGCTCAGCACTTCAAAATCACTCAAACATAAAGGATCATGATTGGAATGCACTTAACTCTCTTTAGCAAGTCCCTGTGAGACATCTCCCTATTTAGGATGTATCTGTGGGGATGCGGGGGGGGGGGGGGGGGGTTGGTCACCCCATACTTGGGGGGGGCACCCAAAACATCCGGGGTCGGGGGCTGATTTGCCGTGCGGGGAGGGAGAGCTGGCTGGCTGCAGGGCTTTGCTACCAGGCCACCCACTCATATTCTCTCGTATTCGACGATCGGATGGAGAATCCCTTTTGACGCCGTAATCGGAGGCTGCGCCTGTTTTCGGATGCTCCGCCTCCCCCAAAATGGTGTTATCAGTTGGGACGGCCTCAAGACGTCACCTGAAGGCCCTCCCCTGATGCTCCGCCCCCAATGGGCTAACATCCACACGGCATGGGAGATGTTTTCGTCAACCTCGCGTGGCGGCTGCGGACTGTGTCCAGCGCCGCCACAGTCGGGGGGGGGGGGAGGAGTAGCCGAGGGGGGTTATGGGGGGGGGGGGCACTATCTGGCAGGCTGGGTCTGCGTGCGGCTGGCGCCATGTTGTACAGCGCAACTGTTGCAGGTCGTCGCCAGGCGCATGCGCTGCCACGGACCCAGCAATTCTCCGGCCATTTCTGTTGGGAACCCCGGGGGTTTTACGTCGCGCGACTGCTAACCTCTCACCGGACGGAGCATCGGTACAGGGGCGTCGGCGGCTTTTTCATCGTAAAACTAGACCCTTCCTCTGGACATAGCCTCAAAATCAGAGGATCCAGCTCATAGTCTCCCAAACGGAAAATCTCAACCCTGAATTTGAAGTGTCAATCACTATAGACTCCTGCTCCCACACCAACCCCATCCCAAGCCGGCTATCACGGAAATCATTTGATCTTGTGAGAACTCTCCATTTTCTACTTCCATATCACTGTGAGAAAACTCATAAATTCCTTACCTCATACTTCTCCCACCTTGATGAGTCCATTGATAGCTTCCTGCAGCGGCAGCTTTCTTCTTAATTATCAACCACATGGCCAATTTTTGTATCATCAGCAAACTTCTTAATCATGCTCCTTACATTCAAGTCCAAATCATTGCTATATACCACAAAAAGGCAAAGGTACTATTATAACCCTAACAGGAGGCCCAGAGATCTGCAACATCAGATTCCCTGTGGCCTCACCTGAATACGATCTACCCGGATGAGGGGGTGGGGCTAATCCACTTTTCCTATGACTACTGGGATGTAAATATCCCGGCCCAGGTGTGCTCTGGGCGTGGGAGACCCTTTGGGGAGTAGGATCTATGTATAGTAATCAGAATAAAACCAAACTTTTCTACAAACATCACTTCCGAGTTATCGCTTGCTTGAGACTTTACAGGAACTAGTACTGATCCCTGCACAATCATACTAGAACCTGCCTTCCAGTCACAAAAAAAACCCTCTTAATTCCTACCTCTGGGCCAATTTTGGGTCCAAATTTCCCCTTTTACCTTGTTCCCATGTGTTCTTATTTTTGTACCCAGTCTGCCATGTGGGTTTATTAACAGCCTTGATAAAATCTATTCAGGCTACATCAGATACACTACTCTCATTGACCTTCCTTGTTATCTCTTTGAAAAATTCAATCATGTTAGTCAGAGATCACCTTTCCATAACAAATCTGTGCTGAATGTCTCAGATTTATCCATGCCTTTCTGGATGAAGACTTTTCCTTTCCTTCAGAATTTTTCCAATAATTTTCCCACCACTGAATTTAGCTGACTGGCCTATAATTACTTGGTCAATCCCCTTCTCCCTTTTTTAACATTGGTACAATGCCTCCAATCCTCTAGCAACATACCTGTAGACAGAGGATTGGAAAATGATGGTCAGAGCCTCTGCTATTTCTTCCCTTGCTTCTTTTAACAGCCTAGGATACATTTCATCCAGGCCTGGGTATTTATCCACTTTCAAACACAAACATGTTAAACCCCTTAATACTTTCTCCTACAATGTCAGTTTAATCTAATATTTGATAGCAATCCTCCCTGTTTGGAAAGTCTGTAACACCTCTCTTTTGTGAAAATAGACTCAAATTAAAAAGTAAGGTTGGGTGGACACGCTGAGGGATGATTACTGGGTTCAAGAAGACAGCTCACGGGCGGCACGGTGGCACAGTGGCTAGCACTATGACACTGAGGACCCTGGTTCGATCCCGGCCCCAGGTCACTATCTGTGTGGAGTTTGCAAATGGATTCCGGCCCCGGGTCACTGTCTGTGTGGAGTTGGCACATTCTCCCCGTGTCTGCGTGGGTCTCACCCCCACAACCCAAAGATGTGCAGGGTAGGTGGATTGGCCACACTAAATTGTCCCTTAATTGGAAAAAATAATTGGGTACTCTAAATTTATTTTAAAAAAAGAAGACAGCTCACCACCACCTTCTCAAGGGCAATTAAGGATGGGCAATAAATGCTGGTCTAGCCAGTGATACCCACATCCCATAAATGAATAAAAAGGAAAAAACTTGTTCAGTAATGAGGTTATGCCTCAAGTGTAGATTTACACTATACAAGTTTACAATCGGTGTCAAAGGAGAATTACTTCACGCAAATTCTCTCTCCGTAATGCACATTAACCCTCTAGAAAGTTGTACTTCATTTGCTGACAGTTAAGGACCAAAAAACCCTATTCCCCTAACCCTTAGTCCCCTTCCACCCAACAGTCTGCATTAAAAATTTATAGCTGCAAATGTATTTCAAGGTGACACCCACGAAAAGAATATAGCAGGTGTATTTTTCCATTTTCCTCCGTATCGGACTTCAATCTAGAAGATGGTATAGTTTGATTGGCAGTTTAATTTAGAAATTACGCAAAGGAATCAGTCAGCGTTTCGCCCTCTCTGTTTTTTGATGGTCTGTGAATAAAGCTGCCATTCAATCCAGGGAACTGTTTTCCTGAAGGAAATTAGACACTAAACTAAATTAAAAGTTCATGAAGTGAACTGCCTATCATTCCAAGTCCTCTTCTGGAACAGTTGCCATTAGCAGGTTTTGTTCATCAAATCCATAATGGGCACGATCCAACCAAATTGCAACAGAGTTCCGTGTCGAGCACGTGTAGCTGGGTGTTTCCCGGTACTCACAGTGCCAAGAAAGACCGCGTTATCTATTGCAATCTGGGCCTGAGCGGGGAACGCCCGCTGAGGGCGCACCTAGTCCTGTTTCCTTCACCGAGGAGCTCCACTCACCAGAACTCCTCAGTGCAGGAAGAGATCGGGACCCCAAGGCCCGATCCCAAGCACGGGCACAATGCCAGCCTGGCTGGCCGTGCCACATGGGTACTTTGGCAGTGCCAGGCTGGCACCCTGGTGGCACCAGCAGTGCCAGGGTGCCACCCTGCCTGGAAGCCAACCACCCGGGGACCTCCGATCCCTGGGAGACCCCCTCACCCCCAAGTGCCTTTTCGCCTCGTCCCCGTTTGTGTGGATGGCATTCTCCTAAGGTCTCCGAGGCGAAGGGGTTAGATCCCAACGCCTCGGGTAGATCAGGTGAGCTGCATATTAGAATGCGACTTGCTACCCACTCTAATATGCAGATTTGCCAAATTCTATTAGATCTCGCAAGGCCTGACGATCTGGGCAGGTCACGGAGGAGGCATCTACCGGCCACATCGCAACATTCTCTATTTCCTGTTATACCTTCTGCAGAATTCTGGAGAACAGCTGTTTCTGCAGCATTTCCGCTAAAAGTATGGTGGGTTTAGTAGAACTCTACAGGACCACTGAGCCAGTCTGCGCTCGGGGTAAAATAATCTACAAAAAGGTTTCAGCCTTCAATCAAATTATTTCCACACAAGTGCCTGCAATATTTCTCATGTCTATCTGAGGCTCCAAACCACAAACCCTTCCAACAGGCAAGAGTCCTAGATCAAATGAAAGTAGTCATTCTAGAAAAATTCTTAATGTCTCAGATTGACAATATATAAAGATCTACTGAAGGACAAATGTTTCCTGTATTCTTGCTTTTGAAAAAAAGGTTTCTTGATCATTGATGGTTATAAGTTAATATTAACCAACTTCCAGTGGCACTATTCTACAGTTATTAAGGCCGATTTCCTGCACACGCACTGCTCAGGAGCAGTATTTAGCCAACAGCAGCGAGGACAGAAGTGGAGTGTCTGAAATTCATGGAGGCGCTAATAAAGTAGAAAGGTCAGGCCTTTAATATGCATGGAGTTGCACATTTGAAGGAAATATCCAGTTGACAAGATTTTTGGATACGCCTCTGACCTTAAAGGTTTGACCTGTTTAAGGGTACACAAAGCCACAGGAGACAGATTTGGTCAATTACTGCAGGCCCTGAGGTTCCTGAAAATGAGCTAAGTGAGTGGTTTGGCTTCTCCTCCTGCAAGATTAAAGTACCTGCTTATTGTACTAAGGATATTTTACACATTCTTTTCACTGAGGTCTTCCTTGCCATGTGTGTCCCTTTTAACTTTTCAAATTTCATCCCTTGATAACTTGGGTTTGATAGCCTTGATAACCAGTGCATTTGTCGAGAGTTTATAGCCTGCAGAGTGACCATCCTGGATTCAGGCTGATAGAATCAAGGGGGTCATCTCGTACCCAGCACCATTATCTGGGGACACAGCATAAGGAAATGCACCTTCTCCTACTTTCCTGTCAGTGACAGCTCACGTAGAAAGAGTGCTAGGAAAGGTTGGGATGCATTTGTTTAAAAAAAAATTTAGAGTATCCAATTCATTTTTTCCAATTAAGGGAAAATTTAGCGTGGCAAATCCACCTATCCGCACATCTTTTTGGGTTGTGGGGGCGAAACCCACGCAAACACGGGGAGAATGTGCAAACTCCACACAGACAGTGACCCAGAGCCGGGATCGAACCTGGGACCTCGGTGCCGTAAGGCAACTGTGCTAACCACTTGCGCCACAGTGCTGCATTTGTAACACCACCATGGAAGAAGTGGGCAGCACCATGGTAGACAAATACACTCACGCTTTATTAATAAATCACTATTAGAACTTGTTTATGCTGAGTTTGTGGGGTTTTTTATGTAAATGATTAGGAAAAGCAAATCTAGATGTGCATGCAACATTTGAGTGGAAGAACTTACTTTAAATTGGTTGTGGGATAGATCCATTGCATGGAAAGGTGCCTTAATTTGCAAGTGCAGCAGTTGATTGTGGCTCTTGAGATGGCTAGGCATTTATATTTATCAGCAATTAAAGGGGTTTGCAATTGTTGTTTCTAATCTACTCCAAAATAAAACTTTAAAAAACAGTAAAACGACTGTCTCAAATGCGTCATCCATCAGTGAGTGCAAGTGTCAGTGTAGGAAGTAGCTACAAACTGCATTGTGCCAATGCTTTCTTGGCCACATATTTAATAACCAATAAGAAGACTTAACATAAGTAATCAATCTTATTGGCCTCACGGTAATGCTGTTAAACTACTGGAGTTCGCTTTGAGAGGCTCCTTTTCTCCAGTGTGGCTGTTAACCTCTGAACTATATTTCTCAATCTCCTGCTACAACATAAATTAGATATTGTCACAATTTTAGGAATAATGTGATTTCATTTGGCTCTTGTCTTTTTTTTCAATTTATCTTCTATTTTCCCTAAGTCCTCTATACCCTTCATTACAGTTGCAACACATTCCAGCCCCACATTCAGGATTCTTCACTTGCACGGAAGTTACCAGGAGGTCTCCTGTAACAGCAACATTGAGTGGGAGCATCAGTACAGTGGCCAAGGCAGAGAATGTAGCAGCAAGCCGACTGCACCAATCTGGGCAGATAGCAGAAGGTAAAGGAGGTTAGTAGATGGGAGGTGATTGGGATGGATAGGAGGGCTAATGCAGTGCATTAGGGGCTGGTTTAGCACACTGGGCTAAATAGCTGGCTTTTAAAGCAGACCAAGGCAGGCCAGCAGTATGGTTCAATTCCCGTACCAACCTCCCCGAACAGGCGCCGGAATGTGGCGACTAGGGGCTTTTCACAATAACTTCATTGAAGCCTACTTGTGACAATAAGTGATTTTCATTTTTCAAAATGAGGCTGAGAAATGGGAGGAGTTGAAACTGACTTCGGCAGAAACAGGATGTGTTGGCGTGACACACATTAAGTGCAAGCAAGAAAGTTTGGATTTAACATATCAAAAACCGTTCACACATTTACTTCAAATATTTATCTCGAATTGATTGCAGTCCAAGACAGACGATACTACTTCTCAGTAATCCTGGGTATAACGTCTCTACTCTTATTCCATGGTCCTATTGTCATCTTGTTATCAGATGCTTTATGCCCCCCTGGCCTTGAGTATGCCAGATAGGAAGCCCATGCTCATTACGAGTTGGAGATGTGCTGCCCACCATATTGCAATAGGTGAAAAAAAACAGGCATTATGTCCTCTGCATATGCAAATAAGTGACCTAACATCTGGTTATGGCCCCTACATTGAGTTGCCCTGAGGCAGCCAACCTCAACCCTATGATCATCACCACCACCCACTGGGTGGGCTGGGAATTGCTCACAATTCGTGTCAGCAGAGTGCTGGCTCATTAACAGGTCCTGTATTGCTCCAGAAGTAGTACCCCCGATGGAACACAAATCGCATGTAGTTTAGTCCCAGCATCAACAGTTAGTGCACAATTCTCCTAAAAGGGAGCACATTTAGCAGAGTGTTTCCTGGCACTCACAGCTGGCAGTGCCAGGCCAGCACCCAGGTGGCACTAGCAATACCAGGGCACTACCCTGCCCAAAGGGCATGCAGCTGAGGGCCTCCAATTCCCTCGGAGACCCCCATGAGTGCCATTCTATCTGGTCCCTGTTTGTGGGAACCAGTCCTAAACAGTGCTTGCTGAGGTCTCTTGGGGTGAAGGGGTTGAATCCCAAAGCCTCAGGTATTTCGGGAATCTGTACATTAGCGTGAGGCTTACTGCCTCGCTCTAATATGCAGATTTGCTAAAATGTGATCCCACCCATTGCATGCGGGATTCACATCGCGACATCTCATGAGATTGTGTTGAATCTTGCGAGGTATTGAGAGCCGGATAGACCCCGGGGTTGGGGTCTCCCTGCTTTCAATGGCCATACTGCACCAGGGCGAGCTGCTTTCCCAGCACAGTGTGGCCGTTGAATCCTGCCCTTAGTCTCCCAAACAGAGAATTTCACCCTTTGTTACCAGTTACGTCAGAAGGAATGACTTTTAATATATCTGCTGCCCTCTGTAGGCTGTTTATGACATATCACCTGGATTTAACAAACATTTCCACAAGCTGATTTTGTGCTGAATTTTTCCTCACTTGATTACTCCTGTGCTGAAAGCTGCACTAAGTTCTGAGGTTTCTGGCAGGCCCGTCTACTTTACCCAAAAAACTATTTTCATGAGATAAATTTGGGCAATTAGCTGACTGTGGAAAATATCACAACATTACAAAAAATGGAGAAGCAAAAAAGCAAATTTATAAGAAATGATCTAGCAAAATTATTACTGTTATGTTTGCAAATAGCTGGGCAAAAAGTTTTTTATGCTCTGGAAGGCCAAATAGACCAGAGGTGCAGAGAATAAAGATTGAATTTTGCATCTAGAATTTATAAATTAGCGACAACTATTCTTTGTCAGAAATTAAGTTGAGTATTTTTCTCCATCTCTGCCTTTGCAAATTTTGAGAATTTCATTGGTACATTTACAAACCTACTCTACAGAAGATTATTAAGGAAAAAATATATTAGACTGTATATCAGTGCAGGGATCGTAATGAATGATTTCCCTCTGTCTGGCCCTGTTCAGGTAGGCAGCACGTAAACTTTGTGCCGCTTGTTCATCTACACGATTGCAGTGGCAGCCAGCACAAAATAAGCTGCGGTTTGTTGCCACAATCAGTAGGAGGCTCAGGTGCGTGCTTGTGTGGAGAGTACAATGAACAGCTAGCCTGAGCTTTAAGGCAGTCATCCCTCATAAAGATTAGCTGCATTCATGCTACAGGAGCCCCTTGAATAGTCTCTGGAAGGCTTTTGGTGGAAGGTACAGGGCAGCAAATGGAACAATAGGATAGAGAAAGGACTCTGAGGCCTTTGGTTGCGTGGGTTTCCTCCGGGTGCTTTGGTTTCCTCCCACAAGTCCCGAAAGACGTGCTGGAATGTGGGATTTTCACAGTAACGTCATTGACTTGTGACAATAAGCGATTATTATTATTATTGTTAGGTGAACTGGACATTCTGAATTCTCCCTCTGTGTATCGAACAGGCGCAGGAATGTGGCGACTAGGGGATTTTCACAGTAACTTCATTACAGTATTAATGTAAGCCTACTTGTGACAATAATCAAGATTATTATTATTATTAAATTTATATGTTAAAAAAAAAATTTTGATCAGTTTTCCGAGTAAATTTAATTGACCTTTAATTCACATCACCTAATTGATTCTTGTTCATTCAACCTCTTGTGAAAGTGAACCAGAATATAGATCAGAATACCATTATCATAAGAGTTATTCCATCTTAAATATCCAATATCTCATTGTTTCCACTTTGCACCATAATATTTGCCCCTCTTTGATTTTTCCCTTTGAAATGTTATATTTTGAATTAGTATCATGTTACATTTGGGCTGCTAAATTTGGCTCCATGATGCTGCTGGTGCTACTAAACCCGAAATGTATAAAATGGCAGCTTTGACGTTTCCAGCTACATCGGTGTGGCCTACACATCACCTTGACTGTCGGGTACTAGTACAGGAGCACCGTGTTTGCACACACCACAAGCTTGCAAAGTGGGCAGATTATGACATTAAATAGCCTCTAACAATGATTTGGTGCAATATCTGCCATATGGAATGTTAATCATATGTTCAGCTGCACAGGGACCATCCCCCCCCCCTCCTCCTCCTCTCGCCAATCTGCATTGATTCTATTTATGGGGCTAATTATGCATTTGTGGGTGCTTTTGACTTTTCTTCCCTGGCATGAAGTTAGTGAAATGACTGCATTGAATATTATTGGAGGAGGTTTGAAGACTTCTTCTTGCTTTCCAAGGGGTTGGAAGGCTTGGCTGGAGAAAGAAAGCCTGCTCCAGTCTATAGTTGCATTTTCCCTTGGGCTACAACCTGACTTGGACATTTTTGTGAGGGCCACGAAGAATCCAGCACGAGTTTTAAGGATACAAAGAAATAACATTTATTTACAATAACATAGAAAGCATCCTATCAGGCTGCATCACAGCCTGGTATGGCAACTGCTCGGCCCGGGACCGCAAGAAACTTCAGAGAGTCGTGAACACCGCCCAGTCCATCACACGAACCTGCCTCCCATCCATTGACTCCATCTACCCCTCCCGCTGCCTGGGGAAAGCGGGCAGTATAATCAAAGATCCCTCCCACCCGGCTTACTCACTCTTCCAACTTCTTCCATCGGGCAGGAGATACAGAAGTCTGAGAACACACACGAACAGACTCAAAAACAGCTTCTTCCCCACTGTTAGCACACTCCTGAATGACCCTCTTATGGACTGATTTCATTAACACTACACCCTGTATGCTTCATCCGATGCCAGTGCTTATGTAGTTACATTGTATATGTTGTGTTGCCCTATTATGTATTTTCTTTTATTCCCTTTTCTTCTCATGTACTTAATGATCTGTTGAGCTGCTCGCAGAAAAATACTTTTCACTGTACCTCGGTACACGTGACAATAAATAAATCCAATCCAAATATATATACACAACAGCAGCAGCAACTTCGCTTGCTGCTCACTCCTTCCTGCTGGTTCCAAACTGGCCAGCTTTATTTATACAGGGAGTCTGCTAATGATTTCTCTGCCCCCCTCATTGGGGAAGCTCATACTCCCACAGGATTGTGGGATTGCCATTAGTCCCCAGTCAATGGTAAGCAGGCAGGTTATAACATCCCTCCCCCCCCAAAGTCCAAGGAATCCACCGAAGACCCTGGCGAAGGAGGGCGTCGGACTCGTTTTGCCGCAGGCCGGACACCATTTGCACGAGGCACTGGATCGGGCGGCGTGTAACGAGACGGAGACCGGCGCTTCCGTGATGAACGGCGTAATGGTTGTACATCCACGGCCCGTGGGCCCGAGGCTTTCCCCTCTGATGCATCCTGTGTCTCCATCTCGGAGTCAGTCTCATCTCGGCGTCTCTATCTCCACGCGGTTCTGTAACGACCTGCGCAGGCTTTGAGTGAGGCACCAGAGGAAGATTGTGAGGACTACTTTCCATTGTCTCTGGTCTCTGTGGCTGTAGAAGTGAGTTCTGGGGGCGGGGAATCTTTGGAACGGATAGTCTTCTGGACCGAACGTGGTCTACATGTTTGCGCTGGAGATGACCCTGGGCTTGCACCTGGTAAGATGCCACTGCAACCTCAAATAGCGCAACCAGTCCCGACCCAACAGGCTGGGCCCATGGCCGCGCACCACGATAAGTGGGAAACGCCCCTCCTGGCGTCCATAAACAACAGGGGTCATCATAGTTCCTGCAATGTCCAATGGTTCCCCCGTGTAGGTGGCCAACCTGGCCTGTGTGTTGGTTAATGTAAGGGTCTGTATACCCTGCTTGATGCGGTCGAATGTCCTCTGGGTGATCACGGAGACCGCTGCGTCAGTGTCCAACTCCATCTCATTGACCAGTACTGTCACCTTAATGGGGGCCACACGGGGAGCTGCCACACAATGCAGCTGCAGGCAGTCGTCTTCTGTCTCCACGTCCTCAGGAGTAGTCGCCACAGGTTCATTCACATGGAAGGTACGGCCCCTGGGCTGGTCCCAGTTTCGGTCAGAATGACGGCGCCTCTGGCACCCCCAGGACCGGCGTCTGCGACGGGGTCGGCGCCTACAAGTCTGACACAGACATGGCTCCTCATCCATTGGTTCTGGAGAAGGCTGCCTTCGGGGCGGAATGTCCGACGGCCACTGGTGTCGATCCAGACGTCGTCTCGCCCAAGGTACCGCAGGAGTGCGGGGGGACGTTTTCGGACGGAAGGGGTTGCACCCCAAGGCATGCACCTCCATTCCCTGTAGCTCCTGCACTCCTCGTTCTGCGCTCTCTCGGGACAATACTATTTGAATGGCCTGTTGAAAAGTCAATGTTGGCTCAGCTAACAACTTTCTCTGGGTGGCCGCATTGTTAATACCGCAAACCAAACGGTCGCGTAACATTTCTGACAAGGTCTCACCATAGTCACAGTACTCCGCAATCCTGCGTAGCCTGGATAGAAAGTCAGCAAGGGATTCTCCTGGGGTCCTCTCAGCGGTATTAAACCGGTAACGTTGGACTATCGTGGACGGGGTTGGGTTAAAATGTTGCCCCACTAAATTCACAAGTTCATCAAACGTTTTGGTGTCCGGCGCAGCTGGGTACGTAAGGCTCCTAATCACCCCAAACGTATGCGGGCCGCAGGTGGTGAACAATATGACCACCTGGCGCTCGTTTTCGGTGATATTGTTTGCCCGGGAATAGTAACGCATCCGTTGTGCGTACTGGTTCCAGCTTTCCAGTGCAGCATCAAAAACATCCAAACGTCCGTACAGAGGCATGGTATAATAGAAAACAACTTCCAACCTGTATCCAACAAAAATCCAGAGAGGTGGCTTCAGCAGTATAGACAGCTATTCACTTTAACCCTTGTCGCCAGTTTTCTGAGGGCCACGAAGAATCCAGCAGGAGTTTTAAGGATACAAAGAAATAACATTTATTTACAATAACATATATATATACAACAGCAGCAGCAAGTTCGCTTGCTGCTCACTCCTTCCTGCTGGTTCCAAACTGGCCAGCTTTATTTATAGAGGGAGTCTGCTAATGATTTCTCCGCCCCCCTCATTGGGGAAGCTCATACTCCCACAGGATTGAGGGATTGTCATTAGTCCCCAGCCAATGGTAAGCAGGCAGGTTATAACAGAAATGAAGCACAAACAGCAGAGTGAGGAAGCTGTGTACACAGAGAGGAGGCCTATCCACGGAGGGCACTTTCCCACCTCCATGTCAGCTATTTCACTAATGAGGCACAACCTGGCCTGCAGGGCACAAGGAACAATGCTAGTGGCCATAAAGTTCAGCATTGACTGAAACTTTTATGCCAACAGATCCTTCTTGGGGGAAGCAGGTGACATCTGGAAAATCTCATGGTTCACCACCAATCGCTGCACCAGGGAGGTGACAGAGGCCCCATACAGTACTTACTGTTTTGTTGTGTGGTTGGGGTTTATACAGGGTTTAGGGGATTTCCTAGTCTCCCAAAAGTACGCTGTTCACGTATGTAGTCTCTTTAACCATAACTTTATTTACAGCAAGCATTTATGCATTTGGAGCTCCATGCGAGGTTAGAGCTTCTCGTCTTCCAGATCTCTCTTAGTCATGTGCTCTGACATTATTAAATCAGCATCGTGTACGCTTCTGATGTTAACCCTTTGCTCTACATTTACCACAGAGAAGCAGGAATGAGCATGTGGCGTTGCCAGGTTTTCAGGACTCTCAGTGGTGCACGCATGAGGTTCTGCCAGGCCCCAAATGTTAACGGAGAGCTATACCACAGCTTCCTGGACTGCTGCAGTCCTTGCTGGGTGGTCCTTCCGGTTTCATTCCTTTTTTGTATTTTCGTAGCTGTTGAATACAACTGAGTGGCTTGCTAGGCCATTTCAGAAGGCATTTAAGAGTCAACCACATTTCAAGCCTGTGCACGATGCTGGGGAAAGCTAAGGACTTATGGATCCAAGGCTGGAAGCGGTCCAGCTATGTAAATTTATTTTTAATGGTTCCTTTGTCGTGGGCAGGAAGAGAGAGAGCTCTCCACCAGGTTCCTCAGGCCACTTTGGCCCATTACCCTTGCTATTGCTTCCCAATTTCCCAAACACTTGGGGCCTTACCAAATGAGGACCATTTTCTAAAGTTTCAGGCCTCCAGGTACCTGAAATCTCACTCCTGTCTTCTAACCACCTTGGCATTTCCACCATGACCTGAAAAATGGGCTGGAATTTTAAGCAGATGTTCCACAGCCGGAGTTGGAAATGGGAGGTGAGCCAGTTTTGGCCAGTGGTGGGACCCTGGGTCAGCACATTGCCACCTCAATAAGAGGAAGCATTGCTGGCAGTGATCATTGCTGGGGTTCCACCTGCAGGGTGAGGATGCATCGATGGCTGGGCACCCTCAAAGTAAGGTAGATGGGGCAGAAAGATGCATTAATTGGGCAATTGGGTTCATACTGCAGCCAATCTTTCCCACCACTGGCTAAATGGCATGGTAGGTGGAAGATTTCCAGCAAGCCACCCGATACCTTCCGCGCTATTCAGCCAGCCTTCCCACTTACCAACGCATCCACAAAGGGCTGGGTATTAAAGAATAAAAGCACTGTCAGCATTTTGGTAATATCATTGATGATATAGAGAAGGATATTATTGAAGAGGTGGAAGAAGCAGATAATGAATATGTGGCTGGATTCTCCGCAGCCTCGCGCCAAAATCGCGTTCGGCGCAGGGGTGGAGAATCCACTTTCACACCAAAATCGGACCCGCCGCCGCTTTGGCGACTCTCCGGGACCCAAGATTCGGCGTGATCGCGGAGTATGCCCCATGACTGGGGTCCCATTGACATAGGCCAGCCCAGTGATCCTCTGCTCCCAACCAGCCGAGATCCCGACGGCGTGGAACTAACCATCTATTGACAGTCGGGATGCTGGCGTGGCGGCTGCAGACTCAGTCCGGTGGCCGCCCTGGTGGGGGGCGGGGAGGATCGGACACCAGGATGGGGGCCTTAGAGGTTAATTAGATCCACTCGGTTAGATGCTCGGGCACGCGGCCGATTGGGGGGGTCTAATTTTTGTGTGTGGCTCCGCGATCCGAGTCCGCCATGGAGCTCGGCGCAGCCGCTAAAGCCGCCGCCATGCACATGCACGGACTCTGAACAGGAAGTGCGGGGGTCCGTATCCGCAGCTAAATCTGCGTGAATCACTCCGGGTCCCTGCTAGCCCCCTGCAGGGCTTTGAATTAGCTGATCTTTTTTCCAGGAATCTCTGGAGTAAAACTCCAGCCTCTTACGCCGGCATGGGGACATATTTTGGAAGAATCCAGCCCTTGGAGTTTGAAACTTAGCTTATGACCAGGAGTACGTGGTGAGGGGACTGAGACTACAGGAGGTTGGTGCTGTACCTGGCTTAGACTGAAGGAAAAGAGGAAGAGGAAGTGGCTGAAATTGCTGTTGGGTAGTCAACAAGTCAAAAATACTCCATTAACTTCTCATCCTTAGCTTCATCCTACAGATCATATACCACAGTTTCCTTGATCACAGACCATGGTGTTATTTTGGATACCCATTCTAAAAAGGATATTAAAACTAATAAAAAGGAATGCAGTGATTTAAAAGGATATTACTAGAAATAAGAGGATATAGTGATGGCAATGAAATAACCTGCACGGGACACATGGGGCCAGGTCGATTGTTTTCCCCATGTGGCTCGAGGAGTGTGAGCTCCCCTGCTAACTAACCTACAAACCTGTTGTTTAAAAGGTCAACCAGTCAGGAACTGACCGACACAGAGAGAGGACCAGGTGAGGTATAACCAGGCCTCATGTAAATAGTTGTTCTTATAAATAAACGTCTTCTTTCATTTACTCTTCGAACTCCCCTCTCCTTTATTAAAGGCAAGGTTCTTGAAAAATTAGGATTGTGTTTATTATATAAGTTTAAGGGCGTAACAAATACAAGTTTCAACATTTTGAAAATGCTTTAAAGTATAAATATTAAAAGATGATTTTTTAAAAAAGTTTTTAAGTATAATTTTAAAGTACCCAATTATTTTTTTCCAATTAAGGGCCAATTTAGTGTGGCCAATCTATCTACCCTGCACATCTTTGGGTTGTGGGGGTGAGACCCATGCAAACACAGGTAGAATGTGCAAACTCCACACAGACAGTGACCTGGGTCTGGGATCGAATCTGGGTCCTTGGATCGAATCTGGGTCCTTGGCGTCATGAGGCAGTTGGGTTATCCCACTTTTAAAAGGTGATTTTTACTGGTTTGCAGATTGGTAGGTAACAAGGAAATATAAACTTTAAAAAATATATTTTTGGGGGCGGCACGGTGGCTAGCACTACTGCCTCACAACGCTGAGGACCCAGGTTCGATCCTGGCCCCGGGTCCGTGTGGAGTTTGCATATTCTCCCCGTGTTTGTGTGGGATTCACCCCCAAAACCCAAAGGACGTGCAGCTAGGTGGATTGACCACATTAAATTGCCCCTTAATTGGAAAAGAAATAATTGGGTATTCTAAATTTATTTTTTAAATATATTATTTTCTTGAAAACTTTTTCATTTTAACAAAATAATATATTATATAAAACAGATGCTTCAAGTTACAATGTAATAGGAGCATAATCAACAATAACACATCCAATCTTAACACCCCCCAATATTGAACTAAAACCCCCTTAACAACTGACAGTGACTAACTCTTTAAAAAAGGAAATGAATGGCTGCCATCTTAGTTAGGACTCTTCTACCGACCCCCTTGACAGAGGCCCAACCGTGGGCCAAATGGATTCCCAGATAACAAAAGCTAGATCTGGCCAGGTGAAAAGGCAATATCCCCAGGTAGGTTGCCCCCTCTCTGGGGGTGGTTAACTAGAAAGTATTCGCTCTTGTCCAAATTCAACTTATATCCAGAGAAGGAGCCAAAAGGAAAGGAGCTTCATTATCTCATCCATAGCGGAAACTGGGTCCACAATATAAAGAAGCAGATCATCTGCAGACAAGCATACCCTATGCTCCCTCCCTTCCTGATTTATCCCCTTCTACTTCCTGGAAGATCTTAACGCTAGGGCCAGCGGTTTAATTGCTAAAGCAAATAGAAGCAGAGACAATGGACATCCCTTCCTCATACCCCTATTCAGCAGAAAATAACCCAAGCTCAAGGCATTTGTGCGAACACCAGCAGTGGTGGCCCTATACAGTAAACTACTCTAGGATATGAACTTTTGCCCAAAACAAAATCGCCCGAAAACCTCAAAGAGACATCCCCACTCCACCTTATCAAACACCTTTTCAGCGTCCTTGGAAACAATCACCTCTGGTTCGGGTACTTAAGAGGGGGAAAGGACAATATTTAACAGCCAACATACATTGGCCGACAAGTATCAACCCTTGACGAAGCATGTCTGGTCTTTTGTGCTCACCTCTGGGAGGCAGGGCCCCAACCGCCACGCCAGCACTTTTGCGAGTAATTTAGTATTGAAAAGAGAGGTGGGTCGAAATGACTCAAATTCCATAGGGACCTTATCCCTCTTCAGAATAAGGTAAACAGAGGCCTGTGCAAGTTTAATGGGCAACAAACCCCGGGACAAGGAGTCATTGAACATTTCTAATATCAAAGGGATAAACTGCCCATGCTCCAGCCTTGCAGTCCTTTCCATGTGTGTTTTGTAGGAAATTATCTCCCCCGATGACTAACTTAAGGGCTTCCCACGAAGTAATAAGTGAGATAGACTCCCTTTTTCTTTATAAATTTCGAGTACCCAATTATTTTTTTCCAATTAAGGGGCAATTTAGAGTGGCCAATCCACCTCCCCTGCACATCTTTGGGTTGTGGGGGTGAAACCCATGCAAACACGGGGAGAATGTGCAAACTCCACACGGACAGTGACACGGAGCCGGGATCGAACCCGGGTCCTCAGCGCCGTAGGAAGCAGTGCTAACCACTGGGCCACCGTGTCGCCGAGACAGACTCACTTTTATTAAATTTAATATATTCCCCAATAGCGGAGGACAAATCTTTTGTCTGCTAACAACCGCCATATCCAATCTCCCTGGCGGGCATTGAGAGGGACCTGACACAAACCTATCAAATCCATAAAATGTGGGGCATGATCTGAAATCACAATCACCAAATGTCACATCCACTTCACTCACGGGAGGACAGATCTACCCACCACAAAAATGTCAATATGTGAGTAAACCTGATGGACATGGGAAAAGAAAGAAAAATCTTTATCCCTTTGATGCAAAAAACGCCACAGATATGCACACCCCCTCCCCCCGCCTCTCCCCAACCTCTGCTCCATAAAAGCCAACATCACTTTTGCCACACCTGATGGTGTCAGAGATTTGGGCCTGGATCGATCCAACCTCAGGTCAAGAACACAGTTTATGTCACCCCCCCCCCAAGATTAGCTGACGCAAATCAAATTCAGGAACGGAGAATAGCAACTTGTTAATAAAGCAGCCCCCCCCCCCGGGCCCTACCATCAAAGCCTAAGTGAAATACCTGATCCACCCAACCCATTCCACAACCTTGTCTGGACTCTTACCCGCAAATGACTGTCCTTCAGAAACACCACGTCGGCATTCAAACTTGTAAGGTGAGCAAATACCCTCAATCTTTTCACTGGGCTATTGAACCCCTTTAAATTTCAGGTGACCAACTGATCTGGGGACCTCCCCTCCTCCCCCCCTCAATCCAGATGTTGCCATTTCCACCAACTACTTCTTAGAAAGTACAGGCACCAGCCAAACCCACCAGCAAGACAGAACAAAGGACAATCTGCAGTCACCGTCACCAAAAAACCCTTAAAAAACCGTACTCCAGTGGGAGCTGTATATTTCCCATAACAGTTATAGCACCAAGAACAAAACCCCCATAACAGTAAAACCCCAAACCCCACCCAAATCCAACTTTCAAAACACTCATACCACACAGGAATAAAGAAATACAAACATGTACAAGGAAATCCAACAATCTCCCCTTACCCACATGCTCCCCAACATCCAAAAACCTCACAGAAATCTCCACCGACTAGCACCCAGCCCATATATTTTTACAATTCCGCCTCCTCCTGCGCATCGAACAAATAGTCTTTCGCCTCAAAGGTCAGTCTGAGCTGTCCGAGTGTGCCTTCTCAAATCATACTCCACTCTTTACAGGGCGGCATTAGCCTTGTTAAACACCACCTGCTTCCTTGCCAGTTCCGCACCAACGTCTTGATAAAGCCTGATGGTGTGGCCTTCCAATTTATAGGCAGGATGTTTCTTAGCCCATCTCAAGGCCTGTTTCTTTCCCTGGAAGCTGTGGAACCTCACAAGAATAGCTCATGGTGGTTCATTGGGGCAGGACTTATGTTGGAGTGTCCGGTGGACTCGATCCAGATCAGGAGAGGATGTGTATCCACTCTCCCCCCACCATCTTCCCAAACATCTTCGAAAATAATTCTGCGGGAGTTGGGCCTCCCATTTTCTCCGGCAACCCCACAATTTGAATATTCTGCTTCTTGGAACGATTTTCTAAATCATCCACTTTGGCCTTCAGTGCTTTATTCACACATCTGAGACATCACACTTCCAGAGGGGTAATCTGTCGCTCTGCCTCGGGGTAGAGGGAGAGAGCCACCTCCACGCCCTTTATCGCAGCGCCATGCGGTTTATTGTCTCGTTGGTCTTTTCCAACGCTGACTAATGGGAGCCAGGGCATCTTCCATCGACTTATGGAGGTCCCTGGACATAACCCTCCTTTGCTTCTCGAATTCTGCCACTAAGATGCCAGTAAGAATCTTGTCCGTTAGTGAAGTTAGTCTCAGCAGCAGCAGCCTCCGGCACTTTCCTCACCAAAGAGCCGAGAGAAGCCTCCGATTCAATCGGGAAATTTCTGCCTTCAAGTTTCTTTATCCTGGTCCTTCAGGGCATTTCCTTTATGGAGGCACCTTCTCCCATCAATCAAGTGGGATTTTAAACAAAAAATACCCCCAGGTACTGGGCAACAAGATCTAAAAATACAGTACTCTAGCGGGAGTTACCTTTCCCCTATATACCGCTATTAGACATCCCAATGAAATATAAACTTGGTAGCTAGGAAGGCAGGGACTTCAAATTTAATTATTATAATAAATATATATTACATCTGATATATAGGTGGAAAATACAATCAGTAAAGTTTTAGCTACCAATGTGTAAAATCAATGAAACTGATAAAACATCAAATGTTTATATTCCTCTTTTACTTCTTTGATGATAAACATAAAAATGTACTGCACAGACCTTGTGGCTAAATCTATGGCGTAAAATGGCTTACACAATTGATCATTTTGAAAAAGAGAATCACTGACCTTTCACCTGTAACGGGATCCGTCAACCTCACTGTGAGACGCTCAATGGCAGCATCATCAGGAACATCGAGAAAAAACACCCTTTAAAGAAACAGCAAATCAGGCAAAGAAAATAACTAGTCTGGGTTTGTGGAAGGTTTATATATCAGAACTGCATTCTGGTCAGAACAAGGCAGCAACTAATTGCATTGTAGAGGTATCCCAGAATAAACTCTAATTGTGTGCATCAATCCCTTTTGTACACCTTCTCTGTATCAACTGAAAAGGATAATACCCACTAAAATCTTTAATTTCACTCTTTTCTCAAATTTCCATTAGGCAATGCTATAATTGAAGGTCAGGCAGCTAAGGTGACATGTGGATGTAAGTAATGTAGATAACACAAAACTTCAAATTATTTAGGAGAAAGAGCTCAAAAAGAATCAAGCTGAAATGTTTTTAAGGTATGTGCAATGCAGCCAAATGACAATAAGATAGGACAGTCACATTTCCACAAGAAGGGTGAAATCAAGTAAGCTTACTGTAAGACTGTCTTAAAGACTGTACCATACTCCCTGAGTGGCACTAAGCATAATGATTAAAGAATGCATTGCATTCTTGTCAGACTGTAATAACGAAAAATAATCCTACTGTTATTTAATTTTAAACAAAAGTATCTAAAAGTCCAGAAAACTAAAACTTGATTAAAAATTCTTTACAGGAACAAAAATGCGAAGTATAAAGGGTGCATACAATGCTTAATAATGTTCACAATTTACACAAGAAGTGATCTTAATGGAACCGTAATAATTCATGTACCCAATAGCCCTTTTGGAAAAGTCTAAATACATCATATTTGGTATTATTTGGTTGCTTCTTTCAGGCGGTTGGTGCATCGAGAAATGCTCAGATACCAGCTGTACTGGCCCTGTCTCAGAGATCGAGTTCCTCCAGCACAGCCCCCGCTGGCCATTTCTTGTTTAAGTCATAATTGATTGTGACAAATCTACCCCAGTTGTGAATAAAATCTCTCCAGGGGCTGAAGAGACACTGTATTTGGCTGCCATTAACAGCTAAATTAGCAAGTACTTCAAGCAAATTACAACATCAGATATAAAACTCATGAATCCAATTAAAAAGAAAAGAAAAGAAAAAAAAGGCGACCTGTTGCAAGAATCTAGCAATAATCCCAATGTATATTTTGGTGAATCACTGCACAAAATTGATTACATTTTTAACCATTCATTATAAATTAATTTGGAAAAAAACATCAAGAGCACCCCAATATGTTCAAACTTCCCTGGAAGCTGGCAATCTCACATTCAACTGTGTAAATGTTCTAAAAGGTCCTGAATATTTTATGAATATTTGTCATAAAACAGAAATAATAACTACTGAGCAAAGCTATTAGTATTAATATTTATGCTGCCTGTGCTGAAATATTCATGGAACAGAGAAAGGGTTGTAAGATGAGAATTAATTTACATTGTGCTCTGTTTACCAACCAGCCTGATGTTTAGGCAGTTGACAAGCGCTGATATGATTCTGTCACTCAATTTCAGTGTCAGAGAGGAAGGCGGCTGTCAGCTTGAAGATTGGGTTTCTGACAACTGAAATCCTGAAAGATTTCTCCCTCCCTTTATTTTATATTTTATTTGTCCACTTTTTCTCTGCCTCAGGCAATGTATGCCACCCGTTCATCCGATCACCCTTCCATCTGCTTAAATTAACGAATTAATGAGAGATACACTCTACACCAGCCCAAAATGTTTATTGGTGATTAAATTATAATGGGAGTTGTATAATTCATGAACCAATTAGTGGAAGTGTTAGCTGATTTGATGGGATGAGGAGGTACAAACTACATTAACTAATAGAGAGCTTGGGGCTGCTGCTGCCTACCACTCGGATTACGTGCCTAATTGCTTTACTTTATCTGCCTGTCACAGATAGCCATGCATATTTCATCATTCTCAAAGACTTCAATTGTTTACTTTCTTGTTGATCCTGTAACATGTAGAAGCTAAGCCAAGCTTTTGTGTAGTTAAAACCATCCGGAATTGAATCAGTTTTTGGCTGTGTGCATAGAAGGCTGAAAGAGTAGCTCACTTATCTCTTTAGATCTACTTTGGAGCTCATTTTTCTTTAATTTCTTCTCCCATCATGCCTACCCATCTCCTCTTTCAGCTGGGAAATGTGTGGTAGTCTCCTCCAATCTTAATTTCTTTTGTATTCTTGTCAGGGAAGAGTGACCATAAGCAGGAAATAAAATATGTCCTCTTTGCATCCAGTGACAATATCAATCATTTCTGGTCTGTTGTACAAAGTGAGGTGCAGTGTAGAGCACTCCACATACTGCTCCAGCAAACGTGGTTTAGTTCTCACCTGAGAAAGACAACTCCCAACTCCAAACAGCACATTCCCATTGCCCACCTACCCTAATAGCCTCTTTGAATGAGACTGCCCAATTATAACTTAAATTTGGACAGTTTTATGTTATAGACGTGAAGCTGATTGCATGCCTGTGATGAATGGTTACTGCACCTTTAATGTAATGATCCCTTTAAGACCGGGTTTGGAACCCTGGGGGACTCCGCCTCCAGCTCCACCCCCCAGGGAGCCATATATAAGGTAATGTCCAGTGGGCAGTGTGCAGTGAGCACACTTCTCGGTAGCTGACTGGTTCTCTGCTAATTAAAGCCTTTGTATTACCAATCATCTCTCTCGAGTTGTAATTGAGGGTATCTCAATGCCAAAATTCATTTCTGTAAGGACCCTTTATGCTTACCAGAGGAAAGAAACTTTCATCCCATCTGTCTGGACTGACCCTCAGCTCCTTCCTCGACTGACATGAGGCACATTTGCTGTGGGGCAAAATGTATTTAATGCCATTTTTTTTCTGTGATGAGACATTCCGCCTCTAAATTCCCTTTAGGATTCCGGCTGAGAGCTGTCAGGATCCACTGCACACACGTGAATGAAGGATTCAAGCACCATCCACAGAAATCATTATTAATCCCTGACAACAGCCAGGTAAAATGAATATCACAGCTACTCCATCATTTCCGAATTTACATAACCAGTTCTGGGCCACAAGGTGTCACCAGAATTGGCTATCAGGTTGTCAGGTATACAGCATACAATCCTTCATTATAATCCAGAATAGCTCTTTGTTGCCTTTGCGATTATGCAATATAATATACTTTGATCATTTAACAAGTGGTTTTCACCCAGCAGTTGATTGAAATATTCTGAAAGTCTCCATGGCAAAATCACCTCTAGGCTTGAGGTTAAATTAGTCTTTGTTAACAGTGTCATGCCCTGTAGTGATCTGTTCCGATAGAGTATTTTTTCTACTGATAGGACAGTCTTAATTTTCCTTCAATCATCTAGTCACAGCTTAGCATAATGCTTGGCAAAGATGCAGAGAGGAAAAGAGGAACCCACAATCAACGTATCTCGAAAATAACCAATTCCATTCTGATCAGTTTTTTAAAAGATAAACACTCTTAGGGGACTTCATTGGCTAACACCAACACAGTGTACCCACCCCAGCATTTCAGCGATGAAATTGAACTCCATGTTGAGATACTTCAAGTAAGAATTTTTCTTTTACAAATAATGCTTAAACAAGTGGAAGTAATAATCTACTTTCTATTTTCAGTACTTACCTTGAAGGGAGTTCATTCTTAAACAACTAAGGATATTGTTCTGTTTCCTTTAAAAGCATTAACATAAAGGGTGCGATTTACCAACTGCGTCCTGCCGGAATCTGATCGGGCTGCGGACGGCGGATCTGGGAGGGGCCACCCCTGGGATTCCCGGCAGCCATTACGCTTCACGAGATCTAGTTAGATCTCAGTGGGCCATAATGCGCGGGACCCAGTCTCGCATGGTTAAGTGAATTTTAAAACCCACTTAGCCGCGCTGACGCCAGATCGAACGGTCACCCAGCATCTATCAGCCTTGCCAAGGAGACACCAGCCAGGCACCATTCAGCATTGGTCCCCACAAATGGGACCAGGCGGAACGGCACTTGAGGAATCCCAGGAAATCGGACGCCCCTAGGTGGTGGGCCTCTGGGCAGGCTGGCACCCTAGCACTGTTGGTGCCACCTGGGCACTTTGGCAATGCTCGTCAGAGCTCCTCAGTGCAAGAAATGACTCTAAATGCAGCCTCATGGGCGATCCCCGCTGGGGCTCGAAATAACAACCATGCCATTAGATAGCGGGTTTGTTCTCGGAGATCCTCAGTGGAGGAAATGATGCTAAGTGCGGCATTGAGGGTGGGGGGAGGGATCCCTGCTGCAGCCCGAAATAGCAGCAAAGTGCTGTTAGATGGACGGGTTATTCCCGGCACTTGTTAGATCGCTGCCAAAACCTTTTGATATCCCATTTTCCTCACTTATCAGCTTTTGCTCCTAAGCTATCAAATCGATGCCACGTGAGCGTGTAAAACGCCACAGATTGTTAAACAGGAAAAGACATCCACCTAGAAGAGGATTATTAAGCTTCAAAAAAATTGGAATGGTTCCTTTGTTTATTTGTGCTCAAATTTATTTTTGTTCCCGTATAATTTTCTAGAACAAATCAAGTTGATCTGATCCATCTAATTAACAATTAATTTGCTTTTCAAATAAATATTAGGACATTTCGATGCCATACAGAGGAGTGTGTGTAGATTATACATTGGTTTATTGTTGTCATGGCTCAAAATTACAGGTTAGGAATAGAAGCAAATGGACTCTAGTAGGAATCAACCACCACTTAGTCACAGCATGTGTCATTGTGGAAATCAGTGAGCTGAAGATTTAAACATTTTGAGGGATGCCTACATCATTACTTTGGTAATTTTGTACTGTTTACACATTGTTGTGAGAAAAGAGAGTAGTTTCTAAACATATCACAGGGGAATACACATCAACATCCCAATTAATAAAAAGTGCTGCTCCATTGATTTCCCAACACTGCCTGTAGTCCAAGGGAAGCAGTACATAGTCCAGCACACAACATATACGATCTATTTAATTATAGTCCACAACAAGCATGTTATTGCGTTTTAGATCATGCTGTATAACATATCTCAGCATGTTTTCACGCAGCAGTTAATTAAGTACTGTGGGATATTATCTGTATTGCTTAAGAATAATTATAAAATATTTTTACAAACAATAAAGAAAACAACATTCTACTTCACTTGTACAAAATGGTTAGATTCATAGGAACAGAGTAAAGAAATTAATCACCCTAAAATTTGAAATCTGGTCCATCTTTAACAGGTCTGCTTTATAACAGTCATTAATGTGCATTTAAAAATTGTAGGACTGTGGGGATCCTTCATTCCACTAAGAAAACTCTCCAAAAGGTCCACAGGATTGTTTAATATTTTAGGTCAGTTCGGCTCCCTCCTGTATATCAGTATCATCAAACAGATTATTACTTATGAATGGTATGTGTCCATTTGGTTACTAATATCAAAGGTTGATCGATTGAATTCTAAAATATGATCAGCACGAAATCTCCTTGCAAGCCCCAAACCTCGAATCATACATTTCTCAGTATTATTTGACCAGTTTGAAATATTATCAAAATGCTAGTTTAATGAGACACCCTCAACATCCTGAATGTTTTTATTCTCCGTCTACAAAGTTCAATAAAGCAAGTCTTGAAATAAAATGAAAATGAAATTCGCTTATTGTCACAAGTAGGCTTCAATTGAAGTTACTGTGAAAAGGTACTGTGGGACTCAACCTTAATATTACCAACGAGTAATTATTTAAGGTATGCACCTTGTTAGTTTAATCAAATTGAAAAACAGTGGTGCAAATGGAAAAACACCAGGCCAATTGCCCTAGACTAATGCAACTGAGGACATCAAGATTGAGCTGAGTGCTCTTAAATATATCAGCTTACTTTTTGTGTGCAATTATATACTTTTTAAAGTATATTTAATAACGTTTTACATGATAACAAACATCGGAACAAAACCACAGGAATGGTATAGCACAGCAAGAAAAAAAAGTCTCAAAATAACATGAATACAGAGGGAGACAGGAGAACAACAGTACAACTAGGTCAATACAATCATTAGGCATAACTTGATGCTCCTACAAGCCCTACCAGAAATCAGGGGAGAAACAGGATACGGCCATGAAAATATGGTAAAATGGTGCATACCTTCCCACGCAGTGATTGCTCACAACTACCATGAGCATTCAGGATAGATGTTTTTTATGCCATGTTCAGGCACCCCTCAATACACATCTCCCTCAGCTCCAGTAGTGCCAGAGGCACCAGTGACACACCACAACTTTATCCCCTCAGATACAAGACCTCTCTGTACACCTGCAGGAACTAATCACGGATTCTTTATATCCACCCTTAGAAAAAAAGAAAAATACAAAGAACATACACGAGAACCCCAGTTCTAAAAGGATGTTACACATACGTCACACAACGCAACATAACCCCAATCTCGGGCCCAATACAGGACCAACATTATTCCACACATTTATCAGCGAAGGTCAGCAACTATACATTCAGATTATGGCCAATGCCGTCAGTGCCTCCCAGCAAATTTAAAAAGTAAGGAGAACAAAAATGGATCGCAGGGGATAAAAAAGGATCACGGCCAAACCATCATTCAGTGAAGAATAAGAGAAAAAAACATTAATTCAAACAAGAAAACATCCTGACCTTGGGGTATCAACCATAGCACAAGACTCGACTCAACCCCAGTCCCCCGAGCACAGAAGAGTCCATATCGAGGATATTCAAACACCTCCGAAGCAAAACTCAATTCTCAGGATGCTCTTAATAAGTGCCTTCAAGGAGCAGCAGGGTGGCGCAGTGGTTAGCATCCCGGCCCCAGCTCACTGTCCATGTGGAGTTTGCACCTTCTCCCAGTGTCTGCGTGGGTCTCACCCCCACAACCCAAGGTAGGTGGATTGCCCACATTAAATTACCCCATTAAGTGGGGAAAAAAACTGGGTATTCTAAATTTATGGGGAAAAAAATGCCTTTGAAAAGGCACACCCCATGCTCCAGGGGGCAACAGGATACCAACCACAGCTCCGGATTCCCTCCCCCCGGGAATAAGGAGAACTTCCCGTAGTCCACTGGACCAGACCAGGATTTATAACGCACACTACTCATCCTGATTAAGAGGAGAAAAAAAACCCATAAGGGAGGATGCCTGAGCTGACCTAGGAATATTAGCCACTGCCCAGCACTGCATGCCATCGCAAGAAAGATTTTAAGGGATATGATAGGTGCTGCCTCAACAGAGACACAAGCACTGCCTCCACATTGAAACCAGCGCTCACATCATGTGGCCCCCAAATATATTATTTTAAGCTTCCCGTTCTCTTGAATATTTTCAAAAGAAAGAAATATTACTCGTTCTTGGGGAGCTTCATATGAAAACGTTTAAATTAGCAATATCTGCCAATCCAGTTACAGTTTATCAGATGAAATAGTAGTAAAGATTACTACCTCATTTAACATTTTCTAAATAGCAGCAATCATTATGAACTATACAAAATTATAGTGAGAAAAATTAAAATGGACAAAAATGAATGGCTTATCTCACTCTGCACTGAAGTGTGTGATAGGGTCAGAAAACAAAAGCCTCGAGAGCGACTGGCAGAGGTGCTCAGCTGAAGATTATTCTATTTATTGATTGGGTTAACAGTCTTGGCACATAGAGCCAGCTTCAATAAATTCTAGGAGCTGCTGTCTCTTTCATTGTTACTTGTAATTTTAATTTATATCCTCATTCTGTCCAATAGATCTCAGTTTTGGAAACAGATATGGGCTGGGATTTCCCGCCCGTTCACACCGGCGGAGCCTTGTGGTCCCCCGACGGCGCACCCCCACCACGGTTTTCCCGGCAGTGAGAGGTGGATTCAATAGGAAACCCTGTTGACAATGGTGGGACCAGAAGATCCCATCACCGGCCAATGGCGGGCTGCCTCTGCCGGCGCAAAACACACGGTGGGTTGGGTGGAAAATCCTGGCAGTGAGCTTTTATTTAGTTTTATAAATTTCCAGCTATTAATATTCACAAACATATTTTCATGCCTACCAGCTAGATGTTCAGTTCTTGGTTGGAATATGGCAAAATCATAGTACCTGACAATTGTAATAATATTTAGGCCCAAGTGTTTTACTTGCAGTTTAGTTGTTTTATTGAAAAATGGTTAAACAAGGCTTCTCTCAGGAAACTACATCATATTAAAGTAAAATCATGTCACTGTCAGTTCATGTTGACAGTCACATTTCTGCTCGACAGACTAAAAGCGCGAAGAGGAAATAGTAGCATTTACAGTGCATGCCTTTAATCTAACCATTGTGACCAATGTTCCCTCCAAACTGGCCATGCGTAGATTGGCCCCTTTAAATTAGTGTGCACAAATATGCAAAAAAACTTAAAGGGCCCGCACACTCCAAACAAAAACTGGAGGGTATGTGAATTGCGACCATCCTCAAGGCCGATGGTTTATTACTGCCTTTCTTTACAATACTAACGCATTTTTAAAGGAAACATTTATATATTTATAAAGTGCCTTTTAATTACTTCGAGACATCTTAAAGCAATATAGAACCAACTAAGTAGAACATAGAACTTTCAAAGTGCACTTGTAATTTAACAGTAGCTCACTATAAGACAGCTACCCCGCTTCCCTTCTTAATTACTGATATTTTTTGCAACTTTAAATTACTGTAGTCACAAAGGAGGTAGGCTTCCAACTTCACCTATTAGGAGGTGACTGCCATTGCTTTATAAACAATGGAACTCACTGTCCAGAAGAAGAAATGTAACCTCTGGTACAAGATATATTCACACAAGGCTAATGACCAGACATCATTTCTGTAGGACAGAACCTGAAGAAAGCAGAGAACAAAGTTTAATGCTTCTGGAGAATATAGGTAGAGAGTAGTTTAGGCATAGCCTGGAAGTACACCATATTCAATGCTAAAGTAAAGTAATGCTAAGGGTCAGTGAGCATGAACAAGAGTGTCACATATCTGTAAAAATAAGGTCTGTGTGGGTATAACTGAAGAGATGTTACAGAATCATAGAATGATACAGCACAATAGGAGGCCTTGCAATCTACTTTACTCGAGCTGGCTCTTTGTTAGAGGTATTCAATTAATCCCACTCTGTTACTCTTTCCTTATAGACCTTCCATTTATAGGCCTTTTATTCCCTTCCTAGTTTTAACCAATTTTCTTTTGAATTTTACCTTTGAATCGCTTTCCACCGCCCTTGCAAGCAGATTTGATCTAGACTGAGCACGGTAGCATAATAGTCGTGTTACTGGATTAGTTCAAATCTCATCCAGGACAGCTGGAAAATTTAAATTCAGTTAATTAAATAAATCTAGTATAAAAGGCTAGAATCAATAAAGGTGTCTATAATAATACTGGATTATTGTAAAAACCCATCTGGTTCACTGATGTCCTATTAGGTAGGAAATCTGCTGTCCTTACCTGGTCTGGTCTATTTGGGACTCATGGTCACAGTAATGTGGTTGACTATAAATTTTCCTCTGGTGGCCTAATAAGCCACTCAGTTGGACCAAACCACGATAACAAAAGAACGGCAGCTCACCGCCACCTTCTCAAAAAATGCCAGTCTTGCCAGGGATCCCCATATCCTGTGATCGAATAAAATAAATCAGAACAGCCGGCTGCGTGAAAAATATTTCCTCATGTTGCCTCTGGATCTTTTGCCAATCACTGTAAATCTGCATTCTTAGAAGGTGATAGAGTGACATATGTAAAATTGAAGCAAAGATTATGAGACTCTGCACATGAAGATCTGAATGGAAAAGTGACATCAGGCAGATAGGTAATTAAAGGAGTAGTGGAGGAACAAATGCAAAACTAAACTAATGTGGCATTGATGGCCAACCTGGTTATGACAACTAACTGACTGCTAGCAAACATACGGATTTATGAATTAGGAGCAGGGGTACGCCATTAAGAACCTTGAGCCTGTTCCGTCATTCAATAATATGACCTCTCATTCTCCTAAACTCCAATGGATGCAAGCTCTATTCTGTCCAACCTTTTTGCACATGATAACACCCTTATCCCAGGAATCTGTCGAGTGAACTTTCTCTGAACTGCTTCTAATGCAATTAAATACTTTCTTGAATAAGGATACTAAAACTGTACAGTACTCCAGATGTGATTTCATCAATACCTGTACAACTGTGACAAAACATCCCTACTTTTATATTCCATTCCCCTCGCATTGAACAACATTACTTTTGCCTTCTAAATCACTTGCACCCCTATACTAACTTTTTGTGATTCATATACCAGGAAACCCAGATCCCTCTGTATCTCAGAGTTCTGCAATCTCTCCCCATTTAGATGTTGCTTTTCTATTCCTCCTGCCAAAGTGGACAATTTCACATTATACTCCATCTGCCAAATTTTGACTCTCACTGAACCTATCTATATCCCTTTACAGACTCCTTACGTCCTCTTCACAATTTACTTTCCGATCTATCTTTGTGTCAACAGCAAATTTCGCAACTATACATTTGGTTCCTTCATCCAAATCATTCTTATAAATTCCAAATATTGAGACCCCAGCACTGATCTCTGTGAGACATTTATTATATCTTTCTGACCTAAAAATGACTGTTTTATGCCTACTGTAAGGGATTAAGGCGTACCCTGTATATTATTTTCATAAAATATAGAGAGACGCTCATTGTTATCCGTAAAAATTTCAAACTAGATAAAGATCCAAAATGACTGAATATATATCTGTGGGTGACCCTGAACAAAGGAAACTACCTGACAATATTGGGGGAACCTGCACATCATTATTCCTGAAGAGACACCGAGGACCCCCTATGTGTTGCACAGACCAAATTCAAAGAGAGCTATACAAAGGCCATTGTATTTCATAACCCAGGCTGACGAACAGGAGAATGTGCATCTGCTAAGACAAAGGGCGCCACAGCCTTCCTTTCAATTATTAATGGTTGAGACATTTAACAATCTCAGGAAATGGGTGATAGAACATTACAGCGCAGTACAGGCCCTTCGGCCCTCGATGTTGCACCGACCTGTGAAACCACTCTAAAGCCCATCTACACTATTCCCTTATCATCCATATGTCTATCCAATGACCATTTGAATGCCCTTAGTGTTGGCGAGTCCACTACTGTTGCAGGCAGGGCATTCCACACCCTTACTACTCTCTGAGTAAAGAACCTACCTCAGACATCTGTCCTATATCTATCTCCCCTCAATTTAAAGCTATGACCCCTCGTGCTGGACATCACCATCCGAGGAAAAAGGCTCTCACTATCCATCCTATCCAATCCTCTGATCATCTTGTATGTCTCAATTAAGTCACCTCTTAACCTTCTTCTCTCTAATGAAAACAGCCTCAAGTCCCTCAGCCTTTCCTCATAAGATCTTCCCTCCATACCAGGCAACATTCTGGTAAATCTCCTCTGCACCCTTTCCAATGCTTCCACATCCTTCCTATAATGCGGCGACCAGAATTGCACGCAATACTGCAAATGCAGCCGCACCAGAGTTTTGTACAGCTGCAACATGACCTCATGGCTCCGAAACTCAATCCCTCTACCAATAAAAGCTAACACACCGCACGCCTTCTTAACAACCCTCTCAACCTGGGTGGAAACTTTCAGGGATCTATGTACATGGACACCGAGATCTCTCTGCTCATCCACACTGCCAAGAATCTTACCATTAGCCCAGTACTCCTGTTATTCCTTCCAAAATGAATCACCTCACACTTTTCTGCATTAAACTCCATTTGCCACCTCTCAGCCCGGTGCTGCAGCTTATCTATGTCGCTCTGTAACTTGTAACATCCATCCGCACTGTCCACAACTCCACCGACTTTAGTGTCATCTGCAAATTTACTCACCCATCCTTCTACGCCCTCCTCCAGGTCATTTATAAAAATGACAAACAGCAGTGGCCCCAAAACAGATCCTTGTGGTACACCACTAGTAACTGGACTCCAGTCTGAACATTTCCCATCAACCACCACCTTGTGTCTTCTTCAGCTAGCCAATTTCTGATCCAAACTGCTAAATCACCCTGAATCCCATGCCTCCGTATTTTCTGCAGTAGCCTACCGTGGGGAACCTTATCAAACGCTTTACTGAAATTCATATACACCACATTAACTGCTTTACCCTCATCCACCTGTTTGGTCACCTTCTCAAAGAACTCAATAAGTTTTGTGAGGCACGACCTACCCTTCACAAAACCGTGTTGACTATCTCCAACAAATTATTCCTTTCTAGATGATTATACATCCTATCTCTTATAAACCTTTCCAAGATTTTGCCCACAACAGAAGTAAGGCTCACTGGTCTATAGTTGGATGTTATAATGATAATTATAGTTCTAATGATGGATACACATCTTTTGTCAAAAACAATGGCGAGAGGTTGAAGTCAGGTGACATGCACCTCTGGCTTGTGGAACCAGTAATATTGCATTGCTGAACTTGAAAGTTTCAGTCTGCCTTTTTGCTGTCTGACTAGGAGCATCACAGACAAGAAATTGGAGCAAAGTTGGACACCTGGCCTCACCTTCACTGATTCTATAGGAAACTCTGGACCATTGTCGACAAGACTGATTCATCTCTGCAAGCCGATCTCATTGCATGAATTCAACACCACAGAAAAATGAATTATCTGGCATTGGTTTTCAGTTCACTGACCCCCCTTGAAAGAATGCCATTTGGACTTTGATTCTGGACTTTGGAAGCCACGTGAAAGAATGGGCGAGACTATTTGGCCACCCCCCAGCCGCAGGTTTCTGAGTGGAGAGAGGGTGCATGGCATTCGCTGCTAGCGGGATTCTCTGTTCCCGCCGCTGTCAATGGGAATTCCCATTGAAGCCACCCCACGCCGCAAGGAATCCCACGGGTGGAGGTGCACTGCCAGCAAGACCGCAGAATCCCACCACCAGCGAACTTCTGGAGAATTCTGGCCAATATCTCAGCCAATAATCCCAGCAGTGTTGGTGTCTTTAATGGGAATTCCTATTGACGGCGGTGGGAACAGAAAATCCCGCCGCCATCGTGCACCACTGCCGAGAAACACATGGCTCGGGGACCGGAGAATCCGGCCCCTTTTCTCAGTGATCTCTAGACTATAAGTCTTTATTTTCTCTATCCCTCTTTTACTGTATGAATGTTTACTGTATGAATGTAAAGTGTGAGTGAGTGTGTGTGCATGTATGTGTATGTGTGTGTGTGTGTGTGGGGGGGGGGTCAGTCATTGCAAACCTTGGGCGGGATTCTCCACTCCCGCGCCGAAGTGGCCGTGCCGTCGTGAATGCCGCCGAGGTTCATGACGGCGCAAAACGGCCCCGACCCCGACCAATTCAGGGCCTGACAATGGGCTAGGAACGGGGCCGTGTCATCTACACGCGCCAGGCCTTGTCGCCCGCGTAAAGGCGGCGCCACATAGATGACGCGGCCGGCGCCGCGTAATGGGCATCATCCGCGCATGCGCGGGTTGGCCGGTGCCAACCCGCGCATGCGTGGTTGCCGTACTCTCTAAGTCCGCCCCGCAAGAAGATGGCGCACGGATCTTGCGGGGCCGCGGAAGGAAGGAGGTCCTCCTTCAGAGAGGACGGCCCGACGATCGGTGCGCACCGATCGCGGGCCACTCCACATTTGAAGTACCCCCTGGTGCAGGATCCCCCCTCGCCCCCCCGCAGGCCACCCCCCCAGCGTTCACGCACCGTTCACAACGGCAGCGACCAGGTGTGGACGGCGCCGGGGGGAACCCGCCGTTGTGGCCTGGCTGCTCGGCCCATCCGGGCCTGAGAATAGCGGGGGTGCCGGAGAATCGCCATTTTGGGTGTCTCCGGCGATTCTCCGGCCAGCGGAACTCGACCGGGCTGTTCCCGCCGCTTTGGAGAATCGCGGGAGGGCGACGGACCGGCGTCCCGGGAAATTTTGGCGGCCCAGGCGATTCTCCCAACCGGCGTGGGAGTGAAGAATCTCGCCCCTTATTCCCACATGTTGAGTGTGTTCAAATAAACAAACCCTTTGAGCTCATCCTATCTCGGGTGGGTTTGTTAATGGAAGATTGGATCGCATCAAAATTAAGGGGTTGGGAATGTGCTACCGCTTATAAAAATGGAAACAAATCAAAAACATCTTTCCGTTTATGGATGAATTTTGAGAGGAGAAATGAGTGCTGCTTAAATGAATTCCCTTCCTGAGCATAACACTATTCTTGGTTTCATGTTAGCTAACCAATCCCCTATTCTCGGTTTCATGTTAGCTAACCAATCCCCTATATGTGCTAATAATTATCCCCTACACCAGAAGGTTATATTTTGTAATAACCATTGATGTGGCATCTTATTAAAAACCTTCTGGAAATCGAAGTACACCACATCCACAGATTCCCTTTTATCCACATTGTTAGTTACTTTCTCGAAGAACTTTAATAAATTAGTCAAACATATTTTCCGTTTTACAAAACACGTTGACTCGGTCTGATTGCATTGAGATTTTCTAAGTGCCCTGCTATTACCTCCTTAATAACAGATTTCAACATTTTCATTATGACGGATGTTAAGCCAATTGGGCTGCAGTTTCCTGCTTTCTGTCTCCCTCCTCCCTTGAATAGTGGAGTTACATTCATTATTTTCCAAACTGACGTGACCTTTCCAGAATCTAGGGAATTTTGGAAAATTAGAATCAATAATTCAGTTTGAGGGAAAGAAGACTAGGTTTAAGACTAGCATTTTAAACTTAAATAAGAAGCCACATTTTTAAGACCCTAGGGTGAAGCCCATCGGGACCTGGAGATTTTTCAGCTTTTAGTTCTAATGATTGTCCCTTTTCCTGGCAATTGTAATTGTTTTAAGGTCCTCTGTCCCCCTTGATTCACAATTATTTTTAGGATATTATTTGTACAGTGAAGACAGATGCCAAATATCTTTTCAATTTATCTGCTATTTCCGTATCTTCTTTTTTTTAAATTTAGAGTACCCAATTCATTTTTTCCAATTAAGGGGAAATTTAGTGTGGCCAATCCACCTATCCTGCACATCTTTGGATTGTGGGGGCGAAACTCACGCAAACACGGGGAGAATGTGCAAACTCCACACGGACAGTGGCCCAGAGCCGGGATCGAACCTGGGACCTCGGCACGGTGAGGCAGCAGGGCTAACCCACTGCGCCACTATGCTGCCCTTATTTCCTTAAAGTCAATTATTAATTCCCCCATTTCACTCTCTGGAGCTCAAATGTTTACTTTACTTTTTTTTTCCTTTTTAAATACCTGAAGAAACTCTTACTATCTCTTTTTATATTTTCCTGACTTTCTCTTGTATGCCAATTTCACCCTCCTTATTACTCTTTTGAGACATTCTTTGTTGTTTTTTTCCATCCTGTCCAATTTTCTAACTTAATCTTCACAGACTACATTTTTTTTTTCAATGTCATGCCATGTTTAGCCTGCTTAGTGAGCCACGGCTGGTACATTCTACCCCTAAAGTCTTTCTTTCTCACTGGAATGTGTTTTTCCTGAGTATTATGAAATATCTCTGTAAATGTCGGCAACTGTAAACCTACTTACCAATCCTTTAATTTAATTTCCCAGTTAGCTTTAGCCAGCTCTGTCCTCGTACCCTCATAATTTCCCTTATTTAAGTTTAAAATGCTAGTCTTAAACCTAGTCTTCTCTCCCTCAAACTGAATTTCAAATTCAATCATGTTATGATTACTGCTACCTAGGGGCTCCTTTACTTTGAGGAAACATTGAAAAATTAAATCATCAACAAGGTTCTCACTCTGCGCACTGTAAACTAGGGCCAGAGAAATAACTGAAGCAAAAGATTATGGGCAGAATACGATCACTCTTCTCGCAGCTTCTCAAATCTTCCATACCCCCCTTCCTCCCATCCACACCTTGATCCCTATCTTTGTTCTGGGTCGCGGCACTTAGTTCGAGGCAACTAGCTGCAGTGCCTCTTCTGGTCATTGCAGCACTGTTCCTGGAATGACTGGAGAGCTGTCAATCACATTGGCCGATAATTCTCCAAAGTTGGACTTCCTCCCGGTGAAGAGCGTAAAGTCCCACTTTTGGCTAATTAACGCTCATTAAGAGCATGAAATGGCATCGGATCTACTGGAGTCAGTGGGCATGCATTCCCTGCCAACTCTTTGAACATTGTGAAAATTCTGGCCCATTTCTTAGTTCACTAAGACCCTAAAATAAACTAACGGGAAAAAATATGGATGTAGATTTCACCTTTACTGCCTCGGGAATAAGTGGAAAGGAACATTTGGCGAAGCAGATTGTACCGCCCTAACAAATACCGCCAGTTTTCCTTCAATTTGAATATTGCAAGGAAAACTGACAGATTAAGTAAAAGGGAAAGATAAAATTTAAAAAGACAAGTGCATGAACACCTCAGCCTGGCATTGCACTTGATGAGTATGATTAAGACTTGTCAGCCAATCCCTTATACATCTAGACACTGTTCAAGGTGGAATTGCTAATCTATGTGTTATCTCAATAAGACATGAAAAGAAATCCTAAACTCTATGTATCAAGACTTTATTCTTTTTTGCTATTTTTAAAATGGACATCTGCTGAACCACAAAATGACTGCTGCAAGTCACATGGCCACAGGATTGACCCTCGCTCTAGAAGCTAACAGACCAAAAGAATCCTCCTCTCATCATCATGGAATCTCATACCCATTTGTAAAGATATTACAATCAAACAAACAGAGGACTAGCAGATCAAAATTTGTTATTCCTGCAGATCCATTCCACAACTGGGACCATGTCCAGGTCCATTTCAAAAGAGGGCCATTGAGGTGACAATGAACGTCATTTTGCATATTGATAACTTTACCCCTCAGAGGATCTGCTGAGATAATGGCATCCCACACAAGACCCACAATATAGATTGTACCGCAATATGGTCACATGACCTAAGTGACTATTCTGAAATCTCTACATTGCTTTGAGTACTGAGAAACCCTCAGACTGCTGCTTTAACACCAACCGAAAAGAACTCCAGCAGCTCCTGGCTGAAGAAGCAGCTGGCCACCATCTCACAACTCCTCGAAGCCTGTTGGATTTTAAAAATCTCTAATTAATGCCTGCCAAGTGGTCTAAACAGGGAAAGCCCATCGGACTGCAGCATCATTAGTTTCAAGGTTTTCAGTGTAGTTGGCTCCAACCTGAAACTCAGATGGACTGAACTCCGCCCCGAAGAAAACACTCTCTGGACTTTGACTTTTCGCACTCTGGAAATCACGTGAACTCATAGTTGTTCCTGTAGTTCTTCCATTGGTGTTGCTCATAGTTGTAAATATTCCTCTTTTCTACCCCTCCCCCCGTTTCTATAGTGTGTATGCGTGTGCATCCGCATGTGCGGTTGAGAACAATGCCCCTCCCTCCAAAAATCCTGGGTTTGAATGTGAATAAACTACTTGTCATGATATTCAAACACACACATCATGATGGACACACTAACAGGCAAATCAGAGTACACAACACCACAACCAATCACAGACAAGAACACCAACCACATAAAAAGCACGAGCACGACACCTGGAGGTCAGTAGGTCTGGGGAGAAGGAAGCATGAAAGAGCTGTTGAAACACCACAAGCAGGGAGCCCCCCACGTGCAGAGTGCAAAGACCAAGTTGTAAATAGTGAGTTTAAATAAACAAGTGTTGTACCATATGCAACTGTGTTGGCTCTTCTGTGTGTCAGAACACCCAACACCACATGGTACAGGAGTGGATCGATACCTGCCTACCAACCTGCCATTCTGGACATGGACCACACCGGCAAACCGCAGCCGATGCAAGTCACGGGGAACCTAGGCACCAACTGGAAGCTCTACAGGCAGCGATTTGACCTGTACATCCGTGCCACCGAAAAACAGAATGTCTCGGATGATTCGAAGATTGCAATGCTCCTCTTCTACGCAGGCCCCCACCCAAATGATGTCTTTAATTCACTGGTGTTCGAGGAAGGCGAAAACCAGGCCAAATATGACACGGTCATCCTCAAAATGGACCAGCACTTTCAAACTGAAGTAAACGAAACTTTCGAAAGATACATCTTTCAGCAACGCCTGCAAGGTAAGGAGGAGCTTTTTCAACCCTTTTTGACGCACCTCCGGATTCTAGCGCAGTCCTGCGGTTACGGCACCACCACAGAGTCCATGATCAGGGACCAGATTGTTTTTGGCGTTGCCTCCAGTGGCCTACGCCAGCAGCTTCTTAAAATAAAGAGCCTCACCTTAGCGTCTGCTGTGGAAGCCTGTGTCCTCCATGAAAATGCGACCTGCCGTTTTGCCCGATTCCAGGCGTCCGAGTTGGCACGGAGGGGGTCCCCAGCCGTCGAATCGGCAAGCCAGGCCGCCCACGACGTTGAACGCATCCAGGCCGTCGATTTCTTCCCGCCCCACGGCCCGGACGACAGCGGCCGCTTCCCGCGCTTTTCGCGGTCTCCCGCGCAGGTGCGCGCCAAGAATAACGGCCACAACGAGGGACGCACTGCGCAGGCGCGCCCACCGCAAGATCGCACTGCGCATGCGCAGTGGCGCAACGAACGCCGTGACGTCATGACGTGCAGCAAGTGTGGAGGTCTACACTTAAAAGGGCAATGTCCTGCAAAATACCAACAGTGCAACAGATGTGCCATGATAGGCCACTACGCAGCCCGCTGTCGTGCGGCTCAACCCATGGATCCGGCGCATCCTCGACAACCTCGCACACGAGTCAGGACCGTCCAGCCCACGCATCAAGACTTCCAGTTAAGTGATGCAGATGACCAGGATGACTTCAGAGTTGCCGTCATTGATGTCAACAAGGTCAATGCCATCAATCCAGACGATGAGTGGTGTGCCACCCTGACGGTCAACCGATCGCGCGTCGCCTTCCGTCTGGACACCGGCGCATCCGCCAACCTGATTGCTTACTCTGCAGTCCAGGCCATGAAGGTCAAACCACTCATCACACCATCCCGGCTTAAGATGGTTGACTATAACGGGAACGTTATCCCGTCCGTAGGATCTTGCCAGCTACAGGTGACTCACAAGGGGTACACGGCCACACTCCCCTTCGAAGTTGTGGGCTCATCAAAGGACTCGTTACTGGGCGCACAAGCGTGTAAGGTCCTTCACCTGGTACAGCGCATCATGTCTCTCTCTCCAGATGAGATATCCGACTTCCCGGATGCTGAGTTCCACGCGAATCTCCATTCCCTCCTCGCTCACAACCAGGAGGTTTTTGAAGGCATGGGGACATTGCCACACACGTACAAGATTCGACTCAGACCGGACGCCATCCCTGTCGTTCACGCACCTCGCAGGGTTCCTGCGCCTCTCAAAGACCGCCTCAAGGCACAACTGCAGATTCTTCAGGACCAAGGGGTCCTATCCAAGGTCACGGAGCCCACGCCATGGGTCAGCTCCATGGTCTGTGTAAAGAAGCCCTCTGGCGAGCTCCGTATATGTATAGATCCAAAAGATCTGAACAACAACATCATGCGGGAACACTATCCCATCCCAAAACGAGAAGACCTCACCAGCGAGATGGCGCGAGCCAACATATTCACTAAATTGGATGCGTCCAAAGGATTCTGGCAGATCCAACTGGACCCGGCCAGCCGAAGACTATGCACATTCAACACCCCTTTTGGCAGATTCTGCTACAACCGGATGCCATTCGGCATCATTTCGGCATCTGAAGTATTCCACCGCATTATGGAGCAGATGATGGAAGGCATCGAAGGGGTACGTGTATATGTGGACGATATCATCATTTGGTCCACCACTCCGCAGGAACACATGCATCGTCTTCGACGTGTCTTCACCCGCATACGGCAAAATGGCCTGCGTCTCAACCGTGCGAAGTGTGCTTTCGGCCAGACGGAGCTGAAATTCCTCGGGGACCACATCTCAAGGTCCGGGGTCCGTCCCGATGCAGACAAGGTTAGCGCCATCACAGCCATGCCACGACCGGCTGACAAGAAGGCTGTCTTAAGATTCCTGGGCATGGTCAACTTCCTTGGGAAGTTCATTCCCAACCTGGCTTCTCATACAACAAACATGCGCCATCTCGTAAAAAAATCGACGGAATTCAACTGGCACCAGTCGCATCAGCAGGAATGGGAGGAGCTCAAGCACAAACTGGTCACGGCACCAGTGCTGGCCTTCTTTGACGCGACTCGCCCTACAAAGATCTCAACAGACGCCAGCCAATCTGGTATTGGAGCGGTACTCCTGCAAAAAGACAGCACGTCATCATGGGCCCCGGTTGCGTATGCCTCACGAGCCATGACCCCTACCGAACAGCGCTACGCGCAAATCGAAAAAGAATGCCTGGGCTTGTTAACTGGACTGGACAAGTTCCACGACTATGTGTATGGCCTGCCACGATTCACGGTCGAAACTGACCACCGCCCCCTGGTCAACATCATTAACAAAGACCTGAACGACATGACTCCTCGCCTCCAGCGCATCTTACTCAAACTCAGGAGGTACGATTTTGAACTGATCTACACTCCGGGGAAGGAACTCATAGTGGCGGACACTCTTTCCCGAGCAGTGAGCACACCACCAGATGCGGAGGGGTTCGTGCGTCAAATTGAGGCACACGTGACTCTGACAGCAGCAAATATGCCAGCTGATGATCCTTGTCTGGCCCACATACGCGCAGAGACGGCGACTGACCCTCTGCTGCAGCGAGTGATGCGCCACATGACGGAAGGGTGGCTAAAAGGGCAGTGCCCCCAGTTTTACAATGTGCGAGATGATCTCACCAATATAGACGGGGTCCTTATGAAATCGCATAGGATCGTCATTCCACACAGTGTGCGCCAGATGATTCTTCGTCAACTACACGAAGGCCACTTGGGTGTCGAAAAATGCAGACGAAGGGCCCGGGCGGCGGTATATTGGCCGGGTATTAATGAAGACATAGCCAACATGGTGCTCAACTGCACAACCTGTCAGAGGTTTCAGCCGGCGCAACCTCCGGAAACACTTCTACCACACGAGATGGTGACGTCCCCCTGGGCGAAGGTGGGTGTTGACCTATTTCACGCGCTCGGCAGAGATTACATTGTTATTATAGACTACTTCTCAAACTACCCGGAAGTCATGCCTCTCCATGATCTGACGTCGTCCGCAGTCATTGGGGCCTGCAAGGAAACGTTTGCTCGCCATGGCATTCCAAGGACTGTCATGTCAGACAATGGACCTTGTTTTGCCAGCCGTGAATGGTCGTCCTTTGCCGCAGCATATGGTTTCACTCATGTGACATCCAGCCCTCTGCATCCACAATCGAACGGGAAGGCTGAAAAGGGTGTCCACATCGCAAAGCGGCTCCTGTGCAAGGCGGCTGATGCCGGATCGGACTTTAACCTTGCCTTGCTGGCCTATCGATCGGCCCCGTTATCCACGGGCCTCTCGCCAGCGCAGCTACTAATGGGTCGCTCCCTCAGGACGACGGTACCTTCCGTCCTGGCACCGACAACAGACCATGAGGCGGTTCTTCGGGACATGCAACTGCAGCGTGATCGCCAGAAAGGTCGGTACGACACACGAGCGACGGACCTGCCCCCCCTGTCCTCCGGAGACAAAGTACGCGTCCATCAACCGTATGGTGGCTGGTCAGCACCGGCCGAAGTCCTCCGACAAGTGGCTCCCCGCTCGTTCCTGGTTCGCATGCCGGATGGTTCCGTGCGTCGCCGCAATCGGCGCGCCCTTCGCCGACTTCCACGTTCACAGCCACACAACACGCCAGATCCTCAACAGGCTTCCGAGGATGACTTTGTGGAGCTGCCGCACATCACGCCCTTTCCATCGCCACCCATGGCCATGCCTGCACAGCAGCCGGTGGTTCTTGATCCACCCTTAAGGCGGTCAACCCGAATTCGTCGCAAACCCATTAGAATGGACTTATAATACAGTTCATATGTTTAATAAGTTGGACAATTTTACATGATAACCTGTTGTTGTTTATCGTTCCAGATGTCGTCTGACTGGACAACTGTTCAAAATTTTTTTTCTTCTTCTCTCGTTCGCATTTCTGTTATGTTATGGTACAACTGGATTCATGTGACGCACTCGACATCGCCCCATGTACATAGTTCCGTCATAGACACATGCTGCACACGACACACACACACTCTTAGATGCACTCACGTCACGATCATATTTATTACCACGTAGGCACATATCTTTGTAAAAAGGGGGGATGTCATGATATTCAAACACACACATCATGATGGACACACTAACAGGCAAATCAGAGTACACAACACCACAACCAATCACAGACAAGAACACCAACCACATAAAAAGCACGAGCACGACACCTGGAGGTCAGTAGGTCTGGGGAGAAGGAAGCATGAAAGAGCTGTTGAAACACCACAAGCAGGGAGCCCCCCACGTGCAGAGTGCAAAGACCAAGTTGTAAATAGTGAGTTTAAATAAACAAGTGTTGTACCATATGCAACTGTGTTGGCTCTTCTGTGTGTCAGAACACCCAACACCACACTACTCTTCTGAGTTAATCTGAATGCGAGTTTGCTACGAGTTATTCGTAAATTGGATCACATAAAGTGAGGGTTTGGGAAACATGCCACAGCCTACTTTAAAAACTAATCGAAAAGCACCTCTGCCTACAGACAGACAAGGACAGGATAAAGAAGTTCAGTTTCTGTCTCTCCTGAATGGAACAAATAAAATGTCTCAGTTACTTATGTGTTGCATTTCGCTGATGTTAACAAACTCAAAAGTCTGCCACAAACAAGAAAAAAATAACATTTTCTGAAGACCGAAAGCATTCAACAATTAAGAGTACACCAGACAAATCATATCCATATTAAGCGACTCCAGAAATACAGCATTGCCTGCTTTACACCTATTTAACAGCCATATCACATAATAGTTTACAAAAATGGTGAACTTCACAAAGCAAGAAAAAACTGTTAATTTCTATTTGCCCAGTTTTGAAAATTTCTATTGGATTTATTGGCCAAAGTCAACAGTAAAATAATAAACTGCAACTTAATGAAAGTTGGTTTCATTGATTCTACTCAAGCCTAGATTTTCCTCTGGAGAGACTACTTTTGGAAAATTATTTTTAAGAATGTGTATTGAATGAAGCCACAGCTTATCAAGGCATTATATAGTATACACGTACATCATTTTGGTGCATTCATGTGATGCAAACTAATTAGTTTAATATTTGATGTGGAGCACACAAAGTCAGTGCAGCAAATCTATCACTACTCCAGACATTTTGCAACTTTTGCTGTGGTGACTGAGCAGATACTGCTGATGGAAGATGCCAGTTTTGCAGTAAATGCGTTTAAAGCTTACCTACAACTTAAAGGGCATAATGGTTGGAAAAGGAAATAGCCGCTCAAAATTACAGGAGGATTAGCTTAACAGTAGGTGAAAGAATGTTCTTGTATTAAGGCAGCCAACATTCGTAGTAACCAGGCAAAAAAATTCCAAACATCATTACATGGTATAACTAAGCAATATACAATTTTACAAGTGCAAGTAAAAACTGAACACTTTAAAAAACTTCAACCAAGCAGTCCTTCTAAATATGCAGCTATGCTTAAAAATGATCCTATTCTTAGCTTGGAGTTGCTCCTGGGTTTAATTCACCTTCAGAAAGTCTTGAGAATTATGAGAAAGTGGTTTCTACTTGCCAATCCAAGAATTACCTATTTATTAAATCAGACAAGGTTTTTCCTTCAGAAAAGTTATTTAAATTAAATTATGTAAACTTCCTACTGAGGGGTAGCTGGATGGCACAGTGGTTAGCAGTGCTGCCTCACGGCGCTGAGGACCCGGGTTCGATCTTGGCCCCAGTTCACTGTCCATGTGGAGTTTGCACATTCTCCCCGTGTCTGCCTGGGTCTCACACCCACAACCCAATGATGTGCAGGGCAGGTGGATTGGCTATGTAAATTGCCCCTTAATTGGAAAAAATGAATTGTGACCTTTAAATTAAAAATAAACTTCCTACTGAAATATAATGGGCAAAACCTCCCGTCATTTCCGATGTACACCTTTCATTTGCCAGCATTGGTTCAGTTTATAGCTAACTTGTCTCGAAGGTTGGAGGTTTAAGACTTTTCTTTAAATTTCCAATTTGCCTCCCAAGAGAACACCTCAGAGGAGAGCTCCAGGGATACCACTGTAATTTCCACACTCCACCAGCGCAAAGATGGGCAAAAGTAGTGGACAGGTTTCTGGGGCACAATCTGGTGAGCACATCAGATTGCTGATGCACATCAGGAAGATCCGGGGAGGGATAGCAGTCGGAGATCTACTGGATCCCATGACCCAGCTGGGTCCCAGTCCGATGCCGAGCCTCTGGGCCTGGTTATCCCGGAGCTGATCCAGATGCTAGCTACAGCCGTGAGATTGAGAGGGGGATGTCCGCGGGTCCATAGACGATTGGAGGAGTCTCAAAGGCTACAGACCGTATGTTTCTCATCCTCCATATCCAGCACATCGCACCACTGCTGTGCAAGGTTGTGGAGGACACAGCAGACCATCACAAAGCAGGTGACCTTTCAGGGGCCGTACTACAGTGTACTACCGGAGCGTTCAAGACATTTTAAGTAGTCTAATGCACCGCTCATTGACAGCCTGGTGGTCACATGGGCCTCATTATATCAGGTCTCCGCATCGGTCACTGGCCTTCGCAGGTGTCATTAGCCAGGACCTAAGTGGGTACACCTTTTCCCCCAAGAGCCAACCGGTCATCCTGGGACGACCCTCAAAGACACCGGGGATATCCGATTGCCTCAGGATGTAGCAGTCGTGCACACTCCTGGGGAAGCGTGCACAAATATACATGATGTTGAGGTGGTGGTCGCACACAAGTTGAATGTTCAGGGAGTGGAACCCCTTTCTGTTAATGAAGAGTCCTCTTGAACTGCCCTGTGCGCGCAAGGCGACATGCATGCCATCTATTGACCCCCCCCCCCCCCCCCCCCCACGAGTGTTATGTGTATGATTAAACCTTTATTTTTGCCTCCAAACATTCATTCCTGTGGTCACTCTGCTCGGATTCAACACCGGGCAAACAGAGCATCCGTGTCTTCACAGATGCACTTGTGGGCTATAGGTTGGCACCTGCCGCTCAAGTCTCCGCTCGAGCTTTGAAATGAAACAGAGGCGTAAAAGTTAAGGGCTGCGGTGGCCTTGGCAGCCACTGAGAGTAGGTAGTCCCCTCCATGTCCACTCCGCACCGTCCCCTTGTTCAGGCAGAGCCTCCTGCGGCACATGCTGTCCGACATCTCTTCATACGACCAATAATGCCTGTATTCCTTGGGCCGTCACCGGCCTCCCCCTCTGGGTACCTCCCTGGGCTGATGGGCGGCCTTGTCCTCAGCTTGTGGGCAGGGACTTGCACATGGGCACTTCATCGAGCCTCTGTCGAGTCTGTCCGCCTGGACTGCCACCGCGAGTGCAGCTGCTGTGGGGTCAACAATATCATTCATAATATAATATCTGTAAATTATTGGAGAGGGTGAGAGACAGACAACCAGTATGGTTTCCACCCCGGGCCTCTCAAATTCCCCTAGCTTCCCCCACTTTACATTCCCTGCCACGTCGCAGGGTGCCATCCAACAAGCTGGTTGTGCTGGGGGACCCCACCCTGCAAGCGTACCCAAAGCCACAGCCATATTTAAATGGAAGTAATTGTGTTATGGTCAACTTTATGTGGTAAACAATACGCCTTCTAAAACTAAATACAGGGTTGAAACAAGGCAACAAACAATCTGGTCCAGTCTGATGCAGTGGAGGGACGGAGTTGGTGGCAAGCTCAAAGCATTACTGCCAGGGACTAAAGAGAACACCTTCAGTCAACTTAATGTTCGCCGATAGGAAATTACAGCATATTGTGGAAAGCTAAAATGACCAACTAGGGCACAGTGGGATACCTGACATAAAGATTTAAAGTGTCCCAAAGAAATAGCTGCAGCTACTTCCATTAAATCAGTCAGCAGACAAGTGGCACCTTGTAAGTTGATTACACTGTCTGGAAACTAATAGGTTTCCTGACGAGATCACCCTCCCCTTTGTATTGTGACACACACACATCTTTTGTCTATAGCAGGTATTTTCAAAGTAGGGGGTTGCGACACGTGGGTGGATCGCGGGCAGGTGTCGGGAGGGTCGTGGAGCCATCTATCAAGGCGTTCCCGATCACGTGAATTCACGCGCAAGAGCCACAGCAGCCTAACAGTGCCAAATGCGAGCGACTTTAAAAATGGCAAGGGACGTTTGGCAAGGGACATAATGAAAGCCATGAAAAATCGTCGCCCTCTGTGTACTGAAGGGTGGGTGTATGTTTTTTGCTGACCTTTTAGACTACATTAAAGCATTGAATTGAAACAGTGACCAGTCAATCCCAATGACGGTGGACTTCATCCGCTGTAATGATCAGTCAACAGGGGAGTTACTCAGAGTTTACGAACAGGTACGAAATCGATGCTTTCCTACTCGAGAAATTGTCCTCTCTGGCTGATTAGTTTCCTGAAAAAACTTGGATGCTAACTATGTCTTACCTTGCAGACATTTTTTCAATTCTAAATGAACTGAACTTCAAATTGCAAGGGAGGGATGATGATTGTTTTCGGCACAGTGAAGAAATCGCAGCTTTCCAAAACTCATTGAAAGTTTGGCAATTGCGTGTGCAAAGCCAAAATTACTACATGGTCCCCACACTCCTACGACACATCGAAGAAGACAGCATTAGTAAGGAAACTGTAAAAGAACTGGGAAGTCTGACTCCAAATGAAGCTGACTGAACTTCTGCATCTCAGCATTTACAGCACATTAAAAACACTGCAAAAGTCAATGAAACTGTCAGCATTCCGGAGTAGCATCTCCGAGGAGTATCCGGGCTGAGTAAAACAAGCATTTTGTTGCTTTGGTCCTTCACAACGACCTACATGTCCGAGGTTGGATTTTCCGTCCTCACAAAGATGAAGATGGCACAAAGGAACTGGCTGAATCCTGCACCCGATGAGGGAGCTAGGGCTTTTCTCATTGGAGCGAAGGAGGATGAGAGGCGACTTAATAGAGGTTTATAAGATGATGAGGGGGATAGATAGAGTGGACGTTCAGAGACTATTTCCTCAGGTGGATGTAGCTGTTACAAGGGGGCATAACTATAAGGTTCGGGGTGGGAGATAGGAGGGATGCCCGAAGTAGGTTCTTTACTCAGGGAGTGGTTAGAGTGTGGAATGGACTGCCTGCTGTGATAGTGGAGTCGGACACTTTAGGAACTTTCAAGCGGTTATTGGCTAGGCACATGGAGCACACCAGAATGGCAGGGAGTGGGATAGCTTGATCTTGGTTTCAAACAAAGCTCGGCACAACATCGAGGGCTGAAGGGCCTGTTCTGTGCTGTACTGTTCTATGTTCTATATGTGCATATCCTCTCCTCCTGTGAACCTGAGTTCATGAGGACCAAGCAGGCTCACCTCTCGCATTAAAGGTAAGACAAAATAGTGGGTCACGAATATCGGCTGGCATGGGTCTCGAAGGTTGGCCAGCGTGGGTTGCAAAGATCGAGGCATGGGTCCTAAAGATCAACCGGCGTAGGTCGCAAAGATCAACCGGCGTGGGTCGCAAAGGTCGAGCGCCGTGTGTCGCAAAAGCTCGAGCAGCGTGGGTCGCAAAGGTCGAGCGCCGTGTGTCGCAAAAGCTCGAGCAGCGTGGGTCGTGAAGGTCGAGTGGCTTGGGTCGCAAAGGTCGAGTGGCGAGGGTCACGAAGGTAGAGCTGTGTGGGTCACGAAGGTCGAGTGGCTTGGGTCGCAAAGGTCGAGTGGCGTGGGTCACGAAGGTAGAGCTGTGTGGGTCACGAAGGTCGAGCGGCGTGGGTCGCGAAGGTCGACCGCCGTGGGCTGTGAACGTCGAGCACCGTGGGTCGCAAAGGTCAGTCGGCATGGGTCCCGAAGTTTAGCCAGTTGTAAAAATGGGTCCCCGGAAAATAAATGTGAAAAATACTGGTCTATAGCAGTACCGTGGAGCGCGATGATGTCAATCAATCACCTCGGCTTTTGTATTGCTAATATACCTCTCTCTGTAGAATTACCGCAAAAGGCATTGACGTCATCAGATCACTTCTCCTTTGTATCGAGATTATACCTTTGTCTTAGTCTAAGCCAACAGAAAGGCTCAGAAATTATCGATGTCACTACCTGTGGGGGATGTGTTTTTTTGTGTGTAAAGATCTGTACTTCCCTTTGTGTGGCAGAGTATTCTTGGCCTCGACCTTTGATTGTAGGGTCACTCTCCTTGTGCAAGTAAAACTTAATAAACTTAACTGTGTTGTTACCCTTTACATTTTCAGTCTAAAGTCTTACTCGGAGGTCAAAGTTTTCTACAATATCCAAGACTGGATGTCAGACCAGGGAGAGGGATTTTACAGCTGTTCTTGCCAGCGGGATCCTCCGGTCCTGCTGATGGCGAACCTCCGCCATGGGTTTCCTAGCAGCTGTCAGTGGATTCAATCCCGTTGATAGCGGCGGGACCAGAAGATCCTATCGCCGCCCAAATGTGGGCTGCCTCCCGTCGCCGAGAAACATGCAGAAAATCTCCCCCCCCCACCAACCCCCACCTCTCAAGGAGTCTAATAGCATTGGCACTGTGGGAGAGTTGAGAAAGGTAGAGTTGAGTGTCATCAGTGCACATGTGGAAGTTGGCCTTATATTTGTGGGAGCAACATTTGGCCAAGTAAAGAAATGGGTGTCATTTGTCCTTAGGGGACTGAATAATTACACACGTTCAAGTTACCACTTTGTGAAACATCGTGTGGAGAGACTGTAATCTGCTTTAGTTAGATCTGTAAATATACATTCACTAATGATAAGTAATTTTTCATTTTTTTTCATCAGAGAGCTCAACAATCACAATTCCTCCATCAGGATACTACCCCAGGATTCCGATTTTAAATTACCGACCAACTTAAGTATCTTTCCACCAGGATCAGAATATCAAAAGTTGATCACAAGCCTAGAGTACAAAATAATTTTGTTGACTTTTGATTTTACACTTTAAATCCTCAGGCAAAAAGAATGTTTTCTCTTTGAAAGGAACTCCTGTGCAATGACTTCATTTCTAAACGGCCTGTAGTTATGCAGTCTTCCACTGTGCATTGTGCTACTTCAGGTAATCAGATAGCTGTTAATTAATGAAAATGTCAGGTGAATCCCTCATCTTGGGTCATCATTATCCATTCAGAAACTGTATCCCAATATCATTAACAGTATCCAGTGCGACTTCCAGCTCAATTAACTTAATGTTATGCAAATGAATGCTCTCATCATCAGCTTAACCCACAATGTTAATAGCATAATTGGGCCCTCAAATGGGGCAATTAGACAAGGTTCCTTCCATTAGTCTTACAAGGCTAATTATTGTTAATAGAAGACAGGGACTACATCCCAAGGCTACAATAGAGAAGGGCAGCTGTCTGAAGAATACATACTAAACACACATAATGTGTGATTATTAATTCTGCCGTACAGTGTGGGACTTTAAAAAAAACATAACTTTAAATGCAGTATCCTCTAATAAAATGTCAGATTTTTTTTCTATTTAGCTCAGGGCCATATTCAGTTTTCATAAGGATTATTTTCAAATTCAGAATTCTTCTCCTGTTCCAGAAATATGTACTCCCACAACTTTGAATTGTTTTGGTCCATACTTTACAAACCCACCCACCTTGACTTTCTCTGACAACCTGTACTTATGAAGGCCACCATCCCCAAAGGTTTCCTGATGCATCCAGATTCATTTATGTACTGCCAAACTTCTTGTATTGACCTGATTTCACAATAATAATCAGGGCCCAATTCGACAAGTCAAAACTGAATTTAATTCAACGCAAATCTGGTACTTTTATATGTTCGAGAATTGTTGCATGGTTTAATCAATGCCTAGTATTGCATCAGTATTCTTAATTTGACACTTGAATATTCCTACCATATACAGGCTTAGTACAATTTGCTTTTTGTCTGTTTTTAGTTGAATATAAAAATTATTCTTTTCATCGTTCATATTCTTTCTCTAGAAAAGACTAAGTGACATAATTGGGGTTTTTAACATCATAGGCTAAATTTTCATTCCGGGGGTGGGAACCTGATGTCCTGAACATTTTCAGGTTCCTTCAGCATCAGTAGCAGTGACATGGCACAATTTTCAAAGTGTCAGTCCCTAATTGGTCCAGAGGCAAGTTTGGCATCCATTTAGGGACGGGAGGTGCAGGCAGGAGGTGGCCATTAGGTATGAAGGGATAATTTAAAAGGTAATTTTTCTATAGCTGGGCCTTTGGAAATGGAAGAGTAGGATGAGGAAAGGCATTTTTTTGATGCCTTCCTTGAAGCCCTAGTCAAGGATGTGGTGGATAGTAGAGCTGTATTCATCTCTTCATCTAGAAGAAGAGCTCCAGTGAGCCAGACAGAGCAGACATGGCCTTAGTTGGCCACAGAGACCAGCATTGTCACATTCTTCTCAAAATTGAAAGTCTTTCTCCACAAAAATCAAACCTTCCAGCTCTAGGAATGGCAACTCTGGGTCACTGCATGAGCTACTGAGCACTATCTCCCCTCTTATACAATGTTCTCACACTGCAGTCATGAGTACCAATGGTTCCCGTTGTGTTCCCTACAGCTATGCTCACACTGTCCGCGACATTCCATGATCCCTATGCTAACCAACTGAAAACTGCTAACTGCTGCTCTCCATAATCCCTAACGAGCTCTACATCGAGTTCAATCAGCATTTAATTGGAGGCATGTGGATTGTTGACTCCATCACCAGTGCTCGCTTTGGAAATCAAATCATGTCACTGAGGTGTTGGGAATCAGTGAGGCCTTCTGATTTGTGAAATGTTCCAAAGCTGCCTGCACCCAAACTCACCCCCTTGAGTATTTGAAAATACAGCCCACTGAAAAGATTTGACATGGCAGATGAGGAGAAAATGCTTCCACTCATGGAGAGTCCAAAACCAGGTGTCATGCATACAAGATAGTCACCATAAATCCAAGAGGACATTCAGGAAGAACTTTTACCCAGCAAGTGGTTAGAACGTGTAACTCGCTGTATTTTGAAGTACAATCAAATGTTTCTTCACACTTGTATTTCACATGTATGTTGTTAAGCAGAATTGACAGGTCACTCGATTAGAAAACAAGAATTAAATATTAACTTCTGCCTTACATGAAACTGAGTATCAAGTGGTGAAAATGTAGCAGAAAGTGAGCCCATCATGCCACAAAGTAGTCCTGTCGGAGATTTCCACATTTTGCTAATCTTCACACCATTTCTTCAACCGTCATGGAAGAACTTTGATGAAATGAAATGAAAATCGCTTATTGTCACGAGTAGGCTTCAATGAAGTTACTGTGAAAAACCCCTAGTTGCCACATTCCGGCGCCTGTTCGGGGAGGCTGGTACGGGAATTGAACCGTGCTGCTGGCCTACATTGGTCTGCTTTAAAAGCCAGCGATTTAGCCCAGTGTGCTAAACCAGCCCCTGATCATTGTCATGGCAATCTTTGAGAGAAAACCAGGACTAACTGGCAAGAAATCTGGGAGGAAATCAGGAATCCTGAAGGAGGTGGCAGGAGATCTGGAGATGGATAGCAGAAATTACAACTGGAAAGAAATTCTTAAAAGTGGAGCAAACCCTCAATTGTAAAAAACGAGGATTTGCTGCTTGAAGTGAAGAATGAAGGACACCATTGAAACAACCCGATAAATTTGGAAAATGTGAACATTTGACTATCTCACAGCCACATTCAGGGTCAATATTCTTTTTCTTTAGAAAATATTTTAATTGGTATTTCAAGTTACAGAATAAACAAGAAAAGAAAAAAAGAGCTGGGTTTCACATGTAGAGTATCGTACAACGACAAAGGAGAAAGCTGTACGTAGGTTTGAACTGCCAGCCTCGGGCCCCTCGCTGTCACCAGAGCCGTGACTGGGGTTCTAACACTGGATAATATTTACATTTGTACAACAATATTTGGTTTTCAGAATGGTGTCGGGTTCCACTGGGGCCCCTGCTGCTTAGTGGTAGCAGTTGTTTCCTGTTTCCCAATTCTGTGCACTGGTGTGTTTGCACGCCCCCCCCCTCGTTCATCTGTAGCCTTCATTCTGCTGGCAGGGGGAGTCCCACTCCACCCTTGGTCTTAGGCCTTCGAGAAGGGGTGGATCTGTTGTTAGCTCGGTTTCTCCCAGTATGGCTCCTGTGCTCCCTCCAGTAGATGGCCCTTCTCCCCATTCCTTCCCTGTTCCTCTCGAGCCCTCCTCTCCTCTCTCTGGGCAGCTATCCCTACCCTCCCCTTTTCTGTTCCCCCTTCTCCTCCCTCCCTCCCTTCCCCCCCACCCGCCCTGGCTGGCCGCTGGTTGCAAACAGGTCTGTGAATAGGCTTGTGAATTTGCTCCAGGTGGTGTGGAATCTTTGTTCAGACCCTCTTATCTCAAATTTGATTTTCTCCAGCCTCAGGAATTCGGCCAGATCGGTGAGCCATTCCAAGGCCCGGGGTTGTGCTGCCGACTTCCGCCCCAGCAGAGGTCTCCACCTGGTGATCAGTGAGGCGAAGGCCAGGGCGTCCGCCTCTTTTCCTGTCCAGAGCTCTGGGTGCTCTGACACCACGAAGACCGGCACCGACGGGCAGGGCTCCATCTCGACCCCCACCACCTTGGACATAGCCTTGAAGAAGGCCATCCAGAATTCCCTGAACATGTGGGTGTTGTTGGCTGGACCCCTCCCCTTCCCACCCCTCCCCACCAGGCACCTTTTGCACTTATTCTCCATTTCCCGAAAGAACCCGCTCATGCATGTCTTGGTGAGGTGTGCTCTGTGCACCACTTTGAGCTGCATCAGGCTTAGCCTGGCGCAGGAGGAGGTGGAGTTGACTCTGTGCAGTGCCTCGATCCAGAGTCCTCCCCCTATCTCCAAGCCCAGTTCCTGTCCCCCTTCAATCCCCCTCCCCCCATGTCCCAAAGGATCAGTATTCTAAAATAATGGCCGAATTTTCCCAAAATCTTGCAGAGTGTCAGGTTTAGATGAAACTGGTGGGTATCTCTCAAGATGCAGAGCCGAGTTTTGAGTACAGATTTTTTTGGCACTCAGTGCTCAGAAAGTCTAGGGGTGTGGTTTGTGCTGTCACTCTGGTGGGATCTATCAGAGCCGGCAAGGCCGGTTCCTTGGAGATTAGGGCACCATCTTTAAAGGATGCCCTGATTTGTGAGAAAAATAAACCCCCCCCCAAGGCCATGAAGGAACTCCACAAACCTTGGGACGATCCCCCGGACCCACCACACAGATAATGCCCCCCTCCCCCACCAATCCACCACCCCCCCACCCACCACCCAATTACTGAGCTCTCTTCACTGCCCCCCCCCCCCAACAACCCACCTTGAAAGTATCGGGGCTCCCCCCACACACACATAAGGGGCAAACCCCCCAATTGGGTTCCCTAAAGGGCCCACCCCTGGAAGTGACCTGGCCAGGGGGTATGTCCCTCAATATCCAGTAGCTATGCTTACCTATGTGGCCCTGGGGTGGTCATCACGACTGGTTTTCGTTTTTCAAAACCAGTAATGATTTGCGCCAACGTGATTTCACGCCGCTGGGTGGGGGAATAATTGTGTCGTGAGACGATGTTACAGCATCAAGCCCTTTAATGATATGATAATTTATTTAAAAGGATGTATACCTGATCGTATCATTGGAGAGGGGCGGGTACGATTGCAAACTGAGATCTTGCCAGTGCAAAAACAGTTTTTGGCCTCTCGTAACATTTTGCGGCCGTGACAAGATTTATGCAAGCGACTAATGGGCCATTAAATCATGCCCAATATCTAGTAGGATTTAGAATTTAAGAACATTTTGAATTGTATTTAAGACATGCATAACAAATTTTGTGGAAGCAAGTGGAGAAATAAAAGGCCAGAAATGTTTTAATGATGTACGACAAGATTGCCCACTCAGAAAATAAACTAGTGCTTCATGCTAACAATCATGCAATCTCCATTTGGTTTGAGTCAAAAAAGGGTAAGTCTCCTCATACCAACAACCACATCCATTTAAAGCAATCTCTGTTACAACAAGATCTCCTCTAAGTTAATTATTTAATCTTTGCTGCAAAATACCGTTTCTTCAAGATTGCTGCAATAATTAACAGTGACATTCACATAACAGAAAAGCAAATTGCTGTCACTGATGATAACTTCAAGCTCTCCTGCAGAAATCAACTTTAAAAAATATAAAACAGAGGTGTAGGCCTAGATTTTCATCACTAAGACAGATAGCGGGAGTCGGACAAATTCCCGGTTTCACCTGCCTGCTTTAGGACTGGCTCAGTGGGCAGTGTGGGCTGCAGTCAGGCCAGGCAGCATAGGAAAGAGGTCTGGGGTGCTGAGGCAGGTTATAAGGGCTGGTTTAGCTCAGTGGGCTAGACAGCTGGTTTGTGATGCAGAACAAGGCCAATAGCGCGGGTTCAATTCCCGTACCAGCTTACCCAAACAGGTGCTGGAAATGTGGCGACTACGGGCTTTTCACAGTAACTTCATACTTGTAACAATAAAGGGTTATTATTAAAAGGCCCACTTTGGTGTTCTGTGACTTTGTCACAGTTACATGAAACAATTAAGACCCTCTGGCCCTCACCCCCCACCACATACATTCCCCATGCCCCACCAATGGTTCCTCATGCCCCCATGCCCAAGCTATGCCCTTCCACCCATCCCCCATTGACCCTCATGCTCCCTTTGCCAAGCTATGCACCTCTACCCATCTCCCACAGCTCATGCCCACAATGCCAAGTTATGCCACTCTGTCACTCACTATACACTGTATAAAACAAATGAACCTTGCAGTGACAATAGGGTGTATAAAAAAGGTTTTATAAAAAACAAGTCAGTCATTCATTACTGTGCACTGTGTTCAAAATAATTCATTTTACTACAGGGCAATAGAAGTGTCAATCATCCAGACCCTTTAAAGTATCAAGAGCAGAAATTGCAAGCACTTAAAACCTCTCAGCCTTGTGTAAATAAACATTGTGCAACTGATTGCAGAGATCAGATTGCCAGAGCTGTTAATCAAGTAATGTTTTCCTTCCTTAGGGCTCAGGTGATTCAAAAGAGTAATAGAATTCTGGGCTCTAAACCAAGCCTCATATGCATTCTTGGCTGAGATCTTGCAATTATCTCGAAAATGACAGAATTCAATGCCTTGTGCAGGAATTTTGATTATAATTTCTTTTAAAAACAACATTTTATTACAGTATTTGTAATTTTATAATAAAAACAGTAACAACAGTAAACAATGCAAATCCAAATATAAACATATTGCATAAATCATCTCCATCCCTAACCAGTCCCTTTATAATTATAAGCGACAAAGTGTAAGGACATTTCATCAGTTGGATAGTCAGTACATAAAAAGTATTGCATTACGTTTCTCACCTCTGGTGTTATTTATATTCATTGCAACCACACATACAGATTTGAATTCCTTTTTCTCCCTTCACAGCTCTATATACCTGCTCAATTTCATGCTTATTTCACTAGAGTAGGGTGTAGCATAGTCTCCTCTGACTTTCTGCAGCCACCACCAGTGCCAGTATGATCAGCTGACACTGTGATCCGCTTCCATAATATGTTTAGCGTTTAGTCAGCGGGCGGGATTCTCTCAGCCCATGCCGGGCCAGAGAATCGCCGGGCCGTGCGCGAATCGCGCGGCGCCGTCCCAATGCCGTTACGCCGATTCTCCGGAGAGCAGAGAATCGGTGCCATTGGCGCCGGTACAGTGCCAGTCAAGGAACGCTCTACGCGGCCCCCCCCCGCCGATTCTCCACCCAGAATGGGCCAAGCGGATGGACAAAAAATCCGAGTCCCGCGGCGCCGTTCATACCTGATCTTACCTGGCGGGACCTCAGCGTGCATGCATCCGGGGGCGCCCTGGTGGGGGGGAAGGGGGATCCGACCCCGGGGGGGACCTCCACTGTGGCCTGGCCCGCGATCAGGGCCCACCAATCGTCGGGCCGGCCTCTCGGGCTGGGGGCCTCTTTTGCTCCGTGCTGGCCCCTGTAGTCCTACGCCATGTTGCGTCGGGGCCGGCGCGGAGAAGGGAGCCACTGCGCATGCACGCATTGGCGCCGGTCGCACTGCGCATGGTCGCAGCGGCGCAGGTAGCAGTGCGTATGCGCAGACCTGCGGTGCCCATTTGACGCTGGCATCGGCAGCTAGAGCGGCGTGGGTCGCTACAGTGCCATCCTGGCCCCCTGTAGGGGTCAGAATTGCTGCTCCTGGGAGCATGTTGACGCCGTCGTGAAACGCAACGGCGTCAACACTTAGCCTCAGGATCAGAGAATCCCGCCCAGCATGTCTGAAAATTGCCAAGGTCACTGACTTAAAATTGACACCCGCGACGGGCAGTTCAAGTCAGAAAATTTCCCAATTTAGCAGACCCATCCCAATTTAAAGTGCCTTGCAACACACAATATTAACTCCAGGGGGACAGGCGTGCGATAGAGTTGGGCCTGCTAAACCCGTAAGCAGTCACTGGGCGAGTGCTGAGGAGGGCTGTTTAAAAGGCCATATTCAGTTCTTTGGGACTTCCTCTCCCTGGCTTGTGTTTTAGGCCAGGGTTACCCACACTGTATATTGTGGGATGGAATTTGGGGAATGCAACGTACAAAATCGTAATGGTGGCCTTGAAGTTTCCTACTTTACAGTCTCAATGGAAATTCCGATTGGAGGAACAGTAATAAGTGGGGAAGGGAGGGCATAATATGTGAGGGTGAAGACAGGAAAAAGCCTCTGCACTCTGATAGCCTGTGAACCCCTCATTATTGTAGTATTAAACTGCTGCTGAACAGTCTGAGAACGATTCGATACGAGTCCCCAAATTAAGTTGCCTCATTCAGCATCACTTTGCTTCAGTGTCGTGGACATAGGCACTTAAGTGTTGGGACTTTCAGTTTCCTTTCCTTTCACTACTGATTCACACTGGGATCAAACAAGTGTGTTGACTCAATTGTGCCATGTTTGAGCTGCTTCTCCTACTCCTGGAAACTCTCACTTTTTGCTTCCCTGTTTGGCCATCCCCATTCTTCATTTCCCTGCGCGGCTATCCCCCCTCTTTGATTCACTGCCCAACTTTTCCATCGCCACTTCCCTGCCTAACCATCACCATTCTTTGCTTCACTCCCCGTCTCTCCTACTCACTGTTCCTCCCGCTCGCCAACCCTTGTCTGAACTCTCGCTCACAGCACGGTTTTGGTAAAGGAAGCAGTGAGCGGAGAGAGTCAGTGCAAATGGGGATGGTAGGGTAGAGAGGCAATAGGGATAGTTGAGTAGGGAAGTGAAGAACGTGGTTTGTTGGTTAAGGAAGTGAAGATAGGGATGATGGGTAGGGAGATAACGGGATGGTAGGGTAAGGAAGAGAAGAGTGGGATTTGTGGGTAGGGAAGTGAAGAATGGGACTGGTTGGACACTGCAAGTGAGGATGGTAGGGTAGAGAGACAATTGGTATAGTTGGGTAGGGAAGTGAAGAGTGGAATTTGTGGGTAGGGAAGTGAAGAATGGGAATGGTTGGGCACTGCAAGTGGGGATGATAGGGTAGAGAGGCAATAGGGATAGTTGGGTAGGGAAGTGAAGAGCGGAGTTTGTTGAAGTAAGTAAGTGAAGATTGGGAAGGTGTGTAGGGAGATGACGGGATGGTAGGGTAGGAAGTGAAGAATGTGGATTGTCGGGTAGGGAAGTGAAGAATGGGAATGAGAGAAGCAGCAATTGGGACCGATGAGAAGGGCAGCAGCAAGTGGGATGGTCGGACAAGGAAGCGAGCAGCAATGATGGTCAGTCAGGGAAACGGCAAGAGGTAAAAGGTCAGCCTGCGGGAGAGATGGTAAGTAGGTGGTAAATGAGTGGTAAGCTACCCAAGAAACTTTTATATTTTTAAATATTATATTTTAGAAGTTATTTCATGGTTATAAGAATTTAGCAATGTAAAATATATCAACTTGAACGGGTGCTATAACATTTTTTTCCTGGTTTGGAGAAATGGAACCACAGATTTACATTGGTTTTATCGGAAAATGTAAAGTAATTTCACTTGATGACATGATTTTCAGGAACATAACCACAACTTTAAGTGAGGACCTATTGTAATTACTTGCAGGTCACATCATGGACAAGTTTGAATTTAGCCAGGGTCTCCAGATTGCTCTGCCACTGTGTCAGAGCCACTGCCCAGGTGCTAGGCTGGCGGTGCCAGGTTGGAACTGCTAAGGATCAGGGCCTGAGGGGTGGGGACATGCCTATAAAAGGTGTGTGGGGGGGGGGGGGGGGGGGGGGGGGAAGGGCAGTATGAAGGGTGTGGGGGGGTGAAGGGGAGATATGAAGGGGGAGTTCCCAGTGATGCCATAGCGGGTGTGTTCACTTTCGGGGCGGCAGGGGGTGGCTGCTGCTCAGTGAGGGGTCATATTGTCCATGGTGGGGGATGAGGGGGACCCTCAAGGTCACTTAGAGATCAGGGCACCCTTTCAAAATGGTGCTCTGATCTCTGAGGGACCGGTCTGGCCAGCAAGTTTAGTTCCCCAGTGCTGAAAATAGGCTAAACCAGTGAGAAACTCCCCAGCCCTGTAAAAATGACGAAGGACGGGATTTAACGAGCGAACCACTGCATGTTTTTCAGCATGGAGGCAGCCCATCAGCGGGATTTTCTAGTCCGTTGTCAACAGGATTTCCCATTGACTGCACCTCTCGTCGCCGGGAAACCCGTGCTCCATTGGTGGAACCAGAATAACCCACTGGTGTTAATAGTATGTAAATTCCTTCCTAAGTGTGGAGAATACAGGTCTAGATCTCACCCAAAAGGCAGATGGGAAACAGCCAGCCAGACTTGCTTCCCGATCTCCGAAGCCCCCAAAGAGACCCCTGACCCTTCCTCCCAGCCCGAATGCCCTGGCCCCCCCAACACCCATGCATGGCAACCCCCCCCCCCCGATCACACGCACACAAAAAATGCAGCTTGGCGACTTGGCAGTGCCAACCTGGCATCTGGCAGTGCCACCTGGGCTCACAGGTAGCACTGCCAGGGTGCCAGGCTGGCACTGCCAAGGTGCATAGATGGCACCAACCGTGTCAGGGCACCACCCTGTCCAAAGGGCATATAGCTGGGGGCCTCCAATCCCCTGGGAGACCCCCACGGATCTAGTACCAAACTGCGCTCGCTCAACGTCTCCACGATGAAGGGAATAGATTCCAATGCCTCAGGCACCTCAGGTACTAGCTGTTTTGCTTTAATATGCAGATTTTCCAAAAAGTGATCCCACCCACAAAGGGCAGGATTTACATCGCAATGTCTTGCAAAATCAAGATGGATCTTGCGAGGCGTTGGAGCCAGGTAGATCCCGAGAGCAGTGTCTCCCGGATTTTATCGGCCACGCTGCAGCGCGGCGAGCTACATATCTTGTGCAGTGTGGCAATTGGATTATGTCCAACGTCATTTTTTGAGAGAATTCCACCCTTCATTTTGATACTAAGTTATCTGCAATTTTATAATTCTGATTTACAAAGTCTTTTGCATACTGATATTTTTCTTCAGGCACTGCAATCCTTTCCAGCTTATTAATTGTATATACTTAACCTGAAAACAACGTCTCAAACAATCTCTTGTGAAACATAGATAGAGCTGTGTGTTTGAACACCCAGGGCCGGATTTTGCAGAATCTGGACCTTTAAAAATCTCTTCCCCCCCCCCCCCCCCCCTATTCTGGCAAATCTAATTTTTGCTAGTAGGGGGAAGGGCTGGGGAGTGGGGAAACCCAAAGTCAACATACATAATTTTGGCTGTTGCAATGGTCTGACCACACAATGTGAGAGTCATGAATTCATGGAGTGAAGGTAAATGCTCTTGAGGGGCAGATAAATTCTTTTTAACATTCATGATTTTTGTTTTACAAATTTAGAGTACTGTGGTAATACCAGGTATTGCGGTACCTGAGAGGTGGATGACCATTGGTTAGACCCAGGAGGCTACAATTGGCTGATGTACATAGCTCCGCCCTGAGAGGCAGAGTATAAGAACCAATGCCATCCCATCAGCCTTCACTTTCTGTATTGAAGCTGCTGGGGAAGAATTCTAGCAGATTAAAGCCTATTAATTATGCCTCATCTTGTCTTGAGAGTAATTGATTGCGCATCAATTTAATCTGTTACAACTTCAGTTGAAAGGATGGATCTCCGTATCAAACCGGAGTGCCTTCAGCTCAGCCCCCACGCGGACAACTCTGCTGCTATTTTCAAGCATTGGCTGGCGTGCTTTAAGGGCTACCTCGACACGGCCACCGACACCCCCACGGAAGGACAAAAGATGCATCTCCTACGCTCACGGGTCAGCCCTGGGATCTACCCTCTTATCGAGGAGGCGGCGAATTATGCTGCCGCGATCGAGCTGCTAGGAGGACATTATATCTGCCCTGTGAACCAGGTCTATGCTCGTCACCTGCTGGCGACTAGGAGGCAAAGCCCCAAGGAAACAATGGAAGACTTCTACCGGGCGCTGCTGGTGCTGGGCCGAAACTGTGGCTGCCCGCCAGTTTCGGGGAACGAGCACACGGAACTTTTGATCAGGGATGCTTTCGTGGCAGGTATGACCTCCCCCAATATCCGCCGAAGGCTCCTAGAAATGGACACTCTGGGACTTGCAGAGGCACAGGCCCTGGCGGGGTCCATGGACGTTGCATATAAAAACGCGCTGTCCTTTGCTCCCAATCGTGCGGCGGCCCCCTGGGCTGCGTGGCACCCCGTAGCGGCAGCCCCTCAGACCTTTCCCCTGACCCCGCAAGCCTGCGTGGCGGGACGTTCCGCTAACGCCGCCGGACACCGCTGTTTCTTCTGCGGGCTGGCGAATCATCCCTGCCCCGCTGCCCGGCCCGCACCGCCACCTGCAAAGGGTGCGGCAAGAAGGGCCACTATATGGGGGAGTGCCAGGCCTGCACCATCGCCGCGGTCTCCAGCGACTATCGGCAACCCCCGTTTCAGGCCCCGACCGCCCAGCGCTCACTGCCACCCCCCTATCCTAAGGCCACGTGCGACCCACGGGTGTGGCCATTTTGCCCCCCGGACACCACGCTGGATGAGTGGGCGCCGCCATTTTGTTCCTCGCCGCCGCCATCTTCTTCATCCCCGGACACCATGTGCGACCCATGGGTGGCGCCATCTTGGATGGGGCCCCAGGCCCCCAGCACAGCCGACTACATGCTGCCCGACCAGAAATCTTCATTACTGCAGCTGGCCTCGGTGACTCTGGACCAGAGTCGGCCCCGGACGCTTGCGAAAGCAACAACAACGATCTCCATCAACGGCCACGAGACGTCGTGCCTGATCGACTCTGGGAGCACAGAAACCTTTGTTCACCCTGACACGATAAGGTGCTGTTCTCTTGTCACCCATCCCGTAAATCAAAGGATCTCCCTGGCCTCCGGGTCACACGAACCTCACTGTCCAAGGCAGGGAATTCCACAATTTCCACCTGTACGTCCTGCCGCACCTCTGCGCAGCCATCCTCCTTGGGCTGGATTTCCAGTGTCATCTGCAAAGCCTGACTTTTAAATTTGGCGGCCCTATACCCCCCCTTACTGTCTGCGGCCTCGTGACCCTTAAGGTCGACCCGCCTTCCCTGTTTGCGAACCTCACCCCGGATTGCAAACCCGTCGCCACCAGGAGCAGACGGTACAGTGCCCAGGACCGGACCTTTATCAGGTCTGAGGTCCAAAGGCTGCTGGGGGAAGGGGTCATCGAAGCGAGCAACAGTCCCTGGAGAGCTCAAGCAGTGGTGGTAAAGACCGGGGAGAAACATAGGATGGTCATTGACTACAGTCAGACCATCAACAGGTTTACGCAGCTGGATGCGTACCCTCTCCCCCGTATAGCCAACCTGGTGAACAGGATCGCGCAATACAAGGTTTTCTCCACGGTGGATCTCAAGTCTGCCTACCACCAGCTACCCCTCCGTAATGGTGACCGCAAGTACACTGCCTTCGAAGCAGATGGGCGGCTCTATCACTTTTTAAGGGTTCCCTTCGGTGTCACGAACGGGGTCTCGGTCTTCCAACGAGAGATGGACCGAATGGTTGACCGGTACGGCTTATGTGCAACGTTCCCGTATCTGGATAACGTCACCATCTGTGAACATGGCCAGCAGAACCACGACACCAACCTCCGCAAATTTCTCCAGACCGCGAAAATCCTTAATCTGACATACAATAAGGATAAATGCGTGTTTAGCACCGACCGTCTAGCCATTCTAGGCTATGTAGTGCGAAGTGGAGTCATAGGCCCCGACCCTGAGCGCATGCGCCCCCTCATGGAGTTCCCCCTCCCTCACTGCCCCAAGGCCCTAAAGCGCTGCCTCGGGTTCTTCAGCTATTATGCACAGTGGGTCCCCAATTACGCAGACAAAGCACGACCCCTGATCTAGTCCTCAACCTTCCCCCTGTCGACGGAGGCCCGCCAGGCCTTCAGCCGCATCAAAGCAGACATTGCAAAAGCCACGATGCGCGCCATTGACGAGTTCCTCCCCTTCCAGGTCGAGAGCGATGCGTCCGACGTAGCTCTGGCGGCCACCCTCAACCAAACGGGCCGGCCTGTGGCTTTCTTCCCCCCTACTCTCCATGCTTCCAAAATTTGCCACTCCTCGGTCGAAAAGGAGGCCCAGGCCATAGTAGAAGCTGTGTGACACTGGAGGCATTATCTGGCCGGCAGGAGATTCACTCTCCTCATGGACCAATGGTCGGTTGCCTTCATGTTCGATAATGCACAGCAGGGCAAGATTAAGAACGACAAGATCTTGCGGTGGAGGATAGAACTCTCCACCTACAATTACGAGATCTTGTACCGTCCGGGGAAGCTGAACGAGCCTCCTGATGCCCTGTCCCGCGGCACTTGTGCCACCGCACAAGTGGACCGCCTCCGATCCCTCCACGAGGACCTCTGCCACTCGGGGGTCACTCGTTTCTTTCATTTTATCAAGACCCGCAACCTGCCCTACTCCATCGAGGAGGTCAGGACCGTCACCAGGGACTGCCAAACCTGCGCGGAGTGCAAACCGCAATTCTACCGCCCAGAGAGGGCGCACCTAATAAAGGCTTCCCGTCCCTTTGAACGCCTCAGCATGGATTTCAAAGGCCCCCTCCCCTCCACCGACCGCAACACGTACTTCCTTAACGTGACTGACGAGTACTCCCGGTTCCCATTCGCCATCCCCTGCCCAGACATGACCACAACCACTGTCATCAAGGCCCTCCAGGGTATCTTTACACTGTTTTGTTTCCCCGCATACATTCACAGTGATAGGAGGTCCTCCTTTATGAGTGACGAACTGCGTCAATTCCTGCTCAGCAAGGGCATCACCTCAAGCAGGATGACAAGTTACAACCCCCGGGGAAATGGGCAGGTAGAGAGGGAGAACGGAACGGTCTGGAAGACTGTCCTGCTGGCCCTACGGTCCAGAAATCTCCCAGTCTCCCGCTGGCCGGAAGTCCTCCCGGTGGCTCTCCACTCCATCCGGTCACTGCTCTGTACAAGCACGAATCAGACACCTCACGAACGTCTCCTTGTTTTCCCCAGGAAGTCCTCCTCCGGGACCTCGCTCCCAACCTGGCTAGCGACACCCGGACCCATCCTGCTTCGGAAACATGTGAGGGCGCACAAGTCGGACCCGTTGGTCGAGAGGGTCCACCTGCTACACGGCAACACCCAGTTTCCTGACGGCCGCCAAGACACGGTCTCCCTTCTGGACTTGGCGCCCGCCGGAACCCCACGCGCACCCGCACCATTGCCCCCACCCCCACCCTCCCCACAGCACCTAACTGGAGGGTCAGTACTCCCGCCGCTCCTGCCTAGGCCCGAGCTCACACCGACGCCCCCTACAGGCGCCTTAGCCCCCTGTCCACCTTTTGCCCCAACAGCGCCACCTAGGGGTGACGAAGCTGCCTGGGAGGACGACATCACGTTCCCGTAGTCGCAACCGCCGGGACCCCCATCAGAATCACCGCCGAAGCCCAGACGCTCCAGAAGGACGACCAGGCCACCCGATCGACTGATTGCTGCACTATGAACACTTTGTTATTACCCTCAACATCACGGTACCTCCATACCTGGTCATACCATGCGAAAGGCGACTATTAATGCTGGCCATCACCCCGCCGGGTTCTTTTTTAACAGGGGGTGAATGTGATAATACCAGGTATTGCGATACCTGAGAGGTAGATGACCATTGGTTAGACCCAGGAGGCCACCATTGGCTGATGTACATAGCTCTGCCTGAGAGGCGGAGTATAAGAACCAATGCCGTCCCAGCAGCCTTCACTTTCTGTATCGAAGCTGCTGGGGAAGAGTTCTAGCAGATTAAAGCCTATTAGTTATGCCTCAACTTGTCTTGAGAGTAATTGATTGCGCATCAAGTACCCAATTCTTTTTTTTCCAATTAAGGGGCAATTTATTGCGGTCTTACCAGGCACATCTTTTGGATTGGGGGGGTGAGACCCACGCAGACACGGGGAGAATGTGCAAATTCCTCACGGACAGTGACCGAGAGGTCAGGGATTGAATCTGGGTCCTCAGCGTTGTGAGGCAGCAATGCTAACCACTGTGCCACCGTGCAGCCCAACATTCATGATCTTAAGTATTTTGAATTTCACATTCTTTAAACTGTAATTGGTTACAGTGGATACTTTTGAGAAGGAGAATTTTGAAATTAACTGCTATTACATGCAGCCCCCCCCCCCCCCCCCCCCCCCCCCGCCCACGGCCAATTGCGGCTTTCTCCCCCCCTTCCTCCCCCAGGCTTCCCAAAAGCACGTCTTGTGCCTCCAACCCTCTCGCTCGCCATCCAGGTTGTCTATTTGGTTGGGCAGGAGATGGACCTAAGCATGCATGAGGTGTTGCTTTTAAGATTGGCTGGTCCTCCACTTTCACGATCTTGCCAAGGTTTTCAGCTATTTTCAGCGTCACCTGCACCCTTCCTGGAAATAGTAGGGCCATAGGTTCAAATCGTAAATTAATCCCAGCTACTGCTGCTGAAAATCAGCTATATGTGACAAGTTAATTTTCAATACCGGAGTAATATAACAAAAGTTCTAAATCTAGTCAATGACTTTGAAGTGATTACTTATTTAAATGAATTCTATCTTTGCAATTTTAATGAATAAATAATTCCAAGACCACAGACTCCAGGATGATCGTAATTAATTCTGCTTTATGACTGGAAACTTATTTTTAGCTGTAACTAAGGGGCATTGTGGAATTTGCAGCAGTAGCTTGTCTATAGAACCCTCCAGCCTTTCCTCATAAGATCTTCCCTCCATACCAGGCAACATCCTGGTAAATCTCCTCTACACCCTTTCCAATGCTTCCGCATCCTTCCTATAATGCTGCGGCCAGAACTGCACACAATACTCCAAATGCGGCCGCACCAGATTTTTGTACAGCTGCAACATGACCTCATGGCTCCAAAACTCAATCCCTCTACCAATAAAAGCTAACACACCGCACGCCTTCTTAACAACCCTATCAACCTGGGTGACAATTTTCAGGGATCTATGTACATGGACACCGAGATCTCTCTGCTCATCCACACTGCCAAGAATCTTACCATTAGGCCAGTACTCTGTATTCCTGTTATTCCTTCCAAAATGAATCACCAAACACTTTTCTGCATTAAACTCCATTTGCCACCTCCCATCCCAGCTCTGCAGCTTATCTATGTCCCTCTGTAACCTGCAATATCCTTCCGCACTGTCCACAACTCCACCGACTTTAGTGTCATCCGCAAATTTACTCACCCATCCTTCTATACCCTCCTCCAGGTCATTTATAAAAACAGATCCTTGTGGTACACCACTAGTAACTGGACTCCAGGCTGAACATTTCCCATCAACCACCACCCTCTGTCTTCTTACAGCAAGCCAATTTCTGATCCAAACCGCTAAATCACCCTCAATCCCATGCCTCCGTATTTTCTGCAATAGCCTACCATGGGGAACCTTATCAAACGCTTTACTGAAACCCATATACACCACATCAACTGCTTTACCCTCGTCCATCTGTTTGGTCACCTTCTCAAAGAACTCAATAAGGTTTGTGAGGCACGACCTACCCTTCACAAAACTGTGTTGCCTATCCCTAATCAAATTATTCCTTTCTAGATGATTATAAATCCTATCTCTTATAATCCTTTCCAAGACTTTGCCCACAACCGAAGTAAGGCTCACTGGTCTATAGTTACCGGTGTTGTCTCTACTCCCCTTCTTGAACAAGGGGACAACATTTGCTATCCTCCAGTCTTCTGGCACCTTTCCTGCAGACAATGATGACATAAAGATCAAAGCCAAAGGCTCTGCAATCTCCTCCCTAGCTTCCCAGAGAATCCTAGGATAAATCCCATCTGGCCCAGGGGATTTATCTATTTTCACACTTTCCAGAATTGCTAACACCTCCTCCTTATGAACCTCAATCCCGTCTAGTCTGGTAGCCTGTATCTCAGTATTCTCCTCGACAACATTGTCTTTTTCCTGTGTGAATACTGACGAAAAAGATTAATTTAGTGCCTCTCCTATCTCCTCGGACTCCACGCAGATCTTCCCACTAGTGTCTCAGAGTGTGCTATTAAATGCAGGTGCTGGTCTGTTTGTAATGGTAAAGAAAGATTTTTCATTTTCCCATCCACAGGATGCCCAAAACACCTTTCAAAAAATGGACTACTTCTGAATTGCGGTCATAGCTTTTGCATTCACAAGTGCAGCAGCCAATTTGTGCATATGGTCCCACAAACAGAAAATGAGTGAACGAATAAATGATTAAAATATCTGTTTTTAGAAGGTTGAAGGAAGAATATTGGCCAAGGCACAGGTTGAATGTTCTGCCTTTCTTGGTTAGTGCTACATGATTGCAACCTATGACAATACGGCACTTCCTCAATACTGTACAGATTAAATTATATAATTGACAAAAACCGTCTGATTCAGCAATGGTGTTATCAACTGTACCTAGCTGACACCCAAGCTGATACCCCACTGTTTCTTCTTACAGAACATTTAGAGTGAACATTGACCTCCCATTTATCTCTTATACATTTTGCTTAAATCCCATTTTTCTCTTAAAGTAATTTCATTAAAATAAAGAATGCCAGTGACACAAATGTGCTAAAATCAAAAAGCTCATTGGAGCTTCAACTCCATAGAGGAAGCCAATAAACAGACCCAGGTTGAATTGCACATTTATTGAAGTCTTGTTTTGGACACAGTCAGCAATATTTGTACCATGAATATAAGTGGAAAACACATGGAAAAGGTTGTGAATTTACATGAGATGCTGATTTCAAATTCCAGAATCCCCTGCCTCTAATGGACACAATTTCACAACCAAGTTCCTGGCTTATTCGGTTTTCTATTTTACCGTGGATGCAGCGCTATAATCCTCTAAAATCACACCTTATGAAAATGCTTTCTCTGCACACAGAACTAAAGAGTGATGAATATTCCACCGCATGCCCAACAAACTTTTTGTAAATGGCAAGGATAGAGGACAGGTACAGCTGTATTAGTACAATTAATGAGGAGTAAGATAGGGCTGTAGCATGCAGAGTGACATCTACCACTTGAAATGGCTAAAGACTGAGTAGCTGATAATATGGTTATTAACCTTGCTGGCCCCAAGATTGTGCTGGAGATTTCAACTCCATTTTCCCATTGAACCTTCTATTAATCTGCTGTGTGTTCTCAGTAATCCATTTGGGAATCAGCACTGGAGAATACTCCAGTCTGTGCAAACACAACACACTGATGAATTCACTTACCTGCGTTCAAGCAGTCAAAAGTCTACTGCTGAATTTCCCTGGACAGAGCGCAAATTTAGATCAAGTTATCAGTAAAATGATAGTCACAGATTTTCTAGTTTTACTAGTCAGCAATGTTTTAATTTGGTCATATTAGCCTTGTTTTGATGCAATTACATGCATTTATGATAGCTATGGCATCATGTAGTACAGAAAAGAAATTCAGTCTGTGCAAGGTTACATTTCAGGAGACTCCCTTTCTTACTGATTAGGGCAGAATTTAATATGTTTGGTGGCGAGGGATACATTTGATCAGGTAGTGGGGTGGTGGGTAGGAACGCCTTCCTGCCTCTACTCTGATTAGGTCTGTGCTGGGAAGGCCCTTGGATGGCCTTCCCATCCCGCTGCTAATTGAGGCACATGAGGGAGCACCTAATGTCCACTGAAAGGCTTCATCCAGCAGCAGGTGATGGATGGACTCACCATTCAGGGAGCACAACAAGCAAACCCATGCAGGACCTTGCAGGCTCCTTCAAAGGCACTCAGTGTCCGACTGACTGATCGAGCTCCTGGAAGGGGGAAGAGGGGCCCACTGAGAGCCACCCTCTACCCTTGCTGCCGACCACCCTCCAAGCCCCTGTGACTCCCACCCTGCAATCTGTACAAAGGCTCCCCAAACTATATTATTTTTAGAAAAAATAATATATTTTACATGTTAAGTTTATTCAATGAGCAGCTGAGTCACACAGACTAAGTTGGAACAATATCGCCGTTCCTTCACTGTCGCTGGTTAGAATCCTGGAACTCACTTCTAAACAGCACTGTGGGTGTACCTACACCACAGGGACTGTAGCGGTTCTAGAGGACAGGTCACCACCACCACCTTCTCAAAGGAAATTAAGATTGGGAAATAAATGCTGGTCTAGCTAGCGATGCCAACATTCCATGGAATAACAATAAAAAATAGGTTCACTCATTGGACTATGCTGAGTTATCTGATCTCAGCCAATGCTGCAGATACGGGATAACCTTGGTCAAGAATTGGGGAGGGTAAAATGGCTCTGGTTTCTGTTTCGTATTATCATCCACTGTAACCCTATAGTTATTGATGCTTGGTCAGGACAGCTTCAGATTTAGCTTCATTTCCCTCTGCGGTTGAACAGCCTGTTGATACTCAATATTACTCGTCAAACCATGCACTAACATGGAGGGAGTTTTGACAGGGAATTAGTGGTGCAAGTCAATTTGTTTGGTGGGATTTCACAGATCAGGCCATTATATAAAAGTTAAATTTATTTAACCCAGGTTACAATGTGCTGGTTAAAATATTACTCATGCAAAGGTTTAAAATCTTATAAACGCTTACCTGTTTGGGCTGAATCCTGCATCTTTTAGCATTTCAGCCTGTCCTGCATCTTGAGGGAATCCATGCAGTACCCAGCCTCGAGTGGAACAGTCCAGTTTACTTAGACGTTGAGATATACATTTCATTACCATAACATCTGGAACTATATCCAAAACAAACAGAATTGCACAGTCAATATCTACGGTAGCCAAGGTTATATTGCTGAGTTTAAGACAAAAACAAGAATTTTGCTAATTTGTCCACTCCAAATCTGTGTTTTTGCTTCGAAGTCTAGACTTAACGCAGTCCGATGCCAATTCAACACTCAATATTCAGGAGATGGCTGACTTTTACATGTGAATAGTACAATAGGGGCTGGTTTAGCACAGTGGGCTAAATAGCTGGCTTGTAATGCAGAATAAGGCCAGCAGCGTGGGTTTAATTCCCGTACTAGCCTCCCCGAACAGGCGCTGGAATGTGGCGACTAGGGGCTTTTCACAGTAACTTCATTGAAGCATACTTGTGACAATAAGCAATTATTATTATTATAGAATATAGAACAGTACATTATTATCTTCTTAGCCAATTTATAATTCTGAATTCACACGATGCCCTCATTTAGGCTGGATGATATTATTAATGGCTAAAAGATTCAAATATCATGAAGAGTAATTCTCACATGCTTTTAATTTCCTCCCATTGCTAATTTATGCCACTATGAAAGTAGTTTCCTTAGTTTGTCCTGTTGCATTACTTATACTTCCTTTTTACAACATTTTTTTTCAATTCACACTTTCATTAGTGAGTAAACTTAAGCATTCATTACTGTGAAAGTTCAGTATTGATTAATCATTCACAAGGTAAAGAAATCTGAAGGATTATAGATATGGTTTACGTGAATGGAATTTCAAAACGTTTATGATTCGACACATTCCAATTATTGCTTTCTCTTTTTTTTATCCTTAAAGACTATTGTATTGGAAATCAATTTCTGCGGCCTACCAATTTTTCCATAGTAAACTGGTGGGAGCACATCACGTGATCAGTTCCTTTCAAATTCATATTTCAATCATATATGATCATATCCCATTCAAGCTCATTTTATTGTGATATAATGACTTACAAAACAAATTATATTATCCATAATTTATAACCTAATGTTTCAATATACTTTTACAAGTGTAAAATGTGCCCTTAAGGAGCAATATGGCTAATGGTGCGCACTTAATCATTCTGGGCCAGAAGTGTGGCTCCACCATATCAGACACTTCCAAAGACATTGGGCGGGATTCTCTGTTCCTGAGACTAAGGGCGTGGGGCGGGATTCTCCAAGCCCGCGCCGGACCGGAGAATTGGCGCAACACACCACCCCGAGATTTTCCGAGGAGCGGAGAATCGGCGCCATTTGCGCCGGCGCATTTGGCGCGGCACCTGTCGCGGGCCTCTGTCCACGGCAGGGCCGCCGATTCTCTGGCCTTGATGGGCCGAGCGGCCACGTGGAAACTGCAGAGTCCCGCCGGCACCGTCCACACCTGCTTGCAGCCGGCGGGAAGTCTGCGTGCAGGGTCAGGGGGGCGGACTGAGGGGGGGGCTCCTTCACCGGGGGGGGCCTCCGATGGGGTCTGGCCCGCGATCGGGGCCCACCGATCGGCGGGCCAGCCTCTCCAGCCCCGGCTCTATTTTGTTATGCGACCGGCCCCTGAACACCCTCGCCATGTTGCGTCAGGGCCGGCGCGTTGAGGAAGTCCCCCATGCATGCGTGGGGGCCAGAATCAGGAGTGCCCGCTTCGCGCCATCGTGAAACGCAACGGCGCGGACACTCTGCCTCCATTTCGGAGAATCCCGCCCGTGATCGTCCCAAAAGGGAACAATGCTGAGAAACACGTGGCTATTCAACACTACTTGTACTGAATGATGGGCCTGAACGGGGAACACGCAGGTGAGGCCGCACATAGCCCCATTTTTTATAATGGGGAGCTCCGTTGCCGGAACTGCCGTTGCAGCACGAGGTCGGGACACCATTTTTAAATGGCATCGCAATCTCCGAGTCCCACAAATAAAATCCCCAACCTCCCCCGAGCCCGAATGCAATATGGGAGGGTGCGCCGGCCACCCTCAGCACCCTCTAACACCCACGGTGGGCAACCCGGCCCAATCGTGCACATCAAATGCCAGCCTGGCACCCTGGCAGTGCCAACCTGGCACCATGGCAGTGCAGGTGGCACCAGCAGTGCCATGGCATTGCACTGCCCAAAGGGCATGTAGCTGGGGGCCTCCGATCCCCTTGGAGACCCCACAAGTGCCGTTCTGTCTGGTCCTTGTTTATGGGGACCAGCACCAAACGTCGCTCGCCCGAGGTCTCCGGGAATCTGCATATTAGAGTAAGGCTTACTGCCTCGCTCTAATCTGTAGATTTGCCAAAAAGTGATCCCGCCCATTGCGGGCAGGATTCTCCTTGCAACATCTCATGAGATTGCGTTGAATCTCACAAGGTGTCGCGAGCCGGGTAGATCCCAGAAGTGAGGTCTCCCAGCTTTTAATGGCCACCCTGCGCCGCAGCGAGATGTTTTCCGGCGCAGCGTGGCTGGAAGATCATGCCCTAAGTTTTGACATCAAGGCAGGATTCGTGGACTTCCACAACAGCAAACTGGCGGCGAACCTGGACCGATTCAGCTACTGTTGAGAGGCTAGCACATGTGGAAGCAGCCGTGGAGGCAGTCAGTATGATGAGTGCTAATGTCATATTCACAGAGTTGCTTATTCATTACACATTGGACAGAATTGGTCTTCAAGAACTGTACAAACTGGAAAAACAACAAATAAATGGGCAATACACTGGTAGTAAGAGGTTGTCTTGGTGTCTTTGTATTTATAATAAATTGTACTGCATAGAGCCTTTCACAACATCAGGGCAACTTTCACAAAGATTTATTTTCAAATTGTAGTCACTGGTGATTTGTGGGCAGTCATGGCAGCTAATTTGCATACAACAAGGTCCTGCAAAAGGCAGAGACATGACCAATGCATCCGCATTTCGTGGTGTTGGCTCAGGAATGTATGTTGGCCAGGCCATCGGGAGTACAGATCAAAAAGGACCACAGATGCTGCAAATCTGAAATTAGGCACATTACAGCCTTCTGGACACAACACTGAGCTCAGGAATTTCAGACTGTAATCTCCACACGCACTCCACAACACCAATGCCAAAGCCAACCCCACGCAACCCCCCCCCCACATTGCTCTGTGCATATCTTTTGTTAATTTTCTTGCCCCATCATCATTCCCTTTAACCCTGGAAGACTGACTCTTCTGCCATTCAATCTCTCCCATCTTCCATACTAGCCATGATGTGGAGATGCCGCCGTTTGACTGGGATGGGCACAGTACAAAGTCTTACAACACCAGGTTAAAGTCCAACAGGTTTGTTTCGAATCATCAGCTTTCGGAGCACTGTTCCTTCCTCAGGTGAATCACCTGTTGGACTTTGACCTGGTGTTGTAAGACTTCTTACTATCTTCCATACAATCACACACCTTGCTTTAGTCCCTTTTTCTTACTCAAAAACAATTATATTACTAACTTTTCCCTGCTCCAATGATAAGATGATTGACCTGAAGCACCAGGTGGAATCTTCTACCCTCTCTAGTGACATGTTTGGTGGTGGGTAGGACATTTTCATTGGTTGGGTTGGTGGCGGGTGAGCATCCCACAGCCTGCCCGCCACCACCAAAATGAAGTCCGGGGCAGGTAGGCCCGTGGTCAGCTTTCCACCCTGCTGCCAATTGAAGGCCTTAAACAGACAATGAATGACCATCTATAAAACCTCATTCTGCTGCTAGTGTTAACTAAGTGCGGGGGGGGGGGGGGGGGGGGGGGGGGGGCTGTTATCACAGCATAACAAATAATTCTGTGCGGGGTGCTTGCTCTCTCATTAAAAAGGAGGAGGGCCAATGAGAGCCACCTTCCTGCCCTTGCTGCTCACCCTCCTAGACTTCCTTCCCCCACGGCCCCAAAACCTCTTGACCAAAATGTACCCCTGGCCTGGGGCGATTTGCAATCATGGCCCTCCCCTTGCCCAGTGACGTTGCTGAGAAAGGAAGTCACGGGACCTGCCAGCCCTGGGGTCCAGATCCTGAGGAGATTGAGGACTGCTGGTGGCCTCTCAACTGCCTGATTGTCTCGTAGTTACACAGGCCTTTCCCAAAGGAGACAATCCCGGTCTCTTAACAGCTCTCCACTCGGTAGGCGAAATCCATGCTCATAGATCATAGAATTTACAGTGCAGAAGGAGGCCATTCGGCCCATCGAGTCTGCACCGGCTCTTGGAAAGAGCACCCTACCCAAGGTCAACACCTCCACCCTATCCCCATAACCCAGTAACCCCACCCAACACTAAGGGCAATTTTGAACACTAAGGGCAATTTATCATGGCCAATCCACCTAACCTGCACATCTTTGGGCTGTGGGAGGAAACCGGAGCACCCGGAGGAAACCCATGCACACACGGGGAGGATGTGCAGACTCCGCACAGACAGTGACCCAAGCCGGAATCGAACCTGGGACCCTGGAGCTGTGAAGCAATTGTGCCATCCACAATGCTACCGTGCTGCCCCCTCTAACCCCTGCTAACTCCTGTTAACCCGGTTTCTCTCTCCAGACCTACTGCGCAGGATGGATCTTTTATCTCCAACTAAACAAGCACACTGAGCGGCAATTTACCATTTTAACAAAAAGTTTGTCCCAACAATGAAGCACTTTCTCAGTTCTGCACCAAAGATTATTAACTGAAATCCTGGAGGAAGACTTGAATTCATAACAAGAGTGCTACCATGCGGCCAAGCTGATATTGGCCGATGAATAAAAGCAGCTGGTGGAAATGCTGCCAAAAAGAAGCAAATCTAAAGGTTAAAACAAACTCTGGCTTCCCACTATTTCACCACTTGCATTTTAGCGCTTTTTAATGACTATACCATGAGCTCTCTGAAAAATATCAAAAGCAATAGAGGTTGGTAAGTCATGTTCCATATATATATATATTTTAGTGCCATGTAATATGATCCTCTTGTGCCAATTTCACAGTGGCTCAATGGGAAACTGCTCATTCATGTTAAAAACAGAGTCAACATAAAGTGCTCTGAAGTTACCGCCAACAAATGATTAACCAGGGATATTTGGTACTGCCTGCCATCTACTGGCGAATATTTTTAATGGCAATTTAATTACACACTAATAGTTACACCTAAAATGTATTAAAAGAGGTTTTTTTATTATAAGGAGTTTGCTAATCCCTCCCCCAGTCAGGATTTTGTCAGGAATATGTTCCATTATGCCTCAAATAAGCAGGTTAGATTTTAGATGCAAAATAGTTGAACTGGAAAGATACATTTTCTCCATATGCATGACTGAAATGTAGTGTTTTATGTACTATGATACTGAACAAAGGAGAGATGCCATTTTGACTGGTTTATACATTATTTGTCAGGGTCCTGTCTTTCACTTATGAAAGGAAAAGGGAGGTGTGGTATTGATAGAGGGTGAGAGGGAGAGAGTGAACAAAAGAGCAAGCACAGGAGAGAGTACAAAGTATCACATTTAGTCAGGAAAAAGAATTACATCAGCAATCAATAATCAAATCAATATACATTTTAGCATTTTTTTCAGTCATTAAATTAGATGCTGTTTGAGCCTTCTTCTGATGCCTTCAAACCTCTGACTATTTCTGTTGTCTTAAGACATCCCACGCAGTCATTTCATGTATGTCACAGAATTTTAAAACAACCATAGTGATGCTTATCATTTGACTTCAATGTACATCATTTTCCACATACGGGGCAGGAACTGAAACCTTTTGTTCCTGATGAATATTAGAGGTTCTCAGCCAAAATGTTGGCAGGAGCTTGGAAAGCTTGGTTGTAAACCAAAGCAGATTTAACTACGGTATTATTTGCAAGAAATATTTATTATTGCATGTTCTGCTTGATGCATTATAGCCATTTTGTTGAAAAACAAAGCATCCAGCAGGTAGTACACACGATGATCAGACTGCCGGTGATGGAAGGGGTGGGTGTTTAGGGTAAAGTGGCAATCATGCAAACTGCTTCAGTTGCAGCTGCACTCATCCAGCCATGTGGGGAGTATTCCTGCATACTCTTTACTTCTGCCTTGTGGATGGTGGAAAGGTTTCGGGGAGTCAGGAATTGAGCTACTCACTGCAAGATATCGGGTGGGATTTACAGGCTGTTCGCATAGTGGGAAATTCCGGTCCCACGCCGGCACTTTCTCCGTGACTAGGGATGCAGTCAACGGGAAATCCCGTTGACAACAGTGGGAGCAGTAAATCCCGCTAGTGGGCCGCCTCTGCCGCTGAAAAACACGCAGTGGGTTGGTCGGTAAGTCCCGCCCCTAACATCTGACATTCTCCAGTAGCTGCCTCAACAGGGGAACTCAGCAATGGTAATGCCACTAAATGTCAAAGAAAGGTGGTTAGGCTCGCACTTTTTGCTGATTGATATGAACTAGCACTTCTGTAAGGCAAATGTTGCTTATCATTTAGCATTCCCAGCCTGTGTATTTTCCCAGATCTTGCTGCGTACAGGTATGGATAGCTTCATTATCAGATGAATTGCAAAATGGAGCAGAAAACTATGCAATCATCAGATAACAGCATCCCTTCTGGCTTTACAATGGAGATATGGTCATTTATGAAGTAGCTGTGCATAGTCTTACCTAAGAACTCTAATGAACTCCAATAACAATGTCTTGGAGATGATGTGGTCGGCCTATAACTTGGAGGTTTCTGACACCCATTTTTACAAGTGGGATTTGGCAAGTGTTACTCTTTTGCCAAGTGTTACACCATTACTCCTTGGCTACTCTCATTAGGTTGAGCATGTCGAGTAAGGCAAGGCTCCAGATTGTAGCACTTAGAATTGATCAAATTAGGAAAAATGCTTATTTTCTATCTCACTTATTTTAAAGTTTTGTTTCAATGCTTCTTCTAATTAAGTTGCCACAATAAAGTCAGTGAACATTGCGGTATTTTTTTCCACATATCCTTAATGAAATTTAATCTTTGATTCACATCAATTTCTTCAAATGGATCAGCTTTCTGGTTTCATTATGGTTTAACATATTTTTTAGTGTTTTTAAAAAAATCAATCACTGAACTGTGCTGTTCCTACTGCACATATTGGACTTGCATTCTTCATAGGTATATAAAACAATAAATTTGGCTGCCTCTTGAATGTCTCGAGGTACAGTCCATCACGTGGTGGTGAGTTGATTAAACAAATTAGGGGGGAAATGTGTTCATGTCGCACCACTTCAAGTGGCGCTATGCAGACAATGTTAATTCCCAGGAGGCTGAAAGTACCATGGCTGCACAACGCATGCAACATTTGTCAATTCTATCAATGAGAAAACCTGCACGGATAATCAGTGTCAGCCTGCATACATATCAGCACAATTTAACCCAAGAAAATCTATCTGGTTATAGGGGAACAAAACCCTTGAATTTTAAGCAGGTAAATACTTTTTTTGTTATAAATTCATTTTTTTCCAATTAAGGAGCAATTTAGAATGGCCAATCCACCTACCCTGTACATCTTTGGGTTGTGGGGGCGAAACCCACGCAAACACGGGGAGAATGTGCAAACTCCACACGGAAAGTGACCCAGAGCCGGGGTCGAACCTGGGACCTCGGCGCCGTTAGGCAGCAATGCTAACCACTGCGCCATTGTGCTGTCCCTAAACAGGTAAATACTAATTGGAAATGAAAACACTGCGGTAGATCTTGATGCGATAGTGAGGGCGGCACGGTAGTACAGTGGTTAGCACAATTGCTTCACAGCTCCAGGGTCCCAGGTTCTATTCCTGGCTTGGGTCACTGTCTGTGCGGAATCTGCACGTTCTCCCTGTGTCTGTGCGGGTTTCCTCCGGGTGCTCCGGTTTCCTCCCACAAGTTCCAAAAGACATGCTGTTAGGTAATTTGGACATTCTGAATTCTCCCTCTGTGTACCCGAGCAGGTGCCAGAATGTGGCGACTAGGGGCTTTTCACAGTAATTTCATTGCAGTATTAATGTAAGCCTACTTGTGACAAGAAAGATTATTATATTATAGATTCCAGTCGGATACATCTCTAGCAATTTTTATTCGCATAGAAATCAATAGGAATGAAAGTTGGGAGAGATGTAAAACGAGCTGCTGACTTGCTAATGCCTGTTTTACACTCAATCAAGGACCACTGAGATCACAGTAACTCGTTCACATTGATTTATTTTTCTTTTTTATAAATTTAGAATACCCAATTCATTTTTTCCAATTAAGGGGCAATTTAGTATGGCCAATCCACCTACCCTGCACATCTTTTGGGTTGTGGGGGTGAAACCCACACAAACACAGGGAGAATGTGCAAACTCCACACGGACAGTGACCCAGAGCCGGGATCGAACCTGGGACCTCGGCGCCGTGAGGCAGCAGTGCTAGCCACTGCACCACCGTGCTGCCTGCTCGTTCACATTGATCACTGGTATTAAATATGCACCCAAATCACTCAGACGGCTGTAGAATTGTAATGGGTGCAAGTGAAAGTGTTTACCATATATTGGATTGAGAAAATAAATTTGAAAAAGCACACCAGGAATATTCTATTCAATCTTAAATTAAAACCAAGAAAAATCAATTGAGTAATGGTAACCTGGGGCGTCATTCTCCGACCCCCCAGCGGGGATTGGGCGGGGGCGGGAATCGGGCTGCGCCGGTTGGCTGCCCCCCCCGCTCAATTCTCCGGCCTGGATGGGCCGAAGTCCCGCCGAGAAATTGCCTGTCCCACCGGCGTAAATTAAGGTAGGTATTTACCGGCGGGACAAGGCGGCGTGGGCGGGCTCCGGGGTCCTGGGGGGGGGGGCGCGGGGCGATCTGACCCCGGGGGGTGCCCCCACGGTGGCCTGGCCCGCGATCGGGCCCACCGATCCGCGGGTGGGCCTGTGCCGTGGGGGCACTCTTTCCCTTCCGCCTCCGCCACGGCCTCCACCATGGCGGAGGCGGAAGAGACTACCCCCACTGCGCATGCGCGGGAAACTGTCAGCGGCCGCTGACACTCCCGCGCATGCGCCGCCCGGGGATGTAATTTCCGCGCCAGCTGGCGGGGCAACAAACGCCATTTCCGCCAGCTGGCGGGGCGGAAATCCCTCCGGCGTCGGCCTAGCCCCTCAATGTCGCGGCTCGGCCCCCAAAGATGCGCCACCTTTGGGGTGGCGCGATACCCGTCTGATTGGCGCCGTTTTGGGCGCCAGTCTGCGGACATCGCGCCGTTGGGGGAGAATTCCGCCCCTGATGTGCTAATGTAAGGAATTATTATAGTCTATATTTTTTGCAGTAATGTTATTAAAACCTGGGTTAAGATGCACACAGACAGTATGACTGCTAGAGTGGTAATTAAGGTGCCATAAAAGTGAGATAATCATTGATTTGCAGGTGAACTGTTCTGTTAATACATCTTAAGAACAATTTACTTATTTACAGATAGCTAGCTGATAGAATATTATTTAGATTTGAAGGACTCGTGAGTATAGATAATTTATGAGGGGTATTGACTTTGGTCCTGATGAAACAAGTCAAGAGACATCTTGTGAGAAGAGACAAAAGAATATCTTATGCTTTGGGTACAGATAATTTAGTTAATGAAAGGAGCCAGGTTGATCTGAAGATTCAGTAGGTCCTAGAACTCTAATCTGAACAGTGGTGCCTCAGTTGGTCCTGAAAGGTCCTCTCTCCAAAGATTCTGCACAAAGAAAAGTAAGTAAAACCCTGTTTTTTAAATTTATTCATGCGTAGTATTTAATTCTATATTGGGTTGCTTAATTAGAATATAGTTTAGGAAGGCTTAGGAAGTAAGTTAAGATTTCTTTTTTTTGCTTAAGAACAGTTGTAACTATTAACTGTAAAGCTATCTTGTCGCTAATGTGGTTAATTCTGTGATTAAACTAAAGTTTGTTTTACCATAAAAGATACCTACTGGTCAGTGTTATCACTCCTGTAGTGCAGTAACATTTATTACCTCATAGTTTTACAAATTAAAAATAGTTGGGTTCTCGTTTGGAATTTTAACACTGATTTAGTTAAAAATTAAATTAAAATAAAAGATATATAAAATTGTATGTATATGATCGGATGGTCAGGTGGGTAAATCAATGGAAGATGGAATTTAACCCTGAGAAGTGTGAGGTGATGCACTTTGGAAGAAGTAACAAGACAAGGGAGTACTCGATGAATGCAAAGACACTAGGAAGATCAGAAGAAACTTGGAGTGCTTGTCCGCAGAACCCTGAAGGCAGCAGAACAGGTTAATGGGATAGTTTTTTTTAAAAATGTTTTTATTCTCCATTTTCACATTTTCCTTCAAAATTTACAGCCCACCAACAAACAGTAAACGGTAACAAATACAAAATCAATCCCCTTACCAATACCAACGATCCCATCCTCCCACCACCCCAAACAACGGCCCACCTGTCAATATATGCATCCCATAAAACAAACCCTCCCACGGTGGAAACAAAAAACAAAAGAGAAAAAAAAAAAGGAGTCCGGGACCGCCCATGGTCACCATTAAGCTATAGAGTCCACTCCCCCTCCCCCCCTCTACACTCAACGCCATCCAACCTCTGAAAGAGTACCGTACATGATACCCAAGAGTTGTACACCCCCCCCCCCCCCCACAGTCTCCAACTCCTCCCGTCCACTGCCTCTTGTAAAACCCCTCCACCCAACCTCGGTTTCTTCCCCCCCAACTTTCCACCCCGGCTAGACCACTCGGACCCTGTTCTGCCAGGCTCCCATGGCCGCAGCCCCTCAGTCATGTCATGAGGTCACATCGGCACATGGCCATTTCTCAATTTGTCAGTTCTGCCACAGTCCTTCTGCTTTCGCAAGCTCCTCCGCTGCTTCCGCCGTTCCAAAATAAAAGTCCCTGAGCTTGTAAGTTACCCTCAGCTTTGCTGAATATACAATGCTGCACTGCACCTTGCTAATGTACAGTGCCCTCTTCACCCAGTTAAAAGGCAGCCCGCCTCCTCGCCAGCTCCACCGTAAAGTCCTGGTATACACATATACCAGCTCCAGCCCACTGCACCACCCACTTCAGCTTGGCCCAGCTCAGGACCTTCTCCTTCACACTGTACCTACGGAAGCACAGAGTCGCTACACTTGGCAGCTCACTCGCCTTTGGTACAGGCCTCCACGACCAATGAGCCCGGTCCAGTTCATATCGGGAGGGATCCTCCCCCTCCCCCAATAGTTTCGCCAGCATCGCGGCAAAATACTCAATCGGCCTCGGTCCTTCAACTCCTTCGGGCAGCCCCACAATCCTCAAATTCTGTCGCCTGGATCTGTTTTCCAGGTCTTCCATTTTTCCTCGCAGATTCTTGTTAATGTCCATCACCTTCCGCATCACCTTCCCCATCGAGGCAAGTTGATCACCGTGCTGCAATAACGTCTCCTCCACTTCCTTCAGTGCCTCCCCTTGCTCTCGCACCTCTGCCACTGCGCTCGCCACCGCCGTCATCACCGGGGAAATCACCTCCTCCACCAGCGCACTCAAAACCTCTCTCATCTCCTTCCTCATTGTCTCCATGTATCTTGTAAACTGCCTTTTGAATTCCGCAGCCATCACCTTAGTTATTTTTTCAGCCGTAAGCAATGCGGCCTCCCTGGTGCTCCAGCCTCCATTTTCCTTGGTGACCCCGCGGTGACCTTTCCACTCCATGACGGACCTTCAGCTGTTTTCTTTACAGACGATTTTTTGCTTACCCTCAACATTTTTCTTCACTGTGCCTTCAATGTTTCTTCCTGCTTTTGCCGCCTCCATGGACCCTGGGACCGGGCTTAAAGCCCCGAAAATGCCGTTCCCGAACGGGAGCCCTCCATTGTGCGGCCGCTCCCACCCGCCGTCACCGGAAGTCGGTTAATGGGATAGTTAAGGAGGCATATGGGATAGTTTGCACATTCTCCCCGAGTCTGCGTGGGTCTCACGCCCATAACCCAAAGATGTGCAGGGTAGGTGCATTGGCCATGCTAAATTGCCCCTTAATTAAAAAAATATGTTTTAAAAAAGGAATATGGGACACTTGCCTTATCAGTCATAGCATAGATTATAAGAGCAGGGAGCACTTGCGGTTGCGGCGATGCGGAGCTAAGCCGCACATTTCGGCAGCTCCCGCTAGAACGGACTTTTGGGCTCTCCGGAGGAGCCCCAACTGAACTTTTCTGATCGAATCCCTTGTGGGAAGGTGAAGCAAGGTCCCCCTTCCATCGTGTATGGAGGGGACTAGAAGTGGAGGGACAAAAAAAGAAGCTTTGGAGCAGCGGCAGAAACGAGAGGGAGAAAACAAGATGGCGGAGGGCAGAGATCGAGCAGCATGGGGGCCGGACCAGCAGGAGTTTCTCAGGCGCTGCGTGGAGGAGCTTAAAAAGGAGGTGCTGGCGCCAATGCTGTTGGCAATCGAGGGGCTGAAGGCGACCCAGAAGGCCCAGGCGGTAGAGCTCCGAGAGCTGAAGGAAAAAACTAATGAGAACGAGGACGAGATCTTGGGCCTGGCGGTGAAGATGGAGGCGCACGAGGCGCTGCACAAGCGGTGGGCCAAGAGATTCAAAGTCCTGGAGAACAGGTCGCGGAGGAAGAATCTCCGGATTCTGGGTCTCCCCGAAGGAGTGGAGGGGGCTGATGCTGGGGCGTATGTGAGCACGATGCTCCATTCGCTGATGGGTGCGGAGGCCTCTCCGAGCCCCCTGGAGCTAGAAGGGGCTCACCGGGTCCTGGTGAGGAGACCCAAGGCTGGTGAGCCACCAAGGACGATAGTGGCGAGGTGCCATCGTTTCGCGGACAGAGAGAGTGTCCCGAGATGCGCCAAGAAGGAGCGGAGCAGATGGGAGAATGCGGTGATCTGAGTCTACCAGGACTGGAGCGCTAAGGTGGCAAAGAAGAGAGCTGGCTTCAATCGGGCCAAGGCGGTGCTGCATAAAAAAAGGGTGAGATTCGGAATGCTGCAGCCAGTGCGTCTGTAGGTCACGTATCAGGACCGACACCACTATTTCGAAACGCCAGAAGAGGCTTATCCAAACGGAAAAATTGGACTCGAACTGAGGGGCTGTGGTAGTGGGGGACATGTTGACTGTATACAGGGTTGTAAATATGGGTAAAGAATGTTTCACGGGTGGGATGATGGATGGGGATGGGGGAAGAGTTTTTTATGGGGAGACTGTGGGGAATGTGGGCGTCGGTGCTGGAGGGAGGTGAGACTCGAGGATGGGGGAATTGGGATAAGGCCGCAACAGGAGCTGCGCCACAGGTGATATTGGTAAAATGTATACGCCCCGAACTGGGACGACGCTGGATTCATGAAACGTTTGTTGGGGCGCTTTCCAGACTTGGAGGTAGGAAGTTTGATAATGGGGGGGACTTCAACACGGTGCTGGACCCAGCACTGGATCGCTCCAGATCCAGGACCGGAAAGAGGCCGGCTGCGGCCAATGTGCTCAGGGGGTTTATGGACCAGATGGGGGGAGTAGACCCGTGGAGATTTGCCAGGCCTTTGGCCAGGGAATTTTTTTTTTCTCCCATGTACACAAGGCCTACTCCCAGATAGATTTTTTTGTTCTGGGCAGGGCATTGATCTCGAAAGTGGAGGGGCCGGAGTATTCGGCCATAGCCGTTTCAGACCACGCCCCGCACTGGGTGGAATTAGAGCTGGGGGAGGAGAGGGTCCAATGCCCGCTGTAGCGGTTGGATGTGGGACTGTTGGCAGACGAGGAAGTATGTGGGAGGGTGCGGGGGTGCATCGAAAGGTATCTGGAGGCCAACGACAATGGGGGGGGGTGCAGGTGGGAGTAGTATGGGAGGCGCCGAAGGCGGTGGTCAGGGGAGAGTTAATCTCCATCAGGGCTCATAGGGAGAAGAGAGAGGGTAAGGAAAGGGAGAGGTTAGTGGGGAAGATTTTAAGAGTGGACAGGAGATATGCAGAGGCCCCTGATGAGGGACTACTCAGGGAGAGGCGAAGTCTCCAGACGGAGTTCGACCTGCTGACCACAGGGAAGGCAGAGCCACAGTGGAGGAAGGCACAGGGGGCGATGTATGAATATGGGGAGAAGGCGAGCCGGATGCTGGCATATCAGCTCCGTAAGAGGATGGCAGAGAGGGAATTAGGTGGAGTCAAGGATGGAAGGGGAACCACGGTGCGGAGTGCGGTGAAAGTGAATGAGGCATTCAAGGCAGCACGGTAGCATTGTGGATAGCACAATTGCTTCACAGCTCCAGGGTCCCAGGTTCGATTCCGGCTTGGGTCACTGTCTGTGCGGAGTCTGCACTTCCTCCCCGTGTGTGCGTGGGTTTCCTCCGGGTGCTCCGGTTTCCTCCCACAGTCCAAAGATGTGCAGGTTAGGTGGATTGGCCATGATAAATTTCCCTTAGTGTTGGGTGGGGTTACTGGGTTATGGGGATAGGGTGGAGGTGTTGACCTTGGGTAGGGTGCTCTTTCCAAGAGCCGGTGCAGACTCGATGGGCCGAATGGCCTCCTTCTGCACTGTAAATTCTATTCTATAAGGCCTTCTACGAGGAGCTGTATAGGTCCCAGCCCCCAGGGGGAACAGAGGGGATGTGACGATTCTTGGACCAACTGAGGTTCCCGAGGGTGGAGGAGCAGGAGGTGGCTGGTTTGGGGGCGCCAATTGGGGTAGAGGAGCTGGTTACAGGACTGGGGAGCATGCAGGCAGGGAAGGCCCCGGGACCGGATGGGTTCCCGGTGGAGTTCTATAGAAAGTACGTAGACCTGTTAGCCCCGTTGCTGGTAAGGACGTTCAATGAGGCAAGGAAGGGGGGGGGGGCCCTGCTCCCGACAATGACGGAGGCGACGATCTCTTTGATCCTGAAGCGGGATAAGGGCCCACTGCAATGTGGGTCGTATAGGCCAATCTCGCTCCTCAATGTAGATGCTAAGTTGCTGGCAAAAGTGTTAGCTACGAGGATTGAGGACTGTGTCCCGGGGGTGATTCACGAGGACCAGACAGGGTTTGTAAAGGGCAGGCAGCTAAATACCAATGAGCGGAGGCTGCTGAATGTGATTATGATGCCATCGGTGGAGGGAGAGGCGGAGATAGTGGCAGCTATGGACGCGGAGAAGGCCTTTGACCGAGTAGAGTGGGAGTATCTCTGGGAAGTGTTGAAGAGGTTTGGGTTCGGGGGAGGGTTTATTAGTTGGGTTAAGCTCCTGTATAAAGCCCCGGTGGCGAGTGTGGTCACCGGCTGAGGTCGGAGTATTTCCGGCTGTACCGAGGGACGAGGCAGGGGTGCCCCCTGTCCCCCCTGCTGCTTGCATTAGCAATTAATCCTTTGGCCATGGCGTTAAGGGAGTCGGGAAAATGGAGGGGGGTGGTCCGAGGGAGAGAGGAGCATCGTGTGTCGCTGTACGCAGACGACCTGTTGCTGTATGTGGCGGATCCAGTGGAGGGGCTATAAGCTCAATGTGGGAAAGAGTGAGCTCTTTGTGGTGCATCCGGGGGATCAGGGAAGAGGGATAGACGACCTACCGTTGAGGAGGGCGAAAAGGAGCCTTCGATACTTGGGGATCCAGGTAGCTAGGAGTTGGGGGGCATTGCACAAACTTAATTTGACACGGCTGGTGGAGCAGATGGAGGAGGATTTTAAAAGGTGGGACATGTTGCCACTCTCGCTAGCGGGTAGGGTACAGTCGATTAAAATGGTGGTCCTCCCGAGGTTTCTTTTTGTATTCCAATGTCTCCCAATTGTGATTACCAAGGCCTTCTTTAAGAGGGCAAGCAGGAGCATTATGGGTTTTGTGTGGGCAAGTAAGACCCCGAGGGTAAGGAGGGGGTTCCTGGAGCGTAGCAGAGATAGAGGAGGGCTGGCGTTGCCGAATCTGGGTGGCTACTACTGGGCAGCCAATGTGGCGATGATCCGAAAGTGGGTGATGGAGGGAGAGGGGGCGGCATGGAAGAGATTGGAGATGGCGTCCTGCAAAGGAACGAGCCTGGGGGCGCTGGTGACGGCACCGCTGCCGCTCTCGCCGTCAAGGTACACGAGTCCGGTGGTGGCGGCAACGCTAAAGATCTGGGGGCCGTGGAGACAACACAGGGGTGCGATGGGAGCCTCGGTGTGGTCCCCGATCAGAGATAACCATCGGTTTGTCCCAGGAAGGATGGACGGGGGGTTTCAGAGCTGGCACCGGGCAGGGATTAGAAGAATGGGGGACCTGTTCATCGATGGGACGTTTGCGAGCTTAGGGGCGCTGGAGGAGAAATTTGGACTACCCCTGGGAAATGCCTTCAGGTACATGCAAGTGAGGGCGTTTGTGAGGCGGCAGGTGAGGGAATTCCCACTGCTCCCGGCACAGGGGATTCAAGACAGGGTGATTTCGGGAGTATGGGTCGGAGAGGACAAGGTGTCGGCGATATACCAGGAGATGAAAGAAGAGGGGGAGGCTTTGGTAGAGGAGCTGAAGGGTAAATGGGAAGAGGAGCTGGGGGAGGAGATTGAGGAGGGTCTATGGGCTGATGCCCTAAGTAGGGTTAATTCCTCTTCCTCGTGTGCCAGGCTTAGCCTGATACAATTTAAAGTTGTTCACAGAGCGCATATGACGGGGACGAGGCAGAGTAGATTCTTTGGGGTGGAGGACAGATGTGGGAGGTGCTCAGGAAGCCCGGCAAACCATGTCCATATGTTTTGGTCATGCCCGGCACTGGATGGGTTCTGGAGGGGAGTTGCAAGAACAATATCTAAGGTGGTGAAAGTCCAGGTCAAGCCAAGTTGGGGGCTAGCACTATTAAGCCGGGAGTGCAGGAGGCGAAAGAGGCCGGCATTCTGCCTTTGCGTCCCTGGTAGCCCGGCGAAGGATCTTGTTAGTGTGGAAGGATGTGAAGCCCACCAGTGTGGAAGCCTGGATAAATGATATGGCAGGGTTTCTCAAGTTGGAAAGGATAAAGTTTGCCTTGAGAGGGTCTGCGCAGGGGTTCTCCAGGCGGTGGCAACCGTTCCTAGACCATCTCGCGGAGCGTTAGATGGAGTTCGGTCGAGAGCAGCAGCAACCCAGGGGGTGGGGGGTGGGGGGGGGGGGGGTGGAAGAGGGAGGGATAAGGAAGGGGGGTTCTTCAGGGGGGGCATCTGAGCAAGAAAATACATAAACGATCCGGAAAACTGATGTGTACGGGAGGAATCCAATGTACAAAGTTCTGTATCATATTGATTTGCCATGTTTATGTCTTGCTATGCTTGTTTTTCCTTTTTTTGTGTTACGGGGGGTGGGGGTTTGTTTATATGGCTGATAATTCTGTTAAAAATTCTTAATAAACATATTTTCAAAAAAAAATAAGAGCAGGGAGGTTAAGTTGGAACTTTACAAAACTTTGGTTGGGCCACAACTTGAGTACTGTGTTGTTCTGGTCGCCTCATTGCAGGAAGGAAGTGATTGCACTGGAGAGGGTGCAAAGGAGAATCACCAGGATGTTGCCTGGGATCGAGCATTTGAGCTACAAAGAGCGGCTGGATAGGTTCGGGTTGTTTTCTTGAGACCAGAGAAGGCTGAGAGGGGACCTGAGTGCATAAGATTATGAGGGGGACAGGGTGGATAGGAAGCAGTTGTCCCTCTTAGTTGAGGGGGCATAATTTTAAACTGAAGGGTAGGAGGTTTAGAGGAGATTTGAGAAAAAGTCTTCTCACCCAGAGGGTGGTGGGAGGCTGGAATGCACTGCCTGGAGGGTAGTAGAGGTGGGAAACGTACTTTGAGCTGTGTGTAGATTTAGTGTAGTTTTGTCAGTGCAGACTCGATGGGCCGAAGGGCCTCTTCTGTACTGTATGTCTCTATGACTATGGCAATGTTCAAGGCTGGTATTCCTTGATCAATCAAGAAAGAGGAAAGTTAGATATATGAATGGAATACAAATATTATGGTGGTTAAGGGAATCACTTTAATATTTAAAATTGTTGTTATTTACCTTCTCTTCATAGTCTACCATTCAATAATCTGGCTGTACTTTTTTTCCATTTGTCTCCCTCTATCACCATCCAACCACTCAGACAAGCTGATCAAAGAGTTGTGATCATATTCAGTGTAAAATATACCATAAGGACTGCCCTTTGGATGAGTTGAAATGGGGGTGAATTCTCCGCTGCTGGTGACAGCGTGCCACCGAGGAACACGTGGCTGGAAAGGTGGAGAATTCACCCATGGTCTTCGTAGAAAGGTTCGAGTTTTAATTTAGGTTCAACTGCGATTGATTTATAGATTGAGACTGATCTATGTGCCCTGATTTGACAATTAGGAAATGCAAGTTTTTGGAATAATTGTACTCACTGGTTTACAACAAAGAAGAGCTTTGTTCATTTTCTTCTGATGCTGGTGATCAAGGTTTTCATTATTCTGTCCAAAGTGTTCTGCAACACTTGGCAAACTATGACATCTCAAGTCAAGATGTGTAACCTCTTGCATTGGCATTATGATTAGGGTGTCAGAGTGCATTGATTACAGCAATGTACCAGCAACCCAAAAGTTACAAGACTTAAATTTCAACATAGCAAGTTATTACATTCAATTTAATAATTATTGTCATTTGTAAGCAGGTACAAGAAAATGTGGCCCTGAAAACAGCTGATCGTTATAAAAACTCATCTGGCTCACTATTGCCCTTCACAGAAGTGAGCCTGTCACCACCACCTGGGCTGGCTCACAAAAGATTCCAGTCCACACTATTGGCTTGGCTCTTAATGCTTTCTAGAGTACCGAGGCAAGTGACTAAGGCTGGACAGTAAATTCCACTTTACTAAAGAAACACCTCCTGAGAACAAATAAAACAAAAATATGGGGCTGGATTCTACGTAGCACGACGCCAAAATCGTGTTCGGCGATCGGGCGGAGAACGGAGAATGGTTCGCCATGCTCCGCCCCTGCAAACTGGAGTCATCGTGACGTGTGCCGTTTCAACGCCATTGGCGTGCCATCGGCTGGCCCACCCGTGATGCTCCGCCACCGATAGGCCGAGTTCCTAACCACGCGGGACATGTGTGGTCCCAACCATGTGGGAACCCGGCGTGACGGCTGCGGACTGTGTCCAGCGGCGTCACACTCGGTCGGGATCCGTGCCGCTGGCCGGGGGGCTTCTGCAAGGACTGGGGGGACCGCTGGGGGGGTGGCCAGGGGTTTTGATTTCCGGGTTAGGTTGCACGCACGCCTGGCACCATGTTGTACGGCGCGACTGCTGCAGGTCGTCAGCCGTGCACATACGCGACCCGAGGGCGGCCATTCTCCCGCCGTTTTCTGCACGATCCATGGCCGCCGGTATTAGCCTCTCTCCAGCACCGGAATCGGTGAGGGGTTCACGCCTAATTGCTGGTCGTGAAACACCACAGGTCCCACGCCGGCGTTAGCACTTAGTCGCAGGAATGGAGAATCCAGCCCATGGTATGGAGAGCAGTTGAAAAACAAACAAAGAACAAAGAAATGTACAGCACAGGAACAGGCCCTTCGGCCCTCCAAGCCCGTGCCGACCATGCTGCCCGACTAAACTACAATCTTCTACACTTCCTGGGTCCGTATCCCTCTATTCCCATCCTATTCATGTATTTGTCAAGATGCCCCTTAAATGTCACTATCGTCCCTGCTTCCACCACCTCCTCCGGTAGCGAGTGCCAGGCACCCACTACCCTCTGCGTAAAAAACTTGCCTCGTACATCTACTCTAAACCTTGCCCCTCTCACCTTAAACCTATGCCCCCTAGTAATTGACCCCTCTACCCTGGGGAAAAGCCTCTGACTATCCACTCTGTCTATGCCCCTCATAATTTTGTATACCTCTATCAGGTCTCCCCTCAACCTCCTTCGTTCCAGTGAGAACAAACCGAGTTTATTCAACCGCTCCTCATAGCTAATGCCCTCCATACCAGGCAACATTCTGGTAAATCTCTTCTGCACCCTCTCTAAAGCCTCCACATCCTTCTGGTAGTGTGGCGACCAGAATTGAACACTATACTCCAAGTGTGGCCTAACTAAGGTTCTATACAGCTGCAACATGACTTGCCAATTCTTATACTCAATGCCCCGGCCAATGAAGGCAAGCATACCGTATGCCTTCTTGACTACCTTCTCCACCTGTGTTGCCCCTTTCAATGACCTATGGACCTGTATTCCTAGATCTCTTTGACTTTCAATACTCTTGAGGGTTCTACCATTCACTGTATATTCCCTACCTGCATTAGACCTTCCAAAATGCATTACCTCACATTTGTCCGGATTAAACTCCATCTGCCATCTCTCCGCCCAAGTCTCCAAACAATCTAAATCCTGCTGTATCCTCTGACAGTCCTCATCGCTATCCGCAATTCCACCAACCTTTGTGTCGTCTGCAAACTTACTAATCAGACCAGTTACATTTTCCTCCAAATCATTTATATAGATTGGCAGTCAATGAATGGCAGGAAAAAAAAAAAGAAAGTTAACAGAAGCTGCACCCTACATTCTAAAAAGCTTCTCTGAGCCTCACAAAGAAACCTCGTCCACCACACACCCCCATCCCCAGCCCCCTCTCGGGCTACCTACCTGCCAATCCTCTGTCGACTCCCACCGATTCACTTACTGGGAACTATATCTGAAGGAATTTAGTGGGGGAATCTGAGCTGCCCAATTTTAACAGCCGGACAGTCATTTCCTAGCCATTTGAGTTGGTAAATTGGCAAGCAGCTTGCTAATAAAGCTGAGCTGTTACAATTGCTCAAGCCTCTATGGTATTGCTTCTGGCCGCTCACAAGGCTGCCTTCCCACCCCAAGGTAAAAATCAACCACATTGATTGACTTCCCTCCCTGATTGGAATTGAGATTCATAAATTGAAACAAATTGGGTCTGTCTCAACCAAGTTTCCAGTGAATAAGAATCTTCAGGATCCAACGTGCGCCAAATTCAGCACACACAGTAAACCCACAGGAATTATAGGACTCAATAATAATACCTCAGAACATATATTTAGCAAGTCAGTCAAAAGACCTATCAGCTGTCTGATACTTTGATTTTCGATGTCTTGGCATCTTTTAGTGGTGGATTGAATCGATCGTATTGTCAAAACTAGTCTGGAAAATCCTGTGAAAACCAATTCATATGTTCCACTCCCCAGATTGGGTCACCTTCTCACCGTAATAAGTGCAAGTACAGAACATACAAAAAACATCACAGCTGCCACCAAGAATATGGGAATACTAACTAACAGTTAAATACTTTAGTTTGACACATTGGTCATTGTTGGGTTAATAATTCTTTAATCTACTAATTGAAAATTAACAGTACTTGTTTTCGCAGTGTGGTTCATTGCTTTTGAGATTACACAAGGGGAATTAATTTAATCATTTGAAACTGGATAAGGACATTTTACTTGCAATGTATCTGGGCACAATTAATCATTGCTCCTATAACGCCTAACTCCTATAGGATATTGGAAATGCAGTAATACTCTGTAAATTAATAATACATTTTTAAAAATACATTTTATTGCAATGTATTCGGTCCCAAAGATATATATATTACTCCATGATGAAAATTTATGAATATAATTCAAGTAGTGAAACTAAATACAGGTGGCTAAAGTAATTTCAAATTTTATATTAAATTTTAAGAAATTAAAATGTTGATTTAAGTTTCAAAAATATGCATTCCAGCACTGTTGAAAATGGTTTACTGTAAAAACTGTATAATGAGAGCTGTTCATCTCATCCCACTGAATATGTGAACTTTAAAGTAAGCTTGTAGACCACCCCATAAGCTCGCCTGGAGGAGGATAGAAACAGCAAGGGGTGATAAAGGATTAGAAATGGGAGTGAAAAACACATTAATATAATGTTACACAGTTGGCCACTGATGATTTTTATGGAAAACTTTGTTTCAGATATTTAAAGAATAAACTTTATGTATGGAAAATAACATGTAAAAAAATTTTGACAAAAAAAAGGAAAGTAAGTTGCACCACAGGGTCCATTGCACCTCTGAAAAATTAAACTCGACAGATTCAAACTGTCCTATTTCCACTTCAAAAGAGCAGGGGCTCTGCTCTCCTCCTGACTCATCTTCAAACAGCAGCGCCCCAGAAACTTTCTTTCAGGCGAAGCTAAAACAGCCTCCAGCTCCCTTAAGCACTGTACTGGTTACTGTAGCTGCTGCCTATGCCTGTCCTAATTATACCCTTGTGAGTCTATTAATCAGTTAGTAAATTATTCAGTAACCCTCCTCTGCCTTCAGCTAGTACAAACATGCTCTAAGCAAGGGCTAGAGGGAAGTGCAGGGGATGTCCCTACGGATCTCACTCTGAGATATTCAGTTGTTCAATGTCTCCTGAACTCCCTGTTAATAACGAGGGAGAAAAGCTCTGGTGGTGTCTGAATTTTGCCCTTTGTTCAATATCAGAACACTATCAGTAGGGGGGGTCAGGAACCTTACCTGGCTGCCTACTTTCAACATAGGGTTTAATGGCTTCACCGAGTCTTGTCTCAGCAGCGACAGGCTCCTTTAGTAGCTGTCCACAGGAAACTGGAAAAAAACAAATGTCATTCAAAGAAGTAATTTTTCCCATCACGGGTAAAACTACAACACTCTATACTTCCCTCAAATTCCTTCAGAGTAGTGTTACAGTATGCCTGAAGGTATAATTATTTACTCAATACAACATGCTATCCATTCATTAAAAAATTCTAAAATAACTCTTAAGTGTTTCACAGACCATTCACCACAACTGTGAAGAACAAAATAACTGGGTGGGATTTTCCAGCCCCGTCTTCCACGGATTTCATCCAGTCGCACCGTAAGTCAATTGACATTTAGCTGGGTATCGCCATGGTGGGGCCGGAACATCCCAGTCTTTCGTTAATAAACGGCAAGCAGATGTATCTCTTGGTTGTTACCAGTTACAATTTACATTAATAATTCGGGTTTTGGGGCGGCATGGTGGCGCAGTGGTTAGCACTGCTGCCTAAGGCACTGAGGATCCGGGTTCAATCTCAGCCCCGGGTCACTGTCTGTGTGGAGTTTGCACATTCTCCCCGTGTCTGTGTGGGTCTCACCCCCACAACCCGAAGATGTGCAGGTTAGGTGGATTGGCCACGCTAATTTGCCCCTTAATTGGAAAAAAATTAATTGGGTACTCTACATTTATTTTAAAAAATAATTCAGGCTTTGGAATCAATAAAATATGACAGCAAATTATGGCATGGAGGATAATCAATACTGAGAAAACTGCAACAGATTACAGGAGAACATTAATAAACTTGCGGGGTGGGGGGGAGGGGGAGAGAGATGTGGCCGGGATTCTCTAAAAACATGGCTAAGTGCTGATGCCGGTGTAAAAACGTTCACGCCGGCGTCAACAGGCCTATTGGCCCAGCGATTCTGTAGCCCACAGGGTGCCAGCATGGAGCCGGAGTGCTCCGCGCTGGTCCAGCTGCCGTACGCGGCCCTGCACTGCTCGCCGCGGGTCCGCGCATGTGCGCGGCGGCCGACCACACAGCAGGCCAGCGCAAAGAAGGTAGGACCCCCAGATCGCGTGCGCCCGCCGATTGGTGGCCCCCGATCCCGAGCCTGGCCGTCGTGGAGGCCCCCGGAGACTGATCCTCCCTCCCCCCACCAGGACGGCCACCGCAGCCGTGCCGCCGAGCTCCCGCCAGGTGGAACCATACGTGAACCACGCCGGCTGGAACTCGGCCGGTTGACCACGGAGAATCTCCGCGGGGGCTTCTTTCAACGGCATCCGACCGCGCGCCCGACTGCCGCCGATTCTCTGGTCGCCGGAAAATCGCGTCCCGACGTCGGATCCATTTCGCCGCGGAAGCTCAGAGAATCCCGGCCGTGATGTGTGAGAGGGAGCGGCTGCGTTTTCCCAAGCTCTGACTCTACTTGTCTTTTAATTCTTTATTTTATCCTAATGCAGATCCCATAATTACTTACTTAAGGGATATATGTCCATCCTTGGAAGATCCTGGCTAGATTTTAGCGATGAGGAGCCGAGGTAAATGAAAAAGGCTCAGTTTGAATGAGGCGGCCGGAGGCTGCTGGGGTGAGGCCCAGCTTGCAGTGGCGGTTTTGCTGGTGAGCATGCCAGCGCCTCAGTGGTGATGTTGGCATCAAGATGATGGCTGTTATTTTGAATGATGTCCTGGATGATGATCTTGGCTCCGTGGTGCAGGGTTTTATTGTTAACTTTGAAGAACTGCGAAATATCTTTGAGAGAACAGTGGAAGTGGAAAAGAGAATTCACTTCTCTTTGGATTCTCTATCAATAGAGAATTGATAGAGCAATCTCCCTGGTAAGGGCTCATCTATGGTCCTTGGAAATCCTGTTACATGGTATGTTATTTATCCTGACCAATTCGGGAAGTAGGGGCCAGATAGGGAGATTCTGTGTGCTGGTCTCTTGCGAGGAGTAAGGGAATGAATTCCTGACTGATTTTGAGAGTTGGTTGCCATGGTTTCACAATCTTGTTTTGAAGGTTGGGCATTTCAGGTTTGGCTGAGCACACTGGGCGCGGATTCAACAATCCCGTTGCGCCAACCCGGGCCTGGATCTCGCTCCGGATCCGAATATACCTGGGCACTGAATTCACCGCCCACGACTCACCGGCCTTTCTTGGGCGACCACGCCAGGATGCCGTTTAATACTGGTTCACACAAACATGGACAAGTCCTAACGGCAGCTGAGGGGGTCTCCCAGGCCATAGGAGACACCTGGGTTTTCGGTGACAGGGCAGGGTGGCACCCTAGCACTCCCCCAGTATTCGGGCACCTTGGTGCTGCCAGCCTGGCACTCAGGATGCCCTGTGGCACTGCCAGGGTGCCAGGGGCTCTGCCAGGGTGCCAACTGGGGTCGGACCCAGGGGGGGCCTTGCCAGGTAGAGGGGGTTTGAGGGGTGTTCCTGGAGGCCTCCCCAAGGTTGGGGGTGAGGGAGGGTCAACGGAGCGTGGAGGGCCTGAAGGCGGGAAGGGGGGGGGGTCGGGTGTCGGGGGGGGGGGGGGGGGTCGGGGGGGGGGGGGGGGGGTCGGGGCTCCACAGAAAATGGCGCCTCGATTTGCAAGGAGCCTTTTCTGCTGGCGCGCTTAGGAAATCCCCCCATGTGCAACCTCAACGGGGAGAAACATTTCAAGGTAAAAACAAAAAGTAAGTGCCATTGGATAGCGGGGAGGGGTTTCTCAGCACTGAAGCCCCTGCATCCTCAGTTGAGGATAACATGACTTTTTTAGTGTCGGTAGGGCTGGTGCACTGCCTTTGGTGCAGTTAGTGAGGAGTGAGGCTGGTGGGTGGTAGGCGTGTGACTAGGCCATGACCAGAATGGCGGATGGTATCCTGTTGCCCCCCCCTTATGCTTGGGTTCTTCTTGAAGGCACTTTATAAGAACGTCCTGAGCGGCTGAGTCTTAATATGTTTTGAGAATCTTTCGTTTACTGACTCCTGAGTGCACAAGGGTGCAGGGTTGGACCAGGTCCTGTGGTTAATAGCTTGTTGCCCCCTTTTGTTCCTTCTTAGCTGGGATGTTATGGTAGGCTGGGAGCATCTTTTTCTCTTCTTTGTCTTGTGGTTAGGGGCTTTTATGGTTGTGTCCAGGTTCTTTTAAATCCTGCGACCCTCTACTCCTGGTAGTTTTCCTTTTTTAAATCCTGACGCGGTTGGTTTGTTGGGAGGTGCTGACCGCACTGACTACAATCCAAACCTATTGTATGAATATTTACTGATCCTCTCTGTATAAATATGTTGAATGATGATTGTTCTGTACTGTGCCTGAGTTTGGGATTTTGTTGCATCTCATGAACATAATCTTCTCAAGGTATAGGAAATCTATCAAGTCCACCAATCAAACCGAGGCATTGCGCGGAGAAGCTGACCTCGACCCCAACAGAACCCATCTTCGAGCAACCAGCGAGGCGAAGGTTAAAACATCTACCCCACCCCTGACTGCAGCTCCGAAAGGTCCAATATGCCAAATATGGCCCCCAGGAACTGGGCTCCAAGTCCATTTGCGAGATCACCGACATGGTGCTGAAGAAAGAGCCCTAAAACGTCCCCAACTTCGGGTAGGACCAGATTTTGTGTGTGTGCTGGCTGGGCCCCTCTCACACCGCTCGTCCTCTCAAACAACCGGCGCATCATTGACCTCGTAAGATGCGCCCGATGTATGACCTTTAATTGTATTAACCCTAATCTCGCACACGAGGTTGAAGTGTTCACCCTCCGCAGCACCTCATACCACAACCCCTCAATTATGCGTGGCTGGGAGAATAAACAAAGTTAAACACTGCAGCACAGTTGAATCATCAGATTAACAACATAACCTCCCAAGAACAGAATTTACAAAAAATGTTTTTATTGGTTTTCACATTTTATGTTACACATTTCAGTTTGTAAATTAAATTACAAGTTGCAGAACTGCGCATAATACAAAGCAAAAGCAACCAAGGAAAAACTAAAATTACCAAAGAGAGAAAAAGAAAACAAAAACAAAGATCATTATATATATTTACATATACTTGGCTCCCCTCCCTTTGATCGATGTGCCTCAATTGTACTCCTCAATGTGGTCCGAGCGTGCATTCACCTTCTTCTTTGCGTTGTGCCTTCTGGTTTTCCATGTGCCCTCGGGCCCATCCCCTGCAGCTTTGTCCCTTGTCCCTCGTGATCTTTTTGTGAGTCTTTGCCCACCTCCCCCCTTCCTCACCCCCCACTCAACCCCCTTCCTTTCCACCCCCCTTTCCTTATCCTTTATGTTCTATGGCTCACTCGTGTGTTCCCCCCCCCCCTTTACTCTACTGGTTGCTGGCTACGAACAGGTCTTGGATCAAGTTCGTGAACGGCTTCCACATCCTGTGGAAGCCCTCTTCTGACCCACTGATGGCAAATTTTATCTTCCCCAGTTAGAGGAGTTCCGGCAGGTCGGACAGCCAGTCTGCAGCTTTGGGTGGTGCAGCCGATCACCAGGCGATCAGGGAGGCAAGGGAAAGGGTGTCAGCCCCCTTCCTGTAAAGAGTTGTGGCTGATCAGAAACCCCAAAGACCTCCACCTTTTGGCATTGCTCCACTATCACTCCCACAACCCTGGACATCGTCTTAAAAAAGATCGTCCATACCCGACCAGTCTGGGACAGGCCCAGAACATGTGAGTGTGATTGGCCGGGTCTGCCTGGCACCAATAACATTTGTCTTCCACCTCCAGGAAGAACCTGCTCATTCGGGTTCTGGTTAGGTGCACTCTGTGCACCACCTTTAGCTACATTAGGCTCAGCCCTGCGCACAAGGAGATGGAGTTCGCCCTGTGTAGTGTTTCGATCCAGAGTCCCCCTATTTACATGCCTAATCCTTCCTCCCATTTTGCCCTTGTCTCATCCAGTGGGGAGCGTACCTTCTCCAACAGCCACCCATACTGGCCTCCACAGTTCCCCTTTCCTAGGTCACCCGCGTCCAACGGTTCCTCAACTAGCGAATGTTGTATCGGGGGTACATCGTTGATTCCCTACGGACAACGTTTGTGACTATATGTGTCTCAGTTCTTCTCCTTTTGGTAGTTGGAACCTCTCTGTGTGTTCCTCCAGGGTCCCTATTCTGCTGTCTGGGTGCATGTCTCTAACCGTCGGTGTCCCCACGTCCTGTTTCCACCTTTTGAAGGTGGTGTCCATTGTTGCGGGCGTAAATCTGTGGTTGTTACAGATGAGAGCCATTGTGGAGATTTTGGTTAGGCCGAAGTGCTGTCTCATTCGATACCACATTCGGAGTGTGATTACCACCACTGTGCTTCTTGAGTACTTGGTCAAAGCGGATGGGAGTGCAGTTGTGACTAGGGTTTGGAGGGATGTCCCTATTGTCATGTGAGAGTACCTTTAAGAAATGGGTGGTTATAAATGGGTGTGTATATAAGTATCTGTAGTGAGAGTACCTTTAAGAAATGGGTGTTTACTACTGCAGTGATGTCAGAGAGTGGGTGGGTGGAGCTGGACTGTCTGTCAGCTTTTTACTTTTGTTTAAGGCTGTTTGCTGCAGGGTGTGTTTTAGTTTTGTTTTCAATGTGGGAGCTGAAGCCAGACAGAGCAGCTGTACTGTTGACCTCTCTGCCATGAAAAGACTATCTCTTGATCATTTGGTGAATTCAGAATTATAAATGTTTTCAGCAGTGACTTTAAGCTGATGTGCTTCTGTTAAAAGATGTTTCTTTTGTAAGTCTTCTGGATGTTAAAAGGAAAGCTTAAAGGATTACTTAGTGTTGTATTCTTTGGGGGTTGTATTTGAATTAATGGTTGCTAAGATGTTCATTGTATGTTTCATCAGAAAGAGTGGTAGTGTACCCCACAGTAGGTCTCTTTTAACTTCCTCCATCAGACTCATCAGGTTCCATTTGTGGATCCGTGTCCAGTTGTGTGTTATTTGGATTCCCAGGTAGCAGAATTTGGTTTGGGCTTGTTTGAATGGTAGTTCCTCCAACTCTGTCCCTCCTGTTCACTGGGAGTATTTCACTTTTGCCCAGGTTGAGTTGCCCAAGAAGGCTCCGAATTACTTTAGGAGCTTCATGATCCTCTCCATGCTGGCTTGAGGGTTCGTGATTGAGAGGAGCAGATCATCCGCATAGAGTGAAACCCTATGCTCTCTGTCCCCTCTCTGGATACCTCTCCAGCCCTTCGCCATTCTGAAGGTGATCGCTAGTGGCTCGATTGCCAGAGCAAATAGCAGCTGGGATAGTGGGCATCCCTGCCTCATGCCTCTGTGCAGCTGGAAGTATATAGAGCTGGCGATGTTAGTCCGTATGCTCACTATGGGAGCGCTGTAGAGTAGTTTCACCCAGAAGGTGAACCCTGGCTCAAGCCCAAACCATTCCAGTACCTCTATGAGGTACTTCCACCCGACTCAGTCGAAGGCTTTTTCTCCGTCCAGGGAGATGATCACTCCTAGTGTTCTCTCCCTGGATGGGGTCATTATCACGTTCATCAGTCACCTGATGTTCAATGTTAGCTGTTCTTGACACAGCCTCTGCAAGCACCTCTGGTACGCAGCTCTCCAGTCGCTTAGCCAGGGTTTTTGCATCTGCATTGAACAGCGAGATAGGCCTGTAAGGACCCAAGCTCAGTCGGGTCTTTGTCCTTCTTGGGTGTCAGCGATATTGAGGCTTGTGCTAGTGTTGGCGCAGTGAGCCCCTTACCAGCGAGTCTGCAGACAACTTCCGCAGGTGTGGGGCCAGTGCTGTCACAAATTGTTTGTAGATCATTGCCCACGTCATTGTCTCTGGCAACTCCCCCTTCTCCAGCACCTCATTAAACGCCCCCAAGAGATGTGGTGCCAGGTCCGTCGCAAACTCCTGATAAAATTCTGCCGGGGAACCATCGGGCCCCGGGTCCTTCCGCGACGTCATACCCCTGATACTGTGCAATACCTCACTCAGCCCTAAAGGCTCCTCAAGCGCCCGCCTCTTCTCTTCCTCCAACTGTGGAAACTCCAGTCAGTCTAAAAACCGGCCCATGTTCCCCTCTTCACCTCCCGGGTCCACCTGTATAGCTACTTAGAATAATCCCTGAAGGCCTCTGACCATCAGTTACATTTTTCCATCGAAGTTACACCTGATTTGGGGTAAAAAGAACAGGAGCCATCCTGTGTGCGACCACTCACACATGGCTGCCACCGGAAGTCCCGGCTTTGTTAAATTCGGTCCGGCGCTTGGCCAGGTCTGCCCCAATATTCCGATACACCCGAATCGAGTATTGAGTGAGCCTCCTGCCTGCAGATCCTTGTTTATCTTGCCGAGTTTAAGATCCTTTCACAGTCTTGGTACCGGTGCATCTTTGCAACGATGGCCTGAGGCTGTTTCCCGGTCTGGGTCTTCGGTCAGAGTGACCTGTAGACTGTGTTTACTGGACTCTTGGGAAAGCTTTCCCTTTGTGGTGATATGCATCACTGTATATACACAAGGGGTTAATGTAAATACACTACAACTAAGTAAACACTAGAGGGAGCACTGGAGATGTCATGACATGCAGACATACAGCTAATGAACACATAGAATAGGACACGACCAATGGGCAGTCAAGACACCCAGAGGTGACACTACCACAAGGGGGCATTACAAAACCCATATAAAAGGACAGGGCACACATGCTCTGTCTCTTTCCACAGGCGACACTTAGAGAGTAGGACAGGGGCAGATCAGAAGCATCACACCCACCACGTGGCTTAGAGCAGACTGGTTAGTTAGGCTGAGTTACTATCGCAAGATTAGCAGGAGAGTCGAACTCATAGAGAACTGTGCTGATGGTTCAATAAATCACATTTAACTTATTTCAAAGTCTGGAGTATCTTTTAGTTAAAGCTGCATTGAGTTGCAGCCTGTATTATCCCAGAGTACATAACACATCACCCTTCCCACCAGATTGCCTAGCATTCGGTCATGTATTCCATCGGGTTCCTGCTCTCGGTTCTCTCTGGTAGGTCCACAATGCTGAGGTTCTGGCAGCGCGACCAATTTTCTTGATCCTCGACCTTCCCCTTTAGTGTCCATTGTGTCACCACTAACCTTGCCATTTCCGTCTCCAGTACGGAAAGCCAATCGCTCTGATCGATGGAGATCTTCTCCAGCTCCAGCTTCCTGAGTCTCCCGGTGACTATCTGCCTTTTTCAGTGTCGCATGCAGGGTGACTACGCCTCTGCTACTGCCACTTTTACCATTGCCGTCATCTCTGTTTTCATGGCATCCTTGAACTCCTGGAGTTCCTGTGTTAGGAGCTCCCTCCATTTGTTCATCGGGGGGGTCCATCCCAATCAGGTGTGGCCGGGACCTCGTTGCCCCACGAGCTTGCCATTGCCTCGGTCCCCCTCCCAAGGCTCTTACTGCCTTTGCTGTCTTTACGGCCCCTGGAGTTGCTACCGCTTGACATGCCTTGTCTTGATGGTGTTGGAGGAGGGTGAGGGATTTTCTCCCGGTTTTAGCGGCCTATTTTTGGGTTGAAAGCGTCTAAAGTTGAGTTTCGAGGAGAGCCACCTTTCGTCCGTCCGCTCAGCACATCCCCGTCACCGGAAGTCAGCCCAAGAACAGAATTTTAAGAAAATCTTGCATTTGTGTGACAGCTTACTATCATATTTCTCAGAAATGTCTCAAAAGTACTTCACTTTTAATTGTTTTACCCCGAATTATGCAACCAAAAGTGGCAGCCTGAATAGACACAGTGCACCATTAAAACAATAGTGTAGAAGTTACTGGGAAAATAACTGAGCTAAATACGTGTGTCATTATTATTGTCATTAAGACACAGCAACCTCACTTCACTGTTAATCTTGCAAAAACCAAAACTTGTCCTTGAATTTCTTTGTTCTTGAAATAGTGCCACCGAGATCTATACCATCCATCTAAACCAGCAGAGAGGATTCCTGTTATGTTTTTCAAACTGACATGGAGATTGATGATGTGCATGTTAAGTAACTGCACTATGCCCAACTTTCATCTGGATGACTCAGTTATTTTCCCCAAGAATGTTTGATGACATACGGTTGTTGGTTGCAAATAGAATCTGTTATGAATCATTTGCATACCTCAGCAGCAATGAACAACAAACTGTCCTCCATTTTGGATCTCATTGGCCTTTGCCACAATTTTGTGCCTGCGTTCACCACAAGTGCCAGCAGCAATGTGGGTGAAAAACCCTATGCCCAGGAACGTCGGGAACCTCATTTCAATAAATTTTAATATAATTAGCGGGCTTCCCCACTATATCATCCCCCTCGCATTTGGCATTCCCACGTCGACGAGGTTTACAACTCCTTCACAAAAACAGGAACCAGGCAAAAGGGAATGAGGTAAGTATAGACTCTGGGGGAGAGAGGGAAGCCTGGGCAGTACCCTGGCACTTTCTCCAGCATTGAGCCAGGGGGTGCTCTGGGAAGCTCCATTGGGTATGTTACCCAAATCGGTTGGGGGAGGGGATTGCCCTTGTGCATGTGGTGGGGGCTTACCTTGTGTGTGTGGGGGGAGGGTCTTCCTATGTCCTTAGGTAGGGGGCGGTCTCCATGTCCTTGTGCGTGGGTTGCTGTGTTTTATGTTGGAGATTGGGGTGCCCTTTACAAACAGCGCCCTGATCTCGGGATTCCCAGCCGTTGGCTTTTTCCGACGACGCCCCACCAGCGTGACAGGCCGAGCCACGCCTCCAGATTTTTTCTGCAGTGTGCTGGATTATCTGGGGAGAAAACCCAGTTGTGCAGCCTGCGAGATGCATGCCAGCTTTCTGGCCTCAGCCAGTACTCTGCAGAGAATGGAAAATTCCACCCCTTGTCTCCAGCATTGCACATTTAGCGAACCAACTAGCAGTCCGCTGAAACACAGTTCTGCCGTAAGATACACAAAAGCAAAATGTGCTCAGCCTCAGAAAGTTTTTTTCCCCCCTTGGGTGTAATCACCTCATAATTTAACTAAGAGCTGAGCTTGACTGCACTCAGCAGTACCTGCGGAATGGGCCATTTGCCCTCCGCGTGGAAAAAGGCACTTATCGCAAGAAAAGAAAAACAATGCTTCTTGGCCTTTTGGCTAAGGTCAAGCATAGGATCAAGCGTGAGATCTAGCGTAATGTCTGTGCTCGTCAGCTCGGATCTAGTATGTATCTTATGCGGGGACCATGAATTGGATTAAATATGAATTTGAATTGTTTTTTGGAGCAAGCAAGGAGGTGGATTTGGGTTGCCCTGCCCACTCTGTGCATTGGCTTTGTAACACTGAGAAAGGAATGGAATTTAAAAAGAAGAAAAACAATGTGTGGTAAACCACGGTATTGCATTGTATTGTATTGTGTTGTGCATGCCTGAGCTTGTCCCGGCTGGCTCCTCCAGTGGCTCCTCCCCTCGGGCTCATGTACAAAGGTGGCAAGTCTCCGCCTCTGACGCAGTTTGGGTCAGAGGCCAGGAGGCTTGCTGTTTAGTGGATTAAATTGCTACACCTTCAATAAGCACACGACGAGTGATGAATGTTTATGCGGACAAGGCCCGTCCACTGATCAAATCCACCGTTTTTCCCCCGACGGCTGAGGCCCGCTTGGCCTTCAACCGCATCAAGGCAGATATTGCCAAAGCCGCGATGCACGCTGTGGATGAGTCCATCCCATTCCAAGTGGAGAGCGATACGTCTGACTTTGCTCTGGCTCAACCAGGCGGGCAGGCCCATGGCTTTCTTCACCCGCACCCTCCATGCCTCCGAAATTCGACACTCCTCCGTCGAAAAGGAAGCCCAAGCCATTGTAGAAGCTTTGCGACATTGGAGGCATTACCTGGCCGGCAGGCGATTCACTCTCCTCACTGACCAACAGTCGGTTGCTTTCATGTTCAATAATACACAGCGGGGCAAGATCAAGAATGACAAGATTCTGAGGTGGAGGATCGAGCTCTCCACCTACAGCTATGAAATCTTGTATCGGCCCGGGAAGCTCAATGAGTCCCCAGATGCCCTATCCCGCGGTATATGTGCCAGAGCACAGGTAGACCGACTCCGGGCCCTCCACATTGACCTCTGTCACCCTGGGGTCACCCGTTTTTTTCACTTCATCAACGCTCGCCTTACTCCATCGAGGAGGTCAGGACCGTGACCAGGGACTGCCAGGTCTGCGTGGAGTGCAAACCAGAACTTCTATCGGCCAGACAGAGCACACCTGGTAAAGGGCTCTCGCCCATTTGAGCACCTCAGTATCGATTTCAAAGGGCCCCTCCTCTCCACTGATTGTAACGTGTACTTCCTCGTTGGCGAGTACTCAAGATTCCCTTTTGCCATCCCGTGCCCTGACATGACCTCTGCCTCCGTCATCAAGGCCCTGCGCGGTCTTTTCACTCTGTTCGGGTTCCCCACCTACATCCACAGTGATCGGGGATCCTCCTTCATGAGCGACAAGTTGCATCAGTTCCTGCTCAGCAAGGGCATCGCCTCCAGCAGAATGACCAGCCTCAACAACCCCCGGGGAAAGGGACAGGTGGACAGGGAGAACGCGATGGTCTGGAAGGCCGTCCTCCTGGCCCTACGGTCTAGATGTCTCCCAGTTTCCAGTTGGCAGGTGGTCCTCTACGACGCGCTCCACTCCATCCAGTTGCTCCTGTGTACAGCCACCAACGAGACTCCTCACGAGCGTATGTTTGCTTTCCCCAGGAAGTCCACCTCCGGGGTCTCGCTCCCGTACTGGCCCGTCCCAGGGCCCGTCCTTCTCCGGAAGCATGCGAGGAGCCATAAAACCGACCCCCTCATTGAGAAGGTCCTGTTCCTCCATGCAAACCCACAATATGCCTACGTGGCACACCAGGACGGGCGGCAGGACGCGGTCTCCCTTCGGGATTTGGCACCTGCAGGTTCCCCAGCAACCACCACCACCACCCCCGACCCTACATCGTCTTCCACCACCCCTGCCCAGCTTCCTCACGAACTAGCACCCGCAGGTCCACCGGCGAAAATCACCACCACCTCCGCCCATACACCGCAGCCCCCTTCACCGACTCAACATCTGGGTGAAGAAGAAGACAACACGCTTCCGGACGCGCAGGTCTCGACACCGGTGCCCACACCACAGCCGGGACTGAGGCGATCACGGCGGAAGGTCAAGGCCCCCGACAGACTTGACCTTTAAGATCATTTCACCCTCGCCGGACTCCTTTTTAAACAGGGGGTGAATGTGGTAAACCACGGTATTGCATTGTGTTGTGTTGCACATGCCTGGGCTTGTCCAGGCTGGCTCCGCCTGTGGCTCCTTCCCTTGGGCACAGAGGCCAGGAGGCTTGCTGTTTAGCGTATTAAAGCCTCAGTTACATTCATCACTCGTTTTGTGCTTATTGAAGGCATGAAACCACAAAAACATACGGTTCAACAATTTGAATGGAGAATCATTGACAGTAAAAACAGGAAATGTTAACAACAAGAAGCCAGCATGCATCCAAAAACAGCCCAGTTATGCCATTTTGGTTGCATCATCGCATAAAATTACGTGAGCCTGATTTTGCTAAATAGTTCCACTGACATTCCAGTGGACAGAAATATGAAAAGGTTTATTTACAACAAGGCACTTAAAATCAAACATGGAAATACAGACCTGGCAGCCATTTTTTTGTGTTGTTATGTTTGGTGCCTCCGGAGGCAATGCTGTAATGGAAGCAGGCCGTAATAGCCACATACTTACTGCCAGATGTAAAATTTCAAATGTGCGTCTGTTATACAGCAGAATGTACAAGTCAATAAAGACAAAAAGTCCAACTGAGTTAGTGCTCACCGTTAACAATCCTGTATTTTTCAGCAATCAGTGCTGCCAGCAGGCTCCTGCCACTGCCAGGGGCACCATGGAGAATGATTCTTGGTGTATAGGGGGCGTTGGATCGATGTCGGCTTTGGACATGGCTCATAACTGTGTAGAGTGGAAATGTTTTTTAAAAATCAGCAGAGACCCTGAACACTAATAATACTTAGAGACAAACAAACCATACAATACGAATGCTGTTAAGCCCCATTTGCAGGGGATTCCTTCCCCCCTGTGGTAGTCACCACTGTTGTATATATCACATACAAGATGTAATACGGTGAGGCTCCTCTACTACAGGTATGGGGGTAGGTCCCTGCCTGCTGGCTCCGCCCAGTAGGCAGAGTATGAATGTGTGTGCTCACCGAGCTGCGGCCATTTCGGCAGCAGCTGCAGGAGGCTACACATCTCTGCTTAATAAAGCCTCGATTATGCTCTACTTTCATCTTGTCGTAATTGTTAGTGCATCAATTTATAAAGGGAGATTTTACAGCGATGGACCTCCGCATCAAGCCGGATCGCCTTCAGCTGCACCCTCAAGCAGACAACACCAAGTCGACCTTCGCACATTGGCTAGCTTGCTTTGAAGCCTACATCGGATCTGCGACAGAACCACCCTCAGAGGCACAGAAGCTCCAGATCCTGTATATGCGGCTGAGCTCCGATATCTTTCCCCTCATCCGGCTGAGGCCATGGCGCTACTGAAAGAAAATTACAGTCAGCAGACCAACAAGCTCTACGCCAGGCACCTCCTGTCCACGCGGCATCAACTCCCCGGTGACACTGTGGAAGATTTCTGGCGTGCCCTGCATGCCCTGGCGAAGGACTGCGATTGCCAGGCCGTTTCGGCCGTTAAACGTTCCAAACTCCTAATTAGGGATGTTTTCTTTACGGGCATAGGGTCGGCGTACGTCCGCCAGCGCCTCTTAGAAGGGGCTACCCTCGACCTCGCGGCGACCAAGAAACTCGCGATCTCACTAACGGTTGCCTCCCGTAATGTACAAGCGTACATCCCGATCGCAAGGCGCACCCCTCCTGGACATCATGGACCCCACCAGCGAACACCCCATCGTGGACCCCACCAGCAACCGCCCCCAGCCAACCCCAAGCCTGCGCCGCGCGGCAGCCAGCTAACTCCATGGGACCCAAGTGCTACTTCTGCGGACAGACAAAGCACCCCCGGCAGCGCTGCCCGGTGCGGAGCGCAATCTGCAAGGCCTGCGGGAAGAAAGGACATTTCGCTGCTGTGTGCCAGGCCCGCTCGATCGCTGCTGTAACCTGTACCCCCCACTCGACCCGTGGACCCGTGCCCCCGCAACCCACGTGCAGACCGTGGACGCTGCCATCTTCCTCGCCTCAGACCATATGTGGTCCGTGTGCGCCGCCATCTTGTTTGCCTCAGGACACGTGCGGCATGCGGGCGCCGCCATCTTCCCCCCATCAGGCCTTGTGCGGCCCATGGGCGCCGCCATCTTCCCCGCCTCAGGACCCCTGCTCGTTGGGCACCTCTTCGGGCCGCTCATCGCCTGCCAACCAGCCAGGGGCCTTCCAACACCAGCTACAGCTCACCTCCATCACCTCCGCACAACCTCGCAACCGCGTCGACGACGGTAAAGATCGATGGGCACAAGACCTCATGCTTTCTTGACTCCGGGAGCACAGAGAGCTTCATCCAACCCGATACAGTAAGGCGCTGCTCCCTCGCGGTACACCCCATTAACCAGAGAATCTCTCTGGCCTCCGGATCCCACTCCGTGGAGATCCGGGGGTACTGCACCGCCACCCTCACCATCCAGGGCGTAGAGTTCAGCGACTTCCGGCTTTACGTCCTCCCCAACCTCTGCGCTGCCTTGCTACTCGGCCTGGACTTCCAGTGCAACCTCCAAAGTCTAACCCTGAAATTCGGCGGGCCCCTACCACCCCTTACTGTATGCGGTCTCATGACCCTTAAGGTCGACCCGCCTTCTCTGTTTGCAAACCTCACCCCGGATTGCAAACCCGTCGCCACCAGGAGCAGACGGTACAGTGCCCAGGACAGGACCTTCATCAGGGACCTTCACCTAGGTCCAGCGGCTGCTGCGGGAAGGCATTATCGAGGCCAGCAACAGCCCCTGGAGAGCCCAAGTGGTAGTTGTGAAAACTGGGGAGAAAAACAGGATGGTCATTGACTACAGTCAGACTATCAATCGGTACACGCAGCTTGACGCGTACCCCCTCCCACGCATATCTGATATGATCAATCAGATTGCACAGTACCGGGTATTCTCGACAGTGGACCTGAAATCTGCCTACCACCAGCTCCCCATTCGCAAGGCGGACCGCCCGTACACCGCGTTTGAAGCGGATGGCCGCCTTTACCACTTCCTTAGGCTTCCCTTCGCTGTCACTAATGGGGTCTCGGTCTTCCAACGGGAGATGGACCGAATGGTTGACCGGTACGGACTGCGGGCCACCTTCCCGTACCTGGATAACGTCACCACCTGCGGCCACGACGCTAACCTTTCCAAATTCCTCCACACCGCCAAACTCCTCAACCTAACGTACAACAAGGACAAGTACGTGTTCAGCACCAACCGCTTAACCATCCTCAGCAATGTGGTGCAAATCTAGGGCCCGACCCCGATCTCATGGAACTACCTCTCCCCCACTGCCCCAAGGCCCTCAAACGATGCCTGGGGTTCTTCTCATACTACGCCCAGTGGGTCCCTAACTGTGCGGACAAAGCCCGCCCAGTCATTCACTCCACCATTTTCCCCCTGACGGCCGAGGCTCAGCAGGCCTTCAACCGTATCAAGGCCGACATCGCCAAGGCCGTGATGCATGCGTCAACGAGACGCTCCCCTTCCAAGTCGAGAGCGATGCATCAGACGTCGCTCTGGTCGCCACCCTCAACCAGGCAGGCAGGCCCGTGGCATTCTTTTCACGCACCCTCCATGCCTCCGAAATTCGGCACTCCTCCGTCGAGAAGGAGGCCCAAGCCATCATAGAAGCTGTGCGGCATTGGAGGCATTACCTGGCTGGCAGCAGATTCACTCTCCTCACTGACCAACGGTCGGTTGCTTTCATGTTCAATAACACACAGCGGGCCAAGATCAAAAATAATAAAATCTTGAGGTGGAGGATCGAGCTCGCCACCTACAATTACGAGATTTTGTATCGCCCTGGTAAGCTCAACGAGCCCCCGATGCCCTATCCCGAGGTACATGTGCCAGCGCACATGTGGACCGACTCCGGACCATACACGACGCTCTCTGTCACCCAGGGGTCACCCGGTTCCTTCACTTCATAAAGGCTCGCAATCTGCCCTACTCCATTGAGGTCAGGGCTATCACCAGAGACTGCCAGGTCTGCGCGAAGTGCAAACCGCACTTCTACAGGCCAGACCTCGCGCATCTAGTGAAGGCCTCCAGCCCCTTTGAATGCCTCAGCATGGATTTCAAAGGGCCCCTCCCCTCCACCGACCGAAACACGTACTTCCTTAACGTGGTCGACGAATACTCCAGATTCCCCTTCGCCGTCCCATGCCCCGATATGACGTCTGCCACCGCCATCAATGCACTCAACACCATCTCCGCCCTGTTCGGTTTCCCCGCCTACATCCACAGCGACCGGGGATCCTCCTTCATGAGTGATGAGCTGCGTCAGTACCTGCTCAGCAAGGGCATCGCCTCGAGCAGGATGACCATCTACAACCCCGGGGAAATGGGCAGGTGGAGCGGGAGATGCTGGCCCTACGGTCCAAAAATCTCCCAGTCTCCCGCTGGCAGGAGGTCCTCCCAGATGCCCTTCACTCCATCCGATCGCTACTTTGCACGGCGATTAATGCACCCCCCCCCCATGAATGTCTCCTTGCCTTCCCCAGGAAGTCAACCGCCGGGGTTTCGCTCCCAATGTGGCTGGCAGCTCCAGGACCTTTCCTCCTCCGCAAGCACTTGAGGCTCCACAAGGCGGACCCGTTGGTCCAGAGGGTACAGCTACTCCGTGCAAACCCGCAGTACACCTACGTGGCGTACCCCGACGGCCGCCAAGACACAGTCTCCCTCAGGGACCTGGCACCAGCTGGGTCCCCAACCCCCCCTGCCCTGGCGCCACCTTTCCTCCCCCCAGTGCACCTCACCACAGCCCCCGCTCCAGGACGATCCGTCCTCTCCTTGGTCCCACCCGGGGATGAAGATGAGGTCTTAGAGTCACCAGCGACCGAGCCGACGCCTGCATCGCCACCGGGACGGCGGCGCTCACAACGGAGGATCAAGGCACCCGATCGGCTGAATTTGTGAACTTTCCCCAAAATGTTAACCTTAAAATGCATGTCAATAGTTTTCCACCACCCCCGCTGGACTCTTTTTTTAATAGCGGGTGAATGTGGTAGTCACCACTGTTGTATATATCAAATACAAGATGTATTACGGTAAGGCTCCTGTACTACAGGTACGAGGGTAGATCTCTGTCTGTTGGCTCCGCCCAGTAGGCGGAGTATAAATGCGTGTGCTCACCGAGCTGCGGCCATTTCGGTAGCAGCTGCAGGAGGCTACACATCTCTGCTTAATAAAACCTCGATTACACTCTACTCTTCTCTCGTCGTAATTGATAGTGCATCACCCCCCTCCCCCCACTCGCTCCATTTGTTTTAATTAACTGCAGAGTAATTAGATGTAATGAATCCCTGCTGACTTTCTTTCCTAGTTGCAAACGTGTATATGGCCTGCAATGCATAAATAGTTGTCCCAAGCTTTAAAGAAATCAGAATAAGGGAAATTTGAATTTTAAACACATTTTTCAATTGATTTAATTGTACAAAATACAAACATTTATCTCGACAGATCAACACACTTTTAAAAATAATAATTACACAATAAAATTAAAGCAATTACTGCATAGATTTTAAAGGAACTAATATTTAAAGTTGTTTCTGAAAAAATTTGCTTGAAATCTAATTAAAAATCAAAAGCCCTTACTGTTTATTGTTTGTGTTTTCTGGTCCTTCATGTATGAGACAATCCAGATCACAGAATATTTTAAAACCCAAGGGTGCAGTCAGTTAAACTAATCGTAGCACACGGCAAAATTCATATATTCCGGTTTGATAATGCCACACATGTGAAACTATCCTGCATAGACGATGAGTTTACATAGATGACACATTCATATTGTTCCATTTACGGCTGCAAATTACTACAATCATTTATGCTGAAAAACAGGACTGAAATCAATGGAATGCAACATCAAATTTTCATGCTTTTGTTCAGCAGGATTCCTCTACTTGTGAATGGGAAGATAAAGCTTGGCACTGCAGTAATATGATGGGCGTCATTCTCCGACCCCTCAGAGGGTCGGAGAATGGCAGTTGGCCGCCGTGAATCCCGCCCCCGCCAGTTGCCGAAGTCTCCGAAGGGAGAAAGGTCGGCGGGGCGTTAATGTCGCCGCTGCCGTCGGAGAATGTCACGGGTCTGCGCAAGGCAGCCGATTTTCGGCCTGCCGATATGCTCCCTTCCGGATGGGCCGAAGTCCCGTCGACGTGATGACCGTTCACGTCGACGTAAATTAAACCTCCTTTTCATCGGCGTGACCCTGTGCTCCAGGGTCACGCCGACCAGCGTGGAGGTGAGTGACGGCCTAGGGGGTTGGCTCTGGGCAGGCGATGGCGTGGCCGCAGTCTGAATGCTTGAGGAGAGGTGTGTCTCAGGTTGTGTGTGTGTGTGTGCGGCGGGGGGGGGGGGGGGGGGGGGGGGTGGTTAGAGTAGGCTGGGCTCTTGGGGAGTGCCGGGAGGGGGTCAGTGCCGGGGTGGAGGTTGGGGGGGGGTCCGTGCCGGGGTGGAGGTTCGGAGGGTTCCGTGCCGGGGAGGGGGATGGGGGGTCCGTGCCGGGGAGGGGGATGGGGGGTCCGTGCCGGGGAGGGGGATGGGGGGTCCGTGCCAGGGTGGAGGTTGGGGGGGGGGGGGTCCGTGCCGGGGTGGAGGTTCGGAGGGTTCCGTGCCGGGGAGGGGGATGGGGGGTCCGTGCCAGGGTGGAGGTTGGGGGGGGGGTCCGTGCCGGGGAGGGGGATGGGGGGTCCGTGCCAGGGTGGAGGTTGGGGGGGGGGGGGTCCGTGCCGGGGTGGAGGTTGGGGGGGGTCCGTGCCGGGGTGGAGGTTGGGGGGTACGTGCCGGGGTGGAGGTTGGGGGGGGGTCCGTGCCGGGGAGGGGGATGGGGGGGGGGGTCCGTGCCGGGGTGGAGGTTGGGGGGGGTCCGTGCCGGGGAGGGGAATGGGGGGTCCGTGCCGGGGTGGAGGTTGGGGGGGGGTCCGTGCTGGGGTGGAGGTTGGGGTGTCCGTGCCGGGGTGGAGGTTGGGGTGGGGTCCGTGCCGGGGAGGGGGATGGGGGATCCGTGCTGGTGTGGAGGTTGGGGGGGGGGGGTCCGTGCCGGGGAGGGGGATGGGGGGTCTGTGCCGGGGTGGAGGTTGGGGGGGGTCCGTGCCGGGGAGGGGGATGGGGGGTCCGTGCCGGGGTGGAGGTTGGGGGGGGGTCCGTGCCGGGGAAGGGGATGGGGGGTCCGTGCCGGGGAGGGGGGGTCCGTGCCGGGGTGGAGGTTGGGGGGGGGGGGGTCCGTGCCGGGGAGGGGGATCCGTGCCGGGGTGGAGGTTGGGGGGGGTCCGTGCCGGGGAGGGGGATGGGGGGTCCGTGCCGGGGTGGAGGTTGGGGGGGGGTCCGTGCCGGGTGGAGTTTGGGGGGGGTCCGTGCCGGGGAGGGGGATGGGGGGTCCGTGCCGAGGAGGGGGATGCGAGGGCAAGTGAGTTGGTCCACCTGGCCAGGTGCCAGCCTCCAACAGTTGGACCCATGCGGTCCATGCCACCTGGCTGGGGGGAGGAGGGGATATGGGCAATGATGACATGTCGTCGTTCCCCTCCCCCCCACCAGGCCGTCATGTTTTCCGATCATCCAGCGATGTTGGCCGCCGTGGCGGCAGCCGCTCATGTCTATGTTGCCCTGGATGAGGAGGAGGAGGAGGAGGAGGAGGAGTGTGCCAGAGAGGCGGCGCAGGCTGCCGCAGAGGGACAGGCGGCAGCCGCCCAGGCTGGAGGGACACCTGACCGACAGGACGAGGAGGGGGAGGAGGACGTCGCGGCCCCACGGCAACGGAGGCACCCGAGGGCGCCCCGTGTGTACCGGCCCCGGCAGTCATACCAGGACCTCACGGACCGGGAATGCAGGAGGAGACTCCGGATGAGGCGGGAAACCGTGGCACCCATCTGCCACCTGCTGGCACACCTGTCACCGCGTGGCACTGGCGGGGGAAACCCTCTCCCCGTGTCCGTCAAGGTTACGGTGGCCCTGAACTTTTATGCAACGGGGTCATTCCAGGCACCGAGTGGGGACCTGTCCGGCATATCGCAGACATCGGTGCATCGGTGCATCCGGGCAGTGACAGATGCCCTATATGCCATGGCGCACCGCTACATCCGCTTCCCCGTGGACCTGGCCAGCCAAGATGCCCGGGCCGTGGGCTTCTCTGCCGTGGCCGGGTTCCCCATGGTCCAGGGCGCGATCGATGGGATGCACGTCGCCGTGCGGCCACCTGCAGATAACAGGGCCGTGTTCACCAATAGGAAGGGGACCTATTCGATGAACATACAGGTGGTCTGCGACCACCGCATGATGATACTGAACGTCTGCGCCCGTTACCCAGGCAGTGTACACGACTCATACGTGTTGTCGTGGTCATCCATCGCCGGCATGTACGAGGGACGCTATCCCCGGCTGAGGGGCTGGTTGCTGGGCGACAGGGGCTACCCATTGCGATCGTGGCTGATGACGCCTATACGGAGGCCACGCAATGAGGCGGAGAACCGCTACAATGATGCCCATGTAGCGACAAGGGGAGTGATAGAGAGGTGCTTTGGCGTGCTGAAGATGCGTTTCAGGTGCCTGGACCCCTCCAGTATCGATCAGATAGGGTCGGCCGCATCATTGTGGTGTGCTGCGTCCTGCACAACATAGCCCAGCAGAGGGGCGATGTGCCGCAGGCAGAGGAGGGCGGAGTGGAGGAGCAGCAGGAAGAGGCGCAGTCCTCCCCAGATGAGGGGGATGGGGGTAATGGTCAGGGCAGACGGGGTAGACACAGGCGGGTGGCTGTCCACCGTTACCGGCTGGTCCAGCGGGCACGGGACAGACTGATAGCCGCCCGCTTCACTGGCTAGATGGGCGTGGGAATCGGGTAGTATGGCCACAGACCGCACATCATGGCAACAGCCGACCACCCACACCCCCCACCCATCCACCCACCCAGCACCCTCACCCCCCTCCCCAACCCCACCCGCATGCACACCCCCCCCCCATTGCCGATCCACCGGCGGCACAACGGGCCGGGCTCACACAGTTGTGGGTGGACGCGTGTCTATTGCAGGCCATGGAGGATGATGACAACCCGCCCTGTGGTGAGCTCCTGGCTCTACATCATTGGACTATGTCTGACCCATGGCCACAGTACCACCATCCACCCGGACCATCCCTGCATGCGGCTGTGACACTGCAGCGCACGGTCCCGTCCTCTGCCCGGGGGGATGTTGATGGCGGCCCAGGGGGAAGGGGGCAGACTCACCTGGGGCTGAGGTAAGACCACCCCTCACACACACATTTGCGCTCAACGTACATGACACCCCCGCACGCTTTGGACAGAGCACAAAGGCAGCTTCTGTAGGTGTAACATTGACTTTAATAACCAAAGGAGTTCATGCACGTGCCCTAGCCCCTAAAACTCATCTGTGCCCTGCACCCGTGCCAACTTACTCAGTGTCTAATTGTTTGGCCTTACAGGCCCTTTGACTACGTCTACGTGGTTCCCCAGACGGTACAGCAGAACTGGAGGTGGACTCCTGTGATTCCTGCCCTCTGACACTGGATCCCTTTGGCGGCCGTTTCCTGGGGCGTCCTGGCCTAGATGGGCCAGGCTGCGGCCCGGGCGACTGGGATGGCGAGCTGCCAGCCTGTCCTGCCTGTTGCCCACCCGCTGCACCTGGGACAGAAGGGGGGGGAGTCCGAGGTGTCGCGGTGTACTGGGACCTCCCCTACAGGGGGAGCCGGGACGGACCACACCACCTCCTCCTCCCTCGGGGTGCCCGATGGCCCCAGGCCTCTACATGGGTGGGGGATGCGAACGGACTGGCCATCCGACGCCCCCCCGACATCTGGCGCTGCCAGTCCTGGAGGCCCGTGCTGGTATCGACAGGGGTCTGCAGGTTTGCAGCCATGGAGCCCAGGGGGTTGGCAAACCCTGTCTGTGACAGTGCGACGCCGGCTCGCACATGGCCACTGGCGCCGATGCCCTCAGCGATGGCCTGCAGAGACTGGGCCATGGCCTGCTGAGACTGGGCCATGGCCTGCAGAGACTGGGCTATGGCGTTGAGCGCCTCTGCCATCTGGCGCTGGCACTGGCTCATGGCCTCCTGTGAGAGGGCAGCCATTACCTGGGCCACAGACGCCGCCTGCACGGAAAGCCCCAGGCCTCGCAAACCGTTCCCCATGTCTGACACCGTCGCACCCATTGCCTCCACCGCGGACGCCACCCGTGCGGTGTCAGCTTGGGTGGCACGCATGACCGGCACCACTCCCAGCTCCTGGACGCGGGTGGACTCCTCCACCTGCGACTGCAGCCGCCGCAAGCCGCCCGTCACCCTCTTCGCTCGTCTCCGGGTCGGTGGTTGCATCGGATCTATGTGTGGGTGTGGTAACTGCAGGAACCCGGGATCCATCTGGGCGACAGATGTTCGCTTGGGCTGGGCAGCCCTCCGACCGCCCGGCCCCTCTGCTGCTCCTACCTCCATCTGCTGTACCGGGACGGCTGTGTTGTGCGCACCAGTGAGTGTACCAGACGCCTCATCACTAAAGTGCCCAACCGAGGTGAGTGTTTCTGCGATGGTGGAGGGTGTTGGTGACAGCAGTGGAGTTGTGTCGTGCTCTTCGTCCCACTCTGAGTCCATGGCACTTTGGGGTGGGGGTTCGTCTCCACCCATCCACTCTGAGTCACTGTCCGGTATTTCGTCTTCCTGGGTAGTGCTGTCCCGGGTAGAGGTGTCCTGGGCAGTGCTGTCCCGGGTAGTGGTGTCCCGGGTAGTGGTGTCCCGGGTAGTGGTGTCCCGGCTAGTCGTGTCCTGGGTAGTGGTGTCCTGGGTAGTGGTGTCCTGGCTCGGATGTGACGGGGGCCTGTGGCTGCCCCCCTCGTCGCTGGGTGGTCACTCCCGCACGTGACGGGGGTGTCGTCTCCCTGTTGCTCCAGGTCTCTCCGTCTCCCGTGGCCTCCGAGGGGCATCCTGCGGGCGTCGCATGCTGGAGGGTGCGGGTCTCTCCGTCTCCCGTGGTGTGCGAGGGGCATCCTGCGGGCGTCGCATGCTGGAGGGTGCGGGTCTCTCAGTCTCCCGTGGTGTGCGAGGGGCATCCTGCGGGCGTCGCATGCTGGAGGGTGCAGGTCTCTCCGTCTCCCGTGGCCTCCGAGGGGCATCCTGCGGGCGTCGCATGCTGGAGGGTTCATGTCTCTCCGTCTCCCGTGGCCTCCGAGGGGCATCCTGCGGGCGGTCTGCATCTGCGGGGATGGGTGCCTGGACGTTTGGTCCTGCGATACACAATGAAGCATGCATGGTTAGACATCGGGCAGTGATCAGGTGATATGGGGGAGGGGGATATAGGGGAGGGGGGATATGGGGACGGGCTGTCGGTGGCTCACTTGCTACTACGCCCCCGACCTCTGCATCAGCAACCTCCCGGTCGTCAGGTCCGCCAGCCAGGTCCAGGGCCCTTTCCTCGTGTTCGGTCAGTGGCCTCTCATCAGCGGGGCCTCCTCCAGTCCTCACATGCTCCCTATTGTTGTGTGCGCGCTTATCCTGTGGGGGGGGGGGGTGGCAGGGGTAAAAGGCAACACTGTTAGGCAGGTATATGAATGCACGCCATCGTTTGCGCGTGCATTGCAGAGGTTAAGGTTAAGGCTGGATTCACTTGGGGATATGGGGGAGGGGGGATATGGGGAGGGGGATATGGGGGAGGGGGGATATGGGGGATATGGGGGAGGGGGGATATGGGGAGGGGGGATATGGGGGATATTATGGAGGGGGGATATGGGAGAGGGGGGATATGGGGGAGGGGGGATATGGGGGAGGGGGGATATGGGGGAGGGGATATGGGGGAGGGGGGATATGGGGGAGGGGGAATTATGGGGGATATGGGGAGGGGGATATGGGAGAGGGGGGATATGGGGATATGGGGGAGGGGGGATTATGGGGGATATGGGGAGGGGGATATGGGGGAGGGGGGATATGGGGGATATGGGGAGGGGGATATGGGGGAGGGGGGATGTGGGGGAGGGGGGATATGGGGGAGGGGGGATATGGGGAGGGGGGATATGGGGGTGGGGGGATATGGGGGAGGGGGATGTGGGGGATATTGTGGAGGGGGGATATGGGAGAGGGGGGATATGGGGGAGGGGGATATGGGGGAGGGGGGATATGGGGGAGGGGGGATATGGGGGAGGGGGGATATGGGGGAGGAGGGATATGGGGGAGGGGGGATTATGGGGGATATGGGGGAGGGGGAATATGGGGAGGCTCACCCTGCCTGCTCTGACGAGGTCGTTCACCTTCTTGTGGCACTGGGTGCCTGTCCGTGGTGTCAGGGCCGCAGCGGTGACGGCCTCTGCCACTTCCCTCCACAGACGCCGGCTGTGGCGTGGGGCAACTCTGCGGCCGTGCCCGGGATACAGGGCGTCCCTCCTCTGCTCCACCGCGTCCAGGAGCGCCTCCACATCCCGTGACTCGAACCTCGGGGCTGAGCGGCAGCCAGCCATCCAGTCGGGTGTTGCGGTCGGGTGTTCCGGTCGGGTGGGGGGGAGCAGCGCGGCCTTATGAGCCGTCACGCCGTGCGGCGCGTGTGACGCTGCACGGCGTGAACCACTGCGCAAGCGCGGATCCCGTTACGTCGCTGCTAGCCCATTTTGGACCGGAGACTTTCGACCCATTTTTCCGACGTGACGCAAGTCGGGTTTGCGCCGTTTTTTGCGCCGATCGGCGGACCTTCCGCCGATAACGGAGAATTTCGCCCATGGTGTCTGCGAACAATGAGACAGCTGAAAGACACCCACAAAGAAACAAGGTTCATGATCAATTGGCTTTACATACTCTGTCGGTGCTGACAGTTTTTCTTCTGCTTTCCTTCTTATTAATAGTTGAGTAAATGAATAAAAGTAATCAAATTTGAGAATTTGCAGATACATCCCATATATATATTCTTTCGGCGGTATTTCCCGTGGAACACACCGCATGTTTCAGGGTGGCGGAGGCAGCCCGCCATTGGCCAGAAGCAGGATCCTCTGGTCCCAGCATCGCCAACGGGGTTTCCTGTTGAATTCACCCCTCACTGCCGGGAAACCAGTGGCAGGGGTGCGCTGTTCGCGGGACCGGAAGATCCCCCCCCGCCCACCCCACCCACGAACAGTCAAAAAATTCCGGCCTATCTATATGGGGCTACTTTCACCACTATGACCTTATCTGAGTACTTTGTCCAACACAAGAATGATGACGTTACCAACTGGAGTAATGTAAAAGCACATTGTGACCTCAATGTTTAGCGCCTGAGTCGTCCAATTCTCCTCTCTCTCTCCCCCACCTTCCTCCCCACTGCACCAGAGGTGGATGAATGAGTTTTAATCTGTAGCACTGTTATGGGATGGGAATAAATGGACTAAATGTCCCTGTCCTTCCTGCACATATTTATAATTTACTATAATTTCATTTATGTTAGAAAAAGTAATTATCCATGGTCCACCTCAGGCACCATTGTTATAAATGGTGATTGTCTAAAACAGTCCTGTCCTACGGGCAGCCTGTGGGCTAGTGAAGTCTATGATGCCCTTCTATGTAGCCCCCAGAGCTCATTAGAATCTTAGAAGCATAGAATTTCTACAGTGCAGAAGGAGGCTATTCAGCCCACCGAGTCTGCACCGACCGTCTGAAAGAGCACCCCACCTAGGCCCACTCCCACAATCTCATAACCCCGCCTAACCTCCACATCTCTTGACACTAAAGGCAATTTACCATGTCCAATCAACCTAACTTAGTGAGCCTATCAGCAGCAAACATGGGAGAGAAACAGGCCGTCGTTGGAAGAGCAGCTAACACCAGCAGCTGCAAGTATGTGGAGATAAAGAGAGAGAGACTGTGGGGTGCGCGGGGCATGCATTCCCCCAGCTCTCTCCCGCTATCCCCCAGCGGTTTCCCCACGATCCAATCAGCTCTCTCCTCACAATCCCTGCAAATGGTATGTTGGCATTCATAGCGAGAGGATTTGAGAATAGGAATAGGGGTGTTTTACTACAATTGTACAGGGCCTTGGTGAGGCCACACCTGGAGTATTGTGTACAGTTTTGGTCTCCTTATCTGAGGAAGGATTTTCTTGCTATGCAGGGAGTGGAGCAAAGATAGGATAGCAGGAATGTCATATGAGGAGAGGCTAAGTCGGTAAGGATTATATTCATTGGAGTTTAGAAGAGTGAGTGGGATCTCATAGAAACTTACAATTTTTTAACAGGTTAGACTGGGTAGATTCAGAAAGAATGTTCCCGATGATGGGGGAGTCCAGAACTAGGGTTCATAGTTAGAGGATAAGAGGATCTGAGGTGAGGAGAAATTTCTTCACCCCAGAGAGTGGTGAATCTGTGGTATTCACTACCACAAATAAGTAGTTGAGGCGAAAACATTGTGTAATTTCAAGAAGGAATTAGATATAGTTCTTGGGGCTGAAGGGATCAAGGGATATGGGACGGAAGGCAGGATCAGGGTATTGAACTTGATGATCAGCCATGATCATAATGAATGGTGGAGGAGGCTCAAAGGACGGAATAGCCTCCTCCTGCTATTTTCTATGTATGTTTCTATGTATACCCCCCAATTCTCTTCCTTGGCTCATGTCAACTCCCCCAACTCTCAACCCAATTCCACTCAGCTCTCTCCTCACTATCACCCGGCTGTCCGCCAGCTTTCCCCAGGCTCTCGCCATTTCCGCCCGCCTCTCAACCTGCTTTCACCAGGCTCTCTCCCGATTTTGCTGGATTTGTGCTCAGTCCTGGATTCCTGGAGTCCATGACCCCATCCACTCCAACTGTTCAGGCCAAGATGGGTGCATCTGCCCCTGAGCAGCCAACACTTATCAGGCCAGGGTCCTCCATGCTTCGGGCCAACTGAGGACATCTGTTGAAGTCATCTCAGGCATCAGGAAATAGCAGTCACCAAGTTGCCTCCACCTGTGCTACGGATATTGGGGCTGCATGCAGACATAGTGGCGGGGTTAGGAAGATTAAGAAATATTCAAAGCACTTTTGGGTCATGGGTGTGCAACCGATGTCTTTTTTAAAATAAATTTAGAGTACCCAATTCATTTTTTCCAATTGAGGGGGAATTTAGTGTGGCCAATCCACCTACCCTGCACATCTTTGGGTTGTGGGGGTGAAACCCACACAAACACGGTGATAATGTGCAAACTCCACACGGACAGTGACCCAGAGCCGGGATCGAACCTGGGACCTCGGCGCCGTGTGACAGTAAGGCTAACCACTGCGCCACTGTGCTGCCCGTGTGTGCCAGCAATGTCAACATGGATTTATGAAAGTGAAATCATGTTTTACAAATCTATTGATGTTTTTTGAGGATGTAACTAGTAGAATAGATAAAATTGAACCAGTGAATATGGTGTCTTTGGATTAAGTCTCACATAAGAGGCTAGTGTGAAAAGTTAAAGTTCATAGAACAGAAATAAATGGGTCCTTTTTGAAGTGTCAGATGGTAACTAGTGGGGTCCAGCAGGGATCAGTGCTTGGGCCCCAGATTTTCACAATAAACATCAATGGTTTGGGTGACAGAATGAAAAGTAATATTTCCAAGTTTGCTGAGACACAAGACTTGGTGAGAAGGTGAGCAGTGAGGAGGATGTTAAGAGGAAACAAGGTGAGTGAATGGGCAAATACAGACAGATGTAGTATAATGTGGATAAATGTGGAGTTATCCACTTCGGATTGAGAAACAGAATGGCAGAGTATTACTTAAATGGTAATAGATTGGGAAATGCTACCATACAAAGGGACATGGGGGGGGGGGGGGGGGGGGGGGGTTGGTCATCTAGAACAGGGGGTCAGAGTCTCAGTATATTGGATAGACCATTTAGGTCTGATATGAGGAGAAATGTCTTCATTCAGGCACCCACAGCCTGGTGAGCCTGTGGAATTCTTTAACACAAAAGGCTGTGGAGGCCAAATCACTCAATATATTTAAGGAGGAAATAGATAGATTTCTGGACTCTAAAGGTGTCAAGGGAGACGGGAAATCGCTGGAGCATGGCGTTGTGATAGAGGATCGATCATGTTGAATGGCCTACCCCTGCTCCTATTTTCTATATTTCGCTGTCTAACCACTGTGATGTCAACTCACTGAAGATAGTTTCTGTGCCCTTGTGTGATGTCATGTAGATGTGTTAGAATCTTTATTGGAATGATATGCTTAATGTTTCCGTAACCCTTTTTCCTCATGACGCATCATTGTGTGAGTGCAGCTCGACACCCTTGAAGGATTAGCAGCCATTATGTCTCCTCAGTGGTAGTGCCAAAGGAAAAGACCTGGATGGGAGGCTGATATGCCGAACCATGTCCTCGCCTCACTGGGTGCTGTAATTTCTCATTAATGTGGCAACGACTGCAGCAAGTAAGTTGCCGCAGCATTCCTGCTGTTGTTTCGGCTTTCAATTCCCAGAGCAGGGTGCACCACTGACCTTCTTAGAGCTAATGGCCTTGTCAATCATAAGATTAGAAGGTGTAAGTCTGAATGCTGAACTTGTTGACGTGATTGGTTGGACATCCCTTTCAATGTAATGGAATAGCATGAAGGGACAGGAGTAATGTAGCCATCCCGTTTCCTTGACATTTCTCCTGGAATCTGGTTCCAATTAAAATGGTACATATTCCACTTTGAGCTTCGCTGGCATTGTTCCAGAAAGCTGACCCACAACTCCCTATTCAGGTTCCTGGCCCTCCAACTTTTCATCCTCAGAAGAGATCTCATTCTCCTCCATTTCTCCCTTCGGTGAGGGATTACCCCTTTGCAATGATAGGTTGTGAAGGGCTCAACATAATGGTGATGCAGGAGATTCTAACTGGGTGTATTGTAGTGCCCCACCTGAACGATCCAAACATCTGAAATAGATCCTCAGAATGACTATGGTCTTCTGAATGATGGACCGTGTGGAGCTGTGAGCCGTGTTGCACCTCTCTCCGAAAGCACCCTGAGGCTGTTGCATGGGTGTCATGAGTCAGCGGGCGGATTTCTCCACCCCCACGCCGAAGTGGCCACGCCGTCGTGAACGCCGTTGAGATTCACGACGGTGCGGAACGGCCCCGGTCCCGACCGATTCAGGCCCTGACAATGGGCCAGTATCGGGGCCGCGTCATCTACCCGCGCCAGGCCTTGTCGCCCGCGTAAAAGCGGCGCCGAATAGATGACGCGGCCGGCGCCGCATAACGGACATCATCCGCGCATGCGCGGGTTGGCCGGCGCCAACCCGCGCATGCGTGGTTCCCGTCCTGTCCAAATCCGCCCCGCAAGAAGATGGGGGACGGATCTTGCGGGGCCGCGGAAGGAAGGAGGTCCTCCTTCAGAGAGGACGGCCCGACGATCGGTGGGCACCGATCGCGGGCCACCCCACATTCAAGGCACCCCCCGGTGCAGGATCCCCCCTTGCCCCCCACAGGCCACCCACCCCCAGCGTTCACGCACCGCCCACGACTGTAGCGACCAGGTGTGGACGGCGCCGGGGGGAACCCGCCGTTTTGGCCTGGCCACTCGGCCCATCCGGGCCTCAGAATCGCGGGGGTGCCGGAGAATCGACATTTTGGATATCTCCGGCGATTCTCCGGCCTGCGGCCCGCAAAACTCGACCGGCCTGTTCCCGCCGCTTGGGAGAATCGCGGGAGGGAGTCGGACCGGCGTCCCCGGAAATTTCGGCGGCCCAGGCGATTCTCCCAACCGGCGTGGGAGTGGAGAATCGCGCCCAGCGTTTCAGTGGCTGCCCCTTGTCCTCATGCACCGATTTCTGTAGACAGTCAGGAATTGAATATCTGATACAACTAGGAGTGATTCAGGATGTAGGAGTCATGGGAACTCCCAGGGTAGGTGGCACAAACGTGGATTATGTGCTTCTGATGATCACACACCAGGCAAGAAACATATATATTTTTTTAAATTTAGAATGCCCAATTCATTTTTTCCAATTAAGGGGCAATTTAGTGTGGCCAATCCACCTAGCCTGCACATCTTTTGGGTTGTGGGGGCGAAACCCACGCAAACAGGGGGAGAATGTGCAAACTCCACACGGACAGTGACCCAGAGCCGGGATCGAACCTGGGGCCTTGGCGCCGTGAGGCAGCAGGGCTAACTCACTGCGCCACCGTGCTACCCGGCAAGAAGCATATCTAATAAGCATTGATGAGATGGGAATGAATATAACTGCTGTTCACGTCATTTAATAGTGAGATACCCGATCCACCATTAACTCATCATCGGGAGAACTGCAAACCGTTTTCACACCAGCGGGAATCCGATTTTCCCACAAAACTCACCACGAGCAGGATGGCAAAATTCCACCCGCACACTCTCACCCTTTCACATACACATTTGTAATAATTAGCAGTTTATTGTTTTGATTTATTTTGCTTAGTAAGTAGTTTCTTTTCATATGTCAGCCTTCTAAAGAAAGTCAATATTTAATGCTGTGCAAAACTTTGGGATGAATTCTCCACTGACCACCGCGGGATTTCTGAAAGCTGGAGCAGTCCGGCATTTTCGCTTACCCTTTCATAACAACTGTTGCCGCAGACAAAAATATTTAAGCTGCAGCTGTTCAAGTGTCAAGAGGCTTCCTTGAACGCCCAGTATACTTCAAACGGCTTCAAATCCATTTACAATTTTTGAAATGCAAATCTCCATTCAATTTCACACAGCAATACATTGCATTAGCCAGTGATTGTCAGCTTTATTACTACAGAGACAGCTGCTTGGTGATTGTTGATCTATCTTTCCCTTCACACTTGAATGCATTTCCATTACCCAGCTTTGATGCTAACCACAATGTTTATAAGCTTTCTTGTTATGATTGACAGCCTCTCACCACATCAAAAGCAGCTAAGTGCTTTCTGTTATGAAAAAAACTAAGTCAAAGTGCTTAGCTGCTTTTGATGTGGAGAGAAGGGATCTGATGGGTGTGTCTCTGTTGGGGTCTTATGAACAGGGGGTCCCTGTTGTGGGGGGGATAAGCCTGGCCTAAAACAAATAATCTGACCATTCTCATAATTTTTGGAGGTACATGCCTGGTTATAGACTTGTGCATACTGGGAATTTTATAAAGAACATATGAATATCCTAAATCATTTAAAATTAGGAATCTTTCATAAAGCATATATGTTGAAGAATTCATTAGTCTAGTTTGAATTTCAAACTAATTCTCAGGACTAAAAGAATGTGCAACTCACAGTTCCACTCATAACTTCACTTGTTACCTAAAAGAAGCTCTCAACAATATAGAAGCTAACTTTTCCTACAAATGGTTGTTAATAGAATATTACTTACCCTGTGAAAATACATCAACACTAGGCTGATCAGCATTAACGACATGGTATTTTTTACTGTAGCTATTCAGTATCCCATGACAGACCCTGCGGTACTCCAATAAGGCTTTTACGGTTTCTTCCTCTTTTACTCCATTAGGCTTCACTAGGCGCTTCTGCACTTTACTTGACGTTGGCCAGTTGAAAGTTGTATGATATATTTCTAAAGTGTACAGGCAAAGGTAAAAGAATCATAGAATCTCTACATTGCAGAAGGAAGTCATTCAGCCCATCAAGTCTGCACCGACCCTTTGAAAGAGCACACTACCCAGGCCCAAACCGCCACCCTATCCCCATCTAACCTTTGGACACTGAGGGGGCAATTTAGCATGGCCAGTCCACCTAACCTGCACATCTTTGGACTGTAGAAGGAAACCAACGCACCTGGAGGAAACGCACGCTGACTGGGGAGAATGTACAAACTCCACACAGAATCACCCAAGGTCAGAATTGAACCCGGGTCCCTGGCGCTATGAGGCAGCAGTGCTAGCCACTGTGTCGCTTTGCCAAATGTACTGGTAAAGTGCAATTTGAAATATCTTTTTTTTTTAATGTATTTTATTACAAACATGTATCAAAATAGGTTAAAGCGAACAAACACTCCGGGAAACGTGCTTCCCTGCAATCAACTATACAGTTTGTACAGATTTCTCCCCTTTTCCACCCCCCCCCCCCCTTCCCCCGCAATGAACAGCTCCTCAAACACGGTCACAAACATCCCCCACCTTTCCTCAAACCCCCTGAAGAGCCCCTTAACTCATACTTTATCTTCTTTAATCGCAGGAAGTCGTACAGGTCACCCAACCAAGTCGCTACCCCCGGTGGCGATGCTGACTGCCACTCCACCAAAATTCGCCATCATGCAATCAGAGCAATTTGAAATATCAACTACTCCGTTCAAGGAACAGTAATCTAACTTTGTTCTTAAAGCCAAATCAAAGAATATAAAACCCACCTCATTGGTTACACATTCAAATGCATTGATCAGGGTGCATCAGTAGCCATACTTATTCAGTAATCAACATTGAGAACTGTCTAGCTAAAACTTGAATAAATGAGTTACTGGCAGAGAAAATATATTTGATCCAGCCAATAATGAGTTGGGCAGTAATTATGCAAGATTATTTGAAATGAATAATAGGAAAAGTGCTATAAAAATACTTAAAATATCATTATCCTATTACCTAAGGAAAACAGTGATCCAGGATTTTATATTTACAGTCCAAATTTCAAACATATTTTAATTTCATATCAATGGTGATAATGAGAAATATTCTTTACTATGTTGAGACAAATTTCATGGGCAGGATTCTCCGTTGGCTGACGGCGAAATCGGGAAACGCGATTGGGTGGAGATTAGGTTCGGACGCCAAACTCTCGGCCAGCCGGACGCTTTTGCACATCATTAGCGGGACTGACCCGGTATTCTCCGGGACCTCTGCCATTCTCCACCTCCAATGGGAGGAGTTCCCAACGGCGCGGTTCACTTGTGCTTTTAAAAATTGTGAAACCGCCGTCATAGCTGCAGAGGGAGAGAGAGGAGGTACGGAAAATGTCCAACATCGTCATAGTTGACAGTTGTGCTGCTGGCCGGGAGGGCGGGGGGAATTCTGCCAGGCCCAGGGAGAGTAGTGAGGGGTGACCAGGGTGTGGGCTGTGGGGTCGGGGTGGACGGGCACGGAACACCATTGCCGCAACCGGAAAGCCATGCAGCTGCGCACGCCGCTGACAGCTCACTGTGAACTTAGGGCCACAGGTCGTATAGGCGTCCCCTCAGGGCACTCCCCTAGGTACCCTCTGGCCCCAGCCAACCCATCAGCAGGATGGGCGTGCTCCAGCGCAACCAGTGCCACCTTGTTGGCTGGAATGAGTATGTGTCGGGATTGGAATATGTATATGCGGCTGCATATAATTGTTAGACAATGTATAACATGCTCATTTGGAAAAAAAATGGAAGATGAGCCCATGCCTATCTGTGATGCTGCGGGACAGTATGTGGTTAAGAATGGGCGAGAGGATGGGCGGCACGGTGGTGCTGTGGTTAGCACTGCTGCCTCACGGCTCTAAAGACCAGGTTCAATCCCGGCCCTGAGTCACTGTCTATGTGGAGTTTGCACATTCCGTGTCTGCGTGGGTCTCACCCTCACAACTCAAAACAATGTGCAGGGTAGGTGGATGGGCCATGCTAAATTGCCCCACTTTTGGAAAATAAGAATTGGGTACTCTAAATTTATTTTAAAAATGAATGGGACAGGGCAGCACGGTGGCGCAGTGGTTAGCATTGCTGCCTCACGGCGCCGAGGTCCCAGGTTCGATTCTGGTTCTGGGTCACTGTCTGTGTGGAGTTTGCACATTCTCCCCGTGTTTGCGTGAGTTTCGTCCCACAACCCAAAGTTGTGCAGGGTAAGTGGATTGGCCAGGCTAAATTGCCCCGGAATTGAAAAAATGAATTGGGTACTCTAAATTTATTTTAAAAAACCAAGAATGGGACATTCTCCCCGTGTCTGCGTGAGTCTCACCTCCACAACTCAAAAAGGTGTATAGGGTAGGTGAACTGGCCACGCTAAATTGCTCCTTAATTGGAAAAAATGAATTGGGTACTCTAAATTTATACAAAATAAAGAATGGGAGAGAGGAAAGGTTAGAACCTCAAGGTATTCCCAAAGTGAAAATGCAGAAGTGGAAACAGCAATCATTGCAGGTGATGTGTTATCTATGTTAGGACAGATAGGATTGCCATTGAATAACAGTGGGGCCTCGTTGCTAGATTATGAAGAAGACACAATGAATGAAGTTGGAGGGGCAATGTCCATTGAATTGAAGAGAGGAATAGAGCACCACAGTCATGTCACAAAGGGTGCATTTACTGACTTGACTAGCACTATTGGCTAAACGGAAACTTGGGTGAAGGAATTCAAAGTTAAAGGTCAATGTGGAGCTGTGAGGAAACGAGGCTTCATAGTCAACGTCAAATGATTCCCATAATGACAACTAAATTACAGGGATGGAATGTAAGTATATAGTTAAATGAACTGATGGCCACGGACCTATTTTGGTATGCATACCAAAGGAATCAGAGTGATACATTTGTAAAATACTTGGAATGATGGAATGAACTAAAAATGCAGGCTTCCTGAGTGAATTTGTAAGCTCACTGCCAATTATTATATTTCTGGGTTTTTTCCTTTAGCAAGTGACTTCCTGCAAGTGTCACCCTTCATTCAGTAGTAGCATCTTGTTTTTGAGTCAGCAGGTTCTAGGCTCAAGCTCCATTCTGACGTACATGGGGCTGGATTCTCCGATTCTGGGGCTATGTCCCCACACCTGGCGGTTTACTCCAGAAAAACGCGCAATACGTCCACCGATTCCCGTTTTGTTGGGAGCTAGCAAGACAACAGCGTAGAGCCCCCAGCTCTAGCTGCTGATAAGCCCCAGAGAATTGGCAGGTCCGTGGCCACGCATGCACACGTGTTGGCCTGCAGCGGCCGCGCCGTGCTACATGGTGGAGGCCGCTCGTGGACCCAGCCTGCAAAATAGTCCCCCCCTTTAGCTGGCTCGCGCGCACTGGACCACCCCCCCCCCACAGTGCCCCCAGCCCCGAATAATGTCTCCCCCCTGCCCGCAGATCGGCCCTCCCCCCGACTGTGGCGGCGCTGGACTGAGTCTGCAGCTGCCATGCCGAATTCCCGATTGGTGAGACCACACGCGACCTACGCCATCGGGAACTCGGCCGGTCGGGGGCGGAGCATCAGGGCGGGCCTCAGGCAATGTCCTGAGGCTGTCGATATGTTGCGCGCCATACTCTCCAAGTATGCCGCTTTGGAAGGGGCGGAGCGTCGTGAAAGCGGCACCACCCCGATTTGGTTGGGAACTTGGATTCTCTGGCCGCTCGCCGAACGCAATTTCGGCTTCGGTGACCGGAGAATTCAGCCCATGATCTAAGTTAATTCTTCAGTATAACACTGAGGGAGGTGCCACCTTTTGGTTGAAATGCTGAACCAAGATTACGGGCATAAAATATCCCATATCTAATATTTATTCCTCAATCAACATGATGGAAAATTTGTTAATTTGTCACTTTGCTGTTTGTGTGATCTTGCCGTGTGAAAATGGCTGCCCAGATTACAACAGCAGCTACATTTCTATTTTTCAATATAAGTTTAGAGTACCCAATTATTTTTTTTTCCAATCAAGGGGCAATTTAGCATGGCCAATCCATCTAACGTGCACATCTTTGGGTTGTGTGGGGGGAATCCATGCAGACACGAGGAGAATATGCAAACTCCACACGGACAGTGACCCAGGGCTGGGATTCGAACCCGCGTCCTCAGCGCCGTAGTCCCAGTGCTAACCACTGCACCACGTGCTGCCCTAGCAGCTCCATTTCTAACATAATCTGCTGTGAAACTGCTTTGGGATGCCTGGAGGATGTGGAAGACATGATTAAATGCAAATCCTTTCATTTATCTTTCTTCTGTCAAGCCTCACAGTTCAATATTTATGTCTCTATCTTCCCTGGGCACAACCAAATGAGACTGGTGAACTATTAAAGATATCAAATAGACCAGCTTTTTTTCTCCATAATTCAAGGGCAGTTGGGTTGGATTCGATTGGATTTGATTTATTGTCACGTGTACCGAGGTACAGAGAAAAATATTGTTCTGCACACAGTCTAGACAGATCGTTCAAAACATGAAAAAAACATAGGACATAAGATAAATACACAATGACACAGACATTGTGTGCAGCATATGAGGTGTAGTACTACTCAGTAGAGAAGATGTGTGAAGAGATCAGTTCAGTCCATAAGAGGGTCATTCAGGAGTCTGGTAACAGCTGGGAAGAAGCTGTTTTTGAATCTGTTAGTGCGTGTTCCCAGACTTTTGTATCTCCTGCCCGATGGAAGAGGGTGGAAGAGAGAATAGCCCGGGTGGGACGGGTCCTTTATTTTGCTGCCCGCTTTCTCTTTCCCAAGGCAGTGGAAGGTATAGACAGTTTTAAGGATCCTCAAAATATTTTTACAAAGATGCCTCTGGGAACCCTATTAATCACAATACAGCGGAAGCAAAATGAAACAACTTGCTTCTCCTTGTAAAAAATTATAGTTTCAATCATTAAGATATTACAGCAAAAACAAGTCTGGAATGCAAGAGGAGGAAGGGCCATGAGAGAAATGAAGCTGCCTATAGACTAGTAGTATAAGGTGTACCTTTGATAAAGAGTTAATATATAAATGATACATCTTACCTCCCGTGGACATGTCAATCCTTTTCCCAAGATTTCTCTCAATTAGCACCGTATCAGGGGCATCAAGTATAACTGCGGTTGAAAAAGATGCAGTTAATGTAAAATTGTATGGTTACAATGGGATCATTAAGTGAGCAAAACACACACTGAATTTAGTCTGCTGTGACTCAAACTCTTATACCACCTCCAAAGTGAACTGAGCTGTAATGTTATATAATTCAATATACAGGACTATATATTTCAGTTAACAAGGCATTTCACAGATACTAGTTAAACTCAAGAAGTTACTTTTTGATAACAAATTCTAATAATTAGTTTTTAAACACGGAAGCAATTTAAATTTCAGCCACTCCGCTGAATCCAGGTGATTGAGTCAGCTGAGTGATTTACCCACCAATGTCCTGCCTGGATTACAACACCTTCCATTATAAGCAGCTCTGCAGCCCTGGCAGAAAACGCACCCGGCTTCTTTAGATATTAGAATTGTGGCCAATTTTGGGAAGAAGGCAGAGAGAGGTATTAAGCCCTCTATTTCCACACCAAAGTATCTTTTTTTTAAGAAATATGTTTATTAAGAATTTTTTAACAACATTTTCAACCATACAGACAACCGCCCCCCCCCCGGTAACAAAAAGAAAAGAAAACTCGCATCGCAAGACATAAACATAGCAAATCAATATGATGCAGAACTTTGTACATTGGATTCCTCCCGTACATATCAGTTTTCCGGATCATTTATGTATTTTCTTGCTCAGATGCCCCCCAGAAAAAAAAACCTTCCCCATCCCTCCCTCTTCCCCCCCCCCCCCCCCCACTCCAAGAGAGATGCCCCCCCCCCCCCCCGGGTTGCTGCTGCTGTCGACCGAACTTCATCTAAAGCTCCGCGAGATAGTCTAGGAATGGCTGCCACCACCTGGAGAACCCCTGCACAGACCCTCTCAGGGCAAACTTTATCCTCTCCAACTTGATAACCCCTGCCATGTCATTTATCCAGGCTTCCACACTGGGGGCTTCGCATCTTTCCACGCTAACAAGATCCTTCGCCGGGCTACCAGGGACGCAAAGGCCAGAATACCGGCCTCTTTCGCCTCCTGCACTCCCGGCTCGTCCGCTACTCCAAATAGTGCTAGCCCCCAACTTGGCTTGACCTGGACTTTCGCCACCTTAGATATAGTTCTCGCAACTCCCCTCCAGAACCCATCCAATGCCGGGCACGACCAAAACATATGGGCATGGTTCGCCGGGCTTCCTGAGCACCTCCCACATCTGTCCTCCACCCCAAAGAACCTACTCAGCCTCGCCCCAGTGATATGCGCTCTGTGAACAACCTTAAATTGTATCAGGCTAAGCCTGGCACACGAGGAAGAGGAATTAACACTACTTAGGGCATCAGCCCACAGACCCTCCTCAATCTCCTTCCCCAGCTCCTCTTCCCATTTACCCTTCAGCCCCTCTACCAAAGCCTCCCCCTCTTCTTTCATCTCCTGGTATATCGCCGACACCTTGCCCTCTCCGACCCATACACCCAAAATCACCCTATCTTGAATCCCCTGTACCGGGAGCAGCGGGAATTCCCTCACCTGCCACCTCACAAACGCCCTCACTTGCATGTACCTGAAGGCATTTCCCGGGGGTAGTCCAAATTTCTCCTCCAGCGCCCCTAAGCTCGCAAACGTCCCATCGATGAACAGGTCCCCCATTCTTCTAATCCCTGCCCGATGCCTGCTCTGAAACCCCCCGTCCATCCTTCCTGGGACAAACCGATGGTTATCTCTGATCGGGGACCACACCGAGGCTCCCAGCGCTCCCCTGTGCCGTCTCCACTGCCCCCAGATCTTTAGCGTTGCTGCCACCACCGGACTCGTGGTGTACCTTGCCGGCGAGAGCGGCAGCGGTGCCGTCACCAGCGCCCCCAGGCTCGTTCCTTTGCAGGACGCCATCTCCAACCTCTTCCATGCCGCCCCCTCTCCCTCCATCACCCACTTACGGATCATCGCCACGTTGGCTGCCCAGTAGTAGCCACCCAGATTCGGCAACGCCAGCCCTCCTGTATCCCTACTACGCTCCAGGAACCCCCTCCTTACCCTCGGGGTCTTACTTGCCCACACAAAACCCATAATGCTCCTGCCTACCCTCTTAAAAAAGGCCTTGGTGATCACAATTGGAAGGCTTTCGAATACAAAAAGAAACCTCGTGAGGACCACCATTTTAATCGACTGTACCCTGCCCGCTAGCGAGAGTGGCAACATGTCCCACCGTTTAAAGTCCTCCTCCATCTGTTCCACCAGCCGCGTCAAATTAAGGTTGTGCAGGGCCCCCCAGCTCCTAGCTACCTGGATCCCCAAGTATCGAAAGCTCCTTTCCGCCCTCCTCAATGGTAGATCGTCTATCCCTCTTCCCTGATCCCCCGGATGCACCACAAAGAGCTCACTCTTCCTTACATTGAGCTTGTAGCCCGAGAAGTCCCCAAACTCCCTTAGGATCTGCATGACCTCCACCATCCCCTCCACTGGGTCCGCCACATACAGCAACATGTCGTCTGCATACAGCGACACTCGATGCTCCTCTCCCCCTCGACCCGCCCCCCTCCATTTCCTGGACTCCCTTAATGCCATGGCCAAAGGTTCAATTGCTAATGCAAACAACAGGGGGGACAGGGGGCACCCCTGCCTCGTCCCTCGATACAGCCGGAAGTACTCCCACCTCCGCCGATTCGTAACCACACTCGCCACCGGGGCTCTATATAGGAGCTTAACCCAGCTAATAAACCCTCCCCCGAACCCAAACCTCCGCAACACTTCCCAGAGATACTCCCACTCTACTCGGTCAAAGGCCTTCTCCGCGTCCATAGCTGCCACTATCTCCGCCTCTCCCTCCACCGATGGCATCATAATCACATTTAGGAGCCTCCGCACATTGGTATTTAGCTGCCTGCCCTTTACAAATCCCGTCTGGTCCTCGTGAATCACCCCCGGGACACAGTCCTCAATCCTCGTAGCCAACACTTTTGCCAGCAACTTAGCATCTACATTGAGGAGCGAGATTGGCCTATATGACCCGCATTGCAGTGGGTCCTTATCCTGCTTCAGGATCAAAGAGATCGTCGTCTCTGCCATTGTCAGGGGCAGGGTCCCCCCTCCCTTGCCTCATTGAAAGTCCTTACCAGCAACAGGGCTACATACTTCCTGTACTTGACTCCACCTAGTTCCCTCGCTGCCATCCTCTTACGGAGCTGATGAGCCAGCATCCGGCTCGCCTTCTCCCCATACTCATACATCGCCCACTGTGACTTCCTCCACTGTGCCTCTGCCTTCCCTGTGGTCAACAGGTCGAACTCCGTCTGGAGACTTCGCCTCTCCCTGAGTAGTCCCTCATCAGGGGCCTCTGCATATCTCCTGTCCACTCTTAAAATCTCCCCCACTAACCTCTCCCTTTCCCTGCCCTCTCTCTTCTCCCTATGAGCCCTGATGGAGATTAACTCTCCCCTGACCACCGCCTTCAGCGCCTCCCATACTACTCCCACCTGCACCTCCCCGTTGTCGTTGGCCTCCAGATACCTTTTGATGCACCCCCGCACCCTCCCGCACACTTCCTCGTCTGCCAGCAGTCCCACATCCAACCGCCACAGTGGGCGTTGGTCCCTCTCCTCCCCCAGCTCTAGTTCCACCCAGTGCGGGGCGTAGTCTGAAATGGCTATGGCCGAATACTCCATTCCCTCCACTTTCGGGATCAATGCCCTGCCCAGAACAAAAAAATCTCTCCGGCAGTAGGCCTTGTGTCCATGGGAGAAAAAAGAAAATTCTCTGGCCAAAGGCCTGGCAAATCTCCACGGATCTACTCCCCCCATCTGATCCATAAACCCGCTGAGCACCTTGGCAGCAGCCGGCCCCTAGATCTGGAGCGATCCAGTGCTGGGTCCAACACCGTGTTGAAATCCCCACCCATTATCGAGCTTCCTACCTCCAAGTCCGGAATACGCCCCAACATCCGTTTCATGAATCCAGCATCGTCCCAATTTGGGGCGTATACATTTACCAATACCACCCCCGTCCCCTGCAACCTACCGCTCACCATCACGTATCGGCCCCCATTGTCCGCTACTATGTTCTTGGCTTCAAACGACACACGCTTCCCCACCAGTATTGCCACCCCTCTATTCTTCGCATCCAGCCCCGAATGGAACACCTGTACTACCCATCCCTTCCTTAACCTGACCTGATCTGCCACCTTCAGATGTGTCTCAGATGAAGCATGACCACGTCTGCCTTCAGTCCCTTCAAGTGAGCGAACATTCGGGCCCTCTTAACCGGCCCATTTAGGCCTCTCACATTCCACGGACCTGCCGGATTGGGGGGCTACCCACCCCGGACCGGCCGGATTGGAGGGCTCCCCCCCCCCCCCCCCGCCCCACCCCCCGCCGACTAGCTATCTGCTATTTTAGGCCAGTCCCCCCGCCAGCTTCCCCCGCCTTCCCGTTGAACCCCCCCGTGTGGAAATCCCTCCTCCTCCTTGCGCTCCTCCATCCCCCCCCTCCCTAACGCGGGAAAAAGCCCGCGCTTTCCTGAGCCAGCCCCGCCCCCTGTGGCGCAGCTCCTGTTGAGGCCTTATCCCAGTTCCCCCATCCCCGGGTCTCACCTCCCTCCAGCACCAACGCCCACATTCCTCACTGTCCCTCCATCAAAAACTCTTCCCCCATCCCCATCCATCGTCCCACCCGTGAAACATTCTTTACCCATATTTACAACCCTGTATACAGTCAACATCTCCCGCACAACCACAGTCCCTCAGTTCGAGTCCAATTTTTCCGTTTGGATAAAGATCCAAGCCTCTTCTGGCGTTTTGAAATAGTGGTGTCGGTCCTGATACGTGACCCACAGTCGCGCTGGCTGCAGCATTCCGAAACTCACCCTTTTTTTATGCAGCACCGCCTTGGCCCAGTTGAAGCCTGCTCTCCTCTTTGCCACCTCTGCGCTCCAGTCCTGGTAGACTCGGATCACCGCATTCTCCCATCTACTGTTCCGCTCCTTCTTGGCCCATCTCAGGACACTCTCTCTGTCCGCGAAACGATGGAACCTCGCCATTATCGCCCTTGGCGGCTCGCCAGCCTTGGGTCTCCTCGCCAGGGCCCGGTGAGCCCCTTCTATCTTCAGGGGGCTCGGAGAGGCCTCCGCCCCCATCAGCGAATGGAGCAGCGTGCTCACATACGCCCCGGCATCAGCCCCCTCCACCCCTTCGGGGAGACCCAGAATCCGGAGATTCTTCCTCCGCGACCTGTTCTCCAGGACCTCGAATCTCTCGGCCCACCTCTTGTGCAGCGCCTCGTGCGCCTCCATCTTCACTGCCAGGCCCAAGATGTTGTCCTCGTTCTCGTTGGTTTTGTCCTTCAGCTCTCGGAGCTCTACCGCCTGGGCCTTCTGGGTCTCCTTCAGCCCCTCGATCGCCAACAGCATTGGCGCCAGCACCTCCTTTTTAAGCTCCTCCACGCAGCACCTGAGAAACTCCTGCTGGTCCGGCCCCCATGCTGCTCGATCTCCGCCCTCCGCCATCCTGTTTTTTCCCCTCGTTTCTGCCACTGCTCCAAAGCCTCTTTTTCCGCCGCTCCACTTCTAGTCCCCTCCATACACGACGGAAGGGGGACCTTGCTTCACCTTCCCACACGGGATTTGGTCAAACAATTTCCGTTGGGGCTCCTCCGGAGAGCCTAAAAGTCCGTTCTAGCGGGAGCTGCCGAAATGTGCGGCTTAGCTCCGCATCGCCACAACCGGAAGTCCCACACCAAAGTATCTTAAGTCCTTTCCCAGCTGAGTATTAGGTGAAGGCTTTACTGGATCCTTTACCGATATAGTGTGTGGCACAATGGAGATGTGCAACATGCGCACATGTTGCTCACTAAATTGAACACTCAAGTACCCGGTTAACACCTGTAAAATGGGCGTGGCACCAACTAATTTCTAGGCCTTAGTGCCAGGAAGGTCCAATGGGCCCCCTGAGTTTTTTTAAATCTTACTCTTGAGTTACAAATAATTTGTTGTGGTATGACATTGTAAAATTTCTCGACTCACAGATCGGGATTTTGTACACCCATTTGCCACGGGATGAATGGCAACGGCGGAGGCCTCATTGCCCAACTTCAGTCCCGATGTCGGAGATTACCGTGGCTGGCATCCTCTGGAGGGCCTAATCTGCTTTCGGATGCTGCTGTGTGGGGTGCCACCCCCCACCTCCTCTCGGCTTGTGAGGCTGGAGCCACAGAAAGAAGGGAGTCAGATGAGCTCGTCATTCCTCGAGTCTCTTGTGTGGAAGGCTCCAGGCTATTCACCAGCTTCTCCTCCTCCCTATGGGTGCTCGAGGGCCCCTGTCTTCCTCCTTGGGTTAGAGGAGCAACTGCAATGAAATTGAGAAGCTCTGCCTTCCTCTGGCGCTGGATGCCCACAAGTGCCTGCACCATCGAGTTCATGCCTTGAATCAAAGGGTGTACATCCTGCACCATGATGTTCATGCCCTCCACCAAGGAATGCCCACGAAATGCATCAAAAATAAAACTTTAAGTGAAAAAAACGTGTACAAACTGGCAAAGTCAGCAGCCTTCTTAAAATTTAATATCGAATAAAGGCAAAGACCTTCCTCATAGTCGACAACGTCAGGAAGAGTAATTTAAATCTAGATTTACAGCAGATATTTTGCCTCTAAAATTCCAAACATTTTTCAAAAAATCATGTAGCAAATCAAAGTTTCAATTTCTCTCAGAAAAGAGTTAAATTATGGCTAATTTTAGCAGGTAGGCCTCCAGTAATATCAGAAGAAATTAAGCGGTGATATCAGAAGTATAGAATATTCAATAGGATTAGGTGAAGGCAATACTGGATCCTTCACCGATATAGAGGGCGGGATTCTCCGACCCCCCCCCCGCCGGGTCGGAGAATCGCCGGGGGCTGGCGTGAATCCCGCCCCCGCCGGTTGCCGAATTCTCCGGCACCGGATATTCAGCGGGGGTGGGAATCGCGCCGCGCCAGTTGGCAGCCCCCCCCCGGCGATTCTCCGGCCCGAATGGGCCGAAGTCCCGCTGCTGGAATGCCTGTCCCGCCGGCGTAAATTAAACCACCTCTCTTACCGGCGGGACAAGGCGGTGCGGGCGGGCTCCGGGGTCCTGGGGGGGGGCCCATTCGCAGGGCGATCTGGCTCCGGGGGGTGCCCCCACAGTGGCCTGGCCCGCGATTGGAGCCCACCGATTCGCAGGCGGGCCTGTGCCGTGGGGGCACTCTTTTCCTTCCGCCTTCGCCACGGTCTCCACCATGGCGGAGGCGGAAGAGACCCCCTCCACTGCGCATGCGCGGGGATGCCGTGAGCGGCCGCTGACGCTCCCGCGCATGCGCCGCCCAGCAAAGTCATTTCCGCACCAGCTGGCGGGGCACCACAGGCCTTTCCCGCCAGCTGGCGGGGCGGAAATCAGTCCGGCGCGGGCCTAGCCCCTCAAGGTTAGGGCTCGGCCGCTCAAGATGCGGAGGATTCCGCACCTTTGTGGTGGCGCGATGCCGGACTGATTCGCGCCGTTTTTGGCGCCGGGCGGCAGACATCGCGCCGATTGTGGAGAATTCCGCCCAGAGTGTGGCACAATGGAGATGTGCAACATGTGCACATGTTGCTCACTAAATTGAACACTAAAGTGCCTAATAGAAGCCTAACACTGAAATTACCTTTAATCTATAAACAGCTATTTGTAACTTTTCCAAATTTCTTAACTAACTATTTTCTCAGGTTGAGGTACATTATAAAATGTTGTACTTTATGAATTGTATGGTACCTGCAGGTTGGTTACTGATATCCTACATACTTCTCTGTATTTGAATGCTATTAGTTGTTGACAGGGCTGAAATCCAATTCAGCAGGAATTCTGAAATCTGGATGTACTGAGCTAAGGGCCCTGTTGGAAACTGCTTATGGCATCATGTGTTTTGGCATCACAAGCTTCTCATGAATATTTTGGTGGGCTGTAAGGTGCTATGTCATCCCTTCTACAGTTCCTGGAACCCTATAGCTTTTGAGAATAATCTATTGTACATATCCTTAAAACATTATAATGCTTGCCATCTTACATTAGGGATGAGTAAAGTAAGTAGTGAAAATACAAATTTATCAAAAAACATTTGAAAATATATTTCCCATGGCTATATCAGAATGTTTTTATGATAGACAATTGTTGCAAAATAAATGAACAATTTAATAAAATTGCAGCCTCATCCAGCAGAACCTATCAGGGATTTTGGAATATGTGTTCACATCCCCATGATTTTCCAGAGGAATGGGATTTCACAAAATTATCTGCCAAGTACATAATTGAGTCTTGTCTTATAGAACATAGAACATAGAAAATACAGTACAGAACAGGCCCTTCGGCCCACGATGTTGTGCCGAACCTTTGTCCACGCACACACGGGGAGGATGTGCAGACTCCGCACAGACAGTGACCCAAGCCGGAATCGAACCTGGGACCCTGGAGCTGTGAAGCAATTGTGCTATCCACAATGCTACCGTGCTGCCCTTAAGAACAAATTAATCTACACTATAGCGTTCTACCATAATCCATGTACCTATCCAATAGCTGCTTGAAGGTCCCTAATGTTTCCGACTCAACTACTTCCACAGGCAGTGCATTCCATGCCCCCACTACTCTCTGGGTAAAGAACCTACCTCTGACATCCCCCCTATATCTTCCACCATTCACCTTAAATTTACCATGTCCCCTTGTCATGGTTTGTTCCACCCGGGGAAAAAGTCTCCGACTGTCTACTCTATCTATTCCCCTGATCATCTTATAAACCTCTATCAAGTCACCCCTCATCCTTCTCCGTTCTAATGAGAAAAGGCCTAGCACCCTCAACCTTTCCTCGTAAAACCTACTCTCCATTCTAGGCAACATCCTGGTAAATCTCCGTTGCACCTTTTCCAAAGCTTCCACATCCTTCCTAAAATGAGGCAACCAGAACTGTACACAGTACTCCAAATGTGGCCTTACCAAAGTTTTGTACAGCTGCATCATCACCTCTCGGCTCTTAAATTCAATCCCTCTGTTAATGAACGCGAGCACACCAAAAGCCTTCTTCACAGCTCTATCCACTTCAGTGGCAACTTTCAAAGATGTATGAACATAGACCCAAGATCTCTCTGCTCCTCCACATTGCCAAGAACTCTACCGTTAACCCTGTATTCCGCATTCATATTTGTCCTTCCAAAATGGACAACCTCACACTTTTCAGGGTTAAACTTCATCTGCCACTTCTCAGCCCAGCTCTGCATCCTATCTATGTCTCTTTGCAGCCGACAACAACCCTCCTCACAATCCACAACTCCACCAATCTTCGTATCGTCTGCAAATTTACTGACCCACCCTTCAACTCCCTCATCCAAGTCATTAATGAAAATCACAAACAGCAGAGGACCCAGAACTGATCCCTGCGGTACGCCACAGGTAACTGGGATCCAGGCGGAATATTTGCCATCCACCACCACTCTCTGACTTCTATCGGTTAGCCAGTTCGTTATCCAACTGGCCAAATTTCCCACTATCCCATGCCTCCTTACTTTCTGCATAAGCCTACCATGGGGAACCTTATCAAATGCCTTACTAAAATCCATGTACACTACATCCACTGCTTTACCTTCATCCACATGCTTGGTCACCTCCTCAAAGAATTCAATAAGACTTGTAAAGCAAGACCTACCCCTCAAAGAACATAGAACATAGAACATTACAGCGCAGTACAGGCCCTTCGGCCCTCGATGTTGCGCCAACCTGTGAAACCACTCTAAAGCCCATCTACACTATTCCCTTATCGTCCATATGTCTATCCAATGACCATTTGAATGCCCTTAGTGTTGGCGAGTCCACTACTGTTGCAGGCAGAGCATTCCACGCCCTTACTACTCTCTGAGTAAAGAACCTACCTCTGACATCTGTCTTATATTTATCTCCCCTCAATTTAAAGCTATGTCCCCTCGTGCTAGACATCAACCATCCGAGGAAAAAGGCTCTCACTGTCCAACCTATCCAATCCTCTGATCATCTTGTATGCCTCAATTAAGTCACCTCTTAACCTTCTTCTCTCCAACGAAAACAGCCTCAAGTCCCTCAGCCTTTCCTCATAAGATCTTCCCTCCATACCAGGCAACATTCTGGTAAATCTCCTCTGCACCCTTTCCAATGCTTCCACATCCTTCCTATAATGCGCCGACCAGAATTGCACGCAATACTCCAAATGCGGCCTCACCAGAGTTTTGTACAGCTGCAACATGACCTCATGGTTCCGAAACTCAATCCCTCTACCAATAAAAGCTAACACACCGTACGCCTTCTTAACAACCCTCTCAACCTGAGTGGCAACTTTCAGGGATCTATGTACATGGACACCGGGATATCTCTGCTCATCCACACTGCCAAGAATCTTACCATTAGCCCAGTACTCTGTCTTCCTGTTATTCCTTCCAAAATGAATCACCTCACACTTTTCTGCATTAAACTCCATTTGCCACCTCTCAGCCCAGCGCTGCAGCTTATCTATGTCCCTCTGTAACTTGTAACATCCTTCCGCACTGTCCACAACTCCACCGACTTTAGTGTCATCTGCAAATTTACTCACCCATCCTTCTATGCCCTCCTCCAGGTCATTTATAAAAATGACAAACAGTAGTAGCCCCAAAACAGATCCTTGTGGTACACCACTAGTAACTGGACTCCAGTCTGAACACTTCCCATCAACCACCACCCTTTGTCTTCTTCCAGCTAGCCAATTTCTGATCCAAACTGCTAAATCTCCCTGAATCCCATGCTTCCGTATTTTCTGCAGTAGCCTACCATGGGGAACCTTATCAAATGCTTTACTGAAATCCATATACACCACATCAACTGCTTTACCCTCATCCACCTGTTTGGTCACCTTCTCAAAGAACTCAATAAGGTTTGTGAGGCACGACCTACCTTCACAAAACCGTGTTGACTATGTCTCATCAAATTATTCCTTTCCAGATGATTATACACCCTATCTCTTATAAACCTTTCCAAGATTTTGCCCACAACAGAAGTAAGACTCACTGGTCTATAGTTACCGGGGTTGTCTCTACTCCCCTTCTTGAACAAGGGGACGACATTTGCTATCCTCCAGTCTTCTGGCACTATTCCTGTAGACAAAGATGACTTAAAGATCAAAGCCAAAGGCTTTGCAATCTCCTCCCTAGCTTCCCAGAGAATCCTAGGATAAATCCCATCTGGCCCAGGGGACTTACATATTTTCACCCTTTCCAGAATTGTTAACACCTCCTCCTTATGAACCTCAAGCCCTTCTACTCTAGTAGACTGAATCTCAGTATTCTCCTCGACAATGTTGTCTTTTTCCTGTGTGAATACTGATGAAAAATATTCATTTAGCACCTCTCCTATCTCCTCGGCCTCCAAGCACAACTTCCTACTACTGTCCTTGACTGGCCCTACTCTTACCCTAGTCATTCTTTTATTCCTGACATATCTATAGAAAGCTTTAGGGTTATCCTTGATCCTACCTGCCAAAGACTTCTCATGTCACCTCCTGGCTCTTCTTAGCTCTCTCTTTAGGTCCTTCCTGGCTAACTTGTAACTCTCGAGCGCCCTAACTGAACCTTCATGTCTCATCTTTACATAAGCCTCCTTCTTCCTCTTCACAAGTGTTTCGACTGCCTTAGTAAACCACGGTTCCCTTGCTCGACCACTTCCTCCCTGCCTGACAGGTACATACTTATCAAATAAATGCCCTCTCTTAGCTCTCCTTATCCCTTTCTTCAGTTCCCTCCTGGCTATCTTGTATCCCTCCAGCGCCCTGTCTGAACCTTGTTTCCTCAGCCTTACATAAGTCTCCTTCTTCCTCTTAACAAGACATTCAACCTCTCTTGTCAACCATGGTTCCCTCACTCGACCATCTCTTCCCTGCCTGACAGGGACATACATATCAAGGACACGTAGTACCTGTTCCTTGAACAAGTTCCACATTTCACTTGTGTCCTGCCCTGACAGCCTATGTTCCCAACTTATGCACTTCAATTCTTGTCTGACAACATCGTATTTACCCTTCCCCCAATTGTACACCTTGCCCTGTTGCACGCACCTATCCCTCTCCATGACTAAAGTGAAAGTCACAGAATTGTGATCACTATTTCCAAAATGCTCCCCCACTAACAAATCTATCACTTGCCCTGGTTCATTACCAAGTACCAAATCCAATATGGCCTCCCCTCTGGTCGAACAATCTACATACTGTGTTAGAAAAGCTTCCTGGACACACTGCACAAACACCACCCCATCCAAACTATTTGATCTAAAGAGTTTCCAGTCAATGTTTGGGAAGTTGAAGTCACCCATGACTACTACCCTGTAACTTCTGCACCTTTCCAAAATCTGTTTCCCAATCTGTTCCTCCACATCTCTGCTACTATTGGGGGGCCTATAGAAAACTCCTAACAAGGTGACTGCTCCTTTCCTATTTCTGACTTCAACCCATACTACCTCAGTAGGCAGATACTCCTCAAACTGCCTTTCTGCAGCTGTTATACTATCTCTCTTTAACAATGCCACCCGCACCCCCCACCTCTTTTACCACCCTCCCTAATCTTATTGAAACATCTATAACCAGGGACCTCCAACAACTATTTCTGCCCCTCTTCTATCCAAGTTTCCGTGATGGCCACCACATCGTAGTCCCAAGTACCGATCCATGCCTTAAGTTCACCCACCTTATTCCTGATGCTGCTTGCATTGAAGTATACACACTTCAACCCATCTCCGTGCCTGCAAGTACTCGCCTTTGTCAGTGTTCCCTTCCCCACTGCCTCACTACACGCTTTGGCGTCCTGAATATCGGCTACCTTAGTTGCTGGACTACAAATCCGGTTCCCATTCCCCTGCCAAATTAGTTTAAACCCTCCCGAAGAGTACTAGAAAACCTCTCTCCCAGGATATTGGTGCCTCTCTGGTTCAGATGAAACCCGTCCTGCTTGTACAGGTCCCACCTTCCCCAGAATGCGCTCTAATTATCCAAATACCTGAAGCCCTCCCTCCTACACCATTCCTGCAGCCACGTGTTCAGCTGCACTCTCTCCCTATTCCTAGCCTCGCTATCACGTGGCACCGGCAACAAACCAGAGATGACAACTCTGTCTGTCCTGGCTTTTAACTTCCAGCCTAACTCCCGAAACTTGTTTATTACCTCCACACCCCTTTTCCTACCTACGTTGTTGGTCCCAATGTGCACCACGACTTCTGGCTGCTCCCCCTTCCCCTTAAGGATCCTGAAGACACGATCCGAGACATCCCTGGCACCCGGGAGGCAACATACCTTCCGGGAGTCTCGCTCGCGACCACAGAATCTCCTATCTATTCCCCTCACCATTGAATCTCCTACTACTATTGCTTTTCTATTCTCCCCCCTTCCCTTCTGAGCCCCAGAGCCAGACTCAGTACCAGAGACCTTGCCGCTAGGGCCTTCCCCTGGTAGGTCATCCTCCCCAACAGCATCCAAAACGGTATACTTGTTTTAAAGGGGAACGGCCACGAGGGATCCCTGCACTGTCTGCCTGTTTGTTTTCTTTCCCCTGACTGTAACCCAGCTACTCTTGTCCTGTACCTTGAGCGTGGTTACCTCCCTGTAACTCTTCTCTATCACCCCCTCTGCCTCCCGGATGATCCGAAGTTCATCCAGCTCCAGCTCCAGTTCCCTAACACGGTCTTTGAGGAGCTGGAGTTGGATGCACTTCCCGCAGGTATAGTCAGCGGGGACACCGGTGGTATCCCTCACCACTCACATCCTACAGGAGGATCATGCAACTGGCCTAGCCTCCATCCCCTCTTACCTTACAGAATATAGCTGCCCTGTGGACCAACTAAACCTCCGCCCTCCGACTCTGCTCCCAGTCAGCTGCACTCTCTGTAAACACCTGGCTCTTTGTGGAAATGTAGGAAACAAAATGAAAGGAGCACCTTACTCCCTCCTCACCTAACTCCCTCAGTCACCAAACTCTCACTATAGCACTCAAATGCACCAAATTCAGCACTCCCTCAGTCACCAAACTCTTACTATAGCACTCAAATGCACCAAATTCAGCACTCCCTCAGTCACCAAACTCTTACTATAGCACTCAAATGCACCAAATTCAGCACTCAGTGCAAACAAAGTCTGCACTGTAGGTGGATCACTTTTATACTGTGAATCTAGCCTCTGAAAACTGGCCTAATCCAATTAACTAATTAACAAGCTCCAGCTGCAAGTACCTACAAGTGGAACCTTTGTTTGAAGCTGATTGAAAATTCACCTTCTTCTAAACCAAATAGCAACTTTTAAGTTAATTAACTAAATAAAACAAAGACTAGACTTTAGATAAAAATGAAGCCTTTATATCCCTCAGTCACCAAACTCTCACTATAGCACTCAAATGCACCAAATTCAGCACTCTCTCAGTCACCAAACTCTCACTATAGCACTCAAATGCACCAAATTCAGCACTCCCTCAGTCACCAAACTCTCACTATAGCACTCAAATGCACCAAATTCAGCACTCTCTCAGTCACCAAACTCTCACTATAGCACTCAAATGCACCAAATTCAGCACTCCCTCAGTCACCAAACTCTCGCTATAGCACTCAAATGCACCAAATTCAGCACTCCCTCAGTCACCAAACTCTCACTATAGCACTCAAATGCACCAAATTCAGCACTCCCTCAGTCACCAAACTCTTACTATAGCACTCAAATGCACCAAATTCAGCACTCAGTGCAAACAAAGTCTGCACTGTAGGTGGATCACTTTTATACTGTGAATCTAGCCTCTGAAAACTGGCCTAATCCAATTAACTAATTAACAAGCTCCAGCTGCAAGTACCTACAAGTGGAACCTTTGTTTGAAGCTGATTGAAAATTCACCTTCTTCTAAACCAAATAGCAACTTTTAAGTTAATTAACTAAATAAAACAAAGACTAGACTTTAGATAAAAATGAAGCCTTTATATCCCTCAGTCACCAAACTCTCACTATAGCACTCAAATGCACCAAATTCAGCACTCTCTCAGTCACCAAACTCTCACTATAGCACTCAAATGCACCAAATTCAGCACTCCCTCAGTCACCAAACTCTCACTATAGCACTCAAATGCACCAAATTCAGCATTCCCTCAGTCACCAAACTCTCACTATAGCACTCAAATGCACCAAATTCAGCACTCCCTCAGTCACCAAACTCTCGCTATAGCACTCAAATGCACCAAATTCAGCACTCCCTCAGTCACCAAACTCTCACTATAGCACTCAAATGCACCAAATTCAGCACTCAGTGCAAACCATCTGTGAAAGATACGTTCTGCAGAAATTCTCTCCTTTTTTAAAATTCATGAGTGAAGAAAATCGATACCACAAGTTGCAATCATCTATTATTCTTTTTATTAGGTCTGGGACAAAGCTTTGTGTTCCTTTGAAAGTTTTCATTCAATAACTGAGGCTTCAGAGATATTTATTAAACCCCTAGACATTTTCAAACTCTGATGATTACCTGAAATAGTTACCTGAAATGAAAAATTCAGTACATTTAACTAGTTAGGGATTTGCAAGACCACCGTTCACTTGCAACTGTAGAATAAGTGGATTATTTTTCTTTTTACTCTTGGCCTCCGTAGTATAACTTTCCTGATACCTCAATCTTTATTTCTTCTGACAAATATTCCCATTAATTAAACCTTACCAGCTAATATCCAGACGTTGGTCTGAGGCAATTCATGAAATATCAATTTATCAAGTTCTTTTTTCTTTATAAATTCATTTTTTTTCAATTAAGGGGCAATTTAGCGTGGCCAATCCACCTACCCTGCACATCTTTGGGTTGTGGAGGTGAGACCCATGCAGACACTGGGAGAATGTATAAACTCCACACGGACAGTGTCCCGGGGCCGGAATCGAACCCGGGTCCTCAGCGCCGTGAGGCTGTAGTGCCTCACTACCGTCCCAACTTCACAAGTTACAAAGAACAAAGAACAAAGAAAAGTACAGCACAGGAACAGGTCCTTCGGCCCTCTAAGCCTGCGCCGACCATGCTGCCTGTCTAAACTAAAATCTTCTATACTTCCAGGGTCCGTATCCCTCTATTCCCATCCTATTCATGTATTTAATATAAATTGTTTTGACAAGGAAGACAGTGATGATTATTTCCATGTCTTTCCAAACTAGGAGAATTTGCATCATCACTAAGACTAAACTGAATGAAGATATTCTGCTCAACATTAGAAGACATATTCTTCTTTTTGTTTTACATGCTAGATTATGTTTTGTTCTCATTGTAATATGACAGATTGCATCATTGTTATCTAATATGTATGATCCAGTATCAGATCTGTTCAATTTGGAGTTTAAGTTGTAAGGTGATTATGGTCACACCTCAGGCTTTTGTACTGGTTGCCACTGTATTTTCCAGCTGCTTTTTTTGTGTATTTTCTTGATCATGGATGCATAAACACATTGAGAACAAAGAAACAACATCTTTCACAGTTTTTAAAAGAAGTTTGGTTTTACCAAACTGTATGTAGGGAATCAATCTGATCCAAGCTTACAATGTAATATTTATAACTTTAGTCTTCCATCACATGCTAAGACTTACTGGAGATCATTAACTTTTTTCATGTGTTTCATGTAACAAATGATTTTTATATAAGCAACTGTGAGATCATCCATTTTGGAAATAAAATGGATAGAACTGAATAATTTCTAAATGATGAAAAGCCAGATGTGTGGAGATCCAAAGAGAATCGGATGCCCAATTAACATCGATAAAAATGTCCTGGACAGGTACAGAAAATAATCAAAAGGCTTTTGGAATACTCACCTTTACATCCAGAAGGCTAGAATACAAGGTGATAGAAGTTATGCTTACCCATATAAAGCCCTGGTTAGACCACATCTGATTAGAGCAGTTGTGGATACCATACTTTTAACGGATGTGGAGGGAGTTCAGAGAATGCTTAATAGAGTGAAACATGGCCTCCAAGGATTTAAAGTACAAGGAGAGATTGCACAATTAGTTGTATTCCCTGGAATTTGGGAGTTTAAAGGGTGATCTGGTCAAAGTTTTCAAAATATTGAGGGGAGCAGCTGCAGTAGATAGAGAGAAGCTATTTCTGCTGGTTGAGGAATCTGGAACGAGGCGCCATAGAGTAAAAATGTCCGGTCTGGAATAAAGTTAGGAAACAATTCTACATTCAAAAAAATGTTAGAAGATTCCAACCCCCTTCCCAAGCAGCAATTGATGCTCGGTCAATTGATAATTTTAAATCTGAGATTGATATTTTTTGTTAACCAGAGGTATTAAGGAATATAGGGCAAAGGCTGGTATATGAAGTTAGGTCAAGCATTAGCCACGATCTTATTGAATGGTAGAAATTCCTTGAATGGGATATGAGGGAGAACCTTTTTACACAGCAAGTGGCAATGACCTGGAACTCGCTGCTTTTGAGGGTGGTGGAAGCTGAAACAATCAATGATTTCAAAAGTGAAATTAGATGGACACTTGAAGGAAATAAATTTGCAGGGTTACCGAGATACAGCAGTGGAAATCGGACAAATTGGATTGCTCCACAGAGAGCTGGCATGGACTCGGTGGGCTGAATGCCCTTCTTCTGTGCCAGAAATGACAATGGCTCTATAGCAGACTCAAAAAAGACTATGGGCGGAATTCTCCGACTCCCCGCCGGGTCAGAGAATCGCCGGCGGGCCACGCGAATCGCGCCACGCCGCCCCGATGCCGGGAGGCGATTCTCCGCAGAGCGGCGCTACTGGGGCCGGTGTGGCGCTGGTCGGGGTATGCGGCGACTCTCCGGCCCTTGCCGGCATGGGCCGGCGCGCCGATTCTCCGGCCCGGATGGGCCGAGCGGCCGTCAACAAAAAGCCGAGTCTATTCTAACATCCTCTGAGCCGGCAGGGCCTCAGCGTTGAAGGGTCTGGGGGCAGCCTGTAGGCGGGGAGGGGGAGTCCGACCCCAGCCGGGGGGGGGGGCCTCCATAGTGGCCTGGCCCACGATCGGGGCCCACCGATCGGCAGGCCGGCCTCTCTATCGGGGGGGCCTCTTTTCCTTCGCGCCGGCTCCTGTAGCCCTGCGCCATTTGGCGTCGGGGCCGGCGCGGGGAAGAGGGTCACTGCGCATGCGCTAGTGGGTGATGGGCCAACTGCGCAAGCGCAGACACCACGGCACCGGGTTCACGCAGGGATCAGCGTGGGCCACTCCAGCATCGTGCTACTCCACTGTGGCCCGCAGAATCGGGTCTCCGAACGGGCGCCGACGCCGGAGTAAAACACTCACGGTTTTACACTGGCGTTGGCCCTTAGCTGCCCGATGGGAGAATCCCGCCCAATTTGTGTTCCAATGTTAACTTTCTGTAGATTTTCAGCTCTCCTCATTTTTGTTCCATTATCTCCACGCAAGAATCATGGATACTTACGCACTCAGAGACAATTGGTGAAATCTTCTCATTTTTTTGTCCAAGTGTCAACTCAGGCGGGAAAATGGAGTGCAACCCGTTGGCTGCACTGATGGCTTTTCCCGCCATATTTTTAAACATTGAGACTAAAAAAAGTCAAGGAGCAAAGTCCCACAACTCTGAAGGAGCTTGCCCCGCCAGCAACCTTCAGCAGCACTAATTCCTCAGAGTGCTCCTCTACTTTGACCCACTTGCGCACTGACTTCAAAATCGAAAGATCAGGCGCAGCACTCCCCAGAGGGCATCACATATCGCAGTGGCTTGCTGCACACTACACAACCTGCCAATGCAAAGGGGGAGGACCTTGCTGAGGAGGGGATGGAAGAGCTGTATCTCTCATTTATGAGGACGACGTCAAAGGAGATGTGGGTGGTAAGGTCCTAGAGGGCGGCACGATGGCACAGTGGTTAGCACAACTGCATCAAACCGCCAGGGATCCGGGTTCAGTTCTGACCTCGGGTGACTGTGTGGAGTTTGCACATTTTCCCCGTGTCTGCATGAGTTTCCTTCGGATGCTCCGGTTTCCTCCCACAGTCCAAAGATGTGTTGGTTAGGTGGATTGGCCATGCTAAATTTCCCCTTAGGGTGGAGTTGCAGGAATAGGATGGAGGGATTGGACCTAAGTAGTGTGGTTCAAAAGAATTGGTGCAGATTCATTGGGCCAAATGGCCTCCTTCTGCACTGTAGGGATTCTATGATTCTATGAAGGCGAGGATACAGGCAATGAGACCATTGTACTGGCCAGGCGAGACAGGTGTGCTTGTGAGGCCCTCATTGTCACTAGATTCCAGGAGGATGAATGAGATGCAATGAGGGCACTTCTGAGATCTTCACATTGCATCCTGGAATGCCTGACACCTGTCTAACTGAGGGTACATGCATACGCTCTGTGAAGAAGGGCATACCATGGAGATGCTACTGAGACACAGCGGACACATGGACATTCAAAGTACTTGATCCTTAGGCAGGCTCCAACACCTGTTCCCTTCAGCACCACATCTTCACCTGTCAGGAATGCTGATGGAATGATAGCCCTGCCTCTAATGTGCTGAGAGCACACAGTCCTGTGATGCTTGGATATGAGATTCTTTCAGTAAACACAAACAACATTGAGGTGCAAGAGAGTGATTTTGAAGCCTGGAAATCAGTGAGTTCAGAAGGTTACCCGCTGCACAGGGTAGAGGCCCTGGACCTTGGCACTTGCCTTCATTTTGTGCAGGACCCAAGGTTTCACATCTGATTGACATGAACACTGCTCATCATAACAAAGAGCCACAGGCAAGAAGATGGTCTTAGGAATGTGCTTACAATGGTCCATGCTGTGAACAAGTGATTAATACCCATGCCCACATTGTGCAACTACATCTTCTTCACCTTTCTAACCCTGCTGCTACGTCTTGGTGCATCTTCAACATCCACAGCAGAGGTGGGGATGGTCTTCTGACTGCTACACCCAGTTGTCAGTAATGATGTTTTGGTAGGCATGCTTTGGAGGGCCAAGACCTGGAGGGCACCAGCCTGCTTTCAGAGTTTTGTTGTGTAGCAGTGCCACCCTCCTCGGACTGCCAGGTGTGGGTGAGTGCTGTGATGTGTCTTCAATGTCAGTCTTTACAGATTCCTCTTCCACGGTGTCCTCGGAGTTAAGGACCTGGCTCGTGGACCCTCTCAGCTACTGCCCAGATGTGCCTGCAAGCGAAAGAAGAGATAATTAGTGCACGGCAGCGGTCTGTGAAACAGGAGACATCACTCACAGCATGGTTGTTTGTTGAATGTTGCAGTGCTAGTTGAGTGCCACCAATCTCACCGTCAGCACACATCCTCCGGCCAACTGAATTGTCAGGACGTTGATCGTTCCTGTACCAGTCTGGGACTTTTGTTGTGTGCCAGCTTGTTCTGCATTAAGATAGATGAAGAGGTACCTGCGAGGCCAGATGCCTGGTATGTGTAGGTGGTGAGTGGTGCCATGGACACAATCCACAGGTCAGATGAAGGTGTATGAGAGAAAGTGAGTGGTGATGTCCCTCGAGCTGGCACTGAGTGTGATTCCTGTGGATGTGTGATAGGTTTGTGAGTTGAGCGTGATGAGAAGAGTAACTTGCCCTGGCAGAACGGAGGAAATCATTCAGCCTCTTTCAGCACGGGATGGCAGTCCTCTTTGGGACTGGATTGGAGTCGACCACTGCCGCCGCCGTTTCCCATGCTGGATTGGTGACCTTGTTTGTTGGTCTTCGCCTAGAGTGGAGATAAAGGAAATTGCGGAGGGCCTCCTTTGCATCTAGAAGGCGCTCAAAGGAGGTGTCGCTAAATTTAGGGACATGTTTCTTAGCTTCGGTAACCATCAATTCCCAGCAGGGCCGTCTTTAAACATGGTGCCTGGATTGCTGAAGCTCTGAGGTCACAGCTGTGCAGGCAAAAATGAGGCCACCCTGCCAATGATCCAATTTAAAACCTATGCCTCTGATGTTTTTAAACAATGTTCCACACCAGAGTAAAATTCTGGCATTGTTGTTGGCGGGTCAATCGTCAATTTTCCCGCCCGATATCGGACTTTGTCAATTTCAGGGGAAATTCAGCTCAATGTCTAAGTGAGCACAATGCTTAGATGTAACTAAAACACAAGGAGTTGTTTCAAAGACCCAAATAAACCAATTGTCTAGCACTGCTGGGTTAGAGAGCTATCTGTCAATGTAGGATTTCCTCCCAACTGAGGGGTGTAAGTTCCATCACGAGTCAATTAGCGCTTGATGCCGAGTATTAAATGACTTAGGGGCATTTGGTATTGGCACGGATGTGTTCCCTATAAATTCTTCGGTGGGAAGAACAGGGCGGCATGGTAGCACAATGGTTAGCAGTGTTGCTTCACAGCGCCAGGGTCCCAGGTTCGATTCCCGGCTTGGGTCACTGTCTGTGCGGGATCTGCGCGTTCTTCCTGTGCTTCAGTGGGTTTCCTGCGGGTGCTCCGGTTTCCTCCCACAATCCCGAAAGACGTGGGGCTGGATTCTCACAAAATGTGACTGTCCCCACGCTGGCGTAAAAACGCTGGAGTTTTACTCCAGAGATTCCTAGAAAAAAAGCTGAACAAATTAAATGCCCTGCAGGGGGCTAGCAGGGACCCGGAGTGATTCTCGCAGCTTTAGCTGCGGGTGCGGGCCCCCGCATTTCCGGTTTGGAATCCACGCATGCATACGGCAGCGGCCTCCAGCGGCCGTGTTGATTTGGGAAATAAGAGACTGCTGTGTGCTGTGTTTCACAGAGACATGTGCCATACAACCTGAAGGCTTCTCAATTCACCGGGCGGACCGCACCGCATCATCAGGCAAAGCGAGGGGTGGAGGGGTTTGGCTCCTCATCAACTTCTCCTGGTGCTTGGATATGGCGACCCTTGCAACCTACTGCTCTCCGGACCTGGAATACCTGACCGTGAAGTGCCGCCCATATTATCTTCCACAGGAGTTCACTTCAGCCATTATCACAGCGGTCTACATCCCACTCCAGGCAGAAGTGAGGAAGGTGCTGGACGAACTGTACATAATTATAAACAACTACGAAACAGAACACCCGGAGGTCTTGTTTATTGTGGCCGGAGACTTCAACAAGGCCAACCTCAAGAGTGTACTGCCAAAATTCCACCAGCACATCTCCTGTCCCACCAGGGGCGACAACACTCTTGACCACTGCTACTCAAAAATCAAGAGCGCCTACCGTTCCACCCCCCGACCGCACTTTGGGAAATCAGACCATAAGACGGTGCTCCTTCACCCGGCATACAAGCAGATACTCAAGCGGGAGAATCCATCTAAGAAGGTCATGCAGTGGTGGTCCGAGGAAACAGAATAGCTCCTACGTGACTGCTTCGAGACAGTGGACTGGTCCATATTTAAGAACTCAGCGACCAACTTAAATGGATATGCCACCACCATCACAGACTTCATCAGCAAATGTGTGGACGACTGCGTGCCAAAGAAAGCAGTACGTACATTCCCCAACCGGAAACCATGGCTTAATCGTGAGATTGACTCCCTACTGAAGGACAGGTCTGAGGCGTTCAAGTCAGACGACCCTGACCTATACAAGAAATCTAGGTATGACCTCCACAAAGCCATCCGAGATGCCAAGAGAGAATAACAAACCAAGCTATAGTCACAGACAGACTCACGACGGTTGTGGCAAGGACTAAACAACATAACGGGCTACAAAGCGAAGCCGAGCAGTATCTCCGGCAGCAGCGCACCCCTCCCCAATGAACTCAATGCATTCTATGCTTGGTTCGAGCAGGAAACCAACAATCCGCTGTCGAGTGCCCCAGCAGCGTATAACTCACCCATGCCCACCATCACAGCTTCCGAAGACAGATCGGCCTTCCTGAAAGTGAACCCCCGGAAGGCGATGGGCCCGGACGGGATCCCTGGTTGTGCACTCAGAGCCTGCGTGGACCAGCTGGCAGATGTGTTCATGGACATCTTTAACCTGTCCCTACTCCACTCCAAGGTCCCCACCTGCTTCATGAAGACCACCATCATACCGGTGCCAAAGAAGAACCAGGCAACGTGCCTCAATGACTACCGTCCGGTGGCCCTGACTTCAGTTGTAATGAAGTGCTTCGAGAGGTTGGTCATTAAGCACATCACCTCCATACTCCGCATACCACTGCAACCGGTCCACAGCAGATGCCATTTCCCCGGCCCTACACTCATTCCTAGAGCATCTCAACAACAAGGACTCCTACATCAGACTCCTATTTATTGACTACAGCTCCACCTTCAACACCATAATCCCAGCCAAGCTCATATCAAAGCTCCAAAACCTAGGACTTGGCTCCCCACTCTGCAACTGGATCCTCGACTTTCTGACCCACAGACCACAATCAGTAAGAATGAACAACAACACCTCCTCCACAATAATCCTCAATACTGGGGCCCCTCAAGGCTGTGTACTTAGCTCCCTACACATCACCAAAAATCTGTCCTGGTCCACCCACGTCGACGCTACCACCAAGAAAGCACTACAGTGCCTATACTTCCTCAGGAAACGAAGGAAATTCGGCATGTCCACATTAACTCTTACCAACTTTTACAGATGCACCATAGAAAGCATCCTATCTGGCTGCATCACAGCCTGGTATGGCAACTGCTCAGCCCAGCAAGAAACTTCAGAGAGTCGTGAACACAGCCCAGCCCATCACTCGAACCTGCCTCCCATCCATTGACTCCACCTACACCTCCTGCTGCCTGGGGAAAGCAGGCAGCATAATCAAAGACCCCTCCCACCCGGCTTACTCACTCTTCCAACTTCTTCCATCGGGCAGGAGATACAGAAGTCTGAGAACATGCACAAAGAGACTCAAAAACAGCTTCTTCCCCGCTGTTACCAGACTAGTAAATTACCCTCTTATGGACTGATTTCATTAACACTACACCCTGTATGCTTCATACGATGCCGGTGCTTATGTAGTTACATTGTATACCTTGTGTTGCCCTATTATGTATTTTCTTTTATTCACTTTTCTTCCCATGTACTTAATGATCTGTTGAGCTGCTCGCAGAAAAATACTTTTCACTGTACCTCGGTACACGTGACAATAAACAAATCCAATCCAATCCATGGCGGACTCGGACCTCGGAAGCAAACACAAAAATTAGACAACCCCGAGCGGCCACGCGCCCGATCATCTAACTGTGCGGATCTAACCCTGGCCTCCTATAAGGCCCCCCCCACCCCGGTGGCCGATTCCCCCCCCCCGCCTCCCCACCAGGGTGGCCACGGACTGAGTCCGCAGCCGCCACGCCAGCATCCCGACTGGCAATAGATGGTTAGTTCCACTCCGTCGGGAACTCGGCCGGTCGGGAGCGGAGGATCGCTGGGTGGGCCTCTGTCAATGGGCCCCCAGCCGCACAGCGTACTCCGCGATCATGGCAATTTTCGGATCCCAGAGAATCGCCGGACCGACGGCGGGCCCGATTTCGGCGTGAAAGTGGATTCTCCGCCCCCGCGCCGAACGCGATTTCGGCAAGGGCTGCAGAGAATCCAGCCCGTGCTGTTGGGTGAATTGGACATTCCGAATTCTCCCTCAGTGTACCTGAACAGGTGCCGGAGTGTGGCAACTAGGAGATTTTTACAGTAACTTCATTGCAGTGTTAATGTAAGCATACATGTGACACAATAAAGATTATATTATAATCTTAAAATTCCTGGCCTTGGATTTTAACAAATTTTCTCGGACACAATGTTCTGAAAATATGGTTCTATTACTAAGATCAATTTCTAAATCTTGCTTTTAGTTAATATTTTTAATGATGAGAACTTACCAATATGTTCTGGTGCAATTCCATTTTCCTGTAATGCAAGTGCCTGGTCTCGTGTTTTGGGGTAACCCACTAAGATCCAGCCCTGACAAACAAACAGCAGCAATGCAGTTGGTTATAAAGAGAGGGATGAAAGGGAAGTGTGCAATGTTAGATTTATTACATAAGATGGTACTGATACTAAATACACCATATAGCTTTGTTCACAGCAATTTCTTTATTGAGAAGTTGGTCATTTTGCCCTTGTTTGCATCCACGTCAAGTATTCCAGATATGTAGGGCCTGATTTTAACTCTGTGAGTGAATGGGTTTTGAATGAGTTAAAACCTGACCCTTAGTAGCAATACATCTTAACCTCAACTTCAGCAATCATCTAGGTAACTATGTGTAAAAAGCCAGAAAAAAATGAGCTCTGTGAAATATCTCCCACCCCACAGGTAGTCAAGCAAACACCAGAATATTTACACTGAAAGTGAAACTGAAAGTTGCCATAGTCCCAGAGGACATTAGGCTACTCTTCTCTGTGAGGGGTAGAGCTGACTGGTGGTGATTTAACTTGAGGGTCACCACACCTCAGATGAGGGACCAGGTTGAGAAGGTGGGCCAGTACAGGAATTGAATCCATGCTGTTGATCAGACTGCATCACAAACCAGCCAACTGAGCTAGCCGACCTCCCAATCAAAAGTGGAGATTGTACTATCGAACCACAGAAACGTTACCGTGCAGAAAGAGGCCATTCAACCCATCATGTCTGTGCCAACCAAAAAAGAGAAAAAAAGAAACCAGTTGCTCATTTTAATCCCATTTTCCAGCGCCTTGCAGGTGACTGTACTTCAGTTGCAGATCCAGGTACCTTTTAAATGAGTTGAGCATTTCAGCCTCAACCCGAACTTAGGCAGTTAATTCCAGACATCCACCATTCTCTGCATGAAAAAGTCTTTCCTCATGTCCCCTCTGATCCTTCTACCATTCCCTTAAAACTATATCCCCTGGTAATTGGCCCCTCAGCTAGGGGAAAATAAGTGTTTCCAGTCTACCTTGTCTTGGCCCCTCATATTGTATACCTCAATTAGGTCAACCTTAGCCTCTGCTGTTCTCTGGAAAACAACCCTAGTCCATCCAATCTCTCCTCATAGCTGTAACTTTCAAACTCTAGCAACATTCTTGTAAATCCCCTCGCACTCTCTCCAGAGCAATTGTGTTCTGACTGTAATGTAGTGACCAGAACTGTATACAAACTTCCAGCCTCCCCAGGGTTTTATATAGTTCTATTGTTACATCCCTGCTTTTGTATTTAACACGTCCCCCCAAAAATGGAATGCATTCCATGTTGTTTCTTGACCACCTTGTCCACCTGTCTTGCTACCTTCAAGGACCTGTGGATATGCATTTTAGGGCCTCTCACTTCCTCAATCCCTCTCAATATCTTCCTCTTTATTGAGTATTTCCTTGCTTTGTTTGCTCTCTCCAAATGCGTTACTTCACACTTTTCCAGATTGAATTCCATTTGCCCCTTCTCTGCCCACTCAATGCAATAATTTATATAATTTTGGAGTTGACAGCCATCCTCTTCACTATCAACTACATTGCCAATTTTTGTGTCATCACCAAGTTTCCCAGTCGCACCACTCACATTTAAAACTACATCATTAATAACAAACAACAACGGCCGAACACGGAGCACCACCAGAAACCGTTTCCCATTCGCAAAAATGTTCATCGATCAATACCTTTTGTTCCTGGCACTGAGCCAATTTTGGATCCACCCTTCACCTTTCCCTCTATTCCATAGGATATCACTTTTCTGACCAGTCTGCCATGTGTGGGACCTTGTCAAATACCTTACAGAAATCCATGTAGACAATATCCACTGCACTACCCTCATCAGTCCTCCTTGTTACTTCCTCAAAAAATTCTGATAAGTTGGTAACACTAGAACCTCCCCTATCAAAACTGGTTGATCAATCAGTGCCTTTCTAAGTGACAGTTTATCCCGCACCTCAGGAATGTTTCAAATAAGTTTCTAACAAGTTGTCCACCACTGAAGTCAGACTGACTGGACTATAGTTTCTGATCTAACCCTCAAACCCTTTTTAAATAATGGTATAATGTTCGCAGACCTCCAATCCTCTGGTACCTGTATCTGGTGAGGATTGGAAAATAATCCTTAAAGCATATGTTATTTCCTCCCTGACTTATGTCAAAAGCCTGGGATACAATCCATCTGGCTCCGGTGGTCTATCCATCTTCAAGGGTGCATGTCCCTCCAGTGCTTCCTCTCTCACTGTGCTTTTTGTATTGAATATTTCACACTTCTCCTCTTTAACTAGCATTGGTTAACTCTGCGTGGGATTCCTCCGAGTGCTCCGGTTTCCTCACACAAGTCCCAAAAGATGTGCTGTTAGGTGAATTGGACATTCGAAATTCTCCCTCAGTGTACCCGAACAGGCACCGGAGTGTGGTGACTAGGAGATTTTCACAGTAACTTCATTGCAGTGTTAATGTAAGCCTACTTGTGACACAAATAAAGATTATTATTACTGGAATGACTGAATCATCCTTCCTTTTAGTGATGACAGAGAAAAAAAACCCTCATTAAGTACCCTGCTCACATCTTCTGAATCAACCCACGAAATGACCATGTACATCTCTGATAGACCCTCCCTACCTTATCCTTAGTCTCTTGCTCTTAAATGTATTGATGAAACATCTTAGGATTTTCTTTGATTTCACCTGCCAATATCTTTTCATATTCTCTCTTTGTTTTCCTAATTTCGATTTTTACTTCACCCCCTGTACTTTCTATGCTCCTCGAGGCTTATTTTTGTGACTGTCATAAGTTTTCTATTTCTGTTTTATCTTGGCCTAAATGATTCTGGATACCCTGGGGTTCTAGATTTGGCAGTACCACCCTTTTTCCTGATGGGGACATGTCTACACTGTCCCCATAGAATTTTGCCTTTCAATGCTTCCTAGAGCTTTGACACAGTTTTTCGTTCTATCCCAATCTTGCCAGCTCATCTCTCAGCTTTGTAAATTTTCTCTCCCCAAAGTTAGTACTTTTACTCCTGTTCTATCTTTTGTCCTTTTCCATTATGATACTAAATATATTATAGTCACTGGCCAGTTTAGTTCACTTGGCTAGACAGCTGGCTTGTGATGCAGAGCAAGGCCAGTAGCATGGGTTCAATTCCCATACCGGCTGAGGTTATTCATGAAGGTCCCCGCCTTCTCAACCTTGCTCCATGCCTGAGGTGTGGTAATCCTCAGATTAAATCACCACGAATCAGCTCTCCCCCTCAAAGGGGAAAGCAACCTATGGTCACCTGGGACTATGGTGACTTCACCATACCTTTATCTATCCCAATTAATATGAGGGTAGTTGAAGTCCCCAATGATTATTGACCTATTGTTTTGGTACTCAGAAATTATTCATATTTCTTCTAACTCCCTTCCACTATTTAGGGGTCTATATTACATTCTTAGAAATGTGGCTACCCTTTTTCATTTTGGAGCCCAACCCATAAGGCCTCATTTAGTGTATCATCCCTCCTCACAGCTTAATTGATTCTTTAACTAATAATGCTGCACCCTCACCTTTTTTAATACCCCCCATCCAGAAAACTCTATATCCAGAGATGTTGAGCTGCCATTTTCCCCCTCCTTAAGCTAAGTTTCCATTATAGTAATGATATCATGCTGTCATGTGTCTATCTCTATCCTCATCTCATCAGCTTTGTTTACTATGCACCTTGTATTTACACATATACCTTTTCACACTGCCAAATTCTTGTGCTGTACACTTTTTAACCCGTGCTGCTTCTGTCTTTCAGTCAATCACTAATTGAAACCTGATGCCCTCCCTCCAACACCAGCTTTCCAGCCACCTGTTTAATCGTTCATTTCTCCTGTTCTACACACGCTTGCATGTGGGAATGGGAATACGCCTGAGAAAACTGCTTTAGAGCTCCTGTTTTTCAATCTTCAAGCTCTGTAAAGTCTGCTTTCAGGACCTCGATCCCTTTCCTACCTAAGTCATTGGTACTGACGTGGACCATGACCTCTGGCTGTCCACCCTCCCCAGAAGAATGCCTTGCAGCTATTCCATGGCACCCTTGACCCTGGCACCAGGGAGGCAACATACTATGCTGGAAACATGTCTACAGCAATAGAAATGCATGTATGTTCTCCTAACTAACAATGTTTGGATGTTGTCTGCTGCGTCCGCGGTGTTGCATCCAGGGCACAGTGTCCAGACATTGTCCAGACATCATGGTCTGATTGGTATACAAGGCAATAACTCCCACATGCTACATGACATGCCTACCCTTGAGGATCCACTTGGGAGCTGTGAAGTGCTCACTTAACTACGATTGTCAATACCCAATTAGCAAAAGCCTTCAGTTGCGCCACCAAAGGCCTCCGCGATTAATGGGAGTTATGGGTAGTCGGTTGGGCAGGCGGGCTGGGGTTTCCCTCCAGAACGGGGCTACATGGTCCATGGGGTTGGCATGGTGGTCCCGCGGGCACTGAGACAATACCCCCAATGGCAGCCCACCCCAACCAATGCCCCCCAATTCAATGGATAATTCTCCTTTTTGAATCCTCTTTCTTCTATTTTGCCCTTCTCAGTGCACTGAGATTGCTCTGACTAAAGTTGCAAACAGTGCCGAGTGGAGCTTTCTCACCTTGCCCAATCTTCAATATTTGATATAGATCATATAATCCATCTCCATCTCCTCTCCCTTGCACAATTCTACCTATCCAAATGAAGCTCCCACATCTCCAATAATGGCTTTTCATCCCATCACTACCTTTCCTCATCTACATAAGATTAACTCCAAAATGTATGCCAATACTAACTCTCTTGATTGCTCCATGCTCTTAGACTGGCTGTCCAATGTCAAATCGTGGTTGGGTGTAAAGTTTGTTCAAATGAGTACCTTAATAGCTAATGCCATTGATCCTTCATCATAAATTCCACTCTGTTACTGCAGGTTCTCACCTATTCCTGCAACAACCACTCCCTGCACTGCCTCCCCCACCTCCCCCCCCAACCCTGAGACTTATTTCTCCGATGTCCTTTTCTCTTTAAATGGAATAATGGTCTGGATTCGCCATTCTGGGAACTAAATGCTACCGTCCGTGGAGAATCGGGGGAAACGGCGCTCTGCCACTAGGAGCGTCAGCATGGAGCGATCCATGTGATGCAAATGGGCCAGCATGCAGCCCATGTATAGCCTGCCCAAGTCCTGGCCCCGCAGGTGTCAGGTTCACTGGGGTCGTGATTCGTGTTCAGAGCCCGACAAGCTGGAGCTCAACTCAGCACAGACTGTCATTCCAACCAAGAAGCTGGCTGCACCAAGGTTCCTGGTTGCTGACATTGAACACATGCTGAACACCGTTGAGGAGGAGACACTCCTTCTTCCCTGGGGTGGGGCGGGACTCAAGTGCACTATACTGAACGAGGGCTGGGATGAGTTGGCAGATGCTGTGAGTCCTGGAAACCCTACCAAGCGGACCGGCGTGCACTGCTGTAAGAAGATGAACAACCTCCTTTGATCAGCTTGGGTGAATGACCACCTCTGTGCTCCTGGCATCCCTCCCGCCCGTCACTCCTCACATCTGCCCCCCAATCCCCTAGAGGCCAATAACACCCCACCTGCCTGCATCTCCATTACAACTCTCCATCCATGAACCCCCAAAACATGTATCCTCTTTGACCAGGAACCTTGCACAAACAAGCCACCGGCTACAAAACCCCCATAAAACCCACATTCCAGTGTCTCACCATGCCCTTTCTATGTCCCCAAGGATAAAGCAGGCCATAATCGTTGGGAGTGAAGGCGGGAGAGGGAATCCCAGATATTCAGGTCCACACTCCCTCTGAGAAAAATGCCCTGGAACTCATGGGCAGATCGAGGAGAGGACAGTGGCTGCAATGGAGTTTAGCATGTGCCAAGCAAGTGAGAGTCCAATAGAACGCAGATGTCCCTATAGAAAGTGAGTCACCCCTCTCCCACAGACCAGTCCTTCCCAAGATCTCACCCCATGTCTTTTGTCTTGCAGGATGTCCAACAGATGAAGCCGGACTATTTGAGTCGCTGATTCCCCCCCACCCCCCCCCCCCATCCAGACCCTCAGAACACCCCGGAGCCGTCATCGACATCTCGGCACTGCTTTCACCTGCACCATCTACCATCGCAGAGACCAGCACCTCGGTAGGTAATATTAGCAAACAGGCTCCTGGGTGACCTTTCGGTGAGCACCACACACACATGCTGCAGCACATCAAGTGGAGATATGTGTATGGCCTTACCCTGAACATATTCTTGTACATCTTTCTTTGAAACTTGTATTTTAAAGTGATCTTGCATATTTAACTGCCCAATTCTAGAAAATAAAATGTTAACTGACTGAATTTGGAAATTCCATTAATTATGTCATACAATGTTCAAATATTACCATTTTATTTTTAATTCTTATTTTAGTACCATCTGTGAGGATACATTCTGATTGTCATTTTGTGCTGCCATGTGCAAACTCATAGGGTGGGATTTTCCTCGTCCCCTGCAGCCTGTTTCGTGGGCAGCCCGCCATTGGCCAGCGGTGCCATTGATCCCGCCGCTGCCAATTGTGTTTCTTGTTCTATGCGCCCTCCTGGGAAACCCATGGCAGGGGTTCACAATCAGGAGAACCTAGGTGAGAACAGCCGCAAAATCCCAGCCATAAAGTATTTAATAAGCATTGATAATAAGCTGGGGAAAGTGAGGACAAAAGAACCCTCAAAGAAATTTGTAGGGTCAGTCAAACAACATCAGTACTATTCTCAGATGGAATTAAGCAAACATTTCTCAAATTGCATTGTTAAACATTATTTTCTAAGACATATCAGAAGTCTCTATCACTTCTGCATTCGTCTTTTGCTTGCAGCCTTAGCTGCTGAAGATTCAGATTGCAGAGTGAAAAAGAAATTTGCTATATTGAATCAGTCTAATGTGTATTTAATCTATGTAACGAAATGCAAAAGGATAAAAATCCAACAAAAATGTTAATAGAATAAAGCAAAGAAATAAGAGTTAATGCAGCAGGAAAAATCAGCAGAAAGTGCAGGCTCGTTAGCTACAAATGAGAGCATCTTGCTAATGGAACATTCACTCTTAGGACTACACGCAGTAACAGAGCTGAAAATAGTAATTTCCCCCGTGCCTTTGTTAAAGCAAATGTAAATGTATTACCAGACTGTACTCTTTGAAAATCCGCATTTATAGATATAAATATTACCTCAAGAGCTCTCTTTATTAAAATTTCAATGTGATTTGAATGCCAGAGTGACACTTTGCCTTTTTACAATATTGAAAACATTTGCGGCAAAAGTAATGGTGAGATACGGATGTAAAGGATGTAAAGAAACCTGGCAATATGGATTTCACTTAACACATATAGTTCTCTACAAAAGCAAGCAGTGTGTCCTCTGAATGCTTTTCATACAAAATAAAAGTATTTACTCAAAGTACACCTCACCCTGTAATACTTAAGATTCCTTTCTTGGAATATTGTAAACAAAATCCAAATCCAAATATTGCATATTTTTAAGTGTAGCTTCTGAAGTTACGTTCCAAATATAATTCTAAACACTAAGAAATTACTGCGGATGCTGGAGTCTAAAACAGAAACAAAAAACGCTGGACAATCTCAGCAGGTCTGACAGCAATCGTGGAGATGGAACAGGGCTAACCTTTCGAGTCTGGATGACTCCAAACTGCATCCAGAACGAGACAAAGCCAGAGTGAGTGTGGGTGTCGGGAATCTGGTGCAGAGCGGGAAGAGGTGATTTTTGCTTTTTCTCCTTGCTTTGTTACTTTATAAATCTTCAGAGAGTGGTCTTGCCTTGCTGCAGCAATTGAGGCTACAAGCTGATTGGTAAGTGGTCGGTAAGATTGGTGAGTCTTTACTACTTTTATCATTTATCACGCAGAGATTTAAAAAGAGCGGGAGCTGAGAGTCAGAGCGGAGATTTTAAAACGGCGGGAGCTGGGCAGGGGCCCTCTGCGCAGCGGGCTGATTTTGAAAAACAATCCAGGAGAGATGTCATAGGGCAAGGGTATGTCCATTGGTTGGTAAGTAACTACTAATTTTCATTACCTATTCTAAATTTCTTCAGATTTAAGGTAAAGAGAAAAATATTTTACGGATTAGAAAGACGAAAGAAAATAGCTGGAAATTTTTTTAAAAGACAAATTAAAAACTAAATAAATAAAATAGAGATGCAGGGCCAGGTGATATGTTGTCCCTGCCTGATATGGGAGCTGGTGGATGCCATTGTGGTTCCGAGTGAACACATGTATAGCAAGTGTTGGTTGCTTGAGGAACTTCAGCTCAGAGTTGATGAGCTGGAGTCTGAGCTTCAGATGCTGTAACACATCAGGGAGGGGGAGAATTACCTGGATGCTGTGTTTCAAGATGCAGTCACACCCCTTAGATTAACTGCCTTGAATTCAGCCAGTGGTCAGGGATAGAAGGGTGTGACAATGAGTGAGGCAAGGAGAGGGACCCAGAAGGTAGGATTGCAGGAGTCCCAGCCATTGTATTTATCTAAGAGGTTAGAGATTCTTGCTCCCTGTGGTGGATGAGTACAGGAACTGTGGGGAGGATATGCAAACTAACCACAGCACCGTGGTACAGATGGCATTCAAGTGGGGGGAAGAGCAAAGAAATGTAGTCATAATCGGGGATAGTATAGTTAGTGATATAGACACTGTTCTCTGTGACCAGAATTGAGAATCCCGAAGGTTGTGTTGCCTACCTGGTGCTGGGTTCAGGATATCTCATCAGGGCTGCAGAGGAACCTGGGGCGGGATTCTCCCCTACCCGACGGGGCGGGGGGCCGGGGCCGAGGAGTGGCGTGAACCACTCCGGCGCGGGCCGCCCCAAAGGTGCGGAATCGTCCGCACCTTCAGGGGCTGGGCCCGCCCCGGAGTGATTTGCGCCCCGCCAGCCGGCGGGGAAGGGGCTTGGTGCCACGCCAACCGGCGGCGAAGGGCCTCTGCCTGCCGGCGCGAGTTGCCGCATGCGCAGGAGTGCCAGCGTGTGCTGGCGTCATCCCGGCGCATGCATGGGAGGGTTCGTCTCCGCATCGGCCATTGCGGACGACCACAGCGGCCGATGCGGAGGAATAGAATGCCCGCGGATGGTGGGCCCCGATCGTGGGCCAGGCCACCATGGGGGCACCTCCCGGCGCCCGATCCCCCCGTGCCCCCCCGAGAACCCCGGAGGCCGCCCACGGACCAACCTTGATTTACGCCGGCGGGACCTTTGTTAAATGGGCGAAACTTCGGCCCATCGCGGCCCAGAGAATTCGGGCAGCCCCGGGGCCCATTGAGTCGTGCCGGTCCCTGCCATTCTACGAGGCGGGCGGTGCGATTCACGCCAGGGTGATTTTTGGGGGGACGGAGGATTCAGAGGACAGCGGGGGCAGGATTCACGCCGACCCCCGGCGATTCTCCGACCCGGCGGGGGATCGGAGAATCCTGCCCTTGGAGTCAGAGGGTAAAGATCCAGTTGTTGTGGTCCACGTAAACACCAACGATCTAGGTAGAACAAGGATAAAGGCTCTGCTGAAGGATTATCAGCAGCTAGGGGCAAAATTAAAAAGCAAAACAAAAAAGGTGATCATCTGAACTAATTGGCACAGGGTCAATAAGATTAAAGAAGTAAATGCGTGACTCAAAGGTTGGTGTGGGAGGTGTGGTAGTCTGTGTTAGGAGGACGGGCAGCACGGTAGCATTGTGGATAGCACAATTGCTTCACAGCTCCAGGGTCCCAGGTTCGATTCCGGCTTGGGTCACTGTCTGTGCGGAGTCTGCACATCCTCCCCGTGTGTGCATGGGTTTCCTCCGGGTGCTCCGGTTTCCTCCCACAGTATAAAGATGTGCAGGTTAGGTGGATTGGCTATGCTAAATTGCCCTCAGAGTCCAAAATTGCCCTTAGTGTTGGGCGGGGTTACTGGGTTATGGGGATAGGGTGGAGGTGTGGGCTTGGGTAGGGTGCTCTTTCCAAGAGCCAGTGCAGACTCGATGGGCCGAATGGCCTCCTTCTGCACTGTAAATTCTATGATCTATGATTACGGGACCTGGTAATGCCGGAATACCATTGGTGGAGAATGTACTTGTTCCCATTGGATAAGCTTGCATGCCCTGCAAGGCGCGGTTATAAGAGCCCGTGCCGCCCTAGCAGCTTTCTTCTGTACCTGCGCTGCTGGGGGAAACATCTAGCGTATTAAAGCCTTCAATTGTCTCCAATCTCGTTTCTGAGGTTATTAATCGTGCATCAATTTAATACGCTAGATTTAAAAGAATGGAGCTCCGAATCAAGCCGGAGTGTCTGCAACTCAGCCCCCACGCGGCAAACTCAGCGGCAACCTTCAAGCACTGGCTAGCGTGTTTCAACAGATATCTCAGAACGGCCGAAAACACACCCACGGGAGAACAGAAACTGCAAGTCCTGCACTAGAGGGTGAGCCCAGAAATCTACACCCTCATCGAGGACGCGGACGATTTCGATGCAGCAATGGAGCTGCTGAAAGGACATTATATTCGCCCTGTAAACCAGGTCTATGCCTGACATCTGCTAGCGATGAGGCGACAAATCCTTGGGGAATCGCTGGAAGAATTCTACCGTGCGCTCCTGGTGTTGGGGAGAAACTGCAGCTGCCCGCAAGTTTCAGCGAGCGACCACATAGAACTTTTGATCCGGGACGCTTTCATTGCAGGTATGCTGTCCTCCCAAATACGCCAGCAATTGTTGGAGAAAGACACACTAGGCCTCAAGGAGGCTCGGGCCCTTGCCGGCTCCCTGGATGTGGCCTCCCGAAATGCCCACACTTACGTCCCCGACCGCGCGGCAGCCCCCTGGGCAACATGGAACCCCCCCGCAGCCAACCCCAAGGCATCTCCCATCCCCCCACAAGCTTGCGCTGCAAGACAGCCTGGCAACCCCAGGGGACCCCGCTGCTATTTTTGCGAGCAAGCCAAGCACCCTCGGCAGCGCTGTCCGGCCCGTGCATCCACCTGCAAGGGATGCAGTAAAAAGGGCCACTTGGTGGTGGTATGCCAGGCCCGGGCGGTCGCTGCAGTCTCCGATGGCGAATGCAGACCGCCACTATAATCCTCTCCACGGTCCCCGTGCGGCCAGAGGGCGCCGCCATCTTCCTCCTCCAGGGCCACGTGCAGTCTCCGGGCGCCGCCATATTGTCCCGCGGATGCCATGTGCAATGGATGGGCGCCGCCATTTTGTGCACACCCAGCCATGTATGACAAATGGGTGCCGCCATCTTGGATGGACTCCCAGGACCCCAGCTCAGCTGACCACACACCGCCCGAAGAAAACATTCAACTGCTGCCACGAGTAGCCTCGGTGACCCTGGAACAGTCTCGGCCCCGAACACTATCGACTGCTACAACGACGGTGCTTCTCAATGGGCATGAAACGGCCTGCCTAATCGACTCTGGGAGCACGGAGAGCTTCATACACGCCGACACGGTAAGACGCTGTTCTTTCCCCGTCCACCCGGTTAATCAAAAAATATCCCTGGCCTCTGGATCTAACTCAGTAGAGATCAAGAGGTTTTGTGTAGCTAACCTCACAGTCCAAGGAAGGGAGTTCAAAAACTACCGACTCTACGTCCTTCCCCACCTCTGCGCGGCCGCACTCCTAGGGTTTGATTTTCAGTGCAACCTCCAAAATCTAACTTTCAAATTCGGCGGCCCTATACACTCCCTCATTGTCTGCAGCCTGGCGACCCTCAAGGTCGATCCGCCTTCCCTGTTTGCAAACCTCACCCCGGATTGCAAACCCGTCGCCACCAGGAGCAGACGGTATCGTGCCCAGGACCAGATCTTTATTAGGTCAGAGGTCCAACAGTTACTGAAGGATGGTGTCATTGAGGCTAGCAACAGCCCCTGGAGAGCTCAAGTAGTGGTTGTAAAGACCGGGGAGAAGCATTTGATGGTCATCGACTACAGTCAGACCATCAACAGGTTTATGCAGCTGATGCATACCCTCTCCCCCGCATATCCAACCTGGTAAACAGGATTGCGCATTATAAGGTCTTCTCCACGGTGGATCTTAAGTCCGCCTACCACCAGCTCCCCATCCGCACTGGTGACCGCAAATACACTGCCTTCGAAGCAGATGGGCGGCTCTACCACATCTTAAGGGTTCCCTTCGGTGTCACTAACGGGGTCTCAGTCTTCCAACGAGAGATGGCCCGAATGGTTTGCATTGGCACTCTACATGGTGTTATAATCCGCACGAGATCTATGGGCATAGACCAATTAGCATTCCCGTGAGCCTCGTAGAATATGGGGCGGGATTCTCCACTCCCGCGCCGAAATGCCCACGCCGTCGAGGTTCACGACGGCGCGAAACGGCCCCGATCCCGAACGATTCAGGCCCCGACAATGGGCCAGGATCGGGGCCACGTCATTTACACGCGCCAGGCCTTGTCGCCGCGTAAAGGCGGCGCCGCATAGATGACGCGGCCGGCGCCGCATAACTGCCGTCACCCTGGCATGTGCGGGCTGGCCTGCGCCAACCCGCGCATGCGTGGTTGCCGTCCTCTCTAAGTCCGCCCCGCAAGAAGATGGCGGAGGGATCTTGCGGGGCTGCGGAAGGAAGGAGGTCCTCCTTCAGAGAGGACGGCCCGACGATCGGTGGGCACCGATTGCGGGCCACCCCACTTTTGAGGTATCCCCCTGTGCAGGATCCCCCCTCGCCCCCCCCCCCCCCCCCCCCCCGCAGGCCGCCCCCCAGCGTTCGCGCGCTGTTCCCGACGGCAGCGACCAGGTGTGGACGGCGCCGGGGGGAACCCGCCATTTTGGCCTGGCCGCTCGGCCCATCCGGGCCTGGGAATAGTGGGGGTGCCGGAGAATCGCCATTTTGGGTGTCTCCGGCGATTCTCCGGCCTGCGGCCCGTGGAACTCGACCGGGCCGTTCCCGCTGCTTGGGAGAATCGCGGGAGGGCGTCGGACCAGCGTCCCGGGAAATTTTGGCGACCCAGGCGATTCTCCCAACCGGCGTGGGAGTGGAGAATCTCACCCATGAGCTTTTCCACTGAGGGGCGGAGACCCATCAGCGGAGTAATGGACTCTATCATAAAAGCCAGCCCTTATGGGAGCCAAACAGGAGTAGTCCCCGCTGGGAACTGGAGCATACAGTGTATATAGTTTATTTTATAATAAAATAAGTTTCTTTACACCTCTCATTTTGGGCACCTCTGTGGTCACTAAATTGGCAACAAGATTAAAAGTGGAGGGACAGTCGGTGCTGCTAACTGTTGTTAGCACGGTCATCTCCTATCCCACTACCAGAATAAGGTTGGCATTGATTACAAAATGCCGCTCTTTGGGAGACTTGATGCGTTTGACACAAGGGTGGCAGAATGGATGCTGAGCGTATGGGCTACGTTTTCAGGGCTAATGCTATAAGTGGCGATGAGCAACACGCGGTAATAATCTTGACTGCCTCTGGAGACCCTACCTTCAGCATGATAAAAAAACTCACATACCCCGCAGCTCCGGACTCCAAGACCTTTAATGAGCTTGTAGCACTAGTAGCAAACCATTATGACTTGAAGCCGGCAATCATAGTGTAAAGGTACCAGTTTAACATGACTAAGACAAACCCAGGGTCGTCTTTTACTGAGTTCTGAACGCGTTTGCGGAAACTAGCTGAATTTTGTGATTATGGCAATTCTCTCCCGAGATGTTGTGGGACAGATTGGTTTGTGGCATGAACAATATGGTGACCCAATGAAAGTTATGGCCCAAGCCATTGTTCGACCTTAAGAAGGCTGCAGAATTTCTCTTTCCAGAGAAAGTGCAGAAATGGGTGTGCAGGAACTCCAAGGGATGGAAATGAACAATGTGGGATGTGCCCCCTCCTGACGTTTGGCACCTCCCAGAATAGGAACCCCCGGGCCCCCGCCTTGGGGTGAACACCGTTGAGGCCAGGTCTGTGGATCTAGGACCAAGTTAGCCAGGTAGGATACGTCCCCCGAATCCGTAGAGAGAAACCCCAGACAATGTGAGGCGTGCGGCCAGAGAAGCTGCAGGGAGTGAAAGCCACAGGGCGGCCACATTCCCGCCGCTCCATCCGCGGTAGGCTTCAACCCAGAACCCTCACTTTTTATCTGGAACAGCCCGATGACGAAGGCATGCAGCTGAACTTCATTGCGGCACCCAAAGTGGTTATCATTCGGATCACCGTTTGGGTAAACGGTCACTCGCTCGTAATGGAATTGGACACGGAAGCCGTAGTCTCGGTCATAGGTAAACAGACATTCGAAAAGATTCAATCAGAAGAACAATGGTTGAGCTTACGAGATACAGAGGCAAGACTGGCAACGTTCACAGGGGAATCGCTTGCCATAGCTGGAACCACGATGACCCAGGTGATCTACGGGCAGCAATCTGCACGGCTACTGTTGATTGTAGTAAAAGGACACGGCTTAATTTGCTAGGCCGAGATTAGCTGCAGGTTTTTCATATGGGTGCTGGAGGTCTCTACGAGGTTCTGGGGAAATACCCTAAAGTTTTCCAAACCGAGAAGGGAAAAATCAAGGGAGCCATGGCAAAAATTCATGTTGACCCTGAAGGGCAGCTTAAATGTTTTCTGCTCAGTCCCCTATGTGCTTCTAGCGAAGGTTGAGGCAGATCTCAGCTGACTAAAGGAATGAAGAGTTTGTCATATGAGGAGCAGCTATTGAAACTTACAGGGTACTGAGAGGCCTAGATAGAACTTCATGGATACATTGCCAGTCACATTGGGCCAAATACCTGAGTGGACGCAAACCGATCCTTCATTGTTCAAGGTCCACCATATTGTGCTAACACCGGAATCTGCCCAATGAGCTGAAGGCTTTTTCGATCAAGATAGCTGAGTTCAGCGTCGAAAACGGCATCCTTCTATGGGGAACTCGAGTTGTGGTTCCACACGAGGGTCAAGATTTTATACTGCGAGACCTGCAATACAGCCACCCAGGCATATCGAAATGAAAATGTTTGCCCGAAGTGGCCAAGCATGGAGCTAGAAGCTCCCGCCCGCCACGTTTCTTCACCCGTGGGAATGGCCAGGTCAGCCTTGGGTGCGGCTTCATGCTGACTTTGCCAGTTCTTTCCAGGGCTCCATGTTCCTAGTTATTGTGGATGCCCATCCAAAGTGGCTGGAGGTCCACAAGATGCCGTCTACTATTTCGAAGACGATGACTGAAAAACTGCGACTCTCATTTTCGTACATGATATCCCAGAGTTTTTGGTCAACGACAGCGGAATGCCTTTTACTAGCGAAGAGTTTGGTAGTTTCATGAAGGCAAACGGGGTGTAGCATGACCCCGTACCACCCAGCTTTGAATGGGCTGGCCGAAAGGTTTTTAAAGAGGTTTGACGAAGCAGACCTCAGGGTCTCTCAACACATAACTGGCCAGATTTTTATTTTGTTACCGTACCATCCTGACTGCCATGATTGGTGTAATGCCGGCAGAGCTTTTAATGGGCTGAAGACTCCGGACCCGCCTCAGCCTCATGTTCCCAGATATTGCTAGGAAAGGACGCCACAGTTAGGAGCAGCAGAGATGTTGCCCAGACAGGCGGATGTGGGCCAGACAGTTTGGGCCAGGTGACGCAGTTTACATTCAAACTTGGAGCCAAGTGGGTCCCAGGAACTGTACTACGACAGATAAGGCCAGTTTCATACCAAGTTTGAGTGCAGGAAGAGTGAGAAAGAAGCACGTAGACAACCCCAGAAGAGGAGACCAGCTCTATGTGAGATTCCTATGGAGGTACCAGTTTCAAATCAGACAGCCCCAGCCCCAGTGCATCTAAGGGCATTGCCCCCTGGGGGACCCACTGCAGAGATGCAGGAGGTGGCGGACTCGGCAGGCCCAGGCATTAGAAGTTTCTGATGGCGAACAAGTCGGAGATCAGCCACCTGTAGTGCCTTCCCTCAGCCCACACCCCCGGGCGGTCAGCAAGGAAACGTTGTTTGCCGTCAAGGATATAGGCCTCCTAGGGCGGTACTTGACGCAGTGGTTAGCACTGGGACTACGGTGCTGAGGACCCAGGTTTGAATCCCGGCCCTGGGTCACTGTCCATGTGGAGTTTGCACATTCTCCCCGTGTCTGTGTGGGTTTCACCTCCACAACCCAAAGATGTGCAGGGGAGGTGGATTTGCCATGTTAAATTGCCCCTTAATTGGGAAAAAAAAAGTAATAGGATACTCTAAAAAAAAATTTTTTAAAAAAGGATATACGCCTCCTGATCCAGCCCCACAGGTGCAAGAGGTGCAAGCACAGGCAAAAAAGAGCCAGCGCCCACCTGCTCCAAGCTTCTTGGACAGGTCTTTGGGAGAGGAGTTATAACCCACACAAGACCTAAGGGGACAGGCCAATTAGCCTCCCTGTAAGCCTCCTAGAATATGAGCCTCCCCATTGAGGGGCAGGGATGCATCAGCGGGTATACATTCTACAATCACAGAAGATGTAACACCTGCCCCTTTATCTCCTCCCTGCTCACCATCTCAGGCGCTAAACACTCTTTCAAGTGAGGCAGCACTGCACGTGCACCTCCTTTAATCTGATCTATTGCACTCGCTGCTCCCAGTGCAGTCTACTGTACATTGGAGAGACTAAACGCAGACTGGGTGATCGCTTTGCAGAACACCGCCGGTCCATCCGCAAGCAGGACCCAGGGCCGGGATTCTCCGATCCCGCGCCGGGTCGGAGAATCACCGGGGCAGCGTGGGATTTGCGCCACAGCGCTCCAACGCCGGGCCGCCGCCAATTCTCGGGCGTCCGCGGGATCGCCGCTGCTCCGGTTGGGGGCTTTTGAAAGCAGCCCCCCCCGCCGGCGATTCTCGCCGCCTTGACAGGCCGAGTGCCCGTCGAGTTTGGCCAAGTCCCGCCAGCGTGGGTTACGTCTGGTCCCACCCGGCAGGACCTCGGAGTTCTGGCTGCGGGGGCCATCCTGGTGAGGGGGAGCAGGGGGATCCGATTCCGCGGGGGGGCCTCCACGGTGGCTTGGCCCGTGATCGGGGCCTACCGATCGGCCGGCGGGCTAAGTCCGTGGGGGGCCTTATGTTCCTCCGCGCCGGGCCCTTGTAGGGCTCCGCCATATTGCCCAGGGGACAGCGCAGAGATGGGAACCCACGCGCATGCGCGGACCCGCACCGGCTGTGGCGCACATGCGCAAACCCATGCCGGCCGTGGCTCGCCGACTTTCGAGCGCCGGAGCAGCAGACACAACTCCGGCGCTGTACTAGCCCCCGAGGAAGGGCTGAATACCTGGGCCTGGAGGCCCATTGGCGCCAAAGTGGCTCGCACCGCATTTGACGCCGGCGTCAGAACCTGGCCGTGGGATCAGTGAATCCCGGCCCAGACCTTCCTGTTGCTTGCCATTTCAACTCACCGTCCTACTCTCACGTCCACATGTCCGTCCTTGACCTGCTGCAATATCCCAGTGAAGCCCAGCGCAAATTAGAGGAACAGCACCTGATCTTCACTTAGGCACGTTATAGCCTTGCAGACTTAACATTGAGTTGAACAATTTTAGGCTGTGGACTCTCGCCACCACCTTTATCCCATTTATATTTTGATCAATTTATTTTTATTTTCATTTCTTCCATTGATCTGCTTTTCTCACACCATTGCTCCCCTCCCCTCCCCCCACTCTACTTGGGCCAACTGTTCCTCGTTGCCCTTTACACACTGCTTACCTTTGTTCTGTCATTCAGACCTTTTAATCTCTTTATGTGCCACTATCAGCACCCTTGCATGCGTGGGGAAAAGTTTAGAATAGATGTGCGAGGCATGTTTTTTTTTTACACAGAGTTGTGGCAAATATATGAAACGTGCTGCCTGGGGAGGTGGCGGGAGCAGGTACGATAGTGGCATTTAAGGGACATCTAGACAAATATATGAATAGGGTGGGAATGGAAGGATACAAACTCCGCAAGTGCATACAGTTTTAGTTTAGGCAGGTACCATGATCGGTGCAGGTTTGGAGGGCCGAAGGGCCTGTTCCTGTGCTGTATTGTTCTTTGTTCTTCTTAGCCTTAATCACCTGTATTTACATTCCTTTTATCTTCTGTCCTCGACATCTTTGTCTATCTCCACCTATCGCTGACCCCCTATCCAGCCCCACCGCTCCAACCCACCGCCCACTACAGTAGAAATCTGACCCCATTTCCAGTTCTCTCCAGCTTTGACAGAGTCATCCATACTCGAGATGTTAGCTCCCTTTTCATAGAATTTACAGTGCAGAAGGAGGCCATTCGGCCCATCGAGTCTGCACCGGCTCTTGGAAAGAGCACCTTACCCAAGGTCAACATCTCCACCCCATCCCCATAACCCAGTAACCCTACCAACACTAAGGGCAATTTTGGACACTAAGGGCAATTTAGCATGGCCAATCCACCTAACCTGCACATCTTTGGACTGTTGGAGGAAACCGGAGCACCCGGAGGAAACCCACGCACACACGGGGAGGATGTGCAGACTCCGCACAGACAGTGACACAAGCCGGAATCGAACCTGGGATCCTGGAGCTGTGAAGCAATTGTGCTATCCACAAGGCTACCGTGCTGCCGTTCTCTCCACAGATGCTGTCAGACCTGCTAGATTATCCAGTATTTTCCATTTCTGTTTGAGAAGAAAACTGTTTGAGGTGAATTCATCTCAGTTTTATAAGATCATCCCTTCAGTTTGAAGCTGTGGCCTCGGGTGCTAGTGGAATCATCCTCTCCACGTCCACTCTATCTAGGCCTCTCAGTATCCTGTAAGTTTCAATAAGATCCCACCCTCATTCTACTAAACTCCAAAGAGTACAGACCCAGAGTCCTCAAACGCTCCTCATAATGGCAAGCTCTTCATTCCAGGAATCATACATATAACTGGGAGTTTGATGCCACCTGCTTCGTACAGGTATGTTGTGAGTGGAATCACTGTAATAAGTCCACGGAGGCAGAAGTCCCTTCACCAGAATTCATTTCATTTACAAAACCAACAGCCGAACAAGCCGGGTGCATTCAGCTTGCTGTCTACACTGGGAGTGCAGAGGATCTGACACTCCCCGTTATATACAGAGAAAGGGGTTCCCTGATTGGGCCACTAATCAGGGAACTCGTATTCTAATTGGCAAATCTCAAAGGTCTGGCCTAAGTCATTACAGTCACCAGCCATGGTTCCTTCTCCGAGAGGACCGTAAGACTGGCTCCCATGTCCAATTTGAAGTTGGTGAGGTGACCATTTATTGAGATGTCCACATTCCAAAAAGAGAATGATCCACTGGGCGGCACGGTGGCACAGTGGTTAGCACTGCTGCCTCACAGCGCAAGAGACCCGGGTTCAATTCCAGCCTCGGGTTACTGTCTGCGTGGAGTTTACACTTGCTCCTCGATCTGCGATGGTTTCCTCTGGGTACAGGTTAGGTGGATTGGCTGTGCTAAAATTGCCCCTTAGTGTCCAAAGGTTAGGTTGGGTTACAGGGATAGGGTGGAGTCGTGGGATTAAGTAGGATGCTCTTTCCAAGGGCTGGTGCAAAATCGATAGGCTGAATGGCCCCATCTGCACTGTAAATTCTATGATTCTATGAGAATCCAGTATCCTTGTCCTTCCTGGTGTGATACCTCAATCTCATTGCCTTGGGACCCTCCACCCATCTGAGTGTCTTAGCCTTGCACAGCTTCAGTGTCCCAGGTGGTTGCAGGTCAAACACTGCATGGAGTTTGCTGGACATTATTCTTGATGTGAGGTTGTTTGGCTCCACAGCACTCACATGGGTCATCCACCCTCTCGTGGTTGGTTTGGGTATTTCCTCTCTTGGCCGACTGGATAGTTGGTCTGTACCATGGCTTGCTTTCACCATGTAAATGGATTGGTGCTGCTGGCAAATTTCGGACTGCCTGACTCATTGGGTGTTTTTCTCTGGAGTCAGATCTTACTTAGCCTTTAGTATGTCTGAAAGGACATTGTCAGCCACTCCAACAACAATTATTATTAATTCTGTCCCTTATAAGTTCTGACTTCAGGTCACCATAGTCACCGCCTTCAGCCAGTCTGTATAATGCCTAAGAGTCAACTGATTCATCAGGCTTATTTGAAATTCGCTCTCTAAAATTTTGTTACTTCATAGATTAAAATATGCCTCAAATGATTTCAGAACTTTATTGAAGTTATCTGAGGAACTGTTTATTCCTTCCCTCACAATAATATCATCTGCATTTGGACCTACTGAAGGAAGTAGTGTAATTACATGTTCATCTTCTGTCTTTTATCTAATCCTGAATCTAGTGTACCTTAAATATATTTTCTGCCAAAGTCCCCAATTTTCTGTTTGGTCTGGACCGTTTATCAGTCCAAATTGGTCTGGTAATGTTGAACGTTTTAACTTTCAAGGAATGCAGCTTTAAATGTTGTGAAAGTTTTTAAAATGGTCCCACTGTAGCCATTCTTCAAAGAGTCTTCCCGTACTTGTATCATTTTTGTGGGCTCCTGAGGAAATGTTTGTCCTAGCCTCTTTATCTTTAATTTTGGGCAGTGCATCTGAGAATTTTCAGGCATTTTCCAATCAATTCCCAGCTTTGGCTGAGACTATTAAACCTTTATCACACATCATGTTCAGCCATTATGTGCTATGGCGATGACTCTGAAACCTGCTGGCCGTAGTGATCGATAGCTCACAACTATGTACATATATACAAGGTATATAGCTCAAGTTATGAGCTAACTTTATGCTTGTTTCTTCACAGGTCTCCGACCAGTCCACAACTCTCTCTAGTCTCAGGGCATGCATCTCTTTACATCATATTATTGATGATACTGTTTCCCAGGTGCACATTAACCCTTGCCTATGCCAGATGCCTTTATACTACACATGAAAGTACCCTTTTAAATACTACTTCTGTGGATCTAAGAAACCAAGCCCACTAGTCTTTATTTCTGGGTTGGGCACGTCCTGAGATTTTGAGTTAAAATGATTTTGGGAGGTGGCATGGATGGTGCAGTGGTTAGCACTATTGCCTATAGCACTGAGGACTCAAGTTCAATCCCGGCCCCGGGTCACTGCCTGTGTGGAGTTTGCACAGTCTCTCCATGTCTGCGTGGGTTTCACCCTCACAGACCAAAAAGATGTGCAGGTTTGGTGGATTGGCCACACTAAATTTGGGGCAGCATGGTAGCATTGTAGATAGCACAATTGCTTCACAGCTCCAGGGTCCCAGGTTTGAGTCCGGCTTGGGTCACTGTCTGTGCGGAGTCTGCACATCCTCCCCGTGTGTGCGTGGGTTTCCTCCGGGTGCTCCGGTTTCCTCCCACGGTCCAAAGATGTGCAGGTTAGGTGGATTGGCCAATGATAAATTGCCCTTAGTGTCCAAAATTGCCCTTAGTGTTGGGTGGGGTTACTGGGTTATGGGGATAGGGTGGAGGTGTTGGCCTTGGGTAGGGTGCTCTCTCCAAGAGCCGGTGCAGACTGGATGGGCCAAATGGCCTCCTTCTGCACTGTAAATTCTATGATAATCTATGATAAATTGCCCTTTAATTGGAAAAAAATAATTAGCGACTCAAAATTGAAAAGAAAGGGTTTTGGGATCCAACTGGTATCATAGGACCTGATTTGCAATTATTAAGAAGCTCTACCTGTCTGGAGGTAGGCTCCTAGACCAGCTGCAAAAAGGCTGCAGTTAAGATGGCGGCTGGAAAATGGCTTTCCAGTAATTTTAATGACCCACTGCATCCATTGCAAAGCAGCCGTGGTAAAATCACATCCATTATGTCAAAGTAAATGTCTGTGTTGTGCGTCATTTTACAGTCACTTCATTAAAGCCAGTAAGGGAAATATATATTTTTTCATTGTCATCAGATATCGCTAACATGTGTTACAGATAAAGGGAAAAAAATCTTTATTCAAAAATGTGAGGTTTATAGTTGTGCAATGGTTGTCAACTGTACTTGATAATAAACTGCACAATGTACCACAAAGGATCTTCCGCTTGTTTAGCCAAGGTTAATTGACATTCAGATCATCCTCTCCTTACCTCCAGCGAGTTGGTTCTTTTTATCAGACATCAAAAGCCTGTGTGCTCTGAGCTCCTTAAGCACGGCACTGATCTATGGACAGAACATCTGCATGTGTAAAGGAACTGAGGAGGGACAGACAACTGAGCAGATGTCACAGGGAAAAGAGCTATCCTGGGAGTAAAATGGACGAGCATAAAACACAGAGACTTGACCCAGCTCAACATTAGGCAACAATGTACAAAAATTCATCCTAACTAGATTTCACACCTGACTGCACAAACATAAATTTAGGTATCAGGGGTTAATTGCATACTACGGTACAAAAGGACAACCAGACAGACTCCACTAAAAAGGAATTTTAATTACAAGCCATTTACACATGGTCAGTGCCTGTAGACAGCTCTATAATCCTGGTGGCAAAACATACACATTTATTTGGAATATGTTCAAGAGCAAAAACAAAGCCAAAAATCAGGTTGGTCACATATATGCATAAATAATGTCAGAAGAACATAGTCAAGCAACATAAAATTGAAACAACGAGGAAAAAATATATCATCTCATGTTAGCAATAATTTAATTTGTTTTGGACAGAGTTACAATGCATTAGAGCCCTAATCCTCATGCCACAGAGTGAGATGATCATTGCTCCAATTCCCTCTCTACTCTGTTTCTAACCTGAAATGCACCAGCCGAAACAAATCAAAATAGAGCCTGTTCATTTCCAGCCGGAAAAAGAAAGATCAGAAGACAGAGTTAAAGTCGGTTACATGGGGACACCTGTGGTTGTCTGGGAATACGTTATTTGTCCATGCTGTCAGCAGCATAGGCATAAAGGCCAGACAGAGTAAAAAACAGGTACTACCTTGCCATGATAGATTAGATTTTTAAAAATCGAAGGTACACAAAAAAGTAACTTAATGTACCCAATTTCTAGAATGTAATTGTGGACATAATTGTATGCTGCAAATATTTTATAAGTACTTGAGGCAGGATTCTATGGCGGAATTTGCCCAGCAACTGGAGAATCCCTCCCGAGGTCAATGGACTTTTCCATTGTCGGCACCTCGCCCGCGGCGTTCTTGCAGCGGGTGGGGCAGAAGAACCCAGCCCTTGGGGTTAGCTTTTGTCCAATGCATTAAGTAATTTAGCTGTTTTCTAGCAGCAAAGGCGACTCGTAATTTGCAGGATCCTCTGGTCCTACCGATGTCTAAGGTGTTTAGCGTGGTTCAGCCATCCCGTAGCCAGGGAACCCGCTGCGGGGGATCAGGGGCGTCATTCTCCGCCGGTGGGAGTCTCCGTTTTGCCGGCACCGGGGGGGTTTCCCGACGGCGTGGGGCTTCCCCACAATGGGAAACCCCATTGACCAGCCGGTGTTACGGAGACTCCCGCCGGCCGGTCGCCGCAGAAATGTGGCGGGGCGGGAAGGAGAATTTCGCCCCAGATTCAGCGGGACCAGAAGATCCCACTAACGGGAAGGGCTGGAAAATTCCATCCCAGATATCCACATGCCACTGAAGGTTAATTTTTTAAAATCGCTGCTTGCCCTTAACACCAAGTACTAAGCCCACTCTATTTTTAACCTTCACAGTATTGGCTATTTCTTTTGTATCTTTCAAATATACATTTATACTTTTTAATATAAAATCTACATATGCAGAAATCTATTCTAAACAAAGAACATAGTAATATAAAGAAGAAATAACATTTCTTCATTCTCATTGTTCTTTGAATAAAACTTGGCAACAGGAAATCTGGTAAATAGACAATGCAGATGACCACTTTTAACTACAAAACAAATTACATTCATATAAGAACCTTTAACATAATAAAAGCACCAAAAGGTGCTTCACAGAAACGTTATCAGATAGAATTTGATACCAAACCACAAAAGGAGCTATTAGGACACGTGACCAAAAGCTAGGTCAAAGAGAGAGGTTTTAAGCAGCTTCTTAAAAGAGGAGGAAGAGGTTTAGGGAGAGAATCCCGGTGCTTGGGCCATAAGTAGTTGAAGGCACAGCCACTGGTGGTGGAATGAAGGAATCGGCGATGCACAAAAGGCCAGAACTGGAGGAAGATAGAGTGGTTCCTAGGGCTGGAACTTACCGAGATAGGAAGAGGCAAGGCAATGGTGGGATTTGAACACAAAGTGATAGAATGCTAAATCTAGTATTGCTCGACTGGGAGGAAATAAATGTAGGTCAAGGGTGATGGGCGAACAGGATGTTGTCTAGGTTAGGATACATAGATGGGCTTTGGATGAGTCCAAGTTCATAGAGGGTGGAAGGTGGGAGGCCAGACAGGACAGCACATGGAATTGTAGAGTTTAGAGGTAACAAAAGGATGGATAAGAATTTTAGCAGCAGGTGGGTAGGGGCAGAGAATACCGATATGAAGGAAGGACTTTCTTAATGATTGAACACCATCTGTTTAATATCTTGAGGCTGAAGTTAGAAAAATCCTCATGCTTTGCAGCACTACAAAGCGGGCAGAAAGAAAGCCTGATAAGGTTTCAAAACCTTACGGGACAAAATAAATAGATTATAAAGGCAACAAAATTTTGACATAGCTTAATAACACGTCTGCAGCATGTGTACATGGGGAAAAGCAAAACCACATAATTCCTTTGAATTAAATCCTTAGAGCTCAGACCATTAAGTCCTGGTAGCATCCTCGTAAATCTCTTCTGCACTCTTTCTAGTTTAACAATATCCTTCCTATAATAGGGTGACCAGAACTGAACATGTGTGGTCTGACTAATGCCTTGTACAACTTCAACAAGACTTCCCAACTCCTGTATTCAATATTCTGACCAATAAAACCTTGCATGCTGAATGCATTCTTAACCACCCTGTCCACCTGCGACTCCACCTTCAAGGAGTTCCATTTGATAAATATTGAAAACTCAACGGTAATTGAGATCTTTCTATAAGTAGTTCAATTATCATAGAATCATAGAATTTACAGTGCAGAAGGAGGCCATTCGGCATATCGTGTCTGCACCGGCCCTTGGAAAGAGCACCCTACTTAAGCCCACGCCTCCACCCTATCCCCATAACCCAGTAACCCCACCTAACCTTTTTGGACAACTAAGGGCAATTTATCATGGCCAAACCACCTAACCTGCGCATCCTTTGGACTGTGGGAGGAAACCAGAGCACCCGGAGGAAACCCATGCACACACGGGGAGAGCGTGCAGACTCCACACAGACAGTGATCCAAGCTGGGAATCGAACCTGGGACCTGGAGCTGTGAAGCAACTGTCCTAACCACTGTGCTACCGTGCTGCCCCAAATTAAAATTTGATTTATTGGAAGTAGGCTATCTACTCAGTTTTTCAGGTTCCACAGTGGCTGAGCAATGTTGTTTAAAGGGAATGCAGGAGGCTGCAAAAGAACAGTTTGAACTTGCCTTACTATGAATTCAGAAAAGTCAGAGCACTGCTCCTGGCTTCACAGCACTGTAGGTTTCTGCTGGCTTGGGCATGCCTCCCTCTCCCCACAGATTTATCTGCCGGTCAGCTCTGCACTGCAACCAGCCAAGTTTTCCGGGGCACCACAACTAGCAAGCTCTCCTGCTTTCCACCCCTTCACAGTCCTTTCCTTTTGTTCTTTCTTCCCCTGACCCTTTCCCTGCCTTTGTACTTTTAAAGACCTATCACATTGCTAATTTTTTCCGGTTCTGATGAAAGATCATTGGGCTGAAACATTAACTTTAGGCGGGATTTTCCAGCCCGGCCTACCGCTGGGATCATCTAGTCCCACCAAACATCTATGGGCTTTTTGCGGGCCTCTGAAACTCCTGCAGCGGGTTCTGCCACAACAGGCCGGAAAATCCCAACCTTTATTTCTCTGTCCACAGAGCTGCCTGACCAACTGAATGCTTCCAGTTCATTGAGCTGTGTCGGGACTCCAATTGGCATCTGAAAATGATGACTAAAATCCAATTTCCAGTAAACCTTGAGCCTTCGTCTTTGGGCCATTACAGGAGTGCTGTCCACTTTGCAACAGTTTTCAGCATTATATATCAATTTCCCAGCAAATGATCACCGCTCAACAGTATATTTTATCCATTTTCAATTGATCATGCTTCACATTTTCTCAGTTGCCACTGCTGAACCAACAGTATCTCAATTTTGTATACCACCACATGTAATTGCCTATATATGTAAACCTTCAATTAAAATATTAATGGATTATTTGGTACTGCTGGTGACTGCCAGATCGGTGATTCATAAATTGGGATTATGAATACTGAATACAGAAAAAAAAGTGTTTGTTGGTCGAAAAGTATTATCTATAATACTCTGTCCTGAATTGGACTATGACTATGCAGAGGAATAATGGTGCCAATTTGATAATCTACAAGTTATGAACAGTGTATACAAAATTGAATCTGATTATATATGGGAAAACGTCATCAAATAGTTGTAATAACTTTCCAGTATGAAACACTTTCTTAAGCATTAGAGAAAATAGATTACTATTATATTTGAGCTATTGTTCCATATTATTTTTATTAAAAAATAAACATAACTCACTGCAGCTACTAGAAAATAACTAAAGCTAAGGGGATAAGATCGGAAAATTGAATTGGGGTAGAAGATTAGCCATAATCTTACAGAATAGCGCAGCAGGCTCAAGAGGTCATCTTGCTATTTTTAAAATTCTTATATTCTTAAGCCCAGTTTCTCTGTTGGGGGTAGTGGGGAAAATAAAAATTTCAGGAGCTCTCCATCTTCAAAAGAATAAAATCAAAACTCATTCGTACTTAAGAAATAGGAGCACAATTAGGCCGTACAGTCCCTTGTGCCTACTCCGCCACGCAATATAATCTTCTACCTTAACTATACATTTTTAAATTCTTTTGTGGGATATGGGCATAACTGTAAGGCCAGCATTTGTTAATTGCCCTCGAGAAGGTGGCGGTGAGCTCCCTTTTTGAACCGCTGTAGTCCATGTAGTGTAGTTACATGCATAGAGCTATTAGGAAGTTCCAGAGCTGTCTCCAATTGCCTTAATTCCCTAATATTATAGGGAATATAATAGGCAAATTATATTCAATATAATTTGAATATATTGAATATAACATATTCAATATCCAAAAATCTATCAATCCATCTTGAATATACCTAACAATTGTACATCTGCAGTTCTTTGGGATACAGAACTCCGATAGTCAACCATGTCCTGAGTGAAGACATTTCTCCTCAGACTGTTCTGGACTCCCCAGTCAGGGGAAAACTTTTCCCAGCATCTAGCCTATCAAGCCCCTTAAGAATTTTATTAGTTTCAATGGGATCACCTCTCATTCTTCTAAACTCAAAAATTGTTGGTTTGCATTATAAATGGGGAAGGGTTTTAGCAATATTCAGATGGTTACTACAATACATGACATTTTTTCACGTTAGATTTGAAATAAAAAGTTAGATTTGAAATCTGAAGCCTCAGAACACTTTGTCACTCTGAGGAAGTTACAGGCTAAGCTCCGGCGGATTGCTACTCTTGACAGACTTACCCACACTAGATCCAAAGCCCCTGTCTCACCCAAACATCCTCACTCAGGCTGCATGACACAGGAGCAGCGAAGGACGCCCCTGGCTGCACGGTGTGGAGTAACTGGGGAGCAAATAAGTAAGAAATGCCCCTTTTTACAGCACTAGCTGCCATAACAGAGATGTTTCAAGGACAATAAAAAAGTGGTTCAGACAAGTGGAGAGGTCGGGTCGAACCGGCGGGGGGAGGGGGGTCAAGAGACAGTCCGCGAAGTCGGAGGGGTGAGGGCTCCATGTGAGTTAGAAGTGAATTTTTTTCTCAACTCTTTCAAAGTAACTATCAGGGTAAAAGTGGCAAATCCACCCGAAGTTAGCGATTTAAATCACGTCTGTCAGATGGTTCCCAGCTCAGCATAATTTTGCGGAGGAAGTTAGCACGTCTGGGCAATTTCTGGGTAACCCTTACATGGGAACTTCCTAGAGGGATTCTCCAACGCATCATTGGGCTACCCCCTAAATGTGACAGTGGGGAACCAGGAAGTTATGTGTCATTGTTATAGCTAATGCTACAACATGAGTGTATTTAAATATCAGAACTGTTCTCTAGATATTTAAAACACTTGGGACAAAGGAAGGGAAACAACATAATGAAAACATCTGAATCTAAAGAAGTAATTTGCATTTACTGTTCTCTTTCACCCTGAGGATGTTCCAAGTAGCGTCACTGCTAATGAATTACTATTGAAGCTGTGTTACGTAAGCAGATTGCAATGGCTGACAAACAGCATGTGAGATAAGTGACCAGTTGCTCTGTATTGGTTCGAGAGAGATGGGTTCGCTATTAACACATGGTTCTGATTTCCTCAGGGGGTTGTTGCGCAAGCAGTCCAACATGCTTAGATCAGTGAGTTGGAGCCAGCTTCCTGATACATTCACATTTTCCTTGCTTTTAACCTTCCACCTCTTCCCAAACCATGTGCTCCTCCACGTTAAAATTCCCCAGTTGTTCCAAAGTAATTGATGGCACAAATCCAAATATTTAAAATTAGCTCCACTAATTATAATGTTGCGATATTTATTGCTATACAATAATGTCAATTAAAGATATTCCTTCAAAAATCTTTGTAACTATTTATGGGCAGCACGTTAGCACAGTGGTTAGCACTTTTGCTTCACAGCGCAAGGGACCCAGGTTCAATTCCCGGCTTGGGTCACTGTCTGTGCAGAGTCTGCACATTCTCCCCGTGTTTGTGTGGGTTTCCTCCGGCTGCTCTGGTTTCCTCCCACAAGTCCCGAAAGATGTGCTGTTAGGTGAATTGAACATTGTGAATTCTCCCTCTGTGTATCCGAACATGCACCGGAATGTGGCTACTAGGGGCTTTTCACAGTAACCTCATTGCAGTGTTAATGTAAGCCTAGTTGTGACAATAAAGATTATTACTATTTACATTCATAGGTTTCAACTTATTTTATAAAAAATCTAAAAAACAGCAAAATGTTTTCAGTTCTACGAAAAAATGTTTCACGTATATATTTGAATTTTGAAATTTCCATTGACAAATGTCATTTTTGATTCCTCTCCTTTGGTGGTTGTACAATTTTACTAATTATTGAAAATAGAGAAATAACTTTCTTTCAACACCATCTTCCAACCAGTGACCTCTACCATCTAGAAGGGTAAGGGCAGCAGGCACATGGGAACACCTGCAAGTTCTCCTCAAGTTATACACCACCTAAACTCGAAACTACTTCACCGTCCCTTCAGTATATAGAATTTGAAAGAATTAAACAAAATAATTTTGATAGATGGATAACATCATTAAAAATAGACCAAAAAAATGACGCTCTTAGGGAAACAATTATTTTGGAGGAATTTAACGATTCACTTCCTGCTCATGTTTTTTCACAGGGGAAATGAAAAATTCACAGGTGGCAAAGACAAAGGAGGTTTAGTTGGTGATGTCATGGAGAGGTTGGGATAGATTCTTCCACCCCGCCCACCGCAAGAACGCCACAGCCGAGAAACCGACAATGGAGAAATCCATTGACCTCGGGTGGGATTCTCAGGTCGCCGGGCGGACGCGGCCGGAGAATCCCGCCCTTTGCCTCAGATTAAAAATGAAACCTATGGGGCGCAATTCTCCCATCGGGAGTCTGAGTGCCGACGCCGGAGTGAAAACCGGAGTGTTTCACTCCGGCATCGGAGCTCGCTCCCAGCCCCCTATTCTCCCGCCCCCGGTGGGCTAGGAGCGGCATCGCGTCATTTACGCGTGCCGGACATTGGCGCCGCATAAACGCGGCGCCGCATAAATGACGCGCCCAGCGCCGCATAAATGACGCGGCCAGCGCCGCGTAACTGGCATCACCCACGCATGCGTGGTTGCCGTCCTCCCCGAGGCCACCCCGCAAGAAGATGTCGGATGGATCTTGCGGGGCAGCGGACCAAAGGAGGTCCTCCTTCAGAGAGGCCGGCCTGCCCATCAGTGGGCACCAATCGCGGGCCAGACCCCATTTGAGGCCCCCCCGGTGCAGGAATCCCCCCCCCCCCCCCCCCCACAGGCCGCTCTCCCCAGCGTTCCCGCGCTGTTCAAACAGCGGGAACCCGTCGTATTGGGCAGGCCGCTTGGCCCATCCGGGCCGGAGAATCGCCGCCTGCCCGTTACTAATGGCGAGCAGCGATTCTCCCAGCGGCCAGCCGTGATTCTCGCCGCGCGGGGGGGGGGGGGGGGAAGAGAGAACTGCGTGCGGGCGGCGGGGCGGCGGGACATGCGTGGCGCCTGGGCGATTCTCCCACCCGGCGTGGGGGGGGGGGGGGGGGGGAGAATTCCGCCCATGATAGTGGAAGAGAGGTAAGTAATTCCAGTGTAGTAAAGTTTGACATGAAGTTGCAGTGTTGGTAGCTTAAAAAAGTACTGGGAAGACAGATTTGGTAAAACAAGATAAGCCAGTGGGGGTTTATTAAAGTGGGAAGGAAAAACCAATGGCCCAGTGGCAGAGATACAACAGAGTGTACAACCTGTTCAGAGGTTGGTGAATAAGAAGGTACCAGGGGCGGGATTCACTCATCCCGGGGCCGGACCGGAGAATCCCCGCAACCGGCGTGAATCGCGCCGCGCCATCCCGACGCCGGGACGCGAATCCCCACTGGCTCCATTGGCACTCTACGCGCCCCCCCCCCCCCCCCCCCCCCCGCGCCGAGGGCTGAGCGGCCATCGTAAAAAACACGAGACCCACCGGCGCCGTTCACACCTCGGCGGGACCTCGGCGTGGAGGAGTCCGAGGGCGCCCTGTGGGGGAGGAGGGGGTGTCTGACCCTGGGGGGGGCCTCCGATGAGGTCTGGCCCACGATCGGGGCCCAGCCTCTCTGGCTGGGGGCCTCCTTTATTCTGCGCCGGCCCCTGTAGCCCTGCGCCATGTTGCGTCAGGGCCGACGTCGGTGCCACTGCACATGCGCGGACCCCGCGGCATCCAGTTCACGCCAGGATCAGCAGCTGGAGCGGCGTGAATCGTTCCAGTGCCGTGCTGGCCACCTGTAGGGGCCAGAATTGCTGATCCTGAGGCTGTGTTGACGCCGTCGAGAAACGTGATGGCGTTTCCGATGCCGTCAACACTTAGCCTCAGGATCACAGAATCCCGCCCCAGAACTTTTTAAGGATTTTATGTGTGAGGGTAATACAAAATGGAGTAGGTGAGGAGATTGAGATCTTAAGAGATACAGGAGAAAGTCTCATATTGAGAGATAAGGAGATATATAATTTAGAAGGCGTATTGGAAAGAATATTGGTAATATGTGAAATTAATGGTGAGCGGAGTAGTGTGCCACTATGTAAGGGAACGTTAGAGAGCCCGGTGGAGGGCGACACGATGGCCCAATGGTTAACACTGCTGCCTACGGCGCTGAGGACCTGGGTCCGATCCTGGCCCTGGGTCACTGTCTGTGTGGAGTTTGCACATTCTCCTTGTGTCTGCGTGGGTCTTACCCCCACAACCCAAATATGTGCAGGTTAGGTGGATTGGCAACACTAAATTGCCTCTTGATTGGAAAAAAATAATTGGGTATTCTAAATTTTTTTTTAAATGAGCGGTGAAAAGTGGTGAAGTGGTGGTCGGGGTAATAGGAAAATTACCTTTTTCAGGAGTACAATTTATCCTAGGTAATAATATAGCTGGATCACAGGTGGGCGTGTAGCCTACTGTGTGGAAAAGCCAATGGAAAGTCAAACAATTGAGATGTTGCAAGAAGCATATCTTGGGGTGTTTCCTAATTGTGTGTCGACAAGATCATGAAGCCACAGGTTGAGCAGGGGGAAGAGAACTTGAGTACCGATAGGGAGGCTGACGCTCAGTTGTCAGGAACCATGTTTGATCAGATGGTTGATAAGGAACAAGAGCAGGTGGTGGATGAAGCGGATATCTTTAGTTCAAGAAAGTTGGTTGAATTACAGCAGAAAGATTCAGAGATAAAGCAGTTGTATCAGAAAGCATATATGGAAATAGAATCGGAGTGTATACCAAAGTGTTATTACATTAGAAATAATGTATTAATGAGAAAATGGAGACTGCTACATATTCAAGCAGATGAGGAATGGGCAAAGGTTCATCAAGTGGTATTACCAGAGGGTTGTAGCGAGGAAGTTTTGCGGGTAGTGCATGAGATTCCAGTAAAGTTGCCATTTAGGAGTAAGGAAAACATAAGCAAAAATACAGAAACATTTTTAACGGCCTGGACTGTATAAGGATGTAGTTGAATTTCGCCATAAATGTCACATGTCAGGTAATAGGAAAACCTGAAGCGGTAATCAAACCAGGGCCTTAATAACCATTTATTGTCACAAGTATGAAGTTACTGTGAAAAGCCCCTAGCGCCTGTTTGGGTAAGCTGGTACGCGAATTGAACCCGCGCTGCTGGCCTTGTTCTGCATCACAAACCAGCTGACTAGCCCACTGAGCTAAACCAGCTTTAATACCCATTCTAGCATTTAAGGAACCTTTTATTAGGGTACTAATTGATTGCGTGGGACTCCTGCCTAAACTGAAAAGTGGGAATCAGTATCTGTTGACCATAATAATGTGACTAATAGATTTCCAGAGGTAATTTCATTAAGAACCATTACAAGCTGTTACGGACGCCTGGGCAGATCCCAACTGTGATTAAGATACTGGACTGGAACCAAAAAGGTTTATTGTATTTTTAAGACTGAGCGGAAAGATCGATTCACTCCAGGCATGATTGGATAAGACAATAGGGCTTGGTTATTTTTAGAAACAGAATTTTATTAGAAGAAAAGAAAAACAAAATTTATACCTTTAAACTTCAATGCTAACACGATTACATGCACCTCTTAACCCTAACACACAATTTCCTATTAAACAGCACGTAAAATGAACAAATATGCAGGCGGTCAACAATGATGCTTGCATTTACAGAACATGTTCCTGCTGTTAGGGCAGTTTCTTCAGACCCCTTTTTGAAAGCCTGTCTCTGTGGCAGCTTTTCACGACCACTCCTGGTGGCCCTCCAAATCTTTCTGCTCTACCTGTTCAAACAGGATTCTTTTTCTCTCTCTGAACTCTGCCCAGCCCCTCAAACAATGGTTCTGTCCTGAAGTGTCCAGACTTGAACTCATCAGCGCTATCTGGGCTGTTGATTGCCCACTCCCATTTACACAAAAGAACAGGGCCATGCTATGAATATGCAATTATCCTCCAATTTACAGATACATGAGGCCATCAGACTCTGTAATGGGCTAATGGCTGGTCAGATCAGAGTGTCCTAGAGGATAATGGATCTTGAGTGAATCACCCTAGCTGAACAGGGGTATCCTTTTTATTCCTATTAATGAGTTTAAGTTTGAATGGGACAATGTAACTCAGGCCAGGTGTGGGCTTATACCTCTGACTCAGTGCTAGCAGTTTTATTTTTTTTAAATATAAATTTAGAGTACCCAATTATTTTTTTCCAATTAAGACGCAATTTAACATGGCCAATCCACCTACCCTATGCATCTTTTGGTTGTGGGTTTGAGACCCACTCAGACACGGGGAGAATGTGCAAACTCCACACGGACAGTGATCCGGGGCCGGGATCGAACCTGGGTTCTTGGCGCAGTGAGGCAGCAGTGATAGCCACTGCGCCGCCGTGCCGCCCCTGTGCAGCAGTTTTACCATCAGTCTGTTAACCCCAAATTTCCCATGACATCTTCAATCCAATTTCTTAACATCTTCCTATCGTAACACACCTAAGAGGGTTGTAGAGGAGTTAACCAAATGTTTTACTCGATATGGACTACCAAAATAAATTCAATCAGATCAGGGAACCAATTTTATGTCAAAAGTTATTCAATGAAGGCAGCACGGTGGCGCAGGTTCGATCCCGGCTCTGGGTCACTGTCCGTTTGGAGTCTGCAGGTGTGCAGTGTAGGTGGATTGGCCACGCTAAATTGCCCCTTAATTGGAAAAGTGAATTGGGTACTCTAAATTGTTTTTTAAAGTTATTCAATGAAGTTATGGATAGTTTAGGAATAAAGCAATTTAACTCAACTGCGTATCATCCGGAATCACAAGGGGCATTAGAAAGATGGTATCTAACTTTAAAGACCATGTTGAGGGCCTATAGTCAGGATTATCCTAAGGATTGGGATAAAGGAATTCTATTTGTACTATTTGCAATTAGGGATGCACCTGATAAATCAACTAAATTCAGTCCATTCAAATTGATTTTTGGTCATGAGGTAAGAGGACCACTTAAATTGAGCAAAGAGAAGTTGGTGAGTCAGCATTCGGAGACTACGTTGTTGAACTATCTGTCAGACTGCAGAGAGACTTAACTAGAGCCGGTGAGTTGGCTAGAAAGTATTTAAACTGTCACAATGTGTGATGGAAAAAAGTTTTAATTCTGTTAGTGGGGAGAAAGTTTTAGTATTGTTACCAATCGTAGCTGAACCATTAAAAGCAAGATTGAGGGGGCCTTTTGTAAAAATTAATTTAGGGGATGTGGGCATCACTGGTTAGGCCAGCATTTATTGCCCATCCCTAGTTGCTCTTCAGAAGATGGTGGAGAGTTGCCTTCTTGAACCACTGCAGTCCCCGAGGAGGAGAACATCCATAGTGCTGTTAGGCAGAAGTGCCAGGATTTTGACCCAGTGACAGTGGAGGAATGGTGATATATTTTCCAAGTCAGGGTGGTGAGTGACTGGGAGGGGAACCTCCAGTTGGTGGGCTTCCCAGGTATCTGCTGCTCTTGTTCTTCTAGATGGTAGTGGTCATGGATTTGGGAGGTGGTGCCTAAGGAACCGTTGAGAGTTCCTGCAGTCCATCTTTTTTTAAAAAAGATATTTTATTATAACACTATATATTACTTTCACAACATCAACAAAATGGACAGTCCATCAAAACAGTCAACAGTTTGTACAGTTTTTCCTCTTTTAATCTCTCCCCCTCACGAGGAACAGCTCTTCAAATAAAGTCATGAATGGTCTCCACCGCACCTCGAAGCTCTCCTCTGACCTCCCCTCAGCTCGAACCTAATCTTCTTCAGCCGGAGAAAGTCGTACAAGTCCCCAAACCAGGTCACCACCCTGACCAAGTATCTGACTTCCAATTCAAAAGGATCCTTCACCGGCCCCCTTTCCCTCCATCAGCTCCAGCTCCTCCAAAACCCCAAAGTCCAGCCTGACCTCAGTCCCCGCTATCCTGGATAATGTCCCAAACACTGCCTCCAAAAAGCTCTCTAGCTTCTCGCACCCATCTGTCACCCCCTGGAAGAATCCACTCATCCTCGCCCAAGTCATGTGTAGCCTGTGCACCATCTTGAATTGAATCAAGCTCATCCTCGCACAGGAGGAGGTAGAGTTCAACCGTCACATTGCCTCACATCGGAGTCTCCAACCTAACTCCCTCCCAACTCCTCCTCCCATTTATGCTTTATCCTCACCCCGTGCCTTGCGCTGCTCCTCCAACCACCTGTATATGACTGCAATCCTACCTTCTCCAATCATCAGGCAGCAGCAGTTGCTCTAACAACTTGTACTCCAGTAACCGGGGGAAGGTCTGCCACTCCTTTTGTGCGAAGTCCCTACATATATGTACCTGCATATACCTAAACTGGCTACCTATCGGCAGCTCAAACCTCTCCTGCAGCTCGGCCAGCCCCACAAATTTCCCCTCAAAGAATATATCCCGAACCCACTCCAGCCCTGCATCCCTCCACTACCCATCCATCACACCCCTACCCCCACTCCCACATCGTGGCATCAACATCAACATCTTATCCTGCCTAAAATGCCCCCCAGCTGGTCCCATATCCTGATATTTGACTGCACCACCGGACTTCCCTGGAGCTAACAGCAAAGGAGCCGTCACCAGGGCCCTCAAGCTAGACCCCCTACAGGATTCCTCCTCCAACCTAATCCACTCTCCTTCCTCCCCCCACTCACCTTCTCCACGTTCGCAATCCAGCATTAATGCATCAGGTTCAGGAGCGCCAACCTCCCTTTCTGGTAGCTCCAGGGTCCCAGGTTCATTTCCCGGCTTGGATCGCTGTCTGTGCGGAGTCTGCACGTTCTCCCAGTGTGTGCGTGGGTTTCCTCCGGGTGCTCTGGTTTCCTCCCACAATCCAAAGATGTGCAGGTTAGGTAGGTTGGCCATGCTAAATTGCTCTTTGTGTCCAAAAAGTTTGGTGGGGTTACTGGGTTACGGAGACAGGGGGGAGATGTGGGCTTAAGGGTGCTCTTTCCAAGGGCCGGTGCAGACTCTATGGGCCGTAGGACCTCCTTCTGCACTGTAAATTCCATGAATCAATGAATTTATGGAGCTGTACTTATCCAGGTAAGTGGAGAGCATTCCATTACACTCCTGACTTGTGCCTTGTAGATGGTGGACAGGTTTTAGGGGGGTCAGGAGGTGAGTTACCCACCATAGGATTTCTAGCATTTGACTGGCTCTGGTAGCCACAGTATTAATATGGCTAGTCCAGTTCAGTTTCTGACCAATGGTAACCCTGGCACTTGTGTCGCGTGAATGTAACTAGCGACTTGTCAGCCCAAGCCTGGATATTGTCCAGGTCTTGCTGCATTTGGACAAGGATTGCTTCATTATCTGAGGAGAAGCAAATGTGCTGAACATTGTGCAGTCATCTGCGAACATCCCACTCTGACGTTATGATGGAAGGTGGTAATGATGAAGCAGCTGAAGATGGTTGGACATTGGACACTACCCTGAGGAACTCCTGCAGTGATGTCCTGGAGCCAATAACTATCTTCCTTTGTGCCAGGTACGACTCCAACCAGCGGAGAGTTTTCCCCCTGATTTACATTGACTCCAGTGTAGCTAGGGCTCCTTGGCGCCGTACTCAGTAAAATGCAGCCTTGATATCAAGGGCAGTCACTCTAACCTCACCTCTGGCATTCAGTCTTTTGTCCATGTTTGAACCATGGCTGAAATGAGGTCAGGAGCTGAGTGACCCTGGCAGAACCGAAACTGAGCTTCCGTGAGCAGGTCATTGCTGAGTAAGTGCCGCTTGATAGCACTGTTGTTGACTCCTTCCATCAATTTGCTGATGATGAAGAGTAAGGGGCTGTTTAGCACAGGGCTAAATCGCTGGCTTTGAAAGCAGACCAAGACAGGCCAGCAGCACGGTTCGATTCCCGTAACAGCCTCCCCGAACAAGTGCCAGAATGTGGCAACTAGGGGCTTTTCACAGTAACTTAATTTGAAGCCTACTTGTGACAATAAGCAATTTTCATTTCATTTTCATTTTTCAGACTGATGGGGCATTAATTGGCTGGATTAGATTTGTCCTGTTTCTTGCGTACAGGACACACCTGAGCAATTTTCCACATTGCCAGGTAGTTGCTAGTGTTGTAGCTGTACTGGAACAGCTTGTCTCGGGATGTGGCAAGTTCTGGAGCACAAGTCTTCAGTACTATTGCCAGAATATCAGAGCCAATAGCCTTTGCAATATTCAGTACCTTCAGCCATTTCTTGATATCATGTGGAGTGAATCATATTGGCTGAAAACTGACATCTGTGATGCTGGGGACCGAGATGGCTCATCCACTCGTCACTTTTGGCTGAAGATTGTTGTGAATGCTTCAGCCTTGTCTTTTGTACAATTGTGCTGAGTTCCTCCATCATTGAGGATGGAGATATTTGTGGAACCTCCTCCTACAGTGAGTTGTTTAATTGTCCTCCCTCATTCACGGCTGGATGTGGCAGGACTGCAGAGCTTAGATCTGATGCGTTCATTGTGGAATCGCTTAGCTCCGTCTATTACTTGCTGCTTATGCTGTTTAGCACACAAGCAGTTCTGTGTTGTAGCCTCACCAGGTTGACACCTTATTTTTAAGTATGCCTGGTGTTGCTTCTGGCATGCCCTCCTGCACTTTTCATTAAACCAGGGCTGATCCCCTAGCTTGGTGGTAATGGTAGAGTCGGAGATATGCCAGGTCTTTGAGGTTGCAGAAAGTGGTTGAGTACAATTCTGTTGCTGCTGTTGGCCCACAGCGCCTCATGGATGCCCAGTCTTGAGTTGCTAGATCTGTTTGAAGTCTATCTCATTTGGTGGTAGTGCCACACAACATGATGTGAAGCTCAATGTGAAGATGGGGAAGGTGCAAAGCTTATTGGGAGCAAAGATGGTGGAGGTGACCTTGCTGGGTGGGGCTGCGCCTATCACTGTAGAAAAGCTGACATTCGAGATCGAGAGACAATTTGGCAAGCACTTTGAGGCAAGCATGGAGACCCCCAGACAGTCTGTCGAGGTGGCGCTGAACTCGATAAGAGAGAGATTGGGAAGGACCGCAGAGGCGGTGAAGGAGCATGGAGAATTGCTGAAGTAGGTGGAGGAGACCTTGTTGCGACGCAACAATAAAATAGACTCGCTGGAAGCTGAGCAGCTGGTGGTGGAGGAGAGGAATAAGGGCCTGAGGGGGAAGGTCAAATACTTGGGGATAGGTTGAGGAGACAGAACATCAGGATCACGGGATTGCCATAATCGGTGGAGGGCCCAAGGTCGACTAAGTACTTTGCCCAGATGTTTGCAAAGTTGAAGGGGTGGGTGAACAGATGTCCCCTCCTGGGCTGGATAGATCCACTGAACACTCCGGCTGAGGCCACAGGCGACTGAGCCGCCAGAGGTTGTGATAGTGAGTTTCCACAGTTACCAAAGGAGCGGGTCCTGAATTGGACCACAAAAAATGGGAGGTGAGGTGGGAAAGCAGCAGCCTTTGGATCTATCAGGATGTTGGTGCAGAGCTTGCAAAGAGGTGTGCATCCTTTAATAAGGCAAAGTCAGCGTTATACAAGAGCGGAGTCCGTTTAAGTGTGGTTTACCTGGCGAGATTGAGAGTCATGCACAACTCAAAAGATCATTTCTTTGAGGCGGCAGAGGAGCTTTCGTCAAAGAACAAATATTTGGTTTGAACTGAGTAGGTTTGAGTGGGATTTTAATGGGTGTTGATGGGATGGGAATTTTGGGGATGTTTTAACATTTTTGTACATATGTTTGCTTAACTGGGTATTATTGTTCTGTATTGGAGTGTATATGTTGTTAGGGGAGGGATGGGGGGGGAATGAAGTTACGGGTAATGATTGAGGCAGTAATGTTGATAATATGTGGTCCTAGATGGAAGGTTGGGTTTGGGTTTGATTATTCATTTGCAGCAGTCTTGGTTAGGGGAAGGGAGGGGGGAGTAGATTGCTGACGGTGACCAAGGTTTTTCTTTGTCTCACCTTAAAAGTGGGGCTGGTGGCCTTCTTGGGTGGACCTTGGTCTTGAAAATTAGAAGGAGGGGATAATCCTTCGCAGTAGAAATGGCTGACTTGAGAGGGAGGGAAGAGAGACCGCTAATCAGACTGGTCATATGGAATTTGGGAGCCCGGTGAAATGATCGAGAGTTTTCTCTCATCCTAAGAATTTAAGGGCTGATATGGTGCTTCTGCAGGAGACCCACCTGTGGGTGAGGGAATCAGAATAGCCTTCAAAAGGATTGGTTGAGCCAGTTGTTTCAACTCAGGCTCACAGGCTGGCGATCTTAATTAACAAAAGTGTTTGTTTTGTTGTGGGACAGTCATGGTAGATAAGGGAGGTAGGTATGGTATAGTCACTGGGACGCTGGAAGAGAAGTTAATGGTGTTGAATGTGTATGACCCAAACTGGGACAATGTAACATCCATGAGAAGGTTGTTGGTAGCAATACCAGACTTGGAAAAGCATCAGTTGATTCTGGGGGGGGAGACATGAATTGTGTCCTGGATCCGAAATTGGACCGGTCTAAGCCGAAGTCGTTGGCCCCTTTCTGGGTGCTGGGTGGCAAGGGTGCTGGGGGGGGGGAGAACATCGGTGGCAGTTAATGCACCATGGGGGTAAGGAATTTTCCTCTTTCTCCCCAATACATAAAGTATATTCGAGGATAGATTTTTTTTTTATGATGGGAAAATCTCTTCTACCTAGGGTGAGGAAAACTGAATACTCAGGGGTAGTCATCTCAGACCATGCTCCACATCTAGTAGATTTGATATTAGAAATAGGTTTGGTTCAGTGTCCAGCATGGAGGCTGGATGTGGGGCTATTGGCGGATTTGGGGTTCTGGGAAAGATATTGACGGCAATAGACAAGTATGTGAGGTTTAACGGGAATGAGTCGGTTTCACCCTCGCTTCTGTGGAAGGCCCAGAAAGCAGTGATTAGAGGGGAGATAATTTCTCACAAAGCGCATATGGATAAGGAAGCAAGGGAGGAACTCCAAAATTTGGTAGAGGACATCTTGGATGTAGATTGCAGGTACTTGAATGACCCAACCCCAGAGCTCCTGTCTAGCAGGAAGCTGCAGCAGATGCAGTTTGACCTGTCATCCATGGATAAGATGGTGCGCCAGCTGCGGCGCTCAATGGAGTATGGGGAGAAGGCCAGTCATCTCCTGGCTTGCCAGTTGATGCGGCAGGCAGCCTCCTGAGGGATTATCCAGGTTAGAACCTCAGGTGGCAGACTGGTGTCCACTTCTGACAAAGTTAATGGAGTGTTTGAAAGATTTTACAGGAACCTTTACAGGTTGGAGACGCCCCGGGGTGGGAGATCAATTTCACTTCTATTAAAAATGGATAAGGGCCCTGTGAAATGTGGATTATACCACCCTATTTCTCTACTTAATATGGATGCCAAGATATTGGCCAAGGCGTACGAACTGAGGCTGGAACCATGGGCGGGATTCACTGATCCTGTGGCTTAGTGTTGACACCGTCGTAAAATGCAGACGGCGAAATCTGGCCCCTAGGATCAGCGATCCTGCGTGCACAGGGGGCCAGCATGGCACTGGAGAGCCTCAGGCTGCTCCAGCTGCTGATAAGGGCGTCAGCACGGGCGCCGCGGGTCCACGCATGCGCAGCATGGCCAGCGAGAGTACGCGCATGCAAGCCACGGCCGCCGCATGTTCGCGCATGCGTGCCACGGCCGGCAGGAGTTCGCGCATGCACGTGGGTTGCCTTCTCCGCGCCGGCCCCGACGTAACGTGGCGCAGAGCTACAGGGGCCCGGCGCGGAGGAACATAGGCTCCCACCGGATAAGTCCACCCGCCGATCGGTAGGCCCCGATCACGGGCCAGGCCACCGTGGAGGCCCCCCCGGGGTCAGATCCGCCCTCCTCCCCCACCAGGCCGTCCCCCACAGCATGAATGCCGAGGTACCGCCGGGTAGGACCACACGAGAACGACCCCTGCAGGACTCAGCCTAACTCGGCGGGCACTCGGCCCATCGCGCGGGGAGAATCACCGGGGGGTCGCGTTGTGCCAATTCTCCGGTCGGCGGAGAATCGGCGGACCGGCGTCGGAGTGGTGTCGCGTGATCTCCCCCCCCCCCGCACGATTCTCTGACCCGGCGTGGGGTCGGAGAATCCCGCCCCATGTCTTTCTCAAGTTATCAGGGAAGATCAGACGGGTTTTGTCAAATCCCGGCAGTTGTCGTCTAACATGCGGCAAATACTAAATGTGGTGCTTTCCAGTTGGAGGGGCCTGTTCCAGAGGTAACTGTCGCATTAGGTGCTGGAAAGGCATTCGATAGGGTAGAATGGGGGTATCTTAAGTGGTCTTGGAGAAGTTTGGTCTGGGTCCCAAATTTGCATCTTAGATACATCTGTTGTACAAGGCCCCAACAGCTAGTGTCCGCACCAATGCCATGAACTCGGGGTACTTCCAATTACATAGGGGACCGAGGTAGGGGTGGAGAATAGGGTGTGCCTATATGCTGACAATCGCATACATTATGTGATGGACCCAGTCCCAACATGGGCGGCATAATGGAACTGTGAGGTGCTTTGGCTCTTTTTCAGGGTACAAGTTAAACTTGGGAATGCTGTCAATAAATCCCCCAGGGAGGGGAGTTAATCTAGGGGTGCTACCTTTTAATTTGGCTGGTTCCAGCTTTAGGTATCTGGGGGTCCAAGTGACCTTGAATTGGGCCCGACTCCATAAAATTAGTTGGTAGGTAGGACCAAGGCCGACCTGGAAAGGTGGCATAATCTTCCCGTCTTTGACGGGTAGGGCTCAGTCAATCAAGATGAACATTTTGCCAAGATTTTTGTTTTTGTTCCAGTGTTTGCTGGCCATTCTTCCTAAATTTGTTTTGTGGAAGTTGAAAGGTTTTTCATGTCCTTTATATGGGGAGCAAGACCGTAAGGAATCGTAGGGGAGCCCTTCAAAGGGATAGACAATCAGGGGGCTTGGCGTTGCTAAACCTACTATTTTACGACTGGGCGGCTAATGTAGAGGTGTTGGGTTGGTGTAGTGATCGGGCAGCCATGTGCAGCGGGTCTGGTCTGAGGGCATTAGCAACGTCCTCACTCCCATTCTCACCAGCAAAGTATTCGGCAAATCCAGTGGCTGTCCCCACTTTGAAGTTATGGAGACAATTCCGACAGCATTTTACATTGGGGTCAGTGTTGAAGTTGGCTCCCATTTGTGCGAACCATTTGTTTGGGCCTACGAGATTGGATGCCACTGTTGGAGAAGAAGAGGGGCTGGATGGAGTGGGTGACTTGTGTCTTGGAGGTGCGCTTTGCCAGTTTGGAGGAATTGATTGTACAGTTCGTTCGGGCTCTTGCATCCTGATTTATTCAGATGTTTACTAATTTGCAACTTTGCAAAGTGGATTTTCCCGACATTCCCTCTCTAATGGAGAGGGTTCTTTCACTCGCAGGGTGAACTGGTATTTATGGACGATTTATGTCAGAGGATTCAGTGGCGGTGGAGGGGGTTAAGGCCAATTGGGAGGAGGTGTTAGGGCCCATATTAGATGACGAGGTGTGAAGTAAGGGTGGCTCCACGACCTCATGCATGAGGCTGTGTTTAATCCAACTCAAAGTCGTTTATAGGGCTCACCTGACTAAGTCCAGAAGGAGTTGCGGGGTGGACGACAAGTGCGAAAGGTGCTCAAGGAGTCTGACCAACCATGTGCACATGTTCTGGTCTTTTCACAAGCTTGTGAGTTTCTGGGTCTCCTTCTTTAACACCATGTTGATTCTGAAGATTGAGCTGGATCCCTGTCATTTAGTGGCCCTATTTGGGGTGTCAGACTCGCCGGAGCTGCAGACAGGCACGGTGGCCATGTCTTATTGATTGCTGGAGATGAGTACTGCTGGGGTGAAGGTCCACTTCTCCTCCAAGTGCCTCAGTGTGCCTGGGAGACCTGATGAAGTTCCTATATCTTGAGAAAGTCAAGTACACAGTGAGGGGAGCAATTGAAGGGCTTTACCGAAGGTGGAAGCCGTTTATTGTTTACTTTAAGGGGCTGGTCACCGTTAGTTGGGGGGGGTGGGGGGTTCGGTTGTGGGAGGGGGTAGGCTATGTTTTGCGGGTTTTATGTTTGTTCCTGTGTTTTATTCTGTTTTGCATTGTATAAAATGAAAAATCTGAATGAAAATAAATATTTTTTAAAAACTCACTCTTGGAGCAAGGTATCCTTTCCTCACAGTCTTACAAGAGTAAAATAAAATATTGTGGTTTCTGTCCACTGTTGGGGTCTGGGGCGTCATTCTCCGACCCCCCGCCGGGTTGGAGAATCGCCGGGGGCTGCCGTGAATCCCGCCCCCGCCGGTTGCCGAAGTCTCCGGCACCGGATATTCGGCGGGGGCGGGAATCGGGCCGCGCCGGTTGGCGGGCCCCCCCGCTGGATTCTCCGGCCCGCATGGGCCGAAGTCCTGCCGATAAATTGCCTGTCCCGCCGGCGTGGATTAAACCACCTTTTGAACGGCGGGACAAGGCGGCGTGGCGGGCTCCGGGGTCCTGGGGGGGGCGCGGGGCGATCTGACCCCGGGGGGTGCCCCCACAGTGGCCTGGCCCGCGATCGGGGCCCACCGATCCGCGGGCAGGCCTGTGCCGTGGCGGCACTCTTTTCCTTCCGCCTCCGCCACGGTCTCCACCATGGCGGAGGCGGAAGAGACTCCCTCCACTGCGCATGTGTGGGAAACTGTCAGCGGCCGCTGACGCTCCCGCGCATGCGCCGCCCTGACATGTCATTTCCGCGCCAGCTGGCGGGGCAACAAAGGCCGTTTCCGCCAGCTGGCGGGGCGGAAATTCCTCCGCCGTCGGCCTGGCCCCTCAATGTTGGGGCTCGGCCCCCAAAGATGCGGAGCATTCCGCACCTTTGGGGCGGCGCGATGCCCGTCTGATTGGAGCCGTTTTGGGCGCCAGTCGGCGGACATCGCGCCGTTTCGGGAGAATTTCGCCCCTGGTCTGGGATCGTAATATTATATATTCGGAGAACTATGTTGTCACACTTCAGCTTTTTAGTGGCATTACTATTGGATTACAGAATTGATAGACAAACTACTAAAAGCTAGCATGAACATTGGAATGGAAAGCGAACATTGACAAAACCACAGTAATGCATATCTCAAAATCACCAAGAAATATTCAAATATTAATATATTCATAGAAGGAAGAGAACAAGGACAGGTTCACAAATTCAAGTATTTAGGAAGCAAGCTATCTGCAGATGGAAGATGCACCAAAGAAATAAGAACAAGAACAGCAATGGGAAAGGTCATATTTCGTAAGAAGAGACTGTTGCTAATTGGAAAGCTGAATAACTCAAGAAGCAACATGTAAAAAGCTTGATTTGGAGTGTTGTTTTATATGGATGTGAGACTTGGACCTTACGGAAAGAGATCAGACCAAGTTGCTAAATAGCTTTGAACTGTGGGTTTGGAGGAGAATAGAAAAGATCAGTTGGATAGAAAAAGTAACAAATGATGAAGTACTGGGGAGAGTGAACAAACAAGAAAATTTGCTGAATGCAATTAGGAACAGAGAGAGTCTGAGTTGGGCTCATCTTAAGAGGAAACAAACTTGAAAGAAATGTTATGGAGCAAAGATTTCAAGGAAAAAGCGGAAGAGGAAGGAAGAGAATATCAATGCTGGATGACTTGAAAACTGACGTAAGTTATTGGTAAATGAAACGACTGGCACAGGGTAGAGAGATATGGAAAGATATAATAATAATCTTTATTGTCACAAGTAGGCTTATATTTACACTGCAATGAAGTTTCTGTGAAAATCCCCTAGTCACCACACTCCGGCGCCTGTTCAGGTACACAGAGGGAGAATTCAGAATATCCAATTCACCTAACAGCACGTCTTTCTGGACTTGTGGGAAGAAACAGGAGCGCCTTGGGAAAACACATGCAGACACAGGGAGAACGTGCAGACTCCACTCAGACAGTGACCCAAGCTGGGAATCGACCCTGGGACCCTGGAGCTGTGAAGTAACAGTGCTACCCACTGTGCTACCGTGCCGCCCATACGGATAGGAGTCCACACACATACACAATGTTAACTTTGTTTCCCTCTCCTCAGACGGTTCCTGGTCTGCTGAGTATTTCCAGCACTTCTTTTGGTTTTATTGCAAGAACATTTATACCCATTATTAACAGGTTATTTTGGCTAGATTTTCCATTTGGAATAGGGAAATACGGGTGCCGACCCTACATTGTGTTGGAAATAGTCTCCCGACATGATTTTTGAAGAATGGAAAATTAATGGCCACAGGGTGCACTTGCTGTCCAATTAAGACTGGCCGGTGGGCTCTGACACTGGAAGGCCAATAGGAGGCCATCTAGCAGTGAAAGGGCTGCAGCCTGCTGCTGCAGATATGAGAAAGAGGAATATATTGCACTGCATTTCTTCCCACAACACAGCAAGAAAATTCTGCCCTTTGTATTCATGCAGTTTGTAGCTTTTTTAATCCAACTGCACCTCCAAGTTTCTGATGTCAAAGTGAAGCACATTTACTTGAATTTTGTGATTGTTCATATCTGTTAGCTTGGCTCAGTTAGCACTTATTTAAGGCAGAAAGTCATGGCTATAAGCTCCATTCCAGGACTTGAACACAATCCAGGCTAATATATTAGATGAATACTAAAGAACAGCGGCATTTCTGTAGAGGTGACCTTTCGGATAAGATTCTGGCCTCGTGGACCTCCAATTTTCTTCTCCTATAACTTGTTTTCAGCTTCCTTGGCCACAAATTCTGGAATTCCCTCCCTAATTCTCTGCAACTTTGTATCCTCCTTTAAGACTCTCACTAAAACCTCCCTTTTTGATCAACCTGTCCTAATGTCTCATTATGTCAAACTTTAATTGCTTGTGTTCCCGTGAACACCTTATTTTACTATTTTAATCGTGCTAAGAACTTCAAGTTGTTAATACTATGTTAAATCAAGATGTGGAGATGCCAGCGTTGGACTGGGGTGAGCACAGTAAGAAGTCTTACATCACCAGGTTAAAGTTCAACAGGTTTGTTTCGATGTCACCAGCTTTCGGAGCGCTGCTCCTTCCTCAGGTGAATGAAGAGGTATGTTCCAGAAACATATATATATATATAGACAGATTCAAAGATGCCAGACAATGCTTGGAATGCGAGCATTAGCAGGTGATTAAATCTTTACAGATCCAGAGATGGGGTAACCCCAGCTTAAAGAGGTGTGAATTGTGTCAAGCCAGGACAGTTGGTAGGATTTTGCAGGCCAGATGGTGGGGGATGAATGTAATGCGACATGAATCCCAGGTCCCGGTTGAGGCTGCACTCATGTGTGCGGAACTTGGCTACAAGCTTCTGCTTGGCGATTCTGCGTTGTTGCGCGGCCTGAAGGCCGCCTTGGAGAATGCTTACCCGGAGATCAGAGGCTGAATGCCCTTGACTGCTGAAGTGTTCCCCGACTGGAAGGGAACATTCCTGCCTGGTGATTGTCGCGCGATGTCCGTTCATTCGTTGTCGCAGCGTCTGCATGGTCTCGCCAATGTACCACGCTTCAGGACACCCTTTCCTGCAGCGTATGAGGTAGACAACATTGGCCGAGTCGCACGAGTATGTACCGCGTACCTGGTGGGTGGTGTTCTCACGTGTAATGATGGTATCCATGTCGATGATCTGGCACGTCTTGCAGAGATTGCCATGGCAGGGTTGTGTGCTGTCGTGGTCACTGCTCTGAAGGCTGGGTAGTTTGCTGCAAACAATGGTTTGTTTGAGGTTGCGCGGTTGTTTGAAGGCAAGTAGTGGGGGTGTGGGGATGACCTTGGCAAGTTGCATTCTTGGACACACTCGTCTCCATCAAGGACGGTCACATCAGCACTTCGCTTTACCGCAAACCCACGGATAACCTCACAATGCTCCACTTCTCCAGCTTCCACCCTAAACACATTAAAGAAGCCATCCCCTATGGACAAGCTCGCCGTATACACAGGATCTGCTCAGACGAGGAGGAGCGTAACAGACATCTACAGACGTTGAAAGATGCCCTCGTACGAACGGGATATGGCGCTCGACTCATCGATCGACAGTTCCAACGCGCCACAGCAAAAAACCGCACCGACCTCCTCAGAAGACAAACATGGGACACAACCGACAGAATACCCTTCGTCGTCCAGTACTTTCCCAGAGCGGAGAAACTACGACATCTTCTTCACAGCCTTCAACACGTCATCGATCAAGATGAACATCTTGCCAAGGTCATCCCCACACCCCCACTACTTGCCTTCAAACAACCGCGCAACCTCAAACAAACCATTGTTTGCAGCAAACTACCCAGCCTTCAGAACAGTGACCACGACAGCACACAACCCTGCCATGGCAATCTCTGCAAGACGTGCCAGATCATCGACATGGATACCACCATTACACGTGAGAACACCACCCACCAGGTACGCGGTACATACTCGTGCGACTCGGCCAATGTTGTCTACCTCATACGCTGCAGGAAAGGGTGTCCCGAAGCGTGGTACATTGGCGAGACCATGCAGACGCTACGACAACCACCAGGCAGGAATGTTCCCTTCCAGTCGGGGAACACTTCAGCAGTCAAGGGCATTCAGCCTCTGATCTCCGGGTAAGCGTTTTCCAAGGCGGCCCTCAGGCCACGCAACAACGCAGAATCGCCAAGCAGAAGCTTATAGCCAAGTTCCGCACACATGAGTGCGGCCTCAACCGGGACCTGGGATTCATGTCGCATTACATTCATCCCCCACCATCTGGCCTGCAAAATCCTACCAACTGTCCTGGCTTGACACAATTCACACCTCTTTAAGATGGGGTTACCCCATCTCTGGATCTGTAAAGATTTAATCACCTGCTAATGCTCGCATTCCAAGCATTGTCTGGCATCTTTGAATCTGTCTATATATATGTTTCTGGAACATACCTCTTCATTCACCCGAGGAAGGAGCAGCGCTCCGAAAGCTAGTGACATCGAAACAAACCTGTTGGACTTTAACCTGGTGTTGTAAGACTTCTTACTATGTTTTCGGGCGGGGGCGGGGTTCACGCCACGTCGGCCGTTGGCAGCCCCCCCCCCCCCCCCCCCCAGCAATTCTCCGGACTCCAATGGGCTGAGTGGCTGTCCATTTATGGCCAGTCCCGCCGGCGTGGATTAGACATGGTCCCACACTGGCGGGTCCTGGCAGGTAAGTTGGCTGGGGCGGGCCTCGGAGGGGGGGGGGGGGTGGGGAGACACCCGTCCCTGGTGGCCTGGCCCGCGATCTGGGCCCACCTATCTGCGGGCGGGCCTGTGCCGTGGGGGGGGGCACTCCTTCCCCGCTGACCCCTGTAGGGCTCCGCCATGGCCGGCGCGGAGAAGGGAGCCCCCACACATGTGCCAGAACACGCCGCCGGTTCAGCGCATGCGCGGACTCACACAATCCCATCGGCGCTGGCTGGCGCTGCGCCAACCACTCCTGTGTCCACCTACCTAGCCCCCGGAAGTGCGGTTCACGCGGAGTGGAGACCTAGTCCACGGAAAGGAGAATCCCGCCCCTCATCTTCCTGAACTGACAAACATAAGGGGCGGGATTCTCCCGCCTCCCAGCCATGTGTTTCCCGATGGCAGGAGGCAACCCGCCATTCGCTGGTGGCGGGGTTCTCTGATCCCCCCAGCTGTCAATGGGAATTCCTATTGAAGCCACCCCACACTGCCGAGAAACGGGGGCGGGGGGGGGGGGGGGCATGGGGCAGTCAAAGGAGCAGATCAGGTAGTCAATATTGGAAAAATTCATCACTAAACAAAGGAAACAAATGATAGAATAGTATCATTTATTGTGAGGGGAATTGAATACAAAAGTAGGGCGGTTATGCTTCAGTTATACAGAGCACTAGTGAGACCACTTCTGGAGTACTGAGTACAGAATTGGTCACCTTATTTAAGGAAGGATGTAAATATGTTAGAAGGTTTACCAGACAATACATTGAATAGGCAGGTTATCATATGTGGAAAGGTTGAACAAGCTGGAGTTTAGAAGAGTAAGAGGCAAATAGACCAAAACCTTTAAGATCCTGAGGGGTCTTGACAGGATGGATGTTTCCTCTTGTGGGAGAATTGAGAACGAGGGGGGTCACTGTTTAAAAATAAGAGGTTGCCCATTTAAAACTCAAATATGAATCAATCAAACCACAACTAATTGCATCAAAGTACAGTAGGTAGTAGGAGTGAAAATCAGTGCTGTTCCCACCAACTGAAATGGTGGATTTTCATGCCATAAGGTCCCCATCCCACCTCATTAATTATGCAACTCTATTATGCATTCCCTCCCACCCCCCCCACACTGCAGTCAGTTGGCGTCCAAAATGCCTACAAAGCCCCAGCAGCAGGGTTAGGTCTCATGATACTTTTCATCTACACAATCACGGCTGGTGGCAAATATAGTGGTCGTGAGCTCTCACTGCCAGATCAGCTTGGACCCTCCCTGTGTTAGAATGGAAACCACCCCCTTTCTTACCCTCCCTTATAAGCCTCTCACTCCTCCCCCTGTATCCCTTGTACCCATTGCTATTGTGGTGCACATCCATCAGTTAACCCATGTACATTATGAAGTGGAGCAGCTGATGCCCCGTATCTACCTCAGGCCACCCCAACCCCCGGAACCTTGGCAACCCCCCCCCCCCCCTTAGTCAAGCCACCCCGACTGCAGCTCCAAGGCCGCATTCCTGCACCATCCTTCGCTAAGCCAGCCCTCAACCTGCAGCCTGAAAATTTGCCTGAGAACCATTTCCTCCCTTCGCCAAGTAAGCCCTTGCCCTGCAGCCATTGACAAGACACCCTGCCTTATCGCTGGTCTGGTAACTAGAGACTTGCCTGGGGGCCCCTTTGAAACAGATGTGGTGCTGCCACGAAGCCTGGCACTGACTACCAAGAGCACTGTCCAAACAAGGTAGGCAAATGAACCTCGAGGTGAGGAGCAAAGTACAGGTCACCAGGTGCACGTCGCTTATGTACAGTTGTGAAACACGTCGGTGATTGTACTCTGATGCAGCCTCATGATCCAGTGTGTGATGATTCCAGCGAGCAGGGCTTATAATGAGATGGAAATAATGTTCCCAACATGCAACAGTAGGAAAGGCAACGTGTCATTGATGGCAGGGGTGGACGATCACAAAATGGTTTTACAACAAAGCAAAATCGATTTTTGCGATCTCGCGAGATTTTCCACTTCCACCCGCCATGAGTCCCACCGCAAACAGGAGCGGAAAATCCCAATGTGTTGGAGTGAAATATTTTATTTACATTTTCCCTATGTTCCCCGAGAACAGATGATTTCTGGAAAAACTGAGTTTTTCTTTGGCTGACTATGTTGGGTCTATGCTCTCCAGAGTTTAAGCAATTACAAGGTGATTTCATTGAAATAAGATTCTGAAAGGGCTTGAGAGGGTACACACTGAGAAGCTGTTCCCCCTGGCTGGAGAATCTAGAACACAGTGGCACAGTCTCAGGATAAGGCGCCGACCATTTGTTATGTAATGGGTTAAGAGACATTGCAATTAGTTGTCTCATTTATGTTAAGTATCCATTAATTGACACTGATATGTAAAGGGGCTTCAGGTGGCCTCTGTCAGGTGATGTATAGTGAGAGTTTTGTGCAAAGGCTGTTGGAAGGAAATAAATATCTGTTTGTGAAAAAGGAACAGAACTTTAGACTCTTCATATCACAGCAACTAAAACGTCTAACACCACTTACGTCTAAAGTGAAGATAGATAGATTTTTGGGCACTCATGGGATAAGGAGTGCGGGTGAGAAAATGGAGTTGAGGCAGAAGATCAATCACGATCATATTAATCAATGGAGCAGGCTTGAGGAACTGTATGGTCTATTCCTGCTCCTAATTTTTATTTTCTTAAAATCCATGAAAAAGGCCCAACGGCATGCCCTTGCTAAGTTCAACCCATGGTACAATTCACCTTAAGGAACCTAGACTAGGAATCCTGTGGCGAGTAACTCACCTCCTGACTCCTCAAAGTCTGTCCACCATCTACAAGGCTCAAGTCAGGATAATAAAATGCTCTCCACTGGACTGGATTAGTGTAGCTCCAACAATGCTCAAAGAGCTTGACACCATCCAGGACAAAGCAGCCCGCTTGATTGGCTCCCCATCCAGAAACATTCTCTCTCTCTCCATCACCACCGCACAGTGGCAGTGGTGTGTACCATCTACAAGGTTCACTGCAGGAACTCACCAAAGCAATTTAGACAGCACCTTCCAAACCCATGACCACTACCACCTAGAAGGACATGGGTAGCAGATACGAGGGAACACCACCACCTGGAGGTTTCCCTCCAAGTCACACACCATCCTGACTTGGAAAAATATAGTGTTCCTTCACTGTCACTGGGTCAAATTCCTGGAATTCCCTCCCTGGCAACATTATGGTGTACATACACGACATGGATTGCAGCAGCTCAAGAAGCAACTCCACGCCATCTTCTCAAGCGCAATTAGGGATGGGCAATAAATGCTGACCTAGTGAGCAATGCCCACATCCCATGAATGATTTTTTTTTAAAACATGGTGAAGGTGAATATAAAAAAGCTAAATACAAACTAAACATGCTTAACAACCAGAATGGAAACAAAAGATGTGAGAAGGCACAGCATTTTCTCTTGAGAGCAAATAAAATTTGCAACTTTTCAGTGCAATTCAAATGTTTTGAACTAAAAAACCTTCATACAACTGAAACTGTATCATAGAATTCTACAGTGTAGAAAGGGGCCATTCGGCCAATCAAATCTGCATCGACCCTGTGAAAGAGCACCCTACCCAGGCCCAAACCCCACCCTATCCCCATAACCTCACCATGGCTGTGGGAGGAATCCATGCAGTCAGGGGAGAAAGTGCAAACTCCACACAGTCACACAAGGCCGAAATTGAACCCGGATTCTGGGCGCTATGAGGCAGCAGCAGTGCTACCCAATGTACCACCCTATATAGCTGTAATATTTGGGTAATACTGACATTCCTGAGATACTACGTTTAATTTCCTTGTATGAAGTAACAGAATCCCAAACCTACTTTCTAACAAGTAACCAAAAGTTTGAAAAAAATTCAAACCGATTTGCTGCCACTCAACAATAGCAAGTGCCAGTTGTAACCATAAGAGCATAATCCTTGATTTCTCGAGGAATTAAGGGCTATGGAGAGAGAGCGGGTAAATGGAGTTGAAATCAGTCATGATTGAATGGTGGAGTGGACTCGATGGGCCGAATGGCCTTACTTCCACTCCTATGTCTTATGGTCTTGAGTTAATATCTGGATCTCGCCCTCACTGGGTTAGATCCAGATATACATATTCAAATGAGCTATTAGGCTCATTTAAATATGTCGGCCCCCGGGACCGCGAACGAACGCTGTTTAGCACTAGTCCACACAAACGTGCCATGAGACACCTGGATGGTGGGGGACAGGGCAAGGTGGCACCCTGGCTCTCCCTCTGGCACCCGGGCATCTTGGCAGTGCCAGGCTAGGCTTCTTGGCACTGTAAAGGTGCTCGGATGGCACTGTCAGGAATTATGGGTGGTAGTGCCAGGGGGGCCAGGCCCATGAAAGGGGATATGAAGGGCGGGTGTGAAGGCTGAGGGTGAAGGTCGGAGACGAAACGGGGAGCCCTCATCAATCCATAGTGGGGCGTCCTCACTTGGGGGGGGGGGGGGAGGGGATGTGGGGTAATGCCCATGTGTGCGGGGGTGACATTGCCTGTGGGTGGGGCAGGGTATGGGGGACCCTCAAGCTCATTTAGAGATCGGGGCACCCTTTCAAAATGGCAGCTCAGTCTCAGAGGAGCTGGTCTCACCAGTGAGTCCAGCTCCCAATTACTGAAAAAAAGTCTATCGATGCGATCTACTGGTCACACTGCGCCAAGAAAGCAGCACACCAAAGCACAACATGGCCAGTAAATGCCGGGAAATGCCACTCCCAAGATCTACCCAGCTCACCAGGCCTTGCGGAATCAAACACAATCTTGCGAGACATCACGATGTGAAGCCCGCCTAATGTGGGCGGGATAATCTTTTGGCAAATCTACATATTAGAGCAAGAACATTAGTCTCACTCTAATATGCAGTTCTCAGAGGTAACCGAGGCGTTGGGATCTACCCCCTCGCCTTGGAGATCTCAGGCAAGTGCCATTCAGTCCTGCTCCCAAATGGGACCAGATGCAACAGCACTCGTGTGGTGTCCCTGGAGATCGAAGGCCTCCAGGTGCTTTCCCTCTGGGCAGGGTGGAACTCTGGCACTGCTGGTGCCAACCTGGCACCCTGGCACTGTCAGCCTGGCACTCTGGCAATGCCACCTTGGTGCCATCCTGGCACCGGCAAGATGCCCAGTTGACACTGTCAGCAGGCAGGGGCACTGCCAGGGTGCCAGGCTGACAGTGTCTAGGTGCCAGGCTGGCATTTTGTATGCGGAGGTGATGGGGCCCAGGGGTGCCTTGAGCACGTGAGGTGGGGTGAGGGCTGAGGACCCCCTCTAAAGGTGAGTTGGGACTTTGGAGGAGGTTGGGGTTCGGGGGTTCTCGTCGGGGGGTAGAGTGTTCGGGACGCCATTTAAAAATGGTGTCCTGAGCTCTGCCTGCATTGAGGCGTTTCAGTGGGTTCCTCAGTACAGGTAACAGGACTAAGTGCAGTCTTGGCCGTGCGTTCCCCACTGAGGTCCCATATCTGACCAAGACACAATGTGAATTTTCGTTTCCCTTCAGTCCGGATGAAATGATCAATCGAACACCATGTTACTTCAACAAACGTACGTTTATTCACGGCCGGGACTTGAGCACTGTACATCAAAGAGTCTACAGTTGCAAGCCGAAATTAATACAGCAGACAGTTATTTATATATAATTAAATGACAATGTTTCCTTCCTAAGGACAGCCCCCTTACAGGAGGCCTGAGAATTACAGCATTCTGTGGCTCTCAGCTAAAATATAGTTATCTGTAGAATTAGAAACGATTCCCAAGGCCGTGTTTTGTTACTGCAAACTGTCTAGCGTAAATGCATAAGCGATAACAAAATGCCTTGAAATTCCATTAGACTAAAAACTCTGTTTGACATTTCATTTTCCCATCAAGCTCTATTCTAGCTTCAGACTAAAAACTCTGTTTGACATTCTATAGCTTGAGCCATATTCTCATTATGAGATAGTGTTGTGCTCTCAGCACATGTGGTTAAACGCACTTGCTATAAGGCATAGTTCCCATTTGGTCCGATCGGACCTATGTGTGGGTTAGACCAGGGAGAAACGACCCAATGCCCTAAAAAATGATGTGTAGGTAAATATTGGTGTGGATGTCACATTTTTCTACCAAATCACACTCATAGTGTCTTTCTCTATTTTACCAACCTCTCTTTTTGCCCTGTGAAAAAAACTCTCCAACTCATTCAGCTGGATTCTTTTCCAACTCCAGCTCCCTTCGATTCGGTCCAGAATATTTATTCCCAATCCCCCCTTCCCCAATATGAAAGCCACCCCCGTGGTGTGGAAACGGTGGAGTTTTACGACAGAAGAAATAGCGTAAAATGGCCACCAATCCTCCATTTGGCTGGGGGCTAGTATCAAGGCAGCGTAGATTACCCGGATCTAGCTGCTGATATGGCCCGCAGAATTGGCAGGTGCGTGGCCGCACATGCGCTAGGCGGTGGCCTGCAGCAGCCGTGCCGTGCAACATGGTGCTGGCAACTCGCGGATCCGACCTGCAAAATAGTGCCCCCCCTTTGGCTGGCTCGCGCATCCCAGACCACCCCCCAAAAGTGCCCCAGCCCCTGGCAATGACCCCCTGCCCGCGGATCGGCCGTCCCCCGACAGTGGCGGCGCTGGACTGAGTCCGCAGTCGTCATGCCGTGTTCCTGACGGATGAGACCACGTGCGACTGACGGCATTGGGAACCCGGCCGGTCGGAGGCGGAGCATCAGGGGGTGGGCCTAATCCAATGTCCTGAGACCATCGATACGGCATGCGCTGTACTCTGCGGGAACACTGCTTTGGAGGGAACATCACGAAAGCGGCGCTGCCCCCGATTCGGTCGTGAACGGGGATTCTCCGGCCAATCACCGAACACAATTTCGGCGTCGGCAGCCGGAGAATCCCGCCTGTGAATTTTTTTGATTCGACACATTCTGTTTTGTTATCCCTGTCCAATTCTTAGCAAACTCCCTTCCACCTTTGGGAGCCTTTACCAAGAGAGCACATTTGTGGTGCAGACTGTGCATGTGCATACCACCCACTACATTTTTTTTTCCATTGTGAAAGGGCACGGTGCCAACAAAATTTCATGGCTATTCTGTAGTTAAGTGGAATTTACTGATCTTATAATCCTGCGTAGGACTACTTGTGTTTTAGACTCTCAGTAAAATTGCAAGGTGAAGTTCAGAAAATAGTTTAAAAATAATTGAATAATAGTTATATTATTGTTTTTATAACTTTTAGACTGTATATTCTGTTGCGTATTTTATTGTTGCAATATATATATTCTAACAAATATTCATGCTAAATAAAAATTGTGCTGCAAGTGGCTTATTCGCCAAACAGAATCTAGCTATACGGTTTCCATTTAACTATTTTGTCTGGTTTCTGGGTGACATAGCCCATCCCAGCCCTGAATACTGCTCCAGGCAATCAGTTGGATTCTGTGTTTAGTCTTTGATCAACGCTCAACTATCAGATTAGCATATGCACACACTCATCCTGCACTTTATCCTCTTAATAAACTTTCAAACTCTCCCACCGCTGTTCGACAGAGCAATCAGCCACTGCCTGAACCAATCCCCCACTCATTCCACCTCTGAATGCCAAGTATGTGTGCATGCTGTGTAATTGCTCTTTGACTATTCCTGCAGGAGCGATTCCTACCCGTTTGATGCAGTCCGTTTTTGACAGCCGTTCTAGGATCAGCTTTGCCCATAGTGTATTGGGAATTTCCTGCAAAGCAAAAGAGAATTGCAAAGAGATGAGAGGGTGAATATTCAGAGCGAAGTTCAAAAGGAATTCCAAAGCCCCTACATGATTAGGCTGAAGGAGGAAAGTGAAGAGAATCGGCAGGCACTTTTTTTTTGACAGTTACTGGGTCCCATGGGGGAGTTGGCTCGAGACCCATGGTCCAGCGCAGTGGGAGTGTGGAATCACTGCCTGCTTGTGGTGGATCATGCTGCTTGCTGCTGCAGCCAGTGTCTGCCTCATCCCTTTGAAGTGTCACACTGACAGAGGTTATGAAAGTTACAAACTCATTTTGTGTTGTCCTGCTATACCAAGCAATGTTTTAAAGTTGCTTTGGGGTTTTTAGAAAATGTGGAAGAAAGAAAATTAGTAAGAATGTCGAAAGTGGTTAAGATTCGTGTCTACATCCTGAGCGAAGTATGGTAACTTTCACAGCACAGGATGCACAAAGAATATCTGCAAGATATAATTTATATACAGTGAATTAATAAACTCAGCAGGGTGGTGGTCAGCCCTGTAAGTGGAATATACAATTATATTCTCAGGCCTTCATTGTGTATCCTATTTGTTCAGCACATTAGCTAAATAAAGGTAAAATTTGAATGATAAGCATTAGAACTGAAATAGTTTTAATTGCAAAATATAGTGATGCGCAGATTGCTTTCTGGATCATTATTTTGAATATCCCTCTCCCATACCTCCGGCGCTGTTATTTGTTCTCAATTATAATACAACATCCATGAAATTTAAATATTTCATGGATCATATGAAAGATAAAAATTATACTGCTGCTTGGGTGAGAACGATTTGCCCAATTGGCTAAATATTTTCTCAATTTAAAAAGTGAAATAATTTTGTTTCCTAACTCTTTTGACTGCATTACTGGAACTGTACTAATAGTGTATTTATAATCTTAAAATTATTGAAATTATTGCTTAGGAATTATTGCTTTATTTTCACCACATGCAACACAGACCATGGAAAGAAGCTGGTTAACGATTTTTTAAATTTCAGAGAACCAGTAAAATACTAATTTTATCTTTTAGAATGCTTGTTTTCAACTGAGTAACAGTTTATTCGCCCCACTGAAAATGGATGATTTGTCTTCTATGCAGTGTAAAAATAATAATAATCTTTATGGTGTCACACTTAAATGAAGTTACTGTGAAAATAACCTAGTCGCCACACCCCGGCACCTTTTTGGGTACACTGAGGGATAGGGAGAATTCAGAATGCCCAATTCACCTAACAGCACACCCTTCAGGACTTGTGGGAGGAAACCGGAGCACCGGACACGGGGAAACTGTGCAGACTCCGCACAGACAATGATCCAAGCCGGGAATTGAACCTAGGTTCCCTGACGCTGTGAAGCAACAGTGCTAACCACTGTGCTACCTAATGGCACTTTTAGTATAATCAGTGGCACTAACCACTGCATCCTTTTAACTTATGAAGATGTGCAAAAATGTATAATCACAGAGAGGCTAAACATGTCTAGGAAAAATGCAAAGCTTATTCCTGGTAGATCGATGCCCATTGTCACTTCGACAAACATATGGACAGATAAGCATGCATGCAAAGGACAACATCGAGGACCACCTTTACAAAAGTAGTATACCATACATACAGTTAATATTACGAGATTTTCATTGAACAAATTAAAAATGTACTATACTACAGTATCTTGAATCACAAAGTAGTTAACTTTAAATCTGAAGTGTAACATAGTTAGCTGCAGAGATGTCTATCAACCAATGCATGAATACACCAACAAACAATACAAGTGTCCTGTAAATTAGCATTTCTTTATGCCTTTGTGAAGTAAGGCCCTTGGGATGTTTTTCTCTGCAATATAATAATGCAAGTTCTTCCTGAAGTAATCAACTTTGAAGCAACATTTAAATTATTCTCCTTGTTTCAAATCATTATTTGTGAAAGGATTCTCAACACGAATTCTGATTTAATTCCTGCACTGAACTGACCTCTTCTCTCAATGGTCAAAATTAATATCAGAAAGCATTGGCCAACCAAAACATTCAAGCCCAGAAAGGGTATCATAACAATTACAATTTTCCAAGTAAAGAGCTAGTGTATTAAGAATATAATCAATGCCCATGCTGCTCTCCAAGGAGCTGCACTACAATAATTTTTCCAGAGCTGTTATCTCCCTTGAGCAGCGTTTTACTCCTCTAATTAGCACTGAGTAACTCCACTTATTTTCATCCACTTCCACACTACAGCATTACTTTAAATTAATTTAAATGAGCAGCATTTATTTAAAAAATGAAATAAGATCAAATTCTCTCAACTGAACCAGGGTTCACCAAATACACTGTGACAAAAACAGCAAGATGTCAAGATCACAATATTCATAAACTATAGTTTGGCCAAGGGAATGAACTATCTGCTTCCAGGTCTATATGAACATTACTGGATACCAACTGCAAGTTGATTCATAACTCGTGAGTTGTAACCTCCACGGGACCCGGCCAATTAGGCTCCCCGTGAGTCTTGTGGAGAATGAGCTTACCCACTGAGGGGCGGAGGCCCCTTATCAGTGGAAGAGGAAATCAGAGTACTTGACCCGGCCCGAGTGTGAGACAGGCGCAGTAGTCCATGCTGGGACCTGTGTACATAGCCCTTTGATATTTCTGTAAATAAACCTTTTGTTCCAAAGGCTTCCAGTGTGGCTGCTTCTGTGAACTCAACAGTGGCGAAGAGGTTTCAGTGGAGCTGCAGATGACGCCATTTTCACTGGACCCAGTCACCTCCCCGCAGACATCTGGAGTTCGGTTTACCCACCGTTACGATGCCGCACTTTGGGAAGCTAGACGCATTTGATGCAGATATAGAAGATTGGTCGCAGTTTGTCAAGCGGATGTGTTATTTTTTTTCCGGGCCAACACCATTATCAGAGATGAGCGCCAGTGCATGATCCTCTTGTTGGGCTGGGCGGCCACCTTTAGTGCGATGAAGAGCCTAACATTCTCTGCCGGCCGGATTCAAAGTCATTCACGGATCTAGTAGCGCTTGTAGCAGATCATTTCAAACCAAAGCCATCGGTCATCGTCCAATGCTACGGCTTCAATACAGTTGAGACAGACTCATGGAGAGTCCATAACGGAATTCTTGATGCGTCTCAGGAAGCTTTCAGAATTCTGCGAATATGGCGCTGCCCTCTCTGAGATGTTGCGGGATAGATTGGACTGTGGCGTGCATAATGGAAGTTGCTCGCCGAGCCTCAGATGAGCCTCAAACGGACCATGGAAACCGCCCTGTGTGGGCATATAAGAATTGCAAGTAATGGAAGTCTTCAGCTTAGGGCATGCCCCTCCCAAGAGTACGGCGCCCCCTCGGCCTATTTCTCTGCCTGGGTAGAGGTCCACCGGGCGTCAGTCGAATGAGGAAACCTCCTGCCGTTGTGGGACATGCAGTTGGAGAGCCCACAGGGAGTGGCGACCGCGGGATGATCCGTCCATCCTCCACTCTGCTACGACTGGCCGCCTGCCATTCCTGGTCCCAAGCCTTTATTGTGGAAGAGCCCATTGTTGAATGTGTGCATTTGAGCTCTGTTGCATCGCCCAAAGTCGCCCCCATTAGGGTCACAGTTTGAATCAATGACCACCCATTGCTAATGGAATTAATCACAGGTGCCGCCATCTCAGTTGTCCGAAGGCACACTTTGGAGCGCTTCCGGATGGGAGTGCAGTTACTGTCATTATGGGTTGATCACGTACACCGGAGAACAGCTGACCATAGCGGGGACCATGGTGGCCTCAATGGTCTACGAGCAGTAATTCACTTGTTTGCCCCTGATTGCTCGGCTGCGACTGGCTACAACTCCTCCTTAGTGACTTCCGAACGAGCTTGGGAAGCCTAAACGCGATGTTGTCAAAGTATACCAAGGTTTTCCAGACCGGGTTGGGGACGATCCGTGATGCTATGGCGAAGATCCACGCGCACCCTACGGTGCAAACATAATATTTTCGCACTATTGCCGATAAGAACATAAGAAGTAGGAGCAGGAGTGGGCCATCTGGCCCCTCGAGCCTGCTCCGCCATTCAATGAGATCATGGCTGATCTTTTTTGGACTCAGCTCCACTTTCCGGCCCGATCACCATAACCCTTAATCCCTTGATTCTTCAAAAAACTATCTATCTTTATCTTAAAAACATTTAATGAAGGAGCCTCTACTGCTTCACTGTGCAAGGAATCCCATAGATTCACAACCCTTTGGGTGAAGAAGTTCCTCCTAAACTCAGTCCTAAATCTACTTCCCCTTATTTTGAGGCTATGCCCCCTAGTTCTGCTTTCACCCGCCAGTGGAAACAACCTGCCCGCATCTATCCTATCTATTCCCTTCATAATTTTATATGTTTCTATAAGATCCCCCCTCATCCTTCTAAATTCCAACGAGTACAGTTCCAGTCTACTCAACTTCTCCTCGTAATCCAACCCCTTCAGCTCTGGGATTAACCTAGTGAATCTCCTCTGCACACCCTCCAGTGCCAGTATGTCCTTTCTCAAGTAAGGAGACCAAAACTGAACACAATACTCCAGGTGTGGTCTGACTAGCACCTTATACAATTGCAGCATAACCTCCCTAGTCTTAAACTCCATCCCTCTAGCAGTGAAGGACAAAATTCCATTCGCCTTCTTAATCACCTGTTGCACCTGTAAACCAACTTTTTGCGACTCATGCACTAGCATACCCGGGTCTCGCTGCACAGCAGCATGTTTTAATATTTTATCATTTAAATAATAATCCCTTTTGCTGTTATTCCTACCAAAATGGATAACCTCACATCTGTCAACATTGTATTTCATCTGCCAGACCCTAGCACATTCACTTAGCCTATCCAAATCCCTCTGCAGACTTCCAGTATCCTCTGCACTTTTTGCTTTACCATTCATCTTAGTGTCATCTGCAAACTTGGACACATTGCCCTTGGTCCCCAACTCCAAATCATCTATGTAAATTGTGAACAATTGTGGGCCCAATATTGATCCCTGAGGGACACCACTATTTACTGATTGCCAACTAGAGAAACACCCATTAATCCCCACTCTTTTATTCTATTAATTAACCAATCCTCTATCCATGCTACTACTTTACCCTTAACGCCATGCATCTTTATCTTATGCGGCAACCTTTTGTGTGGCACCTTGTCAAAGGCTTTCTGGAAATCCAAATATACCACTTCCATTGGCTCCACGTTATCTACCGCACTGGTAATGTCCTCAAAAAATTCCACTAAATTAGTTAGGCACAACCTGTCCTTTATGAACCCATGCTGCGTCTGCCCAATGGGACAATTTCCATCCAGATGCCTCGCTATTTCTTCCTTGATGATTGATTCCAGCATCTTCCCTACTACCGAAGTTAAGCTCACTGGCCTATAATTACCCGCTTTCTGCCTACCTCCTTTTTTAAACAGTGGTGTCACGTTTGCTAATTTCCAATCCACCGGGACCACCCCAGAGTCTAGTGAATTTTGGTAAATTATCACTAGTGCATTTGCAATTTCCCTAGCCATCTCTTTTAGCACTCTGGAATGCATTCCATCAGGGCCAGGAGACTTGTCTATCTTTAGCCCCATTAGCTTGCCCATCACTACCTCCTTAGTGATAACAATCCTCTCAAGGTCCTCACCTGTCATAGCTTCATTTCTATCAGTCACTGGCATGTTATTTGTGTCTTCCACTGTGAAGACTGACCCAAAAAACCTGTTCAGTTCCTCAGCCATTTCCTCATCTCCCATTATTAAATCCCCCATGATAACTGCTGTACCATTTCTACATGCATCCGTTATTTCTTTGTTTATTGCCTGCCCCACCATAATGTTACTATTTGGTGGCCTATAGACTACTCCTATCAGTGACTTTTATGCCTTACTATTCCTGATTTCCACTCAAATGGATTCAACCTTATCCTCCATAGCATCGATGTCATCCCTTACTATTGCCCGGATGTCATCCTTAAATAACAGGGCTACACCACCTCCCTTACCATCCACTCTATCCTTCCGAATAGTTTGATACCCTCGGATATTTAACTCCCAGTCGTGACCATCCTTTAACCATGTTTCAGTAATGGCCACTAAATCATAGTCATCACGATGATTTGCGCCATCAGCTCATTTACCTTGTTCCGAATACTACGAGCATTCAGGTAAAGTACACTTATGTTGGCTTTTTTACCTCTGTTTTGAATCTTAACACCTTGATCAGTAACCTGTCCTAAGTTATATTTCCTCTTAACATTTCTCCAAATTTTCCTTGTCGTTGAACCCATATCTTCATGTAACAACCTGCCGCATCGCTTACCATTAATGTTTTTACTTCCCGTTTTATTCCTTTCAGTATTACTGGGCCTATTCACTGAGCTCCCTTCAGTCACTGTACCTTGTACTGTCACCCTTTTTGATTTTTGACAATGGCTTTTCTGCCTTACACTTTCCCCCTTACTGCCTTTTGTTTCTGTCCCTGTTTTACTACCTTCCAACTTCCTGCATCAGTTCCCATCCCCCTGCCACATTAGTTTAAATCCTCCCCAACAGCTCTAGCAAACAGCTATGTAAGAGGCAAAGCTCGGTCAGCTCGAAGGCCTGAGGATCATCCAGCCAGTGAAGGTTAGGCGTGCTGCACGGTCGACCATCACGGTCGACCCCGTCATGAAGCCCGATGGCACAGTTTGTTTCTGTGACGATTATAAATTGACAGGGCCTCAGAGCTGGACCGGTATCCGATGCCGCATATTGAGGATCTATATAACAAATTGGCTGGAGGTCACTCATTGACCAAGCTCAATACGAGTCACGCGTACCTCCAATTGGTGCTGGACCCAGAGTCTCGCCAGTACGTGGTGACGAACACACATAGGGGGCAATACGAATATACAAGAATGCCTTTTGGTGTATCATCAGCCTGTGCCATTTTCCAGCGGATGATCGAGAATATTTTGCAAGGGTTACCATGCATGTCGGTCTACCTGAATGACGTCTTAAGTCACAAGAACGTCTGAACTAGACCACCTGCATAACCTGGACAAGGTGCTCTGTCGCTTTGCGGAATCTGGCATTCACCTCAGCAGAGAAAAATGCAGTGTTCACTCCTGAGAAGTGACCTATCTTGGTTATCGCGTGGATCAGGGAGGGACTCCACCCGGTTGAAGGCAAAGTGCGGGCCATCCAACAGGCCCCCGCGCCAGGTGGCGCGACAAAGTTCCGTTCGTTCCTGGGGCTCGTAGATTACAATGGAAAATTTATCCTGGGCCTTGCAACAATGTTGGCCACCCTGCACAATTTACTCAAAAAGAACCAGGAGTGGACGTGGAGGGCGCCGCAGGAGGCAGCGTTCGCTGAGTAAAAAAGCAGTTCACTTCATCTTGGCTGCAGATCCACTTTGATCCCACTAAACAGCTCTTGGTCACCTGCAACGCCTCGCCATTCGACATCGGCACCATGTTGTCTCATCAGATGACGATGGCAAGGAGCATCCCATCACTTTCCTCTCGAGAACGCTGGCCGCGGCTGAGTGTAACTATGCTCAGATAGAGGAGGATCTGGCCATGGTCTTCACCATAAAAAAGTCACCAGTACATCTATGGACATCATTTCACAGTATTGACCGTTCACAAGTCGCCATTGGGGTTATTCAAAGCGGACATATCGTCTACCAGAATTCAACAGTGGGCCCTCTTGTTGGTGGCATGCTGGAACACAGCCCTAGGACGCAGATAGCAAACGCTGACACATTGAGCAGGCTCCCCCTATTGACGGATCCCCCAGAGCCAACGAGGTCGCCGCTGCTCTGCATTTTATGGATACATTGCCGGTCACAGCGGCCCAGATAAATTCATGGACACAGACTGACCCCGTTACCCAGAGTTCATCATACCATGTTGTTCGGGGCCCAGCATCTCGACCTTCCCAGTGAACTAAAGGATTTTACCTTAGCATGGAGCATGGCATACACCTTTAGGGGGCACACAAGATGGTTCCGCACAAGGGACAAGGCCCCATCTTGGCAGAGGACCCGGACAGCCCAGCGTGACTAATATGAAGGTGCTTGCCCGAAGTTAGGTGTAGTGGCCAGGATTAGATACAGAGATTGATTGGCTCGCCCAACACTGCTGATTGTGCCAGGAGCAGCATCAGTTTCCACCTGCAGCACCGCTTCAAACCTGGGTCGGCTGTGGGTACATCGCCATGCCGATTTTGCTGGCCCTTTTCAGGGGTCCATGTTCCTCCTCCTCCTCATTGACACACACTCCAAATGGCTGGACGTCCACAGAATGTCATCAATGACTTATGGAGAGGCAGACTGGGCCAGTGTCATAGTGGTGTGCAGAACCAAGAATTGAATAGGCTCCTCGATCACCCCTACGGTAGGAGCCCCATGATAAGGGATCCCCTTTTGGATGAACCGGGACAGCCCCAGGCCATCGTGGCACCGGCGGTTCCGCAGGCGCCATTCCATGGGGAACTTGACGGTGAGATGCAGGATGCCGAAGATTCCAACTCCGCAATGGAGGTTTAGTCACCAGACGTTTCCGATGAAGAGTTCCCCAACAACCAACCACTGATGGGGGTGCCGCCATGACGTTCAATGAGGAAAAGCAGGTCACCAGTTCGCTATCTGCCAGCTGGCCCTGCTCTGATGACGGCCGCGAGGCAGCTACGAGCTAAGAAGTGCAGAACTCCTCCTTTGTTAGGCATGTTTTAGGGCTTCGGGGCCGAGGAATGTTTTAACCCTCACGGGATCCAAGGGGCCGGGCTGATTAGGCTCCCCATGAGTCTCATGGGGTACGAGTTTCCCCGCTGAAGGGCTAGGCTGCCTTATCAGCGGAAAAGGAAATCAGTGTGTTTAAACTCGGCCAGAATGTGAGCCAGGCGAGGTAGTCCATGCCGGGAGCTGCGTACATAGTCTTTTGAAACTTCTGTAAATAAACCTTTTGTTCCCAACACTTCTCGTGTGGCTGCTCTGTGAACTCAACACTGTGGTAGTGTGATTTCAATAGGTTTATGGTTAGAGCACCACAATTACTATCAGCATTCCTGGGGAAAGCAGGGGGAGTTGAGGAATACCAGCCAGAATTTGCACATATCTGCTAACCAGAATATGGGCATATCCAGTGAGGATAAGATCCTGTTCACTCGTGACAATCCAAAGGTCAATAGCCCACCCTTTTTTCTGATGGCAGATTAAGAGCCGACATATTTCAGAGGTGTCAGAGCTAATAAAACCTTAAATAATATATTACTGTACCTTATTTTTGATGCTGAATCTTTGAATTTTGTTAACAACATCAGATTTATTTGCCATCATATTTTCCAAAGTGAGAAAGTTCGAACCAAGCTTGTCGCACAGCAACTTGGCCTAGTAAAAGTGAAATGCAAAATCACACACATGGGAATAATGCCAGTCAGTAGTTTAAGGTTAAATCTTTAGGGCTTTAAGAATTGACAATGCCATACCATACACAGATATTTTAAAAGAATAGGGACAACACCAAAGCATCAATGATTAAAATATGTTCAAAGTATGGCTTTTGGATTGATAAAAACAGAGATTTTGAGTTCAATTATTTTTGCCTTTAATCTCTTTATTGTAGCAGAAAGAAAAAGGTAATATTCCCTATTTGTTAAAGATTCTTTGGCACCATGAAAATGTAGGCGTTTCAGTATAAATGCAGAAAGATTAGGATAAATTAGAAATCAAAGATATTTGAAATTTTTTATTTTCAATTCGAGAAGAAAATTTGGGCAATTGGGCTTCTGCAAAATAAGAATGTTCAAAGGGTACCTTCGACCACAAGTATCAATGTTTATACCTAATTATGGAGGACATATCAAGGATTTAGTACATGCTTCTGAGAAAGGGAAAAGGATCAACCTCAGAACCTCTGGACCATTGAGTTACAAACTTTTTCACATGGAACTGAAAGCGACAAAAATATTAGAAATTACAACACAGAACGAGACAATTAAACTAGCATCAGCTTTTCATTATGTATTCTAATCAAATTTATTTAATAATTCTCCTCTTTCCTTTTCCGGTTAGTTTTCAATTTAATTTTAAATAAGGTTATAAATTCTTGGGTAGAAACTTCCTCACTGTGCCTGTTTTCTGGGTGGAAAATAGAGACAAAAATGAGCATTTTAGTCTGATGCGCAAGATAAGGACGCCTGAAATACGACTGGAATCATATTTGGTCTCAGATAATCCTGGGTCGCCAGCTTGAACAGCTATTACGTCCCTTGCATATGGTAATGAGGGGCCTAACACCTGCTGAGCAGATGCTGATCCCGGTCCTAAAGAAACAATGTGCAAGTGTACAGGGAAAAGGCAGGAGAACAGCACGATGTCATAATGCTCATTTGGAGAGCCGGTACAGACATGATGGGCAGAATGATCTCCTCCTGCGCTGTAATGATTCTGTGACTCTGTGGCCTGCTCAGGTTTTACTGCAAATAATGTGACCTAAGAAGCTGCCGCCACCAAAAAATATTTTATTAATTTTTTGATCTTACCTTCCTGGAAGGAGCAAATGCTCCTCCAAGCTGTTCGGGAAAACAGGGCCTAGTGAGAGGATAAACTGAAGGAAATCAGTATTAGTATGGAAATGGTGTTGGAGAAATTGATGAGATGGAAGGCCGATAAATCCACTAAGCCTAATAATCTACATCCCAGAGTACTTGAGGAATTTGTTTTCATAGAATTTACAGTACAGAAGGAGGCCATTTGGCCCATCGAGTCTGCACCGGCCCTTGGAAAGAGCACCCTACCTCAGCCCACACCCCCACCCTCCCCGTAACCCAGTAATCCCATCCAATCTTTTTTTTTTCCAAATTCTTTTTCTCCAAATTTTTACATATTTACAAAAAAAAAGAAAAACAAAGAACACATAAATAAACATCTTACAACTACATCACAAATTCCCCCAATATACAAACCCCCCATTAAGCAATAATAAACACATTAGAAAACACAAAGTACACCCCCCCCTCCCCCTCTGGGTTGCTGCTGACCACCTCCTAACGCTCCGCTAGAAAGTCTAGGAACTGTTGCCACCACCTGAAGGACCCTTGCACAGACCCTCTCAAGGCAAATTTTACCCTCTCCAATTTAATGAATCCTGCCATGTCGCTGACCCAGGCTTCCACGCTTGGGGGCCTCGCATCCTTCCACTGTAGCAGAATCCTCCGCCGGGCTACCAGGGACGCAAAGGCCAGAATACCGGCCTCTTTCGCCTCCTGCACTCCCGGCTCGTCCGATACCCCAAATAGTGCTAACCCCCAGCTCGGCTTAACCCGGGTGTTCACCACCTTAGACACCGTCCTCGCAATACCCCTCCAGAGCCCATCCAGCGCCGGGCACGCCCAGAACATGTGGGTGCGATTTGCTGGGCTCCCCGAGCACCTCCCACACCTGTCTTCCACACCAAAGAACCTGCTCAGCCTCGCCCCTGTCATATGCGCTCTGTGAAGAACCTTAAATTGTATCAGGCTAAGCCTGTTGCAAGAGGAGGAAGAATTAACCCTACCCAGGGCGTCCGCCCACGCACCCTCGTCTATCTCCTCCCCAAGCTCCTCCTCCCATTTACCCTTTAGCTCCTCCACCGAGGCTTCCTCCTCCTCCTGCATCTCCTGGTAGATCGCCGAGACCCTGCCCTCTCCAACCCACACCCCCGAGAGCACCCTATCCTGGATCCTGCGTGCTGGAAGCAGCGGGAACTCCCTCACCTGCCGTCTTACAAACGCCCTTACCTGCATGTACCTGAAGGCATTTCCGGGTAGGAAGCCCGAATTTTTCCTCCAGCGCCCCAAGGCTCGCAAACGTCCCATCTAAAAACAGGTCCCCGCATCCTTCTAATTCCTGCCCTGTGCCAACTCAGGAACCCTCCATCCATTCACCCTGGGACGAACTGATGGGTCTCCTGGATCGGGGACCAAACCGAAGCCTCTACGTCACTCCCTGTGGCGTCTCCACTGCCCCCAAATTTTCAAAGTCGCCGCCACCACCGGACTCGTGGTATACCTAGTTGGCGGGAGCAGCAGCGGTGCTGTCACCAGTGCTCCCAGACTCATGCCCACACAGGACGCCATCTCCAGCCTCTTCCACGCCACCCCCTCCCCCTCCATTACCCACTTGCGTATCATCGCCACATTGGCAGCCCAGTAATACCCACACAGATTAGGTAACGCTAACCCTCCTCTGTCCCTACTCTGCTCCAGAAACACCCTTCTCACCCTCGGGGTCCTTTTCGCCCACACAAATCCCATGATGCTCCTGCTGACCCGCTTAAAAAAGGCCTTAGGGATCAGGATGGGGAGGCACTGGAATACAAAAAGGAACCTCGGGAGCACCGTCATTTTCACCGACTGCACCCTACCCGCCGGGGAGAGTGGCAGCATATCCCACCTTTTAAACTCCTCCTCCATCTTCTCCACCAGTTGCGCCAAGTTGAGCTTGTGTAGGGCCCCCCAGCTCCTGGCCACCTGGATCCCCAGGTACCAAAAACTCCTTTCCGCCCTCTTAAATGGAAGCTTGTCTATCTCCCTTCCCTGGTCCCCTGGGTGTACCACGAACAGCTCACTCTTGAGCTTATACCCGGAAATGTCCCCAAACTCCCTGAGGATCCGCATCACCTCCGGCATCCCCCCCACTGGGTCCGCCACATACAGTAACAGGTCATCGGCATACAACGATACCCGGTGTTCCTCCCCCCCACGGACCAGCCCCCTCCAGTTCCTGGACTCCTTTAGAGCCATAGCCAAAGGCTCAATTGCCAATGCAAATAGCAAGGGGAATAGGGGGCACCCCTGCCTCGTCCCCCGGTACAGCCGAAAGTATTCCGACCTCCTCCGATTCGTGGCCACACTCGCCACCGGGGGTCGTAAAGTAGTCTAACCCAACTAATGAACCCCTCCCCGAACCCAAACCTCCTCAACACTTCCCAAAGGTACCCCTACTCCACCCTATCGAAGGTCTTCTCCGCGTCCATCGGCGCCACTATCTCCGCTTCCCCCTCCACTGCAGGCATCACGATTACGTTAAGGAGCCTCCGCACTGGTATTCATCTGCCTTCCCTTAACAAAACCCGTCTGGTCCTCGTGAATCACCCCCGGGACACAGTCCTCAATTCACTGTAATGGGTCCTTGTCCCGCTTCAAGATCAGCGAGATCAGCGCCCTGGACATCGTCGGGAGTAGGGCTCCCCCCTCCCTCGCCTCATTGAAAGTCCTCACTAATAGAGGGTCCAGCAGGTCCATGTACATCCGGTAAAATTCCACCGGGAACCCATCTGGCCCCGGTGCCTTCCCCGCCTGCATACTCCCCAGCCCCTTAGTCAGCTCCTCCAGCCCTACCGGTGCCCCAAGCCCAGCCACCTGCTCCTCCTCCACCCTCGGGAACCTCAGCCGATCCAAAAATCGACGCATCCCCCCTCCTCCGTCGGGGGCTCAGACCTATACAGCCCCTCATAAAAGTCTCTAAATACCCCATTTATTCCCACCGCACTCCACACCGTGTTCCCCTCCTTATCCCCAACTCCCCCAATCTCCCTCGCTGTCTCCCGCTTCCAAAGCTGGTGTGCCAACATCCGGCTAGCCTTCTCCCCGTACTCATACACCGCCCCGCCCCTTGCGCTTTTATCCACTGCATCTCTGCCTTCTTGGTGGTCAACAGGTCGAACTCGGCCTGAAGGCTTCGTCGCTCCTTGAATAGTCTCTCCTCGGGGACTTCTGCATACCTCCTATCCACCCTTAAAATCTCCCCCACCAATCTCTCCCTCTCTCTCCTCTCCTTCTTCTCCTTGTGGGCCCTAGTGGAGATTAGCTCTCCCCTAATCACCGCCTTCAGCGCCTCCCAGACCACCCCCACCTGCACCTCCCCATTATCGCTAGCCTCTAGATAGCTTTCAATGCACCCCCAGATCCGCCCGATCACCTCCTCATCCGCCCGCAAGCCCACATCCAGGCGCAACAGCGGGCGCTGGTCCATCTCCTCCCCTAACTCCAGCTCCACCCAATGCGGGGCATGGTCTGAGATGGCTATGGCTGAATACTCCGTGTCCTCACCCTCAGGATTAGTGCCCTGCTCATAACAAAGTCGTCTATCCGGGAGTAGGCTTTATGAACGTGGGGAAAAAAAAGAAAATTCCCTGGCCTCTGGCCTGACAAACCTCCATGGGTCCACTCCTCCCATCTGGTCCATAAACCCCCTCAGCACCTTGGCCACCGCTGGCCTCTTACCGGTCCTGGACCTGGAGCGGTCCAATGCTGGAACCAGTACCGTGTTGAAGTCCCCCCCACATTATCAAGCTCCCTGCCTCCAGGTCCGGAATCCGGCCCAACATGCGCCGCATAAATCCGGCATCGTCCCAATTCGGGGCATATACATTCACTAATACCACCCGCACCCCCTGCAGCTTACCACTCACCATCACATATCTACCTCCATTGTCTGCCACGATGTTCAGCGCCTCAAACGACATCCGCTTCCCCACCAAAATCGCCACCCCTCGATTCTTTGCGTCCAACCCAGAGTGGAAAACCTGCCCTACCCACCCCTTTCCCAGCCTAACCTGATCTGCCACCCTTAAATGTGTCTCCTGGAGCACATCTGCCTTCCGTCCCTTCAGGTGCGCGAACACACGGGCCCTCTTGACCGGCCGTTCAGGCCTCTCACATTCCAAGTTATCAGCCGGATCAAGGGGCTTCCCGCACCGCACCGCAACCCCCGCCGCAGATTAGCCATCCCCTTTTCTAGGCCAGCCACATGCCCGCGCCTCCCGCACTCTCCATTCCCCCCAGCGGCAGACCCCCACCCAGACTCTCTCTCCGGGCTCCAGCTCTCCTTTGGCCAATGCAGCAGCAACCCAGTTCCCCCCTCCCCCCCAGCTAGGTCCCCCCCTAGCTGCGTTGCTGCACCCATAGCACTCCCGTAAGTCAGCTGACTCCTGCTGACCCCGGCCACTCCCACCACTCCATCGACCCCCCAGTGTGGTAGTCTCCCCCCCTCCTGTCCATCAGCGGGCGCTCCTCTCCAACACCGCCCTTCCCCCCGGCCCCGCCCCTTCCTTCCCTAGCGCTGGAAAAAGCCCGTGCTTTCCATCAAACCGGCCCTGCCATCGCTGGCGCAGCTCCCTTTTGCAGCCTAATCCCAGCTCCCCCACCTCGAGCCTCCCATCTCCTCTCCCCCCAACGGGGCCCCGTCCTTCCAACCACCGACGCCCACACTCTCACACAACCCCTACTTCGAACCATTTCACCCTACCCCACCCAGCACCCAAGGAAACAATACAGAACAGAACAGAACATCCCCCAAAGCACAGTAAACCTGTAGCCCCCCGCGACCTCCCCTCACAACCGACCCTCAGTCCGTGTCCAGCTTTTCAGCCTGAATAAAGGTCCACGCCTCCTCCGGCATCTCAAAGTAATGGTGCCGGTCCTTAAACGTGACCCACAGTCGCACCGGCTGCAGCATCCCAAATTTCACCCCCTTCCGATGCAGAACCGCCTTAGCCCGATTGTACCCGGCCCTCTTCTTGGCCACATCCGCGCTCCAGACCTGGTATATACGGACCTCTGCATTCTGCCACCTGCTGCTCCGCTCCTTTTTTGCCCATCTTAAGACACACTCCCTGTCCACCAAGCGATGGAACCGCACCAATACCGCCCGCAGCGGCTCGTTAGACTTGGGCCTCCTCGCCAGGACTCACTGGGCCCCATCCAGCTCCAGGGGCCTCAGGAAGGCACCCGCACCCATCAACGTGTTCAGCATCGTGACCACATATGCTCCAGCATCTGACCCCTCCATTCCCTCCGCGAGACCCAGAATCCGCAGATTCTTCCTCCTCAACCGATTCTCCATGTCCTCGAACTTCTCCTGCCATTTCTTATGCAGCGCCTCGTGAGCCTCCACCTTCACCGCCAGGCCCAATATCTCGTCCTCATTCTCCAAGGCCTTCTGCCACACCTCCCGGATCGCCGCCCCTTGGGCCTTCTGGGTCTCGACCAGCTTGTCGATCGAAGCCTTCATCGGCTCCAGCAGCTCTGCTTTCAATTCCGTGAAGCAGCGCTTGAGAAACTCCTGCTGCTCTTGCGACCACTGCGCCCACGCTGCCTGGTCTCCACCCGCCGCCATCTTGGCTTTCCTCCCTCGCACTTTTCGCTGCACCAAAATTACTTTTTTCACCATTCCACTCCTGGTCCAATCCATACAGTGCCGGGGAAATCGTACTGTTACCTTCCCACACTGGGAACTGTCGAACAAATGCCGCTGGGACCCCTAAAAAGAGCCCAAAAGTCAATTTCTGGCGGGAGCTGCCGAACGTGCGACTTAGCTCAGCATAGCCGCAATCGGAAGTCCCATCCAATCTTTTTGAACACTAAGGGCAATTTAGTATCGCCAATCCACCTAACCTGCACATCTTTGGACTGTGGGAGGAAACTGGAGCACCCGGAGGAAACCCACGTAGACACGGGGAGAATGTGCAGACTCCGCACAGACAGTGACCCAAGCCGGGAATCGATCCAGGGAACCTGGGGCTGTGAAGTAACTGTGCTAACAACTATGCTACCGTGCTGCCCTAGGAAATGGCCATAGAAATAGTGGATGCATTGGTGGTCATCTTCCAAGATTCTCTAGACTCTGGAACAGTTCCTACATATTGGAGGTTAGCTAATTTAAAACCCCACTATTTAAAAAGGGAGGTAGAGAGAAAACAGAAAATTATAAACCAGCCAACCAGATATTGATAGTGGAGAAAATGCTAAGAGTCTATTTAAAAGATTTAATAGCAGAGCACTTGGAAAACAGTAGCAGGATAGGACAGAGTCAGTATGAATTTCCGAAAGGAAAGTCATGCTTGACCAATCTACTGAAATTCTTCGAAGATATAACTAGTAGAGTTGCCGAAGGGGAGCCAGTTGATGTGGTTTTTTTGGACTATCAGAAGGCTTTCAACAAATTCCCACATAAGAGATTAGTGTGTAAAATTAAAGTGCATGGGATTGGGAATATTGTATTGAGATGGATAGAAAACTGGTTGGCAGACAGGAAACAAAGAATAAAATAAACAGGTATTTTTCTAAATGGTAGGCAGTGACTAGTGGGGTACCGCAGGGATCAACGCTAGGACCCCAGCTATATATTAATGATTTAGATGAGGGAACTAAATGTAATATCTCCAAATTTGCAAATGGCACAAAGCTGAGTGGGAAGGCGAGCTGTGAGGAGGATGCAGAGGTACTTTGATGTGATTTGGACAGGTGAGTGGGCAAATGCTTGGCAGATGCAGCATGATGTGGATACATGTGAGGTTATCTACTGTGGTGGCAAAAACAGGAAGGCAGATTATCATCTGAATGGCTATAGATTGAGAGAGGGGAACGTGCAATGAAACCTGGATGTCCATGGACACCAGTCGCTGAAAGTAAGCAGTTATAGCAGGCCGTAAAGAAGGCAAATGGCATGTTGGCCTTCATAGCAAAAGGATTAGAGTACAGGAGCAGGGATGTCGTACTGCAATTATACAGGGCCTTGTTGAGACCAAGCCTGGAATAGTGTGTGTGCAGTTTTGGTCTCCTTATCTGAGGAAGGCTATTCTTGCTATAGAGGGTGTGCAGTAAAGATTTACTAGACAGGGTAGATGGAGGAAGGATATTCCCAATGGTGGGGAGTCCAGAACCAGGGGGTCACAGTCTAAGGATATGGGGTAAACCAATTAGGACTGAGATGAGGAGAAATTTTTTCATCCAGAGTGGTGAGCCTGTGAAATTCATTACCACAGAAAGCAGTTGAGGCCAAAACATTGTATGTTTTCAGGAAGGTTAGATTAGTTCTTGGGCTAAAGGGATAAAGGATTTGGGGGTGGGGAAGAGATCAGGGACAGGTTACTGAGCTGGATGATGAGCCATGATCATAATGAATGGTGCAGCAGGCTCGAAGGTAAATGGTCTACCTCTGCTCCTATTTTCTTTGTTTCTGTGACATTTCTACTACCCACTGCATCCCCCTGGCGAAGGTGAAACAATGGGAGGCAGTGACCCCAGGCAGGATGGTAAAGGCCTGGTGCATCAGAGAGAATGGAATTTGGAAGAAGAAACTGCAAGCAGGGTCAAAGTGGATTGATCAAGTTGGGGGGGCAATGATGCAATAAGGAGAAGATTGCAGAAGATTCCAATCGGCATGCAGGAGTGAAGTAGGGATGTGTGAAAGTGTCTTCGAGTATCTTCCTTCATTTAAAGAGGCTCAGATCCAGGGCAAGATTCTTAACTTCATAGAATGAATAATATCTAGTATAGAGAACATTGACTGACCGATCCTTTAGAGATATCAAGATGCTATTAGGCCTGACAAGTACAGCCCTTATTGAAGAGCAAAAAGGTCCAGATAGACTCTCTAAAGGAAAATGGACAGATAAAATTTGAGGACAGGAGGGCGGTGAAGGGGAATAACAGTTTTAAATGAAGGGCAATTTAAAAAAATACTTTAATTGTTTAGTTTATTCCTTCTGTGTGCCAGACAGTCTTCACAACATTTAGTTTTCAGCTGGCAATAATCTACCTTCTAATTTTTAAGACCATTATTTAGTAATTTAAATTTCATCACGATGCAGAATTGTTGCAGAATGATAACAAACATTTTTTGCAGATAGTAATGTCCCAAGGCCTGACAATATTTTTAAACGGTATTTAATTTATTTTACTTCTTGTAAACAGTGAGGCTGCACTGACAAAATGTTACTTTAATAATTAATGCAAACTTCAAGTAAGGAAAACTAAAATTATTTGGTTCCACTTTCCAACCTGAAAAAGTTGTTAACAGATTTATGTGGAGAAATTACAAAATCTCGAAAATAACATAAAACAGCTCCTTTCAGTTTGGGAAAATAATCAAATATTTTAAAAAACAGAAGCTTGCATGCAAAAACTAAAATTACCATCTAAATAATCTTGCAATTCTGACATGGTACAAAAGCTTGTGGATCAACGAATTTCATACAAACATATATCAAATAACCACTTCCATTTCGAAAAATCATTTTAGATTGAGAAACTAATTTTAACATAGCAATGCTCTACTGGAGTTATTTTTTTTCAAAAAAATTCATTCAACATTAATTACACAATATTTTTCTTCAGTAAATAGTTTAAATTTAGAATGGACTTACAATAGTAAGTTTCCCTGAGGCAGGTGGTCCCAGCAGGAACACTCGGGGAACTATGAAACATTTGGAAGAAAATATGATTGTCAAATTTATATTAAAAATATAAACATAGACAGAAAATTCAAGATAAATTGTACAATTCCTTTCCAAAGCTTGCTTTGTGTAAGATCATGCCAAGCCAGAATAAATCTTGCAGCTTATATAATGTAAATAAACTTATATGTTCCTATTTATTTTTCTATATTTGCTCTCAAATTAGAATATAATAGCATTTATTTTGTGCCATACATTGAGACGACTCCATGTCTGTATTCACAGTACAGCTGCAGCATTGTTGCAAAGATGTTTTAATTTGGACAATGTTGTGATGTAACTCCTGGAAGAGGCAGTCTAACTCCATTTCACTCCAGTCAGGTTGCACCCAACTCTAGATTATCATAGAATCATAGAATTTACAGTGCAGAAGGAGGCCATTTGGTCCATCACGTCTGCACCAGCCCTTGGAAAGAGCACCCTATTTAAGCGCACACTTCCAACCTATCCCCAATACCCCACCTAATCTAACCTTTTTGGACACTAAGGGCCATGTGCAAGTTAGGTGGATTGGCCATGCTAAATTGCCCCTTAATAGAAAAAAATAATTGGGTACTCTAAATTTTAAAAATAGCTGAGAAAAAATACATTCTGCCATGTGAAAAAAAACTTGTAATCCTATTAGTTTGCGTCAACAAACCAGAAACCCCAACAAACGGACCATCTGTTATTACAACTTCTTGAAACTGCCATTCATTCTCAGATATGTAGAACACCTATTGTGCTGAAACCTATTAACACTTCGAACAATTCAACTCTCTGTGACATTTTAAAAATCTAGTTAATTACCAGCACAGTCGACGATACAGATTTTTTTTGATAATTACTGCTTATTCTCACAGTTATAACCTGCCTGCTTACCATTGGCTGGGGACTAATGGCAATCCCACAATCCTTTGGGAGTATGAGCTTCCCCAATGAGGGGGGCGGAGAAATCATTAGCAGATTCCCTGCATAAATAAAGCTGGCCAGTTTGGAACCGGCTAGAGGAGAGTGAGCAACAAGGAACTTGCTGCTGTTGTACATATATGTTATTGTAAATAAATGTTATTTCTTTCTATCCTTCAACTCGTGCTGGATTCTTCGTGGCCCTCACAAAACTGGCGACGAGGGTTAAAGTGAATAGCTGTCTACACTGCTGAAGCCACCTCCCTGGATTTTTGTTGGATACAGGTTGGAAGTTGTTTTCTATTACACCATACCTCTGTATGGACGTTTGGATGTTTTTGACGCTGCGCTATAAAGCTGGAACCAGTACGCACAACGGATGTGTTACTATTTCCGGGCAAACAACATCACCGAAAACGAGCGCCAGGTGGTCATATTGCTCACCGCCTGCAGCCCGCATGCGTTTGGGGTGATTAGGAGCCTTATGTACCCAGCTGCGCCGGACACCAAAACGTTTGATGAACTTGTGAACTTAGTGGGGCAACATTTTAACCCAACCCCGTCCACGATAGTCCAGCGTTACCGGTTTAATACCGCTGCGAGGACCCCAGGAGAATCCCTTGCCGACTTTCTAACCAGGCTATGCAGGATTGCGGAGTACTGTGACTATGGTGAGACCTTGTCATAAATGTTCCGCGACCATTTGGTTTGCGGTATTAACAATGCGGCCACCCAGAGAAAGTTGTTAGCTGAGCCAACATTGACTTTTCAACAGGCCATTCAAATAGTATTGTCCCGAGAGAGCGCAGAACGAGGAGTGCAGGAGCTACAGGGAATGGAAGTGCATGCCTTGGGGCACAACCCCTTCTGTCCGAAAGCGTCCCCCCGCACCCCTGCGGTACCTTGGGCGAGGCGACGTCCGGATCGACGCCAGTGGCCGTCGGACATTCCTCTCCGAAGGGAGCCTTCTCCAGAACCAATGGATGAGGAGCCATTTCCGTGACAGACTTGTGGGCGCTGACCCAGTCGCGGACGCCGGTCCTGGGGGTGCCAGAGACGCCGTCGTTCCGACAGAAACTGGGGCCAGCCCAGGGGCCGTACCATCCATTTGGATGACCTGCGGCAACTACTCCCGAGGACGTGGAGACAGAGGACGACTGCCTGCAGCTGCATTGTGTGCAGCTCCCCGTGTGGCCCCCACTAAGGTGACAGTACGGGTCAATGGTCACCCGCTTGAGATGGAGTTGGACACTGGCGCAGTGGTCTCCGTGATTGCCCAGAGAACATTCGACCGCATCAAGCAGGGTATACAGACCCCTACATTAACCGACACACAGGCCAGGTTGGCCATCTACATGGGGGAACCATTGGACATTTCAGGAACTACGATGACCCCTGTTGTTTATGGACGCCAGGAGGGGCGTTTCCCACTTATCGTGGTGCGCGGCCACGGCCCCAGCCTGTTGGGTCGGGACTGGTTGCGCCATTTGCGGCTGCAGTAACAGCACATCCTCCAAACAGTTTCTGGAGGGTTGACTGAGGTGCTCGGACGGTACCCAGATGTATTCCAGCCCAGTTTGGAGAAAATAAAAGGGGCCGTCGCCCGTATCCAAGTCGAACCAGGGGCCACGCCGCGCTATTTCCGGGCATGCCCGGTGCCTTATTTATTACTCAGAAGGTAGAAGGGGAGCTCACTCGTTTGGAAACTTTTGGGTATTATCAGGCCCGTCTGTTTTGCTGCCTGGGCAGCACCAATTCTACTTGTAATGAAGCCAGATGCCACAGTCCGCTTGTGCGGCGACTATAAACTTACAGGGAATACGGCTTCCCGGCTCGACCGATATCCAATGCCTCGCATAGAGGATCTCTGCGCGAAGCTTGCAGGCGGACTCTCGTTCACAAAATTAGATATGAGTCACGCCTACCTACAGTTGGAGCTGGACCCTGCCTCCCGGCCATATGTAATGATTAATACACACCAGGGCCTCTATGAATATACATGGTTGCCCTTTGGGGTATCCTCTTCCTGCGCTATTTTTCAACACGTCATGGAGAGCATTTTGAGAGGTTTACCGCGTGTCGCTGTCCACTTAGACGACGTTTTGATTACAGGGACGTCGGAGCAGGAACATTTGGAAAATTTGGAGGCTGTCTTTAGACGCTTTTCAGAGGCTGGAGTTCGTTTACGTCACACAAAGTGCGTCTTTCAGGTCAAGGAAGTAGTCTACCTGGGTTATCGGGTGGACCGCGAGGGTTTGCACCCCGTCGCAGAGAAGGCGCGCGCAATTCAACAGGCCCCCACCCCAACTGACACATCGCATCTTTGTTCTTTTCTCGGCCTCGTAAACTATTACGGGAAGTTCCTCCCCAATCTGGCAACTACGCTGGCCCCGTTGCACCTTCTGCTAAAGAATCACGCCTGGGTTTGGGGACAGCAGCAAGAAACTGCTTTCCGGCGGGTAAAATAACAATTGTCGTTGTCTGGGTTACGAACCCACTATGATCCTGGAAAGCCTTTGCTCATCACATGTGATGCATCCCCGTATGGTATTAGGGCCGTCCTGTCCTACAAGATGGAGAATGGGGCCGAGCGGCCGATAGCTTTCGCCTCCCGCACATTGACTGCAGCGGAAAAGAAGTACGCGCAGATCGAGAAGGCGGGCCTGGTGGTGTTTTTTTCCGGTGAAACGCTTCCACCAGTACGTGTATGGCCACCACTTCACTATCGTGACTGATCATAAGCCTCTGCTGGGACTTTCCAGAGAGGATAAGTCAATACCGCCCATTGATTCCGCACGGATCCAGCGCTGGGCTTTGTTGCTCGCTGCCTACGAGTATTCTCTGGAGCACAAACCAGGAACCCAGATAACGAATGCCGACGCACTGAGCTGATTGTCATTATCGACTGGCCCCATGTCGACCCCCACGACCGGTTAGGTGGTTGCAACCCTAAATTTTATGGACACCTTGCCTGTCACGGCATCACAGATCCGTGAGTGGACCCAGACGGAGCCAGTCCTGTCAAAGGTTCGGCACATTGTTCTGTATGGTGGGCAGCAGAGACAGCTCCCAGGTGTGTTGCGGGCATTTTCCTTCAAGCTGTCAGAAGTTAGCGTGGAAGACAGTATCCTTTGGTGGGGGATGTGTGTGATTGTCCCGGAAAAAGGACAGGAGCTGATACTAAGAGACTTGCAAAATGGACATCCGGGTGTGACCAAAATGAAAATGTTGGCCCGGAGTTATGTCTGTTGGCCAGGTCTCGACGCCGACATTGAGAAGGTGGCCCAAAACTGCTCCATTTGCCAGGAGCATCAGAAGCTTCCGCCGGCCATGCCCCTACATCACTGGGAATGGCCAGGGCGGCCTTGGGCACGCTAGCTTGCGGATTTCACCAGTCCTTTTCAAGGATTCATGTTCCTTCTATTAATCAATGCCCAGTCTAAATTGTTAGAGGTGCATAAGATGGTAGGCACAATGTCCTGCGCAACAATCGAGAAGATGCGTTTGTCTTTCAGTATGCATGGCCTCCCAGAGGTGCTGGTCACGGACAACGGCACTCCGTTCACAAGTGAGGAGTCTGCCAGGTTCATGAAGATGAACGGCATATGCCATATCCACACCGCCCCATACCACCCGGCTTCAAATGGGTTGGTGGAGCGCGCAGTGCAGACATTCAAACGAGGCCTAAAGAAAGTCTTCCGGGTCGATGGACGCGAGACTGGCTCATTTTTTGTTTTCATATAGGACCACCCAACATGCGGTGACTGGGGTAGCTCCCGCGGAACTCCTAATGGGCCGGAGACGTCGCACCCACCTTAGCATGGTTTTCCCAGACATTTGCGCAAAAATACGCCGATTCGGCAGTTTGGCCCGGTGACCCAGTGTTCGTTCGAAATTTTGCTGGTGGGTCCTGTTGCTCGTTTTAGCCTTAGTTTAATTGCTCTTGTTCTATCACCTTAGCTCTTGAGTCGCCAGGTATCTTTCTGATACCGCCACATGGTTCAAGTCCGAGTAATGATCAATAATCCAACACACCGCTTAGTAAGAGTTAAATCAACGCACATTTATTATAGACAGTAATCAATACTTATACATTAATTCTACTTCTAAGCTACTTCCGACAACTAACAGGCCAATACTTAACTTTAGAAATGGCCCACCAGGTCAGGGAAACGAATGGCCTATCGTATGGGTTCTGAGCCTGCGGGATTCAAAGCGGGTACAGGTCGATAGTCAGGAGTGCCTATCTCGTAGCGAGCGTTGGAGTAAGACTTACAGTTCTTGCGGCTGTTGTAGAAGGTCAGCAGAAGGGTCTCAAAGGGTGCAGAGAGGAGAAGAGAGCGATTTGGCCCCTATTCTTATAGTTCCCAGGGGCTTCCCGCCTTTCGGGGCGGACCCTGTACCTGGTTCCAAGTGATTGGACTTCGTCCCAATCACTTGGTTCGATATTCTCCAATGCTGGAGCGATTCCCTGATCGATGGGCGGTTTTGGGGTAGTCGTTCACCTCTCTTTTGTGTGGGAGGTCGTTCACCTCTCGCTCCTGCTGGCGCCGAAAAGTCTGGGTTGGCTTTGTGTGTCTAATTTGTAGCGTATTGTTCCCAGGGATTGCTAATTAGTATTCAGATGGCTGGTGTGTTGTTGTGTTGATGGCTGCAGGTATCGATTCTGTCTGGCCTCCCCAGAGGCGAATACACAGTTTTGCCTGCAGCTGCCTGTTTGAGTCCTGTTGGCTGATTTTCCCATCAGCCTCTTCCGTTTGCCATTTTAAATCGGGGTTTGGCCATTCTAATCGGGAGTTAGCCATTTTAACCGGCTACAATCTCCCCTTGTCATCCTAACGCGAAGCATGAAGGATCACATCATTATTGTTACTTTCCATTCCCTGACCCGGGGGGGGAACACCTCCTACATGGCCTCTGCACTGACCATAGCTATGCACAAAAATCTTTAACTAACAATTCTAAGGGCGCTATGTCAGACAGGGACATGCATTACAAAACAACAAACTTGGAACTTCTAACTTATCCTTAGTACACTACACTCGCTAAACATTCCATTATCCTACCTTCCTCAATCATACAACAAAATCACAGCATTTCATACAGTCTTTCCTGGCTTGGCAGTCAAGCTCAGGATCATACAAATTTTTTTTTTGTTCATGAAAAAGTTTCTTACATCTCTTTATTTACAACAACAATAAACGCAAGTGAATGCACTTTATTATTTTATAATGGATCACGGGGGTCGGGGGTCTGGTCGTAACCGAACATAGGGGATCAACAACACCCTTAGTGTTGGTTGAGTGGGGTTACTGGGTTATGGGGATAGGGTGGTGTGGGCTTGGGTAGGGTGCTCTTTCCAAGAGCCGGTGCAGACTCAATTGGCCGAATGGCCTCCTTCTGCACTGTAAATTCTATGAAAATCTGATCCTATATACCGGGGTTCGAACGCGGTAGGCTCTCCTTCTCCATTTTCGTAGACGCATAGTCTGCACTACACAGCAGAGTATCGCCAACGCTAGTAGTGTTTCGATCACATAGGACAGGGAGTACCAGGTTATGAACCTGGCACACCAAGAAGATGTAGTGTCGCTAGTGACTGGGCTCTGGGTACTGCAGGGCAGTGAAACATTAACGGCTGGGGGGTTTGAAGTCATGGGGTTCGCGCACAACCAAAAGTTCATATACAGTATGTTGATCAATATGAAGGAAGTCCTCATGGCTGTTCTCTTTCCTTCTCTTTCTTTATTTTCTCCGGTCCTGGAGCTTCTGGAGTTCTGTAGAAACAAGCATAGTGTCTGTAACTATCTTTGTTTAATATCTGGTATGCTAGTGTGTCTGTCCTTTGGTGCCAATTATTCCCTTTATAATTGGTCACTATGTGTGACTCCCTCATTTTTTTTTTCTCCAAAAAACAAATTTTAGGACACGGCACACTACCCAGTCATGAACCAGTGCTGATTTACCATCAAAATGTTCCAGGATGTAAATAGCAGATGGCCGGCCACCTAAGGGTTACCTAAACAAACAAAACTTTTTGAAATGAAAAATGCCAAATGAGGTGCGTATGGGCCGCAACGGGTAAGAGGTGGATGGAGTCCCCGGGTAGGACGGCTACCAATGCCGTATCTCCCTTACCCGAGCGTGATTGACCAGCGGGGGGGGGTTCCCAGGCAGGGTGGGTCTCAAGCCGTTTCTCCACAGCCTGAGCAACCGACAAGAACGGGCAAAAATGTAGTTATCGTGGTGGGGCTGCCATAGTGGTTCTATCCTTCGAACCAGAAGGGCAGTTACGAGCGGGCATCTGATACCCGAACAAGTATCAGCTGAAAAGCTAGTTCCTCTGAACAAGCATGTGGCAACGGTGGGTCTCTGAGGGCAAGTCCTCGGAGGTTTCGGCCGAATAGGCGTGTGGCAGTGAGAAAATTCTCCTGTCGGACATACAACATTTAACAAACTTATAAACAACATAAAACATTCTGCAGGTTCCATCAGAAAGGACAACACTTCTCCCAAGCGGTTCCTTTAAAACATCATCTGGACACCTCAGTTCTCGGTTGCGAACAGGGCCGCAAAGGGGTTGGCGGTTTGGGAGTCAGACCCAAGGTCGTCCTCTTCTCCCGGGTGCCAAACTCTGGAGTGGATTAGGGCTGAAAGGGCTGCATGATATGAGTTGGGGTTGCTCTCGTCATTGCGGACGAGTCGGTACGAGTTGTCATGGTGCCAATAGTTGGTGTCTAGTTGTGTGGGGACAAAATCGGGGTCGTCAGTGTGGTTCGGTGGTCGGTGGTGGGATTTGTTCAGAAAAGTGATCAGGAAGGGATCACTTGGATCGTAGTCGGAGTCGCTGGGTGTGGGTCCGGTTGCATGGGGATAGTAGGGAGGCGTGCTGTGGCTATCGTCCGAGTCACAGTCGCTGTCTCGGTTGCTGCAATCTGTGGGCGTTCCGGGGCGGAGTGTATATTTCGGGGGTGGAGTAGAGGGCGAATCCGTGGCTGGGCTGGACGTGGTGGGGGATGGTAGGGGTACGTTGGCTGTGGGCGGGGTGTGGTCTGCTGCGTCAAGCATGACATGGTGTGCATGGTTCGACTGTGTTCCATAAACCTTCAGCTGGTTTACATAAAACCAGGCAGTCTTACCATTGGGGTACTTTATCTTATAAATGGAAGGGCTTACTTTATCCGCAATGGAATACGGACCCGAGTATTTTGGTGACAGGAATGTGCTGGGGTTATATACAGAAAGCATCACTTGCTGTCCGATATCGTACTCAGTTGCATGCACTGTCTTGTCAAAACAAGCCTTGCTCTGTTTCTTTCTGGTGCCCAATTTTACTGCGGCTGCTAACTGAGCCATTTTAACATTTGCAACTAATTGCTCCACGGCTTTCTCGTGTGTGAGGGCCGTTACTTTGGGGCTGGTCAGGTCTAAACCTAACAAGTATTCTGTGCCTTTCATGGGGCGTCCGGTCATGAGTGTGTGGGGTGTAACCTGTGGATGTAGAAATAGTGTTACGCAAAAACATCAGCGCAAAAGGGAGGACTGAGTCCCAAGTGGTGTTGTTCTGCTGGACCATTTTTCTGATGGTGGTTTTTAGGGTCCGATTCATGCGCTCCACGTTACCACTCGACTATGGGTGGTATGCTATGTGGAATTTTTGGGTGATGCCAAATATCGTGAGGACGTTCTGCATGACACATCCCGTAAAATGGGAGCCTTGGTCGGATTCAATGTTGCGGGGGAGTCCCCATCTTGTAAAGATGTGGTGGGTTAGAATCTTGGCTGTGGTTTTTGCAATGTTTGTGCGGGCTGGAAATGCTTCTACCCATTTTGTAAATGTGTCTATGACCACAAGTACATATTTGTAGCCATTCCTGCAAGGGGGCAATGGACCTACAATATCAATATGGAGGTTAGTCCAGGGGCCATTAACGGGTCGGGTGTGGCTGAGTTGGGCCTTTTTGGCATATCTGTCGGGGTTATTCTGCGCACAGATAAGACAATTTTCTATGTAATGGCTTACATCTTCCTTTAAGTTTGGCCACCAACAAAGCTGTTTGAGATGGGCTGTAGTGGAATCGATTCCCTGATGTCCATGACTGTCATGTAACAAACAAATCAATTGGTTCCTGTCCTGTTCAGGAACCACATAAAGGGTGTCCTTTAACACCACACAGTCATGTGTGGTCAATGTATTTCTAAACCTCTTGTAAGAGGCGGGATACTTCCCTTTTACAATCTCCGTGAGATTGCTGTCCTGCTTCTGGGCCACCACTAGATCCTCGATCTTTGTCTGTGAGACCTGAACTGCACTCACTGGTGCGCTTTTGGGGGGTTTCCAAAAATACCCATGTATGGAACCTGCCTTAGCCAGTGCGTCGGCTTTTACTTTTCCGGGGGGGGGGGGAGGAACGATGGTGGCTGCGGACTTTGATGATGCCAAAAGTCCTGTTCTGGGCTTTTTCTAAAACATGGCGGAGCAATGGGGCTGAGGGGAGGGGTTTTCCATCTGCGGAAACAAATCCTCTTGCTTCCCAGAGGGGCAGAAATTCGGTAAGGCTGTTACACACATAGAGGCTGTCTGAGTATATGTCTGCTGGGCTGGGGAAGGAATCTGGGTGCTCAACTATATATGCAATGGCCGCAAGCTCTGCTGCCTGCGCGCCTAAGTGTCCGAGTAGTTTTAACGCTACTTCCTCAAGGGCGCGTCCCTGCGCGTCCTCGACATAGATCCCGCAACCTGTTATGCGCTTCCCATCCAAGACCGTAGAAGATTCATCCACATAAATCTTAATGGGCTCACACGTGTCCGTGTGCGGGGGACTCTGAGTTGAATTACCTATCTTTCTGGGGGGTGTTTTGGCGATAAAGGGGCCTGTGTTGTGGTGTGGAGAGATAATCTCACATTCATGGGGGGTTCCTGGATACTGCAAATTGTCGGCTAAGTAGGTGTGTGTCTTTGTCCTTTTCACAGTGATGTCCCATTCCTGCAAGAGAAGGATCCATCTGGCTGCTCTTATTTGGCTTACTGTACCGTCCTTGAGTCGTCCGTCCAGTAAAGGTTGGGTCGGGGTGTGTTCGGTCAGAATTGTGATGGGGTTCAGTCCGGTAATATATGAAAAATACTGGACTGCCCAGAAAACTGCGAGCAGGTGCCCCTCACAGGCTGAAAATCCCTGCTCCACAGCATCTAAAAGTCGGGAGGCGTAAGCTACGGGCCTTAACTGGTCGTGCCGTTCCTGGAGGAGCACGGCTGAAAGGGTGCGGTCTGTGGTCGCTACCTCTATGGTGTAAGGGGAAAGTGGGTCTGGAACTTGTAGTGCGGGGGCTGCTATGAGTGCCTGTTTTAAAGAGTCCACAGCATCCGTATGCTGCGGAAGCCATTCCCAGGGGGCTCCTTTCTTTAGGAGGTCTGAGAGGCGCTGCCTTGCTGGCGAAACCGTCAATGTGGTTTCGGCAGTAGCCAACCAGTCCTAAAAACGACCGGAGGGCTGAAACGTTCTGGGGAAGGGGCAATTTAGCGATCGAGTCAATCCCTTTATGCTCGATCTTGCGTTTACCGTGCGTGATAATTGTTCCCAAATATATCACCTTTTCTTCCAAAATCTGGGCCTTTTTGGGGTTGACTTTACAACCAATTGAATGTAATAGTTCCAGGAGTTCGGACAGAAGCTCAATGTGCTCTTCCTTGGTGTCTGTCTGCAGTAGTAGGTCATCTACATACTGTACCAGACATTCAGGGCGAGAGAATTTTGCTAATCCATTTGCCAGCTGTCGGTGGAAAATGGAGGGGGAGTTGTGGAATCCTTGTGGCAGGTATGTCCACGTGTACTGCTGTGCTTTAAAGGTGAAGGCAAATTTGTACTGGCACACCTTTGCCAATGGAATGGACCAGAGTCCATTACTGATGTCCAAAACCGTGAAGTAGCGGGAATTGAGTCCCTGCTTGAGCATGGTCTCGGGACTTGTTGCTACGGTGGGGGCTGCTGCAGGGGTGACTTTGTTGAGTTCCCGATAATCAATGGTCAGTCGCCATGATCCATCGGGCTTTCTCACTGGCCAAATCAGGGCATTATTAGTGGAGGCTACTGATCTAAGTACGCCCTGCTCTAATGAGCTCTCTATTACTTTTAAGATTTCTCCCTCTGCCTCTTGGGGAAATCCGTATTGTTTTTGGGGTCTAGGGTCAGGTCCTGTTACTTGTAAGGAGCCAGTCATCCGTCCACAGTCGTGCTTGTGGGTCGCGAATGCTGCTCTGTTCTTTTGCTGAACTGCCCTAACCTGCTTGTCCGTACTAAGCGTGGTCGGGTTGAACCAAAATTCGCCTACGGCGCTAATTTTGTTCATATATTCGCCTATGTTGAGCGTTGCGGGGGCTCTTGCGGATTTCGCCATCTTCCAGACACACTGGTTGACTGGATCGAATGAAAGGTGGTGGGAATTGATGAAATCAATTCCCAGAATGTGTTCTGCTGTGTGGGGCAGGTCAACTAAAACTACGGGGTGCTTGGTGGTGATGGTGCCGATTTGAATGGGTACAGGGGCTGTGATGTGTCCCTGCTGTGAGTGGCCTGTAAAGCCGCTGAGGGTGATTATGGCTGTAGTGGGCCACGTGTCCTTTTGAAATAGGGTGGAGGAATTTATGGTGGTGCGGGACCCTCCTGTGTCCCAGAGAAATTCGATAGCCTGTCCCCGAATTTTCGCTGCAACTATGGGTCGTCCTGACCTATCCCAAAGGGTGTCGCAGACCCAACTGGGGGAGCCCGTACACAGTCAGTCCATTCCGGTCAAGTCCGTCTGATCCGAACGGGCGCTAACGCTATGAATGGGCTCTGTCTTTTTCTTACTCAGAGTGCCTGTCTGCTGGGCTCTCTGTGGCTTTTTAGGGGCATTGCACTCTTTGGCGAAGTGTCCCAACTGTCCGCAGTTGTAACACTCTAGTGACTTGGGTGGGGGGGCTGTTCTTTCCCTCATTCACCCATGCGGGGTTCTGGTGTGTTGTTTTTACTGCCTGCATATCTGCGGCGACCTGCTTTTCCTCGCTATTTTTAACGTGGGTTTGCTCTGAACAGATTGCTCCCAAACGCAGGACAATCTTTTCACTACCCACTTCTCATTATGGGCCTCCTCTGAGGGATCATAACTCGTACAGGCTTTCTGTCCTGCATCTGTGGCATGGGAGATAAGGGTGCGGGTCCATTTGACCATGTTGTCTGGGGACAAATGGGCACGGTCTACGTCTCCAAAGACTGCTGCGAAGTGAATCCACAGGCGCCCAGCGAACGCTGTGGGGTGCTCAGATTTCTTCTGCCTACATTTATTGAGGCCATCTACGGGGTCACCCCGGTTATACCCGATCGCATCCAAGATCGCGGTTTGCATTTCTGCAAGGGTGCCTCATCCTACATTCTGTGGGTTGGGAAGGGCTGCTGCTACTGACGGATCTAAACTTAAAACCATGAGCTTTACATGCTCTCTCTCATCCAGGCTGTACATGTTTGCCTGATGTCTAACTGTGGCAAAGAAATGGTGGGGGTCTGAGGCGGGGAGGAACGGTGTGATCGTCTCGCACGCATCCCGTAATTGGGTCACTGATAAGGGGGTGGAATATAGATATTCCGCATCGTCTGATGTGGCTGTGCGGTGGGTGGTTACAGGGTTCATTGGAGCCTGAACTATCTGCTGTGTGGGGGGTTGGGGTGCTTTTCTCTTTTGGGGCTTTCCCTGCACACATGTTCCCTGAACATATCTCTGCGCTGTTTCGTGTAACTCTTCCCAATCAGGGCCGTCTTCCTGGTCTAACTTTTCCCCAAAGGTTTCCTGAAAACCTTTCTGAACAGAAAGCAGCGATTGCAGCTCTGCAATCTGCTTCCGGCACTTTGCGTGATCTAAGGTGCTCTGTCTTTGTTCTGTGGTGGCAGCATGGCGTGCTCTTAATGCTGCTTTTAGATCGCTACACTGTCTCTGTAACGCTTCTACCTGTCTTTCTGTTTCTTCTCTTACCAGGACTGCACGTTGCGTGTCCTGATAGGCCTTTTGATATTGCGACTGGAAACTGCTTAAATGCACCAGCCAAGACTGGTGAGCCCGTTTGGTGTCAGCCACCTCTCCATCTTTTGCTGTCAATTTCCTCCTTAATTCGAAATTCTCTTTTTCAACTTCGCTTACATCGACTTTACTCATCCGATGTATGCCCTCAACATCTTTGCGGAGGGTCTTGACGACCTCCTCTGTGCCTCGCAATTGTGCCAAACAGGACACGATTGCCATCGGCTTGCGAGCTTTTCCTAAGCTCTTTTTGTGTATCTCGCTCAGGTTCTCCCACCAAGTATGTCCTATACTTCCGGGACCTGATTCCTCGTTATCGCAGAAATCATTCCACAGAGGCCATCCTTTCCCCTTGAGGTATTTCCGGATTTCCTCCTCCCAAATGGGACACTGTCCCACTCTACTGCTGCTGGTCACTGCGACCGCAAATTCCTCAGGGTTCATGAGGCGCTGCATTGCCTGCATGGCCATCTTTCCTATCCGACTGCTTCTTCTAATACAGACTTCCGACAGTTTTGACGCAACAAAAATCTATCAGTTTTACCTTATAGCCCTGTTAGTTACACGTGCATACACACACTTCCGAATTATGACTATTGATCAGAACTGCTTGAACCCTTGTGGTTTTCTGTTTCCAATTGGGTTTCTAATTCAAATTTCTTGGGTTCTCCCGGAGTGGTTTTCCACTTCTAGATCGGGTCCCGGCAGATTCGCCAAAATGTTGCTCGTTTTAGCCTTAGATTAATTGCTCTTGTTCTATCACCTTTGCTCTTGAGTCGCCAGGTATCTTTCTGATACCGCCACGTAGTTCAAGTCAGAGTAATGATCAATAATCCAATACACCGCTTAGTAAGAGTTAAATCAACGCATTTATTATATACAGTAACCAATACTTATACATTAATTCTACTTCTAAGCTACATCCTACAACTAACAGGCCAATACTTAACTTTGGAAATGGCCCACCAGGTCAGGGAAACGAATGGCCTATCGTATGAGTTCTGAGCCTGCGGGATTCAAAGCGGGTACAGGTCGATAGTCAGGAGTGCCTATCTCGTAGCGAGCGTTGGAGTAAGACTTACAGTTCTTGCGGCTGTTGTAGAAGGTCAGCAGAAGGGTCTCAAAGGGTGCAGAGAGGCGAAGAGAGAGCGATTTGGCCCCTATTCTTATAGTCCCCAGGGGCTTCCCGCCTTTCGGGGCGGACCCTGTACCTGGTTCCAAGTGATTGGACTTCGTCCCAATCACTTGGTTAGATATTCTCCAATGCTGGAGCGATTCCCTGATCGATGGGCGGTTTTGGGGTAGTCGTTCACCTCTCTTTTGTGTGGGAGGTCGTTCACCTCTCGCTCCTGCTGGCGCCGTAAAGTCTGGGTTGGCTTTGTGTGTCTAATTTGTAGCGTATTGTTCCCGGGGATTGCTAATTAGTATTCAGATGGCTGGTGTGTTGTTGTGTTGGTGGCTGCAGGTATCGATTCTGTCTGACCTCCCCAGAGGCGAATACACAGTTTTGCCTGCAGCTGCCTGTTTGAGTCCTGTTGGCTGATTGTCCCATCAGCCTCTTCCGTTTGCCATTTTAAATCGGGGTTTGGCCATTCTAATCGGGAGTTAGCCATTCTAACCGGCTACAGTCCCTGGCGTAATCTTTTGCCAAACGGGCTCCATCTCTTACCAGGTGCAAGCCCAGGGTCGTTTCCAGCGCAAGCATGTAGACCACATTCGGTCTAGAAGACCATCCCTTCCAAAGATTCCCCGCCCCCCGGAGCTCATTTCTACAGCCACAGAGACCAGGCACAGTGGAAAGTATTCCTCACAATCTTCCTCTGGTGCCGCACTCAAAGCCTGCGCAGGTCGTTGCAGAAGCACGTGGAGATAGAAACGCCGAGATGACGGAGGCAGCGGACTCCAACTCCGAGATGGAGACACAGGATGCCTCAGAGGGGGACTCCTCGGGCCCACGGGCCATGGATGTACAACCGTTACGCTGTTCATCATGGAAGCACCGTTCTCCGTCTCATTACACGCCGCCCGATCCAGCGCCTCGTGCAAATGGTGTCCGGCCTGCGGCAAAACGAGTCCGACACCCTTCTTCGCCAGGGTCTTCGGTGGATTCCTTGGACTTTGGGGGGGGGGGGGGGGAACCTGTCAGCTTACCATTGGCTGGGGACTAATGGCAATCCCACAATCCTTTGGGAGTATGAGCTTCCCCAATGAGGGGGGCGGAGAAATCATTAGCAGATTCCCTGCATAAATAAAGCTGGCCAGTTTGGAACCGGCTAGAGGAGAGTGAGCAGCAAGGAAGTTGCTGCTGCTGCTGTTGTATGTATATGTTATTGTAAATAAATGTTATTTCTTTCTATCCTTCAACTCGTGCTGGATTCTTCGTGGCCCTCACAAAACTCATCTTCTGCTGGTATTCATTTATGGCATATAAATAAGGTCATTCATGAAGGCCTTCTCAACCTTGCCCCTCACCTGAGATTGTGGTGATCCTCAGGTTAAATCACCACCAATCAGCTCTCCCCCTCAAAGGGGAAAGCAGCCTATGGTCCTCTGGGTCTAAGGCGACTTTACCTTACCTTTATTAATGACTATCGTTGTGGCGGTTCTACTAAACTCAGTTTACTTAGTGTCCCAAGATCTATCAAATACATCCATCACATTCCGCGAGAATGTAGTCAGACGTTGGTTCCTGGCTCAATAAAAGATGTCAACATATTTTATAAAGCTTATCCCTGTAGAATTGGATTAATCACCACCTGTCCTATTGTTTTCCATATTTTAAATCTAATTTCTTCAGGCCCATTCTTTGAGATCACCAGGTTTTCCAGATTCTCAATTTTTTTTACCACACCAACATTTTAAAAAAAAAATTTAGAGTACCCAATTCATTTTTTCCAATTAAGGGGCAATTTAGCGTGGCCAATCCACCAACCTGCACATCTTTTGGGCTGTGGGGGAGAAACTCGCGCAATCACGGGAAGAATGTGCAAACTCCACACGGCACCAACATTTTTTTTGAGATATAGATAAAAGAAAGAATTTCGCTGTAATCATTGACAAAAGAAAAATTAGTCTGGTACAGATTCATTTTAATAGCTAAAATAAGGTTGACTCAAAATAGGTATTTTGGGGGTCAAAGCAACAGGGCTTGTATAAAGTACAGTAAAAATAGATCAAAGACTAGTTGCTGATTTGGGCTGTGAATTTTAGTTTGGGATGATTAAAATTAAATTCCACACATAGTGGAAAACGGTTGAAGGTTGCAACAAGACTAAATGTCAGGGGGCGTGGAGTCGGTACAACAAAGTTGTTGGGGTGGGGGCAGGCCTCACCGAGTTGGAAGCACGAAAAGCGCAACGAAGGGAGGGAACCTCAGCAGCCCAGCTGCAGATCTGGACATGGAAAGAGGAGAACTGAGCGATGAGAGGAGACTTTTAAAGTTCACCCATCTGGAGGCCAAAATTGTCTTTTGAAGGGACTCTGTCTTCTCGAAGAGCCTTGGCACTGGGACGAAAGGCCTTGGCTGCTGTGCTGGATGGGTGTCGAATAGAGGGGGGGGGGGGGGGGGGGGGGTGGAATGGGGGTGTTTGGCATGGGAGGTTACCAGTATGATAATGCCTGAGCGTGTTAACTGTAATCTAGAGGGCATGTTAACTCTAATCTAGAGCCACAATGTCAATGAACTTGCCCTTGCCTGCCAGATTACTCCTATTTTGATGAAATCAAATAACCAATTGAACTAAATTTTAAAAACTGAGACCCAAATTAAAGGGGCAGCCCCTTAAAGGAATACCACCTGCAACAAAAAACGAATCACAAATGGAACTATTCAACCAAAACTTGATGAGGGTCGATAAGACATCCTAGTCCCCATGGTGCCCACCACGCACAGAAGGCGTCAACGGTGCCGGTAGACACCGCGTGCTCCCTTTTTAGGGACACCCGGCCGCAAATGTAGTCGCTGTAGAAGGGCAGACAGTTGGGTTGGCCAACCCCCTCAGTCACCCAGCCTGGACCTGTATATCTTGAGTTTCGCCAAGCCCAGGACCAGGTTCACAAGGAGACCCTTTTCCGCACCAGGTGCCCGCCAGGTTACTCCTATTTTGTATAAATCAAACAGCCAATTAAACTAAATCAAATAAACTGAGGAGCTGCCAGGTTATTGACAGTCTATTAACATTCCTTAACTTTGACAGGTGAGCCAATTATACCCATTAATTCAGCCCTGATGTCCGTTAGTGCCACCGATTACCGGTCAACAGTTAACCCTTTTCATCATCTGCTTTGAGGGCATGCACATAGAACCTCCAAGACAAGGGCAAAGGCTACAAAGCTCAGAAGGACGTCCTGTTCAGCCAGGTGTAGTTGCAATGCGTCCTTAAAGGGCAATCCCCCACCCCGCTGTTTCCAGGGTTGTGCACAAGTCCTTACTGTTACCTAGGCGGCAGGTGCCTGAATTTTTCATAAGACCTCAGGGCACAGGAGGGTCTCCAAAGCTGAACGCAGCTAGCACGGTGGAAAGGAAAAGGAAAGGATTAAAATATTGACATTGGAGGTTGTTGATTCCTTACATAGATGCTCACCATCTACAAGTGCCTAACAAGACCCATGCCCACACTGTGCAACTAGATTTTTTTCAACCTTTCTAACCCTACTGCTATGTTTGCTGTAACCCAGGATCCACTGCAGGTGTGGAGGAAGCCTGCTGTCTGCCACACCCTGTTACCTTAGATGTAGTCCTGTGGAGGGCTGAGACCTGGGGGGCCCAGGCCTGCTTTTGGACTGCTGCAGTGTGGTGATACCATCCTACTCGACATGTGAGGCTGGAGTGGAAGAGAGGAGTCAGATGGACTGGTCACCTCCAACTGTATGAAAGGCCCTGGGTTGTGCACCTGCTTCTCCTACTCCCTATGGGTGCTTGAGGGTCCTTGGCTTCTTCCTTGGGATAAAGGAGTGAGATTGAGAAGCCCTGCCATCCTCCAGCACTAGCCCTCATGGATGCACACAAGAGTCTCCACCATGGAGTTCATTCCCTGAACTATGGAGTACTCCACCAGTTCAGGACTGAAGTCCTGCACCAAGGTCTTCACCGTGGCTGCCACTCTCCGTGTTGACTTGGCTGCCTCGGAATCGCGGCACAATCTCCTTGGAAACAAGACATTGGGACTCCTCCAGTCAGCCTTGCATTACGATGAGAGATGCAGACATCCTTTCCTGATGTTTCTAACTGTCTTTGGAATTCCAGCAACTGAGGCATGATGGAGTCCACAGGCACATCATCTGATCTGAGTGGGGCTCATCAGAGTCCTCAAATCTAGCAGTTCGCCAAGTGCCGGATCCCTGGGACGTCCCGGCCTCCACATGCTGTGATCATAAAATGCGAGGTGCTCACCAAATTGTGACCCGAGCCTCGCTACTACTAAATCTCACTGATGTGTGCGTCTCTGTGCTGTGGGAGGTGTGGGTGAAAGCTGTGACGCTTCTTCAATGTGGAGGTCCAAGAATTAATTAGAGCTGATGTATATTGCGTGGCTGGTGGAGGCACTGGCCTGCTCCTCTGATATGCAGCAAGAGCAGGGAGATGTTATTAGTGCTTGGCATGCGCATAAGGATAGAAGAGATAGAACTTATGTGAGGTTGGTATGAAGGATAATGATGTTGCCAGCTCTCATTTGGTTTTTTTGCATCCACCTCACCTTCGGTGCAGGAGTGGTCCTCTTCCTCCCCGGCCAGCTGGGGGGGTCTCTCCTCTCAAATGTCAAGAGGATTTTCAACTCCGGCACGCCTCCGACCGTCTGGAATTTCTTTCTACTTTTGGGAGCCAGCTTGTCCAGCAAAAGAACAGATAGGAAAGTGTAAGCTGGTCACATGCTGGGTCAGATGGTAAGAATGCCTGGCATGTGTGGTTGGTGAGTGTGAGCAAGAAGGTGATGAGGAGACGAGCTGCAGGGGAGGTGAGGAAGTGATTGTGCTCCTTGAGGCGGCAGTGAGTGAGCTCCCTACGGATGTGTGATGGGTGGGTGAGTGGTAAGAGATTACATGAGTGACTTACTCTGGCTGAACAAAGGTCATTCATCCTCATCCGGCACTGGATGCCCACCCTCCTCTGAAGTGAACTGGCACTTAACAGCACTGTCACTGCCTCCTATGAACTTGCTGGAAGGTGTCTTCCCCGCTCGTGGGTCAGGATGTGACATCCAGCATTCGGTTGCGGGCTCCCTCTGTGAACCTTGGAGCTGCCTTCCTTGCAGCCATTCTGCTCAGTGGACTTGGAACAAGTGTTGGGGTGTGTGGGAGAGGTGTTTAAATGGAGCATCCCACTAATTGAAGTGCTCAGCTAATGGCAGGCTGGGCAAATCCTGATTCTGCCTGCCACGGACGCGGTGTGAAACCTATGAAAAAAAGATTCTTCAAAGTGCCTACATCACAGTTTTCCCACCGGAGTTGCCACTTTGCCAAAATATCAGAAAATTCCACCTATTTTCTCTTTGTTGCTTAGACATATATGTCTATTTTCAAAAAAAGGCAATTACAATACTCTTAGCATTCACCCTATAGTAAAATTCTCCACATGCACCACAAGCAACAGAGATTTTGAAGCATAAGCAATGCATAGAAGTTTTAAAGGTTTCACGAAATCTTGAAATTTATTTTAATACACAACAACATGAGTGCCACAGGAATAAAACGACCAAATCCAATATGTAAATATGTTCCTCTCTGTTCAATCAGCACAAAACAAGCTATAGCGCCATCATCAGTAAATTTCTTTCAAACTACTTCAAAGCAAATCTTTCTTTGGCAGACATGATTCTTTTGAGAATTGTCTAACCTCATCTGGAAGAATAAATCCTCAGGTGATTCAAGCCTTTACACTCAAGATTCTCCAGTTAAGGGATCAGTGGAAAACAGAATTATTCTATTATTAACACAAGGTCAAACTCTTGTTTGGGGGAAGAACTGCCTTGGGCTATTGTAATTGTTTATTCCGTACAAAAAAAAAAGCTATACTTGCCCTAGGTCATATTTTTCAATAAAAGGAAACAAAATCATTCTATAATTAGATTAGTTCTCTTGTAGATTTATTTTATTCCCTTGTAGATTTCTAACTGACAAGACTGTAACCACATTTCTCTAACAGACATTAATTTTGTACACATCTGTTCTACTCATGCACAGGTACGCAAGTAGTGCCCCATCAGTTTTAAGATAAAGACACTGAAATACACCGGGAAGCAAATATATAAATAGTTCCAGTTAAAGGCAAATTTTCAAAAGTGCTTCAATTATTATTCCAACTCTGTAAGTCCCTCAACTAATACACTGTCATTTTGAGGTTCCCCACATCCCATTGAATTGAGGGGCATCAATTGGGATTCTTGAGATCGTACAATCTGACATCATAAATTCTAAGTCCACCATTAAAAGTGCATACAAAGATAAAATACAATAATTTTTTAATGTAAAACAAAGCATGGTTTTAAATCAGGAGTGACATAATAATTTATAAAATTTTCCCCCTCCCCCATTTCCTATTTTCTCCTCAACAAAGCTGCATTTCTCAAGACATCTTCAACCAGGAGCTCTAACCATGGTTAATTCAGTCCACATGGCCAAGTAATGATTCACTTATGATTTTGATTTTCCCTTTGAGAAGACTTCCAAAATCTTGCAGCTGTCAGAGTTTGTGCTAAAATTTTAGAAAATCTTGAAAGATAATTAAATAAAGTGCTTTTCACCAAGATGAAAAACTGTCCTCACCTTCATCGTTTTCGCTTTTTAGATGATCTATCATATATTGAATGGGCTCCATTGGCTTATCCACTAGCAAACCCTGCAACAGTCTCTGAAGGGCACAAGAAAGTAAGTAAAGAGGTTACACTTCCCATTGATAATCCTGACTTATGCACTGGTAGCCTTGTGTAGACATGTATTGTATGCAGGAATTAAACAGAAGTACAATGCCAGACTAAGATCAAAAAAACACTTTTTGCAAAAGATAGATTGAAAAAATATGTCTTCAGGGCTGAGTTCACAAGATAGACCCAGATGAAGAGGGCTCTTCAACCCATTTTGATCTCCTTTTTTGAAGACCACTCTTATGATCTTATTACAGCATCTATTCATTCCTTAGCTATCTAGCTTCATTGCCCCAACTATTCTGTCAGCCTCCAATTATTATGAAACTTTATTTGTTGCTTTATATACTTATGAACTCAACCAAATCTGATCCCAATAAATAAAAAGATTTGTGAGATTCTTGTTAAAAAAAACTTGCAGTAATTAAATGCAATAAAACATGGAAGTATAGACTATTTTTCCACACAATTCAAATAAATGAAACTTTTCAAGCCAGCTTTCACAGTAAGACTGGCAGTATATATTGCATTTACAATAGTGGCAGCTGGTTGGTGCAGCACATTAGAATAAGAGCAACTAAGATATGGATTCAAACCTATGATTTCCAACTGCGATTTCACACTTCAACTTGAACTGTCGGAGGAGCTAGCAAGTAGAGTGAAGGCACTTCCTTACGGATATGAAAGTAACTAATAATGCTCTCTGTTGACTTTTTAAATATCATGAAAAGCTATCCCATTGTTTCCATGCTGGAAATTATATTGCACATAGACTCATAGAATTTATAGTCAGAGGGAGGCCATTCAGCCCATCGGGTCCGCACCGGCCCTTGGAAAGAACACCCCACTTAAACCCACACTTCCACCCTTTCTATTAATTAACCAATCCTCTATCCATGCTACTACTTTACCCTTAATGCCATGCATCTTTATCTTATGCAGCAACCTATTGTTGCTGCATAACCCACCTAACCCCTTTTGGACACTAAGGGCAATTTAGCATGGCCAATCCACCTAACCTGCACATCTCTGGACTATGGGAGAAAACCAGAGCACCCGGAGGAAACCCACGCAGACACGGGGAGACGTGCAAACTCTGCACAGACAGTGACCCAAGCAGGAATCAAACCTGCTTGAAACTAAATGAGAGGAGGGGATAATTGGGTATTTAAATCTTCAATCATAGGAGCACAAGAATAGGAGTAGGTATTTAGCCCACTGAGACTGTTCCACCATCCTGGTTGATCTGTAACCTAACTCCACATACTTGCCCTCACTCCTTATATCTTTGGTTAACAAAGATCTATCAATCTCAGATTCAGGATTAACAATTGATCTACATTTGTTATTTATAGAACAGATGCTGAGATTATCCAACCCCGCCATGGCTGGACCCGCCATGGGAGATGCAGCGGGACAGTCAAAAATCCAGTGACTTTGAGCGAGACGAGAAGATCCAGGTCGGGCAGGGCTGGAAAATCCCAGCCAGAGTTACAAACTTCTACCATCCTTTGTATGCAGCATTTCCTAACTCCACTGCTGTAAAGTCTGGCTCTACCTTTTAGACTATGTCTCTTAGTCCTAGACTCCCCAACCAGTGATAATAGTTTTTCTGTAACTATCATGGCCGATCGGTTAATTATAACACATGAAAGTTTGGAATAAGTAAAGATTATTCAGAGCATCAACTTAACAATTTCCACAAGCATGACTACCCCAACAGGGAACTCTTTCCTCCCCATATTCAATATCTGCATACTGTTTTAACAATCAAATGTAATTTTTCAATTCAAGGATACATTAAATTTACCTTCTCAGTTCAGTCTCTATGAATAAAACATTTAATATTTTGTTTTAAAACAAAAACTACTTGTATTAACACAAAATGATCCCATCTTTTGTTCAATTTCCTAAATTATTTGGTGTCATATCATAATCAGCTACATTTGATCAACCTAAATATTATACAACCCGAGTCATGGAATTTACAGTGCAGAAGGAGGCCATTCAGCCCATCTGCACCGGCCCTTGGAAAGAGCACCCTACCTCAGCCCCATGCCTCTACCCTATCCTCCTTTATCCGGGGGGGAATCCACGCAAACACGGGGAGAATGTGCAAACTCCACACGGACAGTGACCCAGAGCAGAAGTTGATGCTTCTTGGCGTCTTTCCTGCAGCAAACTACTTACCCTAACTGAACTGAACACGCCGAAGATTCTAGCTTAAGGCCAAAGGGGGGGAAACCTGCACAATTATAATATGTGCAACGGCATTAAAAGTGATAATAACTGGCGAAACATGTCGATGTTGTTCATACCTGCAGGATCTGAAATATTCCATGTTTCTCCGCATAGACTCCGAGCTCTGGGGAAATCCGAAACGGCTTTTTGGTTGCGTCCATTTCTTCGGGGTTTAAAACGTGTGCATAATATTATAAATATTAAAATTACACCTGAAGACCAGACCCTCCCCAAGGCGGCGGAGATTGTCCACCACCGCCGTCGCCGTTGACTCGGGACTCAAGTTGACTCGCGCGCACGATTGTTGAAGGCCGCGTTGCCAAGGCAACGGAGCGTTAAACCGTTGGATCGGTTGTTGACAAGAGAGCCGCAATTGGCACCGACCGCCACCCGGGACAAGCCGACCGCGGCAAGCCACCGGGACAAACCGAAGGGTTAAAACTTATTCACTTATTCAGCGTTGAACTTGTTGAAAAGTTTGTGATTGTGGGCCCAGTTGCTATGGATACCGAGCCATTGTGACCCCCCTCCCCCCCTCGCATTTTTTTGATATCGATATCCCCTATCCCCTGCTTATCATTTTGTACCTTGGGAGTGTTCGACGCCTCCCTCAAATGTTTTTCTTTTATTCCTTCATGGGATGTGGGCATTGCAGGCTGGGCCAGCATTTATTGCCCATTCATCCCCCCTGGAGGGGACAGTTAAGGGTCATTGCTGTGGGTCTGGAGTCACATGTAGGCCAGACCGGGCGGGTAAGGACGGCGGATTTCTTGCCCTGAAGAACATTAGTGAACCAGATGTGTCTTTATGACAACCGACCCTGGTTTACCCTGGTCATCTCTAAACTTTTAATTCCAGATTTGTTTTGTGAATTCAAATTTCACCATCTGCAGTGGCGGGATTTGAACCTGGGTCCCCGGAGCATTACCCTGGGTCTCATGTTTACTAGTCCAATGACAATACCACCACGCCACTGCCTCCCCATTCTTCTGCCACAACGGGGTCTTCCTTAATGAAAGGGACTGGCATCAGACCAAACGATTTTTAAGTGAAGAGAATGGGGACTTTTGAAAGGTTTGAAATTAAGTAGAAAATAAATCGTTCAGGAAACCCTTTTTTTTTGGACGGACGCAAGTGATGTTGTTTCATTCAAATTCTGGAGCCCCCAAAAAAGATTTTGATGTCAATCTGTCTCTTTCTCTCCCCGCCCTCCCCTTGCACTTGTTGCTCTTGATCTCAGATTGCTGTTTCAACTTTCTTTGTCATATCTTGTCCTCCGCTGGGCAGAAATTTCCTCCCAACTAAATTGGTGCCCACCGCAACCTCTAGCCAATGACTTCATTGGGATTCACTAATTATGAGAGCAGATGTTCAGACTGGAGTCCAGTTACTAGTGGCGTACCACAAGGATCTGTTTTGGGGCCACTGCTGTTTGTCATTTTTATAAATGACCTGGAGGAGGGCGTAGAAGGATGGGTGAGTAAATTTGCAGATGACACTAAAGTCGGTGGAGTTGTGGACAGTGCGGAAGGATGTTACAAGTTACAGAGGGACATAGATAAGCTGCAGCGCTGGGCTGAGAGGTGGCAAATGGAGTTTAATGCAGAAAAGTGTGAGGTGATTCATTTTGGAAGGAATAACAGGAAGACAGAGTACTGGGCTAATGGTAAGATTCTTGGCAGTGTGGATGAGCAGAGAGATCTCGGTGTCCATGTACATAGATCCCTGAAAGTTGCCACCAAGGTTGAGAGGGTTGTTAAGAAGGCAGACGGTGTGTTAGCTTTTATTGGTAGAGGGATTGAGTTTCGGAGCCATGAGGTCATGTTGCAGCTGTACAAAACTCTGGTGCGGCCATATTTGGAGTATTGCGTGCAATTCTGGTCGCCGCATTATAGGAAGGATGTGGAAGCATTGGAAAGGGTGCAGAGGAGATTTACCAGAATGTTGCCTGGTATGGAGGGAAGATCTGATGAGGAAAGGCTGAGGGACTTGAGGCTGTTTTCGTTAGAGAGAAGGTTAAGAAGTGACTTAATTGAGGCCTACAAGATGATTAGAGGATTGGATAGTGTGGACAGTGAGAGTCTTTTTCCTCGGATGGTGATGTCTAGCACGAGGGGGACATAGCTTTAAATTGAGGGGAGATGGATATAGGACAGATGTCAGAGATAGGTTCTTTACTTAGAGAGTAGTAAAGGCGTGGAATGCCCTGCCTGCAATAGTAGTGGACGCGCCAACACTAAGGGCATTCAAATGGTCGTTGGATAGACATATGGACGATAAGGGAATAGTGTAGATGGGCTTTAGAGTGGTTTCACAGGTCGGCGCAACATCGAGGGCCGAAGGGCCTGTACTGCGCTGTAATGTTCTATGTTCTATGTTCTAGATGTCATCCTCTGCGAGCAAAATTGAGAGTTCCACATGGTAAGCTGCGCACCCAGTACCATATTTCTGCTGCAAGCAGTGAAGATGGAAGCATTACAAATAGATTAAGTGAATGTGTAAAACCTGTGGCAAATGGATTTCAATGTAGGTGACTATGAGGTCATCCACTTTGAACCTAAAATTGATCGAGCATTGTACATTCTAAATGGTGAAGTGCTAGAAACAATGGAGGTCCAAAGAGACATGTACATACATCATTAAAATGTCATGAACAGGTACAGAAAATAATCAAATTGATTAATGGAATGCTGGCCTTTATAGCTAGAGGACTATGTTATGTTATGCCACAATTATACAAAGCCCTGGTTAAACCATACCGAGAGCATTGTGTCCAGTTCTGGCGCCATACTGGAAAGATGCATTAGCCTTGGAGGGAGCTTGGACTCCAGGTTAAATGATTAATTTGGACATTCTGAATTCTCCATCTGTGTACCCGAACAGGCGCAGGAATGTGGCGACTAGGGGCTTTTCACAGTTACTTCATTGCAGTGTTAATGTAAGCCTACTTGTGACAATAAAGATTATTATTATGAGCAAAGGTGACACAAACTGCAATTGTATTGCTAGTTTAGAAGGTTAAGGATGATTGGATCATGTTTTTAAGATATTTTTTAAGAGATCTTATTGAATGGCAACTGAAGAGGCGCGAGGGGCTAAATAGTCCATTTCTATTCCTATGTTTGTCTGTGCATATCCTTCTATATCTGCTGTTGTGTACAAATAGGTTAAAGATTAGCTAGGAAAAAATACCTTTAAGAAATATATCATTGTGTTACATAGCACAAAACCAAGCAAATTCATAGTGAAAATGTCCTGGTCCCCACAAGATGGTGCTATTCAGCTCTCAATAAGGTTGGTGGGAATAAAATAATGAAATGAAATGAAAATCGCTTATTGTCACAAGTAGGCTTCAAATGAAGTTACTGTGAAAAGCCCCAAGTCGCCACGTTCCGGTGCCTGTTCGGAGAGGCTGTTACGGGAATCGAACCGTGCTGCTGGCCTGCCTTGGTCTGCTTTCAAAGCCAGCGATTTAGCCCTGTGCTAAATAATCATGAATAAATGCAATTCTTTACAACAACAAAAAAGTAGCACAATTAGGTTATGCATATAAAGAATATGGGGCAGTGTTATAGAGGTGGAGGTAGGCTTTATATATTAATATTACTATTCAGAAATTCTACAAAGCTGTAACCATCCTTGGAGGGTGGATAGTTCATATTGCATTACCGAACTGCTGAATTTCAAAAGTCTTCAGATTAATTGGAGGTCAATTTCTTCACCACCTGGGTTTTAACTTGGCTGGCTGATCAGACCGAACTCCCTCACCCCCTTTATGGAAACCAGCTTATTTTCCATACCATTGATACCACCTAATGCTGTTAGTTTCAGCATTTAGTCAGTAATATGCTTAAACTTGAACACAGTCATTTCTGAGAGTTCAGCATAAGATCATTGGTTCAGCGCCCAATTGTACACAGGAGCAGAAAAAACCTGTTTGGTCCAACTGGCAGGCCTCAAGAGTTCCAGCACAGGATACAAAACTCACTACTTAATCCTTTCAATTGATGTTCTCTCCAAACACCCTTTTAAAGCTATTGATGCTATCAATAGCTTCCCCAGGGTGTTCATTCCAAACATTCAGAATCGTCCATGTGAAATAGTTTGATATGTCCATTCATCTTCCCTTTTCTGAGCTTGTTCCCATTCAACTTTGTTGTCATTCTGAGGAACATTGTAACCAGTTCCTCAGGGTTCAAGTGATGTTAGGCTAATTAACACAGTGGCTGCACTTCAAAGTAATTTATTGTATGTGAAATGCCTTGGAGCCTTTCTGGTATGTATATATGGTAAGACAAATACAGTTGTAAAATTTCCATGTTGTGATACTGGAACAGACTGACAAGGCCCATAGGCCCAGACAGAAACTGCAAAATGAAGCCCTGGCTGGAAATAGATACTGGCTACCTGCAAGAGCACTCAAGTCAACACATAAACCCATTGATGTTTTATGGACTTTGTGATTACCCACTCAAGCTTACACAGAAGAACAAGGCCATACTATGAATATATAATGAACTTCAAGACACAGGTGATCAACTTTGTAGCAGGACAAAAAAAATGAGGCCATCAAACTCCATAATGGGATAATAACTGGTCAGACAGGAGTGTTTCAGGTGATATCGGATCTTTATTAAATCACCCTGGCTGAACAGGAGTATCCTGTTTATTCCCATTCACGAGTTTAAATCTGGATGGGACAATGGAACTCAGGCCAGGTGTGGGCGTATACCTGTGACTCAGTGCTAGCAGAACCAGTATAAAAGAAGGAACATCAGAACAGGTCTTCAGCGATAACATGAGAGTCCACCAGGCACAACCATGAAGAAGATACCCTGGGTTTCGAGCACAGAGAAGATATCCACATTGAGTGACCGCAGCCTGGCCAGCTTCCTTCATTAAGTGCGGGTAATTAAGTGTGGGTAAACCAGGGGCTGGTTTAGCTCACTGGGCTAAATCGCTGGCTTTTAAAGCAGACCAAGGCAGGCCAGCAGCACGGTTCAATTCCCGTACCAGCCTCCCCGAACAGGCGCCGGAATGTGGTGACTAGGGGCTTTTCACAGTAACTTAATTGAAGCCTACTTGTGACAATAAGTGAATTTCATTTCATAATGCCTAGAGCTCAGCTGTGAGTCGGAGTCATATTTTGTGTGATGGAGAGAATTGTGAATAAAATTGGGTTAAACTGTGAACCTGTTTTGTCCTTCATTCATCTTGCAAATAAGGGTAGCTGTGTAAAACATTTTAGTAATAAACTGGGTGAAGTGTCTGGTAGTTTACAGACAACAATGTGTTTTCATGGTCACAACGTCATCTAGAATTCAAGATCAACCCATCTTGTTTCTTCTAACATTATTCTAGAAATAATTTAAAATTAGAAAAGGATCACATTAATAAATCATTTATTCTCATGGATTTATGATGTGCCCTTTGGCTATACAGTTAAAGGTGGTGGTGTAGTGGTAAAGCCACTGGGCTAGTCCAGAGGCACAAGCTAATGCTTTGGGGCTGTGAGTTCAAATCTCACCACAATGGCAGCCGGTGGAATTTAAATTCAACTAATGAATCTCGTCTCAGTAATAATAATCTTTATTAGCGTAATGTTTACCATGACGACTACCGTCGATTGTTTTAAAAAACCATTGGGTTTACTAACGCATTTTAGGAAAGGAAATCTGCCAGCCTTATCTCTCTTGCCCATCCTCTGAAACGTCAGCGGCAAATTGAAGGACAGTTAGAAATGGGCAACAAATACTGGCCTTGCCACATCCCATGAAAGAATAAAGAGGAAAAAGGAAGCTACAGTGGAGGAATTAGCAGAGATTTTGAAAGATGGGCATGAGCTGGTAAATGGCTCCACATGCCAACATTTCAGGAAGAGAGATTGGAGGTTGTCAATGGTTGGGTGGATTTTGAGGAGTAGGGGGATGATGGTGGATTTGAAGCAGCGATGCAGAGAAAATTGAGGTCTAAAAACTCAGTCACATCTCATTCGGCAAGGCGTGGCTTTTTCCCAGGATCTTTTCGGCAAGACTAACAACATTCGAGTGGAAGTTCTGGCCACACCGTGATTGTAAAGGGGGATTGCAGTCTGTAAGAATCTCGACAGCGCACCCTATGGAGGAGCTTAGGTTCACTGACAGCAACATGTTTCTCAGTTTCGCACGATTCCATTTCTGGACTCCCAAAGCTGTGAACGTTGACAGTATAATGTCAGCCGTATAATTGGGCCGTATAACTCACTCACTCATTACGCTGTACTCCGCGCATGTCCAAACTCGCAAAGTTGGTGTTGGTTTGAGTAATAACGGTGAATGCTGACAGCAAAAAACAGGTCAATGTAAGCCAAGGCGTACAAAGAGCCATATCTGCAGGAGCAATGGAAGACAATTGTAGCTGAAGGCACCGTGGAAAGTACAATTATTACAACACTCGATTTTCATACTGACCAAATGTACTTTAGCATTTAACTTGGAGGAACGCCTCAGGAGACACATTGGTTAATATGGATACGTGAGTGAGAGGGTTAACGTGAATTACGTGTCTTTGGCTCAGTCCAGTTGCTAGGTAATGAAGTTAAACAATGGTCACTAGGTGCAGTATAGTGCCAACTGAAAATGTATCCAATTAATGTAACAAACTAACCAGGTTGGAAGGAAATAGTCCACCCGGAACACAAAAAACAACGCATTGAAATAAAGATTTGGGTATAATCCGAGATCCATTTTTCAAAGATTCAGGTAGGTTAACACAAAGCAATTGTTTCACTATTAATGATGCACCATCGAGGTGAAATATGTACTCCATGTTGCATTGCAAATTTGCATTGTATTAATTAACATTCAGAACATCAGTGTATTTATTTCATCGATGGTATCTTCTTTCTGAGATCAAGATCGTTTGAAAGGTTTTTAATTCCATGTTTAAACACAGCCTGGAGATTAATGTTCTTTGCTCGGTGTAGATCATGAGAACGACGCATTTTGAAATGGTTGTGTTGCTGCTGGTTTATCAATCCTCAACATCTTCAATAAACTCCTGCAAAACCTAACGTATGTTTACAAATGCTAAATGCGGAACTGCAATATGACATTTCAACACACTTACATTGTTTACGCTATGTATGAGATTGTTCCATGTGCAACAATGCATCCAGCAGCATCGCTGTACATTACAGTAAGGCATGTAGGAACATTGTGCAAAGTTAGTACCCGAATTCCACTCCCCTTTCCTTAGGCTTGCGGCTGATCGTGTCGTGGCTACAATAGAATTGATGCGGCACACTTATATCTGGGGGTGGACGGGGGTGAGATAGATTGGGGATCGGAGGAGATGAGGGGGATAGGGAATGGATGGAGGGGGTGGGTGGAAAGGAGATTGGGGGGGGGGGGGGTTGTCAAGTCCTGTGAAGGGGACGGGGGGAAGGAGATGGGTGATGAAAGGAGAGAGTTGGGAGGGGACGAGATCGTTGTGGAAGATCAGGGGCGGAGCCTCATGGGGCAGGACTGGCTACGACGGATAAAGCTAAGTTGACTAGAATTTTTTTAAATAATGGATGGTGCTTTTCAAGAGATCCTGTGCAAGTAAAAGGCATTTTTCAAAATGAGCCGGGCCAAGTACAAGGGGGTCAAGGCCAAAATCTATGTGAACCCCAAATCCATACCAAAATTCTTCAGAGCTCAGCCCGTCCCATACGCTCTACATCAGAAAGTGGAGGCCAAATTGATATATTTGGATAAATTAGTAATCAGATGGGCAATACAATTCCCCGAATGGACGTCCCCTATTGTTCCTGCCCTAAAACCTGACTGCACTTTCAGGATCTGTGGCAATGACAAACTCACCATAAACCAAGCAGCCCAACTCAACAAGTATCCTATCCCTAGGATAGAAGACTATTACATAAAGCTGGTGGGGGGCCTTACATACACACAACTCAACTTGAGTCATGCTTACCTACAACTTGAGCTGGATGAAGACTCCAGGAAAGATGCAATGATCAACACACATAGGGAACTTCTCCAGTATACAAAGTTGCCTTTTGGCATATCGTCTGCATGTAGAATCTTCCAAGACACAATGGAGATCTTGCTACAAGGAATTCCAAAAGTTGTGGTGTACTTAGATGTCATTTGATGATGGGAGTTTCACAGGAAGAATATCTGGCTCGCCTGGAGGAAATCCTTTAGCAGTTCAGAGATGCAGGCATAAGACTAAAAAGGCAAAAGTGCACCTTTCAGTCAATGAAGTCACATATTTGGGGTATAAAATTAATGGCAAATGCCTACACCCCTTAGAAGATAAGGTGAAAGCAATCAGAGAGGTTCCTGCACCAAAATTGTCATGAAATTAAAATAATTTTTGGGCATGGTCAATTACTACGGCTGATTCATTCCAAACTTAACAACAACGTTAGCACCATTGCACCATCACCTAAAACATACCAGCGAAGGCACTGGAAAGACCCGCAGCAACAGGCCTTCGATCAGGTCAAGGTAGCTTTACAATCATCCAATTTACTAGTTCATTTTGACCCAGATCAATAGATAATCTTATGCGATGGGGTAGGAGTAGTCTTATCACACAAGATGGAAGATGGCACCGGCCGGCCCATTGCCTTCACCTCCCAGACATTAACAGATGCAGAAAGAAGATATTCGCAAATTGGAAAAGAGGGCCTGGCAGTGGTATACAGTGTCAAAAATGTTCATCAATAAGTTAATGGTCACTGTTTTACGATCATAACCATTATTGGGTTTACTCTGCAAGGATAAGCCCATCCCACCATTGCTTTGGCTAGGGTGCAGGGATGGGCTCTGCTTTTGGCTGCCTATAGTATGTTTTTCAACATCGGCTGGGGACTGAGGTTTCCAAAGCTCCCACTCCATCAAAGTGTGGTTCCACTCCCGGTGTCACAAGAAAATGCCTGGCTTTAAATGTTTTGGCTACCTTGCCAGTGACATCGACTTATATTAGGAATTGGACTTAGAGGGACACAGTCCTGTCAAAAGTTAAGCTGATGGTTTTATCTGGCTGGCATTATGATAAATCGGAGCAGCTCAGACCCTACCAACTGAGGAAAGACAAATCAGTTGTGAAGAAGGGGTATTACTGGGGGGGGGGGGGATCCTGGGTGATGGTACCACCTCCAGCAAGAGAGCCGCTACTGCAAGAGGTACAAAGTGCGCACTCTGGGCAAACCAAAATGAAAATTTTGGCCAGGAGCTACATATGGTGGCTGGGCATCGACAAAGACATTGAGAACCTGGTCCACCAGTGTGATTTTTGCCAGTCACAACTGACCCCTGCTGCCTGTGGCATCCCTGGCCACAATTGGACAAGTTTGCATATAGATTTTGCAGGTCCCTTCCTAGGAAAAGTGTTCTGGTGCAGGTGGAGTCCACTCCAAGTGGTTAGACATCCAAGAAATCTGTACAACGATTTTGGCAGCCACCATTGAAACTTTAAGACGAATTTTGGCGATTCATGACCTCCCAATAATTTTGGATAACGGCACTGCCTTTACGGGGGTGGAATTCCAGCATTTTATGCGGACCAATTGTATCCAGCACATCCGCACACCCACCTTATCACCTGGCCTGACAGGAAGAGCAGTGCAAATCTTCAAATCTGCCATGAAAAAGCCGCCAGATAGGCCATTGCGTCTCAAGCTGGCCAATATCCTCCTTTCAAACAACACCACCCCACCCCACCCCATTAGCACTGGGGTTTCACCAGCGGAAATGTTGATGAGCCATTGTCTCCGAACTCGGCTGGACCTGGTGTTCCCCAATTTGGTGGAAGGGTGGAGGCGAGGCAAGCTACGCAAAAGAAATACCATGACTCGACCAAAGGTAACAGATATTTCAAAGCAGATCTAATTTTTGTTAGAAACTTTGGGGTTGAACCATTATGGTTACCTGGGAGTGTCATAGCAAGATCTATGCCGGTGTCTTATTTGATGGATGTACAAGGGAGAGAGGTGCAAAAGCACTTGAACCACATAAGGAGAGAAGCTGCAACTTCGACCGCAAAACATGTTGATCCAGTGGTAACTCTAAAGTTACTTCATCAGAGCCAGAAATGAGGGAACTGGTTGTTTAAGAAGAGGCCCCTCTTGCTACTTCAGAAGGAAATGGAGGTGGGGGGGGGGGGGGGGGGTTTGGCTGCACCAACGCACTTTCTGAGACCTTTACACAACCACCTGCTGCTATTGACACCACCACCACTAGCTGGATAGCAGAAGAACCTGCCAGAGAACGTATGCAGTCCACCAGACCTTGGAATCGCCTGATAGACTGACCTTAGTAAAGACTGTACCTTATCACCCCCTTTTTATGGTTTCGCCCTCATTGTAAATAGTTACCTGTTATTATCCTGTAATGTACATAGCATTGGTTTTGGTTTATTGTCATGTGTACCGAGGTACAGTGAAAAGTATTGTTCTGCGTGCAGCTCAGACAGATCATCAGACAGATGAAAAAAATACATAATAGGGCAAACATAAAATACACAATGTAAATACATAGACACAGGCATCGGGTGAAGCATACAGGAGTGTAGTACTACTCAGTAGAGAAGATGTGTGAAAAGATCAGGGGCGAGATTCTCCGACCCCCCGCTGGGTCGGAGAATCGCCGGCGGCTGGCGTGAATCCCGCCCCCGCCGGTTGCCGAAGTCTCCGGCACCTGAGATTCGGCGGGGGCGGGTATCGCGCCGGTTGGCGGGCCCCCCCGCTCGATTCTCCGGCCCGGATGGGCCGAAGTCCCGCTGCTAAAATGCCTGTCCCGCCGGCGTAGATTAAACCACCTACCTTACCGGCGGGACAAGGCGGCGCGGGCGGGCTCCGGGGTCCTGGGCGCGGGGCGATCTGGCCCCGGGGGGTGCCCCCACGGTGGCCTGGCCCGCGATCGGGGCCCACCGATCCGCGGGCGGGCCTGTGCTGTGGGGGCACTCTTTCCCTTCCACCTCCGCCACGGTCTCCACCATGGCGAAGGCGGAAGAGACTCCCTCCACTGCGCATGCGCCGCCCGGAGATGCCAAAGGCCTTTTCCGCCAGCTGGCGGGGCAGAAATTCGTCCGGCGCCGACCTAGCCCCTTAAGGTTGGGGCTCGGCCCCCAAAGATGCGGAGCATTCCGCACCTTTGGGGCGGCGCGATGCCCGTCTGATTTGCGCCATTTTGGGCGCCAGTCGGCGGACATCGCGCCGTTTCCGGAGAGTTTCGCCCTAGATCTGTCCATAAGAGGGCCGTTTAGGAGTCTGGTAACAGCGGGGAAGAAGCTGTTTTTGAATCTGTTAGTGCGTGTTCTCAGACTTTTGAATCTCCTGCCCGATGGAAGAGTGAGTAAGCCGGGTGGGAGGGGTCTTTGATTATGCTGCCCATTTTCCCAAGGCAGCCGGAGGTGTAGACAGAGTCAATGGATGGGTGTCGGGTCCGCATGGGTTGGGCAGTGTTCACGACTCTCTGTAGTTTCTTCCGGTCTGAGACAGTTGCCACACCAGGCTGTGATGCAGCCAGACAGGATGCTTTCAATGGTGCACCTGTAAAAGTTGTTAATCAATGTGGACATGCTACATTTCCTTAGTTTCCTGAGGACGTATAGGCGCTGTTGTGCTTTCTTGGCCGTAGCGTCAACGTGGGTGGACCAGTTCAGATTTTTGGTGATGTGCACACCTAGGTATTTGAAGCTGTCAACCATCTCCACCTCAGCCCCGTTGATGCAGACAGGGGTTACATAGAACATAGAACAGTACAGCACAGTCCAGGCCCTTTGGCCCACGATGTTGTGCCGACCATTTATCCTAATCTAAGATCAACCTAACCTACACCACTTCAATTTACTGCTGTCCATGCGCCTGTCCAAGAGTCGCTTAAATGTCCCAAATGACTCAGACTCCACCACCTCTGCTGGCGGTGCATTCCACGCACCCACCACTCTCTGTGTAAAGAACCTACCTCTGACATCTCCCCTATACCTTCCTCCAATCACCTTAAACTATGTCCCCTCGTGACAGCCATTTCCACCCTGGGGCAAAGTCTCTGGCTATCCACTCTATCCATGCCTCTCATCACCTTGTACACCTCTATCAAGTCACCTCTCTTCCTTCTTCGTTCCAGTGAGAAAAGCCCTCGCTCCTTCAATCTTTCTTCATAAGACATGCCCTCCATTCCAGGCAGCATCCCAGTAAATCTCCTCTGTACCCTCTCCAAAGCATCCACATCCTTCCTTTAATGAGGCACCAGAACTGGACACAATATTCCAAGTGTGGTCTAACTAGTGTTTTATAAAGCTCCAGCAAAACCAAACGGCCTTTAAACTCAATCCCCCTGTTAATGAAAGCCAACACACCATACACCTTCTTCACAACCCTATCAACCTGGGTGGCAACTTTGAGGGATCTATGTACGTGGACCCCAAAATCCCTCTGTTCCTCCACACTTCCAAGAATACTGCCTTTAACCCAGCATTCAAATTCAACCTTCCAAAATGAATCACTTCACATTTATCTAGGTTGAACTCCATCTGCCACTTCTCAGCCCAGCTCTGCATCCTGTCAATTTCCTGTTGTAACCTGCAACAGCCCTCAACACTGTCTACAACTCCACCAATCTTCGTGTCATTGGCAAACTTACTAACCCACCCTTCCACTTCCTCATCCAAGCCTTACTGAAATCCATATACACCACATCCACTGCCCGACCTTCATCAATGTGTCTCGTCACACCCTCAAAGAATTCAATGAGGCTTGTGAGGCATGACCTGCCCCTCACAAAGCCATGCTGACTATCTTTAATCAAACTAAGTTTTTCTAAATAATCATAAATCCTATCTCTCAGAATCCTTTCCAATATTTTGCTCACAACAGACGTAATACTGATGAGTCTGTAATTCCCAGAGATTTCCCTATTCCCTTTCTTGAACAGGGGAACAACATTCGCCTCCCTCCAATCATCCGGTACTACTCCAGTGGAGAGTGAGGATGCAAAGATCATCGCCAACGGCGGAGCAATCTCCTCCCTCTCTTCCCGTAGTAACCTTGGGTATATCCCATCAGGCCCAGGGGACTTATCTATCCTGATACTTTTCAAAATTTCCAGCACATTCTCCTTCTTAATATTAATCTGTTCGACTCTATTAACCTGGTTCACACTGTTCTCATGAGCAACAAGGTCCCTCTTTCTAGTGAATACTGAAGCAAAATATTCATTTAGTGCCTCCCCCATCTCCTCAGACTCTAGGCACAAGTTCCCTCCACTATCCCTGATTGGCCCTACTTTCACTCTGATCATCCTCTTATTTCTCACATAAGTGTAGAATGCCTTGGGGTTTTCCCTAATCCTTCCCGCCAGGGCTTTTTCATGCCCCCTTCTAGCTCTCCTAAGTCCATTTTTGAGTTCCTTCCTGGCTACCTTGTAACCCTCTAGAGCCGTGCCAGATCCTTGCTTCCTCAACCTTACATAAGCTTCCTTCTTCCTCTTGACTAGAAGCTCCACTTCTCTTGTTATCCAAGGCTCCTTCACCTTACCATTCCTTCCTCTTACCATTCTTTCCTCGTCTCAGTGCGACAAAACTATTCAGCACTCGCAGCAAGTGCTCCTTAAACAACCCCCACATTACTGTTGTGCATTTCCCCAAGAACAATTGTTCCCACTTTATGCTCCTCAGCTCCTGTCTAATAGCAGTATAATTTCCCCTCCCCCAATTAAATACCTTCCCATACTGTCTGTTCCTATCCCTCCCCATGACTATGGTAAAGGTCAAGGAGCTGTGGTCACTGTCACCGAAGTGCCCTCCCACCAAGACATCTGACACCTGGCCTGGTTCGTTGCCGGGCACCAAGTCCAATATGGCCTCCCCCTTAGTCGGCCTATCTACATATTGAGTCAGGAAACCTTCTTGTACACACCTGACAAAACCTGCACCATCCAAACCATTTGCAGTAAGGAGGTTCCAGTCAATGTTAGGGAAGTTGAAGTCACCCATTTGTTATGGGCCAGGGTTAGAGAACCCCAAAGTGTATCATGGAGTTCACCTGACCCACAACTTTTACTAGATTGTGGTATGGGGAGCACACGGCCCACTCTGCACATGTGGTACAGCAGAAATGGAAAAGTATTTTTTAAAGCAAAACAATGTTTATTCTATGAACATCTTAGCAACCCTCAAGGAATACAACACTAAGTAATTCTTACTTTCCTTTTAACATCCTAAGACTTAAAACCTTTCAACAGAAGCACATCAGGTTAAAGTCACTACTGAGAGCAGTTATTAGTTTTAAATCACCAAAGGATCGATTTACATTCTTTAGATTACAGAGAGAGACTCTAATACACCTTCTGGCTATGACTGCAGCTATCCAGCTCTGAAAACGAAAGTAAAAAGCTGACAGACAGCCCAGCTCCACCCACTCTCTGACATCACTGCGGTAATAAACACCCATTTCTTAAAGGTACTCTCACTATAGATAACTATATACACATTTATTTCTTAAAGGTGCTCTCACATGACACATAACAACAACCCTGTTACTTCTGCACCTGTACAATACTTTGCTTCCTGAAGTCAATGACCAGCTCTTTAGTTTTGCTGACATTGAAGGAGAAATTGTCGTTGTTACACCACTCCACTAGGTTCTCTATCTCCCTCCTGTATTCTGACTCACGTACGAGATCCGACCCGCTGCGGTCGTGTCGTCAGCAAACTTGTAGATGGAGTTGAAGCCAAATTTTGCCACGCAGTCGTGTGTATAGGGAGTATAGTAGAGGGCTAAGTTCACAGCCTTACGGGGCCCCTTTAAGGAGGTCTATCATGGAGGAGGTGTTGTTGTTTATTCTTACTGATTGTGGTCTATGGATCTAGTTAGAGTGAGAAGCCAAGGAGGGACTTAAGGGGGAGGGATGTGGTTGCGTGGCCCCTTTAAGGAGCAATCGTTAGCAGGCCACGTGACCCGCCCGAGGCCTATTGCGCAGGAGCGTACAAACCATGATCAATTGGAAGAAAACTCAGGGCCTGGTGAGTGTGGACCCGGGAGTCCAGGAGTAAAGACCCATATTACTAGTTGCTGTGCCTGTATATAGTTTCACCTCTTTGTTGTTCAAATAAATCACTTTGTGATTGAAGCAGCCTCCTCGTTGTGAACTCGGACTATTGCAAGCATCATGGTGGACAAGAGCAGGGAGGTTATGCAGGAACTATATAAAATGCTCGACCTAAGCCTGAGTACTGTTCTGGTCATCATATTACAGGAAGGGTGCGATCACACTCGAGAGGGTAGAGAATATTTAAGAGGCTGTTGCCAGGATTGGAAATGTTTTAATTTGTGAATAGATTGAAGAGGGTTGTGGTCCTTTTTGGAAAATCAGGGGATGAGGAGATATTTAATTGAGGTATCTAAAATTATGAGAGGCTAGATAGAGTGATTAGGAAGGTTCTCATTTCCTTAGCAGAGAGGTCATAACTGGGGGCATAGATGTAAAGTAGTTCATAGAAGAATTAGAGGGGACCTGTGGAGAAATATTTCATCCAGAGGATGTTTGGCATCTTGAGCTCATTGCCTGAGAAAGAGAGTGGTTGAGGCAAAAATCTTGTTCTCATTAAGAAAGGGCTTAGATGTGCATTTGAAATATTGTAACCAGTAAGGCTACAGGCCAAAAGCTGGCAAGTGGGATTAGGCTGGACAGTTCTTGATCAGCCTCTTTCAGCACCATAACTTTCTATGTTTCCAGGAATGGATTGGCGAATCATTACACATACACACGATTTTCTTCCTATTGACTTCAAAAGGCAGACCAAAGTGAAATTGACTCCTGCTGTGCCTGAGGGCTGGAAAGGGAAAGAGATGCCTCATGAGAGTTGTAGTTTACAACTTCCCCCGATGGAACTGTGATGCTCAAAAGTGTATCCTGATAAGCCAGACACAGAATTTATGAATTACAATTATGACTCACAAGTGGCAGCAAGCCATATAAGATTTGTTTTAAGTGCTTATGTAGTCTAAGCTATTAAAGAAAATTATTTGAGCTTATGAAACTATTTGGGAATGGCCTTTCTGTGCTGCTAAGGGGGATTAGGGACAAACCCTTAGGAGGTATTTTGGCTATCGTAGTAAGTTAGTTAGCCATATTGGCACACGGTGAATTCATCACCTGTCCAGGTGTTTAGCTATTGGAGATAACCTCCCTGGAGTGGTTAGCACAGTTGTTTCACAGCTCCAGGGTCCCAGGTTCGATTCCTGGCTTGGGTCGCTGTCTGTGCGGAGTCTGCACGTTCTCCCCTTGTCCTCCGGGTGCCTCCCATAGTCCAAAGATGTGCAGGTTAGATGAATTGGCCATGCTAAATTGCCCTCAGCATCCAAAAGGTTTAGGTGGGGTTACGGGGATAGGGTGGAGGTGTGGGCTTAGGTAGGGTGATCTTTCCAAGGGCAGTGCAGACTTGATGGGCCCGAATGGGCTCCTTCTGCACTGTAAAATCTATGTTCTAACCTCTAACATCCCTATTATGTACCATTCAAACTTCAGCAAGAAATACAAATCTAGGATGGAAAGTGAAGGGGTGGAAGGATTTTTAAAAAATAATTATACATCAGTTGGAAAAAGAAGGATGCTTGAGCAGGAGGAAGGACTAATAAGCAAGTAAACAAAGCATTTGAATCTTAAGCAAGTGCTTAAAATCCACCATAGAAATTAAAGAAAAATATAAAATTATATAGTGTAACTTTCTCAGAAAGGAAGAGCAACAACACTAAATTAAGAGGGATAGTACCTGTAATGCAGATTGGAGCAGGAAATTGCACAGGGAAGTAGACAGATGAAGATGATGCAGTCACTGGGGGACCTCGCCACCATATTCAAACGATACCTTTGAACGATTACTGTCGGGTCCGGGTTAATGTGTTGTGCCACGAGTTGATCGAACGAGTGCGCATCTGACACCGCTGGGTATGTGAGATTCCGGATCACCCCGAATGTATGCACCCCGCAGACCATCAACAGTATGACCGTCTGGCGTGCGTTCCCTGTAATGTTATTGGCCCGGAAGAAGTAACGCATCCTTTCTGTGTCTTCAACACTGGCGTCAAATGCATCTAATTGCCCAGAGGCATGGCAAAATAATTGGCTCCAAACTGGGTCCAGAAAATGGGGGAGGTGGCTCAGCCAAGTAGGTTGCAGCGTCGACAGCAAACCAGTTTACTCCTCATCTCCAGTTTAATAAGGACACGGGGAGTCCACACCGATATCCTTACTGAACAGAAATCTATTGATCTCAGTCTAGAAATTTTGTTCAATGCAGTTTCCACATCTTTTGGAGAGAGGTTCCTATCAATCTTTGTGTGAAAAAGTGCTTCTTGATTGAAAATGATGTCCCGTCATTATTGATTCCCCAAGAACTTAGGTTTATTTACAATAACAATATGTACACTATCCGGCAGATCTCTACCGGGTTCCTTCTCTGGTCGGTGCCTTACTAGCCGTCCTTTTATACATTGGTTAATAGAGTTCCCCATGCGGTGGAGCTCGTACTCTGTGAGGGCCACAGGGAAGATAATCATTCCCACCCCATAGTTCCGTCTTGGGATATTACAGGCAAACAATCAAAAAGGCGAATAGACTGCTTCCTTTATCACGAATGGCCTGGAAGACAAAGTGGGGGAAGTTATGTTACAGTTACAGATATCTCTGGTTAGACTCTATTTAGTGTACTGCATCTATTTCATCAGAGAGAATATATTGACCTTGGAGGGGTGCAGAACAGATTCACAAGAGCTTTGGAGGCTATGGGCTGTGCACCATCCAGTGCCCCGTGACTACCACTGAGTATGAATTCCCCCGGTAAAACGGGACAGGGTTTCCCCTTAACAAGGGGAAACCTCACTGTTAAAACCCCAATCTGGGTGCAGGGAAGGTAACACTTTGGGGTGAAGAGTTAATTGTGTATACCTAAATAAACCTGAGTTCATTTTTTTTTAACTTAGAGAACCCAATTCTTTTTTTCCCAATTAAGGGGCAATTTAACATGGCCAATGCACCTACCCTGCATATCTTTGGTTTGTGGAGGCTGTGCTAACCACTGCACCACCGTGCCGCATAACCTGAGTTCATTTTATCCTCCCTTGAGTTCCTGTGTCTCTTCGTTGGATTCTACAATGACCGGGCTTAGAGAGTTAAGTTGTGAGGAGAGGTTGCAGAAACTTGGCTTATATTCTCTCGAGTTTAGAAAATTAAGGGGTGATCTGTGTGATCTAAAATACTATCAAGATTCAGTCCAATAGATACAAATAAACCGTTTCCTCTGATTGGGGAATCAATAATATGGGGACATAATTATAAATCAAGAAGCACTTTTTCAAAGGTTAATAGGAACCTCGCCCCAAAAGGTGTGGAAACTGCATGGAACATTTCTAGGCTGAGATCAACAGAGTTCTGTTAGGTAAGGATATCAAGGGATAGGGAGCTAAGCTGGGTACTCATAGATCATAGATCATAGAATTTACTGTGCAGAAGGAGGCCATTTGCCCATCGAGTCTGCACCAGCCCTTACAAAGAGCACTTGACTCAAGCCCACGTATCTACCCTATCCCCATAACCCAGTAACCCCCACCTATCCTTTTTGGACACTAAGGGCAATTTAGCATGGCCAATCCACCTAACCCGCACATCTTTGGACTGTGGGAGGAAACCGGAGCACCCGGAGGAAACCCACGCAGACACGGGGAGAACGTGCAGACTCCGCACAGCCAGTGACCCAGCAGGGAATCGAACCTGGGACCCTGGAGCTGTGAAGCAAGTGTGCTAACCACTATGCTACCGTGCTGCCCAAAGTAAATGAAGCCATGAGCTAAATGAATGGCAGAGCAGGCTGCAGGGGCAAAATGGGCTACTTCTTCTGTTCCTAAAAATTCTTGGATTCTAAATATGTTTTACGAATGCTGGTTTAAAAGCGCTAGAAATATATCTCTGAGAGGCCTCCATCTTTTAATATCAGTTACATTGATTTTTTTTTTAGCTGAAACTGCCTCACCCAACCAAACCAAACCCAACCCAACCCAACCCAACCCAACCAAACCAATCCAAACCAAACCAAACCAAACCAAACCCAACCAAACCAAACCAAACCAAACCAAACCCAACCAAACCAATCCAAACCAAACCAAACCAAACCAAACCCAACCAAACCAAACCAAACCAAACCAAACCAAACCAAACCAGAAACAAGAGAGAGCGAGAGAAAGGGGCTGCTAGAGTCTCAGAGTGCGCATTATCTTGGCAGAGACTCTGGGAAAGCTTGTGATGTGTGTGGCTTGCAAGCTGTAGGAGGTTTTGGACACAAAAGACATCCAGGACAGTCACATCTGCATGAAGTGCCAAAGGATAGCAGTCTTTGAACAACATGTGGCTGATATGGAGGAGCGACTCTCTTCATTGCGCAGCATGCAAGAGGGAGAGAGGTTTCTGGAACAATCCTACCAGAGGGTAACCACTCCATTTCATGATAGGCAGGCAAGGAGGATTGTAAGGATAGCAGGAGAAAGCAAAAGAGGCAGCGGGTCCAGGAAACTCAGGACTCCTTGGAGTTGTCTAATAGGTATGAAATTTTACATGCCTGTGAAGTCCGCAACGCAACTGAATCAGGGGTAGGTGACTCGAGGGAAAAGTACCCAGGTGTCTGAGGCTACCTAGGGAAAAGAGAGGGAGGCTGGCAGGTGATTAGTAGTGGGTGACTCAATAGTTCAAGGGATAGATAGTCTAGTTTTCAGCCGAGATCATGAGTCCTATATGGTCTGTTGCATCCAGGGTGCAAGGATTTGGGACATAACGTATCAGCCAAACAAACTTCTGGAAAGGGAGGGTGAACAACCGAAATTGTGGTTCATGAAAGAACCAACAACAAAGGGAGGGACAGCTTGAAGGTCTTTCTGGACTAGTTTCAGGAGTTAGGGAGTAGGTTGAAACGCAGGACCTCCAGGGGGTAAAAATACTTACTACCTGTACCATGAGCTTCACCATTTAGGCAAAGGCAGATCAAGGAGGTAAATGCATGGCTTGAAGGATGGTGTAGAAGGGAGGGTTTTGATTATTGGGACATTGGGATCACCTTTGGGAAAGGAGAAAGCTGTTCAGAAGAGATGGGCTTCACCTGAGCCGGAATGGTACTAATCTCCTGGCTGAGAGAGTAAATAGTGTAGTGGGGGTGGATTTAAACTTGTAAAACAGGGTGGGTGGGTTGACTAATGGGCCTAGTTTTAGAAGTACCAATGAGGGCAAAAGAGAGAAGATGGGGAATAGGGAAAAGGAAGTGGTGGAAGGCTTGAGTGTTGACAGTGAACAAAAAAATTGTCGCCTCCCAATGGACAAGAAAGAGATAAGGGCAGGGTTAAGTTGTATGTATGAAAATGCACAGAGTATAGTGAACAAAATTGGGGAACTGGAAAGAGAAATTGTACTAGGTGGATATGACCAAGTAACATTGGCAGAAACATGGCTCAAGCCAGAACAGGATTGGATAAAATGTCCCGGGTTATAAGAACAAAAAACAATACAACACAGGAACAGGCCCTTCGGCCCTCCAAGCCTGTACCGGTCATGATACCAAACTTTGCCAAAACCTTTAGCACTTCCTTGTGCCGTATCCCTCTATACCCATCCTATCCATGTGTTTGTCAAGATGCTTTTTGAACACCGCAAGGTTTTTAGTAGAAACAGGGTGGGTAAAAGGGAGGAGGTGTAGGAGTCTTGCTCAAAGATAGTATCATAGCCCTTGAATGAGATACAGTTCCTGAATTAGAATCGATATGGTTGGAGGTGAGAAACAGGAAGGAAGCGGTTACCTTGTTGGGTATTTATTACAGACCTCCAAATGGTGTGGAGGAAGGAGATGAGAGCATTTGTAGGCAGATTATAGAAATCTGCAGAACAAGTAGGGTTGTGATAGTTGGGGATTTCGATTACCCTAAGGTAGACTGGGAGGAGGGTAAAGTGTGGGGCATGGAAGGGGAGAAATTCCTGCAGTATATGCAGGAGAACTTGGCCATAATACAAGATGAGACAGATATATACTTAGAGGAAAGTAAGTTAATACTAGACAGTCAACATGATTTTGTCAAGGGCAGGTCATGTCTGACAAATTTAATTTAGTTCTTTGTTGAGGTGTCATGGATAGTAAATGAGGGTAGTGCTTTGGATGTACTATATTTGGACTTCCAGAAAACATTTAATATGGTGCCACATGGCAGGTTGGTTAGCAAATTAGAAATGTTTGGGATTGATGGACCCTTGGCAGCATGGATTAGACGTTGGCTAAGAGATAGGAACCGAGGGTAGGTATAGATGGGCATTTCTCAGACTGGAGACCAGGGGAAAGTGGCGATCCCCAGGGCTCAGTGTTGAGATCATTGCTTTTTCTGATTTATATAAACGATTTAGTGATGGGTGTCGAGGGTAAAATCTCTAAATTTGCAGATGATACTAAGCTATGGAGAATAGTGAATTGGGAGGATGACGCTGAGCGACTTCAGAGGGACATTGACAAGTTGGCCAAATGGGCAACCTGACAGATGAACTTCAATGCAGTGAAATGTGAGGTAATGCAATTTGGAAGAAGAAACATAGGGAGAGAATGCACTTTAACAACAGCAGCAGAAAGTAAACCAGGATTAGGGTGTTTTGGAGGGAATCTCTGGCCCAAATCGAAGAGAAAGTTAGGAGATTTCTGAGGAAACTGTTGAAAATGATGTGTTTCTATTCACAGTCCTTTTGGTTTACTGTTACACTTGCTATAGGATCAGTTTATTGTGAATGAGTTACCTTTAATACGTTTAAACTGCTTCATATTAAGGCATGAATGAGCTGAAGGCTACCTTGCGAGATCTGGAACAACGCTACTTACTCTTCAAACAGCAGCAATTCACATTTGTTGCCGCTCTGGATCATACTCGTGAGAATGCTCATGACAAGACCAAACCCGTATCCACTCTTTCACAGGTAACTAACTAGGTGTGTTTATTTTTCCATAGTTACTCATAAAGGAGGATTCTGCTTAAATCAGAGCTGTATTAACTGTAGCAAAAAACTATTGTACTAATAGCTAATATACATCATCAGTGGGGGTTGGTTAGCTCAGTTGGCCGAACAGCTGCTTCATGATGTCAACAGCGCAGGTTCAATTCCCGTAACAGCTGAGGATATTATCTTGGCAGAGACTCTGGGAAAGCTTGGGGGTCACAAGATGGCGGCGCCCATCCTCCCCTCGTGGTGCCCGGGACCCAAAATGGCGGCACCCGCGGGTCACACATGGGGCGCTGGGGGGGTTGGGGAGCGTTTGGGATATGCTGGGCTCGTTCTTCTCCGGGGATTGCGGCGACCCCCCGGGACCGGCACACCGCCGCGTAATGGCCCTTCTTGCCGCAGCTTTTACAAATAGCTGCGCGGGCCGGGCAGCGCTGCCGGGGGTGTTTCGCTTGCCCGCAGAAATAGCAGCGGGCCCCCCCGGGATGGTCTGGCGCTTTAACCGTGCAAGCCTGCGAGGGGGGGGGTTTGTCGCGACGGGGGTCCACTGAGCCCAAGGGGCTGCCGCGCGGTCGGGGCCGTAGGCGCGGGCGTTTTGCGAGGCCACATCTAGGGAAGCTGCAAGGGCCCGTGCCTCTGAGAGTCCTAGCGACTCTCTTTCTAAAAGTCTTTGGCGGATTTGGGGAGAGTTCACACCTGCCACAAAAGCATCGCGAATTAGCATGTCCGTGTGTTGGATCACGTTCACCGGCGGGCAGCTGCAGCCCCGTCCCAAAATTAGCAGCACGGCGTAGAATTCTTCTAGCGATTCTCCGGGACTTTGCCGTCTCATTGCGAGTTGGTGGCGCACGTAGACCTGGTTAACGGGCCGAACGTAGATGCCCTTCAGTAATGCGAGCGCCGTCGGGAAATCCTCTGTGTCTTCTATGAGAGGGTAAATTTCCGGGCTTACCCTCGAATGCAGGACCTGCATTTTCTGGTCTTCTGTGATCCGGCCGGGGGCCGTTCGGAGGTAGCCTTCAAAACATGCTTGCCAGTGCTTAAATACTGCTGCCGAGTTCGCTGCGTGGGGGCTGATCCGCAGGCATTCCGGGGCGATCCAGAGCTCCATAGTCTTTTAAGCTCGCTTAATAAATTGTAGCGCACAATGACTTACGAGAGAGACGAGAAGTGATGAAGTCGATTCAGGCTTTATTAAGCGAGACTTGTCCCCAGCAGTTCAGCAACAGAATGAAGCGGCGGGGAGAAGCTCAGGTTCTTATACTCCGCCTTCAGGGCGGAGCCAGGAGTCAGCAGCCAACCAGGACCCGGGATCTGTCAGCCAATAGCATCACAGCTTCACAGTCCCACATGACCCCTAATACATACCACCACACATGATCAAAACTTTTAATCCACCCAGTCTCTGCTCTAGTGTCATCAATGATGCCAGGCACCTTTTCTCTCTGAAAAACATTTAAACAAAAATTATCATGGGCTTGTGCACCTCTAACCAGCCAAGGAGCAGACTGGAGGATATAGCAAAGCCCGTCATCTCAGCCACAGACAGTCCAATGTACAGCAACACTGCCAGGAGAAGTAGGAAAACCATTTTGAAATAGGAAATTTCATTATAAAAGCTTCACCTGTTTTATGTAATAAATTTAAAGTACCCAATTATTTTTTTTTTCTAATTTAGGGGCAATTTTAGCATGGCCAATCCACCTACCCTGCACATCTTTGTGTTGTGGGGGTGTGGTAGTCTGTGTAGACGTATTACGGTACCTGGTAATGCTGGAACACTATTGGTAGGTATTGTATGTTTCCTATTGGTCAAGCTGTATGGTATCTACGCCCTGCAAGGCGGGGTAGAAGAGCCCGTGTCGCCCCAGCAGCCTTCATTCTGTACCTGAGCTGCTGGGGGAAACATCTAGCTTATTAAAGCCTTCAGTTGGACTACAACCTCGCTTTCGTGGTCATTGATCGTGCATCAATTTAATAAGCCAGATATCAAAGGATGGAGCTCCGAATCAAGCCGGAGTGTCTGCAACTCAGCGCCCATGCGGCGACCTCAGCGGCAATCTTCAAGCACTGGCTGGCGAGTTTTAAAGGATATCTCGGAACAGCCGAAAACACACCTACGGAAGAACAGAAAATGCAAGTCCTGCACTCGAGGGTGAACCTGGAAATTTACACACTCATCGAGGATGCGGAAGACTTCGATGCAACAATAGAGCTGCTAAAAGAACATTATATTCGCCCGGTCTACCAGGTCTACGCCCGACATCTGCTAGCAACGAGGCGACAAATCCCTGGGGAATCGCTGGAAGAATTCTACCGTGCGCTACTGGTGTTGGGGAGAAACTGCCGCTGCCCGCAAGTTTCGGCGAGCAACCACACAGAACTCTTGATCCGGGACGCTTTCGTGGCAGGTATGCTGTCCTCCCAAATCCGCCAGTGATTGCTGGAAAAAGACACCCTGTGCCTCAAGGAAGCACGGGCCCTTGCAGGTTCCCTGGATGTGGCCTCCAGAAACGCCCACTCTTACGTTCCCGACCGCGCGGCAGCCCCCTGGGCAGTGTGGAACCCCTCCGCAGCAGACCCCGAGACATCCCCCATCCCCCCACAAGCTTGTGCTGCCAAGCGGCCTGGCAACAGCGGGGGGCCCCGCTGCTACTTTTGCGGGCAGGCCAACCATCCCCAGCATGCTGCCCGGCCCGCGCATCCACCTGCAAGGGATGCGGTAAAAAGGGCCACTTTGTGGTGGTATGCCAGGCTCGTGCGGTCGCAGCGGTCTCCAGCAGGGAATGCGGACTGCCACCACAAACCTCTCCACAGTCCCCGTGCGACCAGCGGGTGCCGCCATCTTCCTACTCCAGGGCCACATGCGACCCCTGGGTGCCGCCATCTTGTCCCGCGGGCGCCATGTTCGATGGACGGGCGCCGCCATTTTGTGCACCCCCAGCCATGTGCGACCAATGGGAGCTGCCATCTTGGATGGACTCCCAGGACCCCAGCTCGGCTGACCGCACACCGCCTGAAGAGAACACTCAACTGCTGAGATTAGGCTCGGTGACCCTGGATCAGTCCCGGCCTCGAACACTCACAACCGCTACAACAACTGTACTTATCACGAGACGTCCTGGTTAATTGACTCTGGGAGCACGGAGAGCTTCATACACCCCGACACGGTAAGGCACTGTTCTCTCCTCGTCCACCCCGTTAATCAAAAAATCTCCCTGGCCTCCGGTTCCCACTCAGTAGAGATAAAGGGGTTTTGTGTAGCAAACCTCACAATCCAGGGAAGGGAGTTTAGAAATTACCGGCTCTACGTCCTTCCCCACCTCTGCGCGGCCACACTCCTAGGTTTAGACTTCCAGTGTAATCTCCAAAGTTTAACTTTCAAATTCGGCGGCCCTGCACCCCCCCCTCACTGTCTGCAGCCTCGCGACCCTCAAGGATTGCAAACCCGTCGCCACCAGGCGAAGACGGTACAGTGCCCAGGATCGGATCGTTATTAGGTCAGAGGTCCAAAGGCTACTGAAGGAAGGAGTCATTGAAGCTAGCAACAGCTCCTGGAGAGCTCAAGTAGTGGTGGTAAAGACCGGGGAGAAGCATAGGATGGTCATCGACTACAGTCAGACCATCAACAGGTTTACGCAGCTGGACGCGTACCCTCTCCCCCGCATATCCGACCTGGTAAACAGGATTGCGCATTACAAGATCTTCTCCACGGTAGATCTTAAGTCCGCCTACCACCAGCTCCCCATCCGCATTAGTGACCGCAAATACACAGCCTTCGAGGCAGACGGGCGGCTCTATCACTTCTTAAGGGTTCCCTTCGTGTCACCAACGCGGTCTCGGTCTTCCAGCGTGAGATGGACCGAATGGTTGTCCGGTACGGTTTACGGGCAACATTCCCGTATCTCGATAATGTCACCATCTGCGGTCACGACCAGCAGGACCACGACACCAACCTCCGAAAATTCCTCCAGACCACAAAGATCCTTAACCTTACATACAACAAGAATAAATGCGTGTTAGCACCGACCGCCTAACCATCCTCGGCTACGTAGTGCGAAATGGAGTTATAGGCCCCGACCCTGAACGCATGCGCTCCCTTATGGAGTTCCCCCTCCCTCACTGTTCCAAGGCCCTGAAGCGCTGCCCAGGGTTTTTCTCTTACTATGCCCAGTGGGTCCCCAACTATGCGGACAAGGCCCGTCCCCGATCCAATCCACAGCTTTTCCCCTGTCGATAGAGGCCCGCCAGACCTTCAGCTGCATCAAAGCAGACATTACAAAGACCACGACGCACGCCATCGACGAGTCCCGCCCCTTCCAGGTCAAGAGCGACGCGTCTGACGTAGCTCTGGTGGCCTCCCTCAACCAAGTGGGCAGACCCGTGGCCTTCTTCTCACGTACCCTTCATGCTTCCGAAATCCACCACTCCTCAGTCGAAAAGGAGGCCCAGGCCATAGTAGAAGCTGTGCGACATTGGAGGTATTACCTGGCCGGCAGGAGATTCACTCTCCTCACTGAACAAAGGTTGGTTGCTTTCATGTTCGATAATGCACAGCGGGGCAAGATATAAATTGATAAGATCTTGCGGTGGAGGATCGAACTTTCCACCGACAACTACGAGATCTTGTATCGTCCCGGGAAGCTAAACGAGCCTCTTGATGCCCTGTCCCGCGGCACATGTGCCAACGCACAAGTGGACCGCCTCCGAGCCCTCCACAAGGACCTCTGCCACCCGGGGGTCACTCACATTTTCCACTTTATCAAGACCCTCAACCTGCCCTACTCCATCGAGAAGGTCAGGACAACCACCAGGGACTGCCAAATCTGCGTGGAGTGCAAACTGCACTTCTACCGGCCAGAGAAAGCGCACCTGATAAAGGCTTTCCGTCCCTTTGAACGCCTCACCATGGACTTCAAAGGCCCCCTCCCCTCCACCGACCGCAACACGTACTTCCTGAACGTCATTGACGAATACTCCCGGTTCCCATTCGCCATCCCCTGCCCCGACATGACCGCAACCACCGTCATCAAGGCCCTCCATAGCATCTTTGCACTGTTCGGGTTCCCCGCTTACATACATAGTGATAGGGGGTCCTCCTTTATGAGCGACGAACTGCGACAATTCCTGCTCAGCAAGGGCATCGCCTCGAGCAGGGCGACCAGTTACAATCCTCGGGGTAACGGACAGGTAGAGAGGGAGAACGGAACTGTCTGAAAGACCGTCCTACTGGCCCAATGGTCCAGGAATCTCCCAATCTCCCGCTGGCAGGAAGCCCTCCCGGATGCCCTCCACTCCATCCGGTCACTGCTTTGTACCACAACCAATCAAACACCTCACAAACTTCTCCTCGTCTTCCCCAGGAAGTCCTCCTCTGGGACCTCGCTCCCGACCTGGCTGGCAGCATCCGGACCCATCCTGCTCCGAAAACACGTGCGGGCGCACAGGTCGGATCCGTTGGTCGAGAGGGTCATCTTCTCCACTCTAACCCCCAGTACGCCTACGTGGCGTACCCAGACGGCCGACAAGATACAGTCTCCCTACGGGACCTGGCGCCCACCGGCGCCCCATGCACACCCCAGACGCTCCCTTCCCAGGTCAACTGTTTTCCCCACCAGCACCGTCTAGGGGTGTCGAAGCTGCCACAGAGATCGAGGCCACGCTCCCGGAGTCAAAGACATCCGAGCCTCCACCGGAGTCACCACCGAAGCTTTGACGATCACAGAGGACGACCAGCGCCCCCGATCGACTGATTGCTTCATTTTAAAGTGTATAGTTAATTATGAATCATAAATTGTAAATAGTAAATAGAATTGTAAATAGTTACAAAAACTGTACGGAGGTATTACGGTACCTCCATAACTATAATTTCTACCACATTACCATGTTGTAATATCAGGCCAGCACCCCCACCGGACTCTTTTTTAACAGGGGGTGAATGTGGTAGTCTGTGTAGAGGTATTACAGTACCTGGTAATAGAACATAGAACATAGAACATAGAACAATACAGCGCAGTACAGGCCCTTCGGCCCACGATGTTGCACCGAAACAAAAGCCATCTAACCTACACTATGCCATTATCATCCATATGTTTATCCAATAAACTTTTAAATGCCCTCAATGTTGGCGAGTTCACTACTGTAGCAGGTAGGGCATTCCACGGCCTCACTACTCTTTGCGTAAAGAACCTAAATGCTGGAATACCATTGGTAGATATTGTATGTTTCCTATTGGTCAAGCTGTATGGTAGCTCCGCCCTGCAAGGCAGGGTATAAGAGCCCATGCCGCCCCAGCTGCCTTCATTCTGTACCTGAGCTGCTGGGGGAAACATCTAGCTTATTAAAGCCTTCAGTTGGACTACAACCTCGCTTTAGTGGTCATTGATCGTGCATCAGGGGGTGAGACCCACACAGACACGGGGAAAATGTGCAAACTCCACACAGTAAGTGACCCGGGGCCGGGATCGAACCCGGGTCCTCGGTGTCGTGAGGCAGCAGTGCTAACCACTGCACCACCATGCTACTCTGTTTTCCAATTGTTAACTGCCTAAAATCTAGAAATTATGTGGAGACAATTCATGAATATCTACCTTCTTTTATCATTGTGAACGGATACCACTAGATTAATTCCGATCTTTATTTTAACTCTTCTCCGTGCAGGTTCAAAATTACCTGGACCACTACTGTAACAGTTCAACTGACAAGAGAATCATGATCATGTTTCTGGATCTCTGCAAAGATCTCAGTGAGTTTTGCAGTCAACTTGAGGATATAAATCCCAAAGCTTGCTCACCTGATGATAGACTGGAGAAGTGCAAACTCCTTCTCAGTTGTAACAATGACATGTCCAACATCCGGGCCAAGTAAGCCTTATAAAAGTTATTGTAAAAGTAATGTACAATGTTTGCATTCAATGTAGCTAGTCTAACTTCACAATTTTGCTAAAGAAAAGGTTGATTTGGTGTGATTTAGGCGGTTAGATGTTTCACTTGAAACTGAAAGTCACAAATTACATCCTAAAACTAATTTACTAAAATGCACTTAACCTCAGATCTGTAAAGAAAGAACTTGCATTTATATAGTGCCTTTCACTTTTGAAGTGTAGTCACTGTTATAATGGAGGCAATACGGCAGATAATTTGCACACTGCAAGATCCCACAAATAGTGGCGGGATAATGATAAGCCAATTGTTTTACCGATCTTGGTTGAGGGTTAAATATTGACCATCACATGGAGAACTCCTCTACTCTTCTTTGAAACAGTAACAGTACCACATCCACTGGAGAGGGCAGGTAGAGAGCCTTGGATCAAAGTTTCACCAGAAAGACAGCACCTCCAATAGCGCTGGAGTTTCGAGTGGGACTTGAACCCACAACATTTCTGATTCAGAGACAAGAATGCTGCCACTGAGACATAGCAGACTGCGTTCATGTGACTTGTAGAAGCCATCATTTTGGTTCTGCAGGAAATCCATTTTTTAAAATAGCAACAAGGATAACGGTTTGAACATACGGTGTTGGATTTCTTCTCATGTCTTATGAGCCCAACATTGGTAATAGCTTAATCGTGCCCGACAAAATATATACTTTGTGAATCCATTTGGCTGCTGCTCCGAACCCAAGTCCAATATTTCCTGTTTTCTCTCTTGGTCTTAGAATTCCTTGTGCCTAGAATTAATAAATTAACCCACAAGCCGTTCGCACAATCCCTATTTCTAGGCAAATGTGAACAGATATACATAGATGGAAAGCATAAAGACATCAAAGCCGAAGAGCTGTATGCTTCTTTTCATTTAACCAAATAAACTAGATCAACAAACTATGAGATAAATTAAAAATGAAGTTCCTTAAACGTATGCTGCATTAAAGTAAACCAAATCAAAGAGCTGTGTGCGTGTGTTCTGCTTCAGGCCGAAGTGAAACTGAGACTGGATCACATGACACATTTCCCTTCAATTGATGTCATGCTGCAATCTCTTTTAGGAATATTACAACACTTGCCATCCACAACCTTATTGTGCCTGGTTGTATTCATATCTTGCCTTTGACTGAAACTTAGCTTGTGGATTGTTGTGTTTTGTAATTTGGAATAACACAAGCTGCCACTTGATGCAGTTTTGAGTCAAAGATGCTCCAGACTTTGAAGTGAGTTAAATGTGTTTTATTGAACTATTAGCACATTTCTCAATGAGTTCGACTCTCTGCTAATCTAAATGTAGTAACTCAGTCTAACTGAACCAGCCTTGCTCTAAGCCACGAGATGGGGTGTGATGCTGAGGATACACCCTGTCTCACTCTGTTGATGTTGGTCTGTGGAAAGAGGCGGGGTGTGAGTGCCTCATCCCTTTCATAGTGAGATACCACCCCTGAGTGTCCTGACTGCTCATTGGTCGGGTCCTATTCTATGTGTTCATTAGCTGCATGTTTGCATATCATGACATGGATGACAGCACCTTTCTCCTTGCTGAAATCTCTCCAACTGGCTATATTTCCCATCTTATTCTCCCCTGAAATTGTAGTGCTTGCATGTGCCTCTTTTCTGTTCTGGTACCTTATTTTCTTTAAAGCACCATGCTTCTCAATTCTTTTTTGAAATCCTTGTTGTCCCTTATTTTCTCCTCCAAAATATCTGCCACTTTCTGCATTGAGTATCTACTTATCCTTGGTGATTTCAATTTCCATTCCAGTTCCCCCAATCTTCTATCCCTTGAATTCCCTGCCTTCCTTCCCACCTGCTTCCACCTTCAATGAAATGCCAGCCTTTATCCTAACTCAGCCCATTGGCTACTGAAATCCTCACTCATTCTTTAGTCTCCTCCAGATTTGACTATTCCAATGCATCAACTCATTTCCACATCGCTTGGTAAAGCAAACACAAATGTACTGTTAAAGCTTGACAATATCTCCGTTTTTAGTTTCATAGAATTTACAGTGCAGAAGGAGGCCATTTGGCCCATCGAGTCTGCACCGGCTCTTGGAAAGAGCACCCTACCCAACCCTACCTCCACCCTCTCCCCATTACCCAGTAACCCCACCCAACACTAAGGGCAATTTTGGACACGAAGGACAATTTATCATGACAATTTATCACCTAACCCGCACATCTTTGGACTGTGGAAGGAAACTGGAGCACCCGGAGGAAACCCCGCAGACACAGGGAGAACATGCAGACTCCGCACAGACAGTGACCCAAACCAGGAATCGAACCTGGGACCCTGGAGCTGTGAAGCAATTATGCTAACCACAATGCTACTGTGCGTTATTGCTCCAGGGACTCATACTGGTGCATATTGGAAAATTTTACTTGCTAAACAAGTCCAACTAGATCATCTTGCGATATGCAGGAACATGTTGATAATTCCTTTCAGTTAATGGAGTTATGATACTGAAAAGCACATTAAGTGAAAGCCAAAGCTTTTGAGAGCAACTAAGTCCAAGAGAAAAATGTTAGTATAGCTACTCAAAAGGATAAGACAATTTTACAGATAAGTTTAAATCATGTATTGGGCAAAGCATCATTTTAAATGTTTCTATTGTCAACCTTATTTTGTGTTCTGGATATTTGACTGAGAGGGAAAATGGCAGACAAATGTTTATTGAGTTTTTAAAATTCATTCATGGGATGCCGGCTTCGCTGGCTAGGCCGCATTTATTGCCCATCGCTAATTGGTGGTGGTGAGCTGCCTTCTTGAACCGCTGCGCAGTCCATGTGGTGTAGGTACACCCACAGAGCTGTTAGGGAGGGAGTTCTAGGATTTTGATTTAGTGACAGCGAATGAACAGCAATCTAAGTCAGGATGGTGGGTGGCTCAGAGTGGAACTTGCAGGTGGTGGCGTTCCCATGCATCTGCTGCCCTTTCCTTATAGGTGCTAGAGGTTGTGGGTTTCAAAGGAGCTGTTGAAGAAGCCTTGGTGAGTTGCTGTGGCGCATCTTGTAGATGGTACATACTGCTGCTACGATGTGTAACTGGTGAAGGGAGTGAATGTCGAAGGTGGTGGATGGGATGCCAGTGAAGCGGGCTGCTTTGTCCTGGATGGTGTTGAACGTCTTGCGTGTTTTTTAGAGCTACACATCCAGGCAAGTGGAGAGTATTCCAACACAATCCTGACTTATGTCTTATAGATAATGGATAGGCTTTGGTGAGCCATGAAGTGAGTACCCGCTGCAGATTTCCCAGCTTCTGCCCTGCTCATGTAGCCACAGTATTTATGTGGCTAGTCCAGTTCAGTTTCTGGTCAATGGTAACCCCCAGGATGTTGTTTGTTCCTATTTGTTGCAACCTAAAGGATTTGGGGAAAATATTTGAGCGACATCATTGGTTCAGATTCTGCTTTACTTTAATACATTTCATTCAAAACCCATAATTGAATTGAAATATAAGCCAATCAGATGAAAAAGTAGCACAGAAGTTTGTGTATAGACTTATGTGGCACCTGAAGTGTGACAAGGGCTGCAATGTGATGATTTATTATACTATAGATCATGAGATGTGGAACTGACATCCTGCCTTCACAGCTCTTGCAAGTGATGTTACCATTCACGCTGGTCTATAAATATATTACTTCAAACTGATGAGATTGAAGCATTGGAAAGAGGCATAATCTCCAGTTTCTGTGGAAGTGATTCATAGATGAAGGTGTTAGCTACACTGACAGCCACATGCATTGAATGTTCATTGTTATACATTTGCCAATTTATGCCAGATGACATTTCTGCAGGAATTCTTTTATTCTGCTGTTAACACTTTGCTTGCTTCAAAATCTGTGGTGCCATGCTTTACAACAAACTTCTAGACTTTGTAATGTTCAGCTAAAAATTTCCCAAGGATGACGATTACACATCTTAGATAGTTGCTTCAAGTTAGTGTTGGAAAATGTCTTCTGATTCTCTGCTGACCTCTTCACTGCCAGAGCACACACTGTAGAATATGACAGCGAGGTGCCATTGTGCCATTGATCTGGCAAGCAAAAGACAACTTCAGGCCATCAGAGTTTCAGCTATCTAGCTATGATATGACCTTGATATTTGTCATGTTGGCCCACTTGGCACTTCGATGTTTCTCACTTTGTCTATTCCTACCACTTAATTTTCATGAGAAATTATAAATGCTTTTAATGGTTTTTTTTTTTTTTTGCTGCTTCAGGCTCTGGTGGTGAAGAGTAAGGTTTTGCAACCATTTGAAAATGTTGTGGGGTGGGTGGGTTGGCGACGCAGTTGGTATTTTGGTTGAGCTTGGGTGATGACGGAGAGGACTTGGTTCAGTGAGGGGTTGGAGATTTGGGGAGAGTCCGAGCTTGGTGACGATGGCAGACCTGAGGAAAGGGGGAGGGCAGAAACCCTCAGTGAGGATTGTATCATGGAATGTACGTGGGTTAAGTGGTCCCGGGTGTTTGTGCACCGAAAGAGTTTGAAGGCGGAGGTGATTTTCCTGCAGGAGACACATTTATGGGTGAAGGATCAGATGCGGCTAAGGAAGGGTTGGGTGGGGTAAACGCTCCATTTGGGGTTTGATTCGAAGTTGAGGGGGGGTCACAATTTTGTTTAGCAAGAAGATGGTGTTTGCAGTAACCAGGGAGGTGCAGGACCCGGAAGTGGGGTGGGGGGGGTGGGGGGTGGGGGGTGGGGGGGGGGGGGGGGGTGGGGGGGGGGGGGGGAGAGAGGTTTGTGATAGTGAGCAGGGCATTAGTGGTGGTGCTGGTGAATGGGATGATGGGGACTCTATGAAGAAGTTGTTAGTTCTATCCCGATTTGGATTCTTATCAGTGGATCATGGGTGGGGACTTTAATTGTGTACTGGAGCCTAGGATGGATAGATCGAGTCCAAAATCAATAGCGAGGTCAGGGATGGTGAGGGGGTTTGGGGGTGTTCATGGACTAGATTGGGGTGGTGGACCCTTGGCAATTTAAGCACCCGGGGAGATGGAATATTCCCACTGGGTATACTCTTGTTTCAATTTTTTTGTTGTGGGTAAGGTGGTTTTGACGGGGGTTTGTGGGGGTGGAATATGCAGAAATAGTAATCTCGGATCCCGCACCTCACTATTTGGATATTAGCTTAAGGACGGGGCGGGCAAAAAGACTGGGGTGGAGGCTGGATTCGGCGCTTTTGCTGGATAAGGAGTTCTGTGATAAGGTGGCACTAGCGGTTAAGAACTTTGTTGATTTCAGTCAAAACGAGGAGGTCTCTGCAGCCACTTTCCAGGAAGCATTGAAGGCGATGGTTCGGGAGGGAAATTATTTTGTTTAAAGCCCACAAAGATAGGGTTGAGAGGGAGGAGAGGCAGAGGTTGCTGGAAGGTATTATAGATGTGGATCAGAGGCATTTGGTGGCCCCGACTAGGGAGTTGTTGGCGGAAAGGAAGAAACTGCAGGGGCTGTTTGACAGCGGGGAAGGTGGTGGGTCAACTATGCCAGCTATGGGGCACAGTTTGAGTATTAGGAGAATGTGAGTCACCTGCTTGCCCATCAGCTGCGATGGCAGGCAGTGGCAAGGGAAAATTCTGCAGGCGAAGGTGGCAGGGAGGGAGCTGGTGATGGAACCGGAGAAAATAAATGAGCACAGGAAAACAATCATTCTCAATTGGATGTGTCATTTTCAGGTTATTACAAGGGGCATGTGCCGGATGTGGTCTCAGAGGATCAGGCGGGTTTGTGAATTGGTGGCAGCTCTCCAGTAATATTAGGAGGCTATTGAATGTGGTAATGACCCCTTTGGGGTGGGGGGTGGGGAGAGCGCCAGGGGTGATTGCATCTATGGATGCAGAGAAGGCCTTTGACCAGGTGGAGTGGCGGTACTTGTTCAAGGTCCTTAGGAGGTTTGGGTTTGGGCTGAGGGTCGTGGCATGGGTACATCTATTGTACCCCCTGTGGCGAGTGTGGGAACAAATGAGACAACTCCGGGTACTTTGGGCTGTATAAAAGGACATGGCTGGGATTCCCACTGTCACCAACTGTTGTTTGCCTTGGTGATTGAGCCCTTGATGATTGCGCTTTGATCTTCAATGAGTGGCAGGAGGTTGTGAGGGGGTGGGGGTACAGGGCACAGGGTGTCTTTATACGCCAATGATTTATGGTTGTATGTGGCAAACTCGCTGGAAAGTATGGGGAAAATTATGGACTTGTTGGAGAAATCTGGGGCCTTTTCCGGTTATAAATTGAATGTTGGGGAAAGTGAGATCTCCTCAGTGAATGCCCTGTGGCGAGCGGTGAATTTGAGGGCCCTGCCATTTAAGGTGGCTAGGGTTAGATTTCAGTATCTAGGGATTCAGGTGCCACATGACTGGGCTACCACGCATAAGTGGAACTTGATGTGTCTGATAGAGGGGGTTAGGGGGATTTCAAAAGATGGGACACCCTGCATTTGACATTGGTGGAGAGAGTACAGGTGGTAAAGATGAATGTGTTGCCAAGGTTCTTGTTTATTTTTCAATCCCTCCCAATTTTCCTTCCCAAGGCCTTTTTCCAAAGAGTGAACAAACTGATCTCGGAATTTGTTTGGGCAAGCAAGAAACATTGCAAAGAAGGAGGTGCAAGGTTGCTGGCACGCCCCAACTTGCTGCATTATTATTGGGCGGTGAAGATGAGATGATGGTGGGGGGGAAGGGGGATCGGACTGGGTCCGGCTGGAGGTGAAATCTTGTAGGGGGGCAAGTTTGAAGGTTCTGACGATGGCCCTGTTGCCTTTTTCCCTGGCGAAGTATGCGAGCAGCCCAAGGTGGATACTTCAGTTATGATCTGGAATCAGTTGAGGAACACTTTAAACTAGGGCATATGTCGGTATTGATCCCATTATGTGGGAACCATAGGTTTGCACCAGGGAGGATGTGTGGGAGATGGCGGGAGGAACAGATAGAACGAGTTAGAGACTTGTTTGTCAAGGGCAAGTTTTCGAGGTTGGAGGAAGTGCGAGAAAGGTTTGAGTTGATGAGGGGAAATGTGTTTCGATATTGACAGGTACGTGGAAGGAACTGCCCTCATTCCTCGGCTGACAGACTATATGTTGTTGGAAAAGTTGTTGATTCCGGAGGAGTGGGGGGAAGGGAGGATTGGGGTTCTGTATGGGCCGTTGGAAGAGAAGGGTTCGGCCCTAGTGGAAGGGATCAAGTGGAAGAGTTGAGGATCTAGTTGGGGTGGGGAATCTGGAGTGAGAAAATGCACCGAATCAACTCAACCGCTTCTGTACGTGGATTAGCCTTACACAGATAAGGTAATACATAGGGTCCATCTGACCCAGAGCCGGATAAGGAGTTCTTCCGGGGAGTAGATGTGTGCGAGAGGTGGAGGGGTCCAACGAACCATGCTCATATCTTTTGGGGGTGTGCAAAGCTGGGTAGCTTTTGCGAGGCAGTGTTTGTGAGGTTGTCAGGGTGATGCCGTACCCTTTGGATGGTGATCTTTGGGATGTCAGAGGCACCAGGGCTGCAGGAGGAGAAAGGGACCGATGTTGCTTCGCTTCGCTGATTGCTCAGTGACGTATACTACTGAATTGGAGGTCGGCAGCGCCGCCAGGGGTCACGGCATGTTTGGGGGATTTGTACAAATTTCTTTGGCTAGAGAAAATTAAGTTGGCCTTTGGGGTGTCGAGGGAGGGATTTTACAACAGAGGAGGTATTTCACGTACGCTGGAGGCTGATTCTGTCCATGTTTGAGGAATTGTTCATCACAGAAGGAGAGGGATTAACAGGAGAGAAAATTGAACAATCTGCATGTATTTAGTTTATTTTGTGCTATGCTTGGGTGTGTTTGGAATAAAATATTTTTTAAAAAAAAGAAAATGTGAACGAATTAGCATTTGCATGCAAAACGTTGACGTTTCCTCTTAGCTTCATTAGATTTCAGTATAGCCTGTCATCATTGGCCTTTGTAATGTGGTTGTTGATTTCCTGATCACCATTACCTAGGTATGTAAAATTACCAGCAGCATTTATCCTTGTTTCTCCATCGCAATCTTAGGTTTGTTAAAACATCGATGGGACGTAGCCTATGTGCAATTGAAGTTATTTGATAAGAGATGCTCAGCCTATAAATATGAAAGGACAGCCAAACAAAACGATTGATAATATGCTGGAGGTCAATCTCCAAATGTAGAAATATGGACCCGTCTTTTTCATAGATAGATTTCATAGAATTTACAGTGCAGAAGGAGGCCATTCGGCCTATCGAGTCTGCACCGGCTCTTGGAAAGAGCACCCTACCCAAGGTCAACACCTCCACACCCTAGCCCCATAACCCAGTAACCCCACCCAACACTAAGGGCAATTTTGGACACTAAGGACAATTTATTATGGTCAATCCACCTATCCTGCACATCTTTGGACTGTGGGAGGAAACCGGAGCACCCGGAGGAAACCCACGCACACACGGGGAGGATGTGCAGACTCCGCACAGACAGTGACCCAAGCCGGAATCAAACCTGTGTTCCAATTATGTCTTTAGCAAACAAAAGTTTGCCACCGCACCTTACTTCAGCTCGTGTTGAAAATCCTGTCATCTGCCCAAAAATACTTTTAAAGTTCTTATTCAAATTCCTTACAGCTTCATCCAACATATCTGTGAAACGCTCAGGGAAAGTACAAAATGTTGCTAGACACCATTTGCTATGGAGAAGAGAACGATTTGTATTTATATTGACATCAAATTATGCCTTTACAAACATTTCAAAGCATTTCACACATGAATCATGTCAAAGTTAATGTTGGCAAATAATTCATCATTAAACACACAGCTGATCCCACAAATGGCAGCGAGATGAATGACTCCTTTATCTTTTTATGGTGTTGGCTGAGTGGGGAGTGTTGGACAACATATCAGGGAAGCTCCATACTCTCCTTTGAATAGTGCAATTATATATCCAGCATTTATCTAAACTATGTTAACATGCACCTCAGTTTAACAGATGAGGCGAGAGGTCCTGCTCTTGACATCAAAGCAGCCCTCGAGTGTGGCATCAAGGTGCCTGAGCAAAACTGAAGTAAAGGGGAATTTGTTCCATTGGTCGGAGTGAAAGCAAAAACAAAGATGTTTGTGATTGTTGGAAGCCAATTGTTGGAAGGGGCTGGTATAGCACAGGGCTAAATCGCTGGCTTTGAAAGCAGACCAAGGTAGTCCAGCAGCACGGTTCAATTCCCGTACCAGCCTCCCCGAACAGGCGCCGGAATGTGGCGACTAGGGGCTTTTCGCAGTAACTTCATTTGAAGCCTACTTGTGACAATAAGCCATTGTCATTTTCATTTCATCATTTCAAGCCCAGGATATTGCTGCAGGAAATTCTCAGGGAAACAGCTCAGTTCCAACCTGCTTTACCAATTATTTATCAAAAGTGGGTATGCACGCTAATGAAATAAAATGAAATGAAATGATTGCAGAGAGTTTAATATCATTTGGAATTCCTCAGATACTGAAGCAGCGAGACCTGGATAACATTCTGCTTTGGGCTGTTAAGTGTCAAGTAACATCACTCCTCACAAATGCCAGGCAATGGCCATCACCATATTGTGGCTACTCCGAGGCAGGGAATCCTGTGATGAGTAACTCACCTCCTTACTTCTCGAAGCTTGTCCACCATCTACAAGGCACCCAAGTCCAGAGTGCAGTGTTGATGAGTATGGCTCTGATCAAAGATCATTGACCTAAAATCTTAATTTTGTGGGTAGAACTTTCCATTCCGGGACTTAGTCCCATGGTGGGAGTGGGAGCAGGGAGAGCTTCCCAACACGTGGGAATTCACACCATATCACGTGACACTAGGGGTTTTCAGAGTTTTATCGGGGCAGGTTGGATGGCTCGGCATCATGTCCGGGCGACATATTTAAAAAGTGTCCAGGCATCAACTGACCCACTGTCTAAGGAGAATATTAGGACCTGGAAGGTCCTGAAATTAGAAGATCCACGTCATAGGTACTTGGGCCACCCGTTGCTGCACTTGGTGATCCAGGGCACAGACACTGGAGACCTCCACACCATCCTTTCCGATCCCCAGGCTTTCCTGCAGGTAAGCCTGACATTTGTACACAGTGTTGGTCCAGGTGTGTTCTGGACTGGCATAAAAACCCTCTGGCAGTACCTTTTCTGGGCAGAGGGGAGGCGATTCCGGTCGGGCTTTCTCCTGCGTTCCATTAACGGATGGGAATCGGTTTCATGCCGGCCTCTGGCTGGAATGGCAGCCTGCCACAATGGGTGAGAACAGACCTGATAGCTCTCAAACGCTACCACCTCATCAGTTTGCCTCTGAGTTAAATTACATTTTGAAGACCAACATGAATGCAGAAAAAAAACCTCTTTACTTCACACCTTGTACATTCTGGATTTAACTAATTTTCCTTCTCTTTACATTGAAATGTTGATATTCCTCTCATGGGGGACTCTCAGCATCTGGTTTCTGAATTTACTAATCGACTCTAGGTTTACCTGTTCCTAACACTAGCGAGATCCTTCCTTAAAAAGATCGAGCTCTGCTGACCAAGCTCCATCTGCCCATTCACATCTGAATGGCTGAGTGAGGAGGTTACTGAGACTTTCCTTGTTAGTGGGAAGCAGCCCAAACAGGCGCCATTTTTCATCGACATACCTTTTTGAGTTACCTTCGTTCTGAGGCAGGAGGAGCAGAAATGAAATGAAATGAAATGAATGAAAATCGCTTATTGTCACAAGTAGGCTTCAAATGAAGTTACTGTGACAAGCCCCTAGTCGCCACATTCCGGCGCCTATTCGGGGAGGCTGTTACGGGAATCGAACCGTGCTGCTGGCATGCCTTGGTCTGCTTTCAAAGCCAGCGATTTAGCCCTGTGCTAAACAGCCCCAGAATGCTCCCCTGGGCCCCAGTGAGCGTTTATGCCTCCCCTGCTTTTACCCTCAAACTCCTCATTTCCTCTAACAAGACTCTCCTGAAAGCCATCCCTGTCCCCCACCTAACTTAATGTTACCCCCATTCAGTGTGAGCAGCAGCCTTCTGTTATTTCAAATTCTGCTCCCTGCAGAAAACTTTTGTTTAGGTTTTATTAAAACTAGTGCTTGAATCATGCACAATTATTAAACAAGGCAGTAAAAGTAGCTTTAACATCAGTGGAAAGTGTAAATGAATAACTCACATTTTGAAGTAACGCCTAAACTTCATGTGCATATTGCTTGCCAATAGCTACTGGAACATCTTGCCCCTATTAAACACACACATCTGAAATAAATAAAATTTACTAACGTGAGATTTGAATCTTGTTTCTTCACTCAAAATATGAACAGCTCTAAAGAGTGGCAGGTGTGAGATATGACTTCATGCTATTTGCAATTGAAGTGTTCCATAATAACCTTCAATCTTTCTATAAGCTTATTGCATTTTGTCAATGTATAGTGTTCTTCCAAGTCATGTGAAATGTGGAGGTGGCAAGCAATGTGGCTATGAGAGCTGATTAGAGAGACAAAGGAATCCAGTTTCAAAACCGTGGAAATGTCAGCAATGAATTCTACGTTTAGAAAAGTTGTTGATCTGTTACCGTTATATATTTTCAGCCCCCCCTCCCCATCTCCCCTCACCCTTTCCACACACCGTCCCCCAATAAATGCACCATTTCCCAAACCATAACACAAAGAATGCGAATGGACCTTATTTTCAAATCTCCTGGGCCATCTTCTTACCCAAGCTGTGGACATCTAATCCCCGCTTATTAAAGGCAGATTGCTTCTCGATGAACTTGCAGTAATAGCATCACGATTGTTAATCCTCTTGTGCGAGCATCATCGCACATTAAGGGCACAGAGCTCAGTGACAGTTGCTGTCTGTATTGTCAACCATGGTAGACAGGAAATCCAACTAAAAACAGAATAAAACACGCACATAAAAATTGAAATGGTATATATTATAAATAATAACAGTCAAGGAACCTCTCAAAATGGTGTGCAACCATCAAGCTATAACATTAGTTCACAGTAACGATGGTTATTTGACTTTTCATTGATATGAGCATGAAATGCCAGTAGCCCATGCACCATACAGAGAAAAGATGATTGCCTTACAATTGAATGATGCTTGGCAGAACATCTTTAATGTCACATTAATAGTCAGCTTTGGATGCCTTTCCCATGGCTTATTATTATATATCCAATTATTTTAGTGTGCGGTCACTGACAATTTCCTCCTTCGCGAATCTACCTTCTATGCTGTCACCTAAAAATCACTTTGTTCAACACCCCGACCGATAGAGGTTTTGGTGTTATTGCAGATCAGGTTTGACATGAGGAAAAGAAAACTCTCGATCCAATTAATTTGGTAGGTCCATCATTTTCATTACAATGGGAGGAATATGAACATTGTGGGCAAGCATGAACGTATGGGTTTACATGAATACGATATGGTTACAAGAATGGTTACAGTGGGGTTACCTCTTTATTTATGACACAGGGCATTGGTTCAGTGGGTGTCAGTAGTGATTCCATATCTGACCAACTCCATAATTAACTGGTGCAAAATTAGAAACTGATTCATATTGGCCTGAATCCAATTCCTACCTATAATCGGTTTGATGCCCATTTAAGGCCAAGGTTATTCTCAAACCCTGTGAAAGAAAAGCAGCATTGAATTTACAAGGTAACCTTGTGCCCAATTCTCTTTTTAGTTCCTCTGCAGAGCAGGCAGGAGTCACAGCTCCTAATTTGGGGTAAAGATTATATACAGTAATGGAAATCTCAGGCTAACTCTGTGGGGGTAAATGTATTGTCTGGGAAGTTTTTTTTTAGTGCTATCTTATTTTGATGCAGATATCCACATGATGAGGTGAACCACCTGAGCTGCGATGAATCAAAGCATCACTATGGTGCTGTGATCAGCGTCTTGCCAGTTGCTCTAGATTTGTTAAGGGAAGGGATTGGCGTCATTGAATCAGCCCAGTACGAAGCTGCGAGAAATAACAGGTATGCTGAATGCATGAACAAAGAGGAACAACCAGAGATCAAAGACGTCAGCGTGCAAACTGTTCCAATTCAGAGGGACGATTGTGAAAACAAATACAGGAAATGGAAAACTTCCATCCAACAGAAAAATAAATTGTTAAATTCCAAATCACCATGGATACCACCTGGTAAAACCAATGGTCTTTGAACCCTTGCAATGCACAAACGTTCCACTCAGCGCCACCATTAGAGCCATCATTCGAGCTGACAACATTTTAGTGACCTTCAGTAATGGTTATTAAATAGTTGTAGCCCTTCCATCCTGGAGTGCATTAAAAATAAACTGAACAAGTTGTTACCGGACTTCTGCACAGCACATTTTCCATTTTTTGTTCTAAAAAGTGGCTTATTTTTTAATATAGCTTTTCTCTTTCTTTTGTCACGAACTAAAAATAAAGGCTTAGATTTCCTCAGAACCCCCTAATGGAGAGGCAGTGGCGTAGTGGTATTGTCTCTGGACTAGTAATCTAGAGACCCAGGGTAATGTGCCGGGGACCTGGGTTTGAATCCCATCACAGCAGTTGATGAAATTTGAATTAAATAAAAATCTGGAATTAAAAGTCCAATGATGACATTGAAGCCATTGTCGATTGTTGTAAAAACCCATCTGGTTCACTAATGCCCTTTGGGGAAGGAAATCTGCCGTCCTTACCTGGCCTGGCCTACATGTGACTCCAGATCCACAGCAATGTTGTTGACTCTTAAATGTCCTCGGGGATGGGAAATAAATGCTGCTCCAGCCAGCAACGCCCACATCCCATATTCAAAAATGTTTTGCAAACCAATTTAACGTGTAGTCACCGATGTAATGTAGGAAATGCATCCACCAATTTGTAACACAGCTCATGTGATAATGACTAGATTCTTTTTTTAGTGACGTTGGTTGAGTGATAAATATTAGCTAGGACACCGCTGATCTTTCATGTTCAATCCGACTGATGGACAGGGTCTTAGTTTGATATCTGAAAAGCAGCACCTTTAACCATGCAGGATGCCCAAAGCACTACAGTGAAATGTCTGCCTGGATTTCTATGCTTCAGAGCCTAGAATGGGACTTGAATTGGGAACGTTTTGACTTGGGTGTAAGAGTGCGCTCACAGAACCCCAGCTGAAAGCTAGTTCCAACAGTCCAAAGATGTGCAGGTTAGGTGGGTTGGCCATGCTAAATTGCCCCTTAATATCCAGGGATATGCAGGTTAGGTTATGGGATTGGGGGATGGGGCGGGGTGGACACTCGTAATTGGGTAGAGTGCTCATTCGAAGGGTTGGTCCAGACCCGATGGGCCGAATGACCTCCATCTGCACTGTAGGGATTCTATGACTTCATTGCCTGAGTGGCCAGATATAGTTTATGTTGAAGTATACAGATCAAGCAGATCTTTAATCCTTGAACTCTGCTCATTCAGGATACTGATGATGGACTAATTGGCCTCAGACACAACAGGCTTGGTAAAAGAAACACCAACCGGTGTCCCTGCTTCCATTTGCTATCCAGTGACCCTTGGTGAAAAGGATTTATCGGTGCACATTGGGTGAGGTCAGGATTGAGCTCTCCTGTGCTATGTTTGAATAGCCTACAAACTCCAGAAGGCTGCCAAAACATGTTAAACATTATCCCTCACTTCCAGGAAAGGTTAAAAGGATACTAGGACTGAACTGTTGTTTAAAGACTTGCTAATGATACACAATTTTGTGACTGAAACGTTATTGGTTTCTCCTCCATTCTAATCCAATCGAAACAATTGAACGCATTTCCCCTTTTTTCCCCAAACTGTATTGAATTCTTTCAGTTCAACCGAGTGGTCCAGAATATGAGCAAATTACATGATTAGCTAACAAGGTACAATTTAGATTGAGTGAGGCCAAACGCTTCTCTCCTTGAAGGTAGTCTGCTTTGTGCCTTACAAGAGAACTGATGACATTATATTCAACCATTGGGTGAATTCTAATCTGCCTGGCTGGGGAGTTAGTGCTAAACCCCTTGCAAAATATGGTGCTTAAAAGTTATGTTTGTGTGTTTATTATATATAATATTAGAGTTTAATGACTTCATTAGTAAATTGAAAGAAGATTGTTTCTGGAATAAAATAAATGTCACTAAAAGCATCATTTAGCTTTGTTCAAGCGTTTCAGTGTATGACTGGAGACATTGCAAGAAAATGAAAATTCTATGGCGTAGAAGTGCAAATAGAGTTAAAGTAGCATTCAGAGATAATTGATGTGTATTGTGTGTTGGTTCCTTTACAAGGGGGGTCTCACCGTAAAGTCTGTTAGGTGGGAAATGAAATTGTTCGGTCACAGTTTGATTGTATGTATAGATTAATGTGTATTATTGCAGTAGAGTTTTATTCTACATCTTATATATACATTATCAGCTTTAATACAAATACTTCCTGAAAATAGTGGAGTCTGCCTTAAGCTTTAAAAGTAGAATTCCCAGTCTGAGTCAGAGTGTGCAGAGTTCAAATCCCAGCCTAGACCATGAGTGGAGGCCAGAGTTCTACCTCTGAATTCTAGGTTGATGACCAGTGGGATAGTATCTGCTGGATGTGGAAGACAAATCCTCCCATCCACTCCTCCTCTTCAACATATAGGCTGTGGAAGCCATAAAACTCTCTTATAGAACCAGCCACCCAATTGCTGGTATAAACTGGCCGTGGTCATTCATGTTGTGGCCTAATAGATTGCCAATCAACCTGCGAATGCCAACACCACTCCACACCACACGTCAAGGGAAGAACATGAAGATAAGAAAACAATAATGCAGAAAAAGAGAGATGTGGTCATTAGCCCTTATACCTCTCATTTTGAGGAGAAAATTTACAAAAAGGTAAATGAGTGTGATAATTTGAGCATGAAGTAAAATGCCTTCTCAGTGAGGTTTAATAGTTTCTAGCGAAATATTCCTTAATCTGAAATGTATTAGTTCTGTCGCACTTTTTACTTGCGCTATTGCTGCTGTGGTCAAATTTTCCAACTTAAGTCAAGGTTCCCCATCAGAATGAAGTCACAATCAGTTCTGTATCTTACCTAGAGCAGGAAATGAGGCATAAAAGCAGAATTACTGCAGGTGATGGAAATCTGAAATAAAAACTTAGACTGTTGGAAAATACTTGACAATTAGGATACATCCATAAAAAAAGAAACCAAGTTAATGATTCAATATTGGGTAGGATTCTCCGGCCGTTCGCTGGTGTCGAGTTTCTCTGGCCCCCAGTGGGTTTCCCGGTGGCGTGGGGTGGCTTCAATGGGAAAACCCATTGACAAGCGGCGGGAGTACACAATCCCTCCGCCAGTGAATGGCACGGCCAAATTCTCCGTCCTCGCTAGCAGCGGTAGAAGGGCAGACTCATAATGGAGAGTCCCGCCCATTAACTCTGTTTCTCTCTCCACAGGAAATGAGGCCTTTTGTCACTATTTAAAAAATATATATATTTATTCAAATTTTTCAACAAATTTTCAACAAAACCCCCCCCCCAACAAAAAGTAAGAAACAAGAGTACAACAATCAGAAATTATACATTGGATTTCCCCCATATACAATAACCCCCCAGAAAACATTTAAAAACACAAATAGGGAAAACCCCCCCACCTTCACCCAAACACCACCCCAAGAGAAACTCCCCCCCCCCCCCCCCCCACCCTTGGGCTGCTGCTGCTGCTGACCTCCGAACGCTCCGCGAGATAGTCTAGGAACGGTTGCCACCGCCTGAGGAACCCTTGCACAGACCCTCGCAAGGCAAACTTTATCCTCTCCAGCTTAATGAACCCTGCCATGTCATTGATCCAAGCTTCCACACTAGGGGGCTTCGCATCTTTCCATAGTAGCAAAATCCTCCGCCGGGCTACCAGGGACGCAAAGGCCAGAATACCGGCCTCTTTCGCCTCCTGCACTCCTGGCTCGTCCGATACCTCAAATAATGCCAATCCCCAGCTCGGCTTGACCCGGGCGTTCACCACCTTGGACATAGTCCTCGCAAAACCCCTCCAAAAGCCATCCAGCGCCGGGCAAGACCAGAACATTTGGACGTGATTTGCCGGGCTCCTCGAGCACCTCCCACATATGTCCTCCACCCCAAAGAACCTATTCAACCTCGCACCTGTCATATGCGCTCTGTGAGTAACTTTGAACTGTATTAGGCTGAGCCTGGCGCAAGAGGGGGAAGAATTAACCCTACTCAGGGCATCAGCCCACAGACCCTCATCTATCTCCTCCCCAAGCGCCTCCTCCCACTTGCCCTTTAACTCCTCCACCGAGGCCTCCTCCTCTTCCTTCAGCTCCTGGTAAAACGCCAAAACCTTGCCTTCTCCAACCCATACACCCGAAATCACCCTGTCCTGAATCCCACGTGCCGGAAGCAGCGGGAATTCCCTCACCTGCCGCCTCACAAACGCCCTCACTTGCATGTACCTGAAAGCGTTTCCCGGGGGTAGCCCAAACTTCTCCTCCAGGGTCCCTAGGCTCGCAAACGTCCCATTGGTGAACAGGTCCCCTATTCTTCTAATCCCTGCCCGATGCCAGCTCCGAAACCCCCCATCCATCCTTCCCGGGACGAACCGATGATTCTCCCGAATCGGAGACCAAACCGAGGCTCCCACCTCGCCCCTGTGTCGCCTCCACTGCCCCCAGATCTTCAGCGTCGCCGCCACCACCGGGCTCGTGGTGTACCTTGTCGGCGAGAGAGGCAGCGGTGCCGTCACCAGCGCCCTCAGGTTCATGCCCACACAGGACGCCATCTCTAGCCTCTTCCATGCCGCCCCCTCTCCCTCCATTACCCACTTACGGATCATCGCCACATTGGCTGCCCAATAATAGCCACACAAATTCGGCTGCGCCAGCCTCCCCCCCTGTCCCTGCTACGCTCCAGAAACACTCTCTTCACCCTCGGGGACTTATTCGCCCACACAAATCCCATGATGCTCCTGCTTACCCGTTTGAAAAAGGCCTTGGGGATCATAATGGGACGGCACTGGAACACAAAGAGAAACCTCGGGAGGACCGTCATTTTTTAAAAAAAATTTAAAATATTTTAATTCTCCTTTTTCCCATTTTCTCCCACATTTACACCCATCAACAATAAACAATAATCAGCAAGATATGTCAATCCCCATAACAACAACGATCCCATCCGCCCACCAACCCCCAAACATCAGCCCGCATGTTTACATAAACAAATGACAAAAAGGAATCAGGGATTACCCGTAGTTACCCTTAATCGCCCCTGTACTCCCACTCCACCTGATCAAAAGCCTTCTCCGCGTCCATAGCTGCCACTACCTCCGCTTCCCCCTCCACCGAGGGCATCATAATCACATTGAGGAGCCTCCGCACATTTGTATTTAGCTGCCTACCCATCCCAAATCCCGTCTGGTCCTCATGAATCACCCCCGGGACACAGTCCTCAATTCTCGTAGCCAGCACCTTCGCCAACAACTTAGCGTCAACATTGTGGAGCGAGATCGGTCTATACGGTCCACATTGCAATGGATCCTTGTCCCGCTTCATGATCAAAGAAATCAGCGCCCTGGACATTGTCGGTGGCAAGGTCCCCCCCTCCCTCGACTTATTAAAAGTCCTCACTAGCAACTGGCCCAGCGGGTCCACGTATTTCCTGTAGAATTCAACCGGGAACCCATCCGGCCCCGGGGCCTTCCCCGCCTACATGCTCCCCAATCCTTTAACCAGCTCCTCCAGCCCAATCGGCGCCCCCAAACCAGCCACCTCCTCCTCCTCCACCCTCGGGAACCTCAGCTGACCTAGGAATCGTCCCATCCTCTCCTCCCCCGCTGGGGGCTCAGACCTGTACAGATCCCCATAGAAGTCCCTAAATACCTTGTTTATTCGCACCGCACTCCGCACCGTATTCCCACCTCTATCCTTAACTCCACCAATCTCCCTCGCTGCCTCCCTCTTACGAAGCTGATGTGCCAGCATCCGACTCGCCTTCTCCCCATACTCATACGTCGCCCCCTGCGCTTTCCTCCACTGTGCCTCTGCTTTCCCCGTGGTCAACAGGTCGAATTCCGTCTGGAGGTTCCGTTGCTCCCTAAGTAGCCCCTCCTCGGGGGCCTCTGCATACCTCCTGTCCACCCTTAAAACCTCCCCCACCAACCTCTCCCTCTCCCTCCCCTCTCTCTTCTCCCTGTGGGCCCTAATGGAGATTAACTCTCCCCTGACCACCACCTTCAATGCCTCCCAGACTACCCCCACCTGCACCTCCCCGTTGTCGTTGGCCTCCAAATATCTTTCAATACACCCCTGCACCCGCTCGCACACCCCCTCATCAGCCAACAGTCCCACATCAAGGCACCACAGCGGGCGCTGGTCCCTCTCCTCTCCCAACTCCAGCTCCACCCAATGCGGGGCGTGGTCCGAGATGGCTATGGCCGAATATTCCGTTCCCTCCACTTTCGGGATTAGCGCCCTATTGAAAATGAAAAAATCTATCAGGGAGTAGGCTCTATGGATGTGGGAAAAGAAGGAGAATTCCCTGGCCAGCGGCTTGGCAAACCTCCATGGATCCACTCCTCCCATCTGGTCCATAAACCCCCTGAGCACCTTGGCCGCAGCCGGCCTCTTACCTGTCCTGGACCTAGAACGGTCCAGTGCTGGGTCCAGCACCGTGTTGAAGTCCCCCCCCCCATTATCAAGCTTCCTACCTCCAGATCCGGAATCCAACCCAGCACGCATTTCATAAATCCGGCATCATCGCAATTCGGGGCATATACGTTCACCACTACCACCCCGCACCCCCTACAACCTACCACTCACCATCACATATCGACCTCCATTATCCACTACAATATTCAGTGCCTCGAACGACACCCGCTTCCCCACCAGTATTGCAACCCCTATGTTCTTCGCATCCAGCCCTGAATGAAAGACCTGCCCTACCCATCCCATTCTCAGCCTAACCTGATCTGCCACATAACCACGTCTGCCTTCTGTCCCTTTAAGTGCACGAACACCTGGGCCCTCTTGACCGGCCCGTTCAGGCCCCTCACATTCCAAGTTATCAGCCGGATCGGGGGGCTACTCCTCCCCCCCCCCCTTCCCCCCCCCCCTGCCGACTAGCCATCTCCTTTTCTAGGCCAGCCATGTGCCTGCGCCTCCCGCACCCTCCCGTCCCCCAGGCGGTGGACCCGACTACCTCTCTTACTTCCAGCTCCCCTTTGGCCAATGCAGCAGCAACCCAGTTCCCCCCCTCCCCCTCCCCCCTCCACCCCGCTAGAACCCCATCAAGCCATTTTGCTCCCCCCATGACACTCCTGTAAGTCAGCTGACTCCTGCAGACCCCGGCCTCTCCCGCCATTCCATCGACCCACCCAGTGTGAGAATCCCCCCACCCCTTGGCAGTCAGTGTGCGCTCCTCTCCAGCACCGTCCTTCACCACCCCCCCCCCAGCCCCGCCCCCATCCTTCCCTAATGCAGGGAAAAGCCTGCGCTTTCCTGAGCCGGCCCCGCCCCCTCTGGCGCAGCTCCTTTTTGCGGCCTTACCCCAACTCCCCATCCCCGGGCCTCCACCCCCCCTCTTCCTCCGTGGGGCCCTGCCCCTCCAACACCGACGCCCGCACTCTCCCACAGACCCCACATCAAATCTATTCACCCATCCCCACCCAGCACTCAAACAAAAAGAACATTCCCCAAACACAGTAAACATCCCCCCACGACAAACCCTCAATTTGAGTCCAACTTTTCAGTCTGTATAAAGTTCCATGCCTCATCAGGCGTTTCAAAATAGTGGTGCCGATCGTGGAACGTGACCCCCAATCGCGCTGGCTGCAGCATCCCGAACTTCACCCCCTTCCGATGGAGCACCGCCTTAGCCCGGTTGAAACCAGCCCTTTTCTTAGCCACCTCCGCACTCCAGTCCTGGTAAATTCGGATCTCCGTGTTCTCCCACCTGCTGCTCTGCTCTTCTTTGGCCCATCTCAGGACACACTCTCTGTCCATAAAGCGGTGAAACCTCACCACTACAGCCCTTGGCAGCTTGTTAGCTTTGGGTCTCCTTGGCAGGACCCGATGAGCCCCATCCAGCTCCAGGGACCTCGGGAAAGCTCCCGCGCCCATCAGCGAATTGAGCATCGTGCTCATATATGCCCCGGCATCGGGCCCCTCCACTCCTTCAGGGAGACCCAGAATCCGAAGATTCTTCGTCCTCGACCTATTCTCCAGATCCTCGAATTTTCCGCCCACCTCTTATGCAGCGCCTCGTGCGCCTCCACCTTCACCGCCAGGCCCAAGATCTCTTCCTCATTCTCCGAGGCTTTTTGCCGCATCTCCCGGATCGCCGCCCCTTGGGCCTTCTGGGTCTCCACAAGCTTCTCAATCGCCGCCTTAATTGGCGCCAGCATTTCTGTCTTCAGTTCCTCAAAGCAGCGTTTAAGAAACTCCTGCTGCTCCTGCGACCACTGCGCCCACGCTGCTTGGTCTCCACCCGCCGCCATCTTGCTTTTCCTCCTTCACATTTTTCACTGCACCAGGATCGCTTTTTTAACCACTCCACTCCTGGTCCAATCCATATAATGTCGGGGGGACCTTGCTGTCACCTACCCGCACTGGAAGCCGTCGAACAATTGCCGTTGGGGCCCCTCTGAGGAGCCCAAAAGTCCGTTCCCGGCGGGAGCTGCCGAACGTGCGACCTACCTAGGTATAGCTGCAACCGAAAGTCCCGCTTTTTGTTACTATTAGTGATCAGGCAGCAATTAAATTGCAGAGCTGATTGGAAGCTGGTATTAATGTCACTGAAAGTGTTATGTACCTGGCGGAACATCACGTGATCTGTGGTGATGTCACTGGAATGTTTGTGTGGGCTTTCAGTTCACCTCTTTCCGTGTAGAGACAATATCTCTTAATAAACCCTGCACCTTAGGCGGGATCCTCTGATCCTGAGGCTAAGTGTTGACGCCGTCGTAAACGCCGTCGCGTTTCTCGATGGCGACAACATGGCCTTAGGAGCAGCGATTCTAACCCCTACAGGGGGCCAGCACGGCACTGGAGCGACCCACGCCGCTCCAGCTGCCGATCCCGGCGTCAGATGGGCGCCGCGGGTCTGCGCATGCGCAGTGGGACCGGCGCGATTGCGCATACGCATGGTGGCTACCTTCTCTGCACCAGCCCCAACGCAAAATGGCATAGAGCTACAGGAGCCGACGCGGAAAAAAAGAGGCCCCCAGCCTGAGAGGCTGGCCCACCGATCGGTAGGCCCCGTTCGCGGGCCAGGCCACAGCGGAGGCACCCCTCCCCAAACCTTGCTGTCCCCAGATGAATGCACGCCAAGATCCCGCCGGGTAAGACCACATGTGGACAGCGCTGGCGGGATTTGGATTTTCTTTACGGCCGCTCGGCCCATTCTGGGCGGAGAATCGCCAGGGGGGCCGCATAGAGCGGCCCCGACCAGAGCCGCGTTGACCGTGCCAGCGCCAATGGCGCCGATTCTCTGCTCTCTGAAGAATCGGCGGACCAGCGGCGTCGCGCAATTCGTGCCCGTCCCGGCGATTCTCCGGCCCGGCCTGGGCTGAGAGAATCCCGCCCATGTTTTTATAACTTAGTACTTGGCACCTCTATTTATTTTTATCCGAGCGGCTAACAAAAATATAACAGAAGAGAAAACTGGCGATGAGGAATCAGGCCATAAAGTACCATCAACAAGGATTTGGGGCCAGAGAAAACCATTGAGAATTCTGGCTGTAAACAATCATCGATGTGTTTGTGACAAGAAAAGAGCTGTTTCCGACCTTGGGAAGCTGTCACTGATTCAACCGATCGATCGCAACCAGTCTGTAGTCCAAATAGAGTTCAGGAAACAAATTGGGATGCACTTGTGAGTAACTAGCGCATACCTGAAGCAAGTAAATTATGTTTCAGCCGTACCTTCTGTTTGTAGTCGGTAGAAGTTGCAGAGAACGCACACGTGGCACTGTAAATGGGCTGCGGGAACGGGAACCTAGAAGGCTGCTGACTCTGTAACCTACTGCTCAGTAACTGATAGTCCAGGCAAGGGAAGAACTAATTTGCTTGTGGGCTAGGAGATTGCTTGCTTCGGGAAAGAATGAAGAAGTACATATCACGGAACCGGAATCGGAAAAATGGTGGGAAAAAGTGGCGCCATGGACACTTTTGAAGAGGATTATGAGACATGGAATTCTGATGAAGAAAAGTTTCAATTGTATCTTGTAGCAAATCAGACACCAGAAAACCTGCTGGGCACAGCTTTCCTCAGCTAGGTTGGACGAAAACATTCATGTTGCTACTAAGTCTGGTCCACCCAGCTAAACCAGGAGAAAAGACCTATAAAGAGTTAATGATAATCTTGGAAGGACATTTCTCTCCCCGTCTGCTGGAGATAACTGAAAGATTTTGCTTCCATTGCCATGGTCAAGCGGATTCCAATTCGTAGCAACACCACGTAAATTACCAAAGTACAGTGAATTTGGTCCAACACTAGATGATGCACTTTGAGTCGGATCAGTTTACGGACTCAGAAATTAAGCCTACAAAGGAAACTGTTGCTGAAGGTGCACTCACCCTGAAATCCACTGTGAAAATTGCCACTCCCATGGAATTTGCAGCAAAAAAGGCATCATTGATTGGAGTCGCAAAAGTTCAAAAGGTGGAGGCTGCTAAAAGCTAGTCTGCAAAAAATCTACTTTATCATTGCTGTACTCAAGTGAAACATTCAGCAGGAGAATGTTGGACTAAGGAGAATAAATGCAAAAGTTGTGGTAAAGTAGGCCATATTGCAATGGTATGTTGGTCACGTCAACCTTCATCAGCAGTATCAATTTCTTCTTGAAGGTTTACATCAAGAGTTTGAAGATTACTTGAAGGGGATTGGTATTCTCCATATCAAATCTGCTCCGTATCACCCTGTAACAAATTGGCTGACCGAGCGATTTGTGCAGTCACTGAAATATGCAGTTAAGGCATCGAAAGATCAACGTTCTTGATCAAAACGTCGTAAACTTTCTAATGTCGTATAGAAATTCCACACATGCTACAATGCAGAGTTCACCAGTGATGTTACTCTTAAGAGGAAATTGAGATCTCAGTTAGACCTCTTAATACCACCTGATACTTCAAGATTGTCAAACCACAACAAAACACAAATTGCTAGGAGAGCAAAACTCAAAGAGTAGAGTCTTCAACCGAGGAGAACTGGTATTAGTTAGGAGCTATACGTTGAGTGAAAAATGGACACCAGCCATCATCCACGCAAAGACATGTCCGATATCTTACACAGTTCAGACGGATGTTGAAAAAGTTTGGCAACGTCATATTGACCAATTACTAGCTTCACAAACTGAATGTACTGAGCCTTCGTATTGAAACATATGGTCTGTGATATGTCAGAACTGAGATCTACTACAGAGGAAATTACAGAAACTGTCACTGCAGAATCTTCAGTACCAACTGAGACAGATATCGAGGTAGTTTCTCAAGAAGTACCACCAACAGGTGAGCAGGGAGAGACTTCCGTAATTTTGAAGAGCCAGATTCCTGAAAATTGAATATTACCTAAAAAAACACAGACGTCCTCCAAAGAGTACTAATGTATATGGGCGTGATTGAAACAAATGGGAACTAGGTCCTACAGCGAGCACATTTAGCCTCGTGCTTCCCGGCGCCCGCTGAGAAACACAACGCTATCTAATGTGACTCAGGTTAGATACGGGTCCTCAGCGGGAAACACGAGGCCGAGGCTGCACTTAGTCCCGTTCCTTGCACTGAGGAGCCTCGCTCACCGAATGACCTCGGTGCAGGGACAGATCGGGACGCCATTTTTAAATGGCGTCCCGAACTCTCGAGCCCCCGATGCGATCCCCAAATACCTCCCAAGCTTCAACCCACATCGCTGGGTGATCCCCATACCCAGCCTAATCCCCGCCGTACAAACAATGCCAGTTGGCACTGCCAACCTGGCACCCTGGCAGTACCCCAACCAGCTGGCAGTGCCACCCGGGCACCTTGCCAATGCCAGGGTGCCACCCTGCCCAGAAGGAAAGCACCTGGGGGCCTTCAATCCCCTCGGAGACCCCCACAAGTGCCGTTATTTAGTTGGGTCTGTTAAGAAAGCACTAAAGGTTTAAAGGGGGATTGGTGTTATGTATTCAAGCAATACTGCCTGCTGGTGGAAGGTCACATGATCTGCAATGACGTTGATGGAGTCTTTGCATGGGCTTTCAGTTCAACGTCTTATTCTGTTGAAGCAACATTGCTTAATAAACCATGCACAATGTTCTTACGAACTTGGCGCTCTGCTTCTTTTTCTCTTTGCAGCTAATAGCAAAAAATATAACAATGTCAGAAAGGCAGCTTCATCTTAATTGGGAAGAAAATATTAGCAAATGGGCCTGCGCTCTATCCTCTAAATCATCAGACCAGGAAAGAAACGTAGCGGGAAATTACAATATCTACAAATAAAAAGAGGAAGCGAGAAATTTCCATGAGGAAGTAGGGAAAATATTGCGTTTGAGCATCATGCAAAACTGGAGGGAAACATTAGCATTTATTTGTATTGAAAAGATAGAGAGCAAAACAGTTTTGCAGATCTTCCAAGAATAGGTGGAAGAAGTGACAGAGCCTCCACTACTGAATGCAATTAAACTCTTACCCATTTTGTTCTGCCTTCAAGAACATTGATGTAATCAGAAAATGGGGATCCAGTCAGAGAAAAGTACAACAGCAGCCAAGCAGATGGTCAGGTGTTATGTTATACAATAACCCTTGGTAACATCTGTCCATTGGTTCCACTAATTTTGAAGCTAACATGATAGTCACCTCTCCATAGATGGGCCTAGGCCACTTGGAGCCAAAGAATTCTCGGAGCAACACACCACATTCCCAAAGACTGAAGCAAAATATTCCCAAGCCTACTTCAACAGGCATCAGTCCGAACTCTGGGAAGTTCTCAATATTTAGCAGTGATGATTCACCAAGATGTGATGAGTACTTACCCATCACTGATGATGCGCGAGGATAAAGGGTTTGGTGCAAGGTCAGAAGCACTACAGGATTGGGGCACTAATTGAGGGGTGGGAAGTATGGAACTCAGTGAGGCATTCCTCAAAGTTGGGACAAAAACAGGGAACTCCAGTGCCAGACAACACTGTGTAGCTGTAAAGAGATAAAGAACCAACCCCACCACGTCCCAAGTACGGTGTGTTGGACGTCGACCAGAAATTAATGCAATTATCAAATCATTGGTGATTCGGAGATTTTGAAATGTGGGGGCATTTATTCAAAATATGAAAAATTAACACTCCAAACACTATTCTAGCTGAAGGTGACAGGTCACGAGAAAATATTCCAATCCAGTAGGTTTTCAGGATTTGTGGAGACCCAGCAATCTGGCCTCAGCTGGAATGTTACCATCCAGGGGATCTGAAAGCTAATCCTCAGGAACCATCAGGATCATGTGTTGGGCCTCATGTCAGAAATTTGACCTTGATGCAGGAGAGCTTGAATCAAATACCTACAAAAAGCCCATGAAAAGATATTGAGGCCTTTTTGAGGATTATTTGGGGATCTATGTATCCTGGTGCACCATTCCAACATCAGACCACATTTCTACACTTAAATATGGCAATTTCTAACAGTAATCTAGAAGATAACTACATTTAAAACTAAGTGTGGACTCCGTGTGATACTCATGATGTTGTTCACTTTTTCCCTTTTGCATTGATTATTTTTCTCCGATGTTGCTCGTGAAATGAATGAAAAATGAAATGAAAATCGCTTATTGTCACAAGTAGGCTTCAAATGAAGTAACTGTGAAAAGCCCCTAGTCGCCGCATTCCGGCGCCTGTTCAGGAAGACTGGTATGGGAATTGAACCGTGCTGCTGGCCTGCCTTGGTCTGCTTTCAAAGCCAGCAATTTAGCCCTGTACTAAACCAGCCCCAAAAATTGGCCCTGTGCTAAACCAGCCCCACATTCCTGCAGGAATGTGTGTAATTTGTTTCATAATATAGCCAAACAAGCGTAATCTCTTTTAAATAGAAAACATCAAAATGACTCAAGAAATGAAATTAGCATTAATTTCATTATTTTTGTCTAAATTGTTACTGTAATGATATGTATATAGTCAGTATAGTGATGGGTTAATAATTGCATCTATGTGTAAATCAAACACTAGAGTGTGTTCTAATTCACTGCATATAAGACAGCCTCTCTAGGGATTCTGAGAGAAGCTGAAGAGAACATGGAGAGAGCAGAGTGAAAGTTGAATAGAGATTATATAGCACGAGGTCAAGTCATAATGTAGTTTAGTAGCTGGATAGAATATTGAATACTGTAGTACAGATTCAATATCATTTGTTTATTATCTATAACTCTGTAGAGTGTGCGGACTTCATTTAATTAATAGTGTAATAATAAATTAGTTTTGATTCAATCTTTTGATTGGTATATTCTTTGTCAACACTACATCGGGCGATCCTGGGGGAAAAGGCAAAGAATGCAACATATTACCAGTTGTGGTAATATAACAGTTACTACCCTTTCAGACACAACATTTTATATTTAGGCATCCTGGGTTGGCAAAATAAATTTCTTCCTGGAAATCGTAAATATGTGAGAGGTCTGGTTAATCCTCCAGACATTCGTCCAAAGTAATGGAGGATGGGTTCAACACATTATCTAGTGGCATCAAGGATAGTGGTTAATAGGTAGAAAAAGGATGGCACAGCATCAAAGAATGTGTCCGTCAACGTACCTGTAGTAAAAGATGAGTTCTCACTTGTATTTAGCTCCTTTAATTCTTTTCCCAGAAAGATATTTGGATATATTCAGAAAATATATCAATGTGGTCCTTCATCTGCATCACATTGATTAAATGTTGATTCCATGGACAGTGATAGATGTGTAGTAGACGCTGTACAAAATCTTAACCTAAAGCTCCTTCACTCTGTTACAGATGTGAAATGCAAAGAGCCGCATTTTCTAAATGATGGGCGCTCCAATTTCCGTTCCCAGAAATCTGAATGTCACCATCTCTTCCATTGTCACTTCAAGGAAAGTGTTACAGGAAATTTTTCCTAGTTTTGTTTTGCAACCCTAATAAACATGTAAAAGGCAGCAGTGTATGTCTTATTTTATAAATTGTTATGATATCTGATATAGAACATACTTACTAAAATTTGGATAGATCATAGTCTGTACATGAATAACATGGATCTTGAAATTGTGAGGTGTGATTAGTAACAAACATATTAGTTAATGCTTTGGTATAAATTCTCAACACCACAATTTTAACAAAACCGGTAACACATGAAGGGTTTTTTAAAATAGTGGACAGGCAATTTCAGATAGAGGCATTACATGTTTGTTACTAATATCTTATAGCACTATGGCTTTCCCTTTGAACCATGCATCCAAAGATTCTCAACCCTTTTTGTGTACTACTCTTTTAAGAAGTCGATATCCATTGCTGTTGACAGAACGTTCGTGTTCAACAATGAATATTCTGGGAACATCTGAGACATGATATTCTGACAATTTGAAGTGATGTTTTTTTATCTTCTCTATAGTGCTAAAATTGAACTTGCTCTGGATTGTGAAGTGTTGTGTTGCCAAATTAACACTCAAATCTTAATTTAAATGCTACTGCGTCATGCACTTCTGTTGCATTATTCCTGAAATGTCAGTTGGTAGAGACCAAAAATTGACTCTTAACTTAAAAGAATCAAAGAAACCATCCAGATGCAATTATTTAAGCAAAATTTACATGGAAAATTTTCTTTCGAAGGATGCCACTGTTGGTTCAACGGCTTCCATTAGTTGGCATGTTCAGCTGTCTCTTGTCTCTCTCACTCATACACACATATGGGAGGCTGTTGTTTGTTAAGTGGCTTTCTATTTTGTTTGTACATTGTATCAGAGCTGCGACATATCTGACTCTTTAATAAAATGGTTTGAAGTGCCACATAATGTTCCTCCTATTCTCTGGTAATTTTTCTATTGTTTTGTTACAGTCGCTAGCTCTATTATAGAATCATAGAATTTACAGTGAAGAAGGAGGCCCTTCAGCCCATCAAGTCTGCATCAGCCGTTTCAAAGAGCACCCCTCTTAAGTCCACACTTCCACCCTATCCCCGTAACCCAACCTGACCTTTTTGGACACTCAGGGCAATTTAGCATGGCCAATCCAACCTTTATGGACACTCTGGGCAATTCAGCATGGCCAATCCACCTAACCTGCACATCTTTGGATGTTTGCAACTAGTTTTTCCGATCCAGTGCTCCATCATTGTAGTTCTAACTTTAAAAATTCTTCAAATTCCCTGAAATTTTTTGATTGTACAAGTAAGAAAAAAAAATGTCCTTTTAAACAGGGATGGGTACTCTTGCATTTGAATATTGGTGCTTCTAATCATTTGCAAGAATGAAATGCAGCACTTTTTCACTCAAGAAGGTAGTGGAAATTTATAGCTTCTTTCCCCAAAAGGCTGCGGATGGTGGAACAATGAGATTTTCCCGAGACTGATATATTTCTGTGGGGTGAGGTTTGTTTTTAATTCATTCACAGGGGGCGGGATTCTCTCAACCCGGGGCCGCCCTGACGCCGGCACGCGATTCTCCGCAGAGCGTAATTGACACAGCGCCGGTCACGGGCTGCTGTAACCGGCTGGCCCGCCGATTCTCGGGCCGGGCGGCCGTTGTGGAAATGCTGAGTCCCGCCGGTGCCGTTCTAACCTGCTCTCAACCGACGGGAACTCAGCGTTGAAGGGTCAGGTGGCGGCCTGTGGGGGGGGGGAGGGGGAGTCCAAACCCGGGGGAGGGGGGCTCCGATGTGGCCTGGCCCGCGATCAGGACCCACCGATCGGCGGGCCGGCCTCTCTGTCTCCCGGCCTCCTTTCATCCACGCCGGCGCCTGTACTCCTGTGCCATGGTGGGTCGGGGCTGGCGCGGACAAGGGAGACACCGCACGCATGCGCGGATATCGCGCAGGTCCCACTGCACATGCGCGCATCCCCCGGCGCCCATTCCACGGCCGGATCAGCAGCTGGAGTGGTGTGCGCCATGCTGGCCCCCTGTAGGGGCCAGAATTGCTGATCCTGGGGCCGTGTTGACGCATGCGATGGCGATTCCGACGGCGTTAGCACTTAGCCTCAGGATCAGAGAATCCCACCCTGGGTATGGGTGTCTTGGCAAGGTTGTCATTCATTGCCCATCCCTTCTTGAATAAAACCGTGTGGCTTTGTAGGCCATTTGAGACAGCCGTTAAGTGTCAACCGTGTTTCTGTATTTCTGTGGATCTGATGTCACAGCAGTCCAGACCAGGTAAGGATATCAGTGAATGAGATGGGTTTTTACAACAACCTGATTGCTACATGGTCACCATTGCTGGTGACGATTAGTAGCATCATAACTAATGATGCTATTTCTTTTATTACAGATATTTTTTTAGTAAACTGAATTTAAATGATTCAACTGACATGAGTCACCTGATTAATAGTCCAGGACTCTGGATTATTAGTCCAGTCACATAACCACAACATTATCCCATCCAAGGGATATGTAGCAAAGGGTGAGTAAATAAAGTCGAGGTACAGAGCAGCCATAGTTAACTCACTGAATGTGGAAGCAGGCTAGAAGGGCTGAATGGCCTACTTTTGTTTCTAATGTTCCAAGGATTCCTGGGGAATTCCCAAAATATACAATAGCCATGTGTACCAGAAATGGGTTAGGGTGTTCTCAGAATCTATGGATGAGCTAGCCGATGCCAAATATTCAATAAAAAGTAAGAAGCAGAGTTCCTTACACAAGCAATCGCTGGTAGTTTATTCAGTGATAACTATAAAGGAGCCCTAGGTGGAGTTATGAGTAGACGGCGATGTCACATTTACAAAGAATCAGTCAATTAAGCAAAAAAGATTCAAACGTTTTTAAAGTTCTGTGATTAAAATAAAGGTGAGTGATTTGTAAACATTTTCTGAACATTATTGTAATAAAAATTTTCATTCTGTTTCGGATTAATGAGACCGATCCCAAAAAACATTTTATATTTACCTGTACGACCATACAATTTTCTACACGCTTGTTTACACAAATAGGTGTTTTCCTGTGGGGAGAATTACTGCCTACATTTATCAATGGGACGTGCTAGGCTTAGTTCATTTTTCCTGCTCCTTTCTTACGCTGCACCCCAGCTCTTACTTCAGCATTTGTGGAGCATTGGCGTTTTTAAAATCAGTTAGTCCTAATACAAATCCATGTTCCATACTAGATCAAAGATTGTCCGATTTTTCAAGTGCTTATTTTGATTTCTGAAGTACAACGTCATGAACTACAGCAGTATATTGGTTTATAGTGTCAAACACATCCACTGTCTTGTTAATAGGATCAAATCCTTCTGCCTCGACCTATAGGAAAACAAAATATGAACCACAATAAGTCACTGAATTACTAAACCCAGAATTGCTCAGACCAGTCTTAATCGAGTTAATGATGTCTTGCCCAATCTCAGTGTGTGGGCACAGTGACGTTGGCTGTCTAAGAATAAGAAGTCTTGCTATATTTGAATGGCAAACAGAATTAATAATTCTGAAAGCCCTCCATTTTTATTTGTGATCACCAAAGTTAGGAATGTTAACCCTGGAAACTAATTTTTTTCTAGCCTGGCTGCCCACTGGCAGCATAAAACACTTGGAGGTTCAGAGGCATTGATGAAGAGAACAGTGTTCTCTATTTGAATAGACGTTGTAATCCCAACATCATAATAACATCCTTTACTGAATCTGCCTGATCTTTATATATCCTACATCAGCCATGCTTGAATGCTTCTGCGTAAATTGCCAATTTTGTTTAGCCTTAGAGGTTTTCTGGAGCTTTGGGCCCATGCCCATTGCAATTGCTTTGAGTGGCCCTTATTTATTTCATGTCAGGTCATTCTAGTCGACAGACAAAACAACCTTAATCCCCATGTCAAAGGATACTATAGTGCACAAGGAGGCCATTCAGCCCATCGAGTCTGCATCGACCCTTTGAAGGGACACCCTATCTAGGCCCACTCCCCCGCCAACCTGTAATCCCACCTAACCTTTGAGCACTAAGGGACAATTTACCGTGGCCAATCCACCTAACCTTTGGATTGTGGGAGGAAACCGGAGCACCGGGAGGAAAACCCATGCTGAAACGGGGAGAAAGTGCAAACCCCACACATTCAGACACCCAAAGCCGGAACTGAACTCGGGTCCCTGGTGATGTGAGGCAACAGTGCTAACCACTGTGCAACCGTGCCATTAGTCTGGATTGGCCTCAAAAGCAACACATGAAAAACATATTGCGATAACTCCCCTCCCCCACTTAAAACCAAGGTGATCACCAAATATGCAACTGGCAAAAACTGTACTATAAATTCAGTTTACAAAAATGTGGAAATTTAACATTTGTTTCAATTTCGAGAGATCAGTGTTGGTGCCATTCAATCTTATTTTTGTTAAGTAACTATTATTTTTCAACTTTTCGTCCTTTAGCCATCCCTACATCACATAAGTTCCTGATAAACAAGAAATTACAGTAACCCCCCATAACTGGATGTTGTCATGATATTCAGGTAAACATCATAGCACATACATACATACATACTGATGGACAGATCAACGGACCAATCAACACGACAGCCAATCACAGGCAAGAGCATACACAGTACAAAACAGGGAACACAACACTTCCTGGACTCTGGAGCAGGAGACAGATCAGGGCACAGAGCTCATAGCAAGCCACTCAGACATCCACCATGTGCTGAGTGCCACTACAAGATAGAATTAGGAATAGGTCCACAGATTCAAGGGTTATGATCGAACCTCAGTAAACAGTTTACCAATGTGAATAGATGTTTGAAATAAAACTGAGTTGTTGGTTTGTCTGTGTAGCAGAGTACCCAACACTTCATAGTACCAGGAGTAACTGTGGTACCTACCTACAAATCCTCCGGAATCTGCCATCCTGCGCCATGGACACCGTCAACACACCGCAGCCGCTGCAAGTCGCTGGAAACCTCGGCGTTAATTGGAAGCTGTTCAAACAGCGCTTCCAGCTCTTTCTGGAAGCCAACGAAAAGGAGAGTGCCTCGGACACCAGAAAGATCGCCATCCTCCTCACCACGGCAGGTCAACACGCCATCCATGTCTACAACTCCCTGGTGTTCGCGGAAGGTGAGGACAAGACCAAATACAAGACGGTCCTTCTCAAGCTCGACCAACACTTCAACGTCAAGGTCAATGAGAGCTTCGAGAGGTATCTCTTCAGCAGCGCCTGCAAGGTAAGGATGAGCCCTTTCAGTCATTCCTTATGCATCTCCGTATCCTCGCGCAGTCCTGTGGTTACAACACCACCTCCGATTCCATGATTCGGGACCAGATCGTTTTTGGGGTCACCTCGGGCACCCTATGCCAGCAGCTCTTAAAAATAAAAGGCCTCACCTTAGCCTCCGCAATCGAAGCCTGTGTCCTGCACGAAAACGCGACTAGCCGCTATACCCAATTTCAGGAGGCCGAATCGGCGTGGCAGGGGTCCTACGCGGCCGGATCGGTGAGGCAGGCGTCCTACGAGGCAGAACGGGTCCAGGCGATCGAGTTCCTCCCGGCCCGCGGCCCGGACAAGGGTGGCCATTTCACGTGCTTTTCGAGGCCTTCCGCGCTTGTGCGCGCCAAAAACGACGGCAACACTGAGGAGCGTGACGCGAGACGCGCTCGACGCAAGACCAAACTGCGCATGCGCGGTGGCGCAACGAACGCCATGACGTCACGACGTGCGGCAACTGTGGAGACGCACATTTAAAGCGGCAATGTCCCGCAAGAACCCGACAATGCCTCCGCTGTGGCAAGGTGGACCACTACGTTGCCTGCTGTCGAGCAGCTCAACCTGCCAATGTTCCCCAACTCCGATAACCTCGCAGGGACGTGCGGACCATTCAGCCTCCTTACTACGAGTCGTGCCCAGACAATATCCAGACCAGTGACACAGACGACCGGGACGCCTTCCGTGTTGCGGTCATTGATGGGAACCAAATGTCTCCAGCCAGGACCCACCAGCCGATGCAAGTTAACACTGTCAATCCGGGTGATGAATGGTGTGCCACCCTAACGGTCAACCAATCACCGATAACATTCCGTCTGGACACTGGCACCTCCGCCAACCTCATAGCATGGTCAGCCTTCTACGCCATGAAGGTCAGACCATCAATTCGGCCGTCCCGTTGCAAGATGGTTGACTACAACGGGAACGTTATCCCGGCTATGGTATCCTGCCAGCTCCAGGTGACACACAACACACATACGGCCACACTCTCATTCGAGATAGTCGGATCATCAAAGGACTCCCTGTTAGGCGCACAGGCATGCAAGGCTCTCCACCTCGTGCAATGAGACCACGCTCTGTCTCCAGAAGGCACCTCTGACTTCCCGGATACAGAGTTCAGGGCACAGCTCCAATCGCTCCTCGCCCACAACCAGGAGGCATTTGAGGGCATGGGAACACTGCCCTACACCTACAGAATTTGGCTCAAACTGGACGCCACCCCGGTCATTCACGCACCTCGCAGGGTCCCAGCACCACTCAAAGACCGCCTCAAGCAGCAGCTGCAGGATCTCCAGGACCAAGGGGTCCTATCCCGGGTCACGGAGCCCACGCCATGGGTCAGCTCCATGGTGTGTGTTAAGAAGCCCTCCGGCGAGCTCCGGATCTGCATTGATCCAAAAGACCTCAACAACAACATAATGAGGGAACACTACCACATACCCAAACGGGAAGAGATCACGAGTGAAATGGCCCGGGCTAAAATCTTCACAAAACTGGATGCCTCGAAGGGTTTTTGGCAGATCCATCTGGATCCGTCCAGCCGAAAGCGGTGCACCTTCAACACCCCTTTCGGCAGGTTCTGCTACAACAGAATGCCATTTGGCATCATCTCGGCATCCAAGGTCTTTCACAGGATCATGGAGCAGATGATGGAAGGCATCGAAGGGGTGCGTGTCTACGTTGACGACGTCATCATCTGGTCCACCACACCACAGGAGCACATCTATCGTCTCCAGCGCGTCTTTGCGCGCATACGCGAAAACGGCCTGCACCTCAACCGAGCCAAGTGTTCTTTCGGCCAAACCAAGCTGAAGTTCCTGGGGGACCACATTTCCCGGTCGGGTCCGTCCGGATGCAGACAAGGTGAGCGCCATTACAGCCATGCCGCAGCCGGCAGACAAGAAAGCAGTGCTACGCTTCCTAGGCATGGTCAATTTCCTGGGGAAGTTCATTCCCAACCTTGCCTTCCACACGACAGCTCTGCGCCACCTCGTCACGAAGTCCACGGAGTTCCAGTGGCTACACACACACCAGCAGGAATGGGAGGAGCTCAAACTTAAGCTCACCACAGCACCGGTATTGGCGTTTTTCGACACATCTCGTGACACTAAAATTTTGACTGATGCCAGCCAGTCCGGCATTGGGGCGGTGCTCCTACAGCAGGATAACACTGCGTCATGGGCCCCAGTCGCCTATGCCTCGCGGGCCATGACCCCCACAGAACAGCGCTACGCGCAGATCGAAAAGGAGTGCCTGAGCTTGCTAACCGGGATAGACAAGTTCCATGACTACGTGTATGGTCTCCCCCGGTTTACCGTTGAGGCTGACCACCGCCCCCTGATCAGCATCATAAATAAGGACCTGAACGAGATGACCCCTCGCCTCCAGCGCATCCTTTTTAAACTTAGGAGATATGACTTCCAACTGGTCTACACCCCGGGTAAGGACCTTATCATTGCGGATGCCCTATCTAGAGCAGTGAGCACACTGCCAGATTCGGAGGGGTTCGGCTGTCAGGTCGAGGGGCAGGTGGCTTTCACATCAGCAAATCTGCCAGCTGATGACTCCAGTCGGGCCGGTATTTGCCGAGAGACTGCGGCTGACCTCCTTCTACAACGGGTGATGCGCCACATGACAGGAGGGTGGCTCAAAGGACAGTGTCTGCAGTTCTACAATGTCCGAGATGACTTGGCCATCATTGATGATGTCCTTCTAAAGCTGAACCGGATTGTGATTCCGCACAGCATGCACAGGCTGGTCCTCGACCAACTACACAAAGGCCATCTGGGGGTCGAGAAGTGCAGACGGAGGGCCCGAGAGGTGGTATACTGGCTGGGCATCAGTGATGACATTGCCAATATGGTGCTCAACTGCCCCACCTGCCAAAGGTTTCAACCGGCGCAACCTCCTGAGACGCTTCTGCCCCATGAGCTGGTGACATCCCCCTGGGCGAAGGTGGGTGTGGACCTCTTTCACGCGCTTGGCAGGGACTATGTAATCGTCATTGACTACTTTTACAACTATCCAGAGATCATACGCCTGCACGATTTGACATCGTCCGCTGTCATAAGGGCCTGCAAAGACACCTTCACTCACCATGGCATTCCGATGACTGTCATGTCAGACAATGGGCCCTGTTTCGCCAGCCAGGAATGGTCATCGTTTGCTGCCTCGTATGGCTTCACACACGTGACGTCCAGCCCTCTGCATCCCCAGTCCAATGGAAAGGCGGAGAAGGGCGTTCACATCGTCAAGCGGCTCCTCTGCAAGGCTGCCGGATCGGATTTCTGCCTAGCCCTGCTGGCCTATCGCTCGGCCCCACTAGCCACTGGCCTCTCACCAGCCCAGCTGTTGATGGGTCGCGCCCTCAGGACCACTGTGCCTTCCATTCTGGCACCCACAACCAACCATGCTCCGGTACTACACAGAATGCAACAGCAGCGCGTTCGCCAGAAGAGGGCATATGACACACGGGCAACTGATCTTCCCGCCCTGGCCCCTGGAGACGAAGTCCGCATCCACCTACCAGAAGGTGGCTGGTCAGCACCTGCTGAAGTTCTCCGACGCGTGGCTCCCCGCTCGTTCCTGGTTCGCATGCCTGATGGATCCATTCGTAGGCACAATCGCCGGGCTCGTCGCCTACTTCCACGCTCGCTACGGGAACTTACACCGACACCGCGCCCTCCTGTTGTTCCTGATATCGACTTCGTGGAGCTGCCTGCCACCATGCCCCTTCCGTCGTCGCCCGTGGCCAGGCCCATTCCTCAGCCGGTGGTTCCAGACCCACCCTTGAGGCGGTCAACCCGAATTCGTCGCCCACCTACTAGACTGGACTTATGAGACTGTTTGTACATTGAACTCATACTACCACTGTGTTAATATATTTCTGTTCTTATCGTTACAGGAATTCGTTCTGTCGTTCAACATTTCCCCGTTCTTTGTTTATGGTACAACCTCGTTGTTATGTCGGATCGGACATCGCCCCTTGTATATAGTTTAGTCCCATGTACATGCTGTAGATATTGCACCCACACACATTTAGCTACACTCAGTACACATCTCTATTTATGACCACATGGACACATGTTCTTGTAAAAGGGAGGATGTCATGATATTCAGGTAAACATCATAGCACATACATACATGCATACTGATGGACAGATCAACGGACCAATTAACACACACACACAACACGACAGCCAATCACAGGCAAGAGCATACACAGTACAAAACAGGGAACACAACACTTCCTGGACTCTGGAGCAGGAGACAGATCAGGGCACAGAGCTCATAGCAAGCCACTCAGACATCCACCATGTGCTGAGTGCCACTACAAGATAGAATTAGGAATAGGTCCACAGATTCAAGGGTTATGATCGAACCTCAGTAACCAGTTTACCACTGTAAATAGATGTTTGAAATAAAACGGAGTTGTACCATTCGCAACCGTGCTGGTTCGTCTGTGTAGCAGAGTACCCAACACTTCAGGTGTCAAGGGGTTCACATGAGCAGCTAGGAGTGACTCCAGTTTCAGCCAGCAACCACCCCCATCCCAACCCCAATGGAGATTCCCAATGATGGCCAACTTATTCTTCATTTGAGGAAGAGAAGAAATTAATGTACAAAGATTCTGTCTCCTGTCTCCAACCTGCCATTAATATTGGCAAACAACTTCAAGAGGTCACCTGATTGGTTCATTATGGATGGGCCAAATGTAATTAGCCAATGGAAAAAAGGTGGAGAGTCGCACTTTTAGAAATATATATATATATATAGTTCTTAGATTGATTTTTGTATCTAAAAATTAAATTTTTATTATGTTAGAGGGCAGCACAGTGCGCAATGGTTAGTACAGCTGCCTCACGGCACCGAGGTCCCAGGTTCGATCCCGGCTCTGGATCATTGTCCGTGTGGAGTTTGCACATTCTCCCCATGTTTGCGTGGGTTTCGCCCCCACAACCCAAAGATGTGCAGGATAGGTGGATTGGCCACGCTAAATTGCCCCTTAATTGGAAAACATTAATTGGGTACTCTAAATTTTTTTTTTTTAAAGTATAGGTGGGACCTATACTTTTAAGGGAGGAAGACGGCTTTTTCACTATGTTTATCAATTCATGTACATTGTTTATTCGGTACTCTAAATTTTTTAAAAAACATCTTATTGGGTTATTTCCCAACGGTAGATTTTAAGTTATTAAAACATTATTGCATTTGATAATGAAAAGTGGTTGCATGCGATAATTATTGTCAAAATATAAGGAGAAAAAAACATTAAAGTGTAAGAAACCAAAGAATACATTCCAAGTGGCGGCGCAATGGTTAGCACTGTTGCCTAAGCCGCTGAGGACCCGGGTTCGATCCCGGCCCTGGGTCACTGTGGGGAGTTTGCATATTCTCCCATGTCTGCGTGGTTCTCACTCCCACAACTAAAGATGTGCAGGTTAGGTGGATTGGCCACGCTAAATTGGCCCTTAATTGGAAAAATAATAATTGAGTACTCTAAATTTTAAAAAAAACATTCCAAGTTTCAAAACAGCAAGTTAATCCTAAAGAACAGCCCAGAGTTGGGAGCAGATATTACAAAAATAGGCTTATGAGTGGGAGGTGGTGGCATAGTGGTATTGTCACTGGACTAGTAATCCGGAGACCCAGGGTCTGCTCTGGGAACCCGAGTTCAAAACCCACCACGGCAGATAATTAAATTTGAATTCAACAACAAAAAAAATCTGGAATTAAAAGTCAAATGGCTGTCATAAAAACCCATCCGGTTCACTCATGTTCTTTAGGGAAGGAAATCTGCCATCCTTACCTGGTCTGGCCTACACACAGATCCAGATCCACAGCAATATGGTTGACACTTGATGCTCTATGAAATGCACTCACGGGCAATAAATGCTGGCCCAGCCAGTGAAGCCCACATCCCATGAATGAATAATAAGAAAAGTTCCATAGTTTTCTTGATTAGAAACATATTCCAGATATTGCATTCAAATTTCTAATCTGCCCTTTCAAGCAGATGATATCCTGTGCCTGTTGCCTCCTTAGATCATCAGCTCAGTGGGCTAGACAGCTGGTTTGTGATGCAGAACAAGGCCGGCAGCGCGGGTTCAATTCCCGTACCAGCTTACCCGAACAGGCACCGGAATGTGGCGACTAGGGGCTTTTCACAGTAACTTCATACTTGTGACAATAAAAGGTTGTTAAGATCATTTGACTTAGTGCAAATAAGTCATTCAAACCTGTGGTAAAGAGCAAGACCACATGGTCTGCGGAATTTTGAACTATTATACTCGGTAAGGAGACTCACATTAAATTTGAGAGCGCTATATATATATATTGATGTACTGTGAAAAATAATGCAGGAAAAAGCTGCAATACTCAACTGAGTAATGCATGATACTTCTCATTTGCATTCTGGTTTCCTTTCTAGCCATAATCTTTCAGTCTTCGCTGGAGAGGTGGCAGAGGACAGGAGAATTGCAAAGATTTATGCCCATGTTCAAAAAAGGTTGCAAGGTTAAGCCTAGCAATTACAGAGCAATCAGTTTAACTTCGGTGGTGGGAGACTTCTGGAAACAATTATTCTGGATCGAATTAAAGAATAGTCACATGGAAAAAGGTGGGTCCGTTAGGAAGAGCCTGCATGGATTTGTTAAGAGAAAATCATGTTTCACTAACTTGCTGGAATTTTTTGAAGAGGTAGAGTCGATAAGGGTAATGCTGTTGATGCAGTGTACCTGGACTTCAAAAAGACATTCAATAGAGTGCTGCACAGCGGACTTGTGAAAAAGGTAGGGATAGTAGCAACATGGATACAAAATTGGCGGAGTAATAGAAAATAGTAATGGTCAATGGATATTTTTCGGCTGGAGGAAGGTTTGTTGTAATGTTCCCCAGGGGTCAGTATTGGGACCCTTGCTTTTCTTGATATATATTCATGATCTAGATCTTGGTGTGCAGGGTTATGAGGAGAAGGCAGGAAAATGGCACTAAATCATAATGCTCATTTGGAGAGCCAGTGCAGACCCGATGGGCCAAATTACATTCTTCCATGCCAAAACAATTCTGCGGTACTACTATGCCCTATTTCTCACTCTCCTCCCTTTCTGCTTGTTTTTAGCTGCGGGACTTTTATGGATTTGCCGTTTCTTTACTTACTCATTATTGGCTCTTAATGCTTCATACTTTTAAGGTCTTTCCATTATCTCTCATCAGCAAAACCAAACTCTAAAAGATTTAAAATGTTAGGAGGGTTCCTCTTTCTCCCTAGCTACGTCTCCTTCCCCGTCACAATTTGCAAAATGAACCAGCACATTGGTAGTTATCCAGGATACATGGAAGAGAATTTAGATGTTAGATGTGATTCTGTTTTTGGGTAGCACTTGCTGAGAAATCCTCAGTGCACCAATAGCTACACTTACAGCCAATTTAAGATAATCAGTCAAACCCATTATATGGCTCATGAAGCTTGCTAGAAGCGACATACATTCATACATTGACCTATTCTCCGAAAACATACACATTGACCCATTCTCTGAAAACAAAAGGGATATGTTCAAGCCTTGCGGCATTTTTTGAATTATCCGGCAGCTTGAGGCGCTATTAGTTTCTCGTTGCTTTCTCCATATTAATGCCTCAGCCAATCAGCACCCTTTTCTCCTGTGGTATATAAATTGTTGTGATGCTTTGAAATTTGGCATTCTTGCATTTGTCCTGACAATTATGAGATTAACCCTGTCTCTCTTTTCAGCAATTGATGCACGATCAATTGCACAATGACGAGAGTTGAATACAACTGAGGCTTTATTACCCTAAGATGTGTGGCCTCCTACAGCAGCTGGCAAAATGGCTGCAGTATGGGGAGCACACATATTTATACTCCGCCTACTGGGCGGAGCCAGCAGGCAGGGACTACCGTAGTGCAGGGCCTTACCATACATCTAATATATATATATTTTTAAAATCTCCCCCCCCCCAGGATTCCAACACCCCCTCTTCTCCCCCCCCCAGGATTCCAACACCCTCTCTTCTCTCCCCCCCCCCGCCACCCGCCGTATTCCAACACCCCCTCTTCTCTCTCCCCCCCGCCACCCCCCCAGATTCCAACACCCCCTCTCCTCTCCCCCCCAGATTCCAACACCCCCTCTTCTCCCCCCCCCCCAGGATTCCAACACCCCCTCTTCTCTCCCCCCCCGGATTCCAACACCCCCTCTTCTCCCTCCCCCAGGATTCCATCACCCCCTCCTCTCCCCCCCGCAAGGATTCCAACACCCCCTCTTCTCCCCCCCCCAAGGATTCCAACACCCCCTCTTCTCTCTCTCCCCCCCCACCCGCCCGCCGGATTCCAACACCCCCTCTTCTCCCCCCCCAAGGATTCCAACACCCCCTCTTCTCTCTCCCCCCCGTCCCCCCCCAGATTCAAACACCCCCTCTTCTCCCCCCCCCGGATTCCAACACCCCCTCTTCTCCCCCCCCAGGATTCCAACACCCCCTCTTCTCCCCCCCCCCAGGATTCCAACACCCCCTCTTCTCCCCCCCCCAAGGATTCCAACACCCCCTCTTCTCCCCCCCCAAGGATTCCAACACCCCCTCTTCTCTCTCTCCCCCCCCCACCGGATTCCAACACCCCCTCTTCTCTCCCCCCCCAGGATTCCAACACCCCCTCTTCTCTCTCTCTCCCCCCGATTCCAAAACCCTCTCCCCTCCCCCCCCATTCCAACACCCTCTCCCCTCCCCCGCCCCAGCAATCCAATGCCCTCTCTCTCTCTCTCTCTCCAAACCCCCTCCCTCCCTCCCTCCCCCTAAAAACCCAACCCGAAAATCTGCACTCTGCCCCATCTCCCGCTGAGCCACCAAACAGGAGCACACGTGCCGCGCGCTGACGTTTGGGTTTAAATGGAAACATTCCATCCCCTCCCCCAACCTCTTACCTTCCCCGTGCAACAGCGTAGCCCCGCCTCTCCCACACATCTCCTAATAGATACAACAGTGGTGATTACCACAGCAAAATGACAGTTTCATTTTATGAATGAGGACAGCTGTAAACCTTCAAGTGTGTGGATGAATTGATCTATTCTTAGCACCTTAGTCTTCCTCCATCTTGACCATTATATATATATATACCCACACACACAGCCACAAACAAAACAAATTTTATGAAGCTGTGGTTTTAAGAACCCAACGCACTGACAGGTTTCAAAATGTATATAAATTCCGAAACCCTTTTATGGTAGGAAATCCAACACAAACATCTCCCCCATGCCTTACCTCAAGAACATACTCCCCAGGTACTAGAAGCCTGTAGTATTCTCCCAGAGAATTGGTTTGGAATGGGATAAGATTACTCCTGCCAAAAATGTTTACAGTTGCTTTGGAAATAGGATTTCCCTTATCATCCAGAACTCTGCCCTTTAATCCTGGAAAATAAATGTGAAGTGAATTACCATTTATCAATTGCTCAAACCTAGTCAACTGTTGTGTAAACCTCAAGTCAAACAACTAAGCAGTTAAAGAGCCATCTCTACCTTCAGACTCTCATTTCTAAACTATAGCTTTCACATTTCTGAAACATTGAAGCGGTGGAAAAATGGGGAGAATTTTAATGCAGATGAGCAGAGTGAGGGGCTTAGTGTGAATGCACGTCAGGATGGAGGTGGATGTGCCACTGTGCACACCATCTTGAACCTGCTTCGCTCATTAAATTGCTCTTGGCATTGAGTCTATGAGCAAGGCATCACGTATCTCTGCTGCTCTTCATGGGAAACCTCCAACTAACGCCACCTTTGTTTCATTACAGGCTTCTTCCACCGGGCATTAGGGAAGAGTATTTCCTCATGGACTTTTACAGCTTCTGGTAGCAAGTCCAGGTAGGCATCATGAAAATGAGGGGCAGCTTTTGAATGTCTGCTCCCTACCCCAAACCCCATCAAGTTGGATGTTTGGGGTATCCGTTCAAATACTGGAGTTGAGATCACCTCTTGCAGATGATCATCATCATACCTGCTCACGCTAATTGGTCAGGAAACCCAGAAATGTTATGGCAATACTGTGGTTAGTTTAAAAAGGCAATGTTAGACACAGTGGACTTTCAGTTTCCCACGCTCCCCGAGAACATTGCCAAATTAAAATCCATCTACAATGTTGGTTATTAAAGAGATTTTGTAAAAAGCTAATTTTTAAAAAATCAATATAAAAAAATTATATCATCCAAACTGAACACTGGAGATTAGACATTGTAGTCGGTGATGTCATGCTTTTATCAAAATATATTTTAGTATATATAAATGATTTGGAGGAAAATGTAACTGGTCTGATTAGTAAATTTGCAGACGACACAAAGGTTGCAATATATTTCACTGCAATATATTTCAACAGGTGACAGAGTCCTCTAATAGGTTGTGATAGTTTTCAATTGTCCTAATTGAGATGCACCAATTTCCAGTTAAGGAAAAGAAAGGCAACTGGAGATCAGCATTCGTGTCTTCCGAGAGAGATTGGAGTTAAAGCGGATTGAAGGCTGGAACCACTCTGCTAAAGGTCTTTACTGATAGTTTGTGTGCTGTTCTGCCCTGGAACAAAAAAGATCTTACCATTTTTTTGTATTGGTGTGCCTTAAGCCAACTGCTAAAATGCCAAGGATGGGCTGATCAATGGCTCATGATAGGATGCTATTGATTTATATTGGATGCAACGAATTCCACACTAGTGCTTGTTGCTCCAAATTGGAGTCAGGGTAATTGAGGTAGATTTTTGTCATCACCGCCTGTATCAATGTATCATCTGTGCCCAGCAAAAAATCAGACAAGGACAATCACAAGCCCATCACTGGTTTTCTTTCTGTGGAGCGTCCATTTTATTTCCTGAATACGGCACCAACAGTTCATAGAATCCCTACAGTGTAGAGGGAGGCCATTCGGCCCATCGAGTCTGCGCCGAACATCCGAACGAGCACCTAATCCAGGCCCACACCCCTGCCTTATCCCTGTAACCCCGCAATCCCACCACACTCAATTTTAATCACTCCCCCATGGGTGGCCGTTCATTCAGCTGCCTTGCGCCCAAACTCTGGAATTCCCTCCCTAAACCTCTCTGCCTCGTCACCTTTCTCTTACGACGCTCCTTAAAACTTAACCTCTTTGACCAAGTCAACTGTCCTGAAGTGGCTCCATACCAAAAACCTTTGATTACACTTGTGAAGCCCCATGGGACATTTTGGGTTAATGGCACTATAATTAGTGCACGTCAAAGTTGTTTTCGTCCCTGAACACATCCGTGGGAAGTTAATTCACGAAACAGCGGCCACTTTGACCACAGCTTTCCACCCATTGAAGTCCGTAGATGAAAAAATTATTTTCCAATGGGAGATACTAGTGAAAGCCATATTTAGAAAACTTCCCCCACAAGCTTTAAGATGCACAGAAATGTATACATGTACCTAAATGGACTTGCTGGATAAAGAGGATGAGTGGAACTTTGTTCTGGTCCCAAAAGTGTGGCAGTTGTGCTGCAGTTGGGTACTTGCAACAAGACAGCTCTAACGTCAGCTCAAAGCACTGGCCCCACACATAATTGTAGTCTTGCATACCACCTAGTGAGAGATATTGAAAACTGTCAGACAGAAGTATCTGAAGCCTAGACATGTGCTAAATCTTCATATGAAAATATCTTTGCACAGGCATTCCACATACGCTCTGTACATATAGTCATATCTGATCCAGCTTGGCTAGCGTGTTATAAGATGTGATATCTACACGGCAACTGGTAATATTAAAACATCAAATTGACGGAGAGCTCAGAGTAATGTTTTTGGATTTAGTTGTGATTTTTTTTAACAAATGAGAGATCTTAAATTTCTCCCTTTAGATTCAATGTCTGTATCAAACACTTTCAGATCACATTTAGCACAGATACATGTTTTGGGGGTATCACCTTACACTTTCTAACTCTTCACTGTGCCAGTACTTCCATTCTTGACACTGGTTTGGGCTTTGTGTCAGATTCCTAAATTGGTGCCAAATGTTGTAGGCTTAGGAAAATTTTAGCAGAGGAAAGGTTCTTGAAATGACACAGTATTACAGCAAAGGAACAGTCCATTTAGCCCAACAGTTTTAGAACAGTGCTTATGCTCCAGGTGAGCTTCCTCCTACCTATTCCATCTCACCCTATCCGCATATCAATGTTACTCAGTGTTAACTGAATTATCAATTCACTTATAATCCTTGTACAAGTTTCAAACACCGAGTCGATAGCACATAGCTTCAAAATTGATTAGAATGTGAGAAATAGGAGCAAGAGCAGACCATTCAGCCCTTCAATCCTGCTCTCCCATTCACTGAGATCATGGCTACATCAATTTCACTTTCCTACTCTACCCCATAGCTCTTACTATATATTTGTACCCAAAAGTATATTGATTTCAGCATTGAAAGAGAAATCTGTTGTGTTGGGATGGGCTTTTCTTAATCCAGTCTTAATCTGGAGACTGGACCAATCGAATTGGAAAAGCCAGTATAGAAGGTATGTTTGTAGAATATTATCATGACAGTTTCCTGGAGCCAATATTGTAGAACCAACTAGGGTTAAAGCTATTTTGGATCTAGTATTGTGGTAATGAGGCAGGATTAATGAGTAATATCATAGTAAAAGATCCACAGGGAAATAGTGATCATAATACATTGAATTCCATGTTAAGTTTGTAAGTGACATATTCCAATTACAAACAATCACAGAATTGATACAGTGCAGAAAGGAGCCAGTGTCTGCACTGGCTCGCCAAATGAACATTTTAACTTATTGCCATTCCCTGCCTTTTCCACGTGCCCCTTCATATTCTATTCAAGTAATCATCTAATGCTCATTTGAGTACCTCGATTGAATTTGCCTCCACCATACTTCCAGGCAATGCATTTCAAACCCGAACCACTCGTTGTATGAAAACATTTTTCCCCACATCACATTTGCTTCTTTTTCTTAAATCTGTGCCCTCTCGTTCGTGATCCTTTTACAAGGGTGAACAGTTTCTCCCCCTCACGGTTTTGAACATCTCTATCAAATCGCCTCTCAGCCTTCTTCTTTCCGAGGAGAACAGTCCCAACCTCTCCAATCTATCCTCTAATGTTTCTCATCCCTGTAACCCGCAAGCCAGGTGACCCTCTTTGGCTGCGGTGTCCTTAAAGGGACAATCACCAAAATCATCACAGTTATCTTGCAAGTACAGCAAGCAATCAGGAAGACAAATAACATGTTGACCTTTATTGCAAAAGGATTGAAGTACAGGAAAATTTGATGCACCTGAAATATTGCGTGCAGATTTGGTCTCCCTGTTTAACAAAGGATATACTTACATTGGGGGTGATGCAGCAAAAGTTCACAGATTGCTCACTGGGATAATCTTATCGTCCAGTGATAAGAGGCAGAGTAAATTGGGCCAATATTATCTAGGGTTTCGAAGAAAGAGAAGTGATGTAATTTAATCACATAAGATTCTGCAGGGCGTTGACGGGGTAGATGCTGAGAGGTTGTTTCCCCTGACTGGGGAATCTGGAACACGGAGGCGCATTCTACGGTTTAGGGGTCAATCCTTTTGGACGGATATGAAGCAAAATTCCTTCACTCAGAGGGTTTTGAATCTTTGGGAATTCTCTACCCCACAGAGTGTGGATGCTCCATCACTGGCTTTATTTAAGGTTGGGAAGGACAGATTTTTGGTCTCTGAGAAACCTAAGTGATATGGGGAGTGGGTGAGAAAGTGGAGTTGGCCCAAACTCAGCCACAATCATAATGAATGGCCATATTGAATATGGCCCGTATTGTCTACACCTGTTCCTATGTCTTGTGTTCTTGGATACACTCATATGCCACACCTTTCTGGGCTGCAGACTTCCTAAGATTCGCAACTATGAGTGAAGGTGTTCCTTCTCAGCTCCGTCCTAAATGGCTGATGTCTTATCCTGAGGCTGTGACTTCCTAGTTCTAGACCCCCCCCCCCCCCCCCCCCCCCCCGCCCCCCCCCACCGCCAGGAGAAACAGAAACAGGCTTTCAGCATCTACTCTAACAAATTTTCAAATCTGGTCACCTCTCCAGTTTCTAAACTCCAGCGAACACTGGCCCATTCTGCTCAACTTCTCCTTATCGGTCAACACTCTCATCCAATTTAGACAGCCTTGGTTGCACCTTCTAAGGCAAGTATATCCTTCCTCGGGTAAGGATACTTAAACTATACAGAGTATTCTAAGTGGTCTCACTACACCTTATACAGTTGAAGTAAGACCTCCCTAAGTTTATACTCCAAACACTTGTAATAAAAGCTAACATACCATTTGCTTTCCTAATTGCTTGCTACATCGTCATTTTAACTTTCTGTGATCCATGTCCAACCAAATCTAAATCCTTTGGAATACCACGTAAAAAAAAAAACTGCTTTTCCATTCTTCCAACCAAAATGGATAATTTCATAAGTCCCCATATTATTCTCTATCTGTCACCTTTTTACCCAATCACTAAACTGGCTTACATTCTTTTGCAGCCTCTCTGCTACCTCTTGTGATGTTGGGCTGACTGGCTTTATTGTTCCCCATTTCGGCCAACATCTTTCGAGCCACTTCTTCAAACCCGAGCATGCGGGTGGTCAGATCCAGGGGATTTATCGTCTTTTAGTTTTCTTCCTTTCACCATCACTTTTCCTTTATTTTTAAAAATAAATTTACAGTACCCAATTCATTTTTTCCAATTGAGGGGCAATTTAGCGTGGCCAATCCACCTACCCTGCACATCTTTGGGTTGTGGGGGTGAAACCCATGCAAACACGGGGAGAATGTGCAAACTCCACACGGACAGTGACCCAGAGCCGGGATTGAACCTGGGACCTCGGCGCCGTGAGGCAACAGGGCTAACCCACTGCCCCCACTTTTTCTTTATTAATATTAACCGCTTGACGTTCCACATTCCCTTTAAGCCTTAGTTCCCATAATTTCTGGTATGTGCTTTCTTTTTTGAGGGAGATGGAAGTGCAAAACCAAGAAATGGCATCCCCCATGCAAATTACAGAGGGAGCCCCAACCAGCTCCCCAATCCAAAAATTGTTTTATGATATCGCATTGGACCCCACTGGACGATGCCGAAGGTCTGGTACTTACTTCTACAGTGAAAACAGATACAAGTGACTTGTTTACTTTCTGTGCCATTTCCTTATTCCCCATTATAACTTCTGTCTCTGCCTCTTAGTGACTTATGTTGACTGATTAATTTTTTCCATTATACAAACACAATCTTTTTATATTTCTTGCGCATTTACTTGCATATTCCTATTTTTTTCCCCTTGTTATCAATTTCTTGACCATCCTTTGCTCATTTTTAAAACCTGGCTTTTTTGGGGGGCGACATCTTTTAACCTCATTACAATCTTTAACATTTCTAGTTCGTCACAGTTGTAGCACTTTTCCAATGGAAATTTTCTTCTTCAAGGGGAGGTATTTTCATTCTGTGCAAGATTTTGGAGGCCGAGGGACTATAATGTTGAGTGGAAGGATACAGGTTAACATCGCAGCCACACACATGAGTGAGGTCAGGTCTTGGCCAAGCTTTCTCTCACAATATAAAATAGTGGATTTCTCATCTTGCAGTTGGAAGCCAGATAGGGAGTCAGATGTCCCCTCTGCTTGGCTTGGAAATGGTCAATAGTGTCTGGTTGGCACAAAGCGAGGAGAGAACAAATCAGCATTCAAAAAAAAATGGGGAAAATGAATGTGCGATAACGGAAACTCAGAATAAAATAAGTGCATGCGATTCTGCATCTTGTGTTGCAGCTTTTGTTCATACCTTCCACCACATGACACTACCTATCATTAACATTGTGTCGTGCGAGTATTTTATACTGCCTCAACGACATTAACTGCAAAACTTCAAAATGTGAAGACTTAAAGGTAATCAAAAATCTCCAAAGAGAAAACATGACGTTCCGCAGTCTGTAATATGAGCCAGTGTTCCGCATTTAGTGACTTGCCTGATATCCTGTACCATTTAGCTCCATTTGTCACACCATTCAGGAATTTCATCTTACAGAAATTCCCTTTGTACATGCTTTTATGGTGAAAGGAATACATCTTTGCCAAGTATCGGAACACATCATCATCAGGACTCCGACTGTAGTTGTTGCTACCTGAGAAAGACAACAAAGGTGAATTCTCAATAATATTCACTTCAGACGTTTTGTCATGGCAGAAGTGAAACTTTATACAGAAATTCTTCAGAATGGAAACTGATCCTATTTTGGCAAAAGGGTGCCATACACACAAACTCATTTAAAATATATATAACAATGTAAGACAAGTCAAAAATAATGATTAATTACTCATGCTCAGTGAATTACTTCAATGGTAAAAGCATTAGCCTGTGTGATACCAAGGCAAATTGACCAGGAATATCTCAGGTCTAGTTTTGGTTGAGTAAGCTCATATCAATCAGACAGCAGTTAGAGTATTATGATCACTAATCACGCTCTAATGATGGGAGAAAATCTGCAAGGATTCCAGTTTCTGATCACCATTTAAAGGAATTAAAGTTCTAACTAAATAAATGGGGGCATCTGATTGCGAAACCAATAAGCAACCCAAGAAGAACCCAATGATTACTGTGCGAAATCGAATAGGATTTTTGCATCTGAAGGGCTGTCAAGTGATTTGAAGCACTTTCAAGTGTATTTGGCTTTCGAGGAATCCTCAGACATTTGTAACAGCTGCTGTTTTATCACTTATGTCTGAGGCAGCAGATGTTAGGGAAGGGTAAGTGGAAATACAGTGATCATTCACTGTACTGCCTGGACTGCTCTTCAGATTTCAGGCAGGGGTGACAGATGGGGTCTCTGCTGGGGGGTCTAATAGGGGTGCCTGATGGGGGTCCCTGATTGAGGGTCCAGAGGGGTGGGTCTGAGTGGGAGGGTCGAGTCACTCTCATGCGTGTGTGCTGTTGGAGGGGGTGACTCCTTATTCCTGTGGTGGGGAGGAGGAGAATGCCCCTCCTCATCAGTGGGGGGCAGTGGGGGGGTTTAGGATTAGCATTGTGGGAGGGAGGAGGGCCTGCGTCAGACCTTAGGATAAGGCCACCCTTTCAAAATGGCGGCCCAATATCGGGATCTATGCGGAATCCGGCAAACTCTCCATCATGCGTATTACTGCTTGGTTAAGGAGAGAAACTCACACCTGGGCCCTGCTCCCAGCGCCAGTGGAGTCCAGTCCCGATGGTGGGAGCCCTTAGGCGCAATTCTCCAGAAAAATGTCTAAGTTAATTTGTGGCGGGTTTTTGAGGGAGTTTCTCACCGCTATTCAATGACACTTAGTCATTTATTTGGGCCCTGCGGAGTTTCTCACCAGTTCAGCCCACACTTTAAAAAAATATCAGCATTGGGGAGCTGAACTCCGAGATTGAGCCGTCATTTTGAAAGGGTCCCCGATCTCTAAGTGAGTTTGTTGGTCCCCCACCCATGGGCAATGTCACCCTCCACACGCACATGGGCACTACCCCACACCCCTCCCAAGTGAGGACACCCCGCTATAGGGTCCTTGCACTGGCACCCAGGCAGTGCTCCTGCCAGTTTGTCAATGCCATTTGGACACCGTAGCAGTGCCAAGGTGCCCATGTTCCAGGGGATAAATCAGGGAGCCACCCTGCACTCATCCTGACCACCCAGTGGTCTCCGTTGGGCAAGGGGACCAATTACTTTAAATCTATGCATCCGCCCTTCCCCAACCCATAACCTGTGGTTAATGACCCCTCTGCTTAAAATAAATAGGTTTTTCCTATCCATTCTATCTCAGCCCCTCATGATTTTACGTGTTTGTTGATACCTGCAACATTTTTGGCCCAAAATCAACAATAAGGAGTGGGATATTTTCAATGCAATCAGTTAAACTGCAAGAGATTTCATTGGGTTGAGGTACTTTCAACTACACGATGATTGGTTCTGCAAGGGAGTGGGACTAATGGTAGTTCTTTCAGAAAGCAGCCACAGGCACAAATCATTGAATGGCCCCTTCTGACTCGAGAGGTGAGATTCAACTAAATGGGTCAAAGTCCGATAGAGAGTGCGTTTAGCCGCGTGTTTCCCGGCGCTCGCAGCGCCGATAAACATATGGCTATACAATGCCACTCACGGTAAATAAAGAGCCTCAGTGGGGAAAGCGCGGCCGACGCCGCCCATTTTCTACACCGAGGAGCTCCACTCACTGGAACCCCTCAGTGTAGCGAGAGATCGGGGCGCCATTTAAACCTAATCGCCGAGGTCCCCAGTCCCCTAACACCCGCGCAGGGCAACCCTGGCCCCATCGGCAGCCCACAAAAAATGTCAGCATAGCACCTTGGCAGTGCCAACCTGGCAGTACCCCTGGCAGCTGGCAGTGCCACCTAGGCACTTTGCCAGCCATGGTGCCAGGGTGCTCAGAAATTTAGAAATGTAGAAGCTTCACAACAGTGGCCAAACCCAAGGCTGGTAGTGCACGCTGGGATCAGCCATCAATCGCAATAATTTCCACAAGTCCACCAAGACTTCAGACTAAAAACACCTGAGTGAAAATCAAGTCATGAATCTGAGACCAGTGCAAACTGCAAAGTACGCATCGGGTGATGGGGACTAAATTTAATCCAGCTCAAACTATTTAGAGTCTTAGCATGAAAATCTCACCTCGGTTGTTATTATCATATGGATAAGCAGCCACTATCGCTCCTCCATGGATACTAGCAGACAGCACAAACGACTCGCTATGAATCCACCTCATCACTGCCTCAGTTTCTGGCTCAAGAGATGAGTCTGTTCTTCCAAAAGGATCAGGAAAATTTCTATTTAAATCCATTTTATTACTGTTGTATCTGTAAACATATATAAAGCATAGGGAGGTTGTAACAGGACTCCCTCGTGGTGATGAGCAGGGTTTTATAACATCTGGATCTATTATGCTGATGAGTCCTTTGGAAGAAAGGCAAACTGAATTGCTTCTCTTGACATATCTGGTTAATCTGTACGTTTTGAAAGGTCCACCCTTTTTCTCATTGTAAAAAATATGATTTTCTCCAAACATAGTAAAAAAAAATCAACAGGCTAATAAGTCGTTGATTCATTATGTTAATATTTATTCACGGATTGTATCGCTTGGCTGTCAATAAGGCTATTAAAGTAACTCCACCTTGTGGAAACTGACCACCACAACCCCCGACTGGCAATGCATCGCTGAGCTTCTTTCTTAGTGGCAGTTCCTTCTACGGAGCCGCAGCAAGGTCTGTGCACAGCTAAGCGGTGTGACACGAGTGCCAATCAATCTGTTAGCATGCATCCAGTGATAGCTGGGTCAGGTGGACGGAAGCCTTTTCGTAATAAAGGATCAGAAACAATGCAAATCTGACATTTTGCATTTATCTCAGTTAACCTGGATTGAGAAGCAGTGGTGGACTGGAATAATCATGGATTAAAAAAAACACTTGGAATACAGTGTTCAATTCTGGTCGCTACACTACCAGAAGGATTAGGAGGCTTTGGAGAGGACACAGAAGACGTTTACCAGGATGTTGCCTGGTATGGAGGGCATGAGCTATTAGGAGAAATTGGGTAAATTCGGTTTGTTCTCACTGGAACGACGGAGGTTGAGGGGCGACCTGATAGAAATCTACAAAATTATGAGGGGCGTGGACAGAGTGGATAGTGAGCCGCTTTTTCCCAGGGTGGAAGAGTCAATTACTAGGGGACATAGGTTTAATGTGCGAGGGGCAAAGTTTAGAGGAGATGTGCGAGGGAGTTTTTTTTACACAGAGGGCAGCGAATGCCTGGAACTCGCTGCCGGAGGAGGTGGTGGAAGCAGGTACGACAGTGATGTTTAAGGGACGTCTTGACAAATATGTAAATAGGATGAGAATAGAGGGATACAGGCCCCGGAAGTGTAGAAGGCTTTAGGTGAGACGGGCAGCATGGTCAGCACAGGCTTGGAGGGCCGAAGGGCCTGTTCCTGTGCTGTACTTTTCTTTGTTCACTGGCATGGATTGATGAGGGAGGAAAATTCCGATGGATCCCTCGACATAAAAAGCAGCAGAACATGAATTAAAAGGTCTGAATGCAGCCCTAAATGCACTTACCTGTATCTCCCTGTCTCAGGATGTGTTAAATGCTTTATTTAGTTAAAGGCATGTTTACTTGACCATGGTGTAATGGGTTTCAATAATTTATTGGGGGCATGCAGGGGGCATGTTGTAGGGTCAGATACAGACATCAACGCTTCCAAATGTCATGTCAAGAAAACTACAGTATCATTGGAGAAAATCTTTTTTATTAGTAGGCAGTAAATTAGGTGCTGCTCAACTAAAATATGAGGGCGGGGGGGTGGGGGGGCAAATACATAATGCCCTTGTTGACCATAGAGTTAACTGGACGTCAGTTTGAAAATGTACAGTTACAGGGGAGAGAGAAGAATGAAGAAATATACATCCTGGAACTGTAAATACAGCATTACCGTCCGTGGATCCCTGTGCACTTTCCGGCACTCGCCTTTTCAAACCCATCAGGATTCATCGAGGGCAGAATGTGAATTCTCATGCTGCCAACTAATCTGGTAATGTTCTTGTCGCGTCCATAACTCGTAACCAGGTGATCGATTAAATGCAGCAGAATCTCCCGGCCAATGGGCTGCACAAATCACAGCAATTAAAGCAACAGAGAAAAAATAAAGTCAACCCTCCTCCTCCACCCCAGCTTTCCAGATTTGGCGCATGGTTTCCAGGAAGGCACCGTGCTCACTTCCCTTACTGGGTAAGATGGTTGGTTGCTCAACCTTTTAACTCAGTTTTCCCCAGCACCAACCAAAAAGGTTAAAAATACATTTTTACAATTTCGGCACCTCTCATCGGGATTTGCCGCATTGCATGGGAAATAAAAGGTACGAAAGTACAACTTGGCTGCATGTCCAAGTGTAAAATTACTCAAGTAATCTATGGACCAGTAGCGTTTGGGATATTTCTGAGAACTTTGCAAGAGCAAAGCAAAATCTGGGAATATTACGGAAATTGAATGAGATTTGCTCCCAACGTGAATTAGACTGCAGTCAAAAGGGTTATATTATGAGGACATAAATAAACGTGGTTTATTTTTCCTTGAGTTTGAAGGTAATAGCGGTATCAAAAATAATACTTGAGGGGGGGCCAATAGGGTAGGTGGAAGTCTTATGGCGCCATGCGTAACATCCCCACCTCTGAACCATTAACTCCAGGTTCGAGTCCTACCTCAGGACTTGATGGCCAAGGAAGGTATGTATATAACACCACCAAACAGGTTGAGTGTTAACCTGCAAATCCTTCCAAACATGCCAATGTCTGGTAGTAACAGCAGGAGAGACTCCTAGTCAACCTTGGCTTGTTGTGGAGCGGTGCTCCGCAAGCTGTGAGTCTCTAGTGACAGATGTGTTCCAGGAATAACTAGCTATGGAGACAGACAAAAGTCTGCCTTAGTGCACCACTAGGGGCGGAAGAGAATTGGAATAGGGTAGGTGCAGTGAAACTATTCCCACAGGTAGGGTAAATCCAGAACAGATAGGCATTACCCTAACAGAGCCATTTCACACAAAGTGCACTGCAAATCTGGGACACTCTTCCCCCCACAAAAAGCTGTGGATGTTGTGTCAATTGAAAGTTTCAAGACTGGGACCAACAGAGTCCTTGAACAGCACAAAAAGAGGCTCTTCGGCCCATCGTGTCTGCGCCAGCCATCAGGCATCTATCTATCTATTCTAATCCCATTTTACAGCACTTGGTCGGTAGCCTGGTATGCTATGGTGTTTCAAGTGTGATGCACGATCAATGACCACTAAAGCGAGGTTGTAGTCCAACTGAAGGCTTTAATAAGCTAGATGTTTCCCCCAGCAGCTCAGGTACAGAAAGAAGGCTGCTGGGGCAGCACGGGCTCTTATACCCCGCCTTGCAGGGCGGAGCTACCATACAGCTTGACCAATAGGAAACATACAATATCTACCAATGGTGTTCCAGCATTACCAGGTACCTAATACCTCTACACAAACTACCACATTCACCCCCTGTTAAAAAAGAGTCCGGCGGGGGTGGTGGCTTGATATTGCAACATGGTAATGTGGTTGAAATTATAGTTATGGAGATACCGTAATACCTCCGTACAGCATTTTGTAACTATTTACAGATTCACAATGACCTATATACACTTTAAAATGAAGCAATCAGTCGATCGGGGGCCCTGGTCATCCTCTGTGATCGTCGAAGCTTCGATGGTGACGCCGGTGGAGGCTCCGGCGTCTGTGACTCCGGGAGCGTGGCCTCGATCTCTGTGGCAGCTTCAACACCCCTAGACGGCGCTGGTGGGAAAAACAGTTGACCTGGGAAGGGAGCGTCTGCGGGGTGCGTCAGTGGGTGGGGGGGGGCGTAGACTGGGCCGGTGGCAGGACCGATCCTCCTGTAAGGTGCACCGGTGGGAGGGAGGGTCGGACTTGTGGCTGGGGTGTGCGTGGGGATCCGGCGGGCGCCAGGTCCCGTAGGGAGACCGTATCTTGTCAGCTGTCGGGGTACGCCGTAGGCGTACTTGGGGTTAGGGAGAAGATGGACCCTCTCGACCAACGGGTCCGACTTGTGCGCCCGCACGTGTTTTCGGAGCAGGATGGGTCCGGGAGCTGCCAGCCAGCTCGAGAGCGAGGTCCCAGAGGAGGACTTCCTGGGGAAGACAAGGAGACGTTCGTGAGGAGTTTGATTGGTTGCGGTACAAAGCAGTGACCGGATGGAGTGGAGGGCATCTGGGAGGACTTCCTGCCAGCGGGAGATTGAGAGATTCCTGGACCTTAGGGCCAGTAGGAATGTCTTCCAGACCGTTCCGTTCTCCCTCTCTACCTGTCCGTTACCCCGGGGGTTGTAACTGGTCGTCCTGCTTGAGGCGATGCCCTTGCTGAGCAGGAATTAACGCAGTTCGTCGCTCATAAAGGAGGACCCCCTATCACTATGTATGTAAGCGGGGAACCCGAACAGTGCAAAGATGCTATGGAGGGCCTTGATGACGGTGGTTGCGGTCATGTCGGGGCAGGGGATGGCGAATGGGAACCGGGAGTACTCGTCAATCACGTTCAGGAAGTACGTGTTGCGATCGGTGGAGGGGAGGGGGCCTTTGAAGTCCATGCTGAGGCTTTCAAAGGGACAGGAAGCCTTTATCAGGTGCACTTTCTCTGGCCGGTAGAAGTGCGGTTTGCACTTTGCGCAGATTTGGCAGTCCCTGGTGGCTGTCCTGACCTCCTCGATGGAGTAGGGCAGGTTGCGGGTCTTGATAAAGTGGGAAAAGCGAGTGACCCCCAGGTGGCAGAGGTCCTCGTGGAGGGCTCGGTGGCGGTCCACTTGTGCGGTGGCACATGTGCCGCGGGACAGGGCATCAGGAGGCTCGTTTAGCTTCCCGGGACGATACAAGATCTCGTAGTTGTAGGTGGAAAGTCCGATCCTCCACCGCAAGATCTTAGCGGTTTTTATCTTGCCCCGCTATGCATTATCGAACATGAAAGCAACCAACCGTTGGTCAGTGAGGAGAGTGAATCTCCTGCCGGCCAGGTAATGTCTCCAATGTCGCACAGCTTCTACTATGGCCTGGGCCTCCTTTTCGACTGAGGAGTGGCAGATTTCAGAAGCATGGAGGGTACATGAGAAGAAGGCCACGGGTCTGCCCGCTTGGTTGAGGGTGGCCGGCAGAGCTACGTCAGACACGTTGCTCTTGACCTGGAAGGGGAGGGACTCGTCGATGGTGTGCATCGTGGCCTTTGCAATGTCTGCTTTGATGCGGCTGAAGGCCTGGCGGGCCTCTATCGACAGGGGAAAAGCTGTGGATTGGATCAGGGGATGGGCCTTGTCCGCATAGTTGGGGACCCACAGGGCATAGTAAGAGAAAAACCCTAGGCAGCACTTCAGGGCCTTGGAGCAGTGAGGGAGGGGGAACTCCATAAGGGGGTGCATGCGTTCAGGGTCGGGGCCTATAACTCCATTTCGCACTACGTAGCCGAGGATGGCTAGGCGGTTGGTGCTAAACACGCATTTATCTTTGTTATACGTAAGGTTAAGGATCTTTGCGGTCTGGAGCAATTTTCGGAGGTTGGTGTCGTGGTCCTGCTGGTCGTGGCCGCAGATGGTGACATTATCGAGATACGGGAATGTTGCCCGTAAACCGTACCGGTCAACCATTCGGTCCATCACGCGCTGGAAGACCGAGACCCCGTTAGTGACACCGAAGGAAACCCTTAACAAGTGGTAGAGCCACCCATCTGCCTCGAAGGCAGTGTATTTGCGGTTACTAGTGCGGATGGGGAACTGGTGGTAGGCGGACTTAAGATCCACCATGGAGAAGACCTTGTAATGCGCGATCCTGTTTACCAGGTCGGATATGCGGGGAAGAGGGTACGCGTCCAGCTGCGTAAACCTGTTGATGGTCTGACTGTAGTCGATGACCATCCTATGCTTCTCCCCGGTCTTTACCACCACTACTTGAGCTCTCCAGGGACTGTTGCTAGCTTCAATGACTCCTTCCCTCAGTAGCCTTTGGACCTCTGACCTAATAAAGATCCGATCCTGGGCACTGTGTCGTCTGCTCCTGGTGGCGACGGGTTTGCAATCTGGGGTGAGGTTCGCAAACGGGGAAACAGGAGGCCGCAGACAGTGAGGGGGTATAGGGCCGCCGAATTTGAAAGTTAGACTTTGGAAATTACACTGGAAGTCTAAACCTAGGAGTGTGGCCGCGCAGAGGTGGGGAAGGACGTAGAGGCGGTAATTTTTAAACTCCCTTCCCTGGACCGTGAGGTTTGCTACACAAAACCCCTTTATCTCTACTGAGTGGGAACCGGAGGCCAGGGAGATTTTTTCATTAACGTGGTGGACGAGGAGAGAACAGCGCCTTACCATGTCAGGGTGTATGAAGCTCTCTGTGCTCCCAGAGTTGATTAAGCAGGACGTCTCGTGCCCGTTGATTAGTACTGTTGTTGTAGCAGTCGAGAGTGTTCGAGGCCGGGACTGGTCCAGGGTCACCGAGGCTAATCGCGGCAGCAGTTGAGTGTTCTCTCCGAGTGGTGTGTGATCAGCCGAGCTGGGATCCTGGGAGTCCATCCAAGATGGCGGCTCCCATTGGTCGCACATGGCTGGGGGTGCACAAAATAGCGGCGCCTATCCATCGAATGTGGCGTCCGCGGGACAAGATGGCGGCACCCGGGGGCTGCACGTGGCCCTGCAGGAGGAAGATGGCGGCGCCCGCTGGCCGCACGGGGACCGTGGAGAGGTTTGTGGTGGCGGTCCGCATTCGCCACCGGAGACCGCGGCAACAGCATGGGCCTGGCATACCACCACAAAGTGGCCCTTTTTACCGCATCCCTTGCAGGTGGATGCGCGGGCCGGGCAGCACTTCCGGGGGTGCTTGGCCTGCCCGCAAAAGTAGCAGCGGGGCCCCCCAGGTTTGCCAGGCCGCCTTGCAGCACAAGCTTGTGGGGGGATGGGAGATGTCTCGGGGTCGGCTGAGGAGGGGTTCCACGCTGCCCAGGGGGCTGCCGCGCAGTCGGGAACGTAAGCACGAGCGTTTTTCCCCAGTTCTAGACCCCCCTCCCCCGGTCAGGGGAAACATGCTTCTTGCATCTACTCTGTCAAGTCATGTAGGAATTTTGCATGTTTCAATGAGATTACCCCTCATTCTTCTAAACTCTAGCGAATACAGGCCCAGTCTCCTCAATCTCTCCTCAAAGGTCAATTCCACCATCCCAGGAATTGGTCCAGTGAATCTTCGCTGCACTCTCTTTATGGCAAGTATATCCCTCCTTAAGTAAGGAGACCAAAACTGTACACAATACCCAAGAGTGGTCTCACCAAGGCCTTGTAAATTTGCAACAAAACATTATTACACCTGTACTCAGATCCTCTGGCAATAAAGGCCAACATACCATTTGCCTTCCTAACTGCTTGCTGCACCTGAATGTTAACTTTCATCGACTCAAGAACAGGTCCCTTTGGACATCAACACTTCCCAATCTCTCACCATTTAAGGAATACTCTGTATTTCTGTGGGATTGAGGATCAGGGGATTTCTGGGGATGGTGGGGATGGGGTGGGGTGGAAGGAGATTTGTCACAATTGCAGAGATTAGGGGTCCTAGGATGGCAGCTGCCCTGTTTATTTTGGTGGAGTCTTTTACTTCCACAAAATGATTCAACACTTACGTTTGGTTAGACCTTTTCGATACCACTGCCTATAAAAACCGACCCTCCAAAAGAGCACCTTACCTAGGCCCACTTCCCCACCCTGTCCCCGTAACCCCAGTTGACCATCACATCTTTAGACACTAAGGGGCAGTTTAGCATGGCTAATCCACCTAATCTGCACATCTTTGGACTGTGGGAGGAAACCCACGCAGATATGGGAGAACATGCAAACTCCACACCCACGCAGACAGTCACCCAATGCCGGAATCCCTGGCACGCTGAGGTAGCAGTGCTAACCACTGTGCCACTGTGCTGCCCATATCATGCCTTTGGACCTTGATTTTCATATTAAAAGGAGCACAACATATGAAACAAGCTTTGGATATTTGGTGGTAAGCCCCTTTCAAATGGAGAAAGTTGCATTGTTAGCAAGCCAAGTTTGAGGGCATTGCCACTTTATTAACACCAGGTGAAGACAGTGAAGATTGACCTCAAGGAGCCCTGCCATATAAATTAATCAAATTTCTATTGTTTGGACCGATCTACTGCAATACAGGGTAATTCGTTTTTTTAAAAAAACAGCGAGCATGACTTCTTATTCTCATTATTTTGAGCTGAGGATATTACTGCAAGTCCTGGTGTCACCTTATTCCCTTAGCACGTCAATCATTAATAAATATGCTCTCCCATTCATTTTGAATTATGGTTTACCTCATTTCCATGGATATTTCCAATGCATTTAACCTCAGGGATGCCAACGCGATGTTCTCGTGGGGTTTCTCCAATTGCAACAGCCCATAGCTTCCGTCCTAATGTGCAGGAAGTTACACAGACAAGTAAGAGGGAGTGATTATACAGCTATTATCGTTTCAGAAAACTTTGAATGACATAGTTAACTGTAATGCTTGACTGAACTATAACGATAATTTGAATCCAAAGTTACAGTTTATTCTTTGAATAAAGTATAGCCTACTTAATTAGTACCTTGTGACTGCATGTTTTATATATAGCAAAAATTGGGATCTATTTAATACATGATTCATCACTGACTTGAAACGGTAAATAATGTAACGAAAAGCCATTTTCCAATTACAATTTACGCCATGGCAAATGGAAGATTTCAGGGGCGCAACCAACTCTCGGATTGCACATTCAAAACCCCAGCCGCTCAATATAATACCGTGTACATTAAAAAAATAGAACAATTATACATCTTGCTATAGGGCAGCTTGGTGGCACAGTGGTTAGCACTGCTGCCTCACTGCGCCGAGGTCCCAGGTTCGATCCCGGCTTTGGGTCACTATCCGTGTGGAGTTTGCACGTTCCCTCCGAGTTTCCGTGGGTTTCGCCCCCACAACCCAAAGATATGCACGGTAGGTGGATTGGACATTCTAAAAATTGCCCCTTAATTGGAAAAAATGAATGGGGTGCTCTAATTTAAAAAAAAATACATCTTGCTGTTGTCTATAAATACTCAACCTTCCACTGACTCCCCGATGCTGTAAACATAGGTAAGAGTTGAATAATTTGTTTGCAGATCCTGAAGATAAGCCTCCAGAGAAGTCATGTGATGGTACTTAAAGTCCAAAGCATAAGAGTACTGATGGAGCATAAATAAAATAAAACACACTGCGTACATCCAGTGTGCTCTTGCTCTGACTGTCATAAATGCGGGGCCTGAAAGAAAGCCAGCCTGTAAGATAGAAGGTAAAATTTCCATTTCAAAATGATTTTCCCCACTTCGTGCTTCTTTTGCATACATTTTGAAAGTTCGGGGAATCCTGCTGTCCAGATCCACCACTTGTATCTGAATTACCATATTCTCCTCACCAGCATCAATTAAAATTAACAGCTGTACTCATGTCCATGTCACACAGTTCTTCCCTATTCCCGTGTTTTATGTTTTAAAATGTTGGTCAGAGGCTACAAATATTCTGCGCAGGATCTTTTTCATTAAAATCTTTCTAAATATTTAAATTATATATATGCTTAAAAGAAATATGATTCTCTACCTCTCAGCGAAAACTCTGGTTTCGCAGCATGGGTGTGGAGAGCATTGTGACATTCTAAAGCGGTAATGAACACAGTCCATTGTCTACATTCATGATGTCACTAAAGTGGAACCTCGCAATGTCGCTGATGGGGGAGATTCTACACGAAAGGTTTGTCTCTGACCACCACCCATCAGGAAAAAGAAAATAGACCAGGCATTGGTGGAACCACTTATCGAGTAACCTGGAAGAGAACAAAGGACTATACCTTCCCCAAAGAGTGGTTGGGGTCGTGTGGGTTGGGTAGTGTTGGGGAGGCGGTCCTGGGGTTTGAGAATAGGAAACATGAAATATGGAGGCATTTGAGAGGAGGCAGAAAATCTGGGAGAACAAGGTAGAGGGCAGTGGGAGCTTTGAGAAAGTCTGTGCTGGTGTTTGAGATCACTACAAGGGAGGTATCAGGTATCGGCCGGGATGGAGGGATAGAGGGGTGTTGTGATATGGCAGCATTTGGGGGTGCGGTTCTCGGTGTGAGGGAGAATTTTGGGTGAATGGGGACTGGAAGATGTGGTATGTGATTAAGTAATTTTTTTTCCCAAGTGAGATGCAATTAAAGAAACATTTGAATTTATATTGTGCTTTGGTTATGTCAAAGTGCTTTATAGCTAATGAAATATTTATGAAGTGGAGTCATTATTGAGGAGGATGGTTGTGCAGTGGGAATATCACTAAATTTAGTAATGCAGGCTAATACTCTGGGAATGAACAAAAGCAAAATACTGCAGACGCTGGAAACGTGAAATAAAAACAAGAAGTGCTGGAAAAACTCAACAGATCTGGCAGCGTCTGTTGGGAGAGAAAAACAAGATTTAAGTTTTTGAGTCCGATCCGACTTTTCTTCGGACCAAGAAGTCATATTGGACTCAAAACCTCTCCCCATAAGAAAATCTCTCCATATCCGGGATTAATCTAGTGAACCTTCTCTGGACTGCCTCCAGTGTCAGTATATCTTTCCTTAGATAAGGGACCAAAACTGTTCACAATAGTCCAGGTGTGATCTAATGAGTGCCTTGTATAGTTTTAGCAAGACTTCCCTTTTTTATACTCCAGTCCCTTTGAAATAAAGGCCTACATCCCATTTGCATTCCCTATTACCTGCTGAACTTGAATGTTAGTTTTTTTTGTGATTTAATGCACCAATTGGTGCATAGCAAATTCCCACAAATAGTTTATTTTTTAAAAATTCATTTAAGAGATGTGGGCGTCGCTGGTTAGGCTGGCATGTATTACCCATCTCTAGTTGCCCTTCAGAAAGTGGTGGTGAGTTGCCTTCTTGAACCACTGCAGTCCCTGAGGTGTAGGTACACCCACTGTGATGGTATGGAGGGGGTTCCGGTATTTTGATCCAGCGACAGTGAAGGAACGGCGATATATTTTCCAAGTGATTTGGAGGTGAACTTGCTTTGTCCTGGATGATAGAATATACAGTGCAGAAGGAGGCCATTTCGGCCCATCGAGTCTGCACCGACCCACTTAAGCCCTCACTTCCACCATATCCCAGTAACCCAATAAGCCCTCCTAACCTTTTTGGTCACTAAGGGCAATTTATCATGGCCAATCCACCTAACCTGCACGTCTTTGGACTGTGGGAGGAAACCGGAGCACCCAGAGAAAACCCACGCAGACACGGGGAGGATGTGCAGACTCTGCACAGTGACCCAGCAGGGAATCGAACCTGGGACCCTGGCGCTGTGAAGCCACAGTGCTAATCACTTGTGCTACCATGCTGTCCTACTGCTGTGTCCTGGGTGATAGAACCTGGGTGATGTGAAGCTTTTTGAGTGTTGTTGGAGCTGCACTCATCCAGGCAAGTGGAAAGTATCCCATTACACTCCTTTTTTTGTTAAATTTAGAGTACTCAATTATATTTTTCCAATTAAGGGGCAATTTTAGTTTTGCCAATCCATCTACCCAGCACAGGGGATGACAGCCATGCAAACACAGGGAGAATGATTCCATTATACTCCTGACATGTGTCATGAGGATGGCTTTGGGGGGGTCAGGAAATGAGTTACTTTGGGGGGGGGGGGGGGGGGGGGTCAGGAGATGAATTACTCGCCGTAGGATTCCTAGTCTTTGATCTGCTCTGGGAGCCACAATATGTTTCTGATCAATGGATAATAATAATAATAATATTTTTATTGTCACAAGTAGGCTTACATTAACACTGCAATTAAGTTACTGTGAAAAGCCCTAGTCGCCACATTCCGGCGCCTGTTTGGGTACACAGAGAGAGAATTTAACCTGTGCTGCTGACCTTGTTCTGCTAAACCAGATGTTAATTATTTGAGAGTCAGCGGTGGTAAATGGGGTAATAACCATTTTTTTTGTGATGTTGATTAGGGGATGAATGGACAAGACACCAGGGATAACTCCCCAGCTCTCCGTCAAAACACAGTGGTCAGCACGGCTGCCTCACAGCTCCAGGGCCTCAGGTTTAATTCGACCTCGGGTGACTGTGTGGAGTTTGCACTTTCTCCCCGTGTCTGCGTGGGTTTCCTCCGGGTGCTCCGGTTTCCTCCCAAAGATGCGCAGTTTAGATGGATTGGCCATGCTAAATTGCCCCTTAGTGTCTAAAATGTTAGGTGGAGTTACTGGTTTATGGCGATAGGGTCGAGGCGTGGGTTTAAATAGGGTGCTTTTTCCAAGGGCTGGTGCAGACCTGATGGGCCGAATGGCCTCCTTCTGCACTGTAGGGATTCTAAAACAGCGCCAAGGGACCGCTGATGAGATTTAACATCTCCTCCGACAGGGCAGCACTCCCTGCACCCGAGCAGTGAGCTCAAATCCAGGCGTACTGGACTAGAATCAGGAACCTTGTGAATCAGAGGCTACCGACTGAGCCGCTGCTGCACTTAATTCTAATCCAAACTGAGTGAGTATCCAGTTTGTGGACTGAGTGCCCAGTTGGTGGACTGAATGTCCAGTTTGTGGATCGAATGTCCAGTTTGTGGACTGAATGTCCAGTTTGTGGATCGAATGTCCAGTTTGTGGACAGAATGCCCAGTTTGTGGACTGAGTGCCCAGTTTGTGGACTGAGCGTCCAGTTTGTGGACTGAGTGCCCACTTTGAGGACCGTGTCCAGTTTGTGGACTGAGTGTCCAGTTTGTGGACTGAGTACCCACTTTGTGGACTGAGTCCAGTTTGTGGACTGAATGTCCAGTTTGTGGATTGAATGTCCAGTTTGAGGACTGAATGCCCAGTTTGTGGACTGAATGTCCAGTTTGTGGACTGAATGTCCAGTTTGTGGACTGTGCCCAGTTTGTGGACTTAATGCCCAGTTTGTGGTCTGAGTGTCCAGTTTGTGGACTGAGTGCCCAGTTTGTGGACTGAATGTCCAGTCTGTGGACTGAGTGTCCAGTTAGTGGAGTTAGTGAATAGCCAATGTTGTTCCTTTGTTTAAGAAGGGTAGCAAGGATAATCCAGGGAACTACAGGCCGGTGAGCCTTACTTCAGTGGTAGGGAAATTACTGGAGAGAATTCTTCGAGACAGGATCTACTCCCATTTGGAAGCAAATGGACGTATTAGTGAGAGGCAGCATGGTTTTGTGAAGGGGAGGTCGTGTCTCACTAACTTGATAGAGTTTTCCGAGGAGGTCACTAAGATGATGGATGCAGGTAGGGCAGTGGATGTTGTCTATATGAACTTCAGTAAGGCCTTTGACAAGGTCCCTCATGGTAGACTAGTACAAAAGGTGAAGTCACACGGGATCAGGGGGGAGCTGGCAAGGTGGATACAGAACTGGCTAGGTCATAGAAGGCAGAGAGTAGCAATGGAAGGATGCTTTTCTAATTAGAGGGCTGTGACCAGTGGTGTTCCACAGGGATCAGTGCTGGGACCTTTGCTCTTTGTAGTATATATAAATGATTTGGAGGAAAATGTAACTGGTCTGATTAGTAAGTTTGCAGACGACACAAAGGTTGGTGGAATTGCGGATAGCGATGAGGACTGTCAGAGAATACAGCAGGATTTAGATTGTTTGGAGACTTGGGCGGAGCGATGGCAGATGGAGTTTAATCCGGACAAATGTGAGGTAATGCATTTTGGAAGGTCTAATGCAGGTAGGGAATATACAGTGAATGGTAGAACCCTCAAGAGTATTGAAAGTCAAAGAGATCTAGGAGTACAGGTCCACAGCTCATTGAAAGGGGCAACACAGGTGGAGAAGGTAGTCAAGAAGGCATACGGCATGCTTGCCTTCATTGGCCGGGGCATTGAGTATAAGAATTGGCAAGTCATGTTGCAGCTGTATAGAACCTTAGTTAGGCCACACTTGGAGTATAGTGTTCAATTCTGGTCGCCACACTACCAGAAGGATGTGGAGGCTTTAGAGAGGGTGCAGAAGAGATTTACCAGAATGTTGCCTGGTATGGAGGGCATTAGCTATGAGGAGCGGTTGAATAAACTCGGTTTGTTCTCACTGGAACGAAGGAGGTTGCGGGGGAGACCTGATAGAGGTCTACAAAATTATGAGGGGCATAGACAGAGTGGATAGTCAGAGGCTTTTCCCCAGGGTAGAGGGGTCAATTACTAGGGGGCATAGGTTTAAGGTGAGAGGGGCTAGGTTTAGAGTAGATGTACGAGGCAAGTTTTTTACGCAGAGGGTAGTGGGTGCCTGGAACTCGCTACCGGAGGAGGTGGTGGAAGCAGGGACGATAGTGACATTTAAGGGGCATCTTGACAAATACATGAATAGGATGGGAATAGAGGGATACGGACCCAGGAAGTGTAGAAGATTGTAGTTTAGTCGGGCAGCATGGTCGGCACGGGCTTGGAGGGCCGAAGGGCCTGTTCCTGTGCTGTACATTTCTTTGTTCTTTGTTGTTCTTTGATTGCCCAGTTTGTGGACTGAATGTCCAGTCTGTGGACTGAGTGTCCAGTTAGTGGACTGATTGCCCAGTTTGTGGACTGAGTGTCCAGTTTGTGGACTGAATGTCCAGTTTGTGGAATGAGTGTCCAGTTTGAGGACTGAATGCCCAGTTTGTGGACTGAATGTCCAGTTTGTGGACTGTGTCCAGTTTGTGGACTTAGTGCCCAGTTTGTGGACTCAATGCCCAGTTTGTGGTCTGAGTGCCCAGTTTGTGGTCTGTGTGCCCAGTTTGTGGACTGTGTGTCCAGTTTGTGGACCGAATGTCCAGTTAGTGGAATGATTGCCCAGTTTGTGGACTGGAGGTAGATCCCTCCACCATCCAGCCACACTCTGCAGTATTGTGCAGTCAGGGTGTTGACAGCCGGGTCCCAGTCCAGCCAATCGCAACTCTGTGCAGGTCGATTGGGCGGGGCCACTGTATGATTGATAGCATTCGTGACCCATGAGAGCAGGGAAGATGATGTCCAGCGGACCAATAAGATTAGGCCCTTTTCCAGACCGAGAAAAGGAGCGACTGTGATTGATCGCAGAGTTCATTTATAATGTTTTTTTCAAAAGTGACTATTATCTCCAGGTACAAACAACAAAACCATTCAACACATCACAGTTAAACCTCTAAAACATTCGACTCTTTTTTTGTTAGTTTTAACATTCTGCATCATGTAAAATGACAGAAAATCATTTGAATATTCATGGATTTGCTAGGAATATCACAGCAATTTTTTTCTTTGAAACTTCCAGCTGCGGTGGCAAATACAACACGGCGGACAAGTTAAAGCAGAAACTATTATAGTGTTGGATACTTGAAACAAAAGGGGAATTAGCTCAAGTGGCAGAGCGCTCACTTCACATGTGAGAGGTAGTGGGATCGATGCCCACATTGTCCACTTTGGGACGGCACTGTGGCTAGCACTGCTGCCTCATAGCGCCAGGGACCCGGGTTCAATTCCGGCCTTGGGTGACTGCCTGTGTGGAGTTTGCACTTTCTCCCCGTAACTACATGGGTTTCCTCCGGGTGTTCCGATTTCCTCCCACAGCCCAAAAACGTGCTGGTTAGGTGGATTGGCAGTGATAAATTGTCCCTTAGTGCTCAAAGGCTCGGTGGGGTTATGGGTATACAGGGGGAGTGGGCCTAGGCACGGTGCTCTTTCAGAGAGTCGTGCAGACTCGATGGGCTGAATGGCCTCCTTCTGCACTGTAGGGGTTCCAGAGTAAGTGCTGGAAAGACTCAGGAGATGGAGGCAGCAGTGGAGGGAATTCCAGGCCGTCCCCTGACCTGCTGAGAGTTTGTGCTTTTTTGGGGGAGGGGAGTGTGGATGGTGAACATTTAACTCCGGACAGGTTTCTATTGGCCTCCCCACATCCTGGCCACCCCCTAGTAACCAGACGCCGAGCCTGTGGACACAAAGTAACCGCAGCTTCTGCAACAAAGTAACCGCGACTCGCACCTTCAAAGCCCCGAGGGAGATCGGTGATACAAAGTAACTTTCATTCATCCCACCCTCCGTCTACTGAACACAGACAGAGGTCGGATTCCGCTTTATAAGTTACAGTAAAAACCCAAACACTGTTCTGGAGAAGAGTCATGTTGGGCTCGGAACGTGAACCCTGCTTTCTCTCTTCACAGAAGCTGCCCGAACTGCTGGCTTTTCCCACCACTCTCTGTTTTAATTAAGATGTGGAGAAGCCGGCGTTGGACTGGGGTGGGCACTGTAAGAGGTCCCACAAACCAGGTTAAAGTCCAACAGGTTTGTTTGGAATCACCAGCTTTCACCTGAGGAAGGAGCTGCGCCCCAAAAGCTTGTCATTTTATATAAACCTGTTGGACTTTAACCTGCTGTTGTGAGACTTCTTACTGTTTTTATTACAAATGTGCATCGGTTCAGCTGTTACGCGCCAACCTGTGGCTCCAGCTATTGTCCACCAGCTCGGGCCTCCAGGTGTTGCGCAGCATCTCGGGCCTCCAGCTATTGTCCACCAGCTCGGGCCTCCAGGTGTTGCGCAGCATCTCGGGCCTCCAGCTATTGTCCACCAGCTCGGGCCTCCAGGTGTTGCGCACCAGCTCGAGCCTCCAGCTATTGTCCACCAGCTCGGGCCTCCAGGTGTTGCGCACCATCTCGGGCCTCCAGCTATTGTCCACCAGCTCGGGCCTCCAGGTGTTGCGCACCATCTCGGGCCTCCAGCTATTGCCCACCAGCTCGGGCCTCCAGGTGCTGCGCACCATCTCGGGCCTCCAACTATTGTCCACCAGCTCGGGCCTCCAGGTGTTGCGCCCTAGCGTGTGGTTCCAGCTGTTGCGCACCAGCGTGTAGTTCCAAAAGAAGTTCTACCCCAGAGACCTCAGCATAAATATCTCCACTGACACTTTAGTGCAGTTAGGGCAATGTCGGAGGTACTGGGCTGGATTCTCCGTTATTGAGACTATGTCCCCACGTCGGTGTCAAAACTGGAGTTTCACGCCAGAAAAACTGGGGCGAGAGGGCCACAAATTCCTAGCCCTGCAGAGGGCTAGCAGGACCCTGCGTAGATCTAGCAGCTTTTGCTGCCGATACGGGCCCCCGCACCTCCAGCGGCCGCGCCGTGCTCCATGGCAGACTCCGACCGCCGAACTGGACCCTAAAGAGAAAAACCCCCATCGGATGCGCGACCAACCCTGTCCGCCGCACTAACTCTTCCCAGCCGTCTATAAGGCTCCCCGCCCTCCAATTGGCCTGCTCCCGACCAGGGCGGCCGCGGACTGAGTCTGCAGCCACCACGCGTGTATCCCGACCGGCTGGACCACATTAGATCCGCGCCGTCGGGACTTCGGCCGATCAGATGTGGAGAATGTCGGAGTGGGCCTCTGGCCCCAGGTAGGTCCAAGGCGGCTTTTCGGGGCCCACAGAATCAGGGAACCGGTGTCGATCCCGATTCCGTGCGAGAAAATGGATTCTTCTCCCCCTTTACTGGCCGCGATTTTGGCGTCGGGGTGCTGAGAATCCAGCCCAATGTCTTTCAAGTGAAGCATTAAACTGAGCCCATCTCAAAAAGCAAAGACTCATATTAAATAATATTTTTCAATACTGTGGGATGTCTCTCTACAGCCATTTAAGACATTTTAAAGTGTAGTCACTTATTATTTAGGAAATGCAGGGGGCAGATTTAAACCAGGAACCTAGTGACACGAGCAAAAGTGTTCGTAACTGAGCCACCGCTGAATAGGAAAGATTCCATTGCCCTATTTGAAGAGGAGTGAATTATACCCCTCAGGGGTTCCTGGCCAATCATTGCAACCACCATCACTAAAACAGATTACCTGATCATTATCATATTGCAATTTGTGGAATCTTGCTTTGCATAAATTGGCTATTGTATTTCTAATATTAAAAAGTGACGACATGTCAAAATTTCTGGGACAATCACTCTGGGACTATTCTAGGTTGTGGTGTGTGGTAGAAAAGTTGTTTTGTCACAGGACTTGTGGCGGCACAGTGGCTAGCACTGCTGCCTCACAGCTCCAGGGTCCCGGGTTCAATTCCAGCCTCGGGTGACTGTGCACTTTCTCCCTGTGTCTGCGCAGGTTTCATCCGGGTTCTCCGGATTCCTCCCACAGTCCAAAGATGCGCAGGTTAGATGGATTGGCCGTGCTAAATTACCCCTTAGTGTCCAAAAGGTTAGGATGGGTTACTGGGTTACGGGGATAGGGTGGAGGCATGGGCTTAAGTAAGGTGTTCTTTCCAAGGGCCAGTGCAGACTCAATGGGCCAAATAGTAGGGATTCAATGATTTTATGACTCATGTACCAGAGGCCTAAACTAATGATGTTGAAATGTTAGTTTAAAATTCCATTATAGCAACTGAGGAATTTAAATTAAATTTAATTACATGCAGTTAACATCAGTAATGGTGACCACAAAACTACAAAATTGTTTTAAAAACCCAATTGGTTCCCTAATTTTATTTAGGAAAGGAAATCTACCACCCTTACCTGTTCTGGCCTATATGTGACTAGATCCATGGGCTAAGACAGCTGGCTTGTAATGCAAAACAATACCAGCAGCGCGGGTTCAATTCCCGTACTGGCCTCTCTGAACAGGCGCCGGAATGTAGTGACTAGGGGCTTTTCACAGTAACTTCATTGAAACCTACTTGTGACAATCAGCGATTATTATTATTAATATTATTATCAATGTAGTTTATTCTTAACTGCCCTAACAAGCCACTCAGTCATATTCAAGAAAATGGATCACTCCCAGCTTCTCAAGGAGAAATTAGGTATCGGCAATAAATGCTCATCTTATGTTCCTTAATCACAATTCCTGTTACACCCCGGGAAATGCCTTTAGATGTATGCAGCTGAGGGCTTTTGTGGGGCGGCGGGTGAGGGAATTCCCGTTGCTCCCAGCACAAGAAGTTTGGGATAGGGTGGTCTCGGGTGTGTGGGTCAGGGAGGGCAGGGTGTCGGAAATACACCAGGAGTTGAAGGAAGAGGGGGAAGCGCTGGTAGAGGAGTTGAAGGGTAAATGGGAGGAGGAGCTGGGGGAGGAAGGTCTGTGGGCTGATGCCCTAGGTAGGGTTAATTCCTCCTCCTCGTGTGCCAGGCTCAGCCTGATACAATTTAGGGTGGTCCGCGGAGCGCACTTGACGGGGGCGAGGTTGAGTAGGTTCTTTGGGGTAGAGGACAGATGTGGAAGGTGCTCAGGGAGCCCGGCGAACCATGTCCATATGTTTTGGTCATGCCTGGGGGAAAGGGGGGATTGCCTGGGAGGGTGGATGAGCAAGAGATAACATGAAGGGTTGGGGAAACTGGCACGTACGGGTGAGGGCCAGTGTACAAAGCTGTGTAAATATATCATTTTGCCATGTATATATCTTGCTCTGCGCGGTTTCTCTTTTTTTTTTGTTACGGGGGGGGGGGGGGTTATTGTTTGTAAGGGAGAAAAATTGTGTTAAAAAACTTTAATAAATATATATTGTTTAAAAAACAATCCCTCTTACATATGTTGGGACGTAGAAACATAGAAAATAGAAGCAGGAGGAAGCCATTCGGCCCTTCGAGCCTGCTCCGCCATTCATTATGATCATGGCTGATCCTCAAGTTCAATACCCTGATCCCACCTTCCTCCCATATCCTTTGATCCCTTAGTCCCACGAGCGAGATCCAATTCCTTTTTGAAATTACACTCTGTTTTGGCCTCAACTACTTTCTTGTGAAATACGGCAGCTAAAGGAAAGGAGGACTGCTGATGGAACATTAAGTGCCTATCCAGCACTGCTTGCTGACCAGAAGGCACAGAATTACTTCCCCACCTCCCACCCCCTCCCACAAACCTTCCCAGCAATGCAAATCCCGTGTGATCTTCTTCCCAGACCCCTACCCAACCACCCCTTGCAGTTGTCTCCATACCACCACCTTGCCATTATCCTCCCCAGCCTGATTTCAATATTTTCTCTTCCTCCCCCCTCCTCACTCCCACAACTGATTTTCTACCCTCCCTATATACTATTCAGCCACCACCTGGTCTCATCCAGCTTCTCAATCCGGCTGGTTGTGGCCAGAAAATGGTTTCCAAAATGGCAATTGGCTGTTATTGTTAAACTCAGTAGGAGCTGAGGGAAATCCATCCTTTCTGATGTCCGGCTACTAAAATGCATCTGCCTATCCCCCATAAAGCAGAATCAATGTTGGTGAAATATCAGTGGTAAGAAAAAATAGAGACTTTTCAAACCACACAACCAATAACAGGGATGTGAGCAGTCAGGCGACTATGCCGGAGTGAGATGGAGACTGAGTGAATAGTGAATTAAGATCACGTGGTAATTTCTGCCAAGTCCTTTTCAGGTTTAACTATAAATTGCTGGGGCAACTATTGCGGGTGCAATCAGCTGGTCGCGTCCGGCTCGAATTGGTGCAGGACTCGGCTGGTAGGTGCTGGGAGAGGCCTCCCCTGGGCCTCCTGACAGCCGTTGCACGTCGCGAGATCTAACCAGACCTTACGAGGTGTCCTGATCTGGGCGGGGCCCAGTCTCGCTCAGCTAAGCGGGGTTAAGAACCCACTTAACCATGCTGACACCGAATCTAACCAGTGCCCAGCATCTATTGGCCACCCCAGGGAGACCCCAGCTGGGGACCGCTTCGTACTTGCCCACACAAACATGGACCAGGTGCAACGGTACCTTTTCCCACCACCCCATGGAGCGGGGGGGGGGGGGGGGTCCTCCCAGGCTATTGGAGGCCGCTGGGTGGTCAGGGACAGGACAGGGTGGCACCCTGACTCTCCTCTGGCACCTGGGCACCTTCACTGCTAGACTGGCCGGAGCACTGCCAGGGGGCAATGCCAAGGGTCAGGGACTGAGGGAGGCCATGCCCATTAAAGGAGCGATGGGGGTGTGTGAAGGGTGGGATGGGTATGAAGGGACTGGAAAGTTGGGGAGTGAAGAGTGGGGGCCCTGGAAGGTGGGGGGGGGGTGCTTAAAGGGGGCTTGGAGAGGCCTGAAAAGCAGGGGCTCTCAGCGACCCCAGAGGAGGATGTCTTCACGGAAAGGTGTCGGGTAGTGCCCATGTGTGTGTGTGGGGGGTGGGGGGGGGGGGGGGGGGGGGGGGGCAGGTGACGTTGCTCAAGCTCACAGAGATCGGGGCACCGTTTCAAAATGATAGCCCGATTTCTGAGGGGCCAGTCTGGCCAGTGAGTTCAGCTCCCCAGTGATGGAAAAAAATTATAAGTGTGGTCTAACCCAGAGAGAAACTCCCCAGGGCCTGAAAAAGTGACTAAGTGTCGTTAGATAGTGGTGGGGAACCCGTCAACAGAGACAGGGAGAAACTCCCAGCCAAACCTACCTGAAATGACACTTAGAAACTCTTCTGTTAGATCGTGCCCTGTGTGTCTAGATTATCTATTTTACTATATTTAAAAGTCACAACTTTTCAAACATATTAAATACCTTTCTACCACCTGTAGGTTAGAAGTACAGAAGTTTTAATTTGGAAAACAAAATTTGAGAAAGCGATTTTTAAAATATATACACATTCCTATCTAATCCTGCATTCCTACCGGAGAATATTACAGACCACTTAATAAAATCTTGTAATTGACGGCAATAACAAGTACTGCGGAGGTAGCGATTTGGACCTCTTGATCAGAACTATTAATAAATCAAGAATTCAATACAGAAACAATATTAAACAATTCAAAAACTGCACCCTTTCTGTAGACTCATGCCCAAAAAGCTACCAGTCCAATCACTGGGAGACCATTTCCACTGATGGGGGAACCCACATATCGAAAATTGAACTGAGGCCATTTAGGAATGAAATCAGGACATGCTTTTCAGAACTTTTTTAAAAAACAACAACTTTTCAGTTAGCAGTAGCTGATTTCTGCATATTTTGTGTCTAAAAAAGGGACAAGTTGGAGAATACCTAATGGAGACTGATACAAGCATGGAGCAAATTGAGGAGCAGAAACCGGAGCAGATTGCGGAGCAGAATCCGGAGCAAATTGAGGAGCAGAAACCGGAGCAGATTGCGGAGCAGAAACCAGAGCAAATTGAGGAGCAGAAACCGGAGCAGATTGAGGAGCAGAAACCGGAGCAAATTGAGGAGCAGAAACCGGAGCAGATTGCGGAGCAGAAACCAGAGCAAATTGAGGAGGAAAAAAAGGAGCAAATTGAGGAGCAGAAACCAGAGCAAATTGAGGAGCAGAAACCAGAGCAAATTGCGGAGCAGAAACCGGAGAAAATTGAGGAGCAAAAACCGGAGCAAATTGAGGAGCAGAAACCGGAGCAAATTGAGGAGCAGAAGCCGGAGCAAATTGAGGAGCAGAAATCGGAACAAATTGAGGAGCAGAAATTGGAGCAAATTGAGGAGCAGAAATTGGAGCAAATTGAGGAGCAGAATTCGGAGCAAATTGAGGAGCAGAAACCGGAGCAAATTGAGGAGCAGAAACCGGAGCAAATTGAGGAGCAGAAACCGGAGCAAATTGAGGAGCAGAAACCGGAGCAAATTGAGGAGCAGAAAGCAGAGCAAATTGAGGAGCAGAATCCAGAGCAAATTGAGGAGCAGAAACCGGAGCAAATTGAGGAGCAGATTGAGGAGCAGAAACTGGAGCAGAAACCGGAGCAAATTGAGGAGCAGAAACCGGAGCAAATTGAGGAGCAGAAACCAGAACAAATTGAGGAGCAGAAACCGGAGCAAATTGAGGAGCAGAAACCGGAGCAAATTGAGGAGCAGAAACCAGAACAAATTGAGGAGCAGAAACTGGAGCAAATTGAGGAGCAGAAACCGGAGCAAATCGAGGAGCAAAAACCGGAGCAAATTGAGGAGCAGAAACTGGAGCAAATTGAGGAGCAGAAACCGGAGCAAATTGAGGAGCAAAAACCGGAGCAAATTGAGGAGCAGAAACTGGAGCAAATTGAGGAGCAGAAACCGGAGCAAATTGAGGAGCAGAAACCGGAGCAAATTGAGGAGCAGATTGAGGAGCAGAAACCGGCGCAAATTGAGGAGCAGAAACCGGCGCAAATTGAGGAGCAAATTGCGGAGCAGAAACCGGAGCAAATTGAGGAACCGAATCCGGAGCAGATTGAGGAGCAAATTGAGGAACAGAAACCGGAGCAAATTGAGGAGCAGAAACCGGAGCAAATTGCGGAGCAGAAACCGGAGCAAATTGAGGAACAGAAACCATGGGAACAAAATCGGATTCAGAGTTTGGTTAAGGTAAGAAAAAAAAGGCTTTTATAACTGTTTAGCAAATAAAACTTTACCCAACATTCTGAAAGAAAAAAGAAAGTCACCAAAGTCCGATCACCCCCTTTTTGTGAGAGCTAAGCAATCCTGCCTCTCTACATGTGATGGCAAAGATACGTCTAATGAACACACAGTGAGGACTATGTGAAAGACTTTTAATCTGTTCTAGATCAGTTGCTGGATTAATCAAAACTATTTGTAGATTTATTTCAATCAAATGACTGCAAACATATTTCAGGAATGTATAGGCTGCGTTGATCAGGAGTAGAGTTGAAGCAGAAATTAGAAGTGGTCATTTAAGTTCAGGTAGCTGTAAGTTAGACATCTTGGGCTGGATTCTCCGATTTGGAGACTATGTCCCTACGCCAGCTTGGGAACGGTGGCGTTTTAGGCCAGGAAAACTAGCGCAAAAAGGCCACTGATTCCCTGTTTTGCTGGGGGCTAGCAGGGTGGCAGTATAGAGCACCCGGTTGTAGTTGCCGATATGCCCTGGAGAATGGCTGGGTCCGTGGCCGCGCATGCGCACGGCGGCGGCTTGCAGCGGCCACACCGTGCTTCATGGCGGATGCCGCTTGCGGACCTGGCCCGTGAAATAGTCCCCCCCCCCACTTCGGTTGACTTGCACACCCCGGACTGCGCCACCACAGTGCCCCCAGCACCGAATATGTCGATCCATGCCCGCGGATCGGCCTTCTCCCGACTGTGGCGGCGCTGGACTGAGTCCGGCATGAGTCTCACGCCATCGGGAACTCAGCCGGTTGGGGATGGAGCATCACGGGGCGGAGCTCAACCAACGTACGGAGGCCATGGACACGGCGTGCGGCATACTCTGCGAGTACGTCACTTTTCAGGGGGGGGGGGGCATCGCGAAAGCGGCGCCTCCGTGATTTTGCCATCATCGGGGATTCTCCACCCATTGCCGAACGTGATTTCGGCGTCGGGATTGGAGAATCCAGCCCCATGTCGGTGATTCAAACTTTTAAGTGGTGACCATTTTGTGAAGCCAATTGCTTCACAAAACCAATCATCGGTTCATGTCCCTATTACATGATTGTTGGGTCTACGGGGTCAATTAGCTCAGCTGGCCGGACGGCTGGTTTACGAAGCCAACAGCGTGGGCTCAGTTCCCGCACCGGCTGAGGTTATTCATGAAGGCCCCACCTTCTCAACCTTGCCCCTCGCCTGAGCTGTAGTGACCCTCAGGTTAAATCACCACCACTCAGCTCTCTCTTTCTCTGAAAAGAGGAGAACACTCTCTGGTCCTCGAGAACTATGGCGACTTTCATCTCATTTCAGAGGGGGAGGGGGTACAACCCAAATTCAGCAGAATGATACAGTTAAATCTTGAGGACAAGTTGCATAAATTGGTTTGTTCCCCCTCAAGTTGATTGATGCACGATCCATTCAATGTCTTTAAAATAATTTTAAACAAATAATAATAAGATAGATAAAAAGAGAGAATTTCCTGTGGAGTGGGCTAATCCAGAATTAGGGGCACAGTCTTGAAAAATGATCTAGGCTAAATAAAATCAGGAAACACATTACACACAAATGATAGTGTAAATATAAAACTGTACCTGTGGATTCTAGGGTCCACTGAAACTTTCAAGATTAAGACTGACACACGTTTGTTATGTAAAGGATGAATCAAAGATGGATAAATGAAATTGAGGTTTTCAAAGATGATTCAATTTATGAAGTTATGCATCCACTGAATTTCCACCTTTGTTGTGCATCACCTGTAGATGGGCAATAGACAACTTACTTTCATCAATGCCTTCCTGAAATAACTGCAAGGAAGCATTTAACAGCAGCCCAGTGATAGCAGCCACTTTCATTCTTCTCTTCCCTCCTGAAGGAAGCAACACCTATAATTGGCACTGGGCTAATGTTCTGAGTTCCAACAGCCTTCTGCTCGGTTGCTAATTTGCCATTTTCATGTGATTCTGGACAATGAGTCCTGACAAGCTTTTTACCTTTGGCAGTATCACAACTGTGTAAATGTGTCCTAACTTCTTCACAGACACACCTCCCAACACATTCTCTGGAAGATGTTCAGGTGCAGAACCTTTGGTTGATTTTTATCTTCTCCCCGTCCCCCCCTCCCCTTTCTTAACCAAAGCCAATTGTTACACATATGTATATATATATATATAAATATATATAGTCCATTACCAATATCCTGAGATTAGATAACTCAGCAAATGTTAGTAACCAATCTGGAGATTTATCTGACCTGTATGCCAATAAATCAAATCAAATAAGAGCATCTGTTGGTGAGCCCTTTATTCGCTCTTTGAGCAAACACACCCAAAAAGGTTCACCAATCGTTTCAATTAACAAAGACTGGACTGAACATATCCTTCCAACGTTGTGTTTAACCCAAGTCTCTTAACAATTAGATAAAAGCACATTATACTGGGTTCTGAAACGTGCTCCCTTCTCTCTCCGCTGATGCTGTCAGGCCTGCTGAGATTGTCCCGTATTTTCCGTTCTTGTCTCGTTAGCAATTAAATGTTTTCATTCCACAGGTTGATGACTTCATGTCAGACATTGGTGTGTTCCCCACAGCTCTGTCTGAGGAGCAACTGGAAGCAGCCACAGAGAAAGCACGACAAAATATTTTTGGATCCAGTGGAATTTTTCACCTGCAAAGCTTTGTTGAGAAAAGTTACGTCTTTTCAGCCATAATAAACAATCGGGCTGAAGAACGGTGAGTGCAGTGGTAGAAATGGTCCTCCCGAAAGTTCGTGATTTGTTTTATATGTTTCTCTGCTTAGTGATTTAATAGTTTTGTCACAATACAGTGAGGTCCCACTTTCACTTTCATGAATTCACCTATCCGTGCAAAAGTCTTTGTAGAATAAAAGCAAAATACTGTGGTTGCTGGAAATCTGAAATAAAAACATGGTGGCACAGGGGTGGCACAATGGTTAGCACTGTTGCCTCACAGCGCCAGAGATCCAGGTTCAATTCCGACCTTGGATGACCATCTATGTGGAGTTTGCACGTTCTCCTGCCTATCTGTGTGGGTTTCCTCCAGGTGCTCTGGTTTCTTCCCAAAGACTAAAGATGTGCAGGCTTGGTGAATTGGCCATGCTAAATTGGCCCTTAGTGTCCAAAGATGTGTAGTTTAAGGCTAAGGGGTTATTGGGATCGGACTGGGGAGTGGGCCTGGTTATGGTGCTCTTTTGGAGGGTCGGTGCAGACTAGATGGCCCGAATGGCCTCCTTCTGCACTCATGGGATGTGAGTGTCCCTGGCTAGGCCGGCATTTATTGCCAATCCCTAATTGCACTTGAGAAGGTGCTGGTGAGCTGGCTTCTTGAATCACTACAGTCCATGTGATGTAGGTGCTGTTAAGGAAAGAGTCCCTGGACTTTGATCCAGTGATAGTAAAGGAACAGTGATATAGTTCCGAGTCAGGATGGTGATGACTTGCAGGGGAACTTGCAGCCAGTGAGGCCTTTATCCTTCTCGATGTTAGAGGTTACAGGTTTGGAAGGTACTGTTGCAGGAATATTGGTGAGTTGCTGCAGTGCATCTTGCAGATGGTACACACTGCTGCTACCGTGTATTATTGGCGGAGGCAGTGAATGTTTAAGCTTGCGGATGGCATGACTTTTAACTGGACTGCTTTGCCTTGGATGGTGTTGAGCTTCTTGAGTGCTTTTGGAGCTGCACTCATCCAGGCAATTGGAGAACATTCTATCCCTCTTCTGACCTGTGCCTCGTAGATAGTGGACAGGCTTTGGGGAATCAGGAGGTGAGTAACCCGCCACAGAAATCCAAGCCTTTGACCTGCTCTTGTAGCCAAAGTATTTGTATGGATGGTCCAGTTAAAGTTCTGTTCACTGGTAGCTCCCAGGATGTTGATGGTGGGGATTCAGCGATGGTAATGTGGTTGAATATCAAGGGGAGATTGTTGGATTTTATTTTTTCAGAGATGGCCATTATCTTGCACTTGTAAGGTGCGAATATTATTTGCCATTTATCAGCTCAAGCCTGACTGTTGTCCAACTCTTACTACATGAGGGCACAGACTGCTTCAGTATCTGAGGAGTCTCAAATGGGACTGAACACCTTGGAGTCATCAGCGAACATACCCATTTCTGACTTTATATTGGAGGGAGATGCACCTAGTTGACACTGCTACCCTTTTTGAGGTCTTTCTGTGTTCATATTGTTTTATATACAAACAATGACTACACTGCAAAGGATTTCATTGGATATTCTGAAGGTGTGTCAGGCACTGTGTAAGTGGAAAGTTTCACTCTTTGCAAATGGAAAGCAATGGACAGTTGTGCTGAATAGATAAGATCCTGTATATTGTACATCCGTTTAATAAATTGATCTCATTTTTACAGGTGTGAGCAAGGAAGGAGGCTACTTAGCATGAGGAAACTGGAGGAAGCTGTGATTTCTTTTAGTAAAGCTATTGTTCTGAATCCTCGGATGGTGAGAATATTTTATTTTTGACAGGGGGGTGGGGGGGTTTGTTTTGGTTGATTGAGCCCCAACCAACTCCCAGTCCAAAAATTGAAACAAATCAAGTCCAATGGAACAATCTTGCACGCAGATACAGGGGAGGGTGGTTCTGGGGAGAACCTGATCCAAGTCTTGAGGCAATCAGGATGTTGATTTAAGTGGCTCTTTGATCCAACTTACAAAGACAATACCAGATAATGCAGGTTTAAAGTTGACAGACTTCAAATGAAACTGGAGATCAGAAGAAACCCTTTTATTGGCATAGTGGAAGTAACAAACTGCTAGAGAAAAAAGATATTTGAGTCTGTATTTCTTGGTTCCGCAGCACAGTAGCACAAGTGGATAGCATTGTGGCTTCACAGCGCCAGGGTCCCAGGTTCGATTCCCCGCTAGGTCACTGTCTGTGCGGAGTCTGCACATTCTCCCCGTGTCTGCGTGGGTTTCCTTCGGGTGCTCTGGTTTCCTCCCACAGTCCAAAGATGTGCAGGTTAGGTGGATTGGACATGATAAATTGCCCTTAGTGACCAACAAGGTTAGGAGGGGTCATTGCGTTACGGGGATAGGGTGGCTTAAGTGGGTCGGTGCAGACTCGATGGGCCAAATGACTTCCTTCTGCACTGTATGTTCTATGAATCTGTCAGTATCTGATTGGGTTATGGAGGGAAATAGACTCAAAAGATCAAAAACTTCCTGTGTCACAATGATTCCCTGCTGAGAATGGGGTTGACTGGTAAAGGAAGGTAGGAAGAAGAAGAAAGCAAAATGTTGCTTTTAAAAAGAAATTAGAGTACCCAATTCTCTTTTTTTTCCTATGAAGGGGCAATTTAGCATGGCCAATCCACCTACCCTGCACATCTTTGGGTTGTAGGGTGAGACCCACGCGTTGTGGGAAGAATATGCAAACTTCACACGGACAGTGACCCGGGACCGGGATCGAACCCGGGTCCTCGGCGCGGTGAGGGAGCAGTGCTAATCACTGTGCCGGCCCTCAAAATGTTGCTTATAAAGGGCAGTAATTCAGAGACAAATGGTGAAAATGAGGATGGATAAATATTCTGAAACTTTACTTTATTACCTTTATTACTCAGCAATTATTTAGCTATAATTCTCCTTCAGGTGATCAAATAGTTGCGGTAGAGTCTACGGTTTGACAGACTAATATTGTCTGTACAGGGTTGGTGTGATAGTTGGCCCATTCTTATTTCACGTCTTTCTTATCTCTGTTGCAATGTGTGACATTCCTCAACATTACTAAACATTCACCTTATAACATTTTAGAGAGATTTGATTGATACCAATATGCGTTGTGTCACAGAGTTTAGAGACTTTTAGCACAGAGGCAAGGAATTTGGCCCATGATGTCTATCCCAGCTGTTTGCTAGAGCAATCCAATAGTAACTCCATTGCCTTGTTCTCTCCTTCTCAGATTGGCTGAGAACGGAATATTCCATGTAAAAAAGAGACTGACCAAAAATCTCCAGGTGATATTGAGAAGATGCATGACCCCATACTGGCCAAAGCCAATTTCTTTGCTGTCCAAACTATTGTTGGACTGAACCTTTAATGGCAATGGTAAATAAAGACCTATAGTCTTATATCATACGCATTTCAACACATATATGAACCAGTGATGCACTGTTTAAATATAAGTGGATTAACAATGATATAATCCAGCTCCACTCCTTCTGGAATTATTCTACAATAAGGGCAGGTACAGAACACAATGCAAACTTCACTGCGATAGTACAACTTGCATAATAGGATATAATACGTGAGTGAAATTGCTTTACAGATGTATTTGTCTGCATTTTGTGACCAATTCAATTGGATGTACCAACACATGTGTGTTGCATTGTGAATTTGTAGTAAAAATAGTGATTACTTAATGATTGAAAATATTTATCATGAATCTATGCATTGTTTGTAGTTTGAAATTTGATTTTTGAAACCCCTTGCTCATTGCAGAAAGAGTTTTATTTCAGAAGGGCTGAGGCATACCTCCACATCGGAGATTTCCAATCTTCTATCGTCAACTACAGAATGGCCAGCTCTTTGGATCCCTCAGATGAAGACATCCTGTCACAGATAGCGTACACTTTGTACATCCAGGTGCGTCCATCCATCTTTATTTAATTTCCGTTCTCATTCAGGTTTTTATTAATCCTATCTGTGCAACTTCTAATAAGGAACTCAAGAGAAACATCTTTCCTCAGACAGTGGTTCGATTTTGAAATTCACTATCTGATGGAATGGTGGAGGCAAATAGCATAGATCAGTGGTGGGCAGACTACTGCCCGGGGGCCACATGCGACTCATCTGGGTTCTGAATGTGGCCCACAAGGCGTTTTGTTGGCTGTTGCCCACGAGCAGGGTTGCCACATTCCCTTGATTTCTGTCCGTGTCATTTTTTCCTACCGGTATGACTGAAATGGTACATGCGTAAAGCAAGGGCAAGTGATGTGAGGTGTGTGTTGATTGATTGTGAGCCGAGTCCTTCTGCTTCCAAAGCCCCCTCTGCTTCCAAAGTATAAATATTTATTTTGTTTTTACAATTGGAAGTATAAATTATTAAGCATTTTCTATAACTTGTTATGAAATATTCAGTGTGCATTTAATGTATTTAATCTTATTCATGGGCTTATGGTTAGTGAACAAGCCTAATTTCAATCTTGTGGCCCACTGAGATGGAGGGCCACTCATACGGCCCACTCACTAGCCTAGGTTGCCACTGGCATGGGTGCATCTAAGATAATTCCAGCTAAGTACATGAAGGGGAAAGCAATAGAAGGGTATATTGATAGAGTCAACTGAAGAAAGGTGAAGGTGGTGCACACAGAGCATCGACCTGTCACCCTAAATGCCCTTATTCTGTAATGTTAATATCATGAAAATTAATGTTTTTTAATTTTGAAGTTAGTTTATGAACTTGAAAGTTGTATCAAATCTCTGTAGTTAAATCACAAATTGTGTCATTAAATTAATAATCTAAGTCTTCAAATGAAATAAACATTTACATGGCTGCTGGAATGATATTACACAACTTGTGAAATTGTTCACCTTACCTTGCATTACCATGGCTAGCGTAACAGTCAGACACAGACATATTGTGGTGATTGTCCCTTTTCAGGACAGCACAGCAGAGTAAGGGTCACCTGGCTTGGGGATCAATGGGGACTCAGAGTATGGAATCACCCCAGGGGGTCCAGTCCTCCTGGGCAACAGACATGTAGGGAGTTAGGTGCAGCCATGAGGCTGCTGTTTTCTTAGTAAGATATCCTTTTTGTACTCACAAATAAAGTCCGTGAAAGTGCATCAGTACATATATGAACTGTACCATTATTGACTAAGAACTAAATTTAGAACTTCCTGCCCATTTTATTGTGTGTGGTTCACTAATGGAGTTTTGATTTTTTTTTTCAGCATTGCCTGGTTCTGATTATGTTTTGTTCTGCAGGGTCAATGTCTGTTTGAAATGAAATTATATACGAAGGCTTTATTGGTTTTTGTGCAAGCTTCAGAGATGCGACCTGAAAACCATCATTATCATATGCGAAGGTAATTCATCATCTGCCTTATCCTCCAGTAATCGTACTCGAGGTGTTTATCCCTCATTGCCAGCTGCTAATGCGCCAAAATCTAAGGCACGTTGATAATACCGCCATAGTCATATTGACGTGGCATAAAAACTGACCACCTTAACACTGGCATTCGCAGTGCTGAGAAACACAAGGCTATTCAATGCGACTCGCGTTGAATAAAGGGCCTGAACGGGGAATGTGCGGAGCCGAGGCCGCACATAGCCCCGTTTTGTGCAGTGGGGAGCTCCATTCGCTGGAGCTCCTCATTGTAGCGAGAGACCGGGACGCCATTTTTAAGTGGCGTCCCAATCTCCAACGCACCCAAACTGATCCCTGACCTCGCTCCCAAACCCAGATGCCGTATAGGAGGGTCCTCGCCCCCATCTCCCCATCCCCCACCTCCCCCACACCCACACCATGCACAGAAAATGCCAGCTTGGCACCCCGGCAATGCTTACCTGGCACCTCATGCCAGCTGGCAGTGCCATCTGGGCACCATGGCAGTGCCAGACTGGCATCCATGTGGCACTGTCAAGGTGCCAAACTGGCACCATCAGGGTGCCTGGGTGGGGCCAGCAGTGCCAGGACATCACTCTGCCCAAAAGGCATGCAGCTGGCCTCCCATCTGCTTGGAGACCCCCACGAGTGCCGTTCCGTTTGGTTCCCGTTTGTGGGGACCAGCACCAAACAGCGCTCGCCCATGGTCTCTGAGGCGAAGGGGTTGAATCCCAAAGCCTCAGGTACCTCGTGAATCTGCATATTAGAATTAGGTCAGCTGTCTCGCTCTAATACGCAGATTAGCTAAAACGTGATTCCACTGTGGGCGGGATTCACATCGCAGCGTCTGCCGAGATTGCGTTGAATCTTGTGAGGGATTGCGAGCCGGGTAAATCCCGGGCGTGGGCTCTCCGGGCTTTCAACGACCATGCTGTGCCGCAGCAAGCTGATTTGGTTTATCATGTAGAGAACCGTGGTGCTGGTTGGATTCTGTAGATGAAGGGCTAATATTCACCTTCAGTGCAAATGAGGATTATAGTTATTAATCTGGTGCTTTCGAGTTACTACCTTCAGAAACCTTGCAGCAATATGTGACTTTGCTACCAGCCTTTAGAAGCAAAATGCTCTTCTCTGTGCAATCTAAATAATTTTCAGACTACGCTGCATGATTACTCTCATGGAGGGAGATAATGTTTCGAGTCTGGACGACTCTTTGTCAAAGCCATCAAGGCTCCAAATGTTAGCTTTCTTCTCTCTCCACAGATGCTGTCAGACCTCCTGAGATTGTCCAGTATTTTCTGTATTTGTTTTAGATCCCCACATCCGCAGTAATTTGCTTTTATTTTATGATTTCGCTCATGGTTTGTACCAAGGAACATTCCTACAGGGGAGCCACCCTTTTACTCCCTTCAAACAACACAGCGGCACAGTGGTTAGCACCGCTGCCTCACAGGGCCAGGGGCCCGGGTTTGATTCCGACATTGGGTGACTGTCTGTGGGGAGTTTGCACTCTCCCTCCATGTCTGCGTGGGTATCCTCGGGGGCTCCAGAGATCAAGGTGCCATTTAAAAATATCACCCGACCTCTTGCTACACTGAGTAGTTCCGGTGAGCGGAGCTCCTCAGTGCACAAGACAGGGCATTTGTGGCCTCGGCCCCGTTCCCGACTGAGGCCACCTATGTAAAACGGATGCCGTTAGCGAGTGCTGGGAAACACACGGCTAAGTGCACTCACTATGGGACTTTGTTCCGATTTAGTTAAATCCCACCCAATGTCACTGAACAGAGTCAAAAGTTACGTATTTCGTTTTCCAGTGTTGAGACCCTGATCGCATTGGGAAGACTTGAAAATTCTCTGAAATTAGTCAACAATCAGCTTGAGACTGTGAAGTCCAATGCCGAGCTCTACATCCTTCGAGCAAGATTGCATGACCACTTTTTCCAAGTAAGTGTGGTGCACTACTTCTTAATGTTTTGTTATTAGTTTTGGTGTCTCCTTTATGTCTCTAATCTTCACCTCTCTACAAAAAGAAGTTGTAGAGGTTCATAGATTATAGATTATCATAGAATTTACAGTGCAGAAGGAGGCCATTCGGCCCATCGAGTCTGCACCGGCTCTTGGAAAGAGCACCGTACCCAAAGTCAACACCCCCACCCTATCCCCATCACCCAGTAACCCCACCCAACACTAAGGGCAATTTTGGACACTAAGGGCAATTTATCATGGCCAATCCACCTAACCTGCACATCTTTGGACTGTGGGAAGAAACCGGAGCACCCGGAGGAAACCCACGCACACACGGGGAGGACATGCAGACTCCGCACAGACAGTGACCCAAGCCGGAATCAAACCTGGGACCCTGGAGCTGTGAAGCAATTGTGCTATCCACAAGGCTACCGTGATTCTGGGTTTATTACATACAATGCAGCTTTGCATTAAACATCACGGTAGCATTGTGGATAGCACAATTGCTTCACAGCTCCAGGGTCCCAGGTTCGATTCCAGCTTGGGTCACTGTCTGTGCGGAGTCTGCACATCCTCCCCGTGTGTACGTGGGTTTCCTCCGGGTGCTCCGGTTTCCTCCCACAGTCCAAAGATGTGCAGGTTAGGTGGATTGGCCATGATAAATTGCCCTTAGTGTCCAAAATTGCCCTTAGTGTTGGGTGGGGTTACTGGGTTATGGGGATAGGGTGGAGGTGTTGACCTTGGGTAGGGTGCTCTTTCCAAGAGCCAGTGCAGACTCGATGGGCCGAATGGCCTCCTTCTACACTGTAAATTTTATGATAATCTATGACAATTCTCTTCCTAAATCTTTCTGGCTCTCTACTTTTCTTTGCACTTTCAGGATGGCTCTTTGACCAAGTTTTTGGTCATGTGACCTAATATTGGCACATGTGGCTCCTCCTTCAGGTCCCGTGCTGGAATTAAAAGCCTAAAAGGTGACCATGAAACCATTGTCGATTGTCGTAAAAATCCATCTGGTTCACTACTGTTCTTTAGGGAAGGAAATCTGCCATCCTTACCTGGTCTGGCCTACATGTGACTCCAGATCCACAGCAATGTGGTTGATGCTTAACTGCTCCCTCAAGGGCAATTTGGGATGGGCAATAAATACTGGCCCAGCCAGCGACACCCACATCCCATGAACGAATTTAAAAAAATTTACTTGAGCTAACTTAGGTAGCAATTTTCCCAGTTGATTGACCAAACCTTTCTAGTCCGGTGATATTCTCGGGCGGCAGGAATTCTTTTATGCCTTTTGTCTTCTGCAGGTCGGCAGTGATTCCTTTCGCCTGTGTAATATGGCCTATTGCGGGCTTGGAAAACTCACACTTCTTATCGGGTGTTCAGCCAGCATCTTGCGGTGTTCATAATACATCTCTTATTCTTTTGCTACGTTCGCCTTTGTTGAAACATGAATTAAAACGTTGTTCCTGGGGCAAATGATGCCTTCCAGTATGTTGGGCATTCTCCTTTAGAAAATTTCTAGTGCAGAAACGATGCCAAAACGCACACAGTTGAAACAGTTCTTCCTACCTTAAACCCATCACCCTCACTCCATTCCCTTCCCTAATCTTCCCAACCCCTCCCTGCCAAGACCCCAGATTTACCTGTGTCAGGGGATCTATGGACCTTGTTCAGCTTCCCCTTTATAACCCGGCAGTGCCAACTCGAGCAGGCTCCGCGGGACCAGCAGAACTGCTGTGGCAATCTAAGTGGCAGGCAGTTCCCGAGGATAGGACTTAGTGAGGGGTGGATGTCCAGTGGCGGCGCATTCAGCCCACCCACAATACTTTATAGCTGCAGGGTGCGTCAGTGTGGAGCTGGTCGGCTCCACGCTGACTTTGCTCCTTGGGTGTGTGTTTGGGGGGGTTGGATGGAGTTAGGATGCTGGTCAGCAGTGATCTAATTCAAAGGTGGAACAGGCTCGAGGATCTGATTCGCCTACTCCTGTTCCTATGTGATCAGGTGGAGATTGTTGCACACAATATTTTTGAATTGGGTTTAATTGCATCATTTATATAATATGTTTTAAAAAAAATATCTTCTCTCCTGTCAAAAGATAGCTAATTGTTATCGAGATGTCAGCAGTGCACTGGCTTTGGATCCAACCAATCAGGAGGCACTAACACTGTTGGTTACTCTGGTGAACAGAGCTGAAGAGGCAAAGGCGCAAGCGGTAAACAAATCCCTCCTCGGCAAGTTAAATAGTGCACTGGACAACATCAATGAGGCTATAGACAACAATCCCAATCAGGCAGACTATTACGTCTTCAGGTATAACCATCTAGTAGTAAGCAGGGGAGGCGGTGGCGTAGTGGTATTATCACTGGACCAATAATCCAGACACCCAGGTTAATGCTCTGGGGACCCGGGTTCGAATCCCGCCAGGGCAGATGATGAAATTTGAACTTGAATAAAAAATCTTAAAATTAAAAGTCGAATGATGACCATGAAACCATTGTCGATTGTGGTAAAAGGCCATCTGGTTCGCTAATGCCCTTTAGGGAAGGAAGTCTGCCGTCCTTACCTGGTCTGGCCTACATGTGACTCCACACCCATTCAAATGCCACTCCGTTCGAGGGTAATTAGAGACGAGCAACAAATGCTGGCCTTGCCTGCGACATGAAAGAATAAAGAAGAAAATAAATTCAAGCCCTGAGTTTGTCTATTCAATCTAGTGTTCACAGAATGTTACATCTATAAAATACTTTTTTTTTTAAAAAAAATTTTATTCTCCTTTTTCACGTTTTCTGCCACATTTACACCCATTAACAATAAACAATAATCAACAAGATATGTCAATCCCCATAATAACAATGATCCCATCCGCCCACCAACCCCCAAACCTCAACCCGCCTGTTTACATAAACAAATGACAAAAAGGAATCAGGGATTACCCGTAGTCACCCTTAATCTACACGGCTCTCCACCCACCCACCCAACCAATGCCATACAGCCTCTAAGAAAGTACCGTACATGATACCCCAAAGTTGTACCCCCCCCCCCCCAAAGTCTCCAGCTCCTCCCGTCCAATGCCTCTTGTAAAACTCCTCCTCCCAACCTCGGTTCCCTCCCCCCAACTTTCCACCCCGGCTAGACCACTCAGACCCCGTTCTGTCAGGCTCCGATGGCCGCAGCCCCTCCCCCCACCTCACTCCCGTTCACTGGCCGGCTTAAACCGGCCAGAGCGGAGGCCCCCGCCCGGGTCCCTTTCCCCCTTGCCCGGCCCTAGGAAAGCCCAAAGATCCCCTTTTAGCACACAAACCCCGCATATCCACCTACACCCCAAAGAGCCCTCCTTTCGAGTGAAAGTCCCGCCCCTTCCCTTGTCCAAATATATACCACATTGGCTCCTTTAGCCTCTACACCCGCGCGCAGTGATACAAAAAAAGAAGAAAATACAGTCATGAGGTTACATCGGCACATGGCCATTTCTCAATTTGTCAGTTCTGCCACAGTCCTTCTGCCTTCGCAAACTCCTCCGCTGCTTCCGCCGTTCCAAAATAAAAGTCCCTGAGCTTGTAAATCACCCTCAGCTTCGCTGGATATACAATGCCGCACTGCACCTTGCCAATGTACAGTGCCCTCTTCACCCGGTTGAAGGCAGCCTGCCTCTTCGCCAGCTCCACCGTAAAGTCCTGGTATACACATATACCAGCTCCAGCCCACTGCACCAACCGCTTCTGCTTGGCCCAGCTCAGGACCTTCTCCTTCACACTGTACCTACGGAAGCACAGAGTCACTGCCCTTGGCGGCTCACTCGCCTTTGGTACAGGCCTCCACGACCGATGAGCCCGATCCAGTTCATATCGGGAGGGGTCCTCCCCCTCCCCCAGTAGTTTTGCCAGCATCACGGCAAAATACTCAGTCGGCTTCGGTCCTTCAACTCCTTCGTCCTTCGGGCAGCCCCACGACCCTCAAATTCTGTCGCCTGGATCTGTTTTCCAGATCTTCCATTTTTCCTCTCAGATTCTTGTTCGTGTCCATCACCTTCCGCATCTCCTTCCCCATCGAGGCAAGTTGATCACCGTGCTGCAATAACGTCTCCTCTACTTCCTTCAGCGCCTCCCCTTGCTCCCGCACCTCCGCCACTGCGCTCGCCACCGCCGTCTTCACCGGGGAAACCGCCTCCTCCACCAGCACATTCAAAACCTCCCTCATCTCCTTCCTCACCATCTCCATACATTTCTCAATCTGCGCCAACTGCTTTTGGAATTCCGCAGCCATTACCTTAGTTAGTTCTTCAACCGTAAGCACTGCGGCCTCCCCTGGTGCTCCAGCCTCCATTTTCTTTGTTGACCCCGCGGTGACCTTTCCCCTCTCCAATGGACTTTCAGCCGCTTTTTTCCCGGCCGTTTTTTTGGTGATTTTCGACATCCTTCTTCTCCTTGCGCTATCCCCCGACTTTTACTGCCGTCGCTGGCCCTAGGACCGGGCGTTACTCCGCGAAAATGCCGTTCCCGAACGGGAGCCCTCCAATGTGCGGCTGCCTCCCGCCCGCCATCACCGGAAGTCCCTCTATAAAATACAAATCTATCATAATATGGTAATAAAATAAATGTGGAAGAATAGATTTGCTGACTTTCCCATGAGTGATATAAATCATATGTTGACATGTTGCCTCCTATTCCAGCGGTTGCTTGTCTAGATTACGATATCTCATTCTTGGGCGTTCCTTCACTGCCGCTGGGTCTAAATCCTGGAACTCCCTCCCTAACAGCACGGTAGGTGTACCAACACCACATGGCTCACCCCCACCTTCTCAATGACAATTAGGGATGAGAAATAAATTGCCTTGCCAGCAACGCCCACATCCCAAGCAAGAATAAATAAATCAATGCCCTTTCGAGCAATGGCATATTTGGGTGGATGGTAAGGTTTTGGGATAATGCAACTTATCTGCTTCATTGGCTGCTGGTAGATATTTTGACTGTTTCCATGATAACTGCTGGCATGTTTGTCCAGTGAAAATGGCTGTTCTTTTGTTTCATACTTTCAGGGCAAGGCCAGCATTTATTACCCTTGAGAAGGTGGTGGTGAGTTGTCTTTGAACCCCTGCAGTCCATGTGGTGTAGGCAGACGCACAGTATCGTTAGGGAGGGAGTTCCGGGATTTTGACAATGAAGGAATGGTGATATATTTCCAAGTCAGGGTAATGTGTGGCTTGGAGGGGAAATTCCAGCTGGTCCCATGTGTCTGCTGCCCTTGTCCTTCTAGGTGTTTGAGGTCACAGGTTTGCAAGGTGCTTTCAAAGGAGCCTTGTTGAGTTGCGGCAGGTATCTTGTACACACTGCTGCTTCTGTGCATTGGTGGTGGAGGGAGTGAATATTTACAGTGGTGAATGGGTTGTCGATCACTGATTCCATAAGAGACACTTTGGCCCATCGGACCTGCACCAATGCATGAAAACACCTGACCTCCTAACTACCTAATCCCATTTACTTGGCCCATAGATTTGAATGTTATGACGTGCCAAGTGCTCTTCCAGGCATTTTTTTAAAGGATGTGAGACAACCCGCCGCTACCACCCTCCCAGGCACTGCATTCCAGACCATCACCAAACACAAAAATGTTTTTCCTCACATCCTCCTTACACCTCCTACCCCTCATCTTGAACTTGTGTCCCCTCGTGACTGACCCTTCAACTAAGGGGACCAACTGCTCCTATCCACCCTGTCCATGCCCCTCAAACACTTGTACACCTCAATCAGGTCGCCCCCTCAGTCTTCTTTCTCCAACAAAAGCAGCCCAAGCCGATTCAACCTCTCTCTATAATTTAAATGTTCCATCCCAGGCAACATCCTGGTGAATCTCCTCTGCACTGCCTCCAGTGCACTCACATCCTTCCTATAATGTGGCAACCAGAATTGCACACAGAACTCCAGCTGTGGCCTCTCCAAAGTTCCATACAACTCCAACATGACCTCCCTGCTTTTGTAATCTATGCCTCGGTTAATAAAGATGTGTCCCATATGCCTTTTTCACCACCCTGCCCTTCCACCTTCAGAGGCCTATGGACAAAACCGCCAAGATCCCTTTGTTCCCTCAGAAGTTCCTAGTGTCAGGCCATTTATTGAATACTTCCATGTCAAATTACTCCTTCACATTGTTCAGGGCTAAATCTCATCTGCCACTTATCTGCCCATTTGACCATCCCATCTTTATCTTCGTGTAACCCAAAACATTCGACCTCACTGTTAACCACTCAGCTAATCTTTGTGACATCCGTAAACCTACTGATCCTACCCCACATAGTCATCTATGTAATTTATATAAATGACAAATAATGGGGACCCAGCACAGATCCCAGTGGTACAGCACTGGACACTGGCTTCCAGTACCTAAAGCAGCCATCTGTCATCACCCTCTGTCTCCTACAGCTAAGCCAATTTTGAATCCACCTTATGAAATTACCCTGAATCCCATGTGCATTTGCCTTTTTTATACGTTTCCCATGTGGGACCTTGTCAAAGGCTTTGCTGAAATCCATATAAACTACGTCAACTACACTACCCTCATCTACACACTTGATCACTTCCTCATAAAGTGCAATCAAATTTGTTAGGCATGACCTCCCTCTGACAAAACCATGCTGACTATCCATGATCAAACCTTGCCTCTCCAAGTGGAGATAGATTCTCTCCTTCAGAATTTTCTCCAATAATTTCCCTATCACTGACATGGGGCTCACCGGTCTGTAGCTCCCTGGCTTATCTCTACAATACCTTTTAAATAGTGGAACCACATTAGCTGTCTCCAGTCCTCTGGCACCTCCCTGTGGCCAGAGAGGAATTAATAATTTGGGTCAGAGCCTGTGCAATCTCCTCCTTTGTCTCCCACAGCAGCCTGGGACACAATTCATTTGGACCTAGAGATTTGTCCACTTTTAAGACTGCCAACATCTCCAATACCTTGTCACTGCGCATGTCAACTTGCTCAAGAACCTCGCAGACTTCCCCTGAATTCTATACCTATATCCTCATTCTCGTGGAATCATAGAATTCCTACAGTGCAGAAGGAGGCCATTTGGCCCATCGAGTCTGCACCGACCCTCTGAAAGAGCACTCCACCTAGGCCCATTCCCCCACCCTATACCTGAAACCCCATAACCCCACCTGATCTGCGCATCTTTGTGCACAAAGGGGCAATTTAGCATGGCCAGTCCACCTGATCTGCACATCTTTGGACTGAGAGGAAACCGGAGCACCCAGAGAAAACCTAGGCAGACACGGGGAGGAAGTGCAAACTCCACACAGTCTCCCAAGTTGGGGAATTGAATCCAGGTCCCTGGCACTGTGAAGCAGCAGTGGTAACCACTGTTCCACTGTTCTGCCTTGGGTCAAGATAGATGTGGTATTCACTATACCCACAGATTTCGCCCTTGGTCCATAATGGGCCCTACTCTTTCCCTGGTTATCATTTTCCCATTGATTTACTTGCGGAATATCTTCGGATTTTCCGTACTTTTACCAGCCAGAGCTTCCTCATGTCCCCTCTTTACTCGTCTAATTGCTTTCTTTTTAAAAAATAAATTTAGAGTACCCAATTCATTTTTTCCAATTAAGGGGCAATTTAGCATGGCCAATCCACCTACCCTGCACATCTTTTGGGTTGTGGGGGCGAAACCCACGCAAATATGGGGAGAATGTGCAAACTCCACACAGACAGTGACCCAGAGCCGGGAGTGAACCTGGGACGTCGGCGCCGTGAGGCAGCAATGCTAACCACTGTGCCACCGTGCTGCCCCCCTAATTGCTTTCTCGAGCTCCACCCTACACTTTCTGTACTAATGCCTCTGCTGATTTACACCCCTTGTACCTGCTAAAAGCCTCTCTTTTCCTTCTCATCGTATCCTGAATATCTCTGGTCATCCATGGTTCTCTGTCTTGTTACACTTTCCTATCACCCTAGAGGGAACATATTAGGTCTGTACCCTTCCCATTTCCTTTCTGAACGCCCCCCCACTGCTCTTCTGTACATTTCCCCACAAGTAGCTGTTCCCAGTCTACCTTATTTTACTAAAATTCGCTCTCCCCAATACAAAACTTTTTTTGGCAACTTGTCTATTTCTTTGTCCATAACAAGCTTAAATTGTACCATGTTGTGGTCACTAAAATGCTCCCTAACCACCACCTCATCCACCTGCCTGGCTTCATTCCCCAGAATTAGGTCCAGCACTGCGACGTCCCTTATTGTACCCTCACCTTACTGATCTATAAAGTTTTCCTATATACATTCTCCTGTAAGAAATCCACTCCATTTAAGCCTTAACACTATGACTATCCCAATTAATGTTGGGAAAGTTGAAATCACCTAATATAATTACCCTATAGTTATTATTTTTACACACCACCACGAATTGTGCATATATTTGCTCCTCAATTTCCCACTCTATAATAAAAACCTCGCAATGTGGCTGCCTCTTTTTTATTCCCAAACTCTACTCACAAAGTTTAATTTGATGCCGCCTTCAAGATATAATCTCTCTTACTGCAGTAACTGACTCCTTAACAAATAATGCAATTCCTCCTCCTTGTTTAATCCCTCCTCTGGAGGATTCCCCTGAAGATTCTATGTCCCGGAATGTTAGCCGCCAATTGGGCTTTTTTACTGTTGACTTAGGCTATGGCCATGACGATGGCAGAAAGGCTTTGGAGAGTCAGGAGATCAGCTTTTTGAACCTGTTTACCAGTGTGAAATGATTTGTATACTTGGACTGTCAAATCTCTTTGCTTCCCTGCAGTTTCTAGTCTCTCTCCATGTGGGAACAGGCCTCTGATGCGCGTCAAATGTAACAATGTGTGAGCTGACACAGCAATGTCAGTGAGCTACTTGGTGCCGAGGGTATCACTAATGATCTTTTTCCAGTCCTCCCCAAATATCTACAAACAGAATTTGAAACCGGATGAGTGAATAGTGATTGTAATGCAAGAGAGATTGAGGCAAACTATACTGCTGCCCATTCAACCCATGCAGAGACCAGCTCACAGCACACATCAGGGATTGAACCAGAAGCTTCCTAACCTATATGACTCACTGCAGCATTGATCAGAGTATTTATCAACTGGGCCATCAAGAGTACAATTTTTTTTCTCAAGTATTGTGTATTAAAATTACAGTTAAGAAGCTAATGGCCTACTTCCGGTGGTGGCTATGAAGGAGTAAGTTGCCCATTTGGTGTCTCCCGCTCTGGTCGGACTTTTGGACCTTTTCCCCCGATTTTCTACCGGACTTGAATTGTAAAACTGATGACAGAGGCAATTGTATACTGAATTCCCCCATCGGTGCATGGAGAAAAGGACTAGAAGTGCTCGAAAAGGCAGAAACAGCAAGACAGAGAAGGCTTGGGCTGAAGCTGCAGCAGGAGACAGCATGGCGGCGGACCGGACCTCTGGTTTGTCGACCCAGCGGTCAACGGAGCAGCTGATGCAAGTTATTCAGAAAGGCTTTGCTAAGCAGAAACGGGACTGCTTGGACTTGATAAAAGAGTCGATTGAGCGGCTGGAGCTTAGATTGGACGCCCAAGATCGGGCGATCCAGAAGGTAGAGAAGGCGCTGGCTGAGCAGGAGGAACATCAAACTGCGGTGGGGATGCTGAGAGACCAGCAGAAGCTGCTGGAGAAGGTGGAAGACCTAGAGAATAGGTCCCACCGGCAGAACTTGAGAATCGTTGGGCTCCCGGAGGAGTCCGAAGGAGCGGACGCTGGGGCATACATCGCAGACATGTTTGAGAAGCTGCTGGGGGATGGGGCATTCTCCCGGCCCTTGGAGGTGGACAGGGCTCACAGAGCACTCGTGAGGAAGCCGCGAGTGGGAGACCCCCCCCCCCCCCCCCCCCCCGAGGACAATGATGGTGAGATTCCACAGGTACTTGGATAAGGAACGCATTCTACAGTGGGCCAAGCAGACACGGAGCTGTAAGTGGGACAACAGTATCCTGCGGGTTTACCAAGACCTGAGTGTGGAGGTGGCCAGGCGAACATAGAACATAGAAAATACAGCACAGAACAGGCCCTTCGGCCCACGATGTTGTGCCGAACCTTTGTCCTAGATTAATCATAGAATATCATTGAATTTACAGTGCAGAAGGAGGCCATTCGGCCCCTCGAGTCTGCACCGGCTCTTGGAAAGAGCACCATACCCAAACTCAACACCTCCACCCAACACCAAGGGCAATTTGGACATTAAGGGCAATTTATCATTGGCCAATTCACCTAGCCCGCACATCCCTGGACCGTGGGAGGAAACCGGAGCACCCGGAGGAAACCCACGCAGACACAGGGAGGACGTGCAGACTCCGCACAGACAATGACCCAAGCCGGAATCGAACCTGGGACCATGGAGCTGTGAAGCAATTGCGCTATCCACAATGCTACCGTGCTGCCCTTAAGAACAAATAAATCTACACTATATCATTTTACCGTCATCCATGTACCTATCCAATAGCTGCTTGAAGGTCCCTAATGTTTCCGACTCAACTACTTCCACAGGCAGTGCATTCCATGCCCCCACTACTCTCTGGGTAAAGAACCTACCTCTGATATCCCTCCTATATCTTCCACCTTTCATCTTAAATTTATGTCCCCTTGTAATGGTGTGTTCCACCCGGGGAAAAAGTCTCTGACTGTCTACTCTATCTATTCCCCTGATCATCTTATAAACCTCTATCAAGTCGCCCCTCATCCTTCTCCGCTCTAATGAGAAAAGGCCTAGCACCCTCAACCTTTCCTCGTAAGACCTACTCTCCATTCCAGGCAACATCCTGGTAAATCTTCTTTGCACCTTTTCCAGAGCTTCCACATCCTTCCTAAAATGAGGCGACCAGAACTGTACACAGTACTCCAAATGTGGCCTTACCAAAGTTTTGTACAGCTGCATCATCACCTCACAGCTCTTAAATTCAATCCCTCTGTTAATGAACGCGAGCACACCATAGGCCTTCTTCACAGCTCTATCCACTTGAGTGGCAACTTTCAAAGATGTATGAACATAGACCCCAAGATCTCTCTGCTCCTCCACATTGCCAAGAACTCTACCGTTAACCCTATATTCCGCATTCATATTTGTCCTTCCAAAATGGACAACCTCACACTTTTCAGGGTTAAACTCCATCTGCCACTTCTCAGCCCAGCTCTGCATCCTATCTATGTCTCTTTGCAGCCGACAACAGCCCTCCTTACTATCCACAACTCCACCAATCTTCGTATCGTCTGCAAATTTACTGACCCACCCTTCAACTCCCTCATCCAAGTCATTAATGAAAATCACAAACAGCAGAGGACCCAGAACTGATCCCTGCGGTACGCCACTGGTAACTGGGATCGAGGCTGAATATTTGCCATCCACCACCACTCTCTGACTTCTATCGGTTAGCCAGTTCGTTATCCAACTGGCCAAATTTCCCACTATCCCATGCCTTCTTACTTTCTGCATAAGCCTACCATGGGGAACTTTATCAAATGCCTTACTAAAATCCATGTACACTACATCCACTGCTTTACCTTCATCCACATGCTTGGTCACCTCCTCAAAGAATTCAATAAGATTTGTAAGGCAAGACCTACCCCTCACAAATCCGTGCTGACTATCCCTAATCAAGCAGTGTCTTTCCAGATGCTCAGAAATCCTATCCTTCAGTACCCTTTCCATTACTTTGCCTACCACCGAATTAAGACTAACTGGCTTGTAATTCCCAGGGTTATCCCTAGTTCCTTTTTTGAACAGGGGCACGACATTCGCCACTCTCCAATCCCCTGGTACCACCCCTGTTGACAGTGAGGACGAAAAGATCATTGCCAACGGCTCTGCAATTTCATCTCTTCCTTCCCATAGAATCCTTGGATATATCCCGTCAGGCCCGGGGGACTTGTCTATCCTCAAGTTTTTCAAAATGCCCAACACATCTTCCTTCCTGACAAGTATTTCCTCGAGCTTACCAATCTGTTTCACACTGTCCTCTCCAACAATATCGCCCCTCTCATTTGTAAATACAGAAGAAAAATACTCATTCAAGACCTCTCCTATCTCTTCAGACTCAATACACAATCTCCCGCTACTGTCCTTGATCGGACCTACCCTCGCTCTCGTCATTCTCATATTTCTCACATATGTGTAAAAGGCCTTGGGGTTTTCCTTGATCCTACCCGCCAAAGATTGTTCATGCCCTCTCTTAGCTCTCCTAATCCCTTTCTTCAGTTCCCTCCTGGCTATCTTGTATCCCTCCAATGCCCTGTCTGAACCTTGTTTCCTCAGCCTTACATAAGTCACCCTTTTCCTCTTAACAAGACATTCAACCTCTCTTGTCAACCATGGTTCCCTCACTCGACCATCTCTTCCCTGCCTGACAGGGACATACATATCAAGGACACGTAGCACCTGTTCCTTGAACAAGTTCCACATTTCACTTGTGTCCTTCCCTGCCAGCCTATGTTCCCAACTTATGCACTTCAATTCTTGTCTGACAACATCGTATTTACCCTTCCCCCAATTGTAAACCTTGCCCTGTTGCACGTACCTATCCCTCTCCATTACTAAAGTGAAAGTCACAGAATTGTGGTCACTATCTCCAAAATGCTCCCCCACTAACAAATCTATCACTTGCCCTGGTTCATTACCCAGTACTAAATCCAATATTGCCCCTCCTCTGGTCAGACAATCTACATACTGCGTTAGAAAAGCTTCCTGGACACACTGCACAAACACCACCCCATCCAAACTATTTGATCTAAAGAGTTTCCACTCAATATTTGGGAAGTTAAAGTCGCCCATGACTACTACCCTATGACTTCTGCACCTTTCCAAAATCTGTTTCCCAATCTGTTCCTCCACATCTCTGTTACTATTGGGGGGCCTATAGAAAACTCCTAACAAGGTGACTGCTCCTTTCCTATTTCTGACTTCAACCCATACTACCTCAATAGGGTGATACTCCTCGAACTGCCTTTCTGCAGCTGTTATACTATCTCTAATTAATAATGCCACCCCCCCCACCTCTTTTACCACCCTCCCTAATCTTATTGAAACATCTATAACCAGGGACCTCCAACAACCATTTCTGCCCCTCTTCTATCCAAGTTTCCGTGATGGCCACCACATCGTAGTCCCAAGTACCGATCCATGCCTTAAGTTCACCCACCTTATTCCTGATGCTTCTTGCGTTGAAGTATACACACTTCAACCCATCTCCGTGCCTGCAAATACTCTCCTTTGTCAGTGTTCCCTTCCCCACTGCCTCATTACATGCTTTGGCGTCCTGAATATCGGCTACCTTAGTTGCTGGACTACAAATCCGGTTCCCATTCCCCTGCCAAATTAGTTTAAACCCTCCCGAAGAGTACTAGCAAACCTCCCTCCCAGGATATTGGCGCCCCTCTGGTTCAGATGCAACCCGTCCTGCTTGTACAGGTCCCACCTTCCCCAGAATGCGCTCCAATTATCCAAATACCTGAAGCCCTCCCTCCTACACCATTCCTGCAGCCACGTGTTCAACTGCACTCTCTCCCTATTCCTAGCCTCGCTATCACGTGGCACCGGCAACAAACCAGAGATGACAACTCTGTCTGTCCTGGCTTTCAACTTCCAGCCTAACTCCCTAAACTTGTTTATTACCTCCACACCCCTTTTCCTACCTATGTCGTTGGTACCAATGTGCACCACGACTTCTGGCTGCTCCCCCTCCCCCTTAAGGATCCTGAAGACACGATCCGAGACATCCCTGGCCCTGGCACCCGGGAGGCAACATACCTTCCGGGAGTCTCGCTCGCGACCACAGAATCTCCTATCTATTCCCCTAACCATTGAATCTCCTACAACTATTGCTTTACTATTCTCCCCCCTTCCCTTCTGAGCCCCAGAGCCAGACTCCGTGCCAGAGACCTGACCGCTAGGGCCTTCCCCCGGTAGGTCATCCCCCCCAACAGCATCCAAAACGGTATACTTGTTTTGAAGGGGAACGGCCACGAGGGATCCCTGCACTGTCTGCCTGTTTGTTTTTTTCCCCCTGACTGTAACCCAGCTATTCTTGTCCTGTACCTTGGGTGTGGTTACCTCCCTGTAACTCTTCTCAATCACCCCCTCTGCCTCCCGGATGATCCGAAGTTCATCCAGCTTCAGCTCCAGTTCCCTAACACGGTCTTTGAGGAGCTGAAGTTGAGTGCACTTCCCGCAGGTATAGTCAGTGGGGACACCGGTGGTATCCCTCACCACCCACATCCTACAGGAGGAGCATGTAACTGGCCTAGCCTCCATCCCCCTTACCTTAAAGAATATAGCTGCTGTGTGGACTAACTAGATCTCCGCCCTCCGACTCTGCTCCCAGTCAGCTACACTTCCTGTAAACTCCTGGCTCTCTTCGCACTCTTTGCGGAAATGTCGGAAACAAAATGAAAGGAGCACCTTACTCCCTCCTCACCTAACTCCCTCGGTCACCAAACTCTCACTATCGCACTCAAAAAGCACCAAATTCAGCACTCCCTCGGTCACCAAACTCTCACTATCGCACTCAAAAAGCACCAAATTCAGCACTCAGTGCACTCAGAGAAGAGCAGGCTTCAACCAGATTAGCTCGATCCTTTTTAAGAAAAAGGTGAAGTTCGGACTGTTGTATCCGGCCCCTCTCAGGGTCACGCAGGAGGAACAGCACTTTTATTTCGAGTCACCTGAGGATGCGCTGGACTTCGCGAAAGGGAAAGGACTGGTGGTGGACTGAGAACTTTTGAACTTTGCTGCAACGTTCTTGTTTTTCTTTTTTTCTGATCTTCTACAAAAAAAGTTTCTCGTTTTTCATTTTGTGGAAGCTGTTTGTAATGCTTTTTGCATTGATTTGGGACCAGCGGTAGAGCTGAGTGAGTTAAGGTTTTCATTTGCACTGTTGGGGGATGGAGTGTTTGCTTTAGATCTTGGTGTTTTTCTGTCAGGCAGTTGTGTGGGGATTGTTTGACATTGGAGTATGTTTGTATGAGCGGGGGGCGGTTGGGGAGGGAACAATAGGTGGGAGACTATCCGGTGCCAGGGATGGGGGCCACCAAGCTAGCTGGTCGGGCTAGCTCACGGAAGCGCAGTGGGGGGGGGGTGCATATGTTAGGTTTATTAAAGGGGTTGGGTTACAGAGTGTTGTTACTGGGGGAGGGAGGGGGGTAAATGTTCTGCTGACGAGGGAGGGACTTTGGCTAAGGGACAGAGAGGAGGTTGGGGGCAGAGGCTGCCTGGGGGCGGACCAGTGGAGGCGCGGAGCATGGGCAGGAGGCGGGCCCAAAAAAGGGGATGGCTGATTGGCGAAAGGGGGGGCAATGAGCCCCCCAACTAGGCTGATCATCTGGAATGTTCGACGGTTAAATGGGCTGGTCAAGAGGGCACGTGTGTTCGCGTATCTTAGGGGACTGAAGGCGGACGTGGTAATGTTGCAGGAGATGCACCTTTGAGTAACTGACTAGATTAGATTGAGGAAAGGCTGGGTCAGTCAGGTCTTTCACTCGGGACTGGTTTCAAAGACTAGAGGGGTCGCAATCCTGATCAATAAGTGGGTGGTGTTTGAGGCGGGTAGAATAGTCTCGGATGTGGGAGGTCGGTACATTATGGTCAGTGGGAAACTGGAGGGGGTGCAGGTGGTATTAGTAAATGTGTATTCGCCAAATTGGGATGATGTGGAGTTTATAAAGAGGATGCTGGGGAAGATACCGGACCTGGACTCGTACAGGTTGGTCATGGGAGGGGACTTCAACACAGTTATTGACCCTGGCTTGGACCGGTCAAGCTCGAAAATGGGCAGGGTGCCAGCAATGGCAAAGGAACTAAAAGGGTTCATGGAGCAGATGAGGGGGGGGGGATCCATGGAGATTTGGGCAGCCGAGGATGAAGGCGTTCTCCTTCTACTCACACATACATAAAGTGTACTCCCGGATCGATTTCTTCATTTTGAGCAGGGCCTTACTGGCAGGGGTGATGGACACGGGGTACTCGGCGATCACAATCTCAGACCATGCTCCGCACTGGGTTGACCTGCAGGTTAGTGAAGACAGTAACCAGCGCCCGCACTGGAGGTTAGATGTGGGACTTTTGATTGACAAAGGGGTGTGCGAGCGGCTGAGGAAATGTATTCAGAACTACCTGCAGGTCAACGACAAGGGGGAAATTTCAGCAGCGGTGATCTGGGAAGCACTGAAGGTGGTGGTCAGAGGGGAGCTGATCTCGATACGTGCCCATAGGGAGAAGGTGGACAGGGCAGAGACGGACCGACTGGTAAAGGAGATACTACAGATCGATAGGAGGTATGCGGAGACCCCAGAGGCAGGGCTTTTAAGGGAATGGCGGAGGCTACAGGCGGAGTTCGGCTTGTTAACCACAGGGAGGGCGGTGGAGCAGCTGAGAAAAGCGAGGGGGGACGATCTATGAGCATGGAGAGAAGGCCAGCAGAATGCTTGCACAGCAGCTTAGAAAGAGGGAGGCAGCCAGGGAGATAGGGAAAGTAAATGACGGAGATGGGAAACTGGTTGGAGATTCAGCAGTGGTGAATAAGGCGTTTAGGGATTTCTACAGTAGGCTGTACAGGTCGGAACCCCCTACGGGGCCGGAGGGGATGAGGCACTTCTGGGAGGGGCTGAATTTCCCAAAGGTGGACGGGGAGCTGGTAGAAGGGCTGGGGGCTCCCGATCGGGTTGGAAGAGATAGTGGAGGGTCTGAAGGCCATGCAGTCGGGTAAAGCCCCGGGGCCGGACCGGTACCCAGTGGAGTTTTATAAAATGTTCTCTGGGATATTGGGGCCGGTGTTGATGAGGATTTTCAATGAAGCAAGGGAAAAAGGAGTGCTGCCCCCGACGATGTCACAGGCCACGATTTCGCTGATTCTGAAGCGGGACAAGAACCCGGGGCTGTGTGGGTCCTACAGGCCGATATCCCTGTTGAATGTGGATGCTAAATTGCTGGCCAAAATTTTGTCCTCCAGGATTGAGGATTGTGTTCCGGATGTTGTTGGGGAGAACCAGACGGGGTTTGTTAAGGGTAGGCAGTTGGTGGCCAATGTAAGAAGGTTGTTAAAAGTGATCATGGTGCCCCCGGAAGGTAGGGAGGTGGAGGTAGTGATCGCAATGGATGCAGAAAAGGCTTTTGACCGGGTTGAATGGGATTATCTGTGGGAGGTACTGGGACGGTTCGGATTTGGGTGGGGCTTTATTGACTGGGTCAGGTTGCTGTATCAGGCTCCTGTGGCAAGTGTACGGACGAATAGGACATCGGACTATTTTAGACTGCACTGGGGGACGAGACAGGGATGCCCCCTCTCCCCACTGTTGCTTGCGCCAGCTATAGAGCCGTTGGCAATTGCTCTGAGTGCCTCAAGGGGATGGTCCGGGGACGGGGGTGGAGCACAGAGTCTCGCTCTATGCAGACGACCTGCTTCTGTATGTATCGGATCCAATAGAGGGGATGGAAGAAATCATGAGGATCCGAGGGGAATTTGGCCGGTTTTCGGGGTATAAGCTAAATATGGGGAAAAGTGAGATGTTTGCGGTCCAGATGAGGAGACAGGAGAGGCGATTGGAGGAGCTGCCGTTTAGATTAGTAGGGGGAAGCTTTAGGTTCCTAGGCATTCAAGTGGCGCGGGAATGGGACCGGCTGCATAAATTAAATCTGGCCCGACTAGTAGACCAAATGAAGGACAATTTTCGGAGATGGGATGCGCTTCCGTTGTCACTGGCTGGGAGGGTGCAGACGGTGAAGATGACGGTCCTCCCGAGATTCCTGTTTGTATTTCAGTGTCTCCCCATCTTTATTCCGCGGTCCTTTTTTAAACGGGTCAACAAAGTGATCACTGGCTTCGTTTGGGCGGGCAAGACCCCATGAGTAAGGACGGTAATGCTTGAGCGCAGTCGGGGCGAGTCCGGGTTGGCGCTGCCAAATTTTAGTAACAATTTCTGGGCTCGCGAATATAGCCATGATCAGGAAGTGGGAGATGGGGGAGGGTTCAGCATGGGAGCGTATGGAGGCGGTTTCATGCAAGGGCACCAGTCTGGGGCGTTGGTAACTGCGCCTCTGCCATTCCCGCTGGCACGGTACTCCACCAGTTCCGTGGTGGTGGCTGCCCTGAGAGTCTGGGGGCAATGGAGGAGACATGTGGGAGCAGAGGGATCATCGGTCTGGTCCCCAATCTGTAATGATCACCGGTTTGCCCTGGGAAGTATGGATGGGGGGTTCCGGATATGGCGGAGAGCAGGGATTGAGAGGATAGGGGATATGTTTATAGAGGGGAGCTTTCCGCACCTATGGGCGTTGGAGGAGAAGTTTGGGTTGGCGAGGGGAAACAAATTCAGGTATCTGCAGGTGCGGTACTTCCTACGTAAACAGGTGTCAACCTTCCCGCTCCTACCGCTAAGGGGGATTCAGGACAGGGTAGTTTCCAGAGGTTGGGTCGGAGAAGGGAGTGTCTCAGACATTTACAAGGAACTTATGGGGTCAGAGGAGATGCAGACCAAGGAGCTGAAGCGCAAGTGGGAGGAGGAGCTGGGAGGAGAGATAGAGGATGGTCTATGGGCTGACGCGTTTAGTAGAGTCAACGCATCCACAACATGTACCAGGCTCAGCCTGATACAATTCAAGGTCGTTCACCGGGCTCACATGACATTGGCCCGGATGAGCAGATTCTTTGGTGTAGAAGACAAGTGCACACAAAGTGCGGTAGGACCAGCGAACCATGTCCATATGTTCTGGACGTGTCCGAAGCTTAGGGGATTTTGGCAGAGGTTTGCAGATGTCATGTCCACGGTGTTAAAAACAAGGGTGGCACTGAGTCCAGAGGTGGCGATTTCCAGGGTGTCGGAAGACCCGGGATTTCAGGAGGAGAAAGAAGCAGACGTTCTAGCCTTTGCTTCCCTGGTAGCCCGGAGACGGATTGTCAGCAGAAGGGGGGGGGGGTTAGTTTAGCTTAGAGTAGGGGATTAATAAAGGTGGGACCTGTAAGGAAGGGAGACGGCTTTTACACTATGTTTATAGTTTCATGTACTTTGTTTATTTTGTTGTTGTTACAATACCAAAAATACCTCAATAAAATGTTTATTAAAAAAAAAGAAGCTAATGTCCTTGGCTGTCTGCTAGTGGCAGTGGCGTAGTGGTATTGTCACTGGATGAGTAATCCAGAGACCCAGGGTAATACTCTGGGGACCTGGGTTCGAATCCCACCACGGCAGATGGTGAAATTTGAATTCAATAAAAATCTGGAATTACAAGTCCAATGATGACCATGAAACCATTGTTGATTGTCGCAAAATTCCATCTGGTTCACTAATGTCGTTTAGGGAAGGAAATCTGCCGTCCTTACCCGGCCTGGTCTACATGTGACTCCAGACCCACAGCAATGTGGTTGACTCTTTTTATATCAACATTTTATTGAGGTATTTATTGTTTTATCACAGTAACAGAAGAAACAGTGTACATACAGATATAAACATAGTGCAAAAGCCGTCTTCCTCTCTCACAGGTCCCACCTTTTCTAACCCCCTACTCTACACTAAACTAACCCCACAGCACCCCCCCCCCCCTTCTGCTGACGGTTAATTTTCCCTAAAGAAGTTGACGAACGGCTGCCTCCTCCGGACGAACCCTAACATTGACCCTCTCAGGGCGAACTTGATTTTCTCCAGACAGAGAAATTTTGGGGGGTTTGAGTCCCTCCAGGCTAATAATATCCTTCTCCGGGCTACCAGGGAAGCAAAGGCCAGAACGTCTGCTTCTTTCTCCTCCTGGATTCCCGGGTCTTCCGACACTCTGAAAATCGCCACCTCTGGACTCGGCGCCACCCTGGTTTTCAACACCTTGGACATGATATCCGCAAGCCCCTGCCAGAGTCCCCTAAGCTTCGGGCATGCCCAGAACATATGGACATGGTTCGCTGGTCCTCCCGCACACCTTGCGCACCTATCTTCTACCCCAAAGAACCTGCTCATCCAAGCCACTGTGATGTGGCTCGGTGAACGACCTTAAATTGTATCGGGCTGAGCCTGGCACATGTTGTGGACTCGTTGACTCTACTCAACGCGTCTGCCATAGACCATCCTCTAACTCTCCCACCTAACTCCATAAGCTCCTTATAAATGTCCGAAACCCTCCCGTCCCACCCACACTCTGGAAACTACCCTGTCCTGTATCCACCTTGGTGGTAGGAGCAGGAAGGTTGAGACCAGCCTGCGTAGGAAGTCTCGCGCCTGCAGGCACCTAAATTAATTCCCCCCCGTCAGTTCAAATTTCACCTCCAGTTCCCTCAAGCTGGGAAAGCTCCTCTCTATCAACATATCGCCCACCCTCTCGATCCCTGCTCTCTGCCACCTCCGGAATCCTCCATCTTCCCGGGGCAGACCAGTGATTATTGCAAATTGGGGACCAGACCGATGCTCTCTCTGCTCCCACATGTCTCCTCCATTGCCCCCAGGCTCTCAGGGCCGCAACCACCACGGGGCTGGTGGAGTAGCGTGCCGGCGGAGATGGCAGAGGCGCCATTACCAACGCCCCCAAACTAGTGCCCTTACAAGATGCCACCTCTATTCGCTCCCACACCAACCCCCCCCCCCCCCCCCCCGGCGGAGATGGCAGAGGCGCCATTACCAACGCCCCCAAACTAGTGCCCTTACAAGATGCCACCTCTATTCGCTCCCACACCAACCCCCCCCCCCCCCCCCCCCCCCCCCCCCCCCCCCCCCACCGCCATCCACTTCCTAATCATGGCTCTATTCGCTGCCCAGTAATAATTACTAAAGTTCGGGTG